>NC_063161.1:45251762-46513116 GCF_023159225.1 Perognathus longimembris pacificus
GGAAGAAGGGAAGGAAAGGGAAGGGACATTTTGTATGCTGGCTTCCAGTACTGTTTCCAGTACATTTCGAGAATACTTTCTCATCACATGTGTTTTAATAATCACGAATGGCTCTCGGACATTGGACATCGTTGTGTAGATATGTACATTGATCATCTAGGTGTTTGGTTGTGTGTATCCTCCAGGGAGGTATGGCCAGAAGGAGATGTGTTTGGCTTTCCAGACATTTCCCCAGAGGAGGAGATGCATTTGCTGAAAGAAATCCTGTCTGCTCCACTTCCTCGTAAGTCTCCAACCCTGCATGCCGGCACATCTCTCCTCCTGGCTCGACTCTGGTGTGAGCACCGCAGATCTAATAATCTCCTTCTTTGTATAGGAGAGCAGGGCCCAGCTGAAGGAATTGCAGAGGAAGAAGAAGAGGAGGAGGAGGAGGAGGAGGAAGAGGAGCTGCAGGTGGTCCATGTTTCAGAGAAAGAGTTTAACTTTCTGGACTATCTGAAACGGTGCGAGCTGAGAAGTTGGTCCCAGGCTGCATCTGGGAGGATGAGCAGCGTGGATCTGATGCTGACCTCCCTCTCCTTCCTGTTTTGGCACAGCTATGCCTGCTCAACTGTGGTGCGAGCCTATGTGCTTCTGCTGCGGAGCTACCAGCAGAATAGTGCCCACACGAACCACTGCGTTGTCAAGATGTTGCACCGACTGGCCCATGACCTCAAAATGGAAGCCCTGCTTTTCCAGCTTTCAGTCTTTTGTCTCTTCAACCGTCTACTTAGTGACCCTGCTGCTGGAGCCTACAAAGTGAGGGGCTACCACAGAATGTGTGTGTGTGTGTGTGTGTAAGTGTGTAATTTTAGGATATAAAGGAGGCTAAGATATGTCAAGGGCTAGGAGGGAAGACAAGAAAGTCAGCAGACAGGATGAGTGAGCTGCATGCGGATGGACAGAAGAGTCTGAAGGAGGAGAGGAAATCCCCAAGGCTAGGTCTGTGTATTCAATTGGGCCAAGATATCATCAGCCTCCCTCTCCTATAGGAGCTAGTGACTTTTGCCAAATACATCCTGGGCAAGTTCTTTGCATTGGCTGCCATCAACCAGAAAGCCTTTGTGGAGCTATTATTCTGGAAGAACACAGCCGTGGTCCGAGAGATGACTGAGGGCTACAGCTCGCTGGACAGCGGGTGAGCATTGGGATGGGGAAGGATGGACATGAGGGGAAATATAATGCAAAGTCATGGAGGCCCAAAACTGGAAGCGCTTGTATATCATCACATCTAATGTTTCTTCCCTTTCAGGAGTAAGAAAACAGGCCCAGAAAGGGAATGAATGCTTTCCCTGAGGTTACCCAAGAGAGGAATGGGGACTGGAGTCTGTCTTCTGTTTTGCTATATTTCTCTTCTCTGACATTGGTCTTCACAGAGGTGGGAGGGGTGTCCCCAGAGAGTCTGTAGGTTCCCTCTCAAACTATGCTGGCAACCAAGCTGAATGTGGTAGTATACATATGAGATCGCAGTACTCAGGAGGCTGAGGCAGGAGGGTCATGAGTTCAAAGGTATCTTGGGCTACATAGAAGGCCCCATCTTAAAAAAAATATTTTTTTCTAGGAAACCAGAGGATTCTTAGAAATGTTTGTCATCTTTTCCTTAATATGCAACTCATCTCCATTCATATTGCTCTTTTTCTCATAAAACTCCATCCTTAGAGGGACAAGTTCCATAGTCCCATGGAAAATCTTGTAGTTTCACTGCGGGTCCCTAAGTGGAAGGAGGGAGCAGGGAAGGCTTCACTAACTGGCTCCTTTGAGTTACCTGCCTCACCTTTCTTGTTCTTTTAAGAACTAATAAGGGGCTAGGAGGCATGGATGGCCCCAAGTGGTAGCTACCTAGCAAGCACAAGATCCTGAGTTCAAACCCCAATACTATAAAAATTAAAAAGATGAGGAAAAAAATGGCCAGGCACTGGTGGCTCATGCCTATAATCCTAGGTACTCAGGAGGCTGAGATCTGAGGACTGCCGTTCAACACTTAACCAGGCAGAAAAGTCTGTGAGACTCTTCTGTCCAGTTAGCCACCAGAAAACTGGAAGTGGCACTGTGGCTCACAGTAGTAGAGTGCTAGCCTTGAGCAAAAGAGAGCTCAGGCCCTGAGTTCAAGCTCCTGTCTTAGGCCAGCCACCTACACTCAGTCCTCCTCTTTTACCACGCAGGTCGTCTAGTCGCAGAGCCCCAGTATGGAGTCCGGAGGAAGAGGCCCAGCTTCAGGAGCTGTACCTGGCCCACAAGGATGTGGAAGGTGTGAGGCTGTGAGATCTGAGGCGGTTCCCAGGAGGGCAGCCTGAGCTCCAGCTCTGTTCTTCACCTCCCTCCCTGCCCACCCAGGTCAGGACGTGGTGGAAGTCATTTTGGCACACCTGAGAAGTACTCCTCGGACTCGCAAGCAGGTCATCAACCATCTAGTACGCCTGGGGCTGGCTGACAGTGTGAAGGACTTCCAAAGGTAGAGGAGCAGGTTCTAGAAGGAATCGGAAGGGGAAATCCTCAGTTCCTTCCCTGGGACTCCTTTTCCACTGACACCTTTTCCACTGACACCTCCCCACACAGGAAAGGAACCCAGATTGTACTATGGACAGAAGATCAGGAGCTGGAGCTGCAGCGGCTTTTTGAGGAGTTCCGGGACTCAGACGGTGAGTGAAGGGAAGCTCTGGGAACCTTTGAGATGGGAGCCACACTTGTCTATCCTCTGCTGTTTCCCACCTCTACGGCCACTTGCTGTATTTGTAAGGTCATTTGGGGTGAATTGAGGTGTGTTTTGTTTTTTGTTTTTCTTTTGGCAGTACTGGAGTTTGAACTTAGGGTTTGTGCTTGTTAAGCAGGTACTCTATCTACCATGTGAGCCATGCCTCCATGAGCTAGTCCCTCCTTTTTTTTTTTTTTTTTTTTTTTTTTGCAGTCCTGAGCCTTGAACTCAGGGCCTGAGCACTGTCCCTGGCTTCTTTTTGCTCAAGGCTAGCACTCTGCCACTTGAGCCGCAGCACCACTTCTGGCTATTTTCTATATATGCAGTGCTTGGGAATTGAACCAGGGCTTCATGCATACGGGGCAAGCATTCTTGCCACTAGGCCATACTCCCAGCCCTAGTCCCTCCTTTTTTTTTGTGCTAGTATTGGGACTTGAACTCAGAGCCTGGGTGTACTGTCCCTTAGCTTTTTTTTTTCTTTTGTCGGTCATGGGACTTGAACTCAGGGCCTGTGCACTATCCCTGAGCTTTTTGCTAGTTCTATACCACTTTGAGCCACAGTGCCACTGCTGGTTTTCTGGTAGTTAATTGGAGATAAGAGTCTCACGAAGTTTTCTTCCCAGCTAGCTTTGAACTGTGATCCTCAGATCTCAGCCTCCTGAGTAGCTAAGATTACAGGCATGAGCCACTGGTGCCCGGCATGAACTAGCTTCTTTCCACACACATGATTTTCTTTACTCATCTTCCCTCTTGTTGCTCTTGAATACTTATATTTACTACCTCCCCATAGATGTCCTTGGCCATATCATGAAGAATATCACAGCCAAACGTTCACGGGCCCGAATAGTGGATAAATTGCTGGCACTGGGGTTGGTGGCTAAGCGGCAGGAGCTATACAAGAAACGGAGGAAGAAGCCAGCGCCCTCAAGCCTGGTAACCACTTTCCCCTAGCTCAGCCAGCCTGGGCCACCCCCAGTGAAATGGGCCTTAGGAGGAGCCCATCTTCCTCAGGCTGTTCTGACTAGATCTATCCAGTGGGGTGGTCAGTAACTAGAAGTCTCCACTAAGTCTCCCCTGTTGGCATCTTTTCTCCTCTTGTACCCCAATGAATTTCAGCCTAATGGGGACCAGTCCATGAAAGATTTTGGGCAGGAAGATCTGGAGGAAGAAGAAGAAATCTTGGCAGCGGAAGAGAGTGAAGAAGATGAGGAGAAAGAGGAGGGCTGGGAGGCAGAACAAGCCCAGGGCAGCTCATTTCTTTCAACTGAAAACCTTGGCCAAGGCCTGCGTGACGAAGGTGAGGCCTGAAGCTGAGAGAGGGAACTTAGGTAGCAGGTTGAAATGGGAGGAAGGACAGACGGTTTCCATTTTTCCTTTAGGCTTTTCTGCTCCACTCCTGTGGCTCCAGAATTGCCTGCTGCGAGCAGCAGATGATCGGGAAGAAGACGGTAGGTGAACAGACAATACTTTTAGGAGCACTGGAGGTTGCTGGACCTGTGGGATTGAGGAGTGGGTCTTTCTTTTCATCTTCCCCATGTGACTGTTGACCTTGTACTAGGCTGCTCCCAGGCTGTTCCACTGGTACCACTGACAGAAGAAAATGAGGAAGCGATGGAAAATGAACAGTTTCAGCAGCTGCTGCGCAAACTAGGGATTCGGCCCCCCACCTCTGGACAGGCAAGTGCAGCGGTCGCCATGTCAACCAGCACGTGTTGGTCCAGTCAAATACCTCTTCCTCCTTATTGCCATTGTCCTCTGTCCTCCCCGCTGCCTTGTCATCACTGGCCACGGTCCATCCACCAGCCATCCTGCCAGGCTTCCTCCCTAATCTCTTCCCTGAATCCAGGTTCCATGCTGCCTCCAAATTTATCCTTCTGAAATACTTTCGGTGATGTCACTCCCCTGTGTGGAGCACTTGTTGGTTTCTCACTGCTTGGAGGACATAGTCCACAGTCTCCAAATGGAAGCTCCATGACCATTCCGCTCACTCCCGTCAGCTAGGATGACTTTCCACCCTTCCCGTGATGGGCCTCTCCATGCCTGCACAGTCCATCCCGACATTTCCTCTATTGGAATGCACACAGACCACATGCGTGCATGCCCTCCCTGCACCCATCTTCCTGTTGAATTTCACGCCCGCCCTTGAGAGTCAGATTGATTATCATTTCCTCAAAGAAGTTGTCCCTGTTAACCTCTCAACTTCTGAAGCAGAAGTGGCCACTTGGGCAGCTGAAATTTGTTTATTCACTTCATTCAGTCCAATCCCATGGCATGACTGCACATTCAGTCTTTCTCCTATTGGTTGTGAGTTCCTTGAGAGCAAGGATCATACCTTGAGGTCCCCAGGATCTACTCATTTATTAGTTTGTAAACAACTGTATTTACTAGAAATCTAATATAGTAGACACTGTGATAGACATTGGTCATATTTTATAAACGATAAGTAAAGTTCACAACTCTTGTGTATCTTCACCACTGTAGGGTCATATTTATCCAATTAAAATATATAGGTGTTGGGGATTTAGCTCAGTGGAGGAGAACTTGCCTGGCAAGTGGGGGGACGGGGGCGAGGTGAGTTAGAAAATACAAATACAGGGGTGGGAATTTGGCTTAGTGGTAGAGTGCTTGCCTAGCATGCATTTAGCCTTGAGTTGAATTCCTCAGTTACCATATAAATAGAAAAAGCCAGAAGTGGTGCTGTGGCTCAAGGGGTAGAGTGTTAGCATTGAGCAAAAGAAGCTCAGGGACAGTGAGTTCAAGCTCCAGGACTGGGGGGAAAAAAAGACGTGTGTGTCTGTGTGTCTGTGTGTGTCTGTGTGTGTCTGTGTGTGTGTACATATACGTATGCATACACATATTTACATATACATAAAGCCAGGTGCACCAGACAGTGGTAGCTCACGCCTGTAGTCCTACCTACTTAGGAGGTTGAGGTCTGAGCACCACAGTTGGAAGCCAGCCTGAGCAGGAAAGTCCATGAGACTCTCTCTTATCTCCAGTTAACCCCCAGGAACCAGAAGTAGAGCCATGGCTCTAAGTGGTAAAGTGCTAGCCTTGAGCAAAAGAGCTCAAGGTCAGCACCCAGGCCCTGAGTTCAAGTTCTACAACTGTCAAATATATATATATATATATATATAGAGAGAGAGAGAGAGAGAGAGAGAGAGAGAGAGAGAGAGACAGAGACAGAGAGACAGAGAGGAAGAGAGAAATATCAGAGGTGTTTATGTTCTGCATTTATATGAACAATATAAAGCTCTGGTGAACAAAGTTGGTCCTTTGCGTTCATTGTCATTTTTGTCTGCTGTGTTCTAGGAAACCTTCTGGCGAATTCCAGCCAAGCTGAACCCCACTCAGCTCCGGAGAGTGGCAGCTTCTTTGAGTCAACCAAAGGAGGCAGAGAATGAGAAGCCACAGGCAGAGCTAGAGCCAAGAGTCCCTGGAGAGCAGGGTCCCAGGGAGGAGCATGGAGCAGAAACCCCTAGGGTCCTCTCAGCACATAAAAAGAAAGCAGGCCTGGTGGCCTCTGAGGGTAAAAAGCTAATGATCATCCTAGCGTGCACCCTGAATGCTACTACTGTGTGCTGTATACATTGGTCTAGAGAGTTGATAGGGTATTTTGAGAACATGCACCCCCAGTTTCCTAATTTTTTTTTTTTGGTTATTGTGGTACTGGGGAATTGAACCCAGGGATTCATGCATGTTAGGCAAGCACTCTACCACTAAGCCACATTCCCAGCTCCCCAGTTTCCTAATTTTGACCTAGTGATTTTTGTGGTCTCTTCAGAGGAGAAGGCTGCTGGTGATAAAGAACAACAGAAGGTGGCGCCCAAGAAGCGGCAACTGCTGGACAGTGATGAGGAAGACGAGGACAGCAGCAAAGGTAAGGAGTCTTGATGGGACCTACTTTTCCTTCTAATCTATCTTCTCTCACCTGCCTTACCTTTAACATACTTTAACATACATAGATTCATTCTCTCTCTCTCTCTTACTCATGTTATTCCTGTAGCGCCTGAGCTGGGATCTCCAGTAATCTACAAGAAGAAACGGTTTCAGATTGAGGATGACGATGAAGACGATTGAAAAGCCTAAAGCCTAGGGGTGGAGATAGATTTGTTTTAGGTAGGTAAACTTAAATCAGTCAGGAGAGTCCAGAATCTTCTCTGATTGAATTGAAAGCAGTAGATGGGGCTGGGAATATGGCCTAATGGCAAGAAAGCTTGCCTCCTATACATGAAGCCCTGGGTTCGATTCCCCAGTACTACATATATAGAAAATGGCCAGAAGTGGCACTGTGGCTCAAGTGGCAGAGTGCTAGCCTTGAGCAAAAGGAAGCCAGGGACAGTGCTCAGCCCCTGAGTTCAAGGCCCAGGACTGGCAAAAAAAAAAAAAAAAGAAGAAAGAAAGCAGTAGAGTCCTGGGCTCTTCCCTAGATCTACAGCCCAGGAACTGCAGACATTAGGGCTAATGGACTTATATGTAGTCAGTCCCTGCTTTTCCCAGTCTTAAGCAGTATGCCTCCGATGCAATCTTTGCAGGAGTGAGTGACACATAGGTCTCTCGTTGGTCTGCTCCTTGGGCTTTCTGCTGGAGGTGGTTCACGCCATGGGGGTGCATTATAACATAATGCTTGGGGATTCCTCATCATTTTCAGAAAGTACTACATTTACTCATCCTTTCTTTCCAGTGATTGTCCCCAGGACAGAAGATTGAGCCCAGTTCCTACAGTTGAGATGAAAGGGGGTAAAATACTCTCAAGATGACGAATGTATTTGATTTGTGTTGAGTAATAAACATTTAAAGTTGAAAAATTACTAGTCTTGTTCTTTTTTTTTTTTTTTTTTTTTTGGCCAGTCCTGGGCCTTGAACTCAGGGCCTGAGCACTGTCCCTGGCTTCTTCCCGCTCAAGGCTAGCACTGTGCCACTTGAGCCACAGTGCCACTTCTGGCCGTTTTCTGTATATGTGGTGCTAGGGATTCAAACCCAGGGCCTCATGTATACAAGGCAAGCACTCTTGCCACTAGGCCATATCCCCAGCCCACTGGTCTTGTTCTGACTTGCCAATTTGTCTAAGTTCCCTAAGCCATCCACCTGTGTTTGTTTTTGGAAGACCTTTAAAGTGTTAGACTGTCAGACTTTCTTTTTCTTTTTTTTTCTTTTTCTGTTTCCCCACCTTCCCTAGAAGTATAAATAGAATCACTACGTAGGCTGGCCCAGGAAAAAAGTGAGACCCTTTCTAAAAAGTAACCAGGCCAAAAAGGACTGGAGCCATGCATGGCTCAAGTGGGAGAGAGCCTGCCTGTCAGGCAGAGGCCTGCATTCAGGCCCCAGTATCTCAAAAAAAAAAAAAAAGGCTGGGGATATGGCCTAGTGGCAAGAGTGCTTGCCTCGTATACATGAAGCCCTGGGTTCGATTCCCCAGCACCACATATATATAGAAAAGGCCAGAAGTGGCGCTGTGGCTCAAGTGGCAGAGTGCTAGCCTTGAGCAAAAAGAAGCCAGGGACAGTGCTCAGGCCCTGAGTCCAAGGCCCAGGACTGGCCAAAAAAAATCTGTCTGGGTGTAGTGGTATACACCTGTAATCCAAGCTACTAGAACATAGAGGCAGAAGGAGCACAAGTTTGAAAAAAAAAAGTATAGAAGAGTGATACCTACATACCCATATATATTGTAACTCTGCTCAAAATTGCCAACTGATAGAATCAGGATTCTGAACAACTGGTGAATGAATAAAGTGTAGTATACACACACACTTTTTCTCCTACACACACACACCATGGAATGTTACTCGGCCATAAAAAAATAAAAACTATAGCTGGGCGTCAGTAGCTCACATGTGTAACCCTCGCTCCTCAGGCTTCCATTCAAGAAGAGTTTGTGAGACTCCATCTCCAAAATAACCAGCAAGGGGATGGACTGCCCATGTGGCTCAAGTGGTTAAGTAACAGCAGAGTTGAAAGCCTACGTAGTACCCTGAGTTCAAACCCTAGTACCCACACACACACACGCAAAAAGTGAAAATTATTTCATTTACAGGAAGGTGCAGGGACTTGGAAATCATGATGTTGAATGCGATAAGCCAAGCTCATGAAACCACAGGTAGCATGTTCTAACTCACTTGCATAATCAGGACTTAAAAGATATATAAAGTAGGCATGGTGGCTCATGCCTATAACCCTATCTACCCAGAAGGCTGAGAACTGAGGATCATGGTTCAAAGCCAACCTGGACAGGAAAGTCCATGAGACTCTTTATCTCCAATAAACTACTTAGAAAAAGCCGGAAGTGGCACTGGGGCTTAAGTGGTAGAGTGCTAGCCTTGAGCACAGAGAGGCTCAGGGACAGTGCCTGGACCCTGAGTCCAAGCCCCAAGACAAGCAGAGGAAAAAAAAGTGTGTGTGTGTAAAATATGAATATAGCTATAGGACTTAGGAGAAAGGGAAGAGGGAAATGAAGGACAAATAATACTGAGATATATTGTATCTGAGTACTGTCCCTTAGCTTGTTCATTCAAGACTGCACTCTATCCATTAAGCCATACCTCCACTTCCAGGATTTTGGTGGTTAATTGGAGATGAGTCTCACAGATATGTCTGCCTCAGCAGGTCTTGAACCTCCATCCTCTGCTCTCAGCCTCCTGAATATTTAATCTTAGAGGTGTGAGCCACCAGTGACTAGCTTTGGTTTTAATTTCTTGTCATCCATCACAGAGGATGGTTTATCGCTCCTGTCATTCATGGCCTCTTTACTAGTTTTAGGACCCATATTTCTTTTCTTTTCTTTTTTTCTTTGTCAGTCTAGGAGCGTGAATTCAGGGCCTCAGCACTGTCCCTGAGCTTTTTTGTTCACAGACAATGTTCTACCACTTGAACCACAGCTCCACTTCTGGCTTTTTGCTGGTTAAATGGAAAAAGTCTCAACAGACTTTCCTGTCTGGGTGAGCTTTGAACTGTGATCCTCAGATCTCAGCTTCCTGAGTAACTAAGATTACAGTTGTGAGCCACTGGTGCCCAATTCGGACCCATATTCTATCCCTGCTATGCAAGTTGCAGTTACACTGATTGAGAAACGAACCCCAATCCTGCAGTAGTGGTGTAGATTGAAGGTACTATCATAGTAACAAATGTATGTTACATTGGTATTTAAAAAGGTGATAGCCAGCACCATGGCTGATGCCTGTAATCCTAGATACTCAGGAGGCTGAGGTCTGAAGATCGAGGTTCAAAGCCAGCCCAGACAAGAAAAGTCCATGAGACTCTTGTTTCCAATTAACCACCAAAAAAGCCAGAAGTGGAGCTGTAGCTCAAGTAGTAGAGCACTAGTTTTGAGCTAAAAAGCTCAGGGACAGTGCTCAAGGCCTGAATTCAAGCCCCAAGACTGGCAAAAAAAAAATATCTCTTTAGTTTTTGGTTTTTATTTATTTTTTAATTATTATAGTGAAGAGTCAGGTGTGGAGCTGTGGCTCAAAGTGATAGAGTTCTAGCCTTGAGTAAAAGAGCTCAGGTACAGTGTCCAGGTCTTGAGTTCAAGCCTCAGGATTGATAGAGAAAGAAAAAGAGAGAGGGAGGGAGGAAAAGAGGGAGAGAGAGTGGGAGGGGAAAGAAAGAGGGAGTAGGAAGAGAGAATGAGAGAGAGAGAGAGATAAATTAGCAAAGACTAAAAAGAAAAAGGAAAAAGGAAAGGCCAATTTTTCACTATAGGACAAAGGTGACAAAGCCAAAGTCTGGTTCAAAAAGAGTTAGTAAATATTTGCAAGTGCTATACCATTCACTATTGGCCGGGGGGGGCGGAGGACATCAGCTTTCTGGCTTCCCAATGGTTCTGGTAAGGGTAAGGCAGAAAGTGGGATTAAAACAATAGTTGGGGTTGGTGCCCTGGCTCACAACTACAATACTAACTACTTGGGAGACAGAGATTGAGAGGAGCAAGGTTTGAGGCCAGCCTGGGTACAAAGTGAGTAAAATTCCATTTCAACCAATAAATTGAGTGTGGTGATATGTGACTATAATCCCAGCTACACAAAAGGGAGAGAGCAAGCTGGGCGCTGATAACTCAAAGCCGTAATCCTAGTTACTGAGTACTGAGGAGGCTGAGACTTGAAGATTAAAATTCAAAGCCAGCTCTGGGAAGAAAAGTCCCTTGTGAGACGCTGATCTCCAATTAACCACTCAAAAACCAGAAGTGGTGCTGTGGTATAAGTGGTAGAGTGCTCGCCTTGAGCACAAAGAGGCTCAGAGCCAGCCCTGACGCCCTGAATTCAAGACCTACAATTGATGAAAGGGGGGCAGGAGGGTGGGGAGCAGATAGGATCTTAGTGTGAAATACAGCCTGATCTTCTTGAACTCAACATCTCTTTTCTAGTGCTGGGACTACAAAATGCTAATTTTATTTTTAAATTGAAAAGAGCACTAGTGGTTCACACCTGTAATCCTAGCAACTTAGGAGGCTGGGATCTGAGGATTGTTCAAACCAGCCTGAACAGAGAAGTCTTTGAGACTCTTACCTTCAATTAACCAGCAAAAAAAAAAAAAAAAAAAAAAAAAAAAGCCAGAAGTGGAGGTGTGGCACAGTGGTAAAGTGCCAACCTTGAGCAAAAAAGCTGGGCATTGGTGGCTCACACCTGTGATCCTAGATATTCAGGAGGCTGAGATCTGTAGATCAATGGTTCTAAGCTAGCCAAGGAAAGTCCATGAGACTCTTATCTCCAATTAACCATCTAAAAACCAGAATTGCAGCTGTGGCTCACAGTGGTAGAGTTCTGGCCTTCAGCAAAAAAGCTCATAGACAGAGTGCCCTGGCCCTGAGTCCAAGCCCCAGGACTGGCAAAAACAAAAAGCTAAAGGACAGTGCCATGCCCCTGAGTACAATCACCTGTAACAGCAAAAAATAAATAAATTGGTAAGAGAAATAAAATGAGAGAGTCATAAGCATGTAATCTAATTCTGAATTTCTCTGGCTCCTATCATGTGCATGGTATGGGAATGGAGCAAGAATATACAGAAAATCTCAAAGGGCAAAGTCTTAGGTACTGAGGTTAAGTGTGTCACAAGAGGACAAGAATTGAGCAGCCAGTACAAATATTTGCAGAACCAATGTCCCTCCCTTACTGGACACAGAAAAGCAAGTATCTCTTTTCCTCCTGAGAGAGAACTGGACAGAACAGAATCAAGGAGTGACCAAATCTATCAAGGCAGCTCAACCCTCTATGGCTGGATTGTGTGGTAATTTGGGGACCCCTATAAGTGAGAGGAAATGAAACTGAGGAAATCCCTGTGACCTGAAACTGGGAGAGACCAAGTGGGAGCAATTGGATTTTCTCTCTCTCTCTTTTTTTTTTTTTTGGCCAGTCCTGGGGCTTGGACTCGGGGTCTGAGCACTGTCCCTGGCTTCTTTTTGCTCAAGGCTAGCACTCTGCCGCTTGAGCCACAGCGCCACTTCTGGCCATTTTCTGTATATGTGGTGCTGGGGAATTGAACCCAGGGCCTCATGTATACGAGGCAAGCGCTCTTGCCACTAGGCCATATCCCCAGCCCACTGGGTTTTCTCTATTTTCCAATCCCTTAACTAAAAAGAACAAAAGCTTGGGAGCCAGGCGCCAGTGGCTCATGCCTGTAATCCTAGCTACTAAGGAGGCTGAGATATGAGGACCATGGTTCAAAGCCAGCCTGGGCAAGAAAATCCATGATACTCTTATATCCAATAAATTAATCAGAAAAAGCTGGAAGTGGCGCTGGGGCTCAAGTGGTAGAGCACTAGCCTTGAGTACAAAGAGGCTCACAGTGCCCAGGCCCAGAGTTCAAGCCTAAGGATTGGCAAAAAAGAAAAAAGAGCACTAACCTTGAGTGAAAAGCTAAGGCACAATGCCCTGATCCTCAGTTACTGCCCGCCCCCCAAAGAAAGCTTGTTAGTAAGTGATGGATGAGGTGTCCCCTACCTGAGTCTTGAACTCCTTTCAAACTACAGCCTTAGAAAAATAGTTCATGGCTAAGAATATGGCTTATTGGTAGAGCCTGCCTAGCATGCTGGGTTTGATTCCTCAGTACCACATAAATAGAAAAAAAAACATAAGTGGTACTATGGCTCAAGTGGTAGAGTGCTAGCCTTGAGCAAAAGCAGCTCAAGGACAGTGCCCAGGCCCTGAGTTCAAGCCTCAGGACTGAAAAAAAAGAAAAAGGAAAATATTCACATGTTTGGGGTCCTCTTCTTTCCAGGGTCCTTTGCTCTAGACATGCCTAGCAGCAAACTCATCACAATAGCAGCTGGGCTTCTTGTCTGTCTCCTGCTGTCTCCTGCGGATGCCATTTCAGATAGAAAGCAGACAAATGTCTCCAAGGTGTACCTTCCTTCATCTTTGGGACCCCAACTTCCGTCCTTAGGCTCCTTATCCTGCCAAACCCTGCTCCCAAAGTCCCTGCCTGGATTCAACTCCATGGCCCCTCTACCCAAGTTTCTGGTAGGCCTGGCTCTAAGAAATGCCCTGGAAGTCGCTGGCTGTCAGTCTGAGGCTTGGGCCCTACAGCTTTGGCTCTTTCGCTTGGGAGGTGTGAATGCAACACAGCTCCTCATCCATCATCTTCAAGGACTCCAGAAAGGCAAAAGGACAAAGAGGGAAATCTCAATGGAAGTCCTGGCCTCAGCTCTGCAGCTGTTAGTCAGGGACCAGCCAGGACCAAAGAGGGCTCCACGCTCCATCCCCACAGTGGACTGTGACAACCATCGGGAAAACGAAGTATACAACATAATCAGACTACTGCCAGGAGTGGGAACCTACTACAACTTGGGCACAGCTGTGTATTATGCTGTTTGGAATTGCTCTGAAAAGGCCAAGGAACGAGGCAAAGAGGGGGCCATAGATCTGGGCTTTGACCTTCTGATGTCCATGGCAGGAGCATCAGGGGGGCCTGCTGGCATAGTTATCAGTGCTGCACTTAAACCAGCTTTGAAGGCTGGGGTTCACCGGCTGATCCAGTATTACCATGCTGAGAAAGAGGTAAACACCACTAGCATGGAGGGCTTAAGAGGTACATCAGATGTGAGTGACTGGGAAGAGACAATTACCATGGCTCCTTTGATAGCAGAAGTAGTAAGTTCACCTCCCTCCTGGGCCTGGGCCTTATTCAAGAGCTATGGCTTAGATCTTGAGGCTGGGAGTTTTGGGGTATAAAAGATGGTAACCACAGAAGGAATAAATCAAATATTCTGACAAGCTGTATCTGGTATACTCAAATATCCAAATTTGTGACTCAAATTTCTGATTTGTTATATTTGTTATCAAAGAGAAAGACATTGCTATAAAATGTGGGAAACTGGGCTAGGAATGTGGCTTAATGGTAGAGTGTTTGCCTAGCATGCAGGAAGCTCTGGTTTTGATTCCTCAGTACCACATAATCAGAAACAGTCAGAAGTGGCACTGTGGCTCAAGTTGTAGAGCTCTAACCTTGAGCATAGAGAGACTTAGGGACACAGCCCAGGCCCTGAGTTCAAGGACAGACAAAATAATAATAATAACAAATAGTAATAGTAATAATAATGTAGGAATTTAAAATGTTGGGCGTTTGGAGTCAGAAGACTGAGTTTTGTGGGTTTTTTTAATCCAAGCTCCACTTAGTGCCTTGGTAATCACTGACTCACTAGTTTTATTTCTTCTAAGCTTTATGTTTAAATTTCGAAAGTGGAGCCAGGCTCCTGTGGCTCAGGCCTGTAATCCTAGCCACTCTGGAGATTGAGACCTGAGTATTGAGGTTCAAAGCCAACCCAGACAGGAAAGTTTCTGAGGCTCTTATTTCCAATTAACCACCAAAAAGCCGAACAAGGAGCTGTGGCTCGAGTGGTAGAGAGCCACCTTGAGTGGAAAAAGCTCAAGGACAGTGTCCAGGCCTTGAGTTCAAGCTATGTGGGTACACACACACACACACACACACACACACACTTACTTTAAACGGAAATGGTAATTTTCATCTGAACAGGTGGTAGCAGAAATTGAAAACAATATTATAAATCTGAAGTATCTGTCACTGTACGGTCCATAAATAGTTACTGTTTTTTTTTAATTACTTCAGCCCTCCCCTTCCTATCCCAGAGAATCGGAATTCCGGCCCCACCTCTTCCTATCTCGGTCTCCAAGTTAGTTTCGTTTCTGAGGCCCGTTCTAAGGTTCTCGAAAATGCACTGTGGCGACCCAGGGCTAATCATTAGCTAGGCCCCGCCTCTAGAAAGCAAAGGGGAGGGGCTAAGTGAGATTTATGGCCAATCACAGGAGTGGAAGGTGTAGCTTGGGAGACATGTTGTCCCGCCCCGCGTAGAAGGCGGAGATGTGGCAGCGCCAATGAGCGCGCAGCATGGTGGTGGGCGTGGCGGAGCGGTGGCCCCGCCGTGTTTTGCTGGGTGGGAACGCGGAGCTCCAGTTTAGGGCTGCGCTCTCCTGCCGGGTTCGAGGCGTTGGGTTTTGGGGGCCGGCAGACGTCCTGACCCTGGAAGTCACGACCTGAGCCACCGTAGGCAGTGGGTACTGCGAGCTAATAAGGTACGGGTGCTCACAGGGTGAGCGGGTGCGGGTGTGAGGTTTTCCCCGGGAAGGGTGGCCGAACCCGGGGTTACCCAGGATGAGGCACCGTCGGGGTGGGAGCTGTTGCCTGTCGGCTGCAGGATCTTCCCCTCTGCTCAACCCCGCCATCCCAATCCTGATGCCACTCCCAGAACTCCCTGGCAGCCTCCGAGAACCGGAACCTCCTATTCTTGCAGTCATTTCATGTCTTAGCCAAAGTTTTTGCTTCTGCTGTGTGTCGTCTTGGTCGACATCCTCATCACCATTATCTATTTTGGGCGGTATTGGGGCTTGGACTCTGGAGCTCCAGTGCTCTTCGTTATTTTTTATCCTTAACAACAACAAAAAATAAACACCTCCATCCAAAGGTAAACGTTATAAATTATCTAAAGTGTAAAGGTATTGAGGGGGAAACTATTTGCTTAAGATTACACACAAATCCAATTCATTTCCAAGGAATGCTGCTGGTTCATATCTGTAATTCTAGCTACTCAAGTGGTTGAGATCTGAGTGTTATGCCAAGTTGCGAAACCACCACCAAGAAGACCACCGAGACTCAGACATTCCGAAATGCAATAGCAAGGCAAGACTTTATTCAAGCAGGCCGCAGCCGGGGCCTTGTCCTACCCACAGACACAGCGACACAGCGGAGGTTAGGAGCCAGCCTCGAGCTGCGATTACACAGGGCTTATAAAGGCAAAAAACAAAGTTACAACAATCAGGTGTTCAAGCAAGCAAGATTAGGACACAGGTACAAATCTGATTGGCTCAGGGCTCAAGGCATTCTGGGGGCAGTTAGAGTTAAGCATTCCCGGTGGTTAGAGTTCTCGACTGGCTGGGCCCTAATAAGCTTGTCCTGGGTTTGCTCACAGTTTAAACAGACAACAAAATGGGGGTTGCCTGAAAATGGGGTTTACGTTAACTCCTTCACTGAGGTCCCGATTTGAAACCCTCCGGGGCAGGAATGTTTATGAGACTTTCATCTCCAATCAAAACTAAAATGTGGGGGCTGGGGATATATATGGCTTAGTGGTAGAGTGTTTGCCTTGCATACATGAAGCCCTGGGTTCAATTCCTCAGCACCACATAAATAGAAAAAAGCCAGAAGTGGCATTGTGGCTCAAGTGGTAGAGTGCTAGCCTTGAGCAAAAAGAAGCCAGGGACAGTGCTCAGGCCTTGAGTTCAAGACCCAGGACTGGCAAAAAACCAAACAATGAACCAGGAGAAAACTGGAAGTAGAGGCATGGCTCAAGTGGTGGAGTCTAGCCTTGAGCAGAAGAGCTCAGGGACAGCGCTTAGGCCCAGAGTTCAAGCCTCACAACTGACCAAAAAAAAAACAAAACTAAAATTAAAATGCTAGAACTGGAGCTGTGGCTCTAGTGGTAGAGTGCTAGCCTGGAACAAAAAGTTCAGAAACAGTGCCCAGGCCCAGATTTCAAGCCCCAAGACTGGCTGGTGCACGCGCACACACACACGAACAAAAAGTTCAGAAACAGTGCCCAGGCCTAGATTTCAAGCCCCAAGACTGGCTGGCGTGCACACATACACACACACACTTAGTTCATTTCTGAAAAGTTTATTCAGTGCAAAATATGTGCCTACGAGAGTGAAAAATGACTGGAGAAACAGGGTGAAGGTGCTAACCTCAGTGTGCCCTCCATGTGGGAAAAATAGTGTTTTTATTCTTTTCATATTTTTTTCTTCCATAAACTCTTCAAAGTTTGTTCATTTTAATGAAGGGGTTTTGTGAACAGTGTTAACAGCTTGGATTGCCTCTTAAGAAAGAAAAGGCAGGACAATACAAGTGTAAGAAAGAACATTATTATTGCTTTTAAAACATCATTCTGCAAAATGAAGCATTTGCAGTCCAGATAAACTATCCAGAGTCCAGAAAGGAAAGAGTCAGACATGGGGCCGTATGTGCGCATGCTTGTGTAGGGGGGGAATTTTTGTCAAGCTCTAAACAAGCATGAACAGTTGAGGTAGACCCTGGAAGTACTGAATCCAGTAGATTTGCAGGGCCAGGGATAGGAGGAAAGCCTGCTTTCCTATTTTAATCTCATAATTTACATGCTGCCTTGCTTCTTCTTTTTTTTTTTTTTGCAGTCCTGGGGCTTGAACTCAGGGCCTGAGCACTGACCCTAGCTTCTTTTTGCTCAAGGCTAGCACTTGCCACTTGAGCCACAACACCACTTCTGGCCTTTTTCTATATACGTGGTACTGAGGAATGGAACACAGGGCTTCATGTATACAAGGCAAGCACTCTTGTCACTAGGCCATATTCCCAGCCTGCCTTGCTTCTTTAACACCAACCATTTAGTTCCCCAAGAATTAAGCAGGAAGCCTTGTGCTGGTGGCTCACACTTGTAATCCTAGCCACTCAGGAAGCTGAGATCTGAAGATTGCACTTTGAAGCCATCCTGAGTAGACAAATCCTAGAGACTTTTATCTCCAATTAACTACCCAAAAGTGAGGGATGGCTCAAGTGGTAGAGCAACAGCCTTGGTGGGGGGAGCTAAGCAAGAACTCAAGGCCCTGAGTTGAAGACCGAGCACTGGTGCACATGCACAGTCATTCATGCACGTGCATACACACACACACACACACACACACACAAATGGGGTCTTGTCACTTGAATATTTTATTATTAAGTAGTTGTTGAGATTATAATTACGTAAGTCAGATTATCAGTATAATTCATCTTGGTCAGTGTCATCCCTTGCATCAGTCCCCTTATTTCTCCCCTTCCTTCCCTACTCTTGAACTCAGGGCCTGAGCACTGGCCCTGGCTTCTTTTTGCTTAAGGCTAGCACTCTACCACTTGGCTCGAGTGGTAGAGAGCCACCTTGAGTGGAAAAAGCTCAAGGACAGTGTCCAGGCCTTGAGTTCAAGCTATGTGGGTACACACACACACACACACACACACACACACTTACTTTAAACGGAAATGGTAATTTTCATCTGAACAGGTGGTAGCAGAAATTGAAAACAATATTATAAATCTGAAGTATCTGTCACTGTACGGTCCATAAATAGTTACTGTTTTTTTTTAATTACTTCAGCCCTCCCCTTCCTATCCCAGAGAATCGGAATTCCGGCCCCACCTCTTCCTATCTCGGTCTCCAAGTTAGTTTCGTTTCTGAGGCCCGTTCTAAGGTTCTCGAAAATGCACTGTGGCGACCCAGGGCTAATCATTAGCTAGGCCCCGCCTCTAGAAAGCAAAGGGGAGGGGCTAAGTGAGATTTATGGCCAATCACAGGAGTGGAAGGTGTAGCTTGGGAGACATGTTGTCCCGCCCCGCGTAGAAGGCGGAGATGTGGCAGCGCCAATGAGCGCGCAGCATGGTGGTGGGCGTGGCGGAGCGGTGGCCCCGCCGTGTTTTGCTGGGTGGGAACGCGGAGCTCCAGTTTAGGGCTGCGCTCTCCTGCCGGGTTCGAGGCGTTGGGTTTTGGGGGCCGGCAGACGTCCTGACCCTGGAAGTCACGACCTGAGCCACCGTAGGCAGTGGGTACTGCGAGCTAATAAGGTACGGGTGCTCACAGGGTGAGCGGGTGCGGGTGTGAGGTTTTCCCCGGGAAGGGTGGCCGAACCCGGGGTTACCCAGGATGAGGCACCGTCGGGGTGGGAGCTGTTGCCTGTCGGCTGCAGGATCTTCCCCTCTGCTCAACCCCGCCATCCCAATCCTGATGCCACTCCCAGAACTCCCTGGCAGCCTCCGAGAACCGGAACCTCCTATTCTTGCAGTCATTTCATGTCTTAGCCAAAGTTTTTGCTTCTGCTGTGTGTCGTCTTGGTCGACATCCTCATCACCATTATCTATTTTGGGCGGTATTGGGGCTTGGACTCTGGAGCTCCAGTGCTCTTCGTTATTTTTTATCCTTAACAACAACAAAAAATAAACACCTCCATCCAAAGGTAAACGTTATAAATTATCTAAAGTGTAAAGGTATTGAGGGGGAAACTATTTGCTTAAGATTACACACAAATCCAATTCATTTCCAAGGAATGCTGCTGGTTCATATCTGTAATTCTAGCTACTCAAGTGGTTGAGATCTGAGTGTTATGCCAAGTTGCGAAACCACCACCAAGAAGACCACCGAGACTCAGACATTCCGAAATGCAATAGCAAGGCAAGACTTTATTCAAGCAGGCCGCAGCCGGGGCCTTGTCCTACCCACAGACACAGCGACACAGCGGAGGTTAGGAGCCAGCCTCGAGCTGCGATTACACAGGGCTTATAAAGGCAAAAAACAAAGTTACAACAATCAGGTGTTCAAGCAAGCAAGATTAGGACACAGGTACAAATCTGATTGGCTCAGGGCTCAAGGCATTCTGGGGGCAGTTAGAGTTAAGCATTCCCGGTGGTTAGAGTTCTCGACTGGCTGGGCCCTAATAAGCTTGTCCTGGGTTTGCTCACAGTTTAAACAGACAACAAAATGGGGGTTGCCTGAAAATGGGGTTTACGTTAACTCCTTCACTGAGGTCCCGATTTGAAACCCTCCGGGGCAGGAATGTTTATGAGACTTTCATCTCCAATCAAAACTAAAATGTGGGGGCTGGGGATATATATGGCTTAGTGGTAGAGTGTTTGCCTTGCATACATGAAGCCCTGGGTTCAATTCCTCAGCACCACATAAATAGAAAAAAGCCAGAAGTGGCATTGTGGCTCAAGTGGTAGAGTGCTAGCCTTGAGCAAAAAGAAGCCAGGGACAGTGCTCAGGCCTTGAGTTCAAGACCCAGGACTGGCAAAAAACCAAACAATGAACCAGGAGAAAACTGGAAGTAGAGGCATGGCTCAAGTGGTGGAGTCTAGCCTTGAGCAGAAGAGCTCAGGGACAGCGCTTAGGCCCAGAGTTCAAGCCTCACAACTGACCAAAAAAAAAACAAAACTAAAATTAAAATGCTAGAACTGGAGCTGTGGCTCTAGTGGTAGAGTGCTAGCCTGGAACAAAAAGTTCAGAAACAGTGCCCAGGCCCAGATTTCAAGCCCCAAGACTGGCTGGTGCACGCGCACACACACACGAACAAAAAGTTCAGAAACAGTGCCCAGGCCTAGATTTCAAGCCCCAAGACTGGCTGGCGTGCACACATACACACACACACTTAGTTCATTTCTGAAAAGTTTATTCAGTGCAAAATATGTGCCTACGAGAGTGAAAAATGACTGGAGAAACAGGGTGAAGGTGCTAACCTCAGTGTGCCCTCCATGTGGGAAAAATAGTGTTTTTATTCTTTTCATATTTTTTTCTTCCATAAACTCTTCAAAGTTTGTTCATTTTAATGAAGGGGTTTTGTGAACAGTGTTAACAGCTTGGATTGCCTCTTAAGAAAGAAAAGGCAGGACAATACAAGTGTAAGAAAGAACATTATTATTGCTTTTAAAACATCATTCTGCAAAATGAAGCATTTGCAGTCCAGATAAACTATCCAGAGTCCAGAAAGGAAAGAGTCAGACATGGGGCCGTATGTGCGCATGCTTGTGTAGGGGGGGAATTTTTGTCAAGCTCTAAACAAGCATGAACAGTTGAGGTAGACCCTGGAAGTACTGAATCCAGTAGATTTGCAGGGCCAGGGATAGGAGGAAAGCCTGCTTTCCTATTTTAATCTCATAATTTACATGCTGCCTTGCTTCTTCTTTTTTTTTTTTTTGCAGTCCTGGGGCTTGAACTCAGGGCCTGAGCACTGACCCTAGCTTCTTTTTGCTCAAGGCTAGCACTTGCCACTTGAGCCACAACACCACTTCTGGCCTTTTTCTATATACGTGGTACTGAGGAATGGAACACAGGGCTTCATGTATACAAGGCAAGCACTCTTGTCACTAGGCCATATTCCCAGCCTGCCTTGCTTCTTTAACACCAACCATTTAGTTCCCCAAGAATTAAGCAGGAAGCCTTGTGCTGGTGGCTCACACTTGTAATCCTAGCCACTCAGGAAGCTGAGATCTGAAGATTGCACTTTGAAGCCATCCTGAGTAGACAAATCCTAGAGACTTTTATCTCCAATTAACTACCCAAAAGTGAGGGATGGCTCAAGTGGTAGAGCAACAGCCTTGGTGGGGGGAGCTAAGCAAGAACTCAAGGCCCTGAGTTGAAGACCGAGCACTGGTGCACATGCACAGTCATTCATGCACGTGCATACACACACACACACACACACACACACACAAATGGGGTCTTGTCACTTGAATATTTTATTATTAAGTAGTTGTTGAGATTATAATTACGTAAGTCAGATTATCAGTATAATTCATCTTGGTCAGTGTCATCCCTTGCATCAGTCCCCTTATTTCTCCCCTTCCTTCCCTACTCTTGAACTCAGGGCCTGAGCACTGGCCCTGGCTTCTTTTTGCTTAAGGCTAGCACTCTACCACTTGAGCCACAGCGCCACTTCTTGCTTTTTCTATATATGTGGTGCTGAGGAATCGAACCAAGGACTTCAGGTATACGTACGAGGCGAGCACTTTATCACTAGGCCATATTCCCGGTCTGCAGTTCAATTTTTACATAATGTACATTGAACATAATGATTGCATTTGCTTACTTTTCCTCCTTGCATTCATGTGTACCCGTTTTGCACTTCCACCCAAAACATGTTTCTGATTCTTGGGTTCATTTAGTCTTATTACTTTTTAAAATATGATTTTATTATTATTATTAAGGTGGTGTACAGAGGGTTGCTATTTCATAAATCAGGTAATGAGAACATTTCTTTCAGACAAAATCACCCCTTACTTAGCTTTCTCCCAGTTGGTCTTGTCACTTTTAAATTTAATTTAGACTAGGAATGTGGCTTAGTGGTAGAGTGCTTGCCTAGAGTGCATGAAGCCCTGAGTTCAACTCCCCAGTACCATATAAACCGAGAAAGCCAGAAATAGTGCTATGGCTCAAGTGGTAAAGTGGTAGCCTTGAGCACAGAGAGTCTCAGGAACAGAGTCCAGGCCCTGAGTTCAATCCCCACAACTGGCAAAAATAAACAAATCTTCACCTTTATTAGAAGAATAAAAACTGGTGCTGGGAATATGGCCTAGTGGCAAAATGCTCATCTCGTATACATGAAGCTCTGGGTTCAATTCCTCAGCACCACATATATAGAAAAAGCTGAAAGTTGCACTGTGGCTCAAGTGGCAGAGTGCTAGCCTTGAGCAAAAGAAGCCTGGGGACAGTGCCCTGAGTTCAAGCTCCAGAACTGGCAAAAAAATTAATTTATGTGCAGGTATAAAAATAGAATAATGAAAAAAAGATAGAATAATGAAACCTGTTGAAACTGTGCAAGAAGGGGAAGTAGTGCCGTAAAGGGTAAGTCTGGTCAGGATACATTGCTAATAAAAATCATGTTCTGTTTCTTTTCTTTTCTTTTTTTTTTTTGCCAATACTGGGACTTGAACTCTGAGCCTGGGTGCTGTCTCTGAGCTTCTTTGACTCAAAGTGAGCATTCTTCCACTTGAGCCACAGCACCACTTCCAGCTTTTATGACTAGCTTTATTGGGAATAAGAGCCTCATAGAGTTTCCTGTCTGGGCTGGCTTTGAACTGCGATCCTCAGATCTCAGCCTCCTAAGTTTCTAGGATTACAGGTGTGAGCCACTGGCACCAAGCTTGTTTTTTTTCTTAAAAGAAGTACAAGTATTTAGTTTTAAAAGATTAAACATGGGGCCTGGAATGTAACTCAGTGGCTTAATGCTTGCCTAGCATAGGTTAAGTTCTGGGTTTAGTCCCCATCACCACAATAAATGAATGAATGAATGAATGATAAGCAAAGTGAAAGACTAGTATAAGGGTTAAAATGAAGCTGGACACTGATGGCTCATGCCTGTAATCAGCTACTGAGAAGGCCTCACACCCTTCTGAGGATCTAGGTAGGAAGTCAACCGAGGTATACAAGTCCTCAAAACTTTCTCTCCAAGGTCACTGGTGGCTCACGCCTGTAATCTTAGCTAGGAGGCTGAAATCTGAGGATCACGGTTTGAACCAGCCTAGGAAGAAAAGTATGAGATTTGTATCTCCAGTTAACCACCAAAACGCCAGAAGTGGAGCTGTGGCTCTGGTAGTAGAGCACTAGCCTTGAGTGAAAGAGCTCAGGGACAGCGTGCAGGCCCTGAGTTCAAGCCCCACAACTCACACACACACAAAAACAGGAGATAGCAGTGGGCAGGGAAAAGAAGAGAAAAAAATGCAGAGCACAGGCTACTTGGTGACAGGCAGGAAACTGTTTCACGGTCAGATTAACATGTTGTTAAAATGCCGCAATTTGAGTGATTGGCTCTTTGCTTGGTATTTAGACATTGTAAAGAACAGATAGCCTCCTTGCAGGATGAACAGTTCGTAGGCTGTACCTGTCTCCTCTCTCTCTCTCTCTTTCTCTCTCTTTGCCAGTCCTGGAGCTTGAACTTCAGGTGTGGGGGCTGTCGTTGGTCCTTTCTGTGCTCAAGGCCAGCATTCTACCACTTGAACCACAGTACCACTTCTGGCTTTTTCTGATTAGTTTATTGGAGATAAGAGTCTCATGGACTTTCCAGGGCTGACTTCAAACCCTGATTCTCAGATCTCAGCCTAATGAGTAACTAGGATTACAGGCATGAGCACTGGTGCCTGCCTGCCTTATCTCTTAAGAAGGTTGCAAACCCTAACAAACTTCCAGAGCCAGCAAGGATCATAAATATTCAAGACCAATACTTATCTTTATTCCTGAATAAATAAATAGAAACACAAATAAATTTAAATAATTGATGGAGATTGATAAAAATGGTATAAATATTATCTGTTAAGTAGTATGATATTTGTTTGATTTTGGTATACTGGGATTGCAGATGCTTTCCTACTTGACCCATCTGCTACTAGAGGATTCTTACACTATACATTCTACTTCTGTGTGTGCTTGAAAATGACTATTGATACAGAAAGGCTCCAATATTGGAGCTATGAAATAGTACATCCTGGAAGACTATATACCAAATTAAAACTGGTTACGGGGCTGGGGATATAGCCTAGTGGCAAGAGTGCCTGCCTCGGATACACGAGGCCCTAGGTTCGATTCCCCAGCACCACATATACAGAAAATGGCCAGAAGCGGCGCTGTGGCTCTAGTGGCAGAGTGCTAGCCTTGAGCGGGAAGAAGCCAGGGACAGTGCTCAGGCCCTGAGTCCAAGGCCCAGGACTGGCCAAAAAAAAAAAAAAAAAAAAACTGGTTACCTTTAGGTAAAGAGAATGGACCAAGATTGGGAGTAGAGTCAGTGTAAACTTTAATTTTTTTTGCTTGTATATTTTAAACATTTTGAATTAGTAATGATAAACAACCACAGGACAATGGACAGTTTAAGCCAGCAAAATGTCCCATTGAGAATCCTCATCTCTTCAGAGCCCCAATGGCACAGTGGGAGCTGCTACAGAGTCTTGACAGCCCATATCTGGACCAGTTGCACCAGCTCTATTCACAAAGCCTTCTGCCCATGGATGTTCGACAGTACTTGGCTGCCTGGATTGAAGACCAGAACTGGTGAGGGTTTTAAGAATTGAGGGAGGAAGAAAGTGCTTCCTTTCTTCTGGATCTCCAACATCCTAGAGATGGGCTAAATAGTAAAGTAGCTGCCTGCAGAGATGTGACCCTTGTCATTACTGGTTTCCAGGAAGGAAGCTGCCCTGGGCAATGATCATTCCATGGCCAACATGTTATTCTTCCACTTCTTGGACCAACTGAACTCTGAATGTGGCCGCTACAGCCAGGACCCAAAGTGCTTGTTGCTACAGCACAACTTGCGAAAATTCTACAAGGATGCTCAGGTACTTAGTGGGGTTGGGGATTAAGGCTGGGACTGGCCGTGGAGTGTAGAGTAGGGCTTAGGATAAGATATAGTACCTAAGGTGCAAAGGGAGTGGAACAGACCTAGGGAAAGGGGGCAGAGTCTAGACATGGGGGCTCATTGACACAGAGGACTGAATCTGGACAACATTATGAGAGGGCTAGTGACCCAGAAGGAGGAAGAAATACTGGGGACATTAGAGAAAAAGTTGAGGGTGAGCAGCTGGGAATGTGGCTTAGTGGTAGAGTGCTTGCCTGGCATTCATGAAGCCCTGGGCTTGATTGGTCAGTACCACATACACAAAAAAAAGCCAGAAGTGGTGCTTTGGCTCGAGTGGTGGAGTGCTGGCCTTGAGCAAAAGCAGCTTGGAGACAGTGCCCAGGCCCTAGTTCAAGCCCCAGGAATAGCAAAAAAAAAAAAAAAAAAGTTGACGGTGGCAAGTCACAGGAAATTGTTGAATTAGCTGGGCACCAGTGGCTCGTGCCTGTGATCGTAGCTACTCAGGAGGCTGAGATCTGAGAATCACAGTTGAAAGCCAGCCCAGTCGGGAAAGTCTGTGAGACTTATCTTCAATTAAGCACAAAAATGCCAGAAGTGGAGCTGTGGCTCAAATGGTATAGAGAGCTGTCCTTGAGCAGAAAAGCTTAGAGACAGCACCCAAGCCCCAGCATTCAAACCAGCACACACAAAAAATGTTGAAACAGAACATGTAACTTCTCTAATACTTATAAACAAGTGTCTTTTTATAAACCTCCAAGAGGATTAGGAACTACTTCTCAGACCAGTCTTGAAGGATGAATAAGAGTGTGATAGGCAGGAAATGAGGGCAGAGATAAAGGACAAAGGAGGACATTCTAGGAAATGAGAATAGTCTGGGCCAGTGATTTTCAACTGGGGGCCATTTTGCACTCATCCAGAGAACATTTGGCAATGTCTGGAGAGTTTTGTGTGGTATTTTGCCGGTCCTGGGGCTTGAACTCAGGACCTGGGTATTGTCCCTGAGCTTCTTTTGCTCAAGGCTAGCACTCTACCACTTGAGCCACAGTGCCACTTCTGATGTTTTCTGTGTATGTGGTACTGAGGAATCAAACCCAGGGCTTCATGCATACTAGACAACCACTCTACCACTAATCCAGATTCCCAGCCCTGGAGACATTTTTTTCCATTTTCTTTTATTTTTTTTCTTATTTATTGTCAAAGTGATGTACAGAGAGATTACAGTTTCATATGTTAGGCCATGGGTACATTTCTTGTACTGTTTGTTACCTCCTCCCTCATTCCCCCCTCCCCCTCCCCTTTTCCTTCTCCCCCCACCTGGAGATATTTTTTATTGTTACAAACTGGGGGTATAGATCAGTGGTACAGCATTTTCCTAACATGCACAGACCTTTGGTCCAATCATCAACCCCACAAAAATGAAAAAAAGAAATTGTTGCTGAATTAGATAAGCTCTCTCTGTTTTCCTACCTAGGCCCTTCCCCAAGGTGCTACTCAATTGGCTGAGATGATCTTTAATCTCCTTCTAGAGGAAAAAAGAATTCTGAATCAGGCTCAGAGGGCCCAGGTGGTAAGAACAATTTCATGGTGGGTTTGGGAGCTCCTGGGACCTTGTTTAGAAGTCGTAGAATTTGCCTCAGAACAGGATCCACTGTTCTGGAAGGTCACAGTTTAAACTGTTCTCAGAGTCTCTTATTTCAGGACCAAGGCACACCACATCTTGAAACACCCTTGGAGAACAAACAGGTTGAGGTCGAATCCCGAATCTTGGATCTAAGAGCTATGATGGAGGTTAGTGGATGTGGCAAGAGTCGGGCTTAGCCTTCTTCCTCCCTCAGAAGTTGTCTCACTAAAGTCCCTTCCCCCTGTACAGAACCTGGTGAAATCCATCACACAACTGAAGGACCTGCAGGATGTCTTCAGCTTCCGATTCGTGATTCTCAGCCAAAGTAGGAAAGCACACGGGGGTGTTGGCCAGGAGGCCATGTTGGAGGAGAGCAGAAGGGGAAAGCTCTAGTGAGCAATAGTCACCTTTGACCACATATCACTGTCTGTAATCCTCTAAGGCAAAACTACAAGTGCCAGGGTGTGTTGTGGAAGCTGGGATGGAGGGACAACTTGTGAGTGTTAGAGGAAATGCATAGAAAATGTCCTTAGCAGGTTCAGTAGACTATTTAGAATTTTCTAGAGGGCTCCAGGTTCTTGTTCATGTCATGGCTTTCCCTTCTCCCTCCAAAATTTCCCCTTGCTGACACTGACTGAGACCCATGCCAAGAAAGAGAAGTAGTTTTGGAGCCAGTGGCTCCTGCCTATAATCCTAGCCACTCAAAAGGCTTAGATCTGAGGATCACAATGTTCAAAGGTAGGAAAAGTCCATGAGAACCTTATCTCCAGTAAATCACCAAAAAGTCAGAAGTGGAGCTATGGCTCAAGTGATAGAGCATCAGCTTTAAAGGACAGTGCTCAGAGTTCAAGCCCCAGTACCAACACAAAAGAGAGAGGGACAGGGAGAAGGAAAAGAAGGAAAGAAGCACCTGGTTTGACTCCTATTCATGCCATTTAGAGAAAACATCTTCGGACCCCCATCAGAGCATACAGCAGCAGCTTGTACAGAATACTGCCAATGAACTGGACAAAAGGAGAAAGGTGGGGGCAAAGGACAGAGGCTGTGGGCAAGGGGAGTGGCTGGGAAAATAGAGGGATCTGGGGGCCCTGGCCCCGTCAGCTAGGCTTCTTTGTCTCTTCATCACCAGTCAGATGGTGAAGTCTGGTCAGAGGTCCTTAACACTCACATCCTTTCTCCTAGGAGGTACTGGATACTTGTAAAGCCCTGGTGGGCCGATTAACTACCCTAGTCGACCTACTGCTGCCAAAGCTGGATGAATGGAAAGCCCAACAACAAAAAGCCTGCCTTGGAGCGCCACTAGACCATGGGTTGGAACAGCTAGAGAAATGGTAAGATGAAATGCATTTTCTTTCCATCCACTTCTTGTGTGTGAGTATTTTTTGCTCTTATTGTTGGTTGTGGGGCTCGAACTCTGGGCCTGGGCACTGTTCCTGTGCTCTTCAACTCAAGCTAAGTGCTCTACCACTTGAGCCACAGCGCCACTTCCCGCTTTGTTAATTGGAGATAAGAGTCTCACGGCCTTTCCTGCCTGGGCTGGCTTTGAACCATGATCCTCAGATCTCGGCCTCCTAAATAGCTAGGATTACAGGTGTGAGCCATTGGCACCGGGCTCTCCCAAAACCTTGATGGCGACTCCATCCCCGAAGCTCATCATTTCCTCTCTCTTTGGATTCTGTCACCAGGTTCACAGCTGGAGCAAAGCTATTGTTTCATCTGCGGCAGCTCCTGAAGCAGCTGAAGGAATTGAGCCACATGGTTGGCTATAAGGGCGACCCTTTTAAAGATGGGGTACATCTACAGAAGGCCCAAGTCACAGAGTTACTACAGCGTCTGCTCCATAGGTCTGGTGGCCAGGAAGGGAGCTCTGGGGAGAGCAGAAGGAAAGAAATAACGTGACATTTTTACACATACTGATACCTTCTCCAAACCTCTGTCTCCAGAGCATTTGTGGTGGAGGCTCAACCCTACATGCCTCACACTCTCCATCGTCCCCTCATCCTCAAGACAGGGAGCAAGTTCACCGTCCGAACACGGTTGGCATCGCAGAGGGTCTGCCTTCTCTTTCCAGCCCTCTCACTATGCATTGTTATTTTCTACCTTTACAATTCTCATTCCTATCCTCTTTTGTCTCTCCTTCCTTTATATTCATCTTCCTCCTCTAACCTTTTCCCTTAGCTTTCCTTGGCCTCTCCAGGAGGTTAGATGGGCCATTTTCCCCAATCCATCTTCCTTTCTCTACAGACTGCTAGTGAGACTCCAGGAAGGCAATGAGTCACTGATGGCAGAAGTCTCCATTGACAAGTAAGTTAGCACAGGTATGGGGTGTGACCAAAGGGTGGACAGGACATGGGCTAGGAGGCGTGGAGTTAGTATGAAGTAACTCTTCCTCCCTGTCCATTCCCCACTTGTGGAGCACCTACTATGTGGCATGCAACAGCAACCACAAGTTGGGCATTAAAATGTATAACTAAGGGCTGGGGATATGGCCTAGTGGCAAGAGTTCCTGCTTCATATACATGAGGCCCTGGGTTCGCTTCCCCAGCACCACATATACAGAAAATGGCCAGAAGTGGTGTTGTGGCTCAAGTGGCAGAGTGCTAGCCTTGAGAAAAAAAAAAAAAAAGCCAGGGACAGTGCTCAGGCCCTGAGTCCAAGCCCCAGGACTGGCCAAAAAAATAAAATAAAATAAAATAAAATGTGTAACTAAGAATCCAGGCTTGCCGGGTGCCGGTGGCTCACCCCTGTAATCCTAGCTACTCAGGAGGCTGAGATCTGAGGATCGTGGTTCAAAGCCAGCCAGGACAGGCTGTGAGACTCTTTATCTCCAATCAACCACCAGAAAACCAGAAATAGCACTGTGGCTCAAGTGGTAGAGTGCTATCCTTGAGCAGAAGAGCTCAGTGCAGTGCCCAAGCCCAGAATTCAAGCCCCATGACTGGGAAAACAAAAACAGGCTCAAGCCAGGCACCAGTGGTTCACGCCTATAATCCTAGCTACTTAGGAGGCTGAGATCTGAAGATTGTGGTTCAAAGTCAGCCCAGGCAGAAAACTCCCTGTGAGACTCTTATCTCCATTTAATCATTTAAAAACCAGAAATGGAGCTGCGGCTTAAAGTGGTAGAGTGCTAGCCTTGAGCAAAAGAGCTTAGGGACAGTGCCCAGGCCCTGAGTTCAAGCCCCATGACAGACCAGGAAAAAAAAAAAAAAGAATATAGGCTCAGAGAGATTGTCTTTTCTGTGAGGTCACATAGCTACTAAGATCCAGGTTTGCACCCAGGTCTGTTTCAGTACAAAGATCAAGTTCCTAACTTCTTTAGTTTTGTATTTCTCAATTATTATTATTTTTTATTTCTTTTCAGGAATCCTCCTCAGTCACAAGGGTAGGTACCTGACCAGGACATTTGTAGACGTCTGTGCTCTACCACATTTGGCAGATATGGGGAGAAGACAGAGGGGAATTTGGGGGCGGCATGAATAAAGGGAGAAGGAGTATGAAATGAAATAGAATTTCTGTTTTCCTGCTGAGTTTAAAAAATAACTGCTCTAGGGCTGGGGATATGGCCTAGTGGCAAGAGTGCTTGTCTCGTATACATGAGGCCCTGGGTTCAATTCCCCAGCACCATATATACAGAAAATGGCCAGAAGTGGCGCTGTGGCTCAAGTGGCAGAGTGCTAGCTAGCCTTGAGCAAAAGAAGCCAGGGACAGTGCTCAGGCCCTGAGTCCAAGGCCCAGGACTGGCCAAAAATAAAAAAATAAAAAAAAAATAACTGCTCTAAAAAACATCCTGCTCTTGGTTGGGTGCTGGTAGATCACACCTGTAATCCTAGGTACTTAGGAAACTGAGAGCTTAGAATCCTTGTTTAAAGCAGAGCCCAGGCAGACAAATGCAAGGGACTCATCTCCAATTAACCAGCATAAAGCTGGAAATAAAGGTGTGGCCCAAGTGGTAGAGCACCAGCCTTGATCAAAGGAGCTTGATCAAAGAAACTGGGCAGCCCCTGAGTTCAAGCCCTGGTACTGCCAACTGAAATAAAACACATTTTAAAAATAAACCTAACCCTGCTCTTTATCTCCATTCATTTTCTTTCTCTTGGAATAGCTTTCGGAAGTTCAACATTCTGACCTCAAACCAGAAAACTTTGACCCCAGAGAAAGGACAGAAACAGGGCTTAATTTGGGACTTTGGCTTCTTGGTAAGGAGGGTAAAATGGCCTTCTATTCCAAAGGATCTGTGAGGCTAGAGGAGCTTTCCATATCAATACAAAATAAGGGGTTGTAGGGACCTTGGTGTCTCCACTCTGAAATGCTCTCTCCTTCCTCCCCCTCCACAGACGCTGGTGGAGCAACGTCCAACTGGTCAAGGAAAGGGCAACAATAAGGTAAGGCTGAGAACGTGCCAAAGCAATAAGGCTGGGAATTTGCCAGAGGGTTCTACCATTACTGTCTGTGGTTGTCACAGGGACCCATGACTGTGACAGAAGAATTGCACATCATCAGCTTCACAGTCAAATATACCTACCAGGGCCTGAAGATGGAGCTGCAAGTGAGTGAAAGCAAGCAGGAGGACATGGAGATTTGGAGGGAGGCGTGGGGAAGAGATAAACTGAAGACTTGGGGGGGGGGGTAGACTATCCCCCTCTGTCCCCAGGACATATCTGCAGTTAGGAACATCCCATTTGTCCTCCCTGACCCTTATCTTCTCCCCAGACGGATACTCTCCCTGTGGTGATTATTTCTAACATGAACCAGCTGTCCATTGCCTGGGCCTCTATTCTGTGGTACAATCTCCTATGCCCAAATCAGGTAGGAGATGTGGCCAGTGGGTAAGGGTAGAGCGAAGGGGGTGGAAGGTTGGTGTGAGAGGCTGTTTTGGAACCATCTGGCCTTCCTTCCACTCCCACAGAACCAGCAGTTCTTCTCCAGTCCCCCACAGGCTCCCTGGAGCCTGCTGGGCCCTGCTCTTAGTTGGCAGTTCTCTTCCTATATTGGCCAAGGTCTCAATGATGACCAGCTGAGCATGCTAAAGGACAAACTCTATGGTACAAATCTCCTTTGCTCTCCCTTTCCCCAGCTTTAGCCTGCCCCTGCCTTGTATCCCAGTTATCTATCCCAGGAACCCTGCCTCAACTTGCTTCCCTCTTTCAGTCATGTGACCCCTCCATGGCTGTCTTTTTTACAGGACCGAACTCTAAGGTGAAGGATCCACTGTTGTCCTGGACTGAATTCAGCAAGGTAATTCCTTGGATCCTGTGTAGCTAGATCTTGCCCAGCCATTGCCCCTTCTCTAGCATTCCTCCTCACAGCAGAAACAGCTCCACATCACTTCCCGCCTTTCCACTCCTCCTCCAGCGAGAGAGCCCTCCTGGCAAGATACCATTCTGGACTTGGCTTGACAAAATTCTGGAGCTGGTACATGACCATCTGAAGGATCTCTGGAATGATGGGTAAGACCTCAGTCAGCCTTCCCACCTTTGTTCTTTTCTGAACTAAGTGCTCCCCCAGTGGTAACAAATAGCGACAGAGCAAAAACTCTGGGCCACAATGGTAATAATGGTGGTTGTGGATTGTATTTATCAAGGGCATCCTGTGCTCCAGAGCCTGGGGAATGCTTTTTTTTTTTTGGCCAGTCCTGGGCCTTGGACTCAGGGCCTGAGCACTGTCCCTGGCTTCTTCCTGCTCAAGGCTAGCACTCTGCCACTTGAGCCACAGCGCCGCTTCTGGCCGTTTTCTGTATATGTGGTGCTGGGGAATCGAACCTAGGGCCTCATGTATCCGAGGCAGGCACTCTTGCCACTAGGCTATATCCCCAGCCCGGGGAATGCTTTCTTGAATTGTCTCATTTAATTCTTACAACCGTTCTGAGGGCTGAGTGTTACTTGATTTCACATGAGGAAATTCAGTCTTTTTTTTTGCCAGTCCTGAGGCTTGAACTCAGGGCCTGGACACCATCCCTGAGCTTCTTTTCCTCAAGGCTAGCACTGTACCACTTGAGTTACAGCACTACTTCCAGTTTTTTCTGTTTATGTGGTGCTGAGAAATCAAACCCAGGGCTTTGTGCATGCTAGGCAAGCACTCTACCACTAAGCCACATTCCCAGCCCAAAACTTAGTCTTAAGTTCAGGAACTTGCCCAAAGGACAGAGCTAGTATTTAAACCCAGGCCTATGTGAACTCTAGAGCCATATTCTCTGTCACATTTCCTGTCCATCACTTGGCCTTCATAAGGTATGCTGTGTATGTGTGTCTGTGTGCATATGCATGTACCATTAGTGAGCCTTAAACTCAGGGCCTTGTGTTTTCCCTTGGCTTTTTTTGTTGTTTTGGTTTTGTTGTGTGTGTGTGTGAGTCCTGGGGCTCGAATTCAGGGCCTGGGTGCTGTCCCTTATTTTTTGCTCAAGGCTGGTCCTCTACCACTTGAGCCACATCGGAATATTTTTGATGATTAACTAGAGATAGAGGTTTAATGGACTTTCCTACCCTCCACTGGCTTCAAGCTGAGATCCTCAGATCTCAGCCTCCTGCATAGCTTGGATTACAGGTGTGAGCTATCTGCACCCAACCTCTTCCCTTGGCTTTTTTGCTTAAGGCTAGCACTATACCATTTGAGCCATTTGAGCCACATTTCCACTTCCAGCCTTTTTGCTAGTTAATTGGAGGTAAAAGTCTCATGGACTTTTCTGCTCAGGCTCAATTCTCAGATCTCAGCTTCCTGAAGAGCTAGGATGACAGGTGTGACCACTAGCACCCGGCTATCAGGTGCTTTTTATTTGTGAGATTTCACCAAATCCTCACACCTCAAGTACACAAGTGGGAGAAGTGAAGTGAACTTGGCTATTGACGGGAAAGTTTCTAAGTGAGATCTGGGGCCAAAACCTGGCACTCATTTCCATGCAAGGGGGACAAGAAGCAGGGGAGGTGTATCTCAGGCTGCTTTTTCTATACCAGACGCATCATGGGCTTTGTGAGTCGGAGCCAGGAACGCCGGCTGCTGAAGAAGGCCATCTCGGGGACTTTTCTACTGCGTTTCAGTGAATCTTCAGAAGGGGGAATTACCTGCTCCTGGGTGGAACACCAGGATGGTCAGCTGTTCTTCCCTGACTTTCCCCATAACCTTGTTTTTTCCCCTGATTCTCTTTCTATCCCTGTGCCTGTCCTTGGTTTTCTAGACTATGTACTGAGTCCTGCAGTAGCTTTCGGGTTGGGCAACCTGGGTGGAGAGCAGTGGGGCCAGTCTCTGGTCTCTGGCCTACCTGTTCCTGCACCTCCTCTCCAGGCAAGATGCCCATCCGATCGGTGCAGCCCTTCACCAAGGAGGTGCTGCAGTCGCTCCCGCTGACTGAAATCATCCACCACTACCAGCTGCTCACCGAGGAGAACATCCCTGAGAACCCACTGCGTTTCCTCTATCCCCAGATCCCCCGTGATGAGGCTTTTGGGCGCTACTACCGGGAGAAAAGTGGGTTCATTGCCTTGCAGCTACCTTTAGACATCCATATTCAGCTTCTCTCTCTCTCTTAAATAATTTTACTATTACTATTAATGTGTCACACAGAGGGGCTACCATTTCATAAGTCAGGTAATGAGTACATTTATTTTTTTGGACAATGTCACCTCTGGTGACATTGACCTCTGGCCAGCCCTGGGGCTTGGACTCAGGGCCTGAGCACTGTCCCTGGCTTCTTTTTGCTCAAGGCTAGCACTCTGCCACTTGAGCCACAGCGCCACTTCTGGCCATTTTCTGTATATGTGGTGCTGGGGAATTGAACCCAGGGGCCTCATGTATACGAGGCAAGCACTCTTGCCACTAAGCCATATCCCCAGCCCCAATGTCACCTCTTTCTTTACTTTCCCCTAGTTTTCCCCTCCCATCCCTGCCCACAAGTTACATAGTTCATTTTCTGCATAGTGTATACTGAGTAGCATGATTGCATTTGCTCACCCTTCCTTCCTCCCTTCCTGCATTCCTCCTTTATTTGCCCCCCAGAAGAAAAACAACAATCCAAACCAAAGCCAAACACCACCAACAACAAAAACAAAGGCATGTTGCCAAGGGCTGGTGGCTCCTGCTTGTAATCCTAGCTACTTTAGAGGCTGAGATCTGAGGGTTATGGTTCAAAGCCAGTCTGGGCAGGAAAGTCTGTGAGACATTTATCTCCAATTAACCACCAGAAAACCAGAAGTGGAGCTGTGGCTCAAAGTGGCAAAAGTTCAGGGACAGTGCCTAGGCCCTGAGTTGAAGCCCCACAACTGACAAAAATGCAAAAAAAATTTTTTTAATGTTGCCATTTCTTGGAATTCATTTCAATAAATAGTATTTTAAATGTTCAAAGAAGTTACACCTTTGTGTTCCTCCCCTAAGGATATCCTCCTTTAGTGTGACTGCTTGTGTGGGAATGCCTAGAGTCCTCTATAGGTTATCATGTCCAGTTATATTTTAGATCTTGCTTCCACATATGAGAGAAAACATAGTTCATTTGTCACTCTAAGTTTGGCTTACCTCACTTTAGCATGATCTATTCTAGGCCGATCCATTTCCCTGAAAATGACATCATCTTATTCTTTCTAATGGATGAGTAAAACTTGGTGTATATCTATAACACATTTAATTAATCCACTCATTCTCTCTTTTGCTAGTACCATGGCTTGAACACAGAAGACTGGTATTCTTTCTCAACTTTTTCTTTTACAATGGGTGTTCTACCATTTGACCACACACCCCAGTCTAGGTTTTTTGCTGGTTGAGTGGAGAGTCTTGAAGATTTTTCTGCTCAGGCTGGCTTTGATCCTCCTGGTCTTAGCCTCTTGAATAGCTAGAATTATAGGCATAAGCCATTGTACCTGGTGATAGTCCCATCCTTTAAACACAGGAACACAGAGCAGCAGAGCTAAGGGCACACAGCTAAGTTCAAGGGCACCCTACTTAGGGAGTAGTGCTATCTGCACTTAGAGACACTTGAGCCCTGTGTCTAACCTTCTGACTTTCCACTTCCTGTGTGTGTCCCTACAGTTAATTTCGAAGAACAGAGGAAATACCTGAAACATAGGCTCATTGTAGTCTCCAACAGGTAAGATACAAACCCTTTGGTCATCCTCCCGAATCCTTTTGGCCTGATAAAAATGGCTACCTGCCCAACCCTAGTCCCTCCATCCTTCTTCCCTCCTTCCTTACCCACACTCTGGATTTTTCCCATTCAATCTTATTTTCCCACTTCTCTTACTTGCTGGCTGCCATCTTTAGATAGGGGTTCCCTATTAATAATGGTCATAATCACTGGTGTTAATAGGCACCTACCAGATGCCAAGCATAGTACTAAATTGCTTTCCTTCCCAACCTCTCCCTGCTTCCTCTTTGCTGTCTTACCCTCTACGAACCTTCTTTTACTCTCTTCTTCCCTGTAATGAGTTGTTATAGCTTCCATATGAGAATGAGGACATGTGGTATCAGAAATTCCATCTGTGTTGCCAAAAATGACAGGATTTCATTTTATGAAAATACTGACTGGACTGGAAATGTTGTAGAGTGCCTGCCTAGCAAGCTTGAAACTCTGGGATTCCTCAGTACTATGAAAAAGCTGAAAGTGGCACTGTGGCTCAAGTGGTAGTAAAAAGTAAAAAGAAGCTCAGAAACAGTGCCCAGGCCCTGAGTTCAAGCCCCAGGACTGGCATAAGAAAAAGAAAAAGAAAATACTGACTGTACTGTTGGTTCATGCCTGTAATCCTAGCCACTCAGGAGGCTACTGAGATCTGAAGATCACAATTCAAAGCCAGCCCTAAAAGGCAAATCCAATTAACCACCAGAAAACTCGAACTAGAACTGTGACTCACATGGTAGAGTGTCAACATGAGTGAAAAAGCCAAACTACTGACACACACACATACATACAAATACTAGCTGAATAATGTTCCTTTTTAAAAATATATTCATCATCTCAGAGATTCCATTTCTTGACTAATATTGCTACAATAAGCATGAGAATGTAGGTACCTTTTTCGTGTGTGTGTGTGTGTGTGTGTGTGTGTGTGTGTGTGTGTGTTTATGGGGCTTAAATTCAGGGCCTGAATCCCTGAGCTTGAGCAAGGCTAGTGTGCTACTTACCATTTGTGCCACAGTACCACTTCCAGGGTTTTTCTGGTGGTTAATTGGAGATAGTTCCATGGACTTTCCTGCACAGGTTGGCTTTGGACCCCAAGCCTCAGATTGCAGCCTCCTGAGTAGCTAGGATTACAGGCGTGAGCCACTGGCGCCCAGTTTGTAGGTATCTTTTTTTATATGCTGATTTTATTTCCTTTGGAAATATACCCAGAAACTTAAAAAAATAGATCATATGGTAGTTTTTTGTTATTGTTGTTGTTTTTTAGGAACTTTCATACTATTCCAGAGTGGGGGGCTATTAGTAATGACTAACTTACATTGCCTTCAACAGTGTCTAACAATTTCCTTTTCTCCACATCCTCTGCATCATTTATTAGTTTGATTGTTCCAACTGGGTTGAGATAATGTCTCATTCTGGTTTTGATATGTGATTTTCTAATAATGTTGAACTTTTTCACATACTTTTCCTTTTGTATACTTTCTTTTAAGAAGTATCTATTCAGGGGGCTGGGAACATGGCCTAGTGGTAGAGTGCTCACCACATATACATGAAGCCCTGGGTTCGATTCCTCAGCGCTGTGGCTCAAGTGGTAGAGTGCTAGCCTTGAGCAAAAAGAAGCCAGGAACAGTGCTCAGGCCCTGAGTTCAAGTCCCAGGACTGGCAAAAAAAAAGAAGTATCTATTCAGATCTTTGGTACAAATGAACATGGTAGCACACTTCTCTATTTCCAGCTGTTAGGAGGCTGAGACTGTTCTAAGCCAGCTGAGATACACACACACACATATCTTTGGTCCTTTTCTTTTTATGTTTTTTTTGGGGGGGGTTGTTTGTTTGTTTGTTTTGCCAGTCCTGGGGCTTGAACTCAGGGCCTGAGCACTGTCCCTGGATTTTTTTTTTCAAGGCTAGCACTCTGCCAACTTGAGCCACAGCGCCACTTCTGGCTTTTTCTATATATGTGGTGCTGAGGAATCAAACCCAGCATGCTAGGCAAGTACTCTCCCACTAAGCCACATTCCCAGCCCCCCACAATTCTTTTAATCATTTCATGGATGCAGAGTTTGCAAATATTTTCTCCCATTCTACAGAATGTCCATTTGCCCCTTCCCCCCACCCCGCCCCCCCGTCCCAGGGCTTGAACTCAGGACTTGGATGCTATTCTTGAGCCTCTTTGTATTCAAGGCTAGTAATACTCTACCACTTGGGCTACAACACTTGTGTTTTTTTCTGGGTGGTTTATTGGAAATAAGAGTCTAATGGACTTTCTTGCTGGGACTGGCTTCAAACTGAGAGCCTCTTGAGTACCTAGGATTCCAGACATGAACCACTGGTGCCCAGCTCCATTAACTGTTGATTGATTCCTTTGTTTTGTAGAAATTTCTTGAGTTTATATAATCCCACTTGACTATTTTTGCTTACAGGTGTGAGCCATGAGCACCCAGCTTCAAAATCTTACATTTCTACATTTCAGTCTTCAATATGCTTTCAGTAGTTAGAGTTACAGGCACAAGGCACCAATGCCTAGCTTTTTCTTGTGTCTTTTAAGCCACCAAAAATACTGTTTTGTTTAATATATCTTTGTAGCACTTTTGGGAGCAGAACTAGGGTTTGAACTCAAGGCCTTGTGCTAAGTGGGTGCTCTACCACTTGAACCACACCATTGCCTTTTTTTCTCTAGGCTATTTTTTTATGTAGGCTCTCATGTTTTTTGCCCAAGTTGGCCAAGACTCTGATCCTCACACTTAGATTTCCTGTGTAGCTGGGATGACAGGTGAGTGTCACCATGCCTGGCTTTTTTTGTTGTTGTTAAGATGGCATTTCCCTAACTTTTTGCCTGGGCTGAACTGGAATTGAAATCCTTCTGATGTCCACCTCCCAAGTAGCTGGGAATATAGGTGTGAGCCTCTCAGCCTGGAGAGGATGTTTTGAGCTCTGATAGTGCAATGCCTCCGGGGAAGCTTTTTTCTTTTTTGCTCAAGATTGGTTATACTATGAGGAGAATTGCATGACATCAGGAAATCCCTTTGGATGATCTCCAAAGCCCTGCTTTTCACCATCCTCCTGCCTCTCAGAATTATGTACTATGTTCCTGTTTATAGATTTTTTTTTCTCTGTGTGCCAGTACTGGGCCTTGAACTCAGAGCCTGGTGGTCAACAGGTACTGGTACTGGGGCTTGAATTCATTTGCAGCTTTTTTTTTCCTGATTAATTGGAGATAAGAGTTTCATTTTTTTTTGGTCTGGGCTGGCTTTGAACTATGATCTTCAGATCTCAGCCTCCTGAGTAGCTAGGATTATAGGTATCATCCACCAGTGCCTGGCTTCGCCTATTGTCTTTTTAGCCTAGAGAGAGAACCTCTCTTTCATACTTTATTTCATCTTAACTCCTGAGCCCTACTTTGTTTTGTGATTGGTAGACAGACGGATGAGCTGCCACAACCCCAGGAACTTGAACTGGACCCAGAACTGGAGGCACTAGATTTGAAGTCAGAGCTGATACCAGAGCAAGATCTAGACCTGGAGTTGGAGCCACTGCTACGGGCAGGGCTCGATCTGAGCTCAGCGCTGGAGCCCAAGCTAGAGCCTGGGCTGGAGCCCACACTATGCATGATCCCACCAAACATGCTGGAGCAAGACTTGAAACTTGCATTACAGCCAGAACCAGATTTGCCCTGTGATCTGCAACACTTGGACACTGAAGGAATGGAAGGTAAGTGATGAGAGAGACAGGGCTAGGGAAGACAGGACCCAGTCCTTCTCCTACTTCTTCCCTTTACCCATTACAGAAAGGCTGAGCTCCAAGCTTTTGTTTTTAAGAGTCAGGTTCCTGGGGGCTGAGAATATGCCTAGTGGCAAGAGTGCTTGCCTCATATACATGAAGCCCTAGGTTCGATTCCCCAGCACCACATATATAGAAAAGGCCAGAAGTGGTGCTGTGGCTCAAGTTGGCAGAGTGGTAGCCTTGAGCACAAAGAGGCCAGGGACAGTGCTCAGACCCTGAGTTCAAGGCCAAAGACTGCCAAAAAATAAAAAACAAGTCAGGTTCCTTCAGATTAGGAAAGGGTCCTGACTCTAGGAAAAATACTTGTTTCTTTAACCACCCTGCCCCATGCCACTCCTCCAGCCCCCACATCTCCTCTCAGGTCCTGTCCCGGCCTTTACGGCCTTGCTCCCTCACTCTTCCTGCTGGGTTGGAGACTCTCAGTTTAACTGTGTGCCTGATTTTTCGTTCTCTATTATCTAGTGTTTAGAGACTGTATAAAGATGGATGAAATCATGCCACATGGTGACCCACTGCTGATTGGCCAGAACATTGTGGATGAAGCTTACATCTCCTGCGCCAGCCATTTTGACACGGATGGACCTCTGATTACTTCTGACTTCTAGGAACTATATTTCTTCTTTTCTTTCTGTACCTTTGGTCCCTCCCACATCCTGATATTGCTCTCTAAGGATGGGAAATCAGGCATTCTAAGCTGGACTAACTGTGAAGTCAGGAGTGAGAGGCAAAAGAACAGCATGGATATGGAAGGGGCAGCAAAGACTCAAGATAACTGCATGTCATGGTTCTAAAGAGGATCTTGGAGGCTGCCTGCTGTGCTGGGAGGTACAGGGTCCTATGGTCAGGTCAGGACAATTCAAAGCTACTTGGAATGCGTCGGACTGGGCCCTGTTTCAAGTACAGAAGAATTTTAGCATTTTAAAGTAGCTGGTCTTTGGTGGGGAGCATGGACACTGGCTAGAATTCCTCTCTCCCTCTCTCTTTCTCACTGTCCTCTAGGTATTATATTCAGGACCTTGCACATACTAGGCAAGTACTCTCCCACTAAGCTACACACACCACACACCTCTAGCTCTTCACTTCTCTTTCGGTTCCTTCAGGTCCAGAATAACCTTCTCCTTTCTTCTTCCCTTTATTCTTCATTCCAGTCATACACACACTGTTTTGTTTTGTTTTGCTCAAGACTGGTTCTTTACAGCTTAAGCCACACCCCGCTTGCAATGTTTTTGTTGGTTAGTCGGAATTGGAGATGAGAATCTCACAGACTTTTCTGCCTGGGCTGTCTTGGAACCACGATCCTCAGATCTCAGCTTCCTGAGTAGCTAGGATTTCAGGCATGAGCCACCAGTATCCAGCTTCAATCCTAAATTTCTAGCTTTCTGCCCCAGCCCACCATATGTGAAACTCTGCCCTGAGGAAGGGTGTAGGAGAGCTCTTCTTACCAGTCTTCTGTACTACTCAGCTTCATACATTGCTCCATCCACTTCTCATAAAATGGTCCTGCTACTTAAATGTGACCTTGAAGCTTTACATTGCGATCTTAGGTTTTCTTGTCTCTACTTTCCCAATACTTAAGGGGTGTTAGGATTGCTGGGAATTGGAGATTGCTTTTTATAGTATTAGATAGAATTTGGTATCTTTGTAGAGAAAGAGAAATGGGTCTCAGCTATTTTACTATGAACATGATCATCCTTTCTTTTGTATGGTGTATTGTTTATCTGACACAAAGATTTCTATTCCTTGGCTGTGGACTTGGGCAAAGACTATGTTCCTGGAACTTAAAGCCTTATAGGTTTTCATAGGAGCTGGACATCCTCAAACCTTAACCATTCCTAGGGACCCCCAGAAGTAACTACTACTGCTCTAAGAGACACTTCTGCTATAACTTGAGGTATGACAAAAGTGAGGCCCTGCACATGTGACTGTTTCATTGTTTCTTGTCTGAATGTCAGAATAATATTTCTGTTTAAAAAAAGGCCCCTCTGAACAAAAATGGCTAATAAATGTGCCAACCAGAAGTGTATCATCTCAGAACTTTTTTACCTCTCTTTTTTATCTCTCTATGCATTTTTTTTTGGTCAGTTGTAGGGCTTGAACTCAGAGCCTGGGTGCTGTCCCTGAACTCTTTTACTCAAGGGTAGTACTCTACCACTTTGAGCCACAGCCCTACTTCCAGCTTTTGAGTGGTTAATTGAAGTCTCGTGGACTTTCCTGACTGGGCTGGCTTTGAACCATGATCTTCAGATCTCAGCCTCCTGAGCTAGAATTGCAGGAATGACCACTGGTGACTGGCTGATACTGGCATTCTTAAAGACACAGCAAGAGCCAGGCACTGGTCTTTCACACCTATAATTCTCGCTACTCAGGAGACTAAGGATCATAATTTGAAGCCAGTTGGGGCATTCAAATGCAAGACCAAGTGAGAGCATGAGGCTAGAGTTCAAGTTCCAGTACCAGCACAAAAAGAAAAGAAAAGAAGCCAGGTACCGGTGGCTCATGCCTGTAATCCTTGCTACTCAGGAGTCTGAGATCTGAGGATTGTTGTTCAAAGCCAGCCTGGGCAGGAAAATTTGTGAAACTCTTATCTCCAATTAACCACCAGAAGACCGGAAGTGGAGCTGTGGCTCAAAGTGGTAGAGCACTAGCCTTGAGCAAAAAGAGCTCAAGAACAGCACCCAGGTTTGGAGTTCAAGTGAAACAACTGGCCCCCCAACCCCCTACACACACACCCCACCGCCGCCGACCTCAGCAAGGTCATCAGCAGAGAGGAATGATGTCATCAAGATGTAGTCTCTCTTCCACCCACTTTTAGGCCCTTCTTGTACTATTTTTCCTTTCTCTCCCTGTTTGGAGCAATCTTTTCTACCCCTTACTTTCTTGGGATTTAGGGAACTATATAGTTATCTCATTGTACTCAGCTGATTGTTGGCAAAGCCAAGACCTAAAAACAATCTGGGATCTGACTCCCAGGACAAAACTTTTTTTTTTTGGCCTGTCCTGGGCCTTGGACTCAGGGCCTGAGCACTGTCCCTGGCTTCCTTTTTGCTCGAGGCTAGCACTCTGCCACTTGAGCCACAGTGCCACTTCTGGCCGTTTTCTGTATATGTGGTGCTGGGGAATCGAACCCAGGGCCTCATGTATACAAGGCAAGCTCTCTCGCCACTAGGCCATATCCCCAGCCCCGACAACACTTTTTTTAAAATTAGTGTAGTATACTAATGGCACAAATTTCATGGTGCCATTTCCTTATACATGCATATGTAATACACAGTACATTTTGACCAAATCACCTTATCTATTGCTCTTCCCTCTTTTTTTTTTCTTCAGGTGCTGATTCTGGGGCTTGAATACAGGGCCTGGTTGCTGTCTCTGAGCTTTTTTTGCTCAGGGCTAGCACTCTATCACTTGAGCTACAGCTCCACTTATTGCTCTGTGTGTGTGTGTGTGTGTGTGTGTGTGTGTGTGTGTGTGTGTGTGTGTGTGCATGTGTGTATGCTTAATTAGAGATAAGGGTCTCCTGGACTATCCTACCCTAGCTGGCTTCAAACCATGATCCTCAGATCTCTACCTCCTGAATAGGGCTATAGGTGTGAGCCAGTCACCTGTACCCTATCCCTCCACTCCTTTTTTTTTTTTTTCTCCTGTACTGGGGCTTGAACTCAGGGCCTGAGCACTGTCCCTGGCTTCATTTTGCTCCAGGCGAGCCCTCTACCACTTGAGCCACAGTGCCACTTCTGGCTTTTTCTGTTTATGTGGTGCTGAGGAATCGAACCCAGGGCTTCATACATGCTAGGCAAGCACTCTGCCACTAAGCCACATTCCCAGCCACTTCCTCTCCTTTTTAAAACAATATACGTTTCATTATTTTTGTTTTTTGAGACATGGAGACTAGGCTGGACTGGAGTCACTGCATAAGCTGGTTGGCTTCAAACTCAATCCTGCTGCCTCAGCCTGTGAAGTGTAGAAATTACAGGCCTGAATCACCACATCTGACCAAACCAGGATGACAGAGATGAGAAAAGGAAATAACCACTCCCCGCTTCCTCTCCTCTTTAAGGATAGTTTAACTCCTCATGACTATTCACGGTCCTTCCTAAAGGGGCCTACAGATATTCTTTAGGGAGAATCCCATTGCCTCTGGGGGTTTATGGTCATCTCTCTGGAATACCCTCGCTGCCTGAGTCCGAGCTCTGGTGTTTGCTTTGGTAGCACACATACTAAAACTAGAATAATACAAAAAAGACCTAACTCTTACTTTGATACTGTAGTTAATATCTATATATACTTTGGTGGGGGAGTTCTGGGGCTTGAACTCAAAGCATGGGTGCTGTCCCCAAGCTTTTGTCAAGGCTCACATTCTACTCCACTTCCAGCTTTTTGGTGATTAATTGGAGATGAGAGTCTCCTGGACTTTCCTGCCCAGGTTGACTTCAAACCTGATACTCAGAACTCATCTTCCCTGAGTAGCCAGGATTATATGTGTGAGCCACCTGCACCCAGCTGGCCAGATATGCTCTTGACCAAGAAATGAGGGAAGAAGGCGATGGATCAGGAAGTAACTAGCGCCAAGATATGCCACCCACTTTTTTATCTCAACCCTTTATAATCCCATTCTGCTTGTTCAGACAGGTAACGTGTGTGTGTAGGACAGAGCTCAGGGCCTTGCACTCTTGCTGAGCTTCTTCACTTAAGGATGCAGCTTTCCAGGTTTTGCTGGTAAATTGAAATAAGTGTCTCTCAAATTTATCTGCCTGGGTTGGCTTCAAACCTCAATCCTTGGCTGGGAATGTGGCTTAGTGGTAGAGTGCTTGCCTAGCATGCATGAAGCCCTGGATTCAATTCCTCAGTACCACATAAACAGAAAAGGCTGGAAGTGGCACTGTGGCTAAAGTGGTAGAGCTCTAGCCTTGGGCAGAAGAAATTTAGGAACAGTGCCCAGGCCCTAGTTGAAGCCCCAGAACTGGCAAAACAAAAAAACACAAAAACACTTTAATCCTTAGATCTCAGCCTCCTGACATGAGTCACTGGTGCCCAGCAAGATTCCAGTTATTCTATATGGTAAAGAGTAGAAAAGTAGAAGAAAAGGGGATCGGTGAAGCATGTTGTAATATTTCCTTTTGTCAGGGCCAGGATGCTGTCTCTGAGCTTCATTGCTCATGGCTAGTGATTTCCCACTTAAGCAACAGCTCCATTTCTGGCTTTTTTTGGATTTTTTGTTTTTTGGTACTTCATTGGCGATTAGAATCTCACAGGCTTTCCTGCGGTGGCTGGCTTTGAACTGTGATCCTCAGATCTCAGCCTACTAAGTAGCTTGGATTATAGGTATGAGCCACTAGTGTCCAGTTTACCATCTGTTTTTCTTTCCCAAACCATGAAGTTAGACTCAGAAGCATATAAATACATCTTTATTGAAAAAAAGTTATAATTCCTTATAAATAAAATAAATAATCCACCATAAACTACAAAGATAAATAATACCAAAATACCTAATAAATATGCAACTTTTTTACAGCTCAGCAACTTTTCTCAACATGCACATCCTATTAGCATGAGTGTACAAATTAACTTGACTCCAATGTGTCTGAACTGATAGATTCATCTTGTTGTTGAGCTTTGGAGGTCTGGGTGTCATCCTTAAAGCTGTTGGCTTTGTGGGCTCCGTGTTGCTGCCCCATGGGAAAAGACACGAGCAGCTATGGCCACGAAGGCCTGGAGGCTGCGAAGGACCTTGAAGCGGAGAAGAGGGCGCTGCCACGGCTGGCTGGAACTGGGGACAGGAATCTGCTGAATTTCCCAGTGGTGACCCTCAGGCTAAAAAGACACAGGACATGGTCATAAAGGACTCTAGATCCTTACCCTCCAACCTCCGTCTCTGACACCAGCTCCCCCCAAACATCTTTAGTGCCCTGGTTCATACCTGCAGGAGTTGACTGAGGCCCAACAGGGAGGCATGAAGCTGGCTCACAGGACCATCGGGCCGTAGAAAAGGCTCCCCTGTGAAAAGATCTGAGCCCAGGAGCTTCTCGTAAAAAACCAGACCCTGGTGGATCCTTTGCAAGCAGAACTAGGGGGGAGAAGAAAATGAGAGAATATGAATACTGTCTTCTCCATCCAAAGATCCATCACTTCTCAGCCACAACTCCCAGTTCCCAAAGAGTACAGCCACATTCTCAGCCTCCACTGCCGCATGGCCCAGTCTCATTGTAGATACCTGGCTGTTGTCCCTGAGTTCTTGAGGATCACAGCCATCCCGACACTGGATATGGGGGACGTTATCTGTAGTCTCTTCATCTTCCTCTTCTCTTAGAAAATCCTGGAATAGAGAAAGAATGGGAAGAATGACAGAAAATAAGTACCTTGGAAACTGGATGTCATACCGTCATCCTAGCTACTCAGGAAGCTGATACAAGGATCACAGTTAGACGCCAGCTCTGGGAGGAAAGTCTATGAGACTCTTGGCTCCAATTAATGGCCAAAAGGCCAGAAGTAGAGCTGTTGCTCAAGTGATAGAGCTCTAGCCTTGAGTGGAAAAAGCTAAGGGACAGTGCCCAGGCCCTGAGTTGAAGCCCCAATAATGGCACACACACACACACACACACACACACACACACCTTTGAGTCCCACTGGACTCTTAGGCCCTGTCTGACTGTCCCAGGAATCCTAGTCTTCTGTCTTTTCTCATCTCCTGATGACCTTTAGCCACAGCTTCCTTCCAACCCTGCAGCCTTCGAGGGCTTGCTTGGAGAGGTTCCCAGAAGCTGCCACTTACCATGTGTTCCACTAATGGGTGTGCATTCCAGGCCAGTGTGCAGAGCTTCTGTGAAAGCTGCTGACACTGGTCCCAGGCAGGGTCACTGCCCCCGGACACAGCCCGGCCTTGAGCAGTCCAGGGCAGCAGCAACAGCAGCACCACAGCTAGGTTCTCAAGCACCATGTTGCCTGCTTCTCAAATCTGGCTGGTTCTGTGACCTGCACCGACCCTTGTGGAATCTTTACCCACTTCCACTTGCTCTGAGCCTGCTTCTCTGTTCTGTCTCTGCTTTGGATTCTCTCCGTTGTTCAGGATTTCTGAGCTGCTTCCCGTTGTTTTTCTCCCTTTGTCTCTCTGACTAGAGCTCTTTTTAAGGCTCGTGTATCTCAAGGCCCGCCCTTTACACTAGCAGGTGACTCAGAGCAGGTGGGATTCCCCTCCCTGCATCATCTCCCTCCATGGAGAGCCCAGGTATACAGCCTCTGTTCCAGGGGAAAGAGTGGTGAGATTGCTGTGGCTAGGGGCCAAGGATGGGACACTTGTGTGTAATGCTCTCCAGGAATTGAAATGGCTATAGAAAGGGCAGGGAAGTTAATGAGAACACTTGAATGAATATAGTCCCAAGTTCCTTCCTCCTGTTTAATAATGTGTCTCTCATCTTTTGCCACTCCAAGCTTTACCCTTACTCCACCCCAACCTCATTTCCTCATTTCCTCTTGTCTAAGGAAAAACCAAAACAGAAGCAGTCACTAGTCTCCCCACAGGATGATGAACTCAGCTTGAAATGAAGTTTGGCTCCAATGTGATGTTTGCTATCTAGGAACAAGGGCTTCTTTTCTCCACTGGAAACTTGTTTTCCCTGGATGATCCTGCAAAAATGTCCCAGGTGAGAATGGACATATACAAGTACTTTGGGAACCTAGGAAGCCATGTAAGTACCAAGTATGGTATTATTGCTTCACTTCAGGCCCCACTGTAGTGAGCACTTTGGGGGAACTATTTTTCAGCCCACTTTGTGGTCTGAGGTTTCATGATTCTGTGACATTCAGTTGATGATTTTTTTTTTCAGGATATCAGTGTAAGCAAGGACTGGAAGTGCAACTCAGATATTCTAACACCAGTTCCTACCCCATGGCTAGAAAGTCCAGAAGTTCCATGTGGTTGAAGGCACACAGTGACAATGATCCTGGCTGGTCCTTCAGCCTATTGCATCCATGGGTAAAATCCACTGACGTTGCTTTCATCACCTCCTGATGCAACATCTAGTGAAACAGCTCAGAGCATGAGATTGGGTGTGGGAGTTCAGGGTGGTCTGAAGTTGGGACTGCCCCAACCCCTGTGGAGGGTTCCAGAATAATTTGAACATCAGAAAGAGGCCATCAGTGAGCAGGCGGCTGGCTCTCAAAGCCACCTCAAGAAGATGACTTTTTTTTCTTCTCAGAAACTTGCTCTCAATAGAGGTCTCCTTTCCCTTAGAACTATTTAAAACTGGCCAATTTCTGGTTTGAATATTATGGTTTTGTGATAAGTCTGCCCTTGGGTTTAATATTTCCAATGTTTAAGAATTAGTTCAGGGAGGGAGGAGGGGGGAATGAGGGAGGAGGTAACAAACAGTACAAGAAATGTATCCAATGCCTAACATATGAAACTATAACCTCTCTGTACATCACTTTGACAATAAATAAGAAAAATAAAATAAAATAAATAAAAAGAATTAGCTCATGGGGCTGGGAATATAGCCTAGTGGCAAGAGTGCTTGCCTCCCTGGGTTCGATTCCTCAGCACCACATATATAGAAAAGGCCAGAAGTGGCGCTGTGGCTCAAATGGAAGAGTGCTAGCCTTGAACAAAAAGAAGCCAGGGACAGTGCTCAGCCAGCCACTGGTGACTCACACTTGTAAGCCTAGCTACTCAGGAGGTTGAGATCTGAGGATCGCAGTTCAAAGCCAGCCCAGACAGAAAAGCCTGTGAGACTCTTATCTCCAATTAACTATGAGAAAACTGGAAGTGGTGCAGTGGCTCAAGGTGGTAGAGCACTAGCCTTGGGCCAAAAGGCCCAGCAACAGTGTCTAGGCACTGAGTTCAAGCCCCATGACCAACAAAAAATGAATTAGCTCAAGCCAGGTACTGCAAGTACTGGTGGCTCACACCTGTAATCCTAGGTTCTCAGGAGGCTAAGATCTGAGGATCATGGCTCAAAAGCAGCCTGGGCAGAAAAGTCTGAGACTTACCTCCAATAAACCACCAGAAAATCAGAAGTGGAGCTGTGGCTCAAAGTGGTAGAGTAGTAGACTTGAGCAGAAAAGCTCAGGGACAGTGCCCAGGCCCTGAGTTCAAGCCCACAACCAACAAAAGAGAAAGAAAGAAAGGAGAGAGAGAGAGAGAGAGAAATGAGAGAGAGAGAGAGAGAGAGAGAGAGAGAGAGAGAGAGAGAGAGAGAGAGGAGAGAGAGAGAGACTAAGATCTGAGGATCAAGGTATAAAGCCAGTTAGGGAAAGAAAGTCTGTGAGCCTCTTATCTCCCATTAACTACCAAGAAGCTGGAAGTGGGGCTAGGTCTCAAGTGGTAGAGTGCTAGTCTTGAGCAAAAAAGCTCTAGGACAGCGCTCAGGCTCTGAGGTCAAGCCCTAGTGCCACCACATACAAAGAAAAAAGCCAGCAGTGGAGGTCTGGATGAAGTGGTAGAAAGCCTTCATGTCTCAGTATCTCCACAAAAAGGAAAACAAAATAAAAAGAATTACTTCAGGTTTGGAAAATGCTTTACCTTTCCTTATATAGCCATAAATAGAATAAGGAAATTGGGGAGTTTATCTCTTAATTTATATACCAGTTCTCCTATCTCTTCACACATACAAATGTATGTGTGTACACTTGTGCCAGTACTGGCACTTGAACTCAGAGCATAGGTATTGTAACTTAGCTTTTTTGCTCAAGGCTGGTGTTCTACAACTTGAGCCACACCTCTACTTCTGTTTTTTTGTTTTGTTTTGTTTTTTGTTTTTTGCTGTTTAGTTGAAGATAAGAGTCTCACCAACTTTTCCTCTTTCCTCAAATCTCAGCCTTTTGAGTAGCAGGCATGAGTTTCTGACACGCAGATTCTTCCTACTTTTTGTGCCCATTCTGGGAGTCCTAAAAGATTGTAGATGAGGGCTGGGAATGTGGCTTAGTGGTAGAGTGCTTGCCTGGAATGCATGAAGCCCTGGGTTCAATTCCTCACGACCACATAAACAGAAAAGGCCAGAAGTGGTAGAGTGCTAGCCTGAGCAAAAGAAGCTCAGGGACAGTACCCAGGCCCTGAGTTCAAACCCCAGGAAAAAAAAAAAATAGGAGAGATGAGCTGGAGGTGTGGCTCAAGTGACAAAACACCAGCCCCCTGAGTTCAGCCCCCTGAGTTCAAACCCCAGTACTGCTCCCCCAAAGGAAAACAAATGGAGATAAAAGGTGAAAGGGAGGAGAAGGAAGTGGAGGCCTGGGAATGGGATAAGAGGAATAGGGGTGAGCTGGAGGCCCAGGGCTCTTAGCTCTTTTGTTTCACTTCCTGATTCTATAGCAATTGGGTAGGAAGGAGGGTTGGTGGGGCAACTGTGGGACTGTTGCATAGCAGGAACTACTTCCAAGGCTACTTCTGACCTGGAGCTCTAAGAAGCCCTTGACGTCAGACAGCTGGAACTCAACTGTTATGCAAATCACATTCACCAAGCACTCCTGGGTAGGCCTTTCCAGTTGGACATCCAGACTCCAAATCTAGTTTAGCTTCCCCAGTTAATAATACCTACTAAGGTGGTAGCTAATATCTATCGAACTCTTACTTTAGGTCATGTACTTTGTCTAAACACGTGGCATGATTTAACCCACTTCATACTCACAACCCAATGATGTAGGTGCTAATTATTATCCCTGTATTACACATGAGGAGGATGAGGTACAGACATTAAGTAATTTAAAAAACAACAACACACAAACCCATAGAGCTACAAAGTGGCTTAATATGGCAATGCAAACAATCTAGCTTCAGATTCTGTATTGGAGGGGTGGGGGAGGAAAGAGAGAATGTAGGGGCCAAGAACAAATCTTACTATGTAGACCACGCTAGCTTGTAACAGGCTACCTAGCCCAGGCTGGCCTTGAACTATGTATCCTCTTGCCTCAGTCTCCTGTTTGCTGGGATTATAGGCTTGTATCACCATGCCAGCATCACTGCATTATATTGGATATCCTGAGGAAAACTTGATTTATAAAGAAGCTTATTTACTCAGGCTCTGTAACTCTCTGGGTCTGTGAAGTCGTTTCCAATTATGAGTACTCAATATGGAAAGTTCACCAAGTAGCTAGACTATTTCTGTCTGTTAGTACTCACCTTTTGTGTGTGTGTGTGTGTGTGTGTGTGTGTGTGTGTGTGTGTGTGTGCCAGTACTGAGACTTGAACTCAGGGCTGGCTAGGCTTTTTCTATTCATGGCTAGTGCCGTACCATTGTGTTATACCTCCCGTTCTGGATTCCTACACCCATTTTTTTTTTCTGTTTGGTTGATGATAAAAGTATCTCTAGGCTGGGAGTGGTTTAGTAGTAGAGTGCTTGCCTAGCATGCATGAAGCCCTGGATTCGATTCCTCAGTACCACATAAACTGAAAAAGCCAGAAGTGACGCTGTGGCTCAAGTGACAGAGTGCAAAAGAAGCTCAGAGACAGTGCTCCAGCCCTGAGTTCAAGCCCAGAAACTGGAAAAAATAAAAAAGGGTAGGGAGCATCTCTGATCTAACTGGGCAGGTTTTAAACTTTGATCACAGATCTTAGCCTCCTGAGTAGCTAAGATTTCAGTCCTGAGCCCTGATGCATAACTTTTTTTGTTTTGAGTTAAATCTCAGGGCCTGTGAAATCAGATCAGGTTGAGACCACCCCCTCACCAGGCTCTGGTGGCTCACACCTATAATCCTAGCTACTTAGGAGGCTGAGATCTGCGGATCCTTGTTCAAAGCTGGGCCAGGCAGGAAAGTCCATGAGACTCTAATCTCCAACTAAGCTCCAGAAAACCAGAAGAGGTGCTGTGGCTCAAAGTGGTAGTATGCTAACCTTGAGCATAAAGAGTTCAGGGACAGTGCCCAGGCCCTGAGTTCAAGCCTCACAACCAACAACAGCAACAAAAAGATGTTTCTCTTGGAGCTGGAGGAGTGGCTCAGGTGGTAGAGTGCCAGCCAATGAGCAAACATGTCAGATACTGAGTTGAGTCCTGGTCTTAGACAATAAATAAACAGATAATCGCTTTTCTCTTATTTTATTCTAGACCTTTGACTCTATGACTACTCTGAATGTGGGAAGTCTAGATTTTTGTTTGTTTTTTTAGTGGTGGTGTTCAACAATAGAACAAAGAGGTTGGCATAGTGGTACAATCTAGTATGCATGAAGCCCTGTGTCTGAGTTCTCAGTACCACATAAGCAGAAAAAGTCAGAAGTGGCACTGTGGCTCAAGTGGTAGATCACCAAACTTGAGCAAAAGAAGCTCAGGGACAGTGCCCAGACCCTGAGTTCAAGCCCCAGGAATAGGGAAGAAGAAAAAAGACTAGAACAGAGAGCCTTATGTGTACTAGGTGTTTCACAACCACTGTGCTATGCCCTCATCCTTTTTCTTGGGGGAGGGTGGTCATGGGGCTTGAACTCTGGGCCTGAGTGCTGTCCCTGAGTTCTTCAGTTCAAGGCCAGCACTGTGCCACTTGAGCCACAGTGCCACTTCCGACTTCCTGGTGGTTAATTGAAGATAAGAGTCTCAAGGACTTTCTACTGAGTCTGGCTTTGAACTGAGATTCTTAGATCTCAGCCTCCTGAGTAGCTAGGATTACAGGCGTGAGCCACTGGCACCTGGTTCTTGAGTCCTTTTATAAAGGTCTATATACCAAACTTTATTTTGAATATTCCCTTTACGCCTTTGCACACTGCCTATGGAAACAAAGACCTCTTGCGTCCAACCAGTGATCTACTACTCAGCAACATCCCCAGGCCTGAGAAACACTTTAGTGCTGTATCCACAAGAAGGAATTTCTTCTGTGGGAGTACCTTTATAAGGGCCTTTTAGAAGCAGCAATAACAAACAGCTCAAGTGCTCGACTACATCAGACTATTTAGTTCCATTCCATAGCAATTCAAGCTGGGAATGTGGCTTAGTGGTAGAATGTTTGCCAAGCATGCATGAAGCCCTAGGTTTGATTCCTCAGTACCATATAAACATAAAAGGCCGGAAGTGGTGCTATGGCTCAAGTGGTAGAGTGCTAGCCTTGAGCAAAGAAGCCCAGGGACAGTGCCCAGGCTCTGAGTTCAAGCCCCAGGGCTGGCAAAAACAAACAAACAAACAAACGTGGCAAAGCACTTCAAGCTCCTCCTTGGGCCCCAAGAAACCCTTAGAGTAGCTGTCGTCTTAAGTAGCTCAATTGACTGTGCTCAAGTCCCTCTGAGGGATAATGTCCAGGTCCATGAGCCAGGGGACTTTGACAGTCCAGGAGTCTCGTTCTAATGGGGGGGGGGGGGAAGGGGGAGACACAGGAGGAACCACAGTTGGGAATTCCAGGTGGATGCCTTTAAAAATTGTAGAACATATGGCCTTTGGGGACCGAGTCAGGAGTCAGCCTCCCCGCTTCCTTTTTCTCTCCTCTATCTAGAAATCATAGGGAATGCCAGTGAGTTTCGGGGGCTTGGGTCAGAGGTGATGGAGTGGCTCATAGGAGCATGGCCCTGGAAAGGTAGTGAACTAGGGCAAGCTGGGAATACCCAGAAAACGATTCCCGGTGCGTGGTTTTGCTTTTTGGTTTTTTTTGCTTTTGTTTTTGTTTTTTTTTTGGCCAGTCCTGTGCCTTGGACTCAGGGCCTGAGCACTGTCCCTGGTTTCTTTTTACTCAAAGCTAGCACTCTGCCACTTGAGCCGCAGCGCCACTTCTGGCCGTTTTCTATATATGTGGTGCTGGGGAATTGAACCCAGGGCTTCAAGTATGCGAGGCAAGCACTCTTGCCACTAGGCCATATTCCCAGCCTCCCGGTGCGTTTTTTGTTTTTTTAATCTTGGACGCCTTTTAGCCTAGTTTCTGAAGTTACCGAGAGGCTGGAAGTTCTGTTTTTATGTCTAGGGTTAACTTTTTGTTCAAGAAAGTTCAAAAGCCAAGAAGCTGCTTTCCACGCCACCAAAACAGGCCCGCGTTGGATCCTGTTTGTCCCCACCGGGGTCCCGTAGCCTGGTTTTGGCCCAGCTTTTCCGTCGCACGCCCCCTTCAGGGGGCTCTCGGCACTTGGCTCCTTCTGATTGGCTCCGACGCTCCTCAAGCTCTTGCTGACTGGAAGCGGCGACTGCCAGTTCCACGTCCCTCACGCGGTAGGTTAGGTTGAGGTAGAGGCGCGGGGGAGAACTGGGGAAACTGGAATTTCCCGCGGAGTGGACGGCGCTTGCTCTCCCCCTACTCGTTTTAACTCCACGAGCTACAAAATATCCGCCATGGAGAAATCTTGGTAATGATCCATTCCCCCGTACGCATCCCAGAAACACATCTGACCCTTGCCCTGATCCCTCCCTCTCCTCGTCCGCCGGGGGAGGATTCTGGGTAACCAATTTTTTCCTGGTTAGCCCACAGAATTCTGGGTAACTCCTCGTTCCCATCACCTTCCCCGTCGCCCCCTCCCCATTGTGGGGGACTGGCCATTCCTATTAACCCGCTTCCCCAGCTCCAGAGTCCCGGCTAACTTGTACAGGATTCTGGAAAACTGACTTTGTTCTCACAGCCAAGCCCTCTACTAGGAAGCAAGCACCTTTAAGCTCTACCTAAATCCAAACTCCTTTCCCACCCTATCTGCTCTCTTCACTGGTGGTTCAGAGATGGGCCGGGCAAGTGTGCAGGAGAAAGGGAAGTCAAAGATTAGGTTAGTTGGCTGGGGTGGTAGGGAGCATGGAGGGTCTAGAGGAAGAAGAGTAAGGGGTGATCGATCTCCCACCTCCTCGAGTCTCCCTCCCTCATTCACCCCACCTTTTCCGTTTTCTGCCTGGCAGTCTCACTCTGCTGCCTGCTTGATTGCCTTTCTTCACCCATGTAACCTAGAAGACACTGAATACCAGTACCTGGGCCTGCTCCTGAGTGAGTTCTATCTACCTCTTTCCCTTTGCAGGCAACAATACCTTTTCTAGGCCCACTTGTGATGCCCTGCTGAAGGCTGTGTCAGACATCTACATGAACGGTGGCAAGGGAGGGTGTGACACAAGTCTAATCAGCTGCCATCACCATCATGAACTTTGAGAGTCTGGACCCTGGACTGGCAGAATTTGCCCCAGCCATGCATTCTGCCCTAGACCCTGTCCTGGATGCCCACCTAAACCCAAATCTGCTACAGAATGTGGAGCTGGATCCAGAGGGGGTAGCCTTGGAGGCTCTTCCTGTTCAGGAATCAGTGCACATAATGGAAGGTGTCTACTCTGAATTGCACAGCGTGGTGGCTGAAGTGGGTGTGCCTGTGTCCGTCTCCCACTTTGATTTGCACGAGGAGATGCTGTGGGTGGGGAGCCATGGGGTAAGAAACTTACCTCTTTATGAGGACCGAAACATGTCGAAGGTCTTTCTCTGCTCCCTCTGCCCAGGGACAGCTGTGTTGCTGTTGAAATGATGAGAATTAGCTGGGTCTCTTAAACCAAGGAGAGCAGGGTAGAGGATCCAGGGATGGGTTATATAGATATTTGTTTTCATAAGGTATTCACTTCTGCCACAATTTGCCCATATTTTTTTTTGTATGTTTTTGATACAGTTTTGCTATCTAGCCTAGATTGGCCTCAACACCTGCCTCCACTTCCTGAGTGCTGAGTTTATAGGCCAGTGCCAATACACTTGGCCCCATCCCATGTTTTGTTTGTATATCAGTTGTGGGGCTTGAACTCAGGGCCTGGGGGCTGTCCCTGAGCTCTTTTGCTCAAGGCTAGTGCTCTACCACTTTGAGCCACAGTTATTCTTCCAGGTTTCTGGTGGTTTATTGGACCACCACCAGTGTTCCACGGACTTTCCTGCCAGGGCTGGCTTCAAACTTTGATCCTCAGATCTCTGCCTCCTCAGTAGCTAGGATTACAGGTGTGAGTCACCGGTACTCAGCCCATCTCATGTTTTGAGTAGTACACCCATCAGTTAGTTAGCCTGTAGTCATCCAAACCCATTCTCTAATGCCCCTTCTTGGTTTTCCATATATATTTATGTCTGCATACATCTGCGTATTTTACATGGAATCCTTTTGACTTCTCTGGTTGACTTTAGTCTTTGTCAAAGGAATTACCCATGATAATTGTGTGCAAGTACTAGCTTGAACTCAGGGATTTATGCTCTTGCTCATAGTTGGTGCTCTACCACTTGAGCCCTATCTCCAGTTCTAACATGTTGCTGGTTAATTGGAGATGAGTCTCTTAGATTTGTCTGCCAGGTCTCACTTTGAACCTAGATCTTGTGAATAAAAAAATGTTTTAAGTGAGAGTAAAAGAAAGGAAGAGAGAAATAGAGAGGAGTACCATGGAATGTAAGAAAGACAGCTGGTCAGTGGAGGATCAGACCATTTCCCTGGGCCTCTGAACAAACTAATTTCTAATCAGCTGAAGCATTACCTATTTCAGCAGGGTCATTGTGAGGATAAAATAAGGTAGAGTTTACAAAAGCACATTGCAATGTATTAAATAAAAATACATGGTAGTGCATTAAGTAAAAATACTTTGCAGTGCATTAATACAGGGCAGTATAAGCTTGGCGCTGGTGGCTTATACCTGTAACCCTAGCTACTAAGGAGGCTGAGATCCAAGGATCATAGTTCGAAGCAAGCCCAGGCAGAAAAGTCTGTGAGACTCTCATCTCCAATTAAATCACAGAAAAAGACTGGAAGTGGCACTCTGGCTCAAGTGGTAGAGCACTAGCATTGAGCAAAAGAAGCTCAGGGACAGTGCCCAAGACCTGAGTTCAAGCTTCAAGACCAGCAAACAAACAAAAGAGCTGGGAATGTGGCTTAGTGGTAGAGTGCTTGCCTAGCATGCATGAAGCCCTGGGTTCGATTCCTCAGTACCACATGAAGAGAAGAAAAGCTGTAAGTGGCACTGTGGCTCAAGTGGTAGAATGTTAGCCTTGAGCTTAAAAAAAAGCTAAAGGACAGTGCCTAGACCCTGAGTTCCAGCCTTAGGATTAGACAATATAGATAGGTAGATAGAGAGATATAGATTTAGATATATACTAGACAATGTATAAAAATATATATTTATATATGCACTAGATTATATGTATAAATCTATATGTATATATGCTAGATGATATATATATATATGGTAATATAAGCATTTTTGTTTTCTTTTGGCAGTGCCCAGGCCCTGAGTTCAAGCCTCAGGACTAGACAAGCTATATATGGTAGTATAAGTTTTTTTTTAGCAGTCCTGAAGATTGAACTCGGGGCCTAGAGTTTGCTAAACAAGCACTCTACCACTTGGGCCATACCCCAATCCATTATAATCAACCAAGGTGGTCATTATCTTTATCACTAAGTGTGACTGGCCCCATGATATACATGGCTTATGCTTTATGCCTACCTTGTACCTAGCCAGGAAAGTCAGGCAAGAAGGGAGAAAAGCCGAGCAATGTTCAGTCCCTAATCTGTATCTAGGAGGGCCCAGCCCTTCCATTCAGGGTTGTTTGTTGTCTTTGTCCCCTGCAGGGCCATGCCACATCCTTTTTTGGGCCAGCCTTGGAGCGCTACTCATCCTTTCAGGTCAATGGCAGTGATGACATTCGGCAGATTCAGAGCCTGGAGAATGGTATCCTTTTTCTCACCAAGAACAACCTCAAGTATATGGCCCGGGGAGGTCTTATTATATTTGATTACTTGTAAGTGGCTTTTCAGTTCTGGATGGGGCAAGAGGGAAATTCACGGTGTAGGAAGACTGAAAGATAGATAGCAGGTGAAAGCCTGGTTTGTTGGCCTACCCTGTCTCACACAGGCTGGATGAAAGTGAGGATATGCACAGTCTGCTGCTGACTGACAGCAGTACTCTGCTTGTTGGTGGGCTTCAGAACCATGTATTGGAGATTGATCTGAATACTGTCCAGGAGACTCAAAAGGTACAAGCCTGGCTTGGACCCTAAAATGACCTATGCAGAGCCCAAGGTCATTGGGGTGGGGATGGGGGCTGTGGTTGACTTGGAGATGTGAGTGTGACCACTGTTCCTTTGGTCTGTGGGGAAAACCATTTCTCTCACTGATTTGTTTTGCTTCCCTCTCCAGTATGCAGTTGAGATACCCGGAGTCACCATCATGAGACAGACCAATCGATTCTTCTTTTGTGGCCACACGTCTGGCAAGGTGGCCAAGTTCCATTCCTCCTCCCCTTTACAGGCTGTTTTACTAAATATCGGATGGGGTCTGCTTTCTCTGGTTGGACTGAGATGAGAGGACTAGATCCACTTCTTGGTCAGTGATATTATACTATGAGATTTTCTTGCATCCTGGTTTGTTCCACAAGCAGGAGGCAAAACTGCAATGAGTTCTTTTGGTGGTCTTTGTGTTTTTTGTTTTTGTTTTGTTTTGTTTTTTTGGCCAGTCCTGGGGCTTGGACTCAGGGCCTGAGCACTGTCCCTGGCTTCTTCTTGCTCAAGGCTAGCACTCTGCCACTTGAGCCACAGCACCACTTCTGGCCATTTTCTGTGTATGTGGTGCTGGGGAATCGAACCCAGGGCCTCATGTATACGAGGCAAGCACTCTTGCCACTAGGCCATATCCCCAGCCACCCTTTTGGTGGTCTTGTCCAGCTCTTGGCTTCTCTTCTCGCCTCTTTCTCCCTGACTGTCCGTATTCTAGAACCTTAGTGTTTTTATTTTTGTTTTTGCCAGTCCTGGAGCTTGAACTCAGAGCCTGGGCACTGTCCCTGAGCTTCTTTTGCTCAAGATTAGCTTCTACCATGTGAGCCACAGCTCCACGTCCAGATTTTTACATTTTATGTGGTACTGAGGAACCGAACCCAGGGCTTCATGCATGTTAGGCAAGAACTCTACCACTGAGCCACATTCCTAGCCCCTAGAATCTTATATATTTGGTAGGGACTTCTCAGGATTATCTAGGTTTCAGGATCTCTTCTTGTTAACAGAGTTGGCAGGTAACAAGAATTATCTCTTCTTTAGGTTTCCCTGAGAGATCTCCGTAGTTTTAAGGTGGAGCATGAATTTGATGCCTTCTCGGGGAGTCTGTCAGATTTCGATGTTCATGGCAACCTTCTGGCTGCCTGTGGCTTCTCCAGCCGCCTCACTGGCCTGGCCTGTGACCGTTTCCTCAAAGTGTATGATTTGCGCATGATGCGTGCTATCACACCACTTCAAGTACATGTGGATCCTGCCTTCTTGCGCTTCATTCCTACGTACACTTCCCGTCTCGCTATCATCTCCCAGTCAGGTATGAAGGGTTGAGTAGAGGAGGTCAGTAACCAAAGGGAAACAAGTCACCAAAAAGAATGTTCCCTTGTTAGTGGAGAAGGAAGTAACCCTTTACTCGGGTCCCAGGGTTTCACTTAGCCTGGTTAGAAAGGAGAGCTTTTATATTTTCTTGGGTGTGAGGAACACAGAAAAAGATGAAAATAGAATAGGCCAGCCTGGTGCCTGGTGGCTTGTGCCTGTAATCCTAGCTACTCAGGAGGATGCCATCTAAGGATCATGATTGGAAGCCAGTCAAGGCTGGAAAGTCTTTGAGACTCTTGTCTTCAATAAACTACTCAGAAAATGAGCACAAAGAGGTACAGGGACAATGCCCAGGCCCTGAGTTCAAGCCCCTCGACTGTTAAAAAAAATTTTTTTTTTAATTAAAAAGTGGAATAGGGGCTGGGAATATGGCCTAGTGGCAGAGTGCTTGCCCTGTGTTTGATTCCTCAACACCACATATGTTAAAAAAAAAAACAACAAAAAAAAGCCAGAAGTGGCACTGTGGCTCAAGTGTTAGAGTATCACCTTGAGCAAAAAGAAGCCAGGGACAGTGCTCAGGCCCTGAGTCCAAGCCCCAGGACTGGCAATAAACAAACAAAAATGGAATAGGCAAAGTAACTTGCGAATTGTTCTTTCCTGACTAGATGCTTTCCTAGTGGTTTGTGGGAAGGTGTCAGGTGGAATCTACATCTAGGCAAGGCTTTGGAGTCCATCTTGCCTCAATGTTAGAAGAGGGTAGGAAATACATAAGAAGATATCTCCTTTACTCTCTAGGGTTTAGTGGGTTTCTTCTTCACTCTCTCCTAGGGCAATGCCAGTTTTGTGAACCCACAGGCCTGGCCAACCCAGCAGACATCTTTCATGTGAATCCTGTGGGACCTTTGCTAATGACATTTGATGTGTCAGCCAGCAAGCAGGCCCTGGCCTTTGGGGATTCTGAGGGCTGTGTGCACCTCTGGACTGATTCCCCTGAGCCTTCCTTCAACCCCTACTCCCGGGAGACTGAGTTTGCCTTGCCTTGCCTTGTGGACTCACTGCCTCCTCTGGACTGGAGCCAAGACCTGCTGCCTCTTTCCCTCATTCCTGTTCCACTCACCACTGACACACTTCTCTCTGATTGGCCTGCTGCCAACTCCGTTCCAGCTCCCAGGTTGTACATCACCTCTGGGTCCAAAGGAGGGAGGGGGAAAGGGCCAAGATACCAGAACTTTCTGCTAGCCCTGTTATTATCTTACCACTATCTGGATTTTTGTGTACCTTCAATATTTTCTTTTTTTCTGGGGAGTTGGGGAATGCATGAATACTGGCATCCTCAAGCCCTAAAGCTATACTGGATTGTAGGCGAGCACCACCTGTGGATGCAGAGATTCTGCGCACCATGAAGAAAGTGGGCTTCATTGGCTATGCTCCTAATCCCCGCACCAGGCTGCGCAATCAGGTATATTTACACCACAGAGAATTGGCCCATCTCAGCCTCTCTCTCTCTCTCTCTCTCTCTCTCTCTCTCTCTCTCTCTCTCTCTCTCTCTCTCTCTCTCTCTCTCTCTCTCTCTGTCGTGGGCCTTGAACTCTAGGCTTGGGCCTGTCCCTGAGCTTGTCAACTCAAGGCTAGTGCTCTACTACTTTGAGCCACAGTGCCACTTCTGTTTTTCTGGTAGTTAATTGGAGATGAGTCTCAAGGACTTTCCTTGAGACTCAAGGAGATGAGTCTCAAGGACTTTCCCTGGAACCACGAGCCTCAGATCTCAGCCTCCTGAGTAGCTAGGATTACAGGCATGAGCAACTGGTACCCTGATCTTCTTTTCTCTTTTACTAGACTTGGAAGCTGTTTTACTGTTGGGATAAAAGTGAGGGGAATGATCTGGAAACGTGGCTTAGTGGTAGAGTGCTTGCCTAACATGCATGAAGCCCTGGGTTTGATTACTCAATACCACATAAGCAGAAAAATCTACAAGTGGTACTGTGGCTCAAGTGATAGAGTGGTAGCCTTGAGCAGAAGCAGCTCAGGGACAGTGCTCACGCCCAGAGATCAAGCCCTAGGCCTGGCAAAATAAAATTAAAAAATAAATAAAATAAATGAGGAAGCCAGATGCTGGTGGTTCATGTCTATAATCCTGGCTACTCATGAAGTTGAGACAGAGGATCTGGGTTCAAAAGCAGCCTGAGCAGAAAAGTCTGAGAGACTGTATTACCAGTTAACCAGCAAAATGCTAGACTGGAGGCCTGGCTCAAGTGTAGAACGTAAGTGGAGAAAGCCAAGTGAGAGTATAAGGCCCAGAATTCAAGCCCCAGTACACACACACACACACACACACACACACACACACACACACACACACAAAATAAGGAAAAAGTAAGAAGGAAGCCAAAGATGATTAAGATGTTCCTCAGAGTTCTCTCTCTCTCTCTCTCTCTCTCTCTCTCTCTCTCTCTCTCTCTCTCTCTCTCTCTCTCTCTCTCTCTCTCTTTTTAACTCCTAGATTCCTTACCGACTAAAGGAGTCAGACAGCGAATTTGACAGCTTCAGCCAGGTCACTGAGTCACCGATAGGGCGGGAAGAGGAGCCACATCTCCACATGGTTTCTAAAAAATACCGCAAGGTGCTGGGGGGCATCAAGCAGGGGCCATGAATGATGTCGGGAAACAGGCCCTGGGAGGGTGTTGGCATAGGAGAGGGGTTGAAGGACTGAGGCAAGAAGGCTTCGCCTGCCACTCTGGACCCAGGAGGGAGGTTCCTGGAGAAGCGTGGTGACTGGAGAAATTTGAGGGTCTCTGAAGATGGCCTTGTCTTGCTCACCCTGTTTCTACCTCAGGTAACCATCAAATATTCCAAGCTAGGGCTGGAGGACTTTGACTTCAAACACTACAATAAGACCCTTTTTGCTGGATTAGAGCCCCACATCCCTAATGCCTACTGTAATTGCATGATCCAGGTAAGCACTGGATCCTAGGACTTGGATATCCCTACTTTCTTCTCTTCTCTGTTGCCCTCAACCCCTACTCTACTCCTTCTAGGCTCCTTAACCAAACCTGGTATACCTTGACTTCATCTACCATGCTTCTTACCTCTAAGCTTCCTCTGTGAGCTTCATTGCTTCAGTGGAGTCCTGCTTTGTATCCTCCCACCTCTTCTCCATTCCCAGTTTCCTTTACCAGTTCTGCTTTTCCCTCTAGGTGCTGTATTTTCTAGAGCCCGTCCGCTGTCTCATCCAGAACCATCTCTGCCAGAAGGAGTTCTGTTTGGCATGTGAGCTAGGCTTCCTCTTCCATATGTTGGACCTCTCTCGTGGTGACCCTTGCCAGGTCAGTACCTGACCATCTGAGACTCTTTTTTTTTTTTTTGGCCAGTCCTGGGCCTTGGACTCAGGGCCTGAGCACTGTCCCTGGCTTCTTCCCGCTCAAGGCTAGCACTCTGCCTCTTGAGCCACAGCGCCGCTTCTGGCCGTTTTCTGTATATGTGGTGCTGGGGAATCGAACCTAGGGCCTCGTGTATCCGAGGCAGGCACTCTTGCCACTAGGCTATATCCCCAGCCCCATCTGAGACTCTTGAAATGGAAGAGGAAGGGGGATGGACAGCAAGCAGGGACAGTGCTATGTAAATGGCCACAAAAGGGAAAATAACCTCTCTCCACCAACATACCCTTTTCCAGGGGAGTAATTTTCTTCGAGCATTCCGCACCATTCCTGAAGCCTCAGCCCTTGGTCTGATCCTGGCTGATTCAGATGAGGCATCAGGCAAGGGCAACCTGGCCAGGCTCATTCAGAGGTGGAACCGCTTTATTCTTACTCAGCTGCATCAGGACATGCAGGAGCTGGAGGTACCCCAGGCTTATCGAGGTGCTGGCGGCAGGTATGGCATTGGACAGGAATCATTAAAGCCACCATGACAGGACAGGCTCTCTTGGGACTTAACAGATCTTCTAACTCTCTTGGTGTGCATATCTTGCCCTCCTCACTCTTAGCAGCTTTTGTTCATCGGGGGACTCTGTCATTGGGCAGCTGTTCAGTTGTGAGGTGGAGAACTGCAGCCTTTGCCGCTGTGGCAGCGAGACCGTGCGAGCCTCATCCACCCTACTCTTCACACTCTCCTACCCTGAGGGTAGCAACTGTGGTATACCCTGCAGCTGGGTTGGGAAGGCTCTTCCCAATGTCCTGTCACATCCTAGAGGAGTGTTGGGGGCAGTGTTGGGGGTGGGGGAGCTAGCTGTGAGTAGAAAGGAAAACCTGGAGTGAAGTATCCAATTTGCCTTCAGATAAAACTGGGAAGAACTATGACTTTGCTCAGGTGCTGAAGCGAAGCATGTGCCTGGAGCAGAATACACAAGCCTGGTGTGACAACTGTGAGAAATACCAGCCCACGGTGAGTGGGTGTTGTGTTGGACTAGTATCTCGCCATATTGCGGATTCATTCATCTGGGGCTGGCTGCATCAACACTGCCATCTAGGGATCTATGAGGAGCAGGAGGAAACCCCAAGGTTGAGGCTTCAGATCCGGGATTTGCTGATGCTGTCAGAGTTTCCTTCCCTATAAACTCCCTTCTCGTTTGTTTTAATTCACTCAGATTCAAACCCGCAACATCCGCCATCTGCCTGATATTCTTGTCATTAATTGTGAGGTGAACAGCTCAAAAGAGGCTGATTTCTGGAGGATACAAGCTGAGGTAAGGACCAGTGCTTAAACTCAGGGCCTCACCTCATGTTTTCACTCAGCTTTTTCCACTCATGGCTGGCATCCTACCATTTGAGCTATGCCTCCAGTCTGACTGCTAGTTGTTGGAGATAGGGTCGTCTCTCAGACTTTTCTACTGAGTTGGCCTTGAATCTTAGTCATCTAGGCCTCAGCCTCCCAAATAGCTAGATTTACATATGTGAACTACCAGCACCCAGCTTAGAAGCCAGGGTTATTTTTTGTTCATTTGGTTTTGGTTTTGGTGCCTGTACTGGGGGTTTGAACTCAGGGTCTGGAGCTTATTAGGCAAGCAGTCTACCTCTTGAGCCATGCCCCTAGAAGCGGGGCTTTTTTTTTTTTTCCAGTCCTGGGCCTTGGACTCAGGGCATGAGCACTGTCCCTGGCCTCTTCTTGCTCAAGGCTAGCACTCTGCCACTTGAGCCACAGCGCCCCCTCTGGCCGTTTTCCATATATGTGGTGCTGGGGAATCGAACCAAGAGCTTCATGTGTAGGAGGCAAGCACTCTTGCCTCTAGGCCATACTCTCAGCCCAGAAGCTTTTAAGGAGTACTATTTATTTTCCTCCCTCTTCCTCTATATATGATTATGTTCTTTTGGAATCAGACTTTTCCTTCTCTGTGTTCAGGCTGCCTTCAAGATGGCCATAAAGAAGCATGGTGGGGAAATCAAAAACAAGGAATTTGCTTTGGCAGATCGGTAAGTACTGTCCTAGAAGTTGTAAAAGGACTGAACTACCCCAGTGGGGTCTCTGTTCACTGGCTAGATCACTTCAGAACACATTTCCAATCCTTTTGTCCCCAAAGGAAAGAACTAGGGAGTCCAGAAGGTTTGCTGTTGTGTCCCTCCATTGAGGAATTGAAGAATGTCTGGCTTCCTTTTTCCATTCGCATGAAGATGACCAAGAACAAAGGGCTGGATGTGTGCAATTGGACTGATGGGGATGAGGTGCAGGTTATTGAAACGCTGGGAAGAAGAGAGGGAATAAAGGAGAGAAGTCAGGGTAGAAGGTGAAGTGGGGCAGGGGGAAGGTGGAACTTAGTAGAGGAAGAAGGAAGGGGATAAGGCCTAGTATTTATCAGTTATGGGACTTTTTTTTTTTTTTTAGTGTTGGGAGTCATAGATGGGTTAAGATGGAGATAACCTTCCCTGGCTCCCCATCGTTGTATCCCCTACTTCCTGCCCTCGATCCCCATCCCCTTTGCCCCCTTCCCCCAATCCTTAAACTTAGCTTAGCAGCCTGGGTACCCCCCTCACAGTGGGGCCCAGCCAGGGCAGAGGAGGAGCATGGTGTCTATGTGTATGACCTGATGGCTACTGTGGTGCACATCCTGGACTCACGCACAGGGGGCAGCCTGGTGGCTCACATCAAAGTTGGAGAGACCTACCACCAGCGCAAGGAGGTAAGTGCGGTGCTAACAGGGCAAGGGTTCTGAGGATGGCCACAGTGGAGTCCTAAGTCTATTTTGGAGTCCCTGGCAGAGTGGTCCAGCCACCACTCCGGCATCAGTCTTTCTCTGTATCTGTACAGGGCGTTACGCACCAGCAGTGGTATCTCTTCAATGACTTCCTTATTGAACCTATTGATAAGGTGAGTTATAACATGCTCCATCTCCCTTTCATCTCCCTCTTTGCCGGCATCATCATCCTCAAGGAGGATGCTTGGCATCTCTGTTAAGTGCCAGAATTATTCAATAGGAAGAGAATGATCCTTGGGAATATAAAGAATTAGCAGAATTAAAAATAACACCTGAAGCTTGACACTGGTAGCTCATGCTTATAATCCTAGCTACTCAGGAGGCTGAGAGTGGTTTAAAGCCAGCCTGGGCAGGAAAGTCTCTCTTGTCCAATTAACCTCCTACAAGCTAGAAGTAGCTCAAGTGGTAGAGTGCTGTCCTTGAAACAAAAAGCTTATGGAGGGCTGGAAATGTGGCTTAGTGGTAGAGTGCTTGCCTAGCTTGCATGAAGCCCTGGATTCGATTCCTCAGTACCACATAAACAGAAAAAGCCAGAAGTGGCGCAGTGGCTCAAGTGGTAGAGTGCTAGCCTTGAGCAAAAGAAGCCTAGAACAGTGCCCAGGCCCTGAGTTCAAGCTCCAGGACTGGCAAAAAAAAAAAAAAGAAGCTTAGGGCTAGCACACAAGCCCTAAGTTCAAGCCCCAGAACTGGCATGCCCACCACCAAAAGTATATAAAATGGCTTTTCTTCCCTTTTTTCCCTTCTTTTTTCTTGCAATGCTGGGGATTGAACTCATGCTGGGTAAACACTCTATCACTGGTTTATACCTTCAACACCCTGTTTTTTTCCATTTCTAGCATGAAGCTGTACAGTTTGACATGAATTGGAAAGTACCAGCTATCCTTTATTATGTCAAACGAAATCTCAATTCCAGATACAACCTCAACAGTAAGTGCTGCCGTTAAATTAGACAGCGTGGACAGTTTAAATTGGACTTCAGGAAGACATCTAGAATTAATATTGCCAAGAATACTAAATATACCCTGCTTTTCAGACCTTAAATATTGAAGCTGGAATCCTAACAATGGAATAGGGAAGGCAGTTTGGTCAATATGACTTAGGTTATGATTTTGAATCAATCAGTCTTTTTTTTTTCATGATCCTGAGATTTGAACTCAGGGCCTGGGTGCTGCTATCCCTGAGCTTTTTTTTTCTTTTTGGCTCAAGGCTAGCACTCTACAACTTGGAGCCATAACTCCACTTCCAGGTTTTAGGTGATTAATTTTGGAGATGGGAGTCTCACAGATTTTCTTTCTTTTTTTTTTTTTTTTTTGCCAGTCCTGGGGCTTGAACTCAGGGCCTGAGCACTGTCCCTGACTTCTTTTTGCTCAAGGCTAGTACTCTACCACTTGAGCCACAGTGCCACTTCTGGCTTTTTTCTATATATGTGGTCCTGAGGAATCGAACCCAAGGCTTCATGTATACGAGACGAGCACTTTACCACTAGGCCATATTCCCAGCCCTCTCACAGATTTTCTTGCCTGCTCTATTCAAACCGTGATCCTTAGATCTCAGCCTCCTGAGTACTGAGTAGATAGGATTATAGGTGCAAACCACTGGCACACAGTAGATTTTTTTTTTTTTTTTTTTTTGGCCGTCCTGGGCCTTGGACTCAGGGCCTGAGCACTGTCCCTGGCTTCTTCCCGCTCAAGGCTAGCACTCTGCCACCTGAGCCACAGCGCCCCTTCTGGCCGTTTTCCATATATGTGGTGCTGGGGAATCGAAACGAGAGCTTCATGTGTAGGAGGCAAGCACTCTTGCCACGAGGCCATATTCCCAGCCCCACACAGTAGATTTTTTTGTGTGTATGTGCCAGTCCTGGAACTTGAATTTAGGGCCTGAGCATTTGAACTCAGCCAAGGCTTTTTTGCTCAAGGCTGGTGTTCTTTTTTTTTTTTTTTTTTTTTGGCCAGTCCTGGGCCTTGGACTCAGGGGCTGAGCACTGTCCCTGGCTTCCTTTTGCTCAAGGCTAGCACTCTGCCCCTTGAACCACAGCGCCACTTCTGGCCATTTTCTGTATATGTGGTGCTGGGGAATCGAGCCCAGGGCTTCATGTATACAAGGCGAGCACTCTTGCCACTAGGCCATATCTCCAGCCCAAGGCTGGTGTTCTGCCACTTGAACCACACCTCTACTTCTGGCTTCTGCTGGTCAATTGGAGAGAAGAGTTTCAGATTTATTTTTCTAGGCAGGCTTTAAACTGTGATCTTCAGATCGCAAGCCTATTGATTAGTTAGGATTACTGGCATGAGTCTGTATGAAACAGACTCTGTACATGAGCCAACACTGCCCACTTTATCCTCAAGTGATGTTTCTCCTTTTTTAGATGAGCTCCTTCTGCAAGTTCCCTATTTGGCACCTTAAAACCATAGGTTTTCTTTAACCTTCTTTTTCTTTTTCTTTCTTTTTTTTTTTTTTTTTTGCCAGTCCTGAGGCTTGAACTCAGGGCCTGAGCACTGGCCCTGGCTTCTTTTTGCTCAAGGCTAGTACTCTACCACTTGAGCCACAGTGCCACTCCTGGCTTTTTCTATACATGTGGTGCTGAGGAATGGAACCCAGGGCTTCATGTATTCGAGGCAACCACTCTACCACTAGGCCACATTCTCAGCTCTTGTAACCTTATTTTTCTAAGTCTTCTTTTTTAAAAAACTGTTACTATAAAGGTGATGTACACAGTGATTACAGTTATATAAGTCAGGTAAAGAGTACACTTCTTTTTGGACAATGCCACCCTTTCTCTCTTTTTCTGGGTTTTCTAAGCTAAGGTCCAAAGTGAAGCTCTGTTTTCTTTCTTTTCTGTCATTTCTAAATATTTCTTGACATATATCTTGAATATTTTCTGATTTGATCTGCTTTGTCTATCTGGGTAGGTAGTTCATCAAGCAGACAGAATCTTTCTTTCTTCTTTTTTTTTTTTTTCTTTGCCAGTCCTAAGGTTTGAACTCTGGGCCTGGGCAATGTCCCTGAGCTCCTTTTGCTTAAGGCTAGCACTCTTCCACTTGAGCTATGGCTCTACTTTTGGGTTTTTCTGTGATTAATTGGAGGTAAGAGTCTCACAGACTTTCCTGCTTAAGCTGGTTTTGAACTGTGATCCTCAGATCTCAGCCTACTGGGTAGCTAGGATTACAGGTATGAGCCATTGGTGCCCAGTTAGAATCTTTTTACTCGCATATTTTGATTATTGAGGGTTTATATGGTTTATATGTAGATTTAGATCTCTGATCAGCTATGCTGGGCTTCTCTCTCCTAGTCACTTTGCTGTTCCCAGCCCTCTGTCTCTGCATTCTCTCTTCTAGTCAAGAACCCTATTGAGGCTAGTGTGCTTATGGCTGAAGCCTCACTGGCACGGAAGCAGCGGAAAACACATACTACCTTTATTCCACTGATGCTGAATGAGATGCCACAGGTTGGGGATCTGGTGGGCCTTGATGCTGAGTTTGTCACCCTTAATGAGGTAACCTATGACCAAAAGGATGGAACATTGGAACAGAACGCTAAGGCTATTAGAAACTGTAAACCTGTCTATGATGTTCTTATTGATTCTTGTCAGGAAGAAGCAGAGCTACGCAGTGATGGTACCAAATCTACCATTAAACCAAGCCAGATGTCAGTAGCTAGGATCACTTGTGTTCGGGGCCAGGGACCCAATGAGGGTATCCCCTTCATTGATGACTACATCTCTACGCAGGAGCAGGTATTAAGATGTAGAGGTGGTATGAAACAGACTCTGTACATAGAATGCTCAGGAATCCAGAGAACATTGGTGGGAGGTTGCACCTCACATCCTGAATGATTTGTCCTTTACTCCTTCCTAGGTAGTGGACTACTTGACTCAGTACTCTGGGATAAAGCCAGGAGACCTTGATGCCAAAATTTCCTCCAAGCACCTTACAACTCTCAAGTCTACCTATTTAAAGCTTCGTTTTCTCATTGACATTGGAGTCAAGTTTGTGGGTCATGGCCTACAGAAGGACTTCCGAGTCATCAACCTTATGGTTTGAACTGTTCATCACTTTTGAGAGTGGACCCCTCAGGGTACATATAGTATTTTGGGGGAATGGGAAATTATAGATCCCTTACTTTAAGTTATCCACTCTTTCATACCTCCAGGTGCCCAAGGACCAAGTCCTTGACACTGTCTACCTATTCCACATGCCACGAAAACGAATGATTTCCCTGCGGTTCCTTGCTTGGTACTTTCTGGGTGAGTTGCTCTGCTTTGTGGGCCCCTGTAAGTGCTGTGTTCTGCTGAGGCAGGGGCATCTCCAGTTCAAGACTAGTTTGGGCTACATAGACCCTGATGCAATAAAAGAGAGGACATAGAAAACAAAGGGAGACTAAGGAGGATCTTGAGCTAGTTGTGAATTACTCGTGGTTTTAATTAGCTTTAATGTCCCTTTTGTGCACTAGGGAAGGTGTTGAATGAACTTAAGGGCAGACACTTTTTTTTTTAATTATTATTTTCTGAGAATCAGGCTCAGAGTAGGGAACATGTTCCTACCTCCTTTTGTTAGGTAGGAACTATTCCACTTCTACTTTTACTAGACCTGAAGATTCAAGGGGAGACCCACGATAGTATTGAAGATGCCCGCACAGCCCTTCAACTCTACCGAAAGTATCTGGAGCTAAGCAAGAATGGCACTGAGCCTGAATCCTTCCACAAAGTGCTCAAGGGTCTTTATGAAAAGGGCCGAAAGATGGACTGGAAAGTGCCTGAACCTGAGAGCCAGACAAGCCCCAAGAGTAAGGCTTGGGATGGGACAGGGAAAACTGACCTGGGTAGGTTTTAATTGAATATGTAGATTATATGCACGACAATAATGTTGATTCTAACAGTATTACTCTACCTTATATTTGTAAAACAAAATGTAACAATATAAATTGCTAATGCTCCTAACAATGAATATGTATTATCGAAACTCTCTTCATCCTAAACCTCCTCTTGTCCAGTTCTAAAATGTTTGGGTGCCAGGTGCAAGTGGCTCCCACTTAGAATCTTGGCTAGTTGGAAGCTGAGATCTGAGGATCAGGGTTCTAAGTCAGCCATAGCAGGAAAGTCCCTTGGACTCTGATCTCCAGTCAACTTCCAAAAATGCCCTAAGTGGAGCTATCTTAAGTAGTAGAGCGAAGAAAGCTCAAGGACATGCCCAGGCCCTGAGTTCAAGCTGGCACACACACAGAAAAATTAATGATAAGGGGCTGGGGATATGGCCTAGTGGCAAGAGTGCTTGCCTCGTATACATGAGGCCCTGGGTTCGATTCCCCAGCACCACATATACAGAAAATGGCCAGAAGTGGCTCTGTGGCTCAAGTGGCAGAGTGCTAGCTTTGAGCAAAAAAAAGAAGCCAGGGACAGTGCTCAGGCCCTGAATCCAGGCCCCAGGACTGGCCAAAAAAAAAAAAAAAAAATTAATGATAAAACGTTTGGGAAAGGTCTATGCTATGCCCTTGTTTCTCTTGTATTTTTCTTTCATGAGAGGTATTTCAAATACTTTTTACTCACAAGTCATGCTCTTAATTTTGTCTTTCACAGATGCAGCTGTCTTCTCCTCAGTGTTAGCACTCTGATATGCCCTGGCCCTTCAGTGTTTTGTGGCCCCAAAGTTGGCTTCACCGTATCCACTTCCAGAATTGGACCTACAATCATCAGGGTCTACAGAGATGGTGCTATGACTAGAACTGGAATGCAGCAAAATTGTTGCAAGGATTCTAGGAGTCAAATTCCTTCTTATTCTTTGCAAAATAGTGGGCCAGAAACAAAGCCTAGAATTGACCCAGGTGGAAAGTAATTGCTATTCTGAATAAATATCCTGGGTTTTTCATGTCTAGGAACTCCTAGAATCAAATCTCCCCTAGCTGGCTAGAGACTGAAGTCCCTACAGTGACAGAAGATAACAGGAGTTCCAGACTGAGCTCAGGGTTCCCACTACTTGAGGGATGATACCTAGAGGGACCAGCGTGGAGAATCTTGGTGGCCCAAGCAAATTGTGTTGCCAACATCATTGCCAAAGGAGACTTTGCATCCAGGAAGAGCCATGGTTGCTGGGTTCATTCCTTTTGAGAGCTGAGAAGCATCTGTCTTGTCTTCCATCATCTTGAATTTTGTGTTTATTTTTTAAATTTTGTTTTAAACCGCATGTTTTGTAAAATAAAAATATTTTTGTCTATCTCATTAGAGAACTACTGGTGTGACATCTCACTTCAGTCCTTTTCTGTTTTGGTTTCATGTAACAATGAAAACACTAAAGTGGTGTTCAGATCCTTATGTAGAAATGAAGGTAAAGCAAAGTTTTGGAGTCCAAAATTACAGCTGGAATAGAATAGAATTGTATTTGTCCTGAGCAAGGTTCGTCTTTGCTGTAGTTGCCTAAGAGCAGCCCTACGGTCACAGATTGAAGACTTGTAGTTCATTGTATAAACTAACCACCAAGCGCCCATTTACGACCTGTAGCTATCTAAGAACCTGTCTGGTGCTGAGGTGCGACCTGGGAAATGTAGTTTCCTGTGTCTTGTGCTTTCTCGCGTGCTGAAAGCTGGTGCAGATTGCTGCAGGCAGCGCTCCTTTGACAAGTCCAGACCCCCGGGACGGATGCGGGCCCACGCCCGCCCCACGGTCTTCACACCCCCCTGGAGCTCGGCCCAGGCTTTAGGCTACCATCTGGCTGACCTCTGGTGGTCACGTGGAGCGGATCGCCACGCAAGTCTGGGTCCTTCTGCCTTCCATGGGGTCCTTGCTGACTCTGAGCCACTCCCGAGCTGCCTGTTCGCGAGAGCGCTCCGGGACGGGCCCGGGGTCAGTCTGTTGGGGGGCTGGCACGGCCGACCGGCCGCCTCCGAGGCCTGCGCAGAGCCCGGGCTCGGCGCGGGAAGCCGGGTCAGGCGGCCACTGGGGCACCCTAGCGCCCAGGCGCTCGGGAGAAGCCGGGGCAGCCCGGCTCCCCGCAGCCAGGCGCTGGGGCTGGGAGCCACCGAGGCCACAGTGAGGGTCCGGCCGCCTTCCAGCGCCTGGGCCACGGCCACGGCGACGGCCACGGGAACAGAGGTGGGACGGCCGCCCCGCCGGCCCGGCGGCGCGCTGGGGGCTGGGGATGGATAGATCCGAGCGGAAACAATGGCGGAGCCGTAGCCAGGGGGCTGGTCTGCACGGGTAACCGCTTACAGGTTGGAAGGGGGCATGCAGGAATCGTAGGGGCTGGGCCCTGGCTAGTAAGCGCCCTCCTCGTCGGTCCTCTGGCCTCCTGAGGGTCCTGGCTGGCAGGCCCCCCATCCCCACCCCGGGGCCAGTCGTCCCGCGGCTACCACTTCTCCGGGTGGGAAAGTGTCAGCACTCCGAGCGCGCGTGGGACATGTGGTTTCTAGAGCTCAGTCCCCAGTCCCGAGCCCCCACTCGGCGCCCAGAGGAACTGGGGCCCTCGGAGGCGCTTCTTGGTAGCCGGGCCGTTTTCTGAGTCTGTAGTGTCTGAGATACACTGAGGCCTTTGTAGGCTTCGGGTTGGGGAAGGGGCAGGGCTGGGAGATTGGGGGTGGAGGTAGGGAAAGGCAGGCAAAAAAATGAGTCGGCCCCTAACACATATATTTTATTCCTACGCGAACCAGGTGGAGCGTTCCCATTCTGCTAAAGATGAAAGCCTGGGGTTGGCTGGCCCTGCTTCTAGGGGCTCTGCTGGGAACTACCTGGGCTAGAAGGAGCCAGGATCTACACTGTGGAGGTAAAGGCGCAGAAGTGGGAGGGAGGTTTCCTGGAGCCTTAGTTCCAACGGGGGCTGGGGGGGGGGGGGAATGAATGGAAATCCCTCCATTGATCCTATTTGCCTCCCTGCCCCCACCTCCTCCTTTTCCTTTGCCCCAGCTTGTAGGGCTCTAGTAGACGAACTAGAGTGGGAAATCGCTCAAGTGGATCCCAAGAAGACCATTCAGATGGGATCTTTCCGGATCAATCCAGATGGCAGCCAGTCAGTAGTAGAGGTAACTATTACTATTTCCTTAAATGAAATGGTTCATCCTGACTGAATGAGAATTCAATTAAGAAGAGCTTTGGTTTTAATGCAAATGAAGACAGACCTTGAGAGAGTGGGCTCAGTCTCAGTTGGAGGAGTACACTCTGTGTACTTGCTTCCTGCTTCCACACCTTTATACTTTCTTCCTGTTATAGAAGTCAGTAGACAGGTAGCTGTGGTCATCTTCTCTTCCACATTCTGAATCCATAGGCCTCATGTTTCACTGTAGTAATGTTGGTTATACATAGATTCAGTCTAGGACTGGAGGTATGGCTCAAGTGTTGTATGTTGCCTGGTAAGCTTGAGGCTCTGAGTTGAAGCCCCAAAACTAGCCCCCCCCCAAGAAAAGAAAACAATTGTCAAATGTAGTGGTATATTTCTGTAATTGTAGCCACATGAGAGGCATAAATAGGAGGATTATAGTCTGAGGCCAGCCTGTCCCCCCCCACTCAAAAATAAAGTCATGAGCTTCCATCTGAAAAAAAAATACTCAAAAAAAAAAAGGGCTGGAGGTATGTCTCAAGTTGTAGAGCACAAGGCCCTGAGTTCAAGGCTGAGGACATTTCTAGGTACCCTATGCCCGCTCAGAGGCCCATCTCACAGAACTGCTAGAGGAAGTGTGTGACCGCATGAAGGAGTATGGAGAACAGATTGACCCTTCCACTCACCGCAAGAACTACGTTCGGGTTGTGAGCCGGAGTGGAGAATCCAGTGAACTGGACCTGCAGGGCATCCGAATTGACTCAGATATCAGTGGCACCCTCAAGTTTGCTGTAAGTTATGGCTGTGGACAGCTGTTTCTTGAAAATCAGGGAGGGGATGGATGGGGATGGGGGGTGGAGAGCTGAGTCAATGTCCTCGTTTCCCTTTCTGGAACTGGGGACCAGAAACTTCTTGCTGCCTTTGTCACTCATTTCTCCCTTGGATTGGCAGTGTGAGAGCATTGTGGAGGAATATGAGGATGAACTTATTGAATTCTTTTCTCGAGAAGCTGACAATGTTAAAGACAAACTTTGCAGTAAGCGCACAGGTAAGCTAAGCCCACTTGAGTTCCAGTTCTCACAGCCTTGTAGGTAGAACCTGGGAAATTCCCAGCACCTGCACACCCCAAATCCTGATAGTTAGCTTCCATTTCCCCTGGCTTATAGATTTAGGTTAGTCCTTTCTACTCTCCCTGTCAGCCTTCCGAATTTATAGTCCCTTGACCAGAGGTATATGTGAGAGGGAAGTGGGTATACTTTGTCATTTATAAGTATATGCTTTGAAAAATGATATATGTGCCAGTTTGGTTTTGGCCCTTTTATTTATTTTTTTAATTTAATTTTATTTTTGGTGTTGGTCCTGGGCTTAAACTCAGGGCCTGAGTGCTGTTCCTGAGCTTCTTTGCTCTAAGCTAGCACTCTACCACTTGAGCTACAGCTCTACTTACAGCTTTTTTCGTGCTTAATTGGAGGTAAGGGTCCTGCCCAGGCAAGCTTTGAACCATGATCCACAGCTCTTAGCCTCCTGAGAGGCTAGGATCATAGGCGTGAATCATCAGCACCTGGCATTGGGCTGTTTTCTTGGTAGTGGTATATATCAGTATGTGAGTGGCATTTTCCTTGACACTGTTATGTTCTGTTTGGGACTGGGAATATGGCCTAGTGGTAAAGTGCTCACCTTATATACATGAAACCCTGGGTTCGATTCCTCAGTACCACATATGTAGAAAAGGCCAGAAGTGGCGCCATGGCTCAAGTGGTAGAGTGCTAGCCTTGACCAAAAAGAAGCCAGGGACAATGCTCAGGCCCTGAGTTCAAACCCCAGGACTGGCAAAAATGTTATGTTCTGTTTGCAGATCTATGTGACCATGCCCTGCACACATCTCATGATGAGCTATGAACTACTGGAGTAGCCCAGACCAGCTTGATGGATCACCCACCGGAGGGGAAGATGGTGGCATTGTCTTTTATATTATGTTTTTATGGAAATGAACTGAAAAAAAAAAGAAACTAAAAGTACCAACTGTGTTGTTTTTTTCATGCCCAGAATCTGCCCTTACATTAGGCCTGAAGATAAGAGGATTGCAGACAGAAAAGAAAGGGAAAGGAAAGGTTTGGGGATTGGTGCTATACAGAGTTCAAAGGAATCCGAACCATGGATTGCTTTACTTTCTGAGATTCTGCTCTGCTTATAAACTATATAAGCATTTATTCAGTGTGGATTCAACACAGTGTATTTATAGTCTATTGAGAAAAGAGAAACATCTATGAATACACAGGAGAACATATAAAGGTATGATAATATAGGATTCTAAACATTCCTGTATTCATCCTGATAAAACTAGAGATATGTTGGGCACTAGTGGCTGTAATCCTAGCTACTGAGGAGGCTGAAATCTGAGGCATGCTTTACCACATTAAGCCACACCTCCACTTCTAGTTTTCTGGTGGTTAACTGGAGATAAGAATTTCACAGACTTTTCTGCCTGGGCTGGCTTTGAACCATGATCCTCAGGTCTCAGCCTCCTCAGTAGCTAGGATTACAGGCCTGAGCCACCAGCACCAGGCCTTGAAACTCTTATAATCAATTAACCACCCGAAAACTGGAAGAGGCATGGAGCTGTGGCTCAAATTGGTAGAGCACTAGCTTTAAGCAAAAAAGCTCAAGGACAGCCCAGGGCCTTAGTTCAAGCCCCACAACCAATGGGGTTAAAAAAAAGAATCTAATGGACTTTCCTGCCCTGACTGGCTTAGAACCTCAATCCTCAGATCTCAGCCTCTTGAGTAGGTAGGATTACAGGTGTGAGCCACCAGTGCCCAGCTCAAGATTCTTATTGCCAATAAACTACCAAAAGGCAGGACTGGAGCTGTGGCTCAAGTGGTAGAGCACTAACCTTTAGCACAAAAGGTCAGGGACAGTGCCCAAATGAGTTCAAGCCTGGGACATGCACAAAAAAAGACAAAAAAAAAACAACATAAAAACAACTCAACCTTGAAGGAAATAATAGACATGCATTATTCTTTCCTCCCTGCCCTTCCAGATGCAGGGACCAGCAAGAACAGAGGGAGGAAGGGGAAAATGGATATGACCCTCTCAGCTGAAAAGTAAGGGGTTTATCAGCTAGGGACACATGAGGTAAGGAGTGATATTGAATGAAAGCCTTGCTTGCTAACCTAAGCTTTTAGATGATGCAAATACCAATACTAAAGTCTTTGTCATCTGCATCACCAGCTATTGTCTGTCTGGACTGTGAGTCTACACTTTTCTGTGTAGATTCTATACCTGAGCACAGGCTTGAACAGCTAAAGGATATTTTCCTTTGTTAACTTTGATCTTGAGATGCTTGAGGGTTTAGAATGGAGCATTTCTGTCTCAGGAATGCCTTGAGGAGAGAATAAACATTTGAAACTTTTGTTTGTTTTTTGGGTTGTTGTTTTTGTTTTTTTTTTCTCATGGGGCTTGAACTCAGGGCATGGGTGCTGTTCCTGAACTTTCTTGCTCCAGGCTAGCGCTCTACCACTTTGAGCCACAGCGCCACTTTCAGTTTTCTGGTGGTTAACTGGACATAAGAATTTTATGGGCTTTCCAGTTAACTACTAGAAAACCAGAAATGGCACTGTAGCTCAAGTGGTAGAGCAGTATTCAAGGACAGCACCCAGGCCCAGCGTTCAAGCCCCATGACAAAGGAAAAAAAAAAAAAGAAAAAAGAAATTTCTTTTTTTAAAACAGGGTCTTGTTAAGTAACCCAGGCTAGCCTAGAAATCAGCATCTTCCTGTCAGCTTTCTGAGTGCTAAGATCATATGGGAGAACAAATTACCATCAGAATCATTTTTATTTTTTGTACTGGTACTTGGGCGTAAAGTCAGGGTCTCATGCTTTCACTTAGCTTCCTTGCTTGAACTATGCCTCTACTGGTAAATTAATTAGAGATTTCCCCTCTCCCCCACCACCAGGCTGGCTTCTAAACCTTCATCCTCATCCTCAGATCTCAGCCACTTGAGTAGCTAGGATTACATGTGTAAGCCAATACCCAGCTTCATACTCACCTATTCAATCATACATTCTTTTTCACCTTTTTGCTAGTTGGGTTTTTCCTTTTAGCATTTAATTGATACATGCTTGTATGTCCTTATGATTTTATTTATTTATTTCATGGTACTAGGGAATGGAAGCTTTGTGTCAGTTAGACAAACATTCTACCACTTGAGCTATATCCCCAGAGCAAGCACTCTGATACTAGTTATCAACCAAACATAACTAGTGTTAATTCTATCGTGTGTGTGTGTGTGTACTTAAATGGGGTCTGCCTAGGTAGCTTAGGCTGACCTCTAACGTGAATTCTTCCTGCTTCAATTCCTGAGATTACTGGCATGTGCCACCATGCTAAATGTACTTCCATTTTGCCATCAATAAGCAATGTTGGGGGTGGGAATATGGCCTAGCGGAGTGCTTGCCTCATGTATATGAAGCTCTGGGTTCAATTCCTCAGCACCACATATATAGAAAAAGCCAAAAGTGGCGCTGTGGCTCAAGTGGTAGAATGTCAGCTCTTGAGCAAAAAGAAGCCAGGGACAGTGCTCAGGCCCCGAGTTCAAGCCCCAGGACTGGCAAAAAGCAAAACAAGCGAAAGAAAGAAAGAAAGAAAGAAAGAAAGAAAGAAAGAAAGAAAGAAAGAAAGAAAGAAAGAAAGAAAGAAAGAAGAAAGAAAGGAAGGAAGGTTGTATATAGCTAGGCACTAATAGTTCACACCTGTAATCCTAGCTACTAGGAGGCTGAGATCTGGGGATCATGGTTTGAAACCAACCCAGGCAGGAATATCGGTTAAGACACTTATCTCCAGTTAACCACCAAAAAGCCAAGAGTGGAGCTGTAAAAGAGTAGAAAAAAAAACAAAAAACAAAAAAACTTGGCTCCAAGAAAAAAAAAATCAAGTGAGACTACATAGGAAACTTGAAACTTCTAATTTATAAAACTCTCCAGCCTGAGTCTGCTGTTGGCTTATGAGCATATGTCCTCTAAGGGCCCAGTGAAAACTACTTTCTTATATCTTCACAAGGTACTAGTATGATACAGTTTGCACATCTTTTACCTCATATAACAAGGATGAATTTATCAGAAGCTTTCTTCTTTTTTTTGCCAGTCATGGGCCTTGGACTCAGGGCCTGAGCACTGTCCTGGCTTCTTTTTGCTCAAGGCTAACACTCTGCCACTTGAGCCACAGTGCCACTTCCGGCCATTTTTTATATATGTGGTGCTGGGGAATTGAACTCTGGGGTGTTATGTATGGGAGGTAAGCCCTCTAACACTAGGCCATATTCCCAGCCCATCAGAAGCTTTCTACAAGCTCACAGCTCCACTTCTTTTTATTAGTTCACTTGGATTTACCTGCCTGGGCTGGCTTTGAACCGTGATCCTCAGATCTCAGCCTTTTAGCCACCACTGCCCAGCAACATACATTCTTCTGCTTTCTTCTTTTTCTTTTTTCTTTTTTTTTTTTGTGTGTGTGTGTGTGTGTGTGTGTGTGTGTGTGTGTGTGTGTGTGTGTGTGTGCCAGTCCTGGTGCTTGAACTCAGGGTCTGGATGTTGTTCCTGAGCTTTTTTGCTCAAGGCTAGCACCCTGCCACTTGACCCACAGCGCCACTTCTGACTTTTTGGTAGTAAATTGAAGATAAGAGACTCATGGACTTTTCCTGCCCAGGATAGCTTCACTCCATGATCCTCAGACCCTCCTGAATACGATTACAGGCATGAGCCACTGGTGCCTATCTAGAACATACATTCTTTTTTTGGCCAGTCCTGGGCTTTGAACTCAGTGCCTGAACACTGTCCCTGGCTTCTTTTTGTTCAAGGCTAGCACTCTGCCACTTGAGCCACAGTGCCACTTCTGGCCGTTTTCTATATATGTGGTGCTGGGGAATCAACCCAGGGCTTCATGTATTCGAGGCAACCACTCTTGCCACTAGGCCATATTCCCAGCCCCTGCAACATATATTCTTAACCTTACAAATCTACTTACACTTCCAGCCTTAGGTGCCTTCTAAATTGATTATCAGTAAACATTAGAACTTGTACATTTTCAAAGACAGTGTTAAACTAGGTCTGGGTATAACTAGGAAAAATAAATCTGGGGAGGGGGAAATGAGGGAGGAGGTAATAAATTATACAAGAAATGTATCCACTGCATTACATATGAAACTGTAACCCCTCTGTACATCACTTTGACAATAAATAATTATTTAAAAAATAAACCATACTCTGATTTAAAAAAAATAAACCTGTTTTCTTTGTGTGGTGTGTGGTCTGTGTGTGAGTGTGTGTGTGTGTGTGTGTGTGTGTGTGTGTGTGTGTGTGTGTGTGTTTGCCAGTTCTAGGGCTTGGGCACTGTCCCTGAGCTTCTTTTACTCAAGGCCACGGTGCCACTTCCAGCTTTTTCTGTTTATGTGGTACTGAAGAATTGAACCCAGGTCTTCATGTATGCTAGGCAAGCACTCTACCACTAAGCCACATTCCCAGCCCTGTTTTTTGTTTTACAGGCAAGTGCCATCATAGCTGGCTTTAAACATTGGCTCTTACTTGGGGAGACAAAATGGGGGGAAAATGAGGGAGGGGGTAACAAGTTTGCAAGAAATGTACTCACTGCGTTAGGTATGTAACTGTAACCCCTCTGTACATCATCTGAATAAAATTTTAAAAAAAAAACAACATGGGCTCTTATATTTCCTGCCAAATACTTTCGTTGTTGTGTTGTTGGCCTTTTTTTTTTTTTTTCAGGACCTGGGGCTTGAACTCTAGGCCTGGGTGCTGTCCCTGAGCTTCTTTTGCTCAAGGCAAACACTATACCACTTGAGCCACAGTGAAACTTCTGGCTTTTTTGAGTAGTTTATTGGAGATAGGAGTCTTATGGACTTTCCTGCCTGGCCTGGCTTCAAACTGTGATCCTCAGATCTCAGCCTCCTGAGTAGTTAGGATTGCAGGCATGAGCCATTGGTGCCCAGCTGTTGTTGGTTTGAGACATGATCTTGCTATGTTGCCCAGGCTAGCCTACAACTTGCTTTGTAGCCCAGCTTGGTCTTGAATTTATGATACTCCTACCCTAGCCTCCCAAATGTGGGATTACAGGTGTGCCTGTTACACCTAGACAAAATGTATTATGTGTAAGTCTAATCCTTTAGAATTGTCATGCAATGTCCCACATTTGTAGTTCCAGCTATGTGGAAGGGTGAAGTGAGAGTCACTTGTAAGCCTGGGCAATATAATAAAACTTGGTCTTTTAGAGGATTTTGTGTATTTGTTTACTATTGTGTACAGTGTTGGGGATCAAACCTAGTGCCTTTGGCATGTTACACAAGTACTTTCTCACTGAACTACATTGCAGCCAACACAGAGGATTTTTTTTTTTTAAGATTAACAAAGCTGGTGCTGGTGTTTCACCCCTGTAATCCTGGCCCAGGCAGGAAAAATCCAAGAAACTCTTATCTTCAATTAATCACAAAAAGCCAGAAATGGTAGAGCCCTAGCCTTGAGCAAAAATATTCAGGGTCTGGGCTGGGAATGTGGCTTAGTTGTAGAGTGCTTGCCTAGCATGCATGAAGCCCTAGGTTTGAGTCCTCAGTACCTTATAAACAGAAAAAGCCAGAAGTGGCACTGTGGTTCACATGGTAAAGTGCTAGCCTTGAGCAAACAAAGCTCAGGGACAGTGCCCAGGCCCTGAGTGCAAGCCCCACAACTGGCAAAACAAGTTCAGGGCTAGTGCCTAGGTCCTGAGCTCAAGCCCCAGTACCAGAACAAACAAAAAAAGGATTAACAAGTTAGATACTGGTGGTTCATGGGAGTTTGGTTCAAAGCCAGCCTAGACAGACAAGTTCATGAGATTCTTACCTCCAATTAACCTGCAAAAGGCTGGAATGAAAGGCATGGTTCAACTGGTAGTGTCTTGAGTTCAAGTTCCAGGGCTAGCGCATGTGCGTGCGTATGCACACATACACAGAATTTACAAAATAAATAAAATTTAAAGAGTCACAGCAGACACCTTCCCCCCATCTCTCTCTCTCTCTCTCTCTCTCTCTCTCTCTCTCTCTCTCTCTCTCTCTCTCTCTCTCTCTTCCTAGGGTTTGATCTCAGAGCCTAGACAAACAAACAATAAAAACAACTTTCAGGGCTATAATTGTATCCCAGTGGCAGAGTACTTGCCTAACATGCATGAGAACATGTGTGCTGATGGTAGGGCTGGGGCTTGAACTCAAGGCCTGGGCACTGTGCCTGAGCTTTTGTACTCAAGGCTAGCACTCTATCATTTGAGCCACAGCTCCATTTCCCATGAGACCATTTTGACTGCTGTTTTTCTTTGTGTGTACTGGTCCTGGAGCTTGAACTCAGAGCTGGGTGTTACTCCTGAGCATATATGCTCAAGGCTAGCATTCTACCACTTGAGCCACAGCTCCACTTCTGGTTTTTTAGTGGTTAATTGGAAATAAGAGTCTCATGGACTTTCCTGCCTGGACAGGCTTCAATTCATGATCCTCAGATCGCAGCCTCCTGAGTAGCTAGAATTATTGGTATGTGTGTCCTATTGTTATATGTTCTGTGAGGGTGGGAGAGGGCACCATAAATCATGAATTTCAGTTCTGGATGGTACAAAGTGTGAAACGAAGGAAGAGTATAGCCCCCCGGAGCTCCTAGAAACAATAGGGCTCATGAAATTTCACTATCTTAGAGTTTGGTCTTGTTGTGCCAAGCCGCGAAACCACCACCAAGAAGGCCACCGAGACTCAGACATTCCGAAATGCAAAAGCAAGGCAAGGCTTTATTTAAGCGAGCTGCAACTCGGGCCTCGTCCTACCCACCAACACAGCGGAGGTTAGGAGGGAGCCTCGAGTTGTGATTACACAGGGCTTATAAAGGCAAAGAACAAAGTTACAACAATCAGGTGTTCAAGCAAGCAAGATTAGGATACAGGTACAAATCTGATTGGCTCAGGGTTCAATTTTAGGGGTGGTCAGAGTTAAGCATTCCCAGCGGTTAGAGTTCTAGACCAACTGGGCCCTAATGGGCTTGTCCTGGGTCTGCTCACAGGGCCTGCTTATCTCAGGTTCGCGTGGTAAAGTGGGGTTTGCGTGGTAAAATGAGGTTCACGTGGTAAAATGGGGCCTGACTTCAAAGTCTGGCACTTCAGTCTTAGCTTCTATAACTATTTTGGTGATTCTATGCTAGAGCGCTGCACCCCCACCAGTGAGACTAGTCCCTTGTAGTTTGACATTTAAAAATATATGTAGCCCTTGTTCCTCTCTGTATCTAGGTAGCAACCATAGTAATGGATTGTAAAAATGATCATAGTAATAGATTATAGAAATAACCATAGTAGGGGCTGGGGATATGGCCTAGTGGCAAGAGTGCTTGCCTGGTATACATGAGGCCCTGGGTTCGATTCCCCAGCACCACATATACAGAAAACGGCCAGAAGTGGCGCTGTGGCTCAAGTGGCAGAGTGCTACCCTTGAGCAAGAAGAAGCCAGGGACAGTGCTCAGGCCCTGAGTCCAAGCCCCAGGACTGGCCAAAAAAAGAAACAACAACAAAAAGAAATAACCATAGTAGTAGCTACAGAAATGCCATGTGACTGTCAAGTTGGTCCACTTAAGATTGAGTACTGGATTGTTTTTAGCCCACTCATGCTTGCTTAGTTGATATTAGGTTAACATGGTAACAATTATTAAAATAAAGTTGATATTAGGTCAGCCTGACCATGACATTCTGCTTCTGTAAATGGCTTGCTTAACTCATTTGTGACTTGCTCTACCCTCTGCATCTGTGCAGTGTGACCACCTGCTGTAGAATGCATAGCTTCTACCTTTGAAAGCCCAGCCCTGTGGTGGCTTGCTGCTGTTCTTTACTATCCCAATGGTGGAGAGCAGACTCTGTGCACAGCTAAAGACTCCTAGCCCAATTGACTAAGTGCTGGTGACTTGATTGTCATGAGTTCCAGTCCTGCATGACCAGGATACAACACAAAGGTTTTACAGATGAGTAGGACTCATCTACAAAATAACTTGCTGAGTAAGTTCCTTATCTTTTTTTTTCTTGAAAGTACTGGTGTTTGAACCCAGGACCTTGAGCTTGAGCCACACCCTCAACCTTTTTTGCTTTGAATATTTTTCAGTTAGGGTCTCCTGCTTTTTGCCTGGGATGGGCCTCAGATTGTGATTCTTTTACCTATGACTCCTTTGTGGCTGAGATTACAGGCACAAGTCACTATGCCAGTTTATTTGTTGAGAAAGGATATGACTAAAAATGTTTTGCTCCAGTTGGTCTTAAGCCTGGGGATTGAACTCAGTGCCTGAGCACTATTTCTGAGCTTCTTATTGCTCAAAGTTAGCACTCTACCACTTGAGCCACAGCACCATTTCCAGCTTTTCCTTTTTTTTTTTTTTCTCCAGTCCTGGGGCTTGGACTAGGGCCTGAGCACTGTCCCTGGCATCTTTTTGGTCAAGGATAACACTCTACCGTTTGAGCCACAGCGCCAATTTGAAATTGTAAGCATTCAAGACATCTTAACTATTGTCCATTCACTATAGATGTTTGGTTTACCTATTGGTAGGCAATTCAGGTTACAGTTAGGCAGCATTACATTTAGGCCACCAGAGGGCATCATTGCCCTTATCCATTATAAAGAAGTCCTCCCAAGGTCATCATGATCTCAAAGCTTAACCTGTATTTCCCTGTCTAGTTCCCAGGCACTTTATTATATTTGGACCTAGAGCTTATTTAGCTGATGCATTTTTGTTTGTTTGTTTGGTTTTGTTTTTGTTGCCAGTCCTGGGGCTTGAACTCAGGGCCTGAACACTGTCCCTGGCTTCTTTTTGCACAAGGCTAGCACTCCGCCACTTGAGCCACAGCGCCACTTCTGGCTTTTTTTTATATATATGTGGTGCTAAGGAATCGAACCCAGGGCTTCATGTATACAAGGCGAGCACTTTACCACTAGACCATATTCCCAGGCCTGCATTTTTGTTTGTTTTGCCAGTCCTGAGGCTTGACCTCATGGCTTAGGTACTATCTCTGAGCTTCTTTTGCTACCACTAGAAACACAGTGCCACTCCCGCCTTTTTCTGTTTATATGGTACTGAGGAATTGAACCCAGGGCTTCATGCCTGCTAGGCAAGCACTCTACCACTAAGCCACATTCTAAGCCCATGTTTGTTTGTTTTTTTCCTAGTGTTCCTCAGCACTAGGAAGAGCACCCTGAAGGCAAGGCCTCCCATGCTAGGCAAATCCTCTACTATTGAGCTACATTCCCCAGCCTTGGACTGTTGTATTCATACCAGTATCTATCTATCTGTTTGTCTGACTCTTCCCCGCCCTTCTCTCTCTGTGGCTCCTGTCTGTAATTCGATCAACTCAGGAGTCTGAGATCTGAGGATCATGGTTAAAGGTCAGCATGGAGAGCCATGTCTGTGAGATTCTCACCTTCAATTAATCAGTTAAAAAGCTGGACGTGGAGGCTCTCTCAAACCCTTAGCAGTACTAAGGGTTTGAACTTAGGGCCTTACACCTGCTAAGCAGGCACTCTAAAACACAAGCCACATCTCCGATCTTCATATCAAATTTTTCTTTTTCTTTTTCTTTTTTTGGCCAGTCCTGGGCCTTGGACTCAGGGCCTGAGCACTGTCCCTGGCTTCTTTTTGCTCAAGGCTAACACTCTGCCACTTGAGCCACAGCGCCACTTCTGGCCATTTTCTGTATATGTGGTGCTGGGGAATTGAACCCAGGGCCTCATGTATACGAGGCAAGCACTCTTGCCACTAGGTCATATCCCCAGCCCCTCAAATTTTTCTTAACTTTAGTTTGTTTTGTTTTTGTTGCCAGTCCTGGGGCATGGACTTAGGGCCTGAGCACTGTCCCTGGCTTCTTTTTGCTCAAGGCTAACACTCTACCATTTGAGTCACAGAGCGACTTCTGGCTTTTTTCTACATATGTGGTGCTGAGGAATCGAACCCAGGGCTTCATGTATATGAGGCAAGCACTTTACTCCTAGACCATATACCCAGCCCAAATTTTTCTTAACTTTCTACTTCTGGGTTTCATCTAGTTCAGAAAAAGACTCTATAACTGGGGATGTGGTTCAGTGATAACTTCCTGGCCCAGCAATGCCCAAAAGGGACAAACATGCAGATACTCTAATTCTACTTTTGGAAGATTCCATTTAACTCTTTTTTTTTTTTTCAGTCCTGGGGCTTGAACTCAGGGCCTGGACACTGTCCCTGAGCCTCTCTGTGCTCAAAGCTAGCACTCTACCAATGGAGCCACAGAACCACTTTCTGCCTTTTCTGTTTATATAATACAGTGGAATCAAACCCAGGGCTTCGTACATGCTAGGCAAGCACTCTACCACTAAGCCTCATTCCCAGCCCCTTCACTTAGCTCTTTTGATCTTTGGGCTTTCCCTCTGGTCTCATAGCTGTGGATGTCAGGATTTGACAACTTCAAAACAAGTTTATAAAGTCCTTGATGCTAGACTCCAGAACCTTAAGTCAAAAGGCTTACAACACCGATGTTTACCTACCCTCCCTCTGATTATTAAAACTTCCAAATAGCTTGCCCTTATGGCCACCTAATAGTTGTCTCTAAGGTAGCCCCATTGGCTTTTGGGGCACTAGAGTTCACTCCTCTGATCTGCTAGCTAGACTCTGTGGATAATTAACCAGAAAGAAGGAACCAGGTCAGACTATTGTAAGGTTATGAGGACATACTCTGTAAGATGCTAAATTGGGAGCAATATTGATCAGTGAAGCTTTGAAGTTACTGGAGAGGTAGTTTAGGTCAGTGCCTCTTTGGGGCATTGTATAGCTTATCTCTCCTAAGAACTACCTATCTGATTCCCTAGTCAGAGAAGCATTGGTTAGTAGGCTATCAGAAAACTAAGTTAGAAATTTAAGTCTACCTAGACTTGGCTTAGATGGATACTGAGACCTCTGTACTTAGTTATTGCTATGTGGGTAGATAAAAGGATTGCTCACTGAAGGCTTGGGATTTGTAGATAAGGTGCCTGATCTTTGGGTCAGCTACTCTCAGCCCTTAGGCAGAGGATAGGCTTAGACAGGTACAACAAGTTCTGAGGTCTTGTTCCACACAGAGGAGTTAAAGAGGAAGATTACTTTAGTATCCTGGGTCATTTTAGTGCCGTGGGTCTCCAGGGGAACACTCCCCAGAGGATAAAATTATAGAAGATAGCCAAGTAGGACAAGTGGTCCAGAGGCCCTATGGGAATAATAATATGAGTGAGATGACAAAAAGAGAGTGTGCCTAATGCCTGATCTTTGTAAAGGGTGGGTGTGCCAAAAGATAGGTGTGCCACTCTGCATCCTTGTGACTAAATGAAGAATGGGGCTGGCTGGGTTTATACCAAGGGAGTGATAGTGAAAGTATCTTGTATAAAGATACTTTCATACTAAGGCACAGTTTGGATGACTTAGATTTTCTGGTGGCATTAAAGAACTTTCAGCTCACAAAGAATACTAGATATTCATGCTATTTTTGTTGTTTTTCTCCACATATTGGAGTCTTCTGATCTGTAATACCATGACCTCTGCTGGCTTCAAATGGTCTCTACCAGCTAGTTCTGGTGTCATATACTTTTTCTTTCTTTCTTTCTTTCTTTTTTTTCTAGTCCTAGGGCTTGGACTCAGAGCCTGAGCACTGTCCCTGGCTTCTTTTTGTGCAAGGCTAGCACTTTACCACTTGAGCCACAGCACCACTGCCATTTGTCTTTTTCTAAATACGTGGTGCTGAAGAATCGAACCCAGGGCTTCGTGTATGCGAGGCAAGCACTCTACCACTAGGCCATATTCCCAGCTCCTACACGTCTTTTTCATATGATATTTGTCATCCCATGGCCATCAAGTCATTAACCAAAGACATTCTTCAAGAAAGCATGCCAGGGCTGGGGATGTGGCCTAGTGGTAGAGTGCTTGCCTAGCATGTGTGAAGCCCTGGGTTCAATTCCCCAGCACCACATATATAGAAAAGGCCGGAAGTGGTGCTGTGGCTCAAGTGGCAGAGTGCTAGCCTTGAGCAAAAGGAAGCCAGGGACAGTGCTCAGGCCCTGAGTGCAAGACTGGCAAAAAAAAAAAAAAAAAAAAGCATGCCAAAGCCTGGAGCCTGTGGCTCAAGTGTGTAATCTGAACTACTCAGGAGGTTCAGATCATAGGATCTCGGGGTTCAAAGCTAGCCTGGAAAGGAAAAATCCCTGAGACTCTTAGTTCCAACTAACCACCAAAAAAGCTGGGGGTGGAGCTGTGGCTCAAGTGGTAGCTAGCCTTGAGTAGAAAAGCTCAGGGACGGTGTCCAGGACCTAAATTGAAGTTCCAGGGCAAGCACCAAAAAACAAACAACAACAACAAAAAAAACCACCAAAAAACCAGAAAGAATGAGGTGAGAAAGCATGTCATGGAAGAACAGGCCCAGGCCCAGATCAGTTGTCATGACAGTTTATTAAGGAGTTGACCTTCAAAAGACGAGTCCTGGAGCTCTGTCTTTAGTATTCTCTGGAGAATTAACCCCAAAACGAGTTAAGGGTAAAAAGGAAAAGCCAAAGAAGGAAGTTAACTGAGTTCTCAGGCATATTCTTAGACACCTACTATTTCTCCCCCGCCCATTCTACCGTTAATTAGCCTAATCCCTACAGTCCAATTGTCTCGGCCGAAACAGCTGTCAACCGCTCAGGTCCCGCCCCTCTTCCGTAATGGACCAATGATCGAGCCAGAGGTGAATCCCCTGAGAGGGGCGGGGCGGGTTCCAGGCCGGGGGCGGGCCCTCGCTGAGGACCCCGGGCCCGGGCGCCGTCGTCGGTTTGTCTACCCGTCCCCTCGGTCGCCTCCTTTCAACCTTGTCCACGGGTTGGCGCGGTGTCTGGTGCAGCGGCTGCGGCTCCATTCCTGCCGCAGCTCTCTCCCTTCCTTTCCCTCCCCACCAGAGCCCGGAATTCGCCCGTCATGGCTTTACTCACCGCGGCCGCCCGGCTGTTGGGAGCCAAGGTGAGCCTAGAGAGGAGGGAGCGCGGCGTCCCGGGGTGGGGCCGTAGCGACCGGTGGCGCTCGGCGCCTGGGTCTCCCTCCCACATGCGAGCGCACCCCTGCGCGCCTTAAAGGGGCCCTGCGCCTGGATGGCCGCCAGCCCTTCCTGCAGCTCCCCAGGCCCATGTGCTGCGCTGCGCTGCGCTGTCGCTGCTCTGAGCTACTGGCTCCCGGGAGTGGAGAGAACTGCAGGCCGCTGCAGTCTGGGGTGGGGCGGGATGAGGGTGGAGTGGGGTGGGAGGCGAAGCTCCAGTCAGCACACTCGTCCACGGCGGGAGGGGGCGGGAATGCGAGTCTCTGGACGCCGGAGCCGGGCCGGGAACGGCTGGTAGAGAACGGTGATGAGTCGTTCCGTGGAGTTAGGGAAAGAACTGTTGGGGGGAGGGGCGGGGGATGGGATGAGCAGATGCGCTCACACTGTCACTGGGCTTGGGCTGGAACGGTGGCTAATTTTGGCCCTGCTTTGTAGGGAAGGCTTTGTCAGTTTCTGAACTACCCGTTTCCACTTCTCCAGCATAATTATTGAAATCCTGAGTGACTCGCACCAGGCCGTTGAAGTTTCTCCTAAAGAAGTGGGACGCCCAGCTCCTCTTTGTCCTTGGGACTCTTATACTTTATATAGGAGGAGCTTGGGTAGGGTGAGGCATTTCCGTGACACCTTCTGCTTGATTATCGCATGTGATTGGAGAAAGGACCTGAAAGGTGGTTCCACCGAACTGCTGGCCCGACCAGTAAGTGAGGAGGTAGTAACGCCAAGGTCACATGGCCAATCTTACTACCTGGCTTGCCTAGGTTTTGCTGTTGATCTTAAATTTTGTCTCTTATGTGTCTCCAATATAATATTTCCTTTTAGATCCTAGACACATCTTTTCAGGTAATGATGCTTCCAACTCCAAATTGCCAGTACTTTTGGCTTTGGATAACTTGGCCCTTTAAACAGAAATGGCTGTGCTGAAGAAGTCCTGGCCCTCTAATCTGAGCGGGGACAGTCTCATAGGTGACCTTGACTTCTTCAAAGCCCTTATATTTTCCCTTCAGACAGTTGGATGCTGGAATACTCTGAAGGATAAGGTAACGTTAGGATGATTTTTTTTTCTTTGCTTTTTTGCCAGTTCTGGGGCTCAGGGCTTGGGCACTGTCCCTGAGCTTTTGCTTAAGGCTAGCACTCTATTTTAGCCACCGTGCCACTTCTAGCTTTTTCTGTGTATGTTAAGAAGCGAACCCAGGGTTTCATGCATGCTAGGCAAGCACTCTACCACTAAGCCACATTCCAAGCCTTGAATGGTTTTCGTTTGCTCTGATTGGCAAAGATAAAGTGAAGCCTGTAGGTTTTATCTTGAGGTTCTTCCACACACCCAGCAACAAGGTAGAGACTGATCATTTGGGAGATACTTGACTTAGTTGGCTGGTGCTACTCCTGCTGCCAGGGAACAGGGTAAGGAAAACCTCTTGGGAAATGAAGCAAAATTCTAGACACTGTTTTGGCAAGAATAGGGGACTCTATAATTAGCTCATTCCAGAGCTACTAACCCTGGCCAGATAGACTAACCCTACAGTGAATTGAAAAAGCCTTTAGATTTATCTCATAAGCCCCTAGGGGTCTTGGAGTACTTTGGGGGTGACATGACTACAATTAATGGTATCGTTACCATTTTTACTTTCACCTTAGAAGATTCTAGAAACCTATCAGGCTTTTGACCCTTGAAACTGGCAAAGCCCAATAAACAAAGGACTTGGTATTTCCTGAGAACTAAGCAGTTTGACCAGGAACTGAAAATCCTTGCAGCAGATAAGCACTGGTCTCAGCTTACTGAGCTTTCTAGACGAACCTGCAGCTTGATAGTTTTGCTTGCTAATAGATTTTTTACTTTTAACACAAAGATAAGCATTATAAAGAGGCAAAGTAGGCTGGGTGCTGTTGCCTCACTTGTGTAATCCTAGCTACTCCGAGGCTGAGATCTGAGGATCACAGTTCAAAGCCAGCCTGGACAGGAAAGTCCATGAGACTCTTACTTCCAATTAACCACCAGAAAACTGGAAGTGGAGCCATGGCTCAAAGTGGCAGAATGCTAGCCTTAAGTAAAAAAAAGTTCAGGAACAATGCCCAGGCTCTGAATTCAAGCACCCTGACCAAGAAAAAGAAAAAAAGGAAAAAAAAAAAAAAAAAAAGAGGCAAAGTAGTCTTCTGAACTGAAAGAACTATTTTCTGCTGTTTCGATTCTCACTGCTTGATTGATTGATTGATTTGGAGATAGGGTCTCAAACTAGCATAGAACTCTTTTTTTTTTTTTTTGGTGTTTTTTTTTTGCCAGTCCTGGGGCTTGGACTCAGGGCCTGAGCACTGTCCCTGGCTTCTTTTTGCTCAAGGCTAGCACTCTGCCACTTGAGCCACAGCGCCACTTCTGGCCGCTTTCTGTATATGTGGTGCTGGGGAATTGAACCCAGGGCCTCATGTATACGAGGCAAGCACTCTTGCCACTAGGCCATATCCCCAGCCCTGGCATAGAACTCTTGATTCTCCTGTTTTGTTTTACTGAATGAGGGATTACAGGCATGAACTACCATGACCATTGTAAAGGGAGTTATTTTTGTACCACCAATAATTGTTCTTCCACACTAAGACTTTTGGAACTTTCAGAAAATCAATTCAAACACATTTCCAGATTATTTTCTACATTTTTTTTCAAGGTCCATAAATACCATGATTCCTTAATAGCACTACATACCTCCTACACACCTCACTCTGAAACTGGTTACAACAAGACTGAGTCTGTTTAGTCCTATTAAATAGCTAGGCATAGCACCCAGAACTCTTAAAGACAAGAGCTCAGATCACCATGCATTCATTTTGATACTGGCCTATTACTCAATGTAATGGTCATTTATTAGCATTAGATAAACTAAAGGTGAGCAGTGCAGGGGAGCTTTTGGGCTGCTAGTTACTGCATGACTACATTTATTCTGCCTAGTGACCTTTAGGTTGGTAGGAGGTAAATGAACACATGGTCATAAGGACACAGTGAGGGGCACAGAATGGGGAGCAGTGAAGAGGTAGAAAAGGGAATCTTGGCATTCCTGATTCCTAGAAACCCACATGTGTAGCACACAGGAATCTAGACCTGGTGGATCTTACTACAACCACATAATAATTTCCCCTGCCTGTGTCAGTACTTTATGAGGTAAGAGTTGAGTAGGAACCAGACATGGTGGGGCAAGCCCTGTGATCCCAGCTATTCTAAAGGTGGAGGCAGGAGAATTGAGTTTGAGACCAGACTGGACAAAGTTAGCCAGACCCTATCTTGAAAGCAAAGATATATATATTTTTTTTTTTGGCCAGTCCTCGGTCTTGAACTCAGGGCCTGAGCACTGTCCCTGGCTTCCTTTTGCTCAAGGCTAGCACTCTGCCACTTGAGCCACAGCGCCACTTCTGGCCGTTTTCTGTATATGTGGTGCTGGGGAATTGAACCCAGGGCCTCATGTATACGAGGCAAGCTCTCTTGCCATTAGGCCATATCCCCAGCCCGCAAAGATAAATTTTGAAAGGCTTTGGCATTGTTGCTTACCCATGGCACCCATAGATTACATGGTTCCTGCCTGTAATCCTAGCCACTCAGGAGGTTAAAATCTAAGGATCTGAGGATCGAAGCCAGCCTGGGCAGGAAAGTCTGAATCTCCAGTTAACCATCAAAAAAGCCAGAAGAGCTGTGGCTTAGGTGTTAAGAGTGCCACAGCTCCACTTCTGGCACTCAGACTCCCAAGTTCAAGTCCTAGGACTGATGGGAGGGAGAGGAAGGGAGGTGAAGCTACTGCTTGTCTAGCAAATGCAAGGCCAAGTTCAATCTCCAATACTGCAAAAGAGTAGGATATGTGATTTAAAACAATAGTGAGGCAACTTTAGCAATATATCTTTATTGTTTACTTTTCGTTCCTTCCAAGTGTCCTAGTGCCTTAAATTCTATATTCTTTGGATGTGAGGCCATTTTTGTTTTTTGCTAGTCCTCTGGCTTGAACTCTGGGCCTGGGCACTGTCCCTGAGCTTCATTTGCGCAAGGCTAGCACTCTACCACTTGAGCCACCAGCACCAATTCCAGCCTTTAGGAATCGAACTCAGGGCTTCATGCATGCTAGGCAAACATTCTACCACTAAGCCACATACCTAGCCCTGTGAGGCCATTTTAGTAGGTTGTAAACTCACAGTGGGCATTTACTTTGCAGGTCCCTTCAGCTTATGATTCAACAGAAGTGAGATAGGGTCTGGAAACTTGTGTATTTTTCATGTGCTTCAGTTGACTGTTGTTTATACCTTTGTTGCATGTATTATAGAAAATTGGAGGGCTTTGATTTTTTTTGTTGGTGGTGATTATTTTGAAAATTGACAGGTGGTTCATGCCTGTAATTTCAGCTACTCAGAAGGCTAAGATTGGAGGATCATGATTTGAAGCTAGCCCAGGCAAAAAAAAAAAAGTCCTTGAGACATGATCTGTAATTACCTAGCAAAAACACTAAGCTGAGCCAGATGTTGCTGACTCACACTTAGAATCCTAGCTACTTGGGGCTGGGAATGTGGCCTAGTGGTAGAATGCTTGCTTTGTATACATGAAGCCCTGGGTTCGATTCCTCAGCACCACATGTACAGAAAAAGCATATATAGAAAAAGCTGGAAGTGGCGCTATGGCTCAAATGGTAGAGTGCTAGCCTTGAGCAAAAAGAACCCAGGGACACTGCTCAGTTCCCTGAATTCAAGCCCCAGGACTGGCAAAAAAAATAAATTAATTAATAAAAGAATCCTAGCTACTTGTAATCCTCCTGAGGCTGAAATCTGAATATCACTGTTCAAAGCTAGACTAAGCAGGAAAGTCCATGCACGCTTATCTCCGGTTAACCACCAAAAAGCTGGAAATAGAGGTGTGGCTTAAGTGGTAGAGTACCAGCCTTGAATGAAAAAGCTGAGGGACAGTACACAGCCCTTTGAGTTCAAGTCTTGATACCACTACCCCTAAAAGAAGCAAAGCTGGAGATATGGTTCAAGTAGTAAAGCACCAGCTTTGAACAAGCAAGCCAAATGAAATTGCTAGGCCCTGAGTTCAAGCCCCAGAACTAGCAAAAGAAAGGGGAAAAGATTGGTTGCAGATGTAGTTCAATTGATAAGTATGTGCTTAGTGTACTTGAAGCCCTTGGTTCTGTTTCTAGTACAACTGTGTTTTGTTTTGTTTTGTTTTTAGGGTGGGGGGCTTAGACTCAGAGCCTGAGCACTGTCCCTGGCTTCTTTTTGCTCAAGGCTAGCACTCTACCTCTTAGAGCCATAGCACCATGTCTGGCTTTTTGTTTTAGAGCCATAGCACCATGTCTGGCTTTTTCTGTCTATGTTGTGCTAAGGAATCGAACCCAGGGCTTCATGCTTGGTAGGCAAGCACTCTACTGCTAAGCCACATTCCCAGCCCCCCCCCCTTTTTTTTTTTAACTTAATGCCTGTAATCTTAACTACTCAAGGATGAGGACAAAAGGATTGAAGTTTGAGGCCAGCCTAGGCAGACCAGTTCCCAAGACCCTATCTCAAAAGTAACCAACAAAAAACAGTGCTGGAGGTATGGCTCAAGTGGTAGAATGACAGGCTGCCAAGACTGAGGCCTTGAGTTCCAATCCCCAAGTACCAACAACAACAACAAAAAATTGACTTCAGTGGAGGTATGGCACTAAGTGGTAGTGTGCTAGCCTTGACAACAGAAATTCAGGGACAGTGCCCAGGCCAAATTCAAACTTCAGGACCTGCACAGAAATATATAAATAAATAGATATAGTTAGATAGATAGACTTGAGAAGTCATTGTTCTACTGGGTATAGTGGCACACTTGGAAAGCTGAGGCAGGAAGATCATGAGTTAGGGCAAATTTAGACTACATGTGTAGAATCTATCTCAAAAATCAAAGGCTGGACTGGGAATGTGGCTTAGTGGTAGAGTGCTTGCCTAGCATGAAGCCTTGGGTTCCATTCCTCAGTACCATATAAACTGAAAAGGCTGGAAGTGGCGCTGTGGCCTAAGTGGTAGAGTGCTCGCCTTAAGCAAAAAAAGCTCAGGGACAGCGCCCAGGCCCTGAGTTAAAGCCCCAGGACTGGCAAAAATAAATAATAAATAAAATAAGATCAAAGGCTGAAGCCAGGTACTAGTGGCTCATGCCTGTAATCCTAGCTACTCAGGAGGCCGAGATCTGAGGACCCCAGTTTTAAGTGAACCCAAGCAGGAAAGTCCATGAGACTCTTATCTCCCATTCATCAGGAAACTCATATTTCCATGAAAAGTCCATGAAACTAATTTCCAATTAACCACCAAAAAGCTGAAAGGGAAGCTGTGTCTCAAGTGGTAGAGCACTAGCCTTGAGCAAGGAGAGCAGCTGCCTTGAGTTCAAGCCCCACAAAGGCTGGAAACTAGTTCAGTGGGAGAATGGTTGCCTGTATGTAGCATGGCCCTGGCTTTGATGGCAGCAACACAGAACAAACCTGTTCTAATTAGTAGAATGCTTTAAGCTTGATTAAGGGGGGTGGGGACATGCAGGGGCATGCATCCCACTCTGGGACCCACTCAGGGTCTGGGTGCTGTCCCAGAGCTTTTTTGCTCAAGGCTTGCACCCTACCACTTGAGTCACAGCTTCCCTTCCAGCTTTTTGGTGGTTAATTGGAAATATGAGTTTCATGGACTTTTCTGCCTCAGAGAGCTTCAAATGCAATCCTCAATTCTCAGCCTCCTAAGTAGGTAGGATTACAGGAGCAAACCACCTACACCTGGTTTCGGCTGTTTTCTTTTTTCTTCATAGACTCCTTCCCCCAAAAAATGCCTTAAGAAAAGTCTCTTGTAAATTTTTGGAAGAATGTGTTGGCAGCTAAAACTTGTTAGATCCCCTAGTAGAAATAGGAAATTTGATTTCTGAGAGGATTCAAGTGGTAGATCCTGTAAATTTTATTCACTAATGTACCCTAAGTGTACATATAATTAATATAATTTGTTGCTCAATAAAATTAAAGAATAGAAAGGATGCTACTGAAATGAAAATCTAGAATTGTTTTTTCAGTTTTGAGTTGATTTCTGAGGCTTGAGTGGTATTTCTTGTATTCTGAATGATTAATGAATTGTAAGCAAGAGACTTGGAAAATGCTTGGTGAAATTATTAAGAAAATATCTGTGAATATGAAGTCAAAATAGGACATATGAAGAAAACTCTACCTAGCATATTAAGTGACCTGACTAACCATTGCAGTTTCACCATTGTGAAACACAGACATTAAGTGGCTTTAGTTCTCTGACCTGGTTCTGAAGAGAAAGGAACCTTTGTCCTACTTGAGGCTTGGGGAAGTTTTGCTTTGTTTTTATTTTTTTCTGAAGTTGTTTCATTGTTTTACATTAGAAGCCTCTATAACACAAGATTTTCCCTACTGGGTCTTCGGAAAAAATGTTATGTATACATATTGCCAGCACCCAGCTTGGAAAGTATTTTTGTTCCATCTGCAAAGCCTGTCGTGGCATGGCAAGCTCTTATCTTTTGTTGATGAGGACAGTAGTCCTGTCAGTACCAGGATCTTTTCTCAAGTTTTTAATTTTGGAGCTCCTGATACACCTTTAAAGGAGAATCAAAGGAAGTTTATATTGCCTGGCACTGGTGGCTCACACTTGTAATCCTAGCTACTCAGGAGGCACTGAGATCTGGGGATAACAGTTCGAAGCTAGCCTGAGCAGGAAAGTCCATGAGACTCTTATCTCCAAAAAACTACTCAGAAAAAAACGGAAGGGTGCTATAGCTTAAGTGCTAATCTTGAGCATAAGCAGGGACAATGCCCAGGCCCTAGGATTAGCTTAAAAAAGAAAAAAAGTTTTATCTTTTCCCTTATAGAAGAAGGAGCCTTCATGTGGTCCAGACTTAGATGAGTAAGAGGGAAATAACCATGTTAAGTAGGTAGTTATCTAGATAAGATCCCAGAATTTGGAGAAGGGAGAAGTTCGTACTTGATAATTGATTTGTCCAATGTCCTATTCCAGGAATAGTCTTAAGAACTATAATACTGTACATAGGCAAGTCTTGGCACAATTTCCAAAGACTAGTCTTTCTATCTTGGCCCTTTAAAATTAAAATACAGACTTTTTTTTTTTTTGTATCATTCTATCTCAGCACATTTGAGAACCATAGTCTACTTGTGTCACTAAAAGAAAACTTCACTGGGCAAGGTGGTCTATGCTTCAAGGGCAGAGACAGGGAGTCTCAGGCCAGCCTGGGCTACCTTGGGAGAAAATAAGAGAAATAATAAACTCATTAGAGTTGATCTTTTGAGAACTGACAGCATATAAGGTTTGAAAAAGCCTCCCACTCCAACACTGTAGAGAAAGAATCCTGTCAGCTCCTGCAAGCCAGACTCTAGTGTTCAGAAGGAGCGCTTACCATCTCTCATGAAGGAGCTTATCCAATGCAATGACTGCCTGACTCACCTGACAGCTGCTGTCTCAGTAAGGAGACTGCACGTGGTATGCAATCAGAAGCCAAAATCCAAACTGCAACACCTCCGGGGTCGAGGGAAAAGGTGGGAGGTAGAAGTTCAAGGCTGACTCAGGTGTATAATCTACTTGTTCCATCAGTTAATATAAACTGATTGTACTAAGCAAAGTCAGTCAGTTTTCTTTGGTGGTCTGTGGGTCCTCATGGAAAAGAAGACTATTTTGTTTGTTTAGGTAATAAGGCTTGAACTTCAGGGCCTGGGTGCTATTCCTGAGCTTTTGTGATCAAGACAAGTACTCTAGGGCTGGTAATATGGCCTAGTTGCCAAGAGTGCTTGCCTCGTATACATGAAGCCCTGGGTTCAATTCAGCACCAGCTAAAGGCCAGAGGTGGCGCTGTGGCTCAAGTGGTAGAGTTCTAGCCTTGAGCAAAAAGAAAACAGGGACAGTGCCCAGGCTCTCCAGGACTGGCCCAAAAAAAGACAAGTACTCTACCCACTACCCACTTTGAGCCACAGCTCCACTTACAATAAGAAGCCTTTAAAAAGTACAAGGAAACTGAGATTTTACCTTCCTTTCTACTGCCAAAGGGAATCAGCTATTAATTCACTTTTTTGGGGGGCTTGACTCTTCCCTGTCATCCAGTTCTAAGCTAGAGTTCTGATATATGATGTAAGAAACTAACACATGGAAGTTTGGCCTAGTGGTAGGGTGCTTACCTAGCATGCATGAAGGCCTGGGTTTGATTCCTCAGTACCACTTACACAGAAAAAGCCTGAAGTGGTGCTGTGGCTCAAGTAGTAGAGTTGGACTGGCAAAGTACTGGCAAAAAGATAACACATTTCTTTTTTTTTTTTTTTTTGGCCAGTCCTGGGGCTTGGACTCAGGGCCTGAGCACTGTCCCTGGCTTCTTTTTGCTCAAGGCTAGCACTCTGCCACTTGATCCACAGTGCCACTTCTGGCCATTTTCTGTATATATGTGGTACTGAGGAATTGAACCCAGGGCCTCATGTATATGAGGCAAGCACTCTTGCTACTAGGCCATATCCCCAGCCCCACATTTCTTTTTTTTTTTTTTGCCAGTCCTGGGCCTTGGACTCAGGGGCTGAGCACTGTCCCTGGCTTCCTTTTGCTCAAGGCTAGCACTCTGCCACTTGAGCCACAGCGCCACTTCTGGCCGTTTTCTATATATGTGGCGCTGGGGAATTGAACCCAGGGCCTTATGTATATGAGGCAAGCACTCTTGCCACTAGGCCATATCCCCAGCCCCACATTTCTTTTTAGTTTATTTATTTTTTGGTGGGTCATGTGAATTCAAAGCCTGGGTACTGTCCCTAAGCTCTTTTACTCAAGGCTAGTGCTCTACCACTTTGAGCCATAGCTCTACTTCCAGTTTTGTTTGTTTTTTGTTGATAGGGCTTGAACTCTGGGCTTGGGCGCTGTCTCTGAGCTCTTCAGCTCAAGGCTAGCACTCTACCACTTGAGTTGAGCACCACTGGTGGATAATTGGAGATAGGAGTCTAACAGACTTTCTTGCCCAGGCTGGCTTTGAACCACAATCCTCAGATCTCAGTCTCCTGAGTAGCTAAGATTGATTACAGGCATGAGCCACTGGCGCCCAGCAATACATCCAGTTTTGGGGTGGTTAACTAGAAGTAAGAGGGCTGGGAATATGGCCTAGTGGTAGAGTGCTTGCCTTGTATACATGAAGCCCTGGATTTGATTCCTCAGCACCACATAGATGGAAAAAGCCAGAAGGGGCGCTGTGGCTCAAGTGGTAGAGTGCTAGCCTTGAGCCAAAAAAAGCCAGGGACAGTTCAGGCCCTGAGTTCAAGCCCCAGGACTGGCAAAAAATGTAGAAGAATCTCAGGGGAGACTTTTCTGCCCAGGCTGGCTCCAAACTATGATCTTAGCCTCCTGAATAGCAAGGATAGCAAGTGTGAGCCAACAGTGCCCAGCTTTTTTAATTTGCTGATTGAGTGCCACTACCCCAGCTTGAACTCACACTCAAATTTTTTCCCCAATCTAGGCCAACACTCTACTACTTGAGCCACAGCCCACTCTGGCTTTTTGCTGGCTAATTACAGATTGAGTCTCTCATATTTGTTCTCTCAGGCTGGCTTCAAACTCTGATTCTCAGATCTCAGCTTCCTTAGTAGTTAGGATTACAGAAGTAAGCCACTGGTATCTGGCAAGCTAACACATTTCTAAAAAATATCTGTTGAACTCAGCTGTGGACAAAGTACTATTCTAAGATGCTTTCAAGAAAATTATTTCCTGTAGTTTACTTGACTATAAAATTGGCCATTGGGTCTGGCAATGTGGCTTAGTGGTAGAGTGCTTGCCTATTATACATGAAGCCCTGGGTTTGATTCCTCAGTACCACATACACTGGAAAAGCCAGAAGTGGTGCTGTGGCTCAAGTGGTAGCGCACTAGCCTTGAGCAAAAGAAGTTCAGGGACAACACCCTGTGTTCAAGCCCCAGGACTGGCACCAAAAACAAACAAAAAACCTGTCTTGCCCAGGAACCCAGTTGATAGGAGGAGATGCTAGTGATGCTGTGGGTAAGAGAAGCAGAGTTAAACTTGCTGTTGTCTCTGGAGAGGTAACACCAAACAAGGTGTTATGTCTGTTGCATAAGGATTTGTTTTTACTTCTTTGCAGAATGCATCCTGCCTTGTTCTTGCTGCCCGGCATGCTAGTGCTTCTACGGTAAGATTTGGAAAAATAACACAAAATCTGACCCTGGGACATAGCATTTGGCAACCACTCAACTTGTCCTGAGTCTCCTGGAAGTATCTTTTATTGTCATTGTAACTATTATTATGACCTTTTGTTTTTTCTGTTAGTCATAGAGCTTGAACTTTGGGCCTGGGCACTGTCCCTGAGCTCTTCAGCTCAAGGCTAATGCACTACCACTTGAGCCACAGCACCACTTCCGGTTTTCTCATGATTAATTGGAGATTCTCACAGACTTTCCTGCCCTGGCTGGTTTTGAACTCTGATCCTTAGATCTTAGCCTCCTGAGTAGCTAGAACTATAGGCATGAGCCATTGGTCCCTGACGGTTTGTTTGTTTATTTATTTATTTGCGCCAGTCCTGGGGCTTGGGACTCAGGGCCTGAGCACTGTCCCTGGCTTCTTTTTGCTCAAGGCTAGCACTCTACCACTTGAGCCACATCGCCCCTTCTGGCTTTTTCTATCTATGTGTGCTGAGGAATCAAGCCCAGGGTTTCATGTATACAAGGCAAGCACTCGGCCATATTCCCAGCCCAGTGCCTGACTTTTTAATCATTTAACTTATAGTTAATGGCAATAAGAGCTTTACATTGTTGTATAACCATTTCCTTTACCCAGTAGATTTTTCTGTCCTATATACAGAATGTTTGCTCTGACACTTGAACCCTATTTCCATTTCACCCGTTCCTAATTCTTTTACTTTCATCTATCTAGACAAAGTAGTTGAGCAAACTTAGATAAAGCAAAATGTTAAAAAGCAGTCTCATATGCATATTTTACAGGAAGAAGTCTCATAAACTTACGTATTCCTTCTTTTTCTAGAACTTGAAAGATGTAATAGCCAACATGATACCTAAGGAACAAGCCAGAATTAAGGCCTTCAGGCAGCAACATGGCAAGACGGTGGTGGGCCAAATTACTGTGGACATGGTAAGGGGTCTTAGCTGGGAAAAGTAGTCCTGTAATGTGTTTCAGGAAAAGCACTATTCTCTTCACTGACTGCTTTCAAGCATTCTGTCCCATACAAAGAAATGATGGAACATACGTTGTTCATTAGAGATTAGATTCTTCTATACGATTTTAATAACGTAATTCATCTATAGGAAGGATGAATGTAGTTTTTCGTCCTGTTCTCAGCCCTCAATCTTTGGGGTCAGGACTGTATCTTTTTTTTTTTTTTTTGGCAGTCCTGGGGCTTGGACTCCGTGCCTAAGCACTGTCCCTGGCTTCTTTTTGCTCAAGGCTAGCACTCTGCCACTTGAGCCACAGCGCCACTTCTGGCCGTTTTCTATATATGTGGTGCTGGGGAATCGAACCCAGGGCTTCATATATAGGAGGCAAGCACTCTAGCCACTAGGCCATATCCCCAGCCCCAAGGACTGTATCTTTTGAGTTACTATTCTTTCAGACATCCAATTAAACTATGGTCCCACTAGGATAACTTCCCCAGCTTTAAGAGTTTGAGAAACTCAGCTCAGCTGACAGTTTAACTCCATAGAAACCTTTCCCCCAAGTGAAGTCCTACAAATCAGAAAATAAAATTTCCTGTCTTAAATTCCATGAAGTTGTGACATGCTCTGTTATGAATCATCTGACTACTGGACACATCCTCTTTTTTTTTTTTTTCAGATGTATGGTGGCATGAGAGGCATGAAGGGTCTGGTGTATGAAACATCAGTTCTTGATCCTGATGAGGTAAGACACCTCATGGCAATCACTGATAATCATTTAGTTTACCAACCATAAACTGGTTTGTACACTAAACCATGCATGCATAATTAGACCAGTACAGATTAGAACAACACAACTTACTGTTTTAATTTTTGAACAGAATAGAAGTATAGATTAGTGAACAAGTTTACCTCTTCAGTATATTGAAAGTGTAGATTAGGGGCTGGGAATGTGTAGAGTGCTTCCCTAGCGTGCATGAAGCCCTGGGTTCCATTCCTCAGTACCACATAAACAGAAAGGGGTGGAACTGGCTCTGTGGTTCAGTTGGTAGAGTGCTAGCCTTGAGCAAAGGTAGTCAGGTACAGTGCTCGGGCCCTGAGTTCAAGACCCAGGACTTCCCCCCCCCCCAAAAAAAAAAAAAGAAAAGTGTAGGTTTGAGACTGGTGCCAGTGGCTTATGCCTGTAATCCTAGCTACTCAGGAGGCTGAGATCTGAGGATTGTGGTTCAAACCAGCCCAAGCAGACAAATCTGCAAGAGTTATACTTTAAGTTAACTAGCAAAAGGCCAGAAATGGAGGTGTGGCTCAAGTGGTAAAGCACCAGCTTTGAACAAAAAACAACAAGGAAAAGTGTGAGGCTCTGAGTTCAAGCCCCCATTACTGATCCCATTTCCCCACACTACCCCCACCCCCCACAAAAATGCACGCTAGAATAGCACAAAGCACAACTTTTATATTTTGGAATGGAAAAGAAGGTATAGATAGAATAACTGATAAATTATTTCTTCAATATGTCAAAATACAAAAGCAGAAGTAAATATATGAAGATTTAAACGTTGAAGGTTAAAAGCAGTTTTGAATCAATGTCACAATGTCTTGATCAATGTCACAATTATACCCCTTTTGCACAACACTTTGTCAACAAAATTTAATTAATAAAAAACAATCTGAAAGTTCTAACTTGGTAAAATGTATAGTATGAGTAAAAGTAATCAGTCATATAGTATACTTACCAGCTAAAAAACATGAAATGTAATTCCTACTCTTCTTCCCATCAAGGGCATTCGTTTCAGAGGCCATAGCATCCCTGAATGCCAGAAAAAACTGCCCAAGGCTAAGGGCGGGGAAGAACCCCTCCCTGAAGGCTTATTTTGGCTGCTGGTAACTGGACAGATTCCAACCGAACAACAGGTACAGCAGAAGGACATTATCCCTTCTGTCCCTCTTCTTTGCCTTTCTCTAATCTTGGACAATTAATCCTGATCTAGCTGTGGGTAATAGTTTATGGAGATCTATAGTGAGGGCTAGGAATCAGCAGAGGACTGCTACTAAAGTAGATTGGGTTACATACATGCTCTTAGGTTTTCTTTACAGGTGTTACTGCTCTTATTTTTCTCTCTTTTTTCTTAGTATCTTGACCAGTGTCTCCTTTTCCATAGGTATCTTGGCTCTCGCAAGAATGGGCAAAGAGAGCAGCTCTGCCATCTCATGTGGTCACTATGCTGGACAACTTTCCCACCAATCTACACCCAATGTCTCAGTTCAGTGCGGCTATAACAGCTCTCAATAGTGAAAGTAACTTTGCCCGGGCATATGCAGAGGGTATCAACCGAACCAAGTACTGGGAGGTAGGAAATTTGCAATGGGTGATTGGTTTGTGATGGGGATTCAGAGAACTGACTTCAGTGTGAAGGAAGAAAAGAGAATAAAGCCTTTTAAGGAAGATTACTACTTGAGCTATTCTAGAAACGTGTGTGATGAACTTTAGAAAGCTGGACTTGGGCTCAGTGGTTGAGTATGTGGTTAGGATACTCAGTGTTCTGGGTTCAATACCCAACACTAAAGAGGAAAAGAATCACTGTAGGTTTGTTTTTTGTCTTTTGAGATTATAAAGATAAATAAGACATCATTCCTGTCAGGGTTATTTGTTTATTTGTAAAAAAAAAAAAATAAAAAGAAACCACAATTTCATAATTTTGTTCCAATAGAAGGATGTATTCAGGATTGTGGAGACATTGAAAGGGTTCAGCTGAAGGATCCCTGAAGATGATTTCACCCTAGCTCCAGAGGGCCATTTCCTTCTCCCACTTCTCCAGATAGGAGAACTTTGAGAAATCTTACAAGCTAGAGAAATGCCAGCTAGGTCAACTATTAAGTTTGTTTCTTGTTTGGAGATAGGTCATATGGGGAGAACAGAATTCCTTTTAGGGAATGGGTACACTTTAGTGATTTTTGTTTTGTTTGAGAAAACCTTGTACTGTATAGCCTGCCCTGGCTCACTCTTCCAAGTAATAGGATTACAAATATGAATCACCACCACACCTTACCTTTGCCAAGTCTGTTAGAGTATTTTGTTTAACTGGCAATGTGGTGCATGCTCATAGTCCCTATTACTTAGGAAGCTAAGGTAAAAAATCTTTGAGCCCCTAAATTTAAGAACAGTTTGGACCTTAGCTTTTCCACGCAAGGCTGGTGGTCTACCTCTTGAACTATACCTCCACTTCCAACTTTTTGTCAGTTAATTGGAAATATATCACCTAACTTTTATGCCTTGGCTAGCTTTTAATAGAGATCCTCATAGCCTCCTGAGGAGCTAGGATTACAGGCGTGAGCCACTGGCATTATTCTGCAGCTATTTGTCTTTGACTGCTACAAAAGAAAAACTGCTTTTTCCTATTTTGTAATAGATGCCTGTGAGGTCTGAGGCATCTAAACATGCTGCATGCTTAATGTTGGTAACTGCCTTGAGGACTATGCTGATCTCCTGGAGTGTTTGTACGCAATGTTCATATATTTATGCACCTTTAGATATGTGTCTGGGACATTCTCACACAAATGAGCATCAGCCTTAATTTATAGTAACTCTTGGTGCTATATCTAATACATGCACATGTATTAGATGTAATATGCATTATATATATGTGTGTATAATTAGATATATAATGTGTGTGTGCTAATAATACCAGGGCTTGAACTCAGAGTCTTGTGCTCTCACCTTTTTGTGTACAACTCTACCACTTGAGCCATACCTTCAGTCTAGCATTTTGCTAGTCTTTGGAGATAGTCTCCTGGAACTTAACTGTCTGGACTTTGCACCATGATTCTCAGATCTCAGCCTCCTGAGTAAATAGGATTGTAGGCATAAACCACCAGTTGTCTAGCTTGATATTTCTCTCAAATGTCAGACATACTGTTTCAGCTTTTCTCTGTCTTGATTAGTTATAAGCTATTTAAGTAAAATTGCATGGTAGCTTCAGCTGTTTTTTTTTTGTTTCTTTGTTTGTTTTGTTTTGTGTTTTTGTGTGTGTGTGTGTGTTTTGTTTTTTTGTTTTTTTTTTTTGAGATATGGTCTCATAATCTGTAGACCAGTTTGGCCACAGAGCCAGTTCCGGTTTTCTGGTGGTTAATTGGAGATAAGAGTCTCCCAGTCTTTCCTGTCCAGGCTAGCTTTGAACTGTGATCATCAGATCCCAGACTCCTGAGTAATTAAGATTACAGGCATGAGCTACCTGCACCTGGCAGTTCAGCTGGCTTGCTGTTCCGCTTGTCTTTCTTTTTTTCCTTCCTACCTTTCTTCCCTTCCTTTCTTCTCTTCCTTTCTTCCCTCCCTCCCTTCCTCTCATACTATGGCCTTGCGTGGAAGTGGCCCTGTGGCTCAAATGGTAGAGCGCTAGCCTTAAGCCAAAGAAGCTCAGGGGCGGCACCCAGGCCCATAGTTCAAACCCCAGTACTACACAAACAGAAAAGACCAGAAGTGCTATGCCTCAAGTGGTAGAGTGTTAGCCATGTGCAAAAGAAGCTCTGGGACAGTGCCCAGGTCCTGAGTGGGCAAAAAAACAAACAAAAAAAGGGCCTTGCAATCTTTCTCAGCTTGTTTACTCATGGCAAGTGAACTACCACTAGAGCCATGGCTTTAAGTACCTAGAATTACAAGCTTGAGTCACTGATGCCCTGCTTAGCTGGGTTTTTATAACTTTAGATAAATTGCAAAATCTTGTGAGTTGCAAGAATTGAGCCAGCTTTTCTCTCTCTCTCTCCCTCTCCCCTGAAGCTTGAACTCCTCAAGGGCTTGCTTGGCTTTTCCAGTTAAGACTGGGACTCTACCACTTGAGCCACTCCACTTCTGGCCTTTTGCTGGTTCATTGGAGATGAGTCTCTCAGCTTTGTCTTCTAGGGCTGGCTTCAAAACTGAGTTCTCCATTATGTAAGTCTCCTGATGAGCTAGAATTACAAGTGTGAGCCCACAGTACCTGGCCACGTGAAGCTTCTTTAACAATAACAGTTGAATAGCACAGCTTGACTATTGGCATATGTAGTGAATTTTCTTTGGAAGATGAAACAAAGTAAATTATTAAGCTGGGTGCTAATTGCTCACGCCTTTAATCCTAGCTACTGAGGAGGTTGAGATCTGAGGATCATGGTTCAAAGCCTGGGCAGGAAAATCAGTGAGACTTTTATCTCCAGTTAACCACCAAAAAGCTGGAAGTGGAGCTGTGGCTCAAGTGGTAGAATGCTAGCCTTGAGCAAAAAGCTCAGGGACCAGAGTTCAAGCCACAATACTGGGATTAAAAAAAAATTACAATACAGTGTTAGCTTAATGCATAATTATGGTATAGTGAGAAAGATCATGATTAAACACATGAGGATTCAAACTGAGTTTGGCATTTAACTGAGGTACTAAGAGTTTGTCTCCAATTAACCAGAAAAAAACTGGAAGTGGAGGGGTGGCTCAAGTGATACAGTGCCAGCCTTGAGTGAAAAAGCTAAGCAACAATGAGTATGGCCTTCAGTTCAACCCCTAATATTGGCACCCACACATGTACACAGAAATTAGTGTGGTGCCTATGTCATAATGGTTTATTTAGTAGATGGTGTTATTCCATATATTGAAACCTACCCAAGAGCTGGTATTGTAGCTTAGTGATGAAATGCTTCCCTAGCATGCATGAAGCCCTGGGTTTGATTCTTCAGTACGACATAAACAGAAAATTCCAGAAGTGGCCCTGTGGCTCAAGTGGTAGAGTGCTAGCCTTGAGCAAAAGAAGCTCAGGCTCTGAGTTCAAGCCCCAGGATTGTCTCCCCCCACAAAACAACTCAGTATTTATATTATATCCACCAAGTAGCTACCTGTGAGCCTACGTAACCCAATCTATGTAGGACAAAGTATCAACTGCCTAATTCTTCTTTGCTCATAATTCCATTTTTTTCTCCATCTTCCTTTTCTATCATCAGTTGATTTATGAAGACTGTATGGATCTGATCGCAAAGCTACCCTGTGTTGCAGCGAAGATCTACCGGAATCTTTACCGGGAGGGAAGCAGTATTGGGGCCATTGATTCTAAGCTGGACTGGTCCCACAATTTCACCAACATGTTAGGCTATACTGATGCTCAGTTTACTGAGCTTATGCGTTTGTACCTCACCATCCACAGGTGAGCTAGGTCCAGAAACCATAGCCACCAGGTACCTGGATTGGTGCAAAAAAAATTTTTTAACACCTTACTGTTCTTACCTGGGAAGAGATGATCTGCTGCAAGGAGGCAGAAACATGTCTTAAGGGATAATTAATGGGAGATAAAAAGTGGCCTAGGAAAGAGGGTCAAAAGACCTGGGGGGGAGCTGGGTACCAGTGGCCCATGCCTGTAATCCTAGACTCAGGAGGCTGAGATCTGAGGATAGTGGTTCAAAGCCAACTGGGGCAGGGAAGTGTGAGAAACTTTTATCTCCGTTTAACACCAGAACACAGGGTATGGCACTGTGGTTCAAGTGGTAGAGCACTAGCCCTGAGCAAAATGAGCTCAGGGACAGAGCCCAGGCCATGAGTTCAAGCCCTTGATCAATAAGAAAGCAAACAAACCCTGGGGAAATTGCCAAAACAATTTTAAGATTAGATGATACTTCTATCTGCTAATATTAGGTGTTCCTTTAGCTTTCCAGGAGCTCCCTCTTCTGGCTGTTAGGATTAAAAGCTGAAGGGGTGGTTGGTGATGTAGCTCAGCGGTGGAGTATTTGCCTAGCATGTGGAAGGCCCTGGGTTTGATCCTCAAAACTGGAAGAAAAATACTAAGGTGTAGAAAAAAGGCTGGGGAGAGTTAGGGAGCTGGCATGCATTAACTTTTATAGGTCTGTGGATTGATGCACACAGGCTAATAATGAGGTGAGGATGTCTTTACAGGAATTTAGGTATCAATTGACTGACTATGGGCTGATGTAAGCCCATATAAGTAGGCTAGGATATGACATATAAAAACATGGTCTGTGTTTTTATAACCTTCCCTTGTCTATCCCTTCTTCCACATAGTGACCATGAGGGTGGCAACGTAAGTGCACACACTAGCCATTTGGTGGGCAGTGCCCTTTCAGACCCTTACCTGTCCTTTGCAGCAGCCATGAATGGGCTGGCAGGGCCTCTACATGGATTGGCTAATCAGGTATATTTGTTTTTTTCCTGATCTGTGTTTCTTTTGCCTACATGCATTTTTCCTGATCCTGGCATAATACATTGTCACTCCCTTTTCTCCCCAAACCTTATTCATAGGAAGTACTTGTCTGGCTAACACAATTACAGAAAGAAGTTGGCAAAGATGTGTCAGATGAGAAGTTACGAGACTACATCTGGAACACACTCAACTCAGGACGGGTGAGCAAAGATGCTTAGCAAAAGCCTAGGCCCAAATCCTGCAATTGGATTGGAATGATTAAGGAGTAAAAAACAATAAACCAGGTAGGGCAACACATACCTATAAGACCAGCACTCAGAAGACTGAAGTAGGAGCGTCAGGTCACAAGGTCTAAGCTATTAGCAGGTTTTAGGCCATGATGGGCTACATAGCATAACCTTGTGTTTAAGAAAAAGAGCTTGGGCACCAGTAGCTCAGGTCTATAAATCCTGCTACTCTGGAAGCTGAGGTCTGAGGATTGTGGCTCAAAGCCAGCCTAGGCAAGGAAAATCCTTGAGACTTATCTCCAATTAACTACTAAAAAAGCCAGAAGTAGAGATGTGGCTCAAATGGTTCAGTGTTAGTCTTGAGCAAAAAAGCTCAGAATGAAAAGAGGTGCTTTGGCTCAAGTGGTAGAGCCTTAGCCTTGAGCTAAAGAGCTCCGGGACAGCACCCAGGCACCAGTGGCTCATGCCTGTAATCCTAGCTACTCGGGAGCCTAAGATCTGAGGCTTGTGGATCAAAACCAGCCCAGGGAAAAAAGTCCCAGTGAGACTCTCACCTCAACTAACCATTTAAAAACTGGAAGTGGGAGGCTGGGAATATGGCCTAGTGGTAGAGTGCTTGCCTCGTATACATGAAGCCCCAGGTTTGATACCTCAGCACCATATATAGACAAAAAGCCAGAAGTGGCGCTGTGGTTCAAGAGGTAGAGTGCTAGCCTTGAGCAAAAAGAGGCCAGGGACAGTGCTCAGGCCCTGAGTTCAAGACCCTAGGACTGGCAAAAAAAAAAACTAAAGTGGCACTGTGGCTCAAGTGGTAGAGCACAAGCCTTGAGCACAGGGATAGCAGCCAGGCCCTGAATTCAAGCCCCACACCTGACCCAAAAAAAGAAAAACAAAAAGCTCAGGGACAGCACTCAGGCCCAGGCAGGCACCAGAAAGGTGGCAGGGGGGTGTGGGGGAGGAGTGAAGGAGTGTAGTCTAAAGTAGACATGGAATTTTTTCTTCCCTCAGGATTTAGGGGCGAAGTATTCTAACCTGGCATGAGTGGTTCAGACCTATTAATTCTAGCTACTGAGGAGACTGAGATTGGGAGGATACTAGTTCAAAGCCAGCTCAGGTAGAAAAGACTAAGATACTCCATTTCCAAAAATAACCAGTAAGAAGACAGGCTGGTAGTATGGCTTAAGTGGTAGAGTGCCAGCCCAGCAAGTACAGGTCCCTGAATACCAGCAAAAGAAAAAAATTCTACTTGAGAGTCCCAACTGTTTTTCCTTACCCATTGCAGGTTGTGCCAGGCTATGGTCATGCAGTACTAAGGAAGACTGATCCACGATATTCCTGTCAGCGAGAGTTTGCTCTGAAACACCTACCTAATGATCCCATGTTTAAGCTGGTGGCCCAACTATACAAGATTGTGCCCAATATCCTCTTAGAGCAGGGCAAGGCCAAAAATCCATGGCCCAATGTTGATGCTCACAGTGGCGTGCTGCTTCAGGTGAGTCTTTCCTTCTAATTTCTACCCCATCCCACTGTTCTGGCATACACAAAATCAAGTCCCTAGGATATAGCAAAGACTCTAGAGTCTTTTGATAAAGTTGTCTACGGCAAGGGTGGGGGCTGCTCTCTTTTCATAATCCCAATTACTGTACTTTTCTTAGTGTCATTTCTATTTAAGGCTGACTGGGCTAAGTCCCTAGAGAAAAAGGGGAAATGGGGCCTTCTAAGGTTCCTTTCACACTGGACTTGTACATGCCGCCACCTCTGGGCCTCCTTTTCTCCTGACTGTGGGGATTGGACTCGGGGCTTTGTGTGTGGTAGCCACGTACTCTACCACTGACCTACATCCTTAGCTCTGCTTCTGAACCTTTAACAAAGCGTTTTTCTCTTCTGTCTTACAGTACTATGGCATGACGGAGATGAATTACTACACAGTCCTGTTTGGGGTATCACGGGCACTGGGTGTGCTGGCACAGCTCATTTGGAGCCGAGCCCTAGGTTTCCCTCTAGAAAGGCCCAAATCCATGAGCACCGATGGGCTGATGAAGTTTGTGGACTCTAAGTCAGGGTAAAACTAGAGCTGGAGGAAGCTTAAAAATAAAGTATACTTTTGTTTCATGGGGCCTTTAAAGACAAGATTAAATTGTATCTGAGGCACTGAATATGTTTGAAGTTAAAATATAAAACTAAGACTTTAAAAGACAAAGTGAACCCCATTCTTCCCTAACTAGCCCCCTTTCTCTGCCTAGTACGAGTTGCCCGTCAACTGTAGGATGAAAAGGACTAATTGCATGTGGTATGGGTTAGAGTTGGCCACCCACCCACCAACTCTAGAATGAAAATCTGGCTCTTCCCTCAAATCAACGCAGGTTTCAGAGAATCTGCAGTCACCCTGGAGCTTTTGCTTCTTCTCTGCCCAGCCTGCTAGGCCAACAGATCAGAATTTTTTCCTTCTATTTCCATAGGAATCAATGCTGGATTGTCAGCTTGTCAAGCCTAATGGTCCTCTCTTGTACACACAGACACCTCCTAGAAAGACATATTGGTTAGCTGGACACGTTTTGGGCATTTCTTTGAATGTCATCAGGTGGCCATAAAGTCATCACACTTGTGAGTGGCACCCAGTGTTGATTTGATCTCTTTTTAAAATTAGCCCATTGAAATTAGAGTCTGGGAGTATTTGGTTTCCTACATGCTTGAATACCTCCTTCCAGACTCTCTATACCTACTGTGCCTCAAGCTGAGGATGCTCTAGGTCTTTCCCTGTTGGTCCATACCAGAGGCCTCTGAGCAGGTCTGTCTGAACTGTGGTATTATAGTCATTTGGCTTTATCAGTACTTAATGTGAACTAAGCTTTTTACTTTTACAGAATATAAGCCACTACCCACTGATCTGTTTCCTGGGGCCTTTTTGTCCTCTATTAATAATAGGCTGTGGCACATACAACAGAAGCTCAGGGATGGCCAGCCCTTCGTGGTTGGTCAAAGGGTTCTAGCATTTCTTTTTGAACAGAGAAGTGATTCAATACTGGAGATGGTCCTCTTTTGAGTATCTAGTCTAAGGGCTGGGGGCATTCAAAATAGTAAACCTCCCATGTTATTCCCTGACACCGGTAATTGTTCCCTTATTTATCAGTCTCCCACCCCCTCCTCAAGAGCGCACAGAACAGTTTGTTTTAGAAGCCCCATTTGCACACGTTTTCAGTGACTCAGAATGCTCAACTACGTTTCCTTGAGAAAGGATTGAGACACACTCCTGCTGTGCCCCCTTTTCCCAAAACCCCTGCCTGTGTTTGTGTGGAACCCAAACCCCAGAACCACGCTGTTGAGATGGACACACTGTAAAACCCCTGGGTAACTGTTAAGTATGATGCAGACTTCAGGTTGTTCTGTATAAAATAAAAAAAAATAAATGTTTTTATTAACAATGCTTGAGCCTGCTACTAAATAAGTCCTGGAGGACTCTTTATTTTGAGGTAAAGTACCTGAGTAACCAGGTCCTAAACTTAGTGGGTTATACGTTATTCTGTGCATCAGAGGAAAAGCTCTCTGTGAGATTTCCAAAAGGAGACTTCTTCCTTGAGGTTAGTAAGTCCTTTACCTTCCACCTCCATCCTTCCTAACATCACAGCTTGTGACTCATCTAAGAACCAGTCTAGCCCACTGGGTGAAAGGAACAAATATACCAAGGACAAATTGGGCTAAGACTACTAGCTCAGGACCTGAACACTAGAGGGCTCTATTTGTCGTGAAGTACCTACTTTGCAGCTTTATTAAAGAGTACCCCCAAATAAGAAGGGGTGGTCCTTGGGCATCAGCTACAAGGGCTCAAACCTCTCTGGGCTGAGACCATGTTTCTGTCGTGAGACACTGCAAATGACCTTCTTGTAAAGGCTATAAATAGGTGGGTGGGTAGTAGGTCCTGGAATGTAGAATGTGCTACTATAGTTAGCAGGGACACTATGTCCAAGAGGCTTATTTACACCTTTACTAACCTGGGAAAGGAAGCAATGGCTTTCTTCTACCTGCTATATGTACATTAGCTCCCCTCCCCCAAGAAGCAATAAAAAGCGAATCACACTGTCACAGTTTATTGAGATTTTATAAAAACTCAAGTCATTTGGAAGAATAAGGTGCAACCCATTAGTTCAGACAAGTCTGTTCAGTATTTATTTTTCCACTATGTGGCACTGATGGTGAGAGCTGTTCACGCTACTAGACAGCATGGAAATATTCAAACTGAAGCAGGCTGCCTTGTCTCGTGAGGACTCTAAGGTAAAACAAAAGTTACCACCCAGAACCTCTGAATCAGAGAAAAAGCTCTGTTTACTTAAGTTTTTAGGAAGTTAACTTTCTTCCCCTGGTCAGATATTTAAAGTGCCCTTACAGGGCTCAGTGACCAAAGTCCTGGTTCTAATTCAATGTGAAAAGGCAGAGGGCATATGGAACTTCAAAGAAAAGCCTGACCTTTTCCTATTCATATCATTTCCACATCCCCTGCCTTTTCCACAACATTTTCAGCCAGCATAGAGCCCAGTTTTTTATAAAATTGAGAGGAGAAACAGTACTATGAACATGGGTCCCTCTCAAAGTTAGAGCCAAACAAAATAAATAAGAATCACAAAGGAAGGGGAAGTAGAAGAGGCTGAGGGAGCAGTCCTTTGCCTCAGGTCTGGTGCACCTCATGGAACATCAGTTCACGGGGGATGACTGTTTCTGGACCAAACTTGGTGGCCGCCCGGCGCTCGAAGGCAGCAACATTCTTTTTGACAACCTCATCAAAAAACATGGTGGCCAGCTGGGAGTGCAGCAGAGAACGAAATTCAAAGGAAATCTAGGAATGTGTAAGAGATAGTCAGAATCTCTTAAACAGGTTTGACAGTCCCTGGCCGAATGAGTGGGTACTGATCCGTAGTGCCTTTACTCTCCATCCCCCCACTCCAGCTTAAGACTCTCAAGAGCACTAACTTAGGACTGGGAGGAGTAGAAGTTTGATACGAACCCAAGCATAGGAAAACTTGTTGATTTAAGAGATGTTTGGTGTTAAAGAATTTTCACACTGACACAGCTCTTCCCTCATATCCAGTCCTAGACTAGACCTGTTAAAAGCTTCTTGACTCACCGAAAAGTCCACTGTGCAGGTTCGGGGGTAGGCAGGGATACCAGGGCTGAATCGCCAAATAGTCTCTAAGTGGTTGAAGAGCTTGCCATCAGTGCAAACAGCCTACAATAAGAATCAGCTAGTTACAAATTATAGGAGGTGGGAAAGAAGGGTCTAGAGAATGGAGCTTCATGGTGGAGCACCTGTCCTTGTATGTGTGAGACCCTGGGTTGAACCTCCATACTATAAAAGTAAATAATAAAAGGCATTTCCCTTCCTCCCTGGTGTTTTATTAGGTAAATATTCTTTTTGCTGGTCCTGGGCCTTTAACTCAGGGCCTGGGTACTGTCCCCGTGCCTCTTCGCGCTCAAGGCTGGGGCTCTACCACTTGAGCTACAGTGCCACTTCTGGCTTTTTGTGGGTAGTTTATTGAAGAGTCTCACAGACTTTTCCTAAAGCTTGGACTGGCTCAGATCTCAGCCTCCTGAGTAGCTAGGATAACAGGTGTGAGCCACCAGTGCTCAGCTTATTTAGACAATACTTATGAGATAAAATAAATTTCAAGAAATAACATTTAAAAAGGCATTAACTGTGAAATACTATGGAGCACAAAAAATGTCCTGTCCCAAAAAAGCCTCACCTTAACCATGTGAGGCTTGACCATAGAAACTGCAGAGGTATAACGTTCCAAGACAGGTGGGAAGCCAACCTCCAACTGGGCTTTCAGGTGACCCTTACGGCTGGACACCACCAGAGACTTCTTACACCAGGGCACAAACTCTCGGTACTCCTGGACATTGGACACCACCTCATACATCTCCTGCATTGAGTACCTAGGGGGAAAGGAATCACAGAGAGGCCAAGGAACTGCCAGCTAGGTCAGATTCCTACTTGCCATTGATCCTCAACACTTGTCTGTGCCAGCTAACCATACAACTTTAGGAACTAAAGATGATCTGCCAAATACAAATTTACATGTCTCTGTGGTAAACTATGTTTTACAGGTTACACAATTTCACATTATTTTGAACCCAAGAGAGACTTCTAGATGTGTTGTCAGTTTCTTATTGGCTATCACAGGATCAGATCCTAGCTCTATAACAGCGTGAACCTAGGTAAATTACCTGTGCCTCCATTCTCTTACCTATAAAACGGAGCTAACAACAGTGCTTGATTCATAGGTTTGCTGTAAGGAATGAGGGGAGTTTATGAAAAATACCTAGGCAGTACATAACAAAGTGGTCAATAAGTTAGATATTACATTGTGTTCATATAATTTTTGAAAAGGTAAGCAGAGGGGCTGGGGATATAGCCTAGTGGCAAGAGTGCCTGCCTCAGATACACGAGGCCCTAGGTTCGATTCCCCAGCACCACATATACAGAAAACGGCCAGAAGCGGTGCTGTGGCTCAAGTAGCAGAGTGCTAGCCTTGAGCGGGAAGAAGCCAGGGACAGTGCTCAGGCCCTGAGTCCAAGGCCCAGGACTGGCCAAAAAAAAAAAAAAAAAAAAAAAAGAAAAGGTAAGCAGAGAGGTAATACTGTTTTTGTTGTTTGTTGTTTTGGGGATATAGTTGCTATGTAGCTCAGGCTGCCCTTGAACACAATCCTGCCACTACCTCTTGCTTGCCTGTATTATAGGCAGGAGCTATCATCCTCAGCTACTCAGTTGTGTTAACACATACCTTTGGTATAGTACAACCCTAGATTCATTTTGCTTAAAATACATGCACAGTAACCAAAAAGAAAAGGAGGCTGGCAGAAGATAGGAAAAAAGGAAAAAAAAAAAAAAACCTGGGATGAATCTTAATCACTACCCTATCATTGTACCTAAACATAGCTGCAGAGGGGGAAAGGAGGATGCTCACCCCATAATCCTCCGCTCTGAGTAAGCCTTTCGCTTGTTGGTGAAAGGGGCTGCAAAGCCCATGAAGGAACGACAAGGAGGTAGGCCAGCCTCAGCTGCCAAGACCTGGGCAGTCCGGGGCAAGAAGAGGCTGCAGGAAATCAGAAATCTATGGCCAAAAGCAAAAGGCAATGTCACGATTTTTTCTCTCCTTTTTTGCATTCGATCATTTCCAGATGAAGGAGAAGAAGGGTTCATCCCAGAGAAAGGTCGTGCAGACAAGCTTTTCCCCTCCAGCACCTGCTGCGGCTCTCCAGGCTCCCCAGCCAGGCAGTCACGAGTGCAAAAGGTCGAGGGCAGCTAAGGACAGGGCCAGGGGTGGGGCTGGAAAAAAAGGGGAGCTTGCAAAGGGACAGTCACCTTTAGGGCTATTCTGCTCAAAACAAAAGCTGTCAAGAAGAATACACACACACACACACACACACACACACACACACACACACACGTCCCCTTGACCCTCCAGCCAGGTTAATAGCAGATCTCCCACAAAAGGGCCAAGAACCGTACCCCGAGGGTACAACTTGGAAACGCATTATGCGAAGCTCTACTTTAGCTAACAGGACATCCCCGCTGCCGCGCCAACCACCTAGGGCCGCAACCCCCACTGCGGGACTTGGAGGGTGCGGGGCGACCCCTTCCCTAGGGCGCCCACCCGCCAGCGCCTCGCTCTCACCTCATTGGTCGCGGAGGGCCGGGGGGCGGGGCCTGGAGCGCGCCCGGGCGGAGCGCGACGCCGCAGCAGCCCCGGGCGGCCGCGCGCGTCCTAGCCGGGAGCCGCCGCGCGCCCGCGGAGGCCATGCGCGCCACCCTGCCTGGACCCTGTGGCTGCGGCTGGCTGGCGCCTTCCGGCCTGCGCGCCGGGCTAAGGGTGGGGGCCGCCGGGTAGATTCCACGCCCCGGAGCTCAGCGGACAGCAGCGGCGCGGGGGCAGCGGCTGCTGGGCCCCTGCTCCCGCCTAGGCGGCTGGATCCGCTAGAACTGAAGCGGTGACCGCAGCTCCGGGTACCCTCCACGTCACGCGGTTGCCAGGGCCTGGAACCGGGACAGGGAGGAAGGAGGGCCGACGCTGCCTGCCGGGAGATGTAGTTCCTTCCGCGGCCCCGGGAGAGACAGGGCGCTTGGGGAGGGAAGCAGCCTGAACGGCTCCCGGGGAGACGAGGTCGCTAGGCAGAAACGACCTCGCCGAGGGCGTGGTCACAGGACCTGGTACGTAGGCACCCTGGCGGCCTCGTGGGCGTGTCCACGCCAGATGTCGGCGGATCCTCCGGCCGCTCTCCGCGCCCTTCCCGGGCTCTGCCTGTGTGCGTGCGCAACTCCCGGGGCTCTCGTTGTCTGCTGTGCCTTACCTCCTTGGGAAAGGCCGTGAAACAGGCCAGCCTGTGTGGCCTCAGAATTGCGTAATGAGAAGGTGGGGGGTGTATGTGTATCTGTCTCCCGGCTGTCTTTTGTTTGCATGACTTCATTATTTTATTTTGTTTTGTTCTTCGTCGGATCGTGGAGCTTGAATTCAAGGCTTGGGCTCCACCACTTTGAGCTGCAGTTCCACTTCCGGCTTCCTGGGGGCTTAATTGGAAATAAACTTCTCCTGGACTTTCCTGCAGGGGCTGGATTCGAACCGTGATTCTCTGATCCCAGCCTCCTGAGTAGCTAGGATTACAGGTGTGAGCCACCGCAGCACCTTTCTATTCTTTTCTTTTCTTTGGCCAGTCCTGGGGCTTGAACTCAGGGCCTGAGCACTGTCCCTGGCTTCTTTTTGCTCAAGGCTAGCACTCTACCCACTTGGGCCACTGGGCCACTTCTGGCCGTTTTCTGTATATGTGGTGCTGAGGAATCGAACCCAGGGTTCCACATATATGAGACAAGCACTCTTGCCACTAAGCCATATCCCCAGCCCCACCAGCACCTTTCTTGTTTGTTTTTTGTTTGTTTGTTTTTGGTCAGTCCAAGACCCAGGACCTGGGCACTGTCCCGGAGCTTCTTTTCCTCAAAGCCAACAAACAATTCTACCACTTGAGCCCCAGCGCCACTTCTGTTTTTCTGTTTATGTGGGGCTGAGGAGTCGAACCCAGGGCTTCATGCATGCTAGGCAAGCAGTCAACTGCTAAGCCACATTCCCAGCCCCTTTTGTTTGGGGATTTTTTTTTTGATACAGGGTCTCACCAGTCACAGAAGCTGACCTTGAATTTGTGAATCCTCCTGCCTCAGACTCCAGAGTGACATAATTTTCTTTTTTAATAATTTGTGTACTTTATACACATGTGTGAAAATAGGACAAGGTAACTTGATGAGTCTGGTTTGAGAAAGGAGAAGAATGGCAGAGGGGTGGTTAGGACCAAGAAGTATTGTACACAGAAATGGACTTGTTCACATGAAACTCCCTTGCATAACTAACTGATGTCAAGCAAAAATTATATATAAAATATGAAATAAAAAAATAAAGTTTACCTGTGTAAAATAACTTATGGAAAGGAGTTTAGGGTGGGGCTGGTCACTGGTGGCTCACACTTGAAATGGAACCCATGCTAGGCAAGCACTCTACTGCTAAGCAACATTCCCCGCCCACTTTTTTTTTTTTTTGGTCAGTTTTGGTGCTTGAACTCAGGGCCTGGGCACTGTCCCCGAGCTCTTCTGTTCAAGGCTAGTGCTTTACCACTTGAGCCACAGCACCACTTCCGGTTTCCTGGTAGTTAATTGGAGATAAGAGTCTCAGGGACTTTCCTGTCCAGGCTAGCTTTGAACCAGGATCCATCCTCAGATCTCAGCCTCCTGAATAGCTAGGATTATAGATAGGCCTGAGCCACAGGCACACAGCCCCTAGCTTTACTTTTAAGGAAAAGATTCTGGAAGTGTGCACTCAATGGATGAGACTTCATTGACAGACACCCAAACAGTGAGGTAAATACTATGTTACTTCCCACAATTCAAGGAGAAAATAAGGACTAAGTGTGTCTAAAGTGGCAGAGTGTCTGTCTAGTAAGCCCAAGGCCTTGAGTTAAAACTCCAGTACCACCAAAAGAAAAAGCAATTGCCCTTGATAAAAGTGGAAAAGAATGAGGAGGAAAATCAGCAATTAGAAAGAGACTGGATCTAGTTGGGTGCAAGAGCAATTAAAATTCTTCCATGGCAGAGTAGGTGAAGAACATCTTTTTTTTTTTTTGGCCAGTCCTGGGCCTTGGACTCAGGGCCTGAGCACTGTTCCTGGCTTCTTCCCGCTCAAGGTTAGCACTCTGCCACTTGAGCCACAGCGCCGCTTCTGGCCGTTTTCTGTATATGTGGTGCTGGGGAATTGAACCTAGGGCCTCGTGTATCCGAGGCAGGCGCTCTTGCCACTAGGCTATATCCCCAGCCCCGGTGAAGAACATCTTTAGACAGATGGAGCCAAGCACTGGTGGTTCCTGCGTGTAATCTTAGCTACTCAGGAGGCTGAGATCTGAGGATCTAGGTTCAAAGCCAGCCCAGGCAGAAAAATCCCCAACTTTTATCTCCAGTTAGCCAGCGAAAGCTGGAAGTAGAGGTCTGGCTTAAGTAGTAAAACATCATCATCATCCTTGAGCACAAAAGTCAAGTGAGAGTTCAAGTCCCAGTGCCAGCCCCAAAACAAACCAACCTTTATCTCCTCCATAGCACTTAATACTACTAGTTCAATCATTATTGGGCTAGGGGTGAGCTTAGTAAGAGTGCCTATCAAGCACTGGTGGCTCATGCCTGTAATCCTAGCTACTTGGGAGGCTGAGAATAAAAGTTCAAAGCCAGCCCAAGCAAGAAAGTCTGAGAGACCATTATCTCCAATAAATCAGAAGTGTTGCTGTGGTAGAGTGCTAGCCTTGAGCAAAAGAGCTCAGACAGGGCTGGGAATATGGCCTAGTGGCAAGAGTGCTTGCCTCATATACATGAAGCCCTGGGTTTGATTCCCCAGCACCACATATATAGAAAATGGCCAGAAGTGGCGCTGTGGCTCAAGTGGCAGAGTGCTAGCCTTGAGTAAAAAGAAGCCAGGGACAGTGCTCAGTCCTGAGTCCAAGGCCCAGGACTGGCCAAAAAAAAAAAAAAAAAAGAGCTCAGGGAAAGTGTCCAGGTTCTGAGTTCAAGCCCCATGGCTAAGAACAACAACAAAATAGAGTACCTGCCTAGCATGCATGAGGCTCTGGGTTCAACATCCAGCGCAATACATAAATAAGTAAACAAGTAAGTATATTTTGTCATCTTTTATCTCTTTTCTTCCATCTACCTGAGGGATATGAGACCCCAAGTCAGAGAATGATCTTTTACTCCCCTAACATCTTACCCCCTCAGCACTGAAGAGAGGGTCTGTTAGGTCCTCAGTTTACTCCTCCCATTACTGTGTACCAATCTCTTTCCAGTTCAAAGATGGTAATCTGGAGTCACCCTCAGATAAGAATATGAAGGACAGTTTACTCTTTGCACCCTACCCTCATGTTCGGTGCCACCTCTGACTAAGGGCTTGCACATGTGAGACAGCTGCTTAGAGTGTGGAGCTGGGCTCTGGTTGGGTAAAGACAGAAATGAACTGGCATCCATGACTGAACTGTGACACCATTAGCACTCTGCCTTCACCGAGTTAATGGCTGCACAATCCCCAAGGCCCAATAGGCCTGCCGAGCCAATTTTCTTGCTAGACCCCACTAATTAGATTAACTAATTACTGCCACTTAGACCTTTTCTACTTCATTCCCTGTATCTAAAAGGTCCGATTTCCTGCCATGCCCCTACCATTCTACATCAATAACTTCAAGTATTGACTCGAAAAACATCTCCTCCAGGAATGAATCTATCCCTCAACCTTACTCTGAATTCATAATTCCATGTAAACCAGTATGAACCTTATGTTCTCTGTTTCCTCTTGTATGTCCTACTAAGTAATAAACTCTAAAGTAGTGGTTAATGGAGATGAGTCTCACAGGGACTTTTTTGCTTGAGCTGGCCTTGAACTGTGATCCTCAGATCTCAATCTCCTGAGTAGTTAGGATTACAGGCACAAGCCACCAGTGCCCAGTGCCATCACTTGTTAAGTTTCTACTTTCCAATCACTTAGTATAGGGCTGGGCACATAATAAATCTTCACCTTTGCACTGGGAATATGCCTTAGTGGTAGAGGGCTTGATTAGCATTCATGAAGCCCTGGGTTCAATTCCTCAGTACCTATAAACCAAGAAAGCCAGAAATGGTGCTATGGCTCAAGTGGTTAAAGTGGTAGCCTTGAGCACAGAGAAGCTCAGGAACAGAGTGCAGGCCCTGAGTTCAATCCCCACAACATGCAAAAATAAATAAATCTTCACCTTTATTAGAAGAATAAAAACCAAGGCTTAGCAGGGCGCAGGTGGCTCACACCTGAAACCCTAGTTACTCAGGAGGCTGAGATCTGAAGATCATGGTTCAAAGCCAGTCCAGATAGGGAAGTCTATGAGATTCTTATCTCTAACCCCTAGAAAACCAGAAGTAGTGCTATGGCTCAAAGTAGTAGAGCACTAGCCTTGAACAAAAGAGCTCAGGGACAATGTCCAGTCCTTGAGTTCAAACCTCAGGACTGACAAAACAAAAACAAAGTTTAAATAACATCAGGGGACTAGAAATGTGGCTTAGTGGTAGAGTGCTTGCCTAGCATGCACAAGGCCCTGGGTTCCGTTCCTCAGTACCACATAAACAGAAAAAGCCAGAAATGATGTTGTGGCTCAAGGGGTAGAGTGCTAGCCTTGAGCAAAAGAAGCTCAGGGACAGTGCTCAGGCCCTGAATTCTGGCAAAAAAAAAAAAAAAAAAAACAGCAGGTATCCTCCTAAGATTACCCAAATATAAACTGAGTAGTTGAATTCAGGGCTGTGTCACCAATTCTGTCCTCTTACCTGTAGTGTTATACCTGTGTGTCATCCAAGCCTCAGAAGTGTTATCTACATCATCCTCTTTTTTTTTTTATTACTTGGAAATCCTCTTTCTTGCTCTGGATAATATTAAAAATAACTCTTCTAGCACTTCTAGCCCTTCTAGCCCTTCCTCCTCCTTCCAGCTGCCAGAAAGCCCAGCTGGCAACTCTTCTTGTCCACCTCCACCCTTGTGCCAAACCCAGGCACATGATCCAAGCTCAACCCCTGACTCCAATTCCTCAGGTTACCAAGAGCTATTTTGGGCAGTGCAGAGACCATGTATTCCCTTCCTCTACTTCTCTGCATGGTATCCTAGCTTAGCCCTTCTTGGAAGGACCATCATATCCAATGCTAAGTCAGTATGTCCCAACATTCTCTGGCTTTTTCTGTTTATATGGTACTGAAGAATCGAACCCAGGGCTTCATGCATGCTAGGCAAGCACTCTACCACTAAACCACATTCCCAGTCTACCTTCAGTTTCTAGTTCAGCCTCTTTCTTTTTATTTTCATCCATCACCACACATTAAATGCTTATTCCCATGTTTTGAAGACTACAACTAAAAAAAAAAAATTCAAGGTATACTGTTGTGATCAAAAAGTTAAAATTTTTGAGTGCCACTGGCTCCTGCCTATAATCCTAGCTACTCAAGAGACTGAAATCTGAGGATCGTAGTTTGAAAGCCAGCTAATTTGCCTATCAGCCTACTTGGGCAGGAAAGTCAAAAGGTGTGGTTGAGGGCTGGGAATATGGCCTAGTGGCAAGAGTGCTTGCCTCATATACATGAAGCCCTGGGTTCGATTCCCCAGCACCATATCTATAGAAAATGGCTAGAAGTGGCGCTGTGGCTCAAGTGGAAGAGTTCTATCCTTGAGCAAAAAGAAGCCAGGGACAGTGCTCAGGCCCTGAGTCCAAGGCCCAGGACTGGCAAAAAACAAACAAATAAAAGGTGTAGTTGAAGTGGTAGGGCCCCCAACATTAGGCAAAAAAGCTGAAACAGTGCCCAGGCCTGGAATTCAAGTCCCACACCAAAAAAAACTAAAGTAGTAGTAGTTGTCCTCCTCCTCCTCCTCCCCTCCCCCTCCCCCCTCCTTCGCCCCCCCCCCCCCAAGTATGGGGCTTGAACTCAGCTGAGTGTTGTCCTGGCTTCTTTTTGCTCAAGGCTAGCACTCTACCACTTAAGCCACAGTGTCATTTTGGGCTTTTTTTCTGTATATGTGGTGCTGAGGAATGGAACCCAGGGCTTCATGCATGCCAGGCAAGCACTCTGCCACTAGGCCACATTTCCAGCCATAAAGTTCTTTTATTGGGCTGGGGATATGGCCTAGTGGCAAGAGTGCTCGCCTCGTATATCAGGCCTTTTCTAGGGCTTTATGCATGCTAGGCAAGCACTCTACCACTAAACCATATTCCCTGCCCTCACCTCTACTTTTTGAGACCAGGCCTCACCATATATCCCATGAATTCACAATCCTCCTGCCTCATCAGTTATCTTGGGTGCTGAAAATAACATGCATGCACCAGCATACCACCTTTGGATCCTTTTGTTTTGTTTTGTCAGTTGTAGGGCTTGAACTCAGGGTCTGGATGCTGACCTGAGCCTCTTTCTGCTCAAGGCTGGTGCTCTACCACTTGAGCCACGGTACCACTTCTGGAATTGGAGTTACAAGTCTCATGGATTTTTCCTCCTGGGATGGTTTTGAATCGAGATTCTTAGTTAGCTCGGATTACAGTTGAATCCTTTTTAGAAATTCAATCTCCAGGTTGTGAATGTGGTTTAGTGGTAGAGTGCTTACTTAGCATGCATGTAGTTGTGGGTTCAATTCCTCAGTATCACATAAACAGAAAGGAAAAGAAAAGAAATTCAATCTCCAGTTTTCTGTTTTCCCTTTTCTGGTTTGGGATGTCCTCCAGCCAGTTGTTTCCTGATTGACCTCTCTCTCTTTTATGGGGGAAGGGAACTGTTGGTGTGTGTGTGTGTGTGTGTGTGTGTGTGTGTGTGTGTGTGTGTGTGTGTGTGTGTACTGTTGGTGTGTGTGTGTACCCAGGTCTTAGTCTTGACCTCCAGCCGGGGTGCTGCTCCTAATCGTTTGTGCTCATGGTTAGTGCGCTACCATTTGAGCCACAGCTCCACTTCGGACTTTTAAAAAAATTATTATTGTTAATTGGAGATAAGGGTCTCATGGACTTTCTTCCCATGGCTTTAAACCACGAACCTCAGATCGTAGCCTCCAGAGTAACTAGGTTTATAGGCTCTGCTAAATCTTTTGAAGCGTTGTCACCTAAACACCTTAATCTGGCAATAGAGTAATTTAGGGGTTGAAATGTCCCTTTTGTTGGCCGTCTTGGAGACCTTTTCCAGCTCCCACCTGTCCTGACCTCTTCGTGGAGGCTTTCTCTCTGCAGTTTGGACTACTTTTGCCATGTCCTTTCTACCCAGCGGAAGTCATCTCCGGCGGGGATCCCCCGCTGTCTCTCTCTCCCGGGCTACTGCCACGCAGGAACTCCAGATCACCCCCACCCCTCGTTTTCCCTAATCTGTGAGGGGCGTAGGAGGGTGTGGGAGGCTGTTGGGAGGAGTTCACTCGGCCGCAGCCTTGTGGGCTGGGTGAGGTCGGGCCGGCCGGCGGTTGGGTCCTGAGGACTTGGGGGGCTACTGCGGAAGCAAGGCCTGAGTTTCCTCATGGTGCGGTGGGGGACCGCGCGGGGGGCTTGGCTAGAGCCGAGGGCGCCGCGCAGCCGGCTGGGGGAGCCGAGGAGCCGGCGCGCGAGCGCGGGGTGTCCAGGAGCGCTCGGGCTGCCCGGGCGGGGCGGAGGGCAGCTGCGGCCTGGCCCGGCGGTGCGCGCTGGGCCCCGCGGCCGGGCCGGGGACCGCCGCCAGGGAGCGCTGCGGGCTCCCGCTCGCCCGCCCCCCGGTAGGCGGGGCCGCGCTCTCCCCGCAGCCGCCGCCGCAGCCGCCGCCTGGGCCGCCCCGTGTCCCCGGTGGAGCCGCCGCCGCCGCCGCCGCGAGCTCGATGCGGACGGAGCCCGGGCCGGGCCATGGGGATCCTCAGCATCACGGACCAGGTCAGCCCTCCTGCCCTTCCCCGCTTCCTCTTTCCACGGCCCGGCGCCACCGCCACGCGAGCTCGGGGATGTGCGGCCTAGGTTGGGCCCGAGCCCGGGGCTCCCGCGGCTCCCGCCCCGCCCCACGCCGCGCTCCCCTCACCGGATCGGGTTGTCCTTGGTGGCGAGGAGCGGCGGGGGGGCGCCTGGCGCCTGGCGTCGGCGCCGCGGGAATCCACTGCAGCCCCGGAACCCCCAAAGCGGAGCCCCTCCAGCGACGCCCCCCTTTAACCGGGGTGCTTCCCCACCCCCCCACCCCCACCCCGGGTGCCGCTGTGGCTCCGGCCCGCTCGCTGAAGGCCGGTTCTCCCTGCAGCCGCCCCTGGTCCAGGCCATCTTTAGCCGAGATGTGGAGGAAGTGCGTTCCCTCCTCTCGCAGAAGGAGAACATCAATGTGCTGGTGAGCTGGGAGCAGGGAGGATGGCGAGCCCAGAATCGGGCTCCGGGAATCGGGACCCCTCCCCACCAGTGGGGCGGCTCCGGGGCTCCCGTGCACGGGAGCCTGCCCCCCGTTTGGCGCTGGCCGGGCTTGGAGCACTGAGCAGCGGGGCTGGGGATGCTCAGAAGGAGCGTTTTCCACCGAGCCATTGGGGTCTGCAGCGCCCCCACCCCTCCTGGAATGGGGAGAAGGTGGCCGGTGGCCCTGACTCCACCCTCCTAAGGTGCTGGTCTTTGCTTCTCAATACCGGGATTTAGGACGCTGCAGGATCTATGGGAAGAGATTGTGAGGCAGAGCTAGGAGCTCTCAGACTTGAGCTGAGACCCACGATAATTTCTCCCCACAACCGCTCCCCTTTTCTTCTATATTTCCAGGACCAAGAGAGACGAACCCCATTGCATGCTGCTGCCTACGTAGGCGATGTCCCCATCCTCCAGTTGCTACTGATGTCAGGTGAAAGTGGGGATCAGGAAGGTGTGGCACCTCCAGAGGAGCAGAGAAATCTCCTTTTTCATTTCCAAGGGATTTCTGGTGTTTGGGCCCAGGCAAAGGGGTTCTACTCCATAGAGATTCAGGTCCTGCTTGATCCCATTGGTTTCCTTCCTTCCCCCCTTCACCCCCCATCGAAATAGGATTGTATCTCCCCACAGGTGCTAATGTCAATGCTAAGGACACACTGTGGCTGACCCCTCTTCATCGTGCTGCTGCCTCTCGAAATGAGGTATGAGCCTTTCACTTCCTTTCACCCTTCCATAAAGAAGGAGTTGATGAAAGTGGGACTTAAGGGTTAGAAAAACTCCGTTCTCTGCCCTACAGACTATTCTACTCCAGATAGGGAGGAGGCCAGACCTAGGCTCCTCCCTCCTATCCCTAGAACTGGCTGGTAAGGGGGGCTGAATGATGCCAGCTGATGTGACGTCAGGGAGAGCTTAACACTGGGCTGGCAGACTGTGGGGGCCATGCTGCCAGGCCTGAGTGACTCATCCCTCCCTGGGGGGCCACCTTGAGTCTGATACCCCTCTGGGCACTGAGATTTCTTTCCTTATGATGAGGAATAGTAGCAGCGATCTGTTGCATCCTGACCCGTCATGCAGCATGAAAATTAACAGCACAACAGAGCCAAACATACCTCATTAGTGGGTTCCTGTATCCTAGTGCCATCAGTCCCAGAGAGACCAAAGACAATGACTAGGAAGGACGTTTCAGTCTGAGTTTTGGAGAGGGACCAGTATATATTTGTTTATGGAGGCAACAGAAATGATTTTGGTACCTGTAGGAGGGCTAAGGAAGATATTTGGGCTGTTAATTTAGCAGGAACATTTTTTTTTCTTGGAAGTAGGATTGGAATTTGTTGATCTACTTGGGGTAGATGTATTTGTGAGTGTAGATTTTTAAAGGGTTGGCTTGAAGAAGAGGAAGGAGTGTCTGTTTTCCTCAAGAAAAAAAAAAAAAAGATTTTAAGGCCTAAGGTGATCCAGAAGGTGAGAAGTAGGTATGGAAAGGCTAGGTATGTTAGGAAAATGTAGAGACTGTACCAGGAGGGTTGGGGCCATATGTGACATGCTGACCCATTCCTCCTCCTGCCTCTTCTTGTTTTGCCTCCGGTTTCTCCTTTGTATTTTCTCTTGTCCCTGCCCATCCACAGAAGGTGCTGGGGCTGCTGCTGGCACATTCAGCCGATGTGAATGCCCGGGACAAGCTGTGGCAGACACCACTGCATGTGGCTGCTGCCAACCGGGCTACCAAGTGTGCTGAGGCTCTGGCACCCTTGTTGAGCAGCCTCAACGTGGCCGACAGGAGTGGGCGCAGTGCACTGCACCATGCAGTGCACAGTGGGCATCTCGAGGTGAGGACCACTCCAATCCAGGCCCAGCCTTCCTCTTTCTTACCTTCCTGTCCGCTTTTTTCTACTTCTGGGCCATCAGGCCTGGGGCAGAAGCAGCTCGGATAATTATATAAATACTTGGATCCAAAGACTAAATGCATAGTTACACCAGAATGATTTTTTTTTTTAGTTTGCTTTGGTGCTGAGGATTGAACTAATGTTAGACAAATGCTCTACCACTGAGCTACATCTTTACCATTATTTTGAAATTCTTGACTTGAGCTGGGTGCCAGTAGCTCATGCCTGTAATCTTAGCTACTCAGGAGATTGAGAATCATGGTTCAAAGCCAGCCCAGGCAGGCAAGTTTATCTCCAATTAACCACTAAGAAGCCAGAAGTAGATCTGTAGCTCAAACAGTAGAGCTTTAGCCTTAGGGGAAAAAACTAAGGGACAGCACCTAGGCCCTGAGTTCAAGCATTAAAAAGAAAAAAGAAATTCTTGACTTAGACCTCAGGAAATAATAAACCCTTTGAAGTTACTTGGAAACGTTTATATACATTCCTTTTTCCAAAGAGAGGGTCCATGTCTTTCAGTACATTTGCAAAGACATGTAAGAATTTGAGAACCACCAGAGCATCTGAAGAGACTCCCATGCATTTTCTTTAAACTTCCAGATCTATCTGGTGTCTTCTCCTTAGTGCCTGTTCTTCTGTTTACTGTAGTCCACCTGATTGTTCTTCTTGGGAATGGCAGTATTGGAAAGCAAAATGTATTAGGCTGCCTCTGTCTTTCAGGAGATGAGAGGCCTCTGCCCTGAAGTAGGTTGAGGGCTCTGTGTCTTTTATATCCAATACAGACGGTGAACCTACTTCTCAACAAGGGAGCCAGCCTGAATGTCTGTGACAAAAAAGAACGGCAGCCTCTGCACTGGGCAGCTTTTCTGGGTGAGAGAAAATATATAGAAAAACGTAGGAATTTGACCTACAGAATTCTCAGGGCAAGGGGGTGGGGTTGCAGCCTTTGGAGGGAGGAGTTCAAGGTCTTTATGTTTAGTGTCCAACTCCTTAAGACTCTTTTTTTTCCTAGGGCATTTGGAAGTCCTGAAACTGCTGGTGGCACGTGGTGCAGACCTCGGCTGTAAGGACCGAAAGGGCTATGGGCTGCTCCACACAGCTGCGGCCAGTGGCCAGATTGAAGTGGTGAAGTACCTGCTCCGGATGGGGGCTGAGGTCAGGGTCTGAAGTGCTGGGTCTGGGGGCTCAGGATGGGAATTGGAGGTACAGAATCTGTTACAGATTTGGGGTGTGGCGTTGGGAGGCTGGGAGGATGTGCTGAGAGGGTTTGAATAAATCTTACGTTATATAATAGTGCCCTCATTCTTTTGGGTCAGAACCTGAAGGGGCTGAGGCTGTCAGATTTCTGGGACTCTATGTGTTGTTTCTACTTTTTCTTTTTTTTAACCTGATATATTCTTACCTTTATTCCTGATAACGCAGATTGATGAGCCCAATGCGTTTGGAAACACAGCTTTGCACATCGCCTGCTACCTTGGCCAGGATGCTGTGGCTATTGAGCTGGTGAATGCCGGAGCCAATGTCAACCAGCCAAATGACAAGGGCTTTACGCCATTGCATGTGGCTGCAGTTTCTACCAATGGCGCTCTCTGCTTAGAGTTGTTGGTCAACAACGGGGCTGATGTCAACTACCAGGTGCTTGAAGGGATGACACACGGACCAGTAGGAAGAGGGACTTGGCTCTGTGGCTTCTGGCCGTATCCAGATAGCTCTCCTGGGGAGTTGTTCATTTGATTCCTGGGGTGTTCAGATCTTATGGGGACCTAGGAGAGTATGTTCTGAGAAGATGCTCATATGAGCTTTCGATCCCCTTTGAAAGGGGAAACAGGTCATTCTCTATGTTTCGTACTAAATTAACTTTGCCATGTTTCCACAGAGCAAAGAAGGGAAAAGTCCTCTGCATATGGCTGCCATCCATGGCCGTTTCACACGTTCCCAGATTCTCATTCAGAATGGTATGGACTCACAGACATTACTCCTCATCTCCTTCTTCCTCCTGCCCCAGCTTTCCAGTCAAGATTGGCACTTGCAGCTCTGTCCTGCCCAGTCTCAAACAAGTTGATAAACAAAACAACATGTAGAAATGCTTAACTTGACCAAACTTAATAAGTACTCAGGTGGTAACTAGCTGGTGTGACTGGTCTTAACGTGTGTATCTCCATCTCAGGTAGCGAGATTGATTGTGCTGACAAATTTGGGAACACACCCCTGCATGTGGCTGCTCGCTATGGGCACGAGCTGCTCATCAGCACGCTCATGACCAATGGCGCGGACACCGCCCGGTGAGTCCCTCTCACACTGCTTGGGGGCCACTCAGTTTGTACATACTACTCACATTGAATGTAGTCACAGAGGTCCTGGCCGAAGGGAAGCTTGGAGAACCTCTCCTGATTCTTTGGGTGGTAGTAGGCCACAGAAAAAGAACTGTAACTAGTCTATCCTTGGCCCAAGGTATGAGCCCCTCCACTTCTTCTCAGGCGCGGCATCCATGACATGTTTCCCCTGCACTTAGCTGTTCTCTTTGGATTCTCTGACTGTTGCCGGAAGCTTCTTTCCTCAGGTATGTGCTGACAGGTCAGGGTTGAGCAGGTGTTGAGGGAGCAGAGGGCTTCCCCAGTGTGCAATGTGCCCAGAGCTCCTGGAACAACCTGTGGCCATGCTCCTTGTAGGTCAGCTGTACAGCATCGTGTCTTCGCTCAGCAATGAGCATGTGCTTTCTGCTGGGTTTGACATCAACACGCCTGACAACCTTGGCCGCACCTGTCTTCATGCTGCTGCTTCTGGAGGGTGCGTTTCCTTTCCCACACCTTGAGAAGAGCACTGTGTAAGGGCCTGAGCCCTCACTGCCTACCCAGATCTCTTCCCCTACACAATGAGAGTAGTCCTGGCAGAGAAGGCTATCCAGTTCCATTCTTTCAGACCCTCCCTGGGGCTGCAGTGGCTCTTTGAGGCTCTCTCACTCTTATCCCTCATCTTCCTTTTAGAAATGTTGAATGTCTTAATTTGCTGTTGAGCAGTGGAGCTGACCTGAGGAGGAGAGACAAATTTGGAAGGTAAATCAATATGCAAGGGTGCTCTTAGGAAGTGGCTGGTTAGAGGGGGCAACTAGGAGCAGGAGACCTAAGTGAGGAGAGCATTGTATGCATTGGGCTCTTTCTCTGACTCCTCCCACTCACTTGCACTTTCCTCCAGGACTCCACTGCACTATGCAGCTGCCAATGGTAGCTACCAGTGTGCTGTGACACTGGTGACTGCTGGGGCAGGTGTCAATGAGGCTGACTGTAAAGGCTGCTCTCCCCTCCACTATGCTGCGGCCTCTGACACGTACCGGAGGTGAGACTTCCTTTCTGTTTCTTCTCACACCCCATACACCTCTGAGCCATCCTGACCTCTTCACTCTCTTCCCAGAGCGGAACCCCACACTGCTTCCAGCCATGATGCTGAAGAGGACGAGCCACTGAAGGAGTCCCGTAGGAAGGAGGCTTTCTTGTGAGTACCAGGGGCTCCTGGGGTGTGCTATCCCCATAGTGTACTAGGTGCACTAGATAAGCAAATTGGGTTGGTTGGTTGGTGTTGTAGTGAAGCCTAGATTCTTGCCCGTGCTAGGCAGGTAAGGTACCACTGAGTCACATTCCCATCCAGTAGTAAGCATAAAAGATGAATTACTCCAGGGCTGAGAGTGTAGCAGTAATAGAGCACAGGCCTTGGGAATCAGTTGCCATTATCAAAACAGCACTGTACTCTGGAGTTCGGGACAGGAAGAACATGAATTCTAGCCAGCCTGGACTACATAGTAAGGCCATGTCTCAAATAACAGCTATAGAAAGTAATTACTATAAATTTCTGCCTTTTAAAAATGAACCAGCAAGGCAGGTGCTAGTGGCTCATACCAATAATCCTAGCTACTCAGAGAGGCTGAGATCTGAGAATCAGTTCAAAGCCAGCTGGGACAGGGAAGTCTGTGAGACTTTTATCTGCAATTAATTATCTACAAAACAGAAGTGAAGCTGTGGCTCAAATTGGTAGAGCACTATCCTTGAGCAAAAAAATCTCAGGAACAGTGTGTAAGCCCTAATTTCAAGCCCTAAGACTGACAAGAAAACAAAAGCATACCAAAAAAAATCAGCTATTGGGAAAAGAAGACGATCCTTGTACTTATTAACTTAAGTAGCTAATAATGGGGAAAACTGGGTATAAGGTATGTGAAAACTATACTATTTTTACTGTTTTTGTTTATTTGGCTTGTTTTGGTTGCCAGTCCTGGGGTGTGGACTCAGGGCCTGAGCACTGTCCCTGGCTTCTTTTTGCTCAAGGCTAGCACTCTACCACTTGAGCCACAGTGCCACTTCTGGCTTTTTTCTGTATATGTGGTGCTGAGGAATTGAACCCAGGGCTTCATGTATACGAGGCGAGCACCTTACCACTAGGCCATATTCCCAGCCCCCTTTCACTGTTTTTCTATCAATTTAAGAGTGTTCTAAAATAGAAAGGTTATTTAAAAGAAAACACTTAGAGAAAACACTAAAATCTAGGAGACTCAACTATGTGAAAATCACTTAAAACTTTTCTGTGCTGTTTCCTCATAGTAGGGATAAAAATCCTATTGAGGGGCTGGGAATATGGCCTAGTGGCAAGAGTGCTTGCCTTGTATACATGAAGCCCTGGGTTCTATTCCCCAGCACCACATATATAGAAAATGGCCATAAGTGGCGCTGCGGCTCAAGTAGCAGAGTGCTAGCCTTGAGCAAAAAGAAGCCAGGGACAGTGCTCAGGCCCTGAGTCCAAGGCCTAGGACTGGCAGAAAAAAAAAAAAAAAATATATATATATATATATATATATATATACATATATATGGTATCGAATTCTGAGGATCATTATGATAGTCAAAGTATCTAATATGTATGAAGTGCTTAGCACAGTGGTTGACAATAGTAAGTGCTAACTAAGTATCTTATCATTATTAGTAGTATGATGAATAAGAGATTAGAAGGGTGCCAAGAGTTATGGAGAAGGCAACTAAGTGGGAAGGTTAGGAAAGGCCCCGCAGAGGAGAGGAACATCCAGATTTGTGATGACTTGGATCTCACACAAACTGAAAGGAAGAGGCCTTCTAGACAGGCTCAGCATGCCTGGAGGCAGGGGGGCTAGGTGAGCCAGCAGAAATTACATGCCCAGGCTCCCCAGGGGTGGGTTCAGAGGACACAGGGGGTGTTGAACTGGTGACCCAGGGCAGACCTCATGAAAGGAGTGGGTCTGGAGCTGAGGTTGAATGGGCTGGATGTAGAGAATCTTCCTAGAGCAGAGGATGGCCTAGGGGACTCTCTTGCCGCCCTCCTCCGGCCCTTTGTGGGAGGCACTCTTGTGGGCTGGGCCTGTCACTACCTCACAGTCTCCTCCTGGTTTCCCAGCTGTCTGGAGTTCCTACTGGATAATGGTGCCGACCCCTCCCTGCGGGACAGGCAGGGTTACACAGCTGTGCACTATGCAGCCGCCTATGGCAACAGACAGAACCTCGAACTGGTATGTGTTGAGATCTGGTTTGGGAAGTTGGGGGCAGGGCAAAAGGCCACAGTCTGCCTTTGGCTTTGTGGAGTGGTTGCATCAGGGTGGTCCTTTGGTCTAGCAGTGTAGGGGATTACTGTGAGCAGGGCATGGGGCAACATCGTGGAAGTTCCAGAACATCAGCACTGACTTACCTGTCCATTGCAGCTCTTAGAAATGTCCTTTAACTGCCTGGAGGATGTGGAGAGCACCATTCCAGTCAGCCCTTTGCACTTAGCTGTGAGTTCCATGTCTTTTCCTCTCATCTTCCTTGAAACTACCCGCCCCTGGGCCCACACAAGGGTGCTAGCACTTGTGATGCTTGTCTTTGCTTTTGCTTTCTTGTGGGGATGTGGCAAGCAGGCAGTGATTTGGAGAGGGGATAGGCACAGAGCAGGAAAGACACCAGAGGGGCCCAAGGAGCTTGCAGATGTCTAGTGCCTCCCTGTGCCGCCCCCCCCCCCCCCCCCAGCAATCTGAGTGGGGATGAGATGTCCCCAGCTGTATCTACTGGTTACCTGCACTACTCTAGGCCTACAACGGTCACTGTGAAGCCCTGAAGACACTGGCTGAGACGCTGGTGAATCTGGATGTAAGGGACCACAAGGGCCGGACCGCGCTCTTCCTGGCCACTGAGCGAGGCTCTACTGAGTGTGTGGAGGTGCTTACGGCCCATGGCGCCTCTGCCCTCATCAAGGAGCGCAAGCGCAAGTGGACACCCCTACACGCTGCTGGTTAGTGCCCACTTCAGACTGCTGCCCTCCCCTTGCCATGACAAATCCCTCCTTAACAGTTAGGGCTGAAGGTGGGGTAGAGAAGGAACATGGAGACTTTGTGACTAGTAGCTTACTACCTTGAAGAGCACTCCCTGCCACAGGCCTTTCCATACTCCTAACTCTTGAGTTGTTCAGGATCAGTCTGTTTCCCTCCGTCCTGCCTTCTGCACACTCTCCTGACACGGGCCCCCTTTCCTCCCAGCTGCCTCTGGCCACACTGATTCCCTGCACTTGCTGATCGACAGTGGGGAGCGAGCTGACATCACAGATGTCATGGATGCCTATGGACAGTGAGTGTGGGCCAGATGTGGGGTACAGTTTTTTCCATCTGTGTTGGATTCCTCACCCTTTCCCCTGCCTCTTCTGTAGAACCCCACTGATGCTGGCCATCATGAATGGCCACGTGGACTGTGTACATCTGCTGCTAGAGAAAGGATCCACAGCTGATGCTGCTGACCTCCGGGGCCGCACCGCCCTCCACCGTGGGGTGAGTGGGTCCCTGGTATAGATTACTCCTCAGTGTGAGCATAGGACACTCTACAGGGCATCAGCACATCCAGGAGGTAGGGCAGGATTTTGTACCCAGGTCTTACTGCGCCTTACCATGCTTGCTTGCTTTCTTGCGGATGAGCACCTGACATTCCCAGCTAATTTCCCTAATGGTCCAGCTTTGTCATCACACGCAGCCACATGCTCACCTAGACTGCACAAGATACTGTGCTGGCCCTGTCCCATCAGACAGTGATGCCACCACCCAGGTTTGTTGCCATGCTCACCTAGCCTAAAGCTGCCTCCTCTTCTCCCATGGGATTTTTCTCTTCTTTTTTTTCTCCCCCTTTTCTTCTTTTCTTTTGTGCTGGTACTAAAGCTTGATCTACAAACCTTGTGCTCTTCTTGTTCAGCTTTTTCACTCAAAGCCTTTTTACTACCAAGTGTGACACACCCCCAATTCCAGCTTTTTGCTCATTAATTGGGATAAGAATCTTGAGGATTTGTCTGCCAGGGCTGGCTTCAAACTGTGATTCTCAAATCTTAGCCCTGAGTAGCTAGATTATAAATGTAAGCCACCAATACCTGGCTCTTTTTACTTTCTTGTGCTGGTACCAGAGCTTAAACTCAGGGCCTGGGCACTGCCATTTAGCTCTCTGGAGCTATACCTCCAGTTCTTACACTTTGCTGGTTAATTGGAAATAAGAATCTGTCAGCTTTTCTGCTCCAGTTGGCTTCAAACTTTGATCCTCACACCTTGATCTCAGCCTCCTGAGTAGCTAGGATTACAGGTGTGAGTCACCAACGATGGGCAGGCTGCTGATCTTTGTTTTTGTTTTTTGCCAGTCCTGGGGCTTGGACTCAGGGCCTGAGCACTGTCTCTGGCTTCCTTTTGCTCAAGGCCAGCACTCTGCCACTTGAGCCACAGTGCCACTTCTGGCTGTTTTCTGTATATGTGGTGCTGGGGAATTGAACCCAGGGCTTCATGTATACGAGGCAAGCACTCTTGCCACTAGGCCATATCCCCATCTGCGCTGCTGATCTTTGTTGTGGGATTTTTTTTTTTTTCCTTTTGGTCAGTCATGGGGCTTGAACTCTGGGCCTGGGTGCTGTCCCTGATCTCTTCAGCTCAAGGCTAGCTCTCTACCATTGAGCCATAGTGCCACATCTAGTTTTCTGGTGTTTTTTTCTGGTGGTTAATTGGAGATAAGAGTCTCATGGCCGCCCTTCCTGCATGGGCTGGTTTTGAACTGCAATCCTCAGATCCAGCCTCCTGAGTAGCTAAGATTAGTAGCTAGGCATGAGCCTCCTGTGACCGGCACAAGGCTGCTGATTTCTTTTTTTTTGCCAGTCCTGGGCCTTGGACTCAGGGCCTGAGCACTGTCCCTGGCTTCTTTTTGCTCAAGGCTAGCACTCTGCCACTTGAGTCACAGCGCCACTTCTGGCCATTTTCTGTATATGTGGTGCTGGGGAATCGAACCCAGGGCTTCATGTATACGAGGCAAGCGCTCTTGCCACTAGGCTATATCCCCAGCCCCGAAGGCTGCTGATTTCTAACCCTAGAATTATTGTAGAGATAATGATTACAGCCCTGGAAGTGGTTCTTGCTCCTAAATCCTCTCCCCCTCCCCCAATAGCAACTACCTAGTAGGAAAAGAGTGGCTCCTCACCACTCCCCTCACCTGTCTCCTGCAGGCAGTGACTGGCTGTGAGGACTGCCTGGCTGCCCTGCTGGACCATGATGCATTTGTGCTGTGCCGAGACTTTAAGGGTCGCACACCCATTCACCTGGCCTCTGCCTGTGGCCACACTGCAGTCCTGCGGACCTTGCTGCAGGCTGCTCTTTCCACAGACCCCCTGGATGCTGGGGTAGATTACAGCGGATACTCACCCATGCACTGGGCCTCCTACACTGGTATGAGTAGGGCCTTGGCAGGTGTGGGGAGGTGCGTGGGGCATCAAGGAGAAAGGCGGGTTGAAGCAGAGCATCTGGAATTGGAGCATGCAAGATAGGACAGGACAGATGGAGGACCATGCCTTTTCTCTCCACCACACTTTCCTCCTCAAACCCAGGACATGAAGATTGTCTGGAGTTGTTACTTGAACACAGCCCATTCTCATACCTGGAGGGAAACCCCTTCACTCCTTTGCACTGTGCAGTGTAAGTCTCTTCTTTGGCCTCGGCCCTCTCAAGGCACTGTGGCCTGGGCTTATGGTTGGAACTACATCTCCTTTGTCCTTCCTGATGAGTCCTCCCTCTCCCCAGAATTAATAACCAGGACAGCACCACAGAGATGCTGCTGGGAGCTCTGGGTGATAAGATTGTGAACAGCCGAGATGCCAAAGGACGGTGAGTAATGAGCAGCCTGAGCTGCCTTTGGCTTTGGCTTCCTGTCCATGTGGAAGCACCTTCCCTGACTCACCCTACCCTGGCCCCCCAGGACCCCCCTTCACGCCGCTGCCTTCGCGGATAATGTCTCTGGGCTCCAGATGCTGCTGCAGCATCAAGCTGAGGTGAACGCCACTGACCACACGGGCCGCACTGCACTCATGACGGCGGCTGAGAACGGGCAGACCGCTGCTGTGGGTGTGTAGGGGCTCGGCTGTGGCAGGGAGGAGTCCCCAGGGTGTTTGCAGGGTGGGCCAGCCCTGCCTGCAAGGCTAGAAAGGGATGGGGGGTTCAGGATACAGGTGTCTTTGGATAGCTCATCCTCTGAGGATGGGACACAAAGTCTGTGCAGATGGGAGGGCAGACTGCTAGGATGGCTGTTGCCCAGGAGAAAGCAAAGTGATCATCCTTGATCCCATTTTTCTTGTAGAATTTCTGCTGTATCGAGGGAAGGCAGACCTGACTGTACTGGATGAGAACAAGAACACTGCCCTCCACTTGGCTTGTAGCAAGGTACTGCCCAGATTAGGGGGCAGCATGAAGGCCTGATGAGCAGGATAGATCCTGATTGCAGAATGGACTGCACCAGCAGCCAAGGTTGCCCAGCCTATGGGATAGTAGCATGGCTCCTGTCTGTCTGCCATCCCCCCCAGTCCTACCCTATGGCTTGTCCTGATTCTACTTCACAAATGTCCACTCTCTGTTCCTCTCCCTCAGGGCCATGAAAAATGTGCCCTCATGATCCTGGCAGAAACCCAAGACCTTGGCCTTATCAATGCCACCAACAGTGCGCTGCAGATGTGAGTGCCCAGGGAAGGGGGCTCCTGGCTGGGGGAGGCAGGTGGGTGAAGAAAACGGCCCATGCTCCTGGGCTCTCTGGAGCTCCTAGTGTTTTATTCGGCATTCTCACCACCTGCCTGGGGGTGGCAGGACTTGTTGGCATCCAGGTGACTGTGTGTTTCTCTTTTCACTTTCTCTCTTCCAAGGCCACTCCACATTGCTGCCCGGAATGGTCTAGCTTCTGTGGTGCAGGCCCTCCTGAGTCGTGGGGCCACAGTGCTGGCTGTGGATGAAGAAGGTGGGTGGGGTCCGGAGCCCCCCGCCTCTCCCGGGTTTGGGGTCAGGGACATTCTACAGGAGGTGACTTCTTAACCTTGCTATAAATGAGATTTTCTTCCCAGGGGAACTCTTGAGAGCAGGGACCCAACAATAGTACTCTGAGTCTCACAGGGGAGTCTGATGGAACTAGGTGGAGACCCCCACAGGGACAGGAAGGCATCCCACACACACCCCTGGATGCTGTCCCCATGGGCTGCCCTCTCCCTATACTCACAAGCTGCCTGTCAGCCTCCCTGGGCCCTCACCACCCCAGATTTCTGACTGTGCTGGGTGCTTCCCTGCCTTGGCTCCCCTCCACAACTGAGAGCTCAGGATCTGGGGAGGGTGGGTGGGAACCCTGGGACACAGGAGTCATGCGTCAGTTACTCCCCTTGGCCCTGCAGGTCACACCCCAGCATTGGCCTGTGCTCCCAACAAAGATGTGGCAGACTGCCTGGCCTTGATCCTTTCCACCATGAAGCCTTTCCCACCCAAGGACGCCGTCAGTCCTTTCAGCTTCAGCCTGCTCAAGAACTGCGGCATCGCAGCCGCCAAGACGGTGGGTGGCTGTGGCGCCTTGCCCCATGGGGCCTCTTGCCCCTACAGCCAGGAGCGGCACGGTGCCATTGGGTTAGATGGCTGCTACTCTGAGTAGCCCCTCCAGTGTCCCTCTCCCCGCCGGTGGCTTGATATTATTCTATTTATTTAGAAAAAGTCTACACATTTAGGGCACTTTAAAGGAGAACACGACTGGGTGGCGGGGCAGAAGGGGGGAAAGGAAGCACTGGGGAGCAGCTGCTCACCCCTTTGCCACACCTTCCTGGCCTGGCAGAGGTCTGGGACCGACAGGGAGCACCCCAGGCCCTTGGTACCCCCAGGGCAACCCTTTCTGCCAAGTGTCCCAAAATGATTGCTAAATGCCTGGCTCCCTCTCTCTTTGACTCCATCTCTCAGTTCCCCTTTCTGCTACCAGCTGCCCCTCCTCCTTCCTTCTGACTCTCCTCTGTGTCCCCCTTCTCCCTGCCCCTACTGCCAGGCAGACCCCTCCTCTTCTTCCATACCCATCACTGCCTCCCTGCTCGGCTGGCCCCTCCATCCCCGCAGCAGTGAGAAGCCTTAATTTCTGGTACTGTGTGAGCACTCTGGGGTGTCCCCTTCCCCCTTCAGGGGCAGCTAGAGGATGAAGGGGGAGGGTATTTAGCACTGGGGCCTGGAACTTTTCCCCTACTCTCTACCCTATCACCCCTAAAGTTCAAATGCAAAACACTTGAAGCAGCAACTACTGTACCTGGGCCCCAATCCTGCACTCTCCCCTGGCTCCTCATATGCAAATCAAGGGCTGGTTCTGCCCCCACAGCCTGCCCCCACCTCCCGACTCCCCACTTGGCCCCCTAACCACGCACTTTAACCTTGCTTCTTTCTTTTCATTTCTTTTGGGAGAGCAGAGCCTGTGGCCCTTCCCTCCCTGGCTCTCTTCTCCCTGAACTTTGAGGCTTGTCATGAATTTTTAAGTAAGCATTTTATTCTTTAGGGGAAGAAACAAATTAATTTCCTGCCCATTTCAAAAACCACAGCCCTCGTATGTCCTCTGTGTTTCAGGCATGTGCTTGCATGTGTGTGGAGGGAGGGACCGTGTTCTCCCTCTTGTGTCCCCAAGCCCCTGGGTTCCTCTATGCCCTTCATCAGCCTCTACCTTCCTTCATGTCGGAGAGTACCCACTGCCCCAGTCACTCCTGATCTGAAGCCAAAGACGGTGGGAAGGGCAGGGGCAGACTAGGGACCGAGGCTGCTCATTAGGAAAGCAGGCCTTCCTCCAGTGTGAGGAGAAAGTTCTGGTCAAGGGAGCTACAGGCAGACACTGGAGCTCAGTTCCCTGCCTCCCAGCAGAGGGGGAGATGGGATTGAGTAGGGGCTGCACTGGTAAGATTCCTCAAACTTGTACCCCAAAAGCCAAACTGGGCTAGAGTGAGGAGGGGCAGTGTTTTCTCTAAATGTAGCATTGCATCTGGCCCTGGTCCCTTCAGATGCCCTGTCCATCCATCTCGGTGAGCCTCTGCCCCAATTGGTCCCACTCGTGTAGCCCAGTTTCCCTTCCTCACACTCAATACCTCAGCCAGGGGCCAAGACACAGAACTTGAATAGAGGTCCTGCCCCTCCATCCCGCAGTGCATCCTCGCCCAGTTTGGCTGTCATCAGTATTGTCCCTCAAGAACTGGATAGGCTTCGTTTACACAGTCCAGGGTCTCCCCTGGGGGAGGGCCCTCAGCCCCTTCCCCTACCCAAGCTTGCTTTCTCCACATTCCCACCCAGTTTTCAGTTGTGTCCCCTGAATGTCTCGCCACCCTTGCCACAGGTGAGCTGAGGGGAGAGGGGCTGTCCCAGGGCTCCCCCCTCCCTCCAGGTCCCCTGCACCATACCTCATGCTGGTTCTCTGAAGCCTGGGGCATTTGTCCAAGTCTTTATTCCTTTTCACGGTCCCTCTATATCTCTGTGTCTTGCTTCTTCCAACCTTTAGATCCTAAACCATTTCAAGGCTTCCAAATGACCATTCTTGTTGAGAAGGATTGTGCAGCTTTTAGTTTTTATTTTTGTTTTCAAAGCCAAAGGGCCTTGGATGCCCCCTCTTGCCCATCCCCCTCCCCCTCCATACCTTGTCCTCCCCTATACGACAATCAATGTGACCTCTCTTAAGGGCTGCTGCCCCCACCCCAACCCTGCTGGTTCTGCAAAGCTTATCCCCCAACTTCAATTCTCTCTCCTAGATCCTCCCAGTTCCACCCCCCTCCCTCTCATTTTGGTGCTGGGAATTAGGTGGTGGGGGGCCAGGGGAGCAGGGGACAGGTCTTCCGGGAATGACTTGGGGTATCAGTCGTGTTCTCCTTTATCAATGCTTCATGACGACAGGAAGAGTATGAGTATTGTCAGGAGCCCCATTGTTCTGCTTTGCTAGATGAGATTTCTGGTTGTTGTCGGTACCCTGCTATCCTGGCACACTGTCACCAGTGCCCGGAAGATGGCAGGGGGTCGGTCCTCTGTCCCTTCTCACTTCTGTGGTTGTGAGGAGCCCCGGAGGGCCAGCAGCCTCCTCTCCTTATGCCAAAGGAAATCCCGCACCTCACCCCGGGCTCCCCGGCCCTTAGTGTTTTTTGAAGCATTTTGACCATTCTCATGGCCACTGCATATTTATTTTAATATTAAGAGTTTTTTTTTAAACCTCTTTGACTTAAACGGGTGTGGAGAAGTAAAACAGGCAGAATGCCCCCCAATCTTAAGGGGGTAGGGTGGGGAGGAAGCGCCTCCTTCCCTTCACCCTCCCCACCTCCCCTCCCCACCGCAGCTCTAAAGCACTTGCTTCAAGTAATAAGCACTTTTATGAAAAGGCCTATTTTTAAGTGAGGACCCTGGGAGCAGCCCAGGCGCCCAGCAAAGGAGACAGAGCGAGGGCTACATAGGAGACAGGGAAACAGACATGCGGATCAGAGGGCGAGATGACAAGAGCCAGTTTTTAAGTTTCTGATTTTTGGGGGGATGTTTCTGATTGGGCGGTGGCTTTGGTAAGGTTGTGTACTATCCTTCAGAAAACCGAATGGCACAAACTGTGGGTCCCAACATGGACCTACAGACCTGGGCCACTGCCACTGTCCAGCTGAGACTGATGGGCCACCTCCCCCACCCCGTGGCCCCCTGAGCCATAGGACTGCTGAAAACCACTGAATGTACAGCCCAGGTTGGGGTGGGGAGCGGCCCCTGGGGGAGGTGCTGCTTTTGTTTGGTGCTGTGGGGGGTGGGAGAGATGAGACTGAGGGACTGCCACCCCACGTAGACATGTGTTCCTTGGGGTGGAGGGGCTGAGGAGGGCTTGCCTCCCTCTCCAACCCCAGCCATGGCCCCTCTTCCTTCCTCACCCCTATCCGTTTTGACTGTAAGTCCAGCTCACCTTTGCCTTCAATATGTAACCAAAGGAAAACTCAATACTGTTTCCACCACTGTCTGCCCACCCGAGCACCTTCTTCCTCCCCGGACCTAGAAGGGGAGAAGAGGCTGGGGGTGGGGAGGGTGGGGTCAGAGAACGGTTCTACAACTGTACCCCTAAAACCTTCTCTGCGGTCTTGGAAGGGGTCCCAAGAGGTGGGGTGGGGCCAGGCTGGTGGGGCTGGGAGTAGGCACGCTATCTTATGCACATGAGTGTTTCTTGGTGGAAATGACTCCGGTGACTGTGCTCCAGCGGGGAGGCCCCTTCCCTCTCAGCCATTTCTCACCCTTTCCCCACACCCAGTGTTCATCCTCCACCTCCCCTTCCCACCGCAAAGGAAAATAGCCTTACAGACCCTAGCCCAGAAACCCTACTCCTGGGGCAATGGAGTGTGAGCCCCTTCCTACCCGCCGAGTTCAAACCCTACCTTTTACAAAGGAGGGGTAAGGAGCAAAGCAGCCCCTTTCCCTCTGTGCTGGCTCCAGCCCTCCAGTCCTTGACCCAGGATGGGCAAGGGCAGAGGTTAGGAATCTTTGAGGACCAAGCCCAGTGGACTGGGAAGAGGGAGATAGAGGGAAGGGTCTGACATGGGGACTCCCTCCTCCCGACCCAACGCCTAGAGAAGCGACCAAATCCCAGAGATGGGAGGGAGCTGGGGTGGGAGGGTCTGCTCTTTGAATTACTTGAAGGTACTGACTCTGAGGCTGCTGTTGCCCATGTAGGCGTGAGGGGGACACTGTCACTGCATTTAGGAGGGCAGAGGGTGGTGGGTGACAAGAGGATTCACCCTCGGCCCTCGCTCACTCCTGCTAGGCCCTTTCCCTGGGGAGTCGGCAAGCCTGATGGCCCCAGGGAGGGTGGGGAGAGCCTTTCCTCCCGTCTCCACCCTCACTCTGGGCACCCTCTCCAATTGCACTAAAGTAGCTGTTGTGCCAGTCTTACCCCATGCCAGGGTGGGGTCTCTGCTTCCAGTCTTTTCCCTACCGCCTCTGCTCCCATCCCGGACAATCTCCTTGTTCCGCTTGTATTCCTGGATAGCTCAGCTTTGTGTGCGTGTACGTGTGTGTGCGTGCGCACGCGTGTGTGTGGATGCGTGTGGATGTGCGTGTGTTTGGGGGGTTGGGGTGGGTTCTGGCTGGAGTGGGTTTGGCAGGGGTTTGGGAAGGGCAAGGAGAAAGATGGAGGATGAAGTCTCCTATTCCCCTTCCCCAACTCTAAGCCACAGAAGCCTGGGAGGGAGGGTGCCTACTCTCGCTGCCGCGTGTCTTGCAGATGTGCCAAAATGGGGGTGGGTGGGAGGGGAGGGTGCCTGGCAGAGCAGCCCCCAGGGTGGCTCTCTCAAAGCAATACAGTTCCCCTGCTGGGGAACGGCAAGACAGGGGAGAGGGTTGGGGTGGGAACCCCCCAGGTGTGGGGGGCTCTCCATGTACAGCTGTGTATATTCAGGGGCGTTCTCTGTCTGGTACCCGCTGTGGGCATCTATGTGTGTGTGAACCTCCCCTTCCCCATGCCCTGCATGACCTGTGATGCTGCAGACACCACCATCCTGTATGCAGGTGTGTGTTGGGGGGCACGGAGGGGCATGCTCCATGTCCTGTCGCACCCTCCACCCTGTGACCCATGTACTCGGTTGTAGGAAGTAAAGAGAACTGAGCACAATTCACTGGATTCTAGTTGAATCTTTCTCTAAGCAATTTTCCCATTCCTGTCCTTCTCCCTTGTCCCAGATCCACCTGTGGTGCTAGTGTTGGGGTCGGGGGTGTTCAATGCTGGTGGGCAGCAATAAAGGGCAGATCTGCCCAGATGCCTGCATCCCCAGGGTGCTGAGGGCTACAGGAAAAAGTGGGGACCTCGGTGCATTTGCCCCACCCCTCCCACTCCTCCCTGGGCTAAAGCACAATGCTCTCCCCTGAAGATGGATGCACCCTGCACCTTCCAGGCCCCCCACTCATGTCCTCCTCCAACCTGCTTTGAGCCCTCCCACCACACCTTGGTTTTCTATGCTGTTTTGGTGCAAGTACAACTGTCGTAGTCATGGCTTTGGGGATGGGTTCTGTTTATTAAAATCCTATTGCTCCTACTGGCCCTGTGTCCCGCCTCCATTCCTACGGTTGGGGGGAAGGAAGGAAGGGCAACCTGGATCCCTTGCCACCGGCCCCTGTCAGCCATCAGAGGCCAGGGGCAGTAGTTGCTCCTCCAGCAGGGCTATGGTGATCATGAGGCCGCCCCCCAGCAGCAGCCCCAGTCCCTGCAGCAGCACGTGGAGTGCGGGGAGGGGCTCGGGAGGACGAAGCAGGGCTGGGAGCTGAAAGACAAAAAGACTGTCAGGATTCTGCCCTGGCCTCCAACCTCCCCTTGCCCTGGAAACAGAGCCTCTGACAGCCTGAGATGAAGGGTATCTGTGAATGATCAGCAAAGCCCCTTCCCAACACTACTTTTGGTCCCTTGTTTCTCAAACACAAACTAGCCTATGGGCCAGTGCCCTCCAGACCTGGTGGAGATGAAAGGACCCTACCCCACTGCCCTGATCCCTCTCCTGTACCCCACACCTCTTACCATGTCCACAAGGGCCACGTAGAGGAAGACCCCAGCCGTGACCCCAAACACCCAAGGAGTAAGAGGGACAGGGCCCAAGCTGAGCCCCACCCCCAGAGCTGCACCCCCTAGTCCCAGGGCTCCAGACACGAGACTCAGCAGCAGCAGCCTCTGGAAAGACAGCCCTGCCTGGAGCAGCATTGCAAAGTCACCTGTCGGGGAGAGAGGATAGGACACGAGGGGATAAGCCAGTGCTGTCCCCTTCTCCCACTCCCACCTGTGGCCCTTGGAGATCTCCCCATTGTGGAGCCCACACACCACAAGTGCCATTCCTACCCAGTTCATGGGGCAATTCATGGCAGAAGACCGCTAGAGTGGTGCTGAGGCCGCTGGAGAAGCCATCAGAGAAGGCTGCACCTGTGGTCAGCAGGATCAAAAGGTGTCGTCCAGGAGAAGGGCACCTCCAGGGCCAGTCCTTACATCCCTGAATCCCTCTGATAATCTTCCCCCCCTTCTTGGCAGCCTCCTCCTTGTCCCGGCTGACAACTAGAAGCTCTGACATCCCTGGGTCTCCCATTTCCTCCCTCCATTCTCTCCCCTCACACCTATGGCCAGCCCATCAGTGAGGTTATGCAGACCATCACCCAGAAGCACCATCCATGTGATACTGGCACCACCACCACCCTGCTGCCCGTGACTGTGGCCTTGGTGCCCAGCAGAGGCTGGAGCTGGCGGAGACTGGCTGTGCTGTTCTCTTTGACCCTGAGCCTCTGGCTCTGCAGGAGAAAGACAAGGACACGTGTGGGTAGCTGCAAGGGAGCATTGTGATCAGGGAGCCCACATATTTCTCCTCTAGTCACCTGGAGCTGCCTGCAGGGGCCGAAGGGCTGTCCCACTGCCATCCTCGGGGTCCAGGTTTGGTGTTTCAAGACGTCTTTTGCGCCTGCAGTATCTCTGAAATAGGAGAACATCCCTCCTGGTGGAGGAGGCAGCAGTGCCAGGGACTAAAGGGAAGCTGGGCCACCAGCTGGGAAAGTGAACACCTGCTTCTACCTCTGGCACCTGGGGAATGCTCGTTGGCCTCCCCTACACATACTTCCAGGTTAGCACCTCCCTCTGTTTCTTTGTTGACTTGAACTGGGTAGAGGAGACCATTTGGCCAGAAGTCCTGGGGCTATGCTAAGAACCCTGTACCCTTTTGTTAGTGGACAGCAAATACCCCAGATCCAGGAGCACATGTTGCCCCCTCGTGCATGGTTTGCTTGGCCAGTTCTTGGCTAGGATTCTGGTCTTGGCAGGAGGAAGAGGAAAATATGTCACTCACTGGCCTGAGCTTTCTGTGCCGCAAAAGCCCTAGCACGTTTTCTAACACGAAGAGCAGGAAAAGGCCTCCAAGCACCGACAGCCCTGGACCCAAGTCCTCCTCTGGTCTCCCATTAGGTCCTGTGTGCTGCCCTCCTTGTGCCTGTCAGGAAGGAGGTCAGAGAGGCTCCTGGAAGCCCTGGTACCCACCAGCCTCCCCCCTCACAAGGGAGGTGCTCATCCACTCTACTAGAAGGCAGCTGGGGGGTGGGGGAACTCGGAGTAGGGGAACAGGATGTGGGAGTGGATGGAGATGGGGAAAGGTTGCTCTGTGGCTGGGAACACCTTGGATTCATGAACACCATTTGCCCCTGGGGCAGGAGGGCACAGAGGACGGGGGGTTCACATACATGCGGCAGCAGGTGTAACAGCGCATCCCCACAAAGAGTGCCCACAGCCAGGGCTCCCAGGAAGCCCAGCAGAGGTCGAAATAGATGAGGTCCCAGGAGCCTCAGCAGCAGCAGGGAGAGGGGAGCAGGGAGGCTGAGCAGCAGGACTGCCAGGGCACTATGAAGCAGGGCTGGGGAGAATCAGGAGGCGAAGTTAGGCCAGGGTTGATCCAGAGGCAAGGTGGGGCAGACTTACATTGCAAAGGACATGGGGCCCCAGGGAGCCCTTTTCCTTGGTATGGGGGCCCCGTTCCCTGCCAGGACACAGGGTGATCCCTACCCCCTTCTCATTCACTGACCAGACAGTAGATCTCCTGGAGGAGCTGGGGCTGGGGCTTGGACACAGACACGACTGTCAATCTGGTAAAGCAGGGCTGGGCACAGCAGAGCAAATTGACGAGGGGTCAGAGGAGCAGCAGGGCTCAGGCCAAAATTGACCAGCAGCTGGGAGCCATTGAGACACTGGGAGTTGAGAGAATTGTACAATGAAGGAGTCCCTGGGAACTCTCTCTCTCAGCTCTTTTCATCTCTCCTTCCATTGCACAGACCCCTAAGTGTCTCTCAAGGTCTGCTTTGCTCACACTGGCAGGAACATCAGAGGCAGAGGACTAGGTTATTTATCATCAATAGACCAAATGAAAATATTCAGTTCAAAGCTGGAAACCAGTGGCTCATGTATGTAATCCTAGCTACTCAGGAAGCTGAGATCTGAGTACCATGGTTCAAAGCTAACCTGAACAGGAAAATCTGTGGGACTCTTATTTTCAATTTCTCCAATTAAATAGCAAAATGCCAGAAGTGAAGCTATGGCTCAAATGGTACAGAGCTAGTCTTGAGAACAAAGGCTTAGGGAAGCCAGGTACTGGTGGCTCACACCTGTAAATCCTAGCTATTCAGAAGGCTGAGGATCTCAGTTCAAAGCTAGCCTGGGCAGAAAAGCCCATGAGACTTTTATCTCCAACTAACAAGCAGAAAACTAGAAGTGTAGTTGTGGCTCAAAATGGTAGCGCACTAGCCTAGAACAGAAGAGCCCAGGTACAGTGTTCAGGCCCTGAATTCAAGCACCATGACTGACACAAAAAAGGAAAAAAAAAATCGGGACAATGGCCAGGCAACAAAGAGAACGAAAATTCAGTTCAAGACAAATTGGGTGTCAGTGAACATTTCCATCATCTCCCTTCTTTGTTTGGTGATGAGCTTGTTGGACAATTAGAATCTTCTATGCTAGAATCCTCAAATGGAAAAGAATCTGAGATGTCATCCATCTGCTCAACAGTCTTATCACAGGTTTGTTCAACATCTACAGGGCTGCTTTCTGTGATGGGGCCCTCACTGACCTGCTTTCTCATCAAATTGCCTTTCAGGATTAAGCAGCCTTGGAAAAAGTTCACTGTCATTCTAAGTAAAGACAGCTATCTAGAGGCTGGGAATGTGACTTAGCAGGAGAGTGCTTGCCTAGCATGCATGAAGCCCTGGGTTTGATTCTTCAGCACCACATATATAGAAAAAGCCGGAAGTGGTGCTGTGGCTCAAGTGGTAGAGTGCTAGATGAGCAAAGAGAAGCCAGGGACAGTGCTTAGGCCCTTAACTAACCGTACTATAACTGAAGGGGCCAGTCTAAAAGCCCAGGTGACTCCATTTTTGACCCCAACTCAGAATGAACTCGGAGTGACCCTGACTGATGTAGTTTGCTGGAATTTAGCACAAACCAGAAAACCAGGCGTGTGGAACTGCATGAAGAGGTAGTGACAATCATTTCCCGACACCTGGACTGGTTCCTGGCAGCAGAGTCACAATAGGTGATTTCTAAAAATAATTAACGATCAACTAGGTATCAACAACAGTGTCATGGTGAAATTCCCTAGTATGAGCCCATTATGATGAAAGAGCAGGTATCACCCTGTGGTTTGTGGGTTTTCCCTATAAAGTTAGCTGTAAGATCGAGTCAGCGTGCTCCTGTTCAGGAGTGGCCCTGGCCGGTCAGTTTCTTTCTTGATGCTTGGCACAAAATAAAGCTTTACTTAACTTTTGCATTTTATCAGACTCATTCCTTTGTTCATGGACTTAACATAACAACATACCCTAAAGACCACATTGGGATTTTCTTAAAGTAACTATTAAAGTATAGACCCTAAACAATTCAGGCCACCTAATCCCATAGCTCCTTTCTGGAGATCATCATACTTACATCCTCATTCAGATGATCAGCTAATGAATGGTCCAACAGCAGAAGCCTGTGAAAGAGCTCCAAGCCCGAGGGTGCCACAGGTCCATTCTGAGAGGCCTTTGCCTCCTTTAAGTCATCCCAGCCTGAAGGATTCAGAGGCATGTCTGCCCAGACATCCACACTCAGCTCTGCATCCTGGAGCCTGAAATGGATGATAGAGCAAATTGGACTTACTCATGTTCCCAAATGCCTACCTAGGGGAAGAAAGGGCTAGAATTCCTGGGTTCCAGGATTCAGTCCTGGGGAGATCTGAGAACTGTCACATTGTAGGAGAGCCTAGAGATGGTGACATTGGTACTGAAGGAAAAAGCTGGAAGCACTCCAAACTGGGAGCCAAGTCAGCTTGGAGCACTGAGCATTGAGACTCAGCCAGGAATTTAGCATCTTTGTAAAATTTGCTTTCTTGCAGTGCTGGGGATAGAACACAGCACCTTGAGCATGGTAAATAAGCATTCAGCCACTGAACTACATCCCAACTCAAGAACAAGGAATTTAAGGTTCCAGGAAGTTGGAGGCAATAGAGGCAAGCAGGGTCTTGAAGAGTTGCTCCTTGGGTTTGTCATTTGAAGGACTGCTTTTATTAAGCCAGCGCTAGGCAACTAAGGAACTAAGCTAAGCACTAAAAGAGCTGGTGGATAGAGCATTTGGAGGTGGAGGGAGGAAGTTAGTACCTGTGTGTCAAATTGTCTCCAGCTGGGGGTACAACCCTCCCAGTCTGAGGCCCATGGTGTCCCAGGCGAAGCCCCTGGACTCGGCCTAGCCCTAGGCTGTGGAGAAGTCGGGCCAGGCCTCCTGCAGTCAGCGTCCCATTCTCTCCATACAGACCAAACAGCTGGGCCAGGTAATGGTTCTGCTCCTGCTCAGCAGGGCCTAGGGAGGGGACTGAGCCCCCTACCCAGCCCAAGACCATCCCCACACACAGGCCAGCCAACAGATAATGCGCTGGGGCCCCCATGATAGGGAGGGGAATAGGTTTGAGTCTCTAGTTCTGGTTTCTAGTCCCACTGGAACATCGTGAGGTTTGTACCCTAGGTGGAAATAAAAAAGTAGGAGGGAATTAGGGGGTATTCTTCTGCTCTCCAGATCAGGGCCAGGGGCAAACAACCTCCTTCCTCAGTCTAGAGGTGAATAGCAGCCTCTCCTTAGGCCTTCTCCTTCCCTCCTCATTGCATTCCTCTGGAACAGGCTCGGCCATCCAGATTTCAGTGCATCTCCCCAAACCAGAGCTATTTCTACATCTAATGCAATCTGATCCAGACCCCACGTTCTGATCTTGCCCCATCTCTCTGTTCCTCCCACCCCACCCTGTCCCTGGGTCCTCACCCCTACTGAGGATGAGAGCTGTCACTTCAGGCTGCTGGCAGGTTGGATGTTACAAGGTTCCTGAGTCAGGGAGGAGAAGCAAGGCTCAGGCTCCAGGTGCTCAGGTGCAATGGAGGCCACGTCATATAGAGGGCTGAGATGGATAGGTTGCCTTGTCCTAGCCCACCTGCTTTGGGGCGGGGAAAGGGGTGTGGCCAGTGTGGGAAGGTTCACATAGGAGAGGAGTTAATGGTTCACTGCTCTCTGGGGTGGGGGTCAAAGGTCACTTTTAGCGGGGGGGGGGGGGGGCAGGGGGGAGGAACCCTCCCCTGCCCTGAAAAAGCCACATGGTTAAGAACCTGTGCTTAGTTTTATTTCCCCTCCTTCTTAAACAATTCGTCCTCCTCTAAAACAGTACCATTTGTATGTACTCCCACCCCACCTACCTCACGCCTGGCACAGAGCTTGCTCTTTCTCCAACCCCAGCCCCATGCTCCCTGGGAAAGTTGCACCCAAGAATCCCTAAGCTGAGGAGTAGGGGGAAGAGGCAGGTAAGTGGTCACCCCAGACGCATGTGGGACAGAAACTGTTCTTAGCAATTCCCTACCCCAGAAAGCCTAAGAACCAGTGATCTCCCACAAAGGGAAGCATAAGAGAATCAATGACAAAGACCTGGGGAGCTCTGCAGGTAGACAATCAAAAACAAATCTTGGGCTTCCCTCTGCTTTCAGACCTGGCTTAAGATTAGGGGAGCAAAGTCTGATTGGAGCCATTGGTTCAGGGGGTTGAGGTTGGCATTACCTGACAGCAGAAGACAGGAAGGACGTTCAGAAGAAGGGGGACCCAGCCTTCTTATGGCAGGCAGGCGGGCAAGGGTCACCTGCAGGGAGGGGGCAGGGGAGGGACACTACCTTAAAGGGGCAGGCCTGTTTTCCCTAGGCTTCCTTGCCTCTCTCTCCCCTTTACCTTCTGGAATCCACAGCTTTCCCCCAAACCCAGCTTCTGACTACTTTCCTTTCCCACAAAAAGCAAAGAAGTCCACTGCACAATGGTAACATTTATTTAGGAAGGAGGGATGGGAATGAGACCCTTATACCACATATACACAACAGAGTTCAACTGTCATTTCTAGAGAGGGCTCTGAATCCCAGTGGGCAGGCTGGACAAGGCAGGTGTGGCCTTGGGGGGAATAAGGCCACTGTTCAACCACCTCTCCAGGGAAGTTCAGTGGCTAAAATACTGCTACCCCACCTCCCTGATGCCAAAGCCAGCAGCCCAGCAGAAGGCCATCTTGTCCTCCAGCAGAGACAGACACCTGGGTTGTGGTTGGTGGCAGGAGGGGAGGAAGCGTGTGTTGCTATCTTTTGCTGCTTCTGCGGGTTTCTTTGCCATTACTGACAGGGTTGCTGGAAGGGCCAGCAGGTGTGTGGTTGGGTTGGCTTCGAGTGATCCGGGTGCTGGGAGGGTGGGAAGGAGCGTGCGGGGGATGGGGGCCACCACCAGGACCTGGTGGGGTGCTCAGTCCATTCCCATTCTGGTTCTCAGAAGCTAGTGGTAGGAGAATAAACACAAAATTAGAGAATGAAGCTAGGACACGGTCCTATACAGAAAGCCAACCCAGGAATACCAAGTGAAGCAGATATGAAAACAAGCTGAGTTGTGAGTATGAATGGGGTCATTTTGTTTTGTTTTTTTTGCCAGTCCTGGGCTTGAACTCAGGGCCTGAGCACTGTCCCTGGCTTCTTTTTGCTCAAGGCTAGCACACTTGAGCCACAGTGCCACTTCTGGCTTTTTCTATGTATGTGGTGCTGAAGAATCAAACCCAGGGCTTCATGTATATGAGGCAAGCACTCTACCACTAGGCCATATTCCCAGCCCCAGAATGGGATCATTTTGGAAGTTGCTACCTAAACCCTGGTATGATATTTTTCTCTTATTTATCTCTGCATCATTGGGAGACAGAACTAGAATTATCTGTGCAATTAAATATTCCCTGACCAAAGATGGCTGCAAAACTGGAGAAGCACAGGAAGAAGGCCATGAAGAAGTTTCCAAGTTAAAAGGTAAGGAGGGGGTGGGCAGTGGTAGTAGGGTGGTGTTCAGAGCATGCAGCAGGCCTCTGGGTTCAATTCCTAGCACTACACGCCCCCCCCCCCTTTTTTTTTTTTTGCCAGTCCTGGGCCTTGGACTCAGGGCCTGAGCACTGTCCCTGGCTTCTTCCTGCTCAAGGCTAGCACTCTGCCACTTGAGCCACAGTGCCACTTCTGGCCGCTTTCTGTATATGTGGTGCTGGGGAATCGAACCCAGGGCCTCATGTATACGAGGCAAGCTCTCTCGCCACTAGGCCATATCCTCAGCCCCCCCCCCCTTTTTTTTTTGCCAGTCCTGGGACTTGAACTTAGAGGTCTGGGAGTGCACTGTCCCTGAGCTTTTTCTGCTCAAGGCTAGTGCTCTACCACTTGAGCACCATTTCTGGCCTTTTCTGTTTATGTGGTACTGAGGAAGTGAACCTAGGGCTTCTTCATACATGATAGGCAAGCACTCTACCACTAAGCCACATTCCCAGCCCCCATTTTTTTCCCCCTAGTCCTTGGGCTCATCTCAGGGCCTGAGCACTGTCCCTGGTTTCTTTTTGCTTAAGGCTAGCACTCTACCTCTTGAGCCACAGCGCTAATTCTGGCTTTTCCTATATGTGTAGTGCTGAGGAATCGAACCTGGGGCTTCATGTATGTGAAGCAAGCACTCTACCTCTAGGCTATATTCCCAGCCTTCTAACTCTTTTAGTAGTTTAGTGGAGTACATTACAGACACTCTTGCCCGAGCTGGATTTTAAGTGAGATGCTCAGATCTCAGCCTCCTGCATAGCTAGGATTACAGGCATGAGCCACCAGTGCCCAGCACTAACAGTCATATTTTCAATTGGAAACACAGGTGCTAGTTTCTTTGGTGGAATTCAGTGGTAACAGTGGCATTATTGAGGGCTTTTTACAGAGCCAGACTAATAGAAGATATTCCACTTATCCATCTATAACAATGTTTCAGAAAGCAACTAACCACATTGATAGGGGCCCTATAAGGTTAGAATGAAACTAAGGAGTTCCCATTGTCTGGCAACATTGTTGCCATGGTAATGTTGTAGTACAATGTATCGCTAATGTGTCTATTTTGAAGCTGGATACAAAAACCTACTGAACTGCTAGTTACATAAAAGTATAGCAATACAACTAAGTGTCTTACATAATACTCGATAATTGATTGTTACCCATTTATGTATTTACATATATGTATATATTTACAGATATGTATAAACCCATGTGTGTGATAAGTTTGAGTTCAGTGACTTGTGCTTGCTAGGCCAGGGGCTCTATCATTTGAGCCACCACCCCAGCCTGCACTATATATATACACACATATATATATTTTGTTATTTTAGAGTGTACCCCTTCTATTTACTAAAAAAGTGTCAGGCAGATAGATCACTGAGGAGCAACCCCATGCTTCTCATTGCCTCTGAAGGCTTTCTAGTGGGACAAGTAAAAGAAATTGTCCTAAATTGTCTCTAAAATTCAATTACCAAATGCCAATTCACTTTGTTCTCTACAAACACATTCAAAAATGGAAAAAAGAAACATCCATGGCATATAAACTCAACCTTGTTTTTTTTTTTTTTTTTTTTTTTTTTTGCCAGTCCTGGGGCTTGGACTCAGGGCCTGAGCACTGTCCCTGGCTTCTTTTTGCTCAAGGCTAGCACTCTGCCACTTGAGCCACAGCGCCACTTCTGGCCATTTTCTGTATATGTGGTGCTGGGGAATCAAACCCAGGGCCTCATGTATATGAGGCAGGCACTCTTGCCACTAGGCCATATCCCCAGCCCCTCAACCTTGTTTTTGAGCTTTCCAAATTCTTTTTCACACGGACTCCTGTATACCCAGCTTTTTCTATTCCTAACCCTGTGCAAGCCCAGGCTAATGTGTACTTGTGTCTTAATTTTTAGTAACAAAAAAAAGTTTAAAGGGTAAAGTAGTAGTGAAAAATTAGCCAGGCATCAGTGGCTCACACCTATAACCTAACTATGGCAGGCAGATAAGAGATCTGAGGGCTGAAGTTTGAAGCCAGCCCCTAAAGCAGCCAAATTCATGATATTCTTCCAATTAGTAAAAGCTGGAAGTAGAGCTGTGGCTCAAGTGGTAGAGTGCCAGCCATGAGCAAGAAAAAGCCAAGTAAGAGTACAAGGCTTTTACTGGGTGCTGGGAGTTTAGGCCTAGCTACCCAGAAGAGGCTGCAATCTGCAGATCCTGGTTCAAAGCCAACCAGGGTAGGAAAGTCTGTGAGACTCTAATTTCCAATTAATCACAAAAAAGTCAGAAGTGGAGCTGTGGGTCAAGTGGTCGAGTGCTAGCCCTGAGCACAAAAGCTTAGGAGCAATCAGAGATGGTGCCCATAACTCAACCATGTCAGGCTGAATTCAAGTCCCAGGATTGGCGAAAGAAAGAAAGAAAGAAAGGAAAGAAAGGAAAGAAAGAAAGAAAGAAAGAAAGAAAGAAAGAAAGAAAGAAAGAGAAAAAAGGGCAAGGCCTTGAATGCAAGCCCCAGAGCTGGCACAAAACAACAATAACAAAAAAGTAGTGGGGAAAAAAAAGTTACACCATATAGCTTAGGTGTACTTTAGGTGATACCAGCAAGTTTGTGTCCATGTAATCTGATCATACATCCTAAGAAATGGGAGCACATTATCACTAAAAGATGCATGACTATACACATATACATATGTGTGTGTGTATATATATATATATGTATATATATTTATTTATTTTTGCCAGTCTTGGGGCTTGAACTCAAGGCCTGAGCACTGTCCCTGAGCTTCTTTTTGCTCAAGGCTAGTACTCTACCACTTGAGCCACAGCACCACTTCTAGCTTTTTCTATATACGTGGTGCTGAGGAATTGAACTCAAGGCTCCATGCATGCTAGGCAAGCACTCTACCACTAAGCCACATTCCCAGCCCTGGGTAGCATTATTTATACTTACAAAAATGTTATTTATGCAGATGGAATTTGTTACAAGGAATTGATTTAAAAAATTTAAATAAGGTACATGTAAGCTTTTTTGCTCCCAATAGTCACTGCCAGGTGTGGAGAAGTGATACTCCTGTTTTTCTTGAGAGAAAGTACCAAAAGGGTACTAGCACTTTACTAGTGACTGAAACAGGTTTCCAGATCTTTTAACCATAGGGACTTGCAAAAAGCATCGAAAGGGAGAGTCCAGTGAGAAGAATTAGGCAGAAAGGAATACCCTAAGGGAAATGAATCTTTCTAGGATGGGATGAGTGAGGGAGCAAGAGGGGTCATGGTTGGAAGGAAAATGTACCTGGAGAGGTGGCAGGGGCTCCGGTGGTAGCCTGGGGGGCCGTAGGGCTGTTGTCATTCTGCACCTGGAGGCACAGATTACATATTGAGATCCTGTTCACCACCACACCTGGCCTGACCACTTTCCCTACCTTCAGGCTAGGAGACTCACCGCTTTGTTGGGTGCCTGCTGGTTGCTATATTCTGGGTTGGGCTCACTGAAGTTAGGAACCTCTGAATAAACCATACAGAATCTGCAAAGGGAGGGAACCAAAGTCTTGGACTCATGCTCAGGATCATTGCTGGAGGCCTCAGAAAAATCCAGACACAGTGCATGATGTGTACACCCTTGCATTGCCTCCTGGGAAGTAAACTCCCCCTCTCACCCCCTTTGGGCTACCATTGTTTGATTCCGAACAGCACTTACTCTCCGATCTTCTGCAGATCACCCCCACGGCCAGTATACAGTGTGAGACAACCTTTGAACACTGATGCGTACCTGTGGGGGTTAAAAAAAAAAAAAAGAGGCAAGATTGAGTCTTCAGAAGAATTTTAGGGACTTTTAACCCCACCTTTCCCTATTGCTGCCCTTGGACAGCTAGGAATCTATAGCTGCCTTACCCTTTGGTGAGCCGAATAATGTCCCCAGGCTGGATCAGGTTGCCCACGTCGTCCCAGACTGAGATGTTGATGCTGCCCGTTTTGTCTGCTACTTTGCAAGTTCGAACTTCGTGCCCGTCCTTTGTCTTGGTCACTCGTCCTGAAGAGAAGAGACAAACAGGAGTGCGAAGATGGTCGTATGAAGGGGATGGTGATGGCCACAGGGATGAGATCTACATTTGGTTGAGGTAGTCGGTGTACAAAGAGAGCAAAACGCACATTCCAATGTGTATGTGTTGGGGGGGGGGAGTCGAAATGTGTGTGGGATGGATAATGGAGGGGCTAGCACCATGGAGAGGGCCTTGAGTGGAAAAAAGGCCCGCGTGGACAGAGTGCTATCTGTTCTCTCCACTGCAACGCCCTGTGTCTGAGGAGTGAGTGTGTCTTTGGGCGCACCCCGCCATCCTTGGAAGAAGAATGCAGATATTTTCCCCTACCACCCTCACCCCTCACCCTTCCCTGTATCCCACAGCCCGCACCCGCGGCACCAGCATAGCCACCTGTCTCCAGCACAATGAAGATAAGGTTCAGATTCTTGAGCCCGGGCTTGATATCCTTCACGAAGGTCTCCGTCGTCATGCTGCCCAAGACTTGGATCCCTTCTGGAAAGGGGAACCGGAGTTGAAGACTCAAGGCTGGGAGCCTTTGCCCGCCCATGCTCCAAGTCCCAAGGCCTGCCTATCCACTACACCCGGGCTGGGATCAGGTAGTCTCCAATCCTTGAACCCTTCTAGAAGGTTAGAAGCGAACTTCCCTGGGGGCCTCGAAATTTTAGATCAGAACTTGGGGGCCTCTGGATAGGATGTTCGTGGGGGGCTCGGAGGCCCTCTACCGGGATGCTTTCAGTCTCCCGCACCAGGGTCGCCGCCAGAGACGAGGGTAAGAAAACTGGTGCAGAACCACGGCGTGCAATTTTACTCGCCAAACCTTCCCGAACCCTCCTCCGGACAACCCGGGAATCGGTCCATCCCTTCCCCCATTCAGAGACCACCACCCACCCAGCCAGCAGGTCGGACTCTGCACGCCACCGAGCCGCCCGCAGGGGGAGCCACAGGTCCCGCTGCCGCCGGATGCTGCCCGCTGGAGCGCGGGAGTGCGGACATTTCCGGAAGTTTTTCTCGGACTGAGCTCCACTGGCCAATCAGCACCGCCCAGAGCCCCACCGCCAGCACCCACCCAGCCAATCGGGGCTCTGCGACTCACGCCGCGAAGGGGGCGGATTTCAGGTATTAAAGGAACCTGGCGGATGCTCAGCGCCACAGGAGGAAGGATGAACCACCAGGGGGCGCGCCAAGGTCCGATTTCCATTTATTTGGCTTGAATATGTATTTGGAACATGTATTTTGACTCTTTAAATTTTTTTTTTCATAAGAAGTAGCGGCACTATGAGGGAAAAATGATCAAAGGCTTGGGAATTCAGCGGAAATAAAATCTGCATTCCAACTAGAGCTTCACCTGTCTCGACAAATCTTTTTATTTTTTAACTAAAAAACAATGTATTTAAAAAAATTCTCAGAGTAGGATTGCTGAACCTATAACCTCGACAAATCTTAGCTGTGTAATTCTACCTTACAGATGAAAAAAAGTGGAAGCAATTAAAAACAAAAGCAGTGCCTAGGACACTATAGCCACTAACTAACATCAGTTTCTTCTCCCCTCCCATTGCTCCAATCCTCATCTCTATTCCTGATTGGAGGTCTTCATCACTAATTCACTAACCAGTTCAGTGAGGCCTTTTGGGACAAGTGACATTCACACCAGAGCCACATAGTAGGGCAGGGTCACCTCCCTTTTGAAAGAAACAGAAACCAAAACATAAAGAACAAGCCTCTCATTAATTTGCGAGGCACCTGTTCCTGCTGCTTTTTATCTCATTACACCTGAGTTCCCTGGAGGACCTGAAACGTTAGGTCCTTTGGGACCTGTCAGATTGTCAACAAAAGGTAGTGTGGTTGGAGGTATGGTTCAAGTGGTGGAGTGTTTGCCTAGCAAGAGTCCTGAGTTCAAACCCCAGTGCCACACAGACACATACATACACACACGACTATTGTGTATAAACCAACATTAAGACACACTAATGTGCATTATCATTTGCTTAGTGAATATCCATAATAAACACTACTCTTAGCTTGTTTAATTGTCCCTGACCTTATCATAGAGCTCTTTTTTTTTTTGCCAGTCCTGGAGCTTGGACTCAGGGCCTGAGCACTGTCCCTGGCTTCTTTTTTTGCTCAAGGCTAGCACTCTGCCACTTGAGCCACAGCGCCACTTCTGGCCGTTTTCTGTATATGTGGTGCTGGGGAAATCGAACCTAGGGCTTCATGTATAGGAGGCAAGGACTCTAGCCACTAGGCCATATTCCCAGCCTATCATGGAGCTCTTTAGGTTCCACATGACTTCCCTGGGTTCCCGGGGAACCCAGGTGCTTCCCCGTCCACATCCCCAACCACGGTGCTGCAACCTAAGGAGAGCAACTCAAAACCTAGGAGAAAAAGGTCTCTCTCTTCTCTCTCCTTAGTGGTTTCAGGGCACTCAATGAGTATTTGCAGAGCCAAGGTGGATAAGGAGAGTGGCTGGGCAGAGGCGGATAACCCGTTGGACACCCTTAGATGAAAGCTTTGCGGTGAGACACTCCTCCACTCCCCGCCCCACGGCCGCCTAGTTAACAGCAGTAACCATTCCCATGACTCTGAGTCACAGGATCGGGAGGCCCCGAGATGCTGACCACGGCTTTGGAGAGGCCTGGAAGACGGAGGGTCACATGACAGGCCAACTGCCCAGCGATCTCTCCCTGCTCCTCAAAGACGCAAGACCTGTGCGCCCCTCGCAATCGAAGCGTCGTGGTGCCACGGCATTGAACCTCAGGTTGGCCCGGGCCGTTCACGCCGGGAAAGAACGTGGATACATGCCTCCCAATGGCTACAAAGTCCTGGATGAGACCATAAGAACTTCCGGTCTAGAGGGGAGGCCTGGCTAGCTTCCGAACTTCCTCATTGGCTGTTCGTTGCTTCCAGGTTAAACAAAGAGGCGGGGCCTAGTGATGAGTTTCCGCCGGGTTGCGTAGCAGCCGTGGGCGGGGAGAAAGATCCGTCAGGGAAGGCGACGAGTGGTCCGAACCTCCTTCCCCTTCCTTCCCTTTCCCCTTCCCCTCACAGGAAAGGCTGGGACCCGGCACCGGGGCCATCCGGTGGCCGCCGCTGCCTCAGCTCCAGCCAGGCCTGGGTACGTGGAATCCAGGCCGGGCCCAGGGCGGTGCGTACTGCGGCGGCGCGAGCTAGTATCTAGAGGAGGGTGTGGGAGGGGAGGGGGCGAGGTCCCTCGGGGAGGCTGCCGGGGGGGGGGTGGTGGTGTCTGCATGCTGGGGGTCCGGAGAAGGGGTGGGGTAGGGATGAAATATGGAGGGAGCGATGCCAGGAAGGAGTTGGGAGGTGGCAAGGGGGCTCTGGGGGCTCGGTTGTTGGGAAAGGTCCCCTGGAGTTGGAGATGACGTGCGGGCAGGGGCCTTGGGCTGGTCACCCGACCGGGAGGAGCACACCCCGGGGAACAACGTTGTGTTTAAGCCGGCAATGATTGACTGGCCTGGAAACGGACCAGAGGACCATTCGGGGGTCCACCTCTGCTAGGATGGTGGAACCTGAACCTCCGCCCTCAGAAGAGCCGTAGCTTGGCTCCTCTCCCATGCCTTGTCTTTTGGCAGCCTTGTCTCCCTCTCTTTCATTCCTTCCCCGCTCTTTTTCCTTCCCACCCCCACCCCCGTGAAGGAATCTCACATTCCTCACATCCTTGGCCTTGCCTGCAGCTTCACACATCTCAAAGCCTGCCCTACCGGATGCAGAGAGATTGGGGAGTGCGGAGAAGGGGAGCAGAAAAAAGGGTGAGAACCCTCTTTAAGACATCTTCCTCTTTAAGAAACAGGACTTCAGTTTCCCCTAGTAGCAAATTCTTCTGTTAGAGAGACTGCTGTTCTTGGAGACCTCCCTGTGACAGTCTCATCTCTTGTAGAGTGGTTTTAGAGTCTGACCAGAAGGCAAGAGCCAGATGGTGTTTCTGGCTGCTGGTCTTTGCCTAGGAAAGGATGGGGTGGATTAGTGGTAGGGAATGTGTGTGTGTGTGGGGGGGGGGAATGCAAGTGTAATTACTCTATGTGTCTTAGCAACCTTGTGACTAGGCTTAGCTCCAGTATGTGTGTGTGTGTACACACACTTGTGCATACACATACTGGGACTTGAACTCAGTCTGAACACTGTTCATTAGCTTTTTCAATCAAGACTAGTGGTATTCCATCACTTGAGCTATCTCTCTCACTTGAGCTAATCATTTCTGGCTTTTTTGTTTGTTTGTTTGTTAATTGGAGATAAGAGTCTCATGGACTCTATGAACCATGCTGGCTTTGAACCATGCGTGACCTTCCAAGCTCAGTCTCCTGAGTAGCTAGGATTATAGGAAAGAGCCACCAGCATAGGGCAAGTTCCTCCTGGTAATTGAAAAGAAGAAACAGCATTTCCTCTGGCCTTCATTATAAATTTTATTTTGCCATTCTGTTACAAATAACTGAGAATAGCCATGCTAAGTACAATTTCACATTTATTATCTCATTTGATTTGCAGGACAATACATAAAGTAGATGCAGGCCAGGACCCATTTCTATTTGACACCTAGAGAAACTGAAAATCACAGAAGTGTTCCATGGCTTGTCTAAAGTTGTCTTGTTGGTTAGGGGCAGAGCTAGGACCAGAATCCAAGTCTTATCACTCCAGGCTCCTTATTCAATTGGAAGGAACCTGAAGTAGGATTGCTTTTCTCAGTGTGGGCAGCTATTTGCTGACTCTGGAATTTATCACTAGGAGACTGAGCATAGCCAACAGCACTGGTTCCTGGAAGCATTTCTTGAGGTACAGGTGCACGTGCCATAGTGTTGGGCAATGGGGCGTTGTCCAAATGAAGGAAACATTATACTTCTCTATTATGAGTGGGAAAGGAAGTGAGGAGAAGGGTCAGCCTCCTGCCTACCACTGGATCACATAGAAGAGAGTGGTTTAAAATATATGCTGAGGGCTGGGATGTAGCTCAGTGGCAAAGCACTTGCCTAGCAAGTGCAACGTCCTGGGTTCAATCCCCAGTACTAAAAAAGAAAAGAAAAAAAATACAGTTAAAATATATGCTGAATGGCTGGACAGCAGTGGCTCACATCTGTAATCCTAGATACTCAGGAGGCTGAGATTTGAGGATCATGGCTGGAAGCCAACCCAGGCAGGAAAGTTCATAAGACTTTTATCTCCAGTTAACCAGCAAAAAGCTAGAAGTAGAGCTACCAATAGATACATACTGGTGAGGAAAGAACTTGTTGCTGTTTTTCGATATGTAGTTAAATAGATCTCTTAGCACATTTTATCCAAAGTCTTGTCTGCCTCTTGTAGGAATGAGAGTCCCATCAGCTCAGTCTTACTGTTCTCTAGCCTTTTCAGTTTCCTACTTAAAAACAATTTCTTCATTGCTTTTTTTATTAAGCCAAACCTAATCTCAGAAATATTTCCTGATTTAAGAAAGAGAGAATTGTACCTATACCAAATTCTTTAGTAACTCCATATAAAATAATGTTTTCTAGCTAGAGGGGAAGACCAGAATTCTTTTTGTGAGATAGAGATATGTCTTTGTAGCCTATGCTAGCCTGGATCTCCTGATTTTCCTGACTCAGCTTCTTGGGTGGGATTATAGGCATGAACCACTCCTGACTCCAGAATTCAATCTAAATGAAATAAATGTTCAAGTGGTTTTGTGCCAGCCTGATTGAAAAATGTCAAGTGAGAGGACCGAGGCTCTGAGTTCAACCCCGACCATCAGGGGAAAAGAAAGAAAAAAAAAGAAAGAATTTATGTGAAAGCACTTTGGAACCATTAAAGCATCATAGTATATAAGTAAATTATGCATTTATCTAGCCGCCAACTTGGAATCATTGACGTTAGTTGTTATATGTGCTCAATGCAAATTTTTTTTTGGGGGGGGGGTGCTGGTCATGGGGCTTGAACTCAGGGCCTAGGCATTGCCCCTGAGCTTTTTTGCTCAAAACTAGCGTGCTATAACTTGAGCCACAGCACTACTTCTGGCTTTGTTGTTGTTTTTAATTTAAATTTTTATCTTTGAACAACTCTTCTCTGTCTTTGTGTCCCTTTCTTTACCCCTGTTAGCTATATTTGAATCTATTAGGCCATGTGTATCCATTAGATTCCTTAGCCAGTCATGTCCCTCTTTCCAGGTTAGTCCTGTATGCTTCACATGGGAACCTTCAGTCCTTAATGGAGCTGGCACATTCTCCTCAACTGGTCACCCACTCACCAGACCCAAGTCTATCCAGTCTCACCACCAAGTAGAGCGAAGTTCCCTGACTCATCTTTCTCTTCCTTGTTCCTATTTATAGAGTGCTCCCTATTGTGACATCACACCCTTCCCTTGGCAATGGAACCTGTCACTGGGAAGGAAGACTCAGTTGGTGAATAGCCAACAAGATGGGTTTCTTGGAGTATCTCCTGAGTGCTACTGAGTGGAAGCATCAGGGGGCTGGAACCTTGTAAAAAGGGAACCTGCCCCCCACCATTTGGAAGGTAAAGAGCTTTGGTTTGAAACCTCATTCCAAGCAAGCTTCACTTCTTTTTCTCTGCCAGGGGCCTTTTGTCCTAGAAAACCTGATTCCTAAAACACCTTTTGAGAGTTTTTATTGTTGTTAAATATAGTTAAGTACTGTTACTGATAAGCCATTATAGTAAAGCACCCTTTTGAAATGGGCTTTGGTTCACCCTGACTCAAGTGCCACAACTGACAACAGAAGACCTGTGATTGGTTCAAACGATGCAGAAAGCTTTCTGATATAAACCCATACTACCCTGTTTATTGAATAATTATGTCTCATTAGTTATTATATTTTTTGATGGTGCTGGGGTTTAAACTCAGGGCCTTGCAATTGATAGGCAGGAGCTCTGCCACTTAAGCCATGCCCCTAGTTCTCAAAATAATAATCTTATTGATAATTGCTGGATAAGTTTCATGTCTTTTGTGTTTTTTATACTTTGTGTGTTTTTTTATCCTTTGTATTTTATTAGGCTTATGCACCTTAATTTGAGGGTAAGGATTGTGTTTTCTCTTTCCTCTGCATTTCTTTGTTGGAAGTGAAGATGACACTTGGAGAATCCACAGAAATAGTGCTGGATGCTGGTTAAAAAGTGGGAGGTCTACTGACCTTTGAAACCTGGCAGGCCTTATTTTACTAACAGTGGGGACTATCTGGCCCAAGGTCTATATTGACCTGTGAAATTATTTGGTAATGACAGTGCAGACACATGCTTCTCATTGGCTTCCTGCAGCCGCCAGCAGCCATCATGTTGAAATGATCATTTTGTAGGGCCTGTGAATGATGTTATAAATATTCATTGGCCCTTAACAGAGAAAAAGAAGATTCCTCACTCTGCTTAGGCAGTGGATGAATTCTTGCCTTCTGAATCCTTTTTTTTTTTTTTTTGGTCAGTGGTGGGGCTTTTTGGTGTTTAATTGAAGATAAGTCTCACAAACTTTGTTGCCCTGGCTAACTTTGAACCGCAATCCTCAGATCTTAGCCTGCCGAGTAGCTATGATTATAGATATGAACCAGCAGTGCCCCACGGAGATTGAGTTCTTAAGAGGGGAAGTGAAGTGATTTCAGTCTAAGGATTCTGTTGCTTAAATAAAAACAGCCACTTCCTTTTACCTAATTAGTCAAAAGAGTAACCTAAAAGTCAGAAAGATGAAGTTGTGGTGCCATGGCTCATACCTGTAATCCTTGCTACTCAAGGTGAAGTCAGGGCACCTTCTATAATATAGTTACCACCTAATTTGCCTATTGTTTTACATTCCTAATCATGGAATCATTGAACTTGTAGAGCACTTTAGATCTTACATAATCCAGGATGTTTCATATCACACAGAGTAAGGAAACAGGTTCAGAAAGGTTAAGTAACTTCCCCGAGGTCATGTCATTTGGTCAGTGGTGTAGCTAGAACCATGGCTCAAATACATGGTATTAATTTTCTTTTCTTTTTCCTTTTCTTCCTTTTCCTGTCGTGTGTGTGAGTGTGAGTGTGTGCGTGTGTGCGTGCACGCACACGCGCGCAGGCCCATCCTGAGGCTTGAACTCACGGTCTGGCCACTGTCTTTTGTTCAAGGCTAACACTCTACCACTTGAGCCACTTCTAGCTTTTGTGAGATGATTAATTAGAGATAAAGAGTCTCACCTACTTTCCTGCCCAGGCTGGAATCAAACTGTGATTTATTTTATTTTATTTTATTTTGCCAGTCCTGGGGCTTGGACTCAGGGCCTGAGCACTGTCCCTGGCTTCTTCTTGCTCAAGGCTAGCACCCTGCCACTTGAGCCACAGTGCCACTTCTGGCCATCTTTTGTATATGTGGTGCTGGGGAATTGAACCCAGGGCTTCATATATATGAGACAAGCACTCTTGCTACTAGACCATATCTCCAGCCCCTCAAACTGTGATCTTAAGATCTCAGCCTCCTGAGTAGCTAGGATTACAGGGGTAGGCAATGAATATACAGCCCTTTCCTTCTTTCCTTGGTCTGATGTCTCCTGTTCAATCCCTCTTCTTACTCTATTCCCTCTCTTCTTTGCTTTTTTTCCCTTTGTCTCTTCCTTTTTGTTTTGAAACAATGTTACCTTTTTTTTTTTTTTTTTTTTTTTGCCAGTCCTGGACCTTGGACTCAGGGCCTGAGCACTGTCCCTGGCTTCTTTTTGCTCAAGGCTAGAGCTCTGCCACTTGAGCCACAGTGACACTTCTGGCCTTTTCTATATATGTGATGCTGAGGAATCAAACCCAGGGCTTCATGTATATGAGGCAAGCACTCTTGCCACTAGGCCATATTCCCTCGACACAGTGTTATCTTTATGTTGCCATATCTAGGTTACAACTCCTTGACTCAGGCATTCTTCTTGCCTCAGACTCCTAAGTGCTGGAACTGCACATAATCAAGTGGGAATGTGGCTTAGTGGTACAGTGCTGCCTAGCATGCATGAAGCCCTGGGTTTGATTCCTCAGTACTATATAAACAGAAAAAGCCAAAAGTGGCCCTGTGGCTCAAGTGCGAGGGCACTAGCCTTGAGCACAGAGAAGCCAGAAAGGCTCAAGGATAGACCCCAAGCCATGAGTTCAAGCCCCAGGACCAGAAAATAATAATAATAATAATAATAATAATAATAAGAAGAAGAAGAAGAAGAAGAAGAAGAAGAAGAAGTAGAATCTCAAGCCAGGCACCAGTGGCTCACACTTGTAATCTTAGCTACTGAAGAGGCTGAGATCTGCAGCTCGAGATTCGAAGCCAGCCTGGGTAGAAAAGTCCCTGGAATATTCTTATCTTCAATTAACCACTCAAAAACTGGAAGCAGGGCTGGGTATATGGCCTAGTGGCAAGAGTGCTTGCCTTGTATACCTGAAGCCCTGGGTTCGATTTCCCCAGCACGACATATATGGAAAACAGCCAGAAATGGTGCTGTGGCTCAAGTGGCAGAGTGCTAGCCTTGAGCAAAAAGAAGCCAGGGAGGGCTGGGGATATAGCCTAGTGGCAAGAGTGCCTGCCTCGGATACACGAGGCCCTAGGTTCGATTCCCCAGCACCACATATACAGAAAACGGCCAGAAGCGGCGCTGTGGCTCAAGTGGCAGAGTGCTAGCCTTGAGCGGGAAGAAGCCAGGGACAGTGCTCAGGCCCTGAGTCCAAGGCCCAGGACTGGCCAAAAAAAAAAAAAAAAAAAAAAAGAAGCCAGGGACAGTGCTCAGGCCCTGAATCCAAGCCCAGGACTGGCCAAAAAAAAAAAAAAAAAAAAAAAAAAAAAAAATTGACGGGGCTGGGGATATGGCCTAGTGGCAAGAGTGCCTGCCTCGTATACATGAAGCCCTGGTTCAATTCCCCAGCACCACATATACAGAAAACGGCCGGAAGTGGCACTGTGGCTCAAGTGGTTGAGTGCTAGCCTTGAGCAAAAAGAAGCCAGGGACAGTGCTCAGGCCCTGAGTCCAAGGCCCAGGACTGGCCAAAAAAAAACCCAAAAAACTGGAAGCAGCACTGTGGCTCAAGTGGTAGAGCACAAATAGGCTCAGGGACAGTGCCCAGGCCCTGAGTTCAAGCCCTACAACCGACCCCCTCCCCCCCACAAAAAAAGGATCTCAATTAGTTTTTCTATTTTCTGTTTTCTTGGGGCTAGAATTCAGGGCCTGGTTCATGCTAGGCAAGCATTCTGCCACAGAGCTACAGCCCCAAATGGCTTTATTTTCTATTCTAGAATCAGGCTACATTTCATTCCATAAAATAGAGTAAGTATTCCAATGGACTGAGCAGAAGAGATTGTTGTTTGTTTGGTGATACTGGGTTTTGAATTTAGGGCTTTGAGTGTGCTGGGCAGGTGTTCTACTGTTGAACCATGATTCCAGCCCTTTTTCACACTTTTTATTTTTGAGATATTGGGTCTTAGCTTTTGCTTAGGCATGCCCAGACTCTTGTGTTTTATGCTTATTACTATAGCTAGGATAGCAAGTATGTATGTGCTAGGCAAGCACTCTACTGCTAAGCCACATTCCCAGCCCCCCTTAATTACTTTTTGAGACCAGGTTTCAATATTATAGCCCAAGCTGGCCTCAAACTCATGATCTTCCTGCCTCTCTCTCTCCAGTGTTCTGGTATTACAAACATGCTCCCCCATGCCTAGCTCTACATTTTCTTTAGGTTCTTGAGTACCCTGGAAAGGGTACAAGTACAGGAAGAAGAAAAAAGCAGAAGAACTGATATGGAGGAAGTTACATTTAGAAGTAGAAAGTTCTAAAGTTATTTTTAGAACATGCCTGGGCTGGGAATGGTAAAATGCTTGCCTCATATACATGAAGCCCTGGGTTCAATTCCTCAGCACCACATATATAGAAAAAGCCAGAAGTGGCACTGTGGCTCAAGTGGCAAGAACCATGCCTGCTATCTCTATCCTATTATAAACCCTGATTTTGAGTTGGGACCCTTTCAACTCTTAAGCCTGATGGTGGCCTTCTACTTCCCGGACATCTGGGCATCAACAAAAGGAAATTCGCTGCTATATATTTTAGACATGGAATCTTCTGAAACCCACAAAGGTGACTTTTAGAATTTGTCTTCCTTTTTAAGATAATATTAGTAGCACTGATTTTTTTTTAAATTTTCTTTGTGGTGGATGGGAAGAGATGGAGTCCAGGGCCTCATAGAGACTAGGCAAGTGCTCTAATCAATAGTCATTCCTAGCCCAGCAGTGATTTAAATAAAACCACAATGGAGCACAGTGCCAATTGTAGACCTTGTCGTCTATATTGTCTCATAGGAACAGGAGAGAAAAAGGTAATAGTTTAATTTTTGCATTTTACTAAGGGTAACTAATTTTTTTAATCCTAAATCTTGCAGAAGCATATAATCTAGATATAAAATATAATCTCAGCATCTAGATTTAGTTAGTTAGTTTTGCCAGTCCTGGGGCTTGGACTCAGGGCCTGAGCACTGTCCCTGGCTTCCATTTTTTGCTCAAGGCTAGCACTCTACCACTTGAGCCATAGCGCCACTTCTGGCTTTTTCCTGTATATGTGGTGCTGAGGAATTGAACCCAGGGCTTCATGTATTTGAGGCAAGCACTCTACCATTAGGCCATATTCCCAGCCCAGCATCTAGATTTTTAATGTAACATATATGCTATCATGCCTTGTACAGTTTCAGAGGCATATTAGCACAGTGGTTTAAAGGTTGGACATTGGCGCTTACCTGTCTGGGTTTGAATCTGGTTCAACCACTAGTTTAATGATTTTGAACAGTCTTCCCCTGCCCATTCTGGGTTGAACCCAGGACCTCGCACATGCTAGAAAAGTGGGCCTCTTGATGTACACTTCCTCCATAACCAATTTTAGACAAGCTTTTTAACCTCTCTGCCTCTATTCCTCATCTGTAAAATGTATTTTGTTTTGCTTTTGGCCAGTCCTGGGGCTTGAACTCAGGGCCTAAGAACAGTCCCTGGCTTCTTTTTGCTCAAGGCTAGCACTCTACCACTTGAGCCACAGCGCCACTTCTGGCCATTTTCTATATATGTGGTGCTGAGGAATTGAACCCAGGGCTTCATGTACACAAGTCCAAGCCCAGGACTGGCGAAAAAAAAAAAAATTGACAGGGCTGGGGATATGGCCTAGTGGCAAGAGTGCCTGCCTCGTATACATGAAGCCCTGGGTTCAATTCCCCAGTACCACATATATAGAAAATGGCCAGAGGTGGCGCTGTGGCTCAAGTGGCAGAGTGCTATCCTTGAGCAAAAAGAAGCCAGGGACAGTGCTCAGGCCCTGAGTCCAAGCCCCAGGACTGGCAAAACAAATAAACATTATTCATTGAGTTTAAATAAAACATGATCATTCTAAATAGAAGGGTGAATATGACTAAAGTACATTAAGTGGAGGTGTGAAAATTCACAATGAAACCTAATATTTTACCCAGTTTACAAAGGAAAATTAAAAAACAAAACATGATCACATTGAGTTTGAGCCCCAGCAGCACAAATAAATAACAAAAATATCCTCATTATAGGAAAAAGCCAATAAAACAAAACTGTAAAACGAAAGTACTAAAAGTCTATACTCAGAGATAGCTGTAATATATAAATATAAAAATTATATTTATACTTCTAGATGATTTCCAATGTAAAGGTATAAACTTATAATTTTTTTTCTTTTTTGCCAACCCTAGGCCTTGAACTCAGGGCCTAGGTACTGTCCCTGAGCTTCTTTTGCTCAAGGCTAGTGCTCTACCTCTGGAGTCACTTCTAGCTTTTTTCTGTGTATGTTGTATTGAGGAATCAAACCCAGTGCTTCATGCATGCTAGGTAAGCACTCTATCACTCAGCCATGTTCTCAGCCCCCATATAAATATTTTTTTTAATGAAATAGGACTCTAGCCTTTATATCTGTAAATGTAAAAGATGAATATATTAAACTAAATGTTTCAAGTAAACCATAAGTTATTAATAGGAAATAATGTACCTATGGGCTTGGGAGGTATAGTTTGCCTAGTGCCTGGGGCTCTCAACTAGATCTCTACCACTGAAAAAATAGAACACGCTGGATACCAGTGGCTCACACCTATAATTCTAGCTACTGAGGAAACTTGAGATGTGAGGATCACAGTTTGAAGCCAGCTCAGGCTCACACCTGTAATCCTAACTACTCAAGAGGCTGAGATCTGAAGATGGAGGTTCAAAGCCATCCTGGGCAGGAAGGCTATGAGACTCTAATCTCCAATTAACTTCCCTAAAAGCCATAAGTAGAGCTGATACTTAAGTTGTAGAGTGTTAGTATTGAGCACAAAAGTTCAGGGACAGGGCTGGGAATATGGCCTAGTGGTAAAGTACTCACCTCATATACATGAAGCCCTGGGTTGATTCCTCAGCACCACATACATAGAAAAAGCCAGAAGTGGCACTTTGGCTCAAGTGGTAGAGTGCTAGCCTTGAGCAAAAAAAAAGAAGCCAGGGACAGTGCTCAGGCCCCAAGTTCAAGCCCCAAGACTGGCAAAGAACAAAACAAAAGTTCAGGGACAGCCATAAAGCCCAGAGTTCAAGTCCCAGAACTGCCACTGGAAGAAAAAAACAAAAAAAAAACAAAAAAAAACCTTAACTCATTATAGCAATGGTAAATAGAATGCTATATTTGTTTTTATTTTTAATACAACTTTATTACTAAGGTGTTGTACAGAGAGGTTACCATTTCATAAGTCAGGCAATGAGTACATTTCTTTTTTTGGACAATGTTTGGACAGTGTTCTTTCACTTTCCCCTACTTTCCCCTCCCATCCCTGCCTGTAAGTTGCATACGTCATTTTCTACTTAGTTGATACTGAATGGAATTCCATTTTAAAGATGTAAGGACTTCTGGACATTTATTGTATCTTCAATTTTTTGTTTTTAGGAACAATGCTTTGACAGTGTACTGTTTATTGTACTATGTATAACTATTTCCTTAGGATAAGTTCCTGAAAGTTGATTCCTAGACCTTTATTTATTTATTTTTCTTCTCGTACTGAGGCTTGAACTCTGGGCCTGGGTACTGTCCCTGAGCTCCTTTTTGCTCAAAGCAAGCACTTTACCTCTTGAGCCAGAGCTCCCATCGGCTTTTTCTGTGATTAGTTGGAGATGAAAGTCTCATGGGCTTCCTGCCTAGGCTGAATTTGAACCTCCATCCTCAGATCTCAGCCTCTTGAGTAGCTAGGATTACAGGCGTGAACCAAAATACCCGGCTAGAAGTTTTTTCTTTGGAGGATAGTTACCACTTTTATGTTATGATTCAACTGGTCTAACTTTTTCTTGGAAGATACATTTTCACCAGCCCTTACTGTAGTATATAATATGTTTTTATGTTTGTATCATATGATACATGTGACAGATTAAGTAAAATAGTTTGAACCTTTTTCTGTTTTAACTTAACTCCTTTCACAGTTTAATAGAATTGTAGAGTTCTATGAGTAATGAATATACACATAAATAGTGAAAATTTTTTCAATGTTACAATGGATTAATTAGAGAAGTTAAAATTTCCTCCTATCCCTGTTCCTGTTTCCATTCCTTAGAAGTAAACACTGTTGAGAATTTCCTGTGTTCTTCTGGAGAGATCCATGTATATGTAAACATATACATATCAGGTTTGGGTTTTTTGTTGTTTTTTTTTTTGCAGTCCTGGTAACATACTTTATGTATAATTCTGCATCTTAGTTGTTTTTTTCCTCTCAACAGAATGTCTTGGAAATTCATATTTGATCACTTTTAAAAGGCACTAATGGTTTTATTCTCTTGATTGATTTCAGAGCTGACGTATACTGATATAAAGACAGTTGCTTGAATGAATTATGGATATTTTTGCTCTCATGTAGTTATCTCAGATGACTGCTCTTCTTGGCCTTCTCTCTCTCTCTCTAACTGAAACCCTTTTCTCTTTTTGCCAGTCTTGGGGCTTGAACTCAGGGCCTGAGCACTGTCCTTGGCTTCTTTTTGCTCAAGGCTAGCACTCTGCCACTTGAGCCACAGCGCCACTTATGGCTTCCCCCCCTTTTTTTGTTTGTTTGTTTGTTTTTAATGTGGTGCTGAGGAAATCAGGGCTTCATACATGCTAAGCAAGCACTCTACCACTAAGCCACATTCCCAGCCCTTGGCATTTTCTCTTATTCCTGCTTTTTCTTCCCAGCCTTTGGTGTGTGTCAGAACTATGAGAGTCATAGTAGCTATCATACAGAGAAGCATTCTCCAATATGGGTTAATTGAAGTTAAAAAAAAAAAGAAAGAAAAGTAAGCCAAGTGCTGGTGGCTCATGTCACCAGTTCAAAGCCAGCCCAGGCAAGAAAGTCTGTGAAACTCTTATCTCTGATAAACTACTCAGAAAAAGTAGGAAGTGGTGCTGGGGCTCAAGTGGTAGACAGCTACCCTTGAGCACAGAGAGGCTGAGGGACAAGAGTGAAGGCCCTGAGTTTAAGTCCCAGGACCAGCAAAAATAAATAAATAAAGGTAATAGCAAGTTCCATTCCATCCTGATCAGTCAGTCCATATGTAGAGCTCTGGGTACACTGTCTTAGAGAGACATTCTAGACTGTGTTAGATAAATGAGTCTGAGCTAGGTTTGCTTTTTTTTTTTTTTTTTTGGCCAGTCCTGGGGCTTGAACTCAGGGCCTGAGGACTGTCCCTGGCTTGGCTTCTTTTTGTTCAAAGCTAGCACTCTAACACTTAGCCACAGCACCACCTCTGGCTTTTTCTATATATGTGGTGCTGAGGAATGGAACCCAGGGCTTCATGTATACGAGGCAGGTACTTTACCACTAGGCCATATTCCCAGCCCTGCCTTTTTTTTTTTTGATTGGTCAAAGGGCTTGAACTCTGAGCCTGGGCACTGTCCCTGAGCTCTCCAGTGCAAGGCTAGTGCCTCCACCACTTGAGCCACAGGGCCACTTCCAGGTTTTAATGGTTAATTAGAGATAAGAGTCTCATAGAGGGGCTGGGAATATGGCCTAGTGGTAAAGTGCTCACCTCATATACATGAAACCCTGGGTTTGATTTTTCAGCACCACATAAATAGATAAAAGCCAGAAGTGGCGCTGTGGTTCAAGTGGTAGAGTGCTAGCCTTGAGCAAAAAAGACGCCAGGGACAGTGCTCAGGCCTTGAGTCCACACCCCAGGACTGGCAACAAATAAACAAAAAGTGTCTCATAGACTTTACTGCGAGACAGACTTTATGCCCTGGCTGGTTTGAACCTTAACCCTTAGATCTCAGCCTCCTGAGTAGCTAGGATTATTGGTGTGAGCCACTGGTGTCCAGCTTGCTTTGACTTTTTTTTTTTTTTTGCCAGTTGTGGCAAAATTAGTATTCTCATGTATTCTTGTTTTTATTTTGTTTGTTTTGCTGGGGCTTGAACTCAAAGCCTGGGCTCTGTTCCTGAGTCTGTCTCTGCTCAAGGCTAGTGCTCTACCACTTGAGCCACTGAGCCACTTCCAGCTTTTTTCTGTTTAGGTGGTACTGAGGAATCGAACCCAGGGCTTCATACATGCTAGGCAAGCACTCTACCACTAAATCATATTTCCAGCCCCGTCTTGTGTATTCTTTTGTTAGGTTTTGTTTTTTGCCAGTCCTGGGGCTTGAACTCAGGGCCTGAGCACTGTCTCTGGCTTCTTTTATTTTTGCTCAAGGCTAGCACTCTGCCACTTGAGCCACAGAGCCACTTTCGGCTTTTTCTATATACGTGGTGCTGAGGAATCGAACCCAGGGTTTCATGTATACGAGATGAGCACTTTACCACTGGGCCATATTCTCAGCACCAGTCTTGTGTATTCTTGTTACTATAAATTGAAAAGACCTTTCCAGAGGGCAGTATGACAGTATGAAGGAAAGGAAATAAGATAGGCATAATACCATTCAATTCAGCATGAAGTATCTTTATAGACAGATTTGTTGATTTGCTTAAGAAAAAAGCCATGCTGGCTGCCAGTGGCTCATGCCTATAATCCTACCTACTCAAGAGACTGAGACTTGAGGATCACAGTTTGAAGACAGGCAGGAAAAATAGTAAGACTTAACTCCAATAAATTACTCAAAAATGCCCAAAGTTGGGGCTGGGGATATGGCCTAGTGGCAAGAGTGCTTGCCTCGTATACATGAGGCCCTGGGTTCAATTCCCCAGCACCACATATACAGAAAATGGCCAGAAGGGGCGCTATGGCTCAAGTGGCAGAGTGTTAGCCTTGAGCAAAAAGAAGCCAGGGACAGTGCTCAGGCCCTGAGTCCTCGTCCCAGGACTGGCCAAAAAAAAAAAAAAAAAAAAAAAATGCCCAAAGTGGCACTGCCACTCAAGTGATAGAGCATTAGGGCTAGGATGTAGCTCAGTGGCAAAGCGCTTGCCTAGCAAGTGCAATGTCCTGGGTTCATCCCCAGTACCAAAAAACAACAACAAAATGTTAGAGCATTAGTTTTGAGAAAAAAAGAAGAAGAAGAAAAAAAAAAGCAGCTCAGGGACAGCATCCAGGCACAGAGTTTAAGACCCAAGACTGGCAAAAGAAAGAAAAAATTGTTTAGAATGTTAATGGAAACATGATTAGTTTCAGAGGGAACCTGGCAACCACTTAAGCTTATAGTCATGACTAGAATTCAAAGTACATTGTAGCCAGGCACAGGTGGTTCATGTCTATAATCCTAGCTAATCAGGAGGCTGAGATATAAGGTTCAAAGCCAGCCAGAGCAAGAAAGTCTGAAACTCCTTGAGACTCTTATCTCCAATTAACCACCAGAAAAGGGGAAGTAGTTCTGTGGCGGAAGTAGGGCTATGCCATCCAGGCCCAGCATTCAAGCCCCACAACAGGCAGAAAAAAAAGTACATTGTAATCAATCTTTAGACTGGTAGATTGAAATTTTAACCACTAGAATGTGAACTTACTCTCTCATATATGACTTGTTTTTTGCCAGTCCTGGGGCTTGAAATCAGGGCCTGAGCACTGTCCCTGGCTTCTTTTTGCTCAAGGCTAGCTAGTACTCTACCACTTGAGCCACAGTGCTAACTTCTGGCTTTTTCTGCATCTATGGTGCTGAGAATCGAGCCCAGGGCTTCAAGTATGCTAGACAAGCACTCTACCACTAGGCCACATTCCCAGCCCCTCATATATGATTTTTTTTTTGCCAGTCCTGGGCCTTGGACTCATGGCCTGAGCACTGTCCCTGGCTTCTTCTGGCTCAAGGCTAGCACTCTGCCGCTTGAGCCACAGCACCGCTTCTGGCGGTTTTCTGTATATGTGGTGCTGGGGAATCGAACCTAGGGCCTCGTGTATCCGAGGCAGGCACTCTTGCCACTAGGCCATATCCCCAGCCCCCTCATATATGATTTTTATGAACAGGAATTGGGGCAATTGAAAAGAATGTACAGTAAGGAATGGATGAGGAGATGGGGAAAGAGAGGCATTTGTGGCTCACAACTATAACTCTAGCTACTCAAAAGGCTGAAATCTGAGGATAATGGTGCAAAGCTAGCCAGGGCAGGAAGTTCCCCAAGATTGTTTTATCGGGGCTCGGAATATGGCCTAGTGGTAGAGTGCTCGCATCATATACATGAAACCCTGGGTTTGATTCCTTAGCACCACATGTAGAAAAAGCCGGAAGTGGCGCTGTGTGTAGAGTGCTAGCCTTGAGCAAAAAGAAGCCAGGGACAGTGCTCAGGCCCTGAGTCCAAGCCCCAGGACTGGCAACAAAAACAAAAACAAACAAAAAAGATTCTTTTATCTCCAATCAACCAGCACAAAGCTAGAAGTGGAGCTATAGCTCAAGAGATAGAACTCTAGCCATGAGTGAAAAAGCTAAGGGACAGTGCCTAGACCCTCAGTTAAAGCCCCAGCACTGGCACCAAACAAGCAAGCAAACAAATAAATAAGGAAAAGCCAGACACCAGTAGTTCATACCTGTAATCCTACATACTCAGGAAGCTGAGACCTGAGGATCTCAGTTCAAGGCCAGCCCAAGCAGTAAAGTCCGTGAGACCCTTATCTTCAATTAACTGCCAGAAAACCAGAAGTGGTGCTATGGCTAGCCTTGGGTAGAAAAGCTTAGGGACAGCGTCTAGGCCCTGAGTTCAAGTTCCATGACTGACCAAAAAAAAAAAAAGCTCAGGGGTCCTGGGAATGTGGGTTAGTGGTAGAGTTCTTGCCTAGCATGCATGAAGCCCTGGGTTCCCTTCTTCAGTACTGTTACCGGGTTTGAGGGGAAGGGGTCCTGTCCCTCCAAGAGTCCACCACTCAGAGACAGTCTCAAGCAAAAAGATGGATTTATTGGGGAAGCAAAAAGCAAATTGGGGCTGGGAATATGGCCTAGTGGCAAGAGTGCTTGCCTCCTACACATGAAGCTCTTGGTTCGATTCCCCAGCACCACATATATGGAAAACGGCCAGAAGGGGCGCTGTGGCTCAGGTGGTAGAGTGCTAGCCTTGAGCGGGAAGAAGCCAGGGACGGTGCTCAGGCCCTGAGTCCAAGCCCAGGACTGGCAAAAAAAAAAAAAAAAAAGCAAATTGACCAGCCAGGGATGCAGCACAGACTCAGGAGCTGAAACTGCGATAGTAAAAAGCTGGCTGACCGGCCAGGGGGACAGTGCAGACTCAGGCGCTGACACTGTCACCCCGAGCAGTCCTCAAATTGGGGATTATAAAGGTAAAAGCATAGCACAGATGTAGGGGGTTGATGCAGGGAGTAGAGCAAGCAACAAACAAGCCATTTACAGAAGCAGAATTTGGGGTCAGGTTGACCTAATCTCCCCCCAACATTTCCCACCATGTTTCCCTAATCAAGGTGGAGTCAGCTCTGCTCTCTACAACAAGTACCACATAAACAGAAGTGCTGCTGTGGCTCAAGTGGTAGAGCACTAGTCTTCAGCAAAAGAAGCTCAAGGGACAGCGTCCAGGCCCTGAGTTTATAGCCCTAGGAGTGGCAAAAAATAAAATAAAAAAGCTCAGGGACAGTGCCAAAGCCCTGAATTCAAGCGCCAGAACTAGCAAAAACAACAAATACAAAAAGAAAAAATAAAATGAAGCCAGGCACCAGTGGCTCACGCCTGTAATCCTAGCTACTCAGAAGGCTGACGTCTGAGGATTTCTGTTCAAAACCAGGCCAGGCAGGAAAGTCTGTGAGACTCTTATCTCATTAACCACCAGAAAAACAAAAGCGGTGTTGTAGCTCAAGTGGTAGCATGCTAGCATTGAGCTGAAGAGCCCAGGCCCAAAGTTTAAGCCCCAGAACTGCGCCCCCCCGCCGAAAAAAAAGTGCTCTCTTTAGTCTTTTGTTCAAACTCACCTGCATTATCTTTTCCCACTCTTTTTAATTTTTTTAAATGGGCCATCTTTTTTTTTTAACTTATTTATTGTCAGAGTGATGTACAGAGAGGTTACAGTTTCATACATTGGGCCTTGGTTACATTCTTGCTTGTACTGTTTGTTACCTCCTCTCTCATTCCCCCCCTCGCCCTCCCCCTTTCCCTCTCCCCCCATGAATTGTTCAGTTGGTTTACACCAAATGGTTTTGCATCTTTTTAAATCTTTTTAGTTGTTGCCACACTTTAAAAGTGAACAATCTAATTTGTATTGTCCTGAGAGCTCTCAGTTCATCTGGTTCAGCTGACCTTTTCTAGGATACCACAGTGGATGGCTAGTCAGTAGCTTGTCTGCTCTAACAACAGGTGCTCATCCTTGATCCTGTGAGCTTTCGAGCTGGATGCACATTGGGGTGGTTTGAGACATTGTGTACTCATTTGTTCAGATCTTTGGGAGCCCAGAGAAGAAGGGATATGGCATAGTTGCTACCCTTTGGGTCCTCGTTCTCCTGAATCTGTCCTCTGCATCACCACCATGTAAATTCAGATTCATTATGTCTCTCCTGCCTAGAAGAAGTTCTCTCTCCAGTCTCCTCCATGTTTACATAGTGGTTCTAAAAGGGAACAGTTACCACATCATAAGTCTTTCAGGGATTTCTCATATCCTCTGGACGAAGTCCAGATGCCTTACAGAAGTCTTTTCATGACCTGGTCTTTGCTTGCCTCCAACTTTGTTGTCTGTCTTGATACTCTCTCCCTACTGAATCCTCAGGTCAGCCATATTTTTACTTACTTGCTTGTTTCCCAAACCCATTGAGGCTTAATGCTCTAATACCCCAGTCTTCCAACACCTAGTTAACTCTTCTTGCTATCCTCTAGGACTCATTTCTAATGATACTTCATCCTGGAAAACTTCTCAAAACTGCCCTCCTTTCCTAGCCCTGCCACTTGAATCATGCCCAGAGCCCTCCAGCTTTAAAATAAGGCCACACTAACTTTTTCCACAGTGACCTTAAGTGACAATCTTCTACCACAGTTCCTGGCCTCAGAATTAGGTTTCTAGAGTCACAGAGTTAGCTTTATTTTTTTCCCTAAAATGATGATCATATACTACTTTTTTTTTTTTTTTTTTTGCCTGTCTTAGGGCTTGAATTCTGGGCCTGAGCACTGTCCCTGAGTTTCTTTTCTCAAGGCTAGAGTTCTACCACTTGAGCCACAGCACCACTTCTGGCTTTTTCTGAGTAGTTTATTTGAGATGAGAATCTCATGGACTTTCCTGCCTGGGCTGGCTTCGAACTGTGATCCTCAGAACTCAGTGTCCTGAGTAGCTAGGATTACAGGCATGAGCCACTGGTGCCCAACTACATAGTACCTTCGTAATAATTATTAGTTGGATAAATGAATGTGTCTTGGCAATGAGTTCATGTTACTACATATCAATAGGCTTTCCTTCAACTGCCCTCTTTTTTTTCTCTGTTGTTTTTTCCTTCTAGGACCTGGGTTTCAGTGATGAGACATGGGGTATGATGTAACACGTTTCCAGGGGGATGTTGATGAAGACCTTATCTGCCCTATTTGCAGTGGAGTCTTGGAGGAGCCAGTCCAGGTGAGTTGGTCTGATGGCAGATTTGGTGGGACAACAGAAGGCAGTAGAACTAACAGAAAATATTCATGAGGAATACAGCCAAAGTGCCAGTGGCTCCCATGTATAATCTTAGCTATTCAGGAGGCTGAGACCTAGAAATCACAGTTTGAAATCAGCCTGCCTGGGCAGAAAACACCAAGAGAGTCCGTCTCCATTTTTTCAGTGAAAAGCTGGGCTAGAGGTGTGGTTCAAGTGTTAGAACATTAACTATGAGCAAGAAACTTAAGCAAGGGATAAGCCCTGAGTTCAAGTCCCAGTACTGGCAAAAATGAACTAAAGAAAATATTCATGAGGAATGGAATGCTGGGGGAAGTTTCTGTTTTCTGCTTCTCCTTCCTGTCCTGAAGAGAGCTTTGGGAAAGGGCAACAGCAGTGGCTACATGGGGTAAAGGAGCCTTTAGAATCCATCTAGAAGGAAGATATCTCAGATCCCCTGGTTTAGATTTGTTGTGAGGTAATTCCTGAGATTTCCTGTTATAAAATGGTCAGTTACTTATTTCTGCTGATAGTGGCTTGGTAGCCATCTTTTCTCTTACCCAAACTCTGACTAAGGTCCGTCTTGTCCTTCTGAATGCTCTGGATAAGTTCTTTCTGCATTTTGATGATAGAGTGAGTGGATCAGGTATCCAGCAATCTCCCTGAAGATCTCTTTTACCTGACTACAGTCTAATAGATAGTAAGTGGAGAACTGTATTTACTGATTCATTCTCTTCTTGAAATCTTTTGGAAAGACCAGGTTTTCATGCAGCCAGGCTTGCTTTATTTTGATATGAATGCTGCCAGTGTCAATAGGTCATTTCTAGTAAGTGCTCTGTTACTTAAGTTGTGCCCCCAGCCCAGTCACTAGGTCATTTCTCTGCAGGCCTTGCTATCCAAAGTCAGCTGTGTTTTCCTGGGGGCAAGTTTGAGGAGAAGCTCAGGATTATCAGGCAAGTAGTGAATAAAATACTTTTTTTTTTCTTCTTGTGCCAGTCCTTAATCTTAATCTTAGGGCCTAGGCACTGTCCTTTAGCAAGGCTGGTGCTCTAGACTTGAACCATCACTTTACTTCTGGCTTTTTGGTGGTTAACTGGATATGAGAGTCTCATTGCAAGCTGCAATCCTCAGATCTCAGCCTCCTGAATAGCTAAGATTACAATTATGAACACCACCAGCTCTCAGCCTAGATGAATCCTTAGCAGTTGCATTCATGGGTCTTCATCCTTATTCTGTAAATACCAATTTGTTTCTAACACTTATGGTCAACTGGACATAGTCCCATTTCCAAACCAGGAGACTAGTCAAGATGGTTACATTCCATGCATACGTAATTCCCAGGGCTCCTCATTAATCTGTTGGTGGTGGTGGTAGTCCTGTGGCTTGAACTCGGAGCTGGGTGCTTTCCCTGAGCTCTTTGCTCAAGGCTAGCACTCTACCACTTGAGCTACAGCACTTCTTCCAGTTTTCTAGTGGTTAATTGGATGTGAGAGTCTCACACTTTCCTGCCTGTGCTGTCTTCAAACTGTGAGCCTTAGATCTCTGCCTCCTGAGTAGCTAGGATTACAGGCATGAACCACTGGCACCCAACTTCCTCTTGAATCTTTGAATTTATTCTTTCCAGTTCCTAACCAGCCAAAGGAGTACAAATGTTTAGCTAAATCAATTTTAGACTGTATTCCAGTGGTAACTGGTCCTGGACCCTTTTTTAGGCCTTTGCAGTCTACCATTAAAGGCATATTAGTACTTGCAAAACCATTTGGTGTAAACCAACTGAACAACTCATGGGAGGAGAGGGAAAAGAGGAGGGGGGAGGGGGAATGAGGAAAGAGGTAACAAACAGTAAAAGAAATGTACCCAAGGCCTAATGTATGAAACTGTAACCTCTCTGTACATCACTTTGACAATAAATAAAAATAAATAAAGAAAATTAAAAATAAAGGCATATTAGATGGGTGTGGAGCAAGTTATCCTGGTTTTTTCAAGAGGTCACGGGGTGTGTCAGGTTTCTTCTCATCCTGGCAAGGCCTGGTTTGTTTTCTGGATTTGTCACTTGAGGCAAGTCACTTGAAAGGTGAATAGCAATTGGTCATAGCCTGAGTTGGAAGCCACTTACCTACTTCCAAAGTTCTCTGAAGTTTACCTTCTGAAGAGCATGGTAAATTACCTTTTCTTTTCTTTCTTTTTTTGCTGGTCCTAGGGCTTAAACTCTGGGCCTGGGCTCTGTCTCTGGGCTTGGGCTCTGTCCCTGAGCTCCTTTTGCTCAAGACTAGTGCTCTACCACTTGAGCCACAGTGCCAATTTTGCCTTTTTCTTTGGTTAATTGGAGATAAGAATCTCACAGACTTTCCTGCCCAGGCTAGCTTCAAACCATGATCCTCAGATCTCATCCTCCTGGATGATAGACATGAGCCACCGGCTCCCAGCTAGATGGCCTTTCTGGTACCAGGCACATTTCCAAGGATTCATCAGTGCTAGGAATTTGAATTTCCTTGTGCCTTGTTTGTTCCTTGAATCCAGGTTCTTGAGTGTGTATTCTAAGTTACTGTGAGAACTCTCATTTCCATCCTTGTCCCTGTCTACCTTGTTCCCCCATGGATAACTATTTATTAGTTTATTTAGTATCCCTGCAATGATTTCTGGGCAGCTGAAAGCAAGTATAAGTAGAGGCGGGTCTGAAAGTCTGGTCTTTTTTTGGGGGGGAGGGGTCTCAGTTTTGGGCAATGAACAAAGTACCTGGACGCTGTCCCTGAACTTCTTTTGCTCAAGGCTAGCATTCTACCACTTGATCCAAAGCTGTATTTCTGGCTTTTTGGTAATTTATTGGAGATAAGAGTCTCATGGATGTTCCTGTGTGGACTGGCTTTGAATCATGATCCTCAGATCTCAGCTTCCTAAGTAGCTAAGATTACAGGTATAAGCCACTGGTGCCCAGCTCAGACACTTTTCTTATACACAAAAGGTAACATCTCCTGTGTATTTCTGAAACACTCCTTAGATAGAAAAGTTATTAAAAGGTGACAGTTGTTCTTAGGAAGCTGAGATTTGAGGATTGAGGAGTTTTTTGTTGTTGTTGTTGTTTTTTGCCAGTCCTGGGCCTTGGACTCAGGGCCTGAGCACTGTCCCTGGCTTCCTTTTGCTCAAGGCTAGCACTCTGCCACTTGAGCCACAGTGTCACTTCTGGCCGTTTTCCATATATGTGGTACTGGGGAATTGAACCCAGGGCTTCATGTATATGAGGCAAGCTCTCTTGCCACTAGGCCATATTCCCAGCCCCATTGAGGATTGAGGTTTAAAGCAAGCGATACTCTTTATCCCCAGTTAATCAACAGAAAGCTTGAAGTAGATAGTAGCTCAAGTGGTAGACTACCAGCCTTGAGCAAGAAAGCTAACAAGAGACTGAGGCCCTGAGTTCAAGCTCCAGTACTAGTGTACTAGTGTGTGTGTGACACACACATACACACATACACACACGGTGACAATTGAGCCGTGTTCTGAATAAGAGACCTTTAAGGGGCCTTCATGTAAAAATCTATAGAGTAAGAAGGTGGGAATGTGACTCAAGTAATAGAGTGTTTAGCAAGCACAAGTCTAGTGCTCAACTACTTTGAGCCACAGCTCCACTTCCAGCATTTTTGGTGCTTAATTGGAGATAAGAGTCTCATGGCCTTTCCGGCCTGGGCTGGCTTTGAACTGTGGTCTTCAAATCTCAGCCTCCTGAGTAGCTAGGATTATAGGCATGAAACCACTGGCACCCTGTTGGGCTTTTCCAATTTCATTTTGTTTTTTTCCTTTATGTTTTATTTTGTTTTTGCCAGTCCTGGGGCTTTAACTCAGGGCCTGAGCACTGTCCCTGGCTTCTTTTTTTTTTTTGCTCAAGGCTAGCACTCTACCACTTGAGCCACAGTACCACTTTCGGCTTTTTCTCTATATGTGGTGCTTCATGTATACGAGGTGGGCACTTTTACCACTAGGCCATATTCCTAGCCCCTGTTTATTGCCCTGTTTATTCCTTTATGTTTTCTGAGATACAGGGTCTTACCTTACTGTGTAGGACAGGCTGACCTAGAACTCACAATGTAACCTAGAACATGCAGTCTGCTCTTGAACAAGGTAGTCTTTTTTGCCTTGGCCTCCCAAGTGCTAGAATTATAGCCATGTACCACCATGCCCAGCTCTGTTTTATTTTCTTATTATTTATTTATTTATTTATTTTTGCCCAGTCCTGGGGCTTGGACTCAGGGCCTGAGCACTGTCCCTGGCTTCTTTTTGCTCAAGGCTAGCACTCTGCCACTTGAGCCACAGCGCCACTTCTGGCCGTTTTCTATATATGTGGTGCTGGGGAATCGAACCCAGGGCTTCGTGTATATGAGGCATGAGCTCTTGCCACTAGGCCATATTCCCAGCCCTGTTTTATTTTCTTATTTCAACTTATGTCTGCCCCTCTCCTCTCTACATCAAATTTGGCCTCTTCATGATCATCTGCTATGGTGACCTAGCCTAGAAAGGTTTGGCAGTTCTTGTGCAATCCAGTTGGCAATTAATAATAATTGGCTGCCTTGCATCATCTCTCCCATTGTTCTGGAATGTTATTTATACCTCTTATTACTTGTTTGTCTTGTCTTACAACCCATGTGTATTCTGGAACACAGGAAACATATCTTAAACTTGACTCCAAAATTCTATGACCACAGGGATCTCTGGTCCTAGAAGCTGCTCAGAGGCTTGACTGGCTTTGTCATTGTCAAATCCAGGTAGGTAACTCCTGCTAATTCTCTTGTGTCCCTTACACCCTGCTCTCCCCACTAGGCACCTCACTGTGAGCATGCTTTCTGCAATGCCTGCATCACCCAGTGGTTCTCTCAGCAGCAGACGTGTCCGGTAGACCGTAGTGTTGTGACAGTTGCCCACTTGCGCCCAGTACCTCGGATCATGCGGAACATGCTATCAAAGCTGCAGATTGCCTGTGACAACGCTGTGTTTGGCTGCAGTGCCATTGTCCGGCTCGACAACCTCATGTCTCACCTCAGCGACTGTGAGCACAACCCGAAGCGGCCTGTGACCTGTGAACAGGGCTGTGGGTGAGATTCCTTCCCTTCGGTTCCACATGGATAAGGGCTATTCCATTTATACTCCTGCCTCTGGATACACTGCTCACAGCTGAGGCGGTCTCCTGTGCATGTAAGCAAGGAGCATTCCTCGCCTTCTTGACTCCTTCCCTTGAGATCTTTTTTAGGCCAGTCCTGGGGCTTGGACTCAGGGCCTGAGCACTGTCCCTGGCTTCTTTTTGCTCAAGGCTAGCACTCTACCTCTTGAGCCACAGCACCACTTCTGGGTTTTTCTGTTTATGTGGTGCTGAGGAATCAAACCCAGGGCTTCGTGCATGTTAGGCAAGCACTCTACCACTAAGCCACATTCCCAGTGCTTCCCCCCCCCCACCCCCCGCCTTTTTTTTCTTTTTTTTTATGGTTACGGGGGTTTGAACTCAAGAGTCTTGTAGTTGCTCAGCTTAACTTGCTTGATTGGTAATCTACCATTTGAGTCATTACCCCCCTGCTCCACCCCCCACCCCCCCCCCCGCTGGTACTATGGCTAGAATGCAGGATGTCACACTCTTATACAGCTTTTTTGCTCTTGACTGACGTGCTACCATGTGAGCTATGCTTCCAGTTCAGCATATTGCTGGTTAAATGGAGATGCATTCTTTCAGACTTTTCTGCTGGGCTGGCCTCAAACTACGGGGATCTCACTTTCTTGCTACTTTTCAATCATGATCTTTTTGCTCTTGCTTTAATAAAAGAAAGAGGACAACAATTCAGCAATCGGATTCATTTTATTCTTTCCTTTCAATACAGTACTACTTTCTCTTTGTCAGGCTTACTGCTCTAATTTCCAACCTTCTCATGTTTCCTCTTGCCCTATTTTTTCCTTTCTGTGAGATACGAAGTATTTGATTAAATGCTGATAGCTGGGACAGTGAATCTAGGACTTCTGAGAATAAGTCCACTAGCCAAATCTGTACAAGGAAAAGAGAGCAGTGTGGCCAATGAGCAATAAATAAAGCCCTGTCTTTCTTGTCCTGGTTTGTGTTTTCCCTGCTCCTTGTGTGCAGTTGTTACAGGACAGGACACACAGCAATCTACCTCTCTGTTTAGAAGGGCCATCCTAAGAATAGGGCTGGCTTTTAAAAGGCATGATTGGTCAACCTGAGAAAGACAAAACTGACAGACACAGGAAAAAAGCCTGCAATTATTGAAGTTCCTTTGGTTATTGTGGTTGTTTTGGTGCTGGTCCTGGGATTGAACTCAAGACCTAGGCACTGTCCTTGGGGTTTTTTGCTCAAGGCTAGTGTTCTACCTTTGAGTCACAGCTGTATTTCTGGCTTCTGATAGTTAATTAGAGATAAGAATCTCATGGACTTTCCTGCTTGGGCAGGCTTTGAACCAGGATTCTCAGAGCTCAACCTCCTAAGTAGCTAGGATTATAGGTGTGAATCACCAGTGTCTAGCAACACTGAGTTTTGTTTGTTTTGTCAGTCCTGCAGCCTGAACTCAGAACACTAACTCTGAGTTTCTTTTGCTCAAGGCTAGCATTCTACCACTTGAGTCACAGCACCACTTCCAGTTTTTTCTGAGTAATTTATTGGAGATTAGAGTCTCATGGACTTTGTTGCCTGGGCTGGCTTCAAACTGCAATCCTCAGATCTCAGCCTCCTGAGTAATAGCTAGGAGTACAGTCCTGAGCCACTGGTGCCTGACTTATGCTGATTTTTTTTGGGGGGGGGCAGTTGTGAGGCTTGAACTCAGGGCTTGAGCACTGTCCCTGGCTTCTTTTTGCTCAAGGCTAGCACTCTGCCACTTGAGCCACAGCGCCACTTCTGGACGTTTTCTATATACGTGGCGCTGAGGAATCGAACCCAGGGCTTCATGTATACCAGGCAAGCACTCTTGCCACTAGGCCATACCAGCCCCTTACGCTGAGTTTTTGTTTTGTTTTGTTTTTTGGCCAGTCCTGGGGCTTGGAATCAGGGCCTGAGCACTGTCCCTGGCTTCTTTTTGCTCAAGGCTAGCACTCTGCCACTTGAGCCACAGCGCCACTTCTGGACGTTTTCTATATACGTGGCGCTGAGGAATCGAACCCAGGGCTTCATGTATACCAGGCAAGCACTCTTGCCACTAGGCCATATCCCCAGCTCCTTACGCTGAGTTTTGAAGCATGAAAGTTCGGAGAAAGCTGTCAGCAAAGGGGCCAGGAGGATGCTTGGAAAAAGGAGTAAATACAGGAGGGCCTGAAATGAATACTAGAAATTTGGAGTTGTAGAAAAGCCCAGGTGGCAGTTTTCTGTCACAGAGTAAGCTATTAGCTCACATGTCCCATTGAATGAGCCTGTTCTCCTCTCTCCCCACCCTTGACTGCAGCCTGGAGATGCCCAAAGATGAGCTTCCAAACCACAATTGCATTAAGCACCTGCGCTCTGTGGTACAGCAGCAGCAGACGCGTATTGCAGAGCTGGAGAAGACGTCAGCTGAACATAAACACCAGCTGGCAGAGCAGGTAAGGCCCTTAGAACATGGGGGGAGCACATGTCCATCATATGCAAACAACTGTCAAATACTACTGTGAACACATACTCCTGTGTTGTGTTTATAAGCCTAGATAAGCAGATTGTTCTGCCTGTGGCTTAATAATCAGATTAGAAGTTTTTTACTTCATTTCATCTCATTCATCTAACATTTATCAAGTGCCTTCTCTGTGAAAGCCCTTTGCATAGGGAAAACAAAATAGCTGGAAATGGGACATCCTATCTTTTTTGTCCCAGTCCTGGGACTTGAAATCAGGGGCCTGTGCACCATCCCTGAGCTTTGGCTCAAGGCTAACACTGTACCAGTTAAACCACTTCTGGCTCTTTGGTAATTAATAGGTGATAAGACTCTCACACAGCCTGCATGGTGGCTAACACTTGTAATCAATCCTAGCTACTCAGGAGGCTGAGATCTGAGGATCACAGTTCAAAGCTAGCCAGGCAAAGAAAGTCTGTGAGGCTCTTATCCAATTAAATCACAGAAAAAGTAGTGTTAGACTTGAGCAAAAGGAGGTCAGGGACAGCTCAGGCCCAGAGTTCAAGCCTCAGGACTGGCCAAAAAAAACTAAAAAAGATTCTCACAGACTTTCCTGCCTGGGCTAGCTTCAAACAGCAATCCTCAGATCTTAGCTTCCTGAGTAGCTAGGATTACAGGTGTGAGCCATTGGTGTAGCTGCCCTCATTCTCTTTTATCTGCTATTTGCCTTAACCATCACCACTGGTTCTCTTTTTCTCCAACAGAAGCGAGATATCCAGCTACTAAAGGCATACATGCGTGCAATCCGCAGTGTGAACCCCAACCTTCAGAACCTGGAGGAGACAATTGAATACAACGAGATCCTTGAGTGAGTGTCACTCAGGATGTGGAGTCACTTACTCCATGTCCTGCCACCAAAGCCTAAAAGGAGGAAGAACAGGGCTGGGGATATGGCCTAGTGGCAAGAGCGCTTGCCTCGTATACTTGAAGCCCTGGGTTCGATTCCCCAGCACCACATATACAGAAAATGGCCAGAAGTGGTGCTGTGACTCAAGTGGCAGAGTGCTAGCCTTGAGCAAAAAGAAGTCAGGGACAGTGCTCAGGCCCTGAGTCCAAGGCCCAGGACTGGCAAAAAAAAAAAAAAAAAAAAAAAAAAAAGGGAGGAAGAGCAGGGAGTGGCAGAAGAGGGCTCGACTAAGAGTTGGCAGTAAAATAGCTAGGCTGAGCCCACTGTTTCTTACATGTTGGGGGGCAAAGTTTAGGAACAGAGAAGAGAATAACCCTCAGCTCCAGTACAAGATCTCTTATGTATTTGGGAGGATAGAAGATGAGGCCTGCCCAAGATCATGGTTTGTCCAGAATTAGGTGAGTATGACCAAATATAAAGCCCTGTATTAAAGGGTGTGGAGTGTGAGGAGGGCCAAAAGGAAATAGAAGATATCATTCCTATCCTTAGGTAGCTTGCAGCCTCCAGAGAAGAGGAGGCACAGTGCATATCCAGGAAAGTGATCTAAAATGCTGCAAATTCAAACAAAGTAAACAAGCAAAATCTAAGATTCCTTTCAGTTCTGGAGTCCTATTCAGTTCATAGACTAAACTGTAAGTGTGAAATGATGTATATAGGGCAAATAGTGCTGAGTGGGACACAGAATAAGAGAATCGTTGCTTGATTTCAATAAACATCTGTGAGTACTTCTTACAGGCCAAGCACTGGATGTGCTAAGCATTGGGGTTTCAAAGAAAAGTAGCAGGGATGCAATGTAGGCTCACAGAGTTTAATCTGCTGCATAATGTTGTGGTTTGGATGGGACCAACTGGGAAAGATTGGGGGTTTCTGAGCTGATGCTGGAAGTAAAGATGGAATAATAGAGACAAGCTGACTGCAAAGTGGGTAGTCATTCCTCTTAGGAAAAAAGCCCAAACAGAGTGAGGGGATGAGCTGGAATGATCATGCCCATCCCTCCACACAGGTGGGTGAACTCCCTGCAGCCAGCCCGAGTGACAAGGTGGGGAGGGATGATCTCCACGCCAGATGCGGTGCTCCAGGCCGTCATCAAGCGCTCCCTGGTGGAAAGCGGCTGCCCTGCCTCTATTGTCAACGAGCTGATTGAAAATGCCCACGAACGCAGCTGGCCCCAGGGCCTGGCTACACTAGAGACAAGACAGATGAACCGGCGATACTACGAGAACTACGTGGCCAAGCGCATTCCTGGCAAGCAGGCCGTGGTTGTGATGGCCTGTGAGAACCAGCATATGGGTGATGACATGGTGCAGGAGCCGGGACTTGTCATGATATTTGCGCATGGTGTGGAGGAGATCTAGGAGACCTCGATCAGCTGTCAGGAAGAGATGGAAGTCAGAAAAACTTGCATCACTCCAGCAACTGGGCCCTGAATCCTTCCCACTATCTTTAATGCCATGGCGGGCACTGGAGCCACACATTCCCCTGTCCTTCTGACACAGAAGGGCCCTGGGGCACTTAGATCAGTCTTTTGGGAGGGAAACTCAGATTCCTGCCTTTTGCCATATTTCTTCCCCTAAAATGTCTGTCAATGTACAGTTGTGGTGGGAAAGGCCCCTCATGGTATTTCCTGCCAAAGGTCCCTGGTTCTAGATATTTCCAGAAAGCACAAGACATTTGGTTTCCCTAGAGGATCAAGGTGGAGTGAGGAGTCTTAATTGTCCCTCTCCTCCAAAACCAGGGAATCAGAGCGGGCAGACCTGTTGGCTCTAAGCAGCTTTTAGAGGGAAGCTCTGAGGAGCAGACTTCCTGAAGAAATTGTAAGGGTGGAACCAAAATCCTAGAAGTCAGTAGTGAGGCCAGGAGTTGGCCATCACTGGTAACCCTTAGGGGACAGTTGGACTTGTGTGCCAAACACGTCCCTGGAAGGCCCACCTTAAAGGTGCAGGCTCCTGCTGGGTCTGCAGGTATGCAGGTTGGATTGCTGAACATTTCCAGATGAGCTCTTTTTTTCCTATATGTTTTCATAATTAGGGAATGACAGGGTTGGGGGTAGGGGCTAGACTATTGGGGTTCATATGTTCAGCGAAGTTGCTGCTCTATGGCTTTTGCTGAAGTAGGGTAGGCACGGCCTCTTGTGGCATGTCCATAATAGTTCATACACTCCTCTCTGTGATTATAGTGAGTTATTTTGATGATTTCCTTTGGCTGTTTGTTTATACTTCACAAATCCTGTCTGTTTCCCACTTTTTTTTTTTTAAGAATGGCCTGGTTATGGCTACCTTACTCTCTAGCCCAGCCATGTTGTTGGCAATTTAATTTATTTACCTTTTTTTTTAAAGAAAGAAAAAAATTCAAACTTTTCTTTTGCTGTTCCTCTTGTGGGGACTCTGGATAGGGTGGACAGGGTGGGATCGGTGTTAGAATTTTTCTTTTCAGCACAACCTTTGGCTTTAATATAGGAAGAGCCAAGGGAGTCCTTGGCTGAACTTAATGGTATCTGCTGTATCTCTTGTCACCCCATCTAAGAAGTGCTTCCTCTGCCCCTGTGTTGGATGTGACAGTCTAGCAGCAATGCCTGTGGCCCCTTGAAGAAATGTGCTCTGGGCTCTATTAGGGTCTCATTATAAAACCCTGGGTTTCGAGTATTCATTTGGAAGGCAACTCTCTCCCATCTTCCCCTGGAACCATATAGCTGAGTTCTAAGTTTCAATAGGCAAATGGATAGAAATTCCATGTGTCTTTCAAAACAGGCTATGCTGTGTCATGCATGTCGACTGAGGGACTTCCTTCCATTTTAGCTGCCGAGGCATTCCTCACTCCCTGTGGCAACTGGCAGAGTGTGGGGGTGGGGGGTGGGTAGTTAATGTCATTGAAATGCCCTATAGGGAGTCGGGTTGGAGAGAGATGGGAGGGCTCCTCCCACCAATGAACAGCTGCTTCTCTTTGGAGTTAGCTCATTGCAGGCCAGTTTGCTGTCGGTCTGGGTGGTAGGTCTGCTGGGGCTGGGGTGGAGGGGCGTGGGGAGTAGTCATATGTTCCAGCTCTAGGCCACGGTGCTCAGGAATTAGAAAACGCTGCTATACTTACTCTGGTTACTACATTTCTCCCGCCCCCCCCCCCCCCGCCCCTGCCCACCTCGCCAAGGCGGGCACTCCTGTTCCCACCCATGGACAGAGCCTGGAACCTCAGTTCAGGCTTCCCAGCCCTTTGCACTAGTGTCTGCAGGTTGCTGGTTGTGTTGTGTGTGCTGTTCTGTGGTGTTGACTGCACTAATAAACCTTTCACTCAACTCTTAACTTTTTAATTCACCAGCACTCCCTCCCCCTGTGAACATTTCTCCTCTGCTTAGGCCTCCCTCCCCGCTTGGTATGGACCGGACCTCTGCTCTGTGAGGATGCGTGCTTGGGAGCTGTGTGTGCCGCCCCCTGTGCTTCTCCTTGTGTGCCCTCCTGCTCCTGGAGCAACCTAAGCTCTCTCCACTCCCCTGAATTGTGTTCTTTCCAGGCTGTGCTTTCACCCTCATTTCCATGTCTTGGGGTGCTGGCCTTGGAGGAAAGTTCCTACCAGAGACACTGCTCTGGGATTCCATTGCAGGCTGAGAGGCCTCCATCTCCCACAGGCTCCGCACCAAGAAAATCAGTGTGGGGAAGGGAACCTCAAACAATTAGGTCTGCTGGCAGCAAACCTTGACAAAGATTTTGTTCTTTTTTCTGATGCCAGTCCTTAGGCTTGATCTCAGGGTCTGAATACTCTGCCTGACTGAGCCTTGTTGCTCAAAGCTAGTGCCCTACCACTTGAGCCACAGTTCCTTTTTTTTTTTTTTTTTGCCAGTCTTGGGGCTTGAACTCAGGGCCCGAGTGCTGTCCCTGGCTTCTTTTTGCTCAAGGCTAGCACTCTACCACTTGAGCCATAGTGCCACTTTCAGCTTTTTCTGTATATGTGGTACTGAGGAATCAAACCCGGGGTTCCATGCATGCTAGGCAAGCACTCTACATCTAGACCACATTCCCAGCCCCTACTTCCAAATTTTTGATGGTAGATTGGAGTTCAAAGTTTCATGGACTTTCCTGCTTGGGCTGGCTTTGAACCATGATCCTCAGATCTGTCTTCTGAGTAGCTAGGATTACAGGCGTGCACCCCCAGCACCCAGCTGATAAAGCTTACTAAACATTTACTGTCACCACCTTCCTGTCATAAGAAGGAATCCCCTCCTCCCCAAAATACATATATTTAAGGTTGTTGAACTTTTTGGGAGGAGAGCAAGCAGAGGGTGGGGGGAATGTGAGGAGACTGAGAGCTGAGGATCAAAATTTAAAGCCAGCCTGGGCAAAAAAAAAAAAAAACATCCACAAGGCTCTTACCTGCAACTAACCAGCAAAGAGCCAGAAGTAGAGCTATGGCTCAAGTTGTAGAGTGTCAGCCTTGAGTAGAAAAAACAACTAAGGGACAGAGTCCAGGCTCTGAGTTCAAACCCCAGTTCTTTCACCAGTTCTGGATGTGTGGCTCAGTGGTAGAGTACCAGCCTAGCAAACTTGAGGCCTGACTTTGAACTCCAGTACTATTCAAAAAATTATTTTGAGAACTGAACCTGCAGCTCAGTCTTTTTTTTTTTTTTTTGGCCAGTCCTGGGCCTTGGACTCAGGGCCTGAGCACTGTCCCTGGCTTCTTTTTGCTCAAGGCTAACACTCTGCCACTTGAACCACAGTGCCACTTCTGGCCATTTTCTATATGTGTGGTGCTGGGGAATTGAACCCAGGGCTTCATGTATACAAAGCAAGCACTCTTGCCACTAGGCCATATTCCCAGCCCTACGACTCAGTCTTAAATGTCTTGAATGGTGCCATATATTCTTTTTAGGATGGATGTGAAAGCTTGGAACATAATCATGGAATGTCTACCTTATCAATAAACATACTTACTAGACTGGGTACTCCAGGCCAAATGGCATCTACCATGGCAGAGAATTTATTTTTCAGGGTCAGTGAGTACATAATTAAAAGGCATAGGGCTGGGGATATGGCCTAGTGGTAAAGTGCTCGCCTCATATACATGAAGCCCTGGGTTCAGTTCCCCAGCACCACATGTACAGAAAATGGCCAGAAGTGGCGTTGTGGCTTAAGTGACAGAATGCTAGCCTTGAGTAAAAGGAAGCCAGGGACAGTGCTCAGGCCTTGAGTCAAAGCCCCAGCACTGGCAAAAAAAAAAAAAAAAAAGGCTTAGTAAATGTGATAAAAGATGGAGGAAGATAAAGCCAAAGTCACTGATTCTGATGAGAATTAAGGAAGTTTTTCAGAAGTGTTATTTCTAGAGCTCAGGTCTACACTCAGCTTTCAAGTCCCTAGCAGCTTTTTTTTTTTTTTTTTTAAGTATTGAAACATAGCCATGTCCTTTGGTTCACATTCTATCTAACTTCCTTTTGTTTTCTTTGTAATTCATGGGGCTTGAACTCAGGGCCTGAGTATTGTCCCTAAGCTTTTCACTCAAGGTTAGTGTTCTCCCACTTGAGCCACAGCACCACTTCCAGTTTTCTTTCTTTTTTTTTTTTTTTTTTTTTTTTTGGCCAGTCCTGGGGCTTGGACTCAGGGCCTGAGCACTGTCCCTGGCTTCTTTTTGCTCAAGGCTAGCACTGCCACTTGAGCCACAGCGCCACTTCTGGCCATTTTCTGTATATGTGGTGCTGGGGAATCGAACCCAGGGCCTCATGTATATGAGGCAGGCACTCTTGCCACTAGGCCATATCCCCAGCCCCCACTTCCAGTTTTCTTGGTGGTTAACTGGAGATAAGAGTCTCACAGACTTTGCTGCCCAGGCTGGCTTCCAATCCTCAGATCTCAGCCTCCAGAGTAGCTAGGATTACAGATGTGAGCTTGACTACTTTTTTTTTTTTTAATCCTCTCATACTGGGGATAGAAGCTAAGGACTTTTTTTTTCTCCAGTCCCGGGACTTTGTTTGCTCAAGGTTAGCTCAAGGTAAGCACTCTTGCCACTAGGCCATATCCCCAGCCCTAGAAGCTAAGGTCTTGTAAATATCAGACAAGTACTTCTACCAAGGAGCTACATCTGCAGCTCTGGCTGCTGCTTTTACATTACAGCTGTAGAGTTGTTGCCATATACCATAAATGTTTAATCATTTACAGAAAAGGGTTGCCAAAACATTCAAAACTTAAAGTTAGGAGAGCTAAAGTTAGCAGAAATAGGATTAGTGGTTTTAGTTTTTCTATTTTTACTTCACATGTATGCTTTTGTACATTGTCAAAATAACCAACAAACCATGTCTAACCACATTTCCCCAGTTGTGACAAGAAAAAAACCCTTAAGCTAATTTTTTCTAAGGCCAGATCCAATCAGGAGATCTATTACATGAGATTACTGTTAACTCTCCCTACCCCTGAATTCCTAGAATTAGTTCTATGTTATTGAAAAGAGCGGGTTAGTTGTCCAGGGAAAGTACATTCCTAGAGACAAGTGGGTAGCTGGTAGTGCTGTTCTACCATGAAAAAGGACCAGGAACCTTGAGTCAGCTGCCAGAGGCAATTCTAGCTACTCCAGAGGCTGAGATTTGAGGATCATGGTTCAAAGCCAGCCTCTGCAGGAAAGTCCCTGAGACACATCTCCAATTAACCACCAGACAATCAGAAGGGGCGCTGTGGTTCAAAGTGGTAGAGCATTAACCTTGAGCAAGAGCTTAGGGATAGTGCCCATCCCTGAGTTCAAGTCATAACCACCTGAAAAAAGTAATGACCTTTCCTGCCTGGGCTGACGTTGAACCATGACTCATATCTGAGCTTCCCGAGTAGCTTGGATTATAGGAATGAGCCACTAGAATCTGGCTCGAGGCAAGATTTTAAATGACTACTTCCAACTCATTCTATTAATGATGAAATGAAAGCAAGAAGTTAGTGTAAATACTAGCTTTCTAATAATTTGTGAAAGGAGTACAATGAAATATGACAAAAAAAGAACAAGAGACATTTGGGAAGAATAGTTTATAAATCTAAACAGATGATGTTTGCTCAACCAACACTGATATTGTCCATTTGCTAAATATGGTGTCAAGCATTTCCGATGTGTAATTGATCAATAAAACTTGAAGGGAATTTGCAATTTGGTAGGGTGACATACTTGAACAGAACAGTATGTTGTTGGTAGTTAAATACTTAGTACACTGGGCAACAAGCAAGAAAAGGGCCAAGTCACCTACTTTGTGCAATGTGGGATTTGTGCTCAGGAATCACAAGAGCCGAGTTCTGTTCAGATGCTGGCAGTGGGAAGAGGGCAATGGCCAGATTGTACATTTACTGCATGTCAGGCACTAACTACTCAACGCTAACTTAATCATCTCAACAACTTTAATAATGAGGCATTTTTGCTGCATGCCTGTAATCCCAGCTACTATAGACTGATGCAGAAGAGTCATGGGTTTGAGACCATTCTGAGCCACATCACCAAAGGGATTGTTTCAGCTGCATTTTTTCTCTGAGGAAACTAATGCAGAAGACAAAATTCACCCAGTTGATGATCAGAAGTGGTATTTAGACCCAGAAAGTCCTTCCAGAGCTCCTAAACACTGCACATGTTAAACAATGAGGAAGTAGCCCAAAATGAGCCAAAGCCTGAAGTTTTCAGCATGTGTAGAGGAGAACACAGGAATTGCCTCAATAGGGAGGATGATCAGGTTTTGGGAGGAGGGGTATAAAGTAATGACTTCTTTTGGACAACATTGGTTGGAAGATGTGCTTAAACCAAAAAAAAAGAAACCAGATGGATTCAAGCTCCCAGCACTTGGGAGAATGAGACTGGAGGATCTGAAGTTTGAGGGCAGCCTGGGGCTAGAGAATGAGACCTTGTCTCAAAATATCTGCCCCACGTTGATCAAGAAATTCTTGGGGCTAGGAATATGGCCTAGTGGCAACAGTGGTTGTCTCGTATACATGAAGCCCTGAGTTCGATTCCCAAGCACCACATATATAGAAAACAGCCACAAGTGGCACTGTGGTTCAAGTGGCAGAGTGCTAGTTTTGAGCAAAAAGAAGCCAGGGACAGTGCTCAGGCCCTGAGTCCAAGGCCCAGGACTGGGGAAAAAAAAAAAATTTCTTGAAATAAATGCCAGATACTAGAGAAGAGAAAGAATGTGGCAAGTAGAACTTAGGAGGATGACAGAAATAATTTAGAACAAAATGGAAAGATGCATGATTAAGGTCTTGAAATAAATTATTTAAATGTAGCTTATAAGCTAGCTGTGATAGAATTCAGAAATATGACAACATCCTTACAATTGTAGGTAAAGGTCTTTGGAATCCAAGTCCTCTAATGATACACTTTGCCCCTTAAAATAGGGATTCTCAGATCTCAGATCTCAGCTGCCTGAATAGCTAGGATGATAATGTTAGTCCCAGCTAATAGTTTCTAAACAAAATGGGTCTGTAATCCTAGCTAGCTACTCAGGAGGATCAGAAGTTCAAAGGTAGCTCAGGCAGGAAAGTCTGAGCCTTTTTTTTTTTTGCCAGTCCTGGCCCTTGGACTCAGGGCCTGAGCACTGTCCCTGGCTTTTTTTTTTTTTTGCTCAAAGCTAGTACTCTGCCACTTGAGCCACAGCACCACTTCTGGCTGTTTTCTGTATATGTGGTGCTGGGGAATTGAACCTAGAGCTTCACGTATACAAGGCAAGTACTCTTGCCACTAGGCCATATTCCCAGCCCAGTCTGAGAGACTTATCTCACTAAATTACCCAAAAAAAGCCAGAACTGGAACTGTGGTTCAAGTGGTAGAACAAAAAGAATCTCAGGGGTAGTGCCCAGGCCCTGAATTTAAGCTCCAGGACCAGCACAAAATAAAACCAAACAGGAACAAAAAACAGTTTTAGGGCTGGGAATATGGCCTAGTGGCAAGAGTGCTTGTCTCCTATACATGAAGCTCTGGGTTCGATTCCCCAGCACCACATATATAGAAAAAGGCCAGAAGTGGTGTTGTGGCTCAAGTGGCAGAGTGCTAGCCTTGAGCAAAAAGAAGCCAGGGACAGTGCTCAGGCCCTGAGTCCAAGCCCCAGGATTGGAAAAAAAAAAAAAAAAAAGGCAAGCATTGGGCTCTCAAAGGGAGATGACCAGATTGTTTACATAGAAAATGCCTTACTGGGAAGAATTAAGGGTTAAAAAGAAATAGCACCATTGGCACCCAGCTTATGGATGGTCACTTTATTTTTTGAAACAGGGTTTTCTTATGTAACCCTGGTTGGCCCTGAATTGACTATTGCCACCATGCTTATCTAAAGATTTGAAAGCACCCATGGTATACAAAGGTTGGAAATTTTGGCATCTACAAATTTACTAGGGAAGCATGAAAAGGATGATTGAGTACCAGAGGACCATGCTTGCTTCTCTCCTCTGAATAGATCTTCCATTTTGTAAGCCACAGGATTCCTTTTTCCATTTCTAACATGGTTCTCGGTTGCCCTCTGCTGGTCAGCTATGCTCTCAGCTCTCCAGATAGTAGATCCAGAAGCATGCAAAGAATGGGATTTGGCCAGAGGAATACCCAGCATATTAGATCCTACTACTTCAGTACACGTTTCATATCTGTCTAGACTGCCTTGTAGAGGAGATGCAAAGAATACACAGTTTAAGAATGAAGAATTAGTTGTGTGCTGGCCTGCAAACTGGATTATCCCTTTATTTCTTCATTTAGTCATGTCTTTAAAAAGCACAATATGATTTTCCTATAGGGAAATATATTCCAAGCTCCCTGAATGTAATTTACACATAGCTTCATGACATGCTTTCTTCACTAAATGTTTCTAGGCAAAAACAAAAAGAATGAAGAATTAAAACATTTAACAACTGTAAAACAAACAAAGCCACATACCTATGTATAAAAGTTTAAAAAAAAACTTGATGCACTGATAGCTGTAACCCTAGCTTCCCAGGAGGCTGAGCTCCAAGGATTGTAGTTCAAAGCCAGCAGGGCAGGAAAGTCCATAAGACTCATCCCCAGTGAGCCATCAGAAAGCCAGAGTAGAACTAAGTCTCAAACATTAGAGCTCTAGCCTTAAGTGGAAAAAAAAAAAAAAGACAGCACCTAGGCTTCCTCCTTCCCTCTTCCCTCCCTCCCTCCCTCTTCCCTTCCTTTTTCCCTCCTTCTTTCCCCCTCATTTAATTTGTGGTGCTGAGGACTGAACTCAGAGCTTCCCTAGAACCCATGTTTAAGTGAGCACTGAGGAGATGAGAATGAAGACACAGCAGTGTAAACAAGGCCAAAATAAGGCGCTAGGAAATGAAAAGAATGCCAGTAGATGGGATGTGAAAGTGGCCTAGTGATGAGAGGGAGGGGTCAGCTCATGCACCCCAGCCATGGCAGCCGCAGTGTGGGTGCCTAATGCCAGGCCACATGCTAACTCTCGCAGTCATCACAAGGATGTTCCTGCGCAACCAAAAACTTGCCCTAACCCTTGAGAAACATTTGGGTTTGGTTGTTTTGTTTTGTGCCACTATCAGGTCTTGAACTCAGGCCTTCAGGTATTCTCACACAGCTTTTTTTTTTTTTTTTAAGTGTGCTGGTATTGGGGCTTGAACTCAGAGCCTGGTGTACTGTTTCTGAGCCTTTTGGCTCCATTGGTGTTCTACCACTTGAGCCATAGTGCTACTTCTGGCTTTTTGTGGTTGATTGGAGCTAAGAGTCTCATGGACTTTTCTGCCAGGGCTGGCTTTGAACTGCAATCCTCAGATTTCAGCCTCCTAAGTAGCTAGGATTACAGGTGTGAGCCACCAGTGCCTGGCTGAAATTTTCTTTTTGTGAGATAATAAGGGAGTCTATGCATGCGATTCAATGAATGGGGGTGGTAGACTGATAGGTTCCAGCTGGAATGTATATGGTGGTATAGAAGGAAGGACCATAGCCATAACGCGAGGTACTAAGAGGCCATGAAAACCATGACTAAGTTTGACAAAAGTGATCAGCCTAAGGAATGTCCTCACAAGAGGATTTGAGAATGATGCTGAAAAGCACAGCTGGAGCAAGGGCAAGGTGAGTATTTACAAGGAATAAATAGAGGAAGCTCTGTGAATTACCTTTGACCTCCCCCTGTTCTAAGGGATTCTTGGAGAAGATGCAGCTATGCAAGAAGTAAAATAACAGCTGAGTGTCAGTGGCTCATGCGTTTAATCCTAGCTACTTAGGAGGCTGAGACCTGAGGACTGCAATTAGAAGCTAGCTCAGACAGAAAAGTCTATGAGACTTATCTACAATTAACCAGCAAAAAGCCAGAAGCTATGGCTCAAGTGGCAGAGTGTTCGCTCTGAGCAAAACAGCTCAGGAACAGTGCCCAGGCCCTGAGTTCAAGCCCCAGGACCAGCAAAAAAATTAAACATATGGGCTGGGGATGTGGCTTAGTGGTAGAGTGTTTGCCTAGTACGCATGAAGCCCTGGATTCCATTCCTCAGTACCACATAAACAGAAAAAGCTGGAAGTAGCCCTGTGGCTCAAGTGGTAGAGTGCTAGCCTTGGGCAAAAGGAAGCTCAGGGACAGTGCCCAGGCCCTGAGTTCAAGCCCTAGGACTGGCAATAACAACCACAACAACAAAAAACAGCCATATCTCTGTATCTACCTACCTACCTACCTATCTATCTTTAATAAGTAGCCTACATTAAGAACAGGGTAGGGGCTGGGAACATGGCCTAGTGGCAAGAGTGCTCGCCTTGAATACATAAAGCCCTAGGTTCTATTCCTCAGCACCACATATATAGAAAAAGGCCAGAAGTGGTGCTGTGGCTCAAGTGGCAGAGTGCTAGCCTTGAGCAAAAGGAAGCCAGGGACAGTGCTCAGGCCTTGAGTCCAAGGCCCAGGACTGACAAAAAAAAAAAAAAAAAAAAAAAAAGAACAGGGTAGCTGGTGGCTCATGCCTGTAAATGGCTAAGATCTGAGGGACCATGGTTCAAAGCTAGCTTAGGCAGGAAAGTCTATTAGACTTATTTCTAATTAACCACCAGAAAACAGAAGTAGAGCTGTGGCTCAAGTGGTAGATCCCAAGTCTTGAACAAAAAAATTTAGGGATAAGCCCAGCCAAGGTGGCTCACCCTACTACTCACACCTATCTACTTAGGAGGCTGGGATTTGCGCAATCTGAGGATTGCAGTTCAAAAGCCAGCCCAGCTAGGAAAAGTCCATGAGACTCTTATCTCCAATTAACCACTAGAAAACCGGGAAGTGGTGCTCTGGCTCAGGGACAGCACCCAAGCCCAGAATTCAAGCCCCAGGAACAAAACCAAAACTAAAAAAGATCTTAGGGGTAGTGCTCAGGCCCAGCACCTGATATTTAAGGGATTAGTCTTTTAGTCTTCAGTGTCATCACATAAATTCTGACTTTTTTTTTGGACTTGAACTCTGGGCTGTCCCAGAACTCTTCAGCTCAAGGTTAATGCTCTACCACTTGAACCACAGCACCACTTCCGGAGAATCTCACAGACTTTCCTGCCGAGGCTGGCTTTGAACTGTGATCCTCAGATCTCAGCCTCCTGAGTAGCTAGGATTAGTAGCTGGGCTTAAGCCACTTGCGCCGGGCCCAAGTTGTGACTTCTTGTCAGGAAATTCAGACGTGTTCTCTCCTACAAACTCCAGATTTGACGTAATGCTCAAGGAGCACTGTATTCCCAGTCAATTAATTGCCAATCTTAACCCCCATTCTCCCACACTTCAAAAGGCAAAAATAGTGCAGTGGAAGCTCTGCTAGCGAGGAGCTGCTTCATTTGCACAACTCGGAGAGGACCTCGCCTCCCAGGAGCCCAGACAGTTGTGTATAACTCGGCCTCTAGAGATTATCTCCCGGAGGTGGCTTCTGAAAGAAAAGATAAACGTGCGGAGGTTCCCTTCAAAGGAGGAGAAGGACAGGGGGAGGAGGGGAGTAGAAAAACAAAAGGAAAAGGCTAACCGTCACGAACAGGATTCGAACCTGTGCGGGGAAACCCCATTGGATTTCGAGTCCAACGCCTTAACCACTCGGCCACCGTGACTTCCAAAACTGCGCTCCGCCGCGCGCTTACAGAAAGGGTCGGCCCCGCGACCGCGGGAGGCGCGCGGCAGCGGGAGGCGGCTCCGGGCCCGGCGCGCACCGCGGGGCTCCCACCCTTCACTCAAAGCGAGGGTCGGGTGACGGGGCAGCCCCGGGGCCGGGGTCGGCCCTCCCGCTCCTGGGTCGAGGTCTCCAGCAGCGCCAACCTACTTAGCGGCGGCAAAGCCTGTTGGGAGGAAGCGGCTGGTTTCCCGGGGGTGGAGAAGCGCAGAGGGGCGCTGGGGGCGGGGGTGACTAGAGGGGCAGCTGGGGACGGACGGACGGAAGGAACGGCCTGGGCCGGAGTCCTGGGGCTCTTCCGCTGGGTCAGGGACGTGGCCCAGGCGCGGGCCACTCGGGGCTCTTCCAGCCACCGAGTCCCCGCGCGATCGGCTAGCTGGGTGGCCCCGCTCCTGGTTAGGGCAAGAGGGGGAAAAGAATGCTTCGTGGTCGGGGCGAAGTGCGGCCGGGAGAATGGCGCCCCCCGTCCCCCGTTCACCCCGGGAGGCCGCCGGGAGGCAGCCGTCGCCGCCCGGGAGGCGGCCAGGGTCCCCGCCCCGAGCCCGGGTCCGCGGCCTCCACCGCCGCGCCGACCTCTGCCGGCAGGGGGCGCTGCGCGGGGCCGGGGCCGGCCGAGGCGGCGGGAGGCGGCGGCCGCGGCGGCGGCGGGAGGCGGCGGGAGGCGGGCGGAGGAGGAGGAGGCGGGAGCTGAGCTAAGCGGGGCGGGCGGCGGCGGCGGCGGCGGCGGCGTCGGGGCCCCGAGCCCGAGAAGATGGCGGTGCGGAAGAAGGACGGCGGCCCCAACGTGAAGTACTACGAGGCCGCGGACACCGTGACCCAGTTCGACAACGTGCGGCTCTGGCTGGGTAAAAACTACAAGAAGGTACGGCGGGTAGGGCCGCCGCCGCCGCCGCCGCCGCCCGCCGCGCGGGCCCCGGGGGCGGGACAAAGGGCCCGCGGCCCGCGGCTCCCCGGGGTTCGGCCCACCCGGCCGGCCGCGGCGGCCCCTCCCCGCGGCCTCCCCCCACCCCACCCCCCTGCGGCCCCGCCGCGGCCCGGGCGCCGCGCCCCTCCCCCGCCCCCGCCCCGCCGCCGCCGCCGCTGCCGCCGCCACCGCCGCCGCCGCCGTGCCCTCTGCCCTGGCTGCCTCCACTCCCGCCCGGTGCCTGCAGCCCACCCTCCCTCCCGCACAGCCCGGCTGGAACGGGAGAGGCGGACGGCAGGCCCGGGTGGGCCGGGGTCCCGTGGGCGCCCTCCCCTTCCTCCCCGATTGCCCGCCACGGCGCCCGCCGGGCTTTCCCCCCCGGAACCCGGTACCAGCGGGGCGAACGGCTCCCCCGGTGCTTTGTGTATGTTCAGAGACGAGATGATGAAAGCAGGAGGGCAAACGGCCATGGAGATGGAACAGGCCGATGGCTGCTCGTCAGCCTGCCAGAGGGTCCCCGGACCTCGGGATCACGGACCCGGGGTGGGGCTGGGGGGCTCATCCCCCCCACACACACCTCCGTCTTAAGGGCAGCCAAACCTCGCTGGGCGATGGTGTGTAGGAGTGTCTGGGCCACAGCTTTCCCCCAAACCGTGCCTCGGTTTCACAATAAAGTCACCCTGCAGCCTAGCCTTGCATCGCCTGGGATTTGGGGTCCAAAGACTAGGGCGAGCTTCGTATTTCTAGTTCCATACTCCCGTGTGCCCTCCCCGAAACTGGAAATCATCACGTAGCGAACAAAAGGGTTCGTGAAGCCTTACCTGTCTTTTCCTACAAAACCTCCTCCTGGTATCTTCTTTGTCTCCAGGCCTGGTATTTTTCTAGAACTGGCCTGCTCACAGCCTTTTTACTAGCCCTCGTTTTAGGGGTTCTCATTGCTAGTTTTCCATCTCTCCTTAATTTTTCTTGGCCAGCTTTGCTACCTGTCAAAAAGTGTGATGAGAGGTTTAGGAGAACTCTCCTTTAATCCTGGTATGGAGCCTTGCCCTGCCAACTGCTTGGGGTCTCTCTGGGTGTCTGAGTTCTGACAAACAGCTGCTGGGTCTGTGACTTGTCTGTACCCCAGCATGAGGCTGCTTCCCAGGCTTTTCTGCCTTTAACCTTTTGAAGAGAGTTCAGTCTAGGGGCTTAGTCTGTGGCCCTGAGGGGACTGACAGCCTGTGGCCTGCTTCTGGCTTTTGTGTTCTGGCTCTCTTTTGTCATTCACCTTTTTCTTCACAGATCTTTTTACACCTCCCACTAAGCGGTGCTGGCTTTTTATCTGTGATTAGGGTAGTGGAAATAAGGGTCAAAAGGTAAAGAAAAAGTTAGCCTCCCAGCTCAGTTTTAAAAATTGGAACAGAAGGCTAGGATGTTAGGTCATAATATGGAAACATTTAAGAAGGCCTGGGACTGATTGTCTTAGATATAGTTTCCTCAGAAAGGCTAGATGTTGTCTTGCTGTTCCTCATCAGGTTGCCTAGCAGATGGTCCTCATCTAAAAAGACCTACAAAAGCATTTATGCTGAGTCCTAACAAGTAAAATACACACGCTGAGTCTGCTTGCCTTATCTTACCTAAGAAGGCACCATTATAAGGGGTATCATGGCTTCCACAAAATAACCCCAAGAAATAAACTTAGAGTCTTGAAGGTGTGTTGCTTCTCTGGCCTGAGTTCCATAAACCTTCAGAATTTTACAATTCTCAATGCTTTTGGCTGGAGATCAGATACCAAGATAAAAGGGTCTTGCAACTCCAATTTGAAGCTATAACTGAGGAAGAATAGGAAGCTTCCCTTACTGCCAGCACCCAAAGCTGGCAACCTGGGCTGGTGGCAGCAGAACTCAGCTTTCTGGTAGGGGATTTCCAGGACCTCCCTTCTGTCATCTTTATAGTGTCACAGAGAGAATAAAGACGCTGTTTCTTTGCTGAGGTGATTCCAAAGCCCTTGAGAAAGATATATGAGAGATGATAGAACATTTACCTGGGGTCTGTTTTTCTTTTCCTTTCCCTCTTTTTCCCTAGTATATACAAGCTGAACCACCAACCAACAAGTCTCTGTCTAGCCTGGTTGTACAATTACTACAATTTCAGGAAGAAGTTTTTGGCAAACATGTCAGCAATGCACCGCTCACTAAACTGCCTGTGAGTACAAAAACAAGAGGATGAGTTCTTCAAACTGGAAAGGGAGTTGCATTTTTTAAAAGATACCTGTACACCCGGTAATCCTAGCAGTTGAGAAGCTGAGACAGAGGAGCATGAGTTCAAGGTCAGCCTGAGCTATGTGATAAGACTGTCTCTCTCCTAAATTTTTTTTTTTCCTTTTGGTCTGGCAAGTGTGAGGCCTTGAGTTCAATCCCCAGTATTTGGAGGGAGAGGGGGGAATCAATTGTATGATTTTTGATGTTTGAGTTATTTCTTACCATCCTATTCCTGGACAGGGCATTCTTGGGGACAGGGCTTGGCCAAGTCCCCAGTTTGCCACATTTGGTTTGCCTAAGTGCCATTTATCATATTTTGTGCAACAAGTTATCTAAGAATGGCTAGTCCCAGTTCTCCAGTATCTCATTGTATGGTTAAAAGGGTGTGAAATTTGAGGCTGAGGTGGCACACACCTGTAACCCTAGGTTCTTCTGAGACTGAGGTAGAAGGATTGTCAGGAGTTTGAGGCCACTTGCAACTCAGCACTCAGCAAGACCCTGTTTCAATTTTTTTTTTTTTTTTTGCCAGTCGTAGGGCTTGAATTTGGGGCCTGGGCACTGTCCCTGAGCTTCTTTTACTCAAAGCTAGTGCTCTATCATTTGAGCCACAGCACCACTTCTCGCCTTTTCTGTGTATGTGGTGCTGAAGAATCAAACCCAGGATTTCATGCATGCTAGGCACATTCCAAGCCCCTCAAAAACAATTTTTTAAAGGAGATTTTGGGTGTTGCTCTGCTAGAGTGCTTTCTTAGCATGTGTAAGGGCTTGGATTTGATTCCCTGAACCATGAAAAAAAAGTGACAGCATAAGATTTAAACTTGGGCAAGTTTGTGTATAATTTTGGCACTGCTCAGTGATCTTGGGCAACATTTATGAGTCTTGGTTCCTTCATCTCTAGATGAAATTACTAGACCTACCTTGATTTCTGCAACAGTAACCTAGCCAAGTATTTAGCAAAAAGTGATGCTTTATGAGTACTGGTTTTTTTTGTTCACCTCTTCCACATGATAAAATGTTTCAAGGGGGCTGGAAACATGGCTTAATGGTAGAATGCTTGACTAGCATGTATTAAGCCCTGAGTTTGATTCCTTTGTACCACATAAACAAAAAAAAGCTGGAAATGGTGCTCTGGTTCAAATGGTAGAGTGCTAGCCTTGAGCAAAAGAAGCTCAGGGACAGTGCCCAGGTCCTGAGTTCAAGTCCCAGGACTAGCAAAAAAAAAAGTCTCAAGGGTTCAGTTTCTTCAACTTCAAGGCTAGGAATATAGCTTAGTGATAGAATACTTGTCTATCATGTTCAAGACATTGGGTTCTATCCCCAGCACTAGAAAAAGAAATTATTTCTAACTTTGAGAGGGACTCAGGATGGGATTTCATGAAATCAGTTTTAAGTGACAAGAAAATTCACAGTGTAACTCTGACATATTTCTTCCATCTCCATTTTGTAGATCAAATGTTTTCTAGATTTCAAGGCAGGAGGTTCCCTGTGCCACATTCTTGCAGCTGCCTACAAATTCAAGAGTGACCAGGGATGGTGAGATGCCTTCTCTTTCTGCTTCTTATATTTAGTGTAGAGAGGATTTCCCATTATGATTCTCTGCGGCCTTTCTTGGGTGGGAGAATATATATAGAAATTCTAGACCAAGTGCTGGCAGCTCATGCCTGTAATCCTAGCTACTCAGGAGGCTGAGATCTGAGCCTCAAGTTTGAATAAGCCTGGGCAGGAAAGTCCACCAGACTCTTACCTTCAATGATCAAGCAAAAAGCTGAAAGTGGAGGTGTAGCTCAAATGGTAGTGTTAGCCTTGAGCAAAACAAACTCAAGGACAGTGCCCAAGCCCTGAGTTCAAGCTCTAGTACCAACCCATGAAAAAAAATGAAAGAAAGCAAAAAGAATAACCAATGCTTTGGGTTTGGATGTGTGTCTCAGTTGGTAGAGCACTAGCCAGTGAATGAAATACCAGATACCAAGTTCAAGTCCTGGTCTCAGACCAAAACAAAAAAAGAAAAGAAAAATTCTTTTGGCTGGGTGCAAGGATTCACACCTTTAATCCTAGCTACCCAAGAGGCTGAGATCTGAGGATTGTGGTTCAAAGCCAGCCTGAGCAGAAAAGTCTGTGAAACACTAATCTCCAGTTAACAACCAAAGAGCTGGAAGTGTGGCTCAAGAGATAGAACACCAGTCTTGAGTGAAAAAGCTAAGGGACAGTAAGTACCTATGACCTGAGTTCAAGCCCCAAAAGATAAAAAATGTTGTGTTTCTTACTTTGCTAGATCAGAAAAATATCTGCCTCCTGTTCCCCCCCCCACACACACTCACACAATCTTCATGAAAAATAAAAGTTTGTTCATTTGGCTGAGTGCCAGTGGCTCACACATGTTATCCTAGCTACTCAGAAAGCTAAGATCTGAGGATTGTGGTTCAAAGCTATCCTGGGCAGGAAAATCTTTGAAACTCTTATCTCCAGTTAACCACCAGAGAGCCACAAGTGGAGTTGTAGTTCAAGGGGTAAAGCACCAGCTTTGAGTACAAAATTTAATGGATAGCACCCATACACCCTGACCCCAAGAATGGCACAAAATAAAACAAAAGATGAAAGTAGAAGCTAAAATTTCCAGGAGTGGATTTGTGTGTATACATGTATATGTTGATATACGTAACATAGAAGGATTTTTTTTTGGTTGGTTGTGGGGCTTGAACTTGGGTCTGGGCACCATGCCTGAGCTCTTTTCCCTCAAGGCCACTGTTCTACTACTTAACCCACAGTTCTACTTTAGCTTTTTGGTGGTTAGTTAGAAATAAGAATCTCAAGGACTTTCCTTCCCAGGCTGGCTTTGAACCATGATTTTCAGATCTCCACCTCCTGAAGTAGCTAGGACTATAGGCATGAGCTATTATCACTTAAAAGCCAGGGGCTCACACCTGTAATCCTAGCTACTCAGGAGGCTGAGATCTGAGGATTGTGATTCAAACACCCTGGGAAAGAATGTTCCTAAGACTCTTACCTCTAATTAACCATCAGAAAACCAGAAATGGCATTGTGGTGCAGAGTGGTAGAGCACTAGCCTTGAGTAAAAGAGCTCAGGGATAGCACCCAGGCCCCAAGTTCAAGCCCCATGACTGCCAAAATAAATAAATAAATAAATAAATTACATCCTTATAATTTCAGTCCTCAGGAGGCTGACGCAGAAGAATTAAAGAGTTTAAGAATAGCTTAGAGGGGCGGGGAATGTGGCTTAGCAGTAGAGTGCTTGCCTAGCTTACATGAAGCCTGGGGTTCCATTCCTCAGGACCACATAAACAGAAAAAGCCAGAAGTGGTGCTATAGCTCAAGTGGTAGAGTGCTAGCCTTGAGTAAAAAAGCCAGGGACAGTGCCCAGGCCCTGAATTCAAGCCCCAAGACTGGCAAAAAAAAAAAAAAAAAAAGAAGAAGAACAGCTTAGAATACATAATGAGACACTGTCTCAAAGGACAAACAAAAAAAGACAAGTCACTTACCACTGCCTAATTATTCATCAATTTATTTCTTTACAAGGCGGCGTTATGATTTCCAAAATCCATCACGCATGGACCGCAATGTGGAAATGTTCATGACCATTGAGAAATCATTGGTACAGGTAATACTCATTCTTCTTCCTTCCCTCAGTGAGAATCTAAAACACTCCATCCACATACCGTATCTCATCTGTTTCTCCCCACAGAATAATTGCCTGTCTCGACCTAACATTTTTTTGTGCCCAGAAATTGAGCCCAAACTGCTAGGGAAATTAAAGGATATTATCAAAAGACACCAGGTAAGTAGGTGGGTCAGAAGAGGTTTCTAAAACTCCATGATTTGCAATACTAAGGAGCAATCCTGAAGTACAACATTTTTCTATACAAGTAGCTCTTTGTTGTATTTAGTAAAGTGAAAACCTTGAGTCTCTCTTGTTCTGTCTGCTTCTCTGATTTCCCAGTCCTGACTGTTCCTAAAGGCTACCTTGGTGGGGTGGGAGGTAGGACTCAGTTAGTAGAGTGCTAGCCAATGAGTGAAAGCAGCAGGTACCGCTTTCCAGTCCCTGTCTGGGACCAAAAAGAAAAAAGAAAAGGCCACATCAGTTTGTGGTAGAGGATAACATAACATCTACTTCCACTGAGATAGAGCTAGCTAATTTTGGATAAATTCTTTGCTGTTTGCAACTTTATAATAACTAATAGATGTCATAGATATTTTCTTTTTTTTAATTAAATCTTTAAAATAAAAAGCATCACTATCAATAAGGACATTTCATTTTTCCTCCTTTCTCCAGTTTTTACATGAATATTCTACTTGAAAATAAAACTAAAGTCAAATACTTCCACCAACAAGTATATTGTTATTTAAATTATAGTAAGATAGTGGGTTGAGAACATGGTAATTCATTTTTACAGTTTACTGGTCATAAGCTGCATCTCTATAATAGTGACATTTCTCATTCATGATTCTATTTTAGAACCCACCAAAGTTCAAGTTTCTCACTCAAGTTTTTGTTAAGCCCTAAATATTTTTCTTTTTAAATAGACAAGTTAACTTTTAAATTTAGATTTTCAATTGGCTTTGTTACCACAATCCCAGCTCTGTGTGTGTTGAAAGAGAATTCAACTGACTTTAATCCATTCTTGACAGAATATGGTTAGGAAGGTAGATCTGTAGTTCTGTTTTACTTTCGTTTATCCCCAAGAGTAATTCAAAGGGAATGATCTTTTTTTTTTTTTGGTCAGTCCTGGGGCTTGGACTCAGGGCCTGCGCACTGTCCCTGGCTTCTTTTTGCTTCAAGGCTAGCACTCTGCCACTTGAGCCACAGCGCCACTTCTGGCCATTTTCTGTATATGTGGTGCTGGGGAATCGAACCCAGGGCCTCATGTATATGAGGTAGGCACTCTTGCCACTAGGCCATATCTCCAGCCCCCAAAGGGAATGATCTTAACCTGATTCTCCTTGCATTATCCAGGGAACAGTCACTGAGGATAAGAATAATGCCTCCCACGTTGTGCATCCTGTCCCAGGGAACCTAGAGGAAGGTGAGACTGGGTCTCCCTGATACTGTAGTGAATGGCTTGGCCTAGGAGGCAGGCGCTTTAGCACCACACTGTGCCTGGGCTTCCTTCTCCTTCAACTCTGAATCCTCTTTCCGTTTTAGTTGTTTCATTTTGATTTCCCTTTAGCTTATCTCTTCCTTCTCTGTCTCTGTTCCCAGAGGAATGGGTACGACCAGTCATGAAGAGGGATAAACAGGTTCTTCTGCACTGGGGCTACTATCCTGACAGGTGAGGCTGGGTTCCTGGGGCATGTTTTAAGTACAAGTGTTACAGCCAGAAGCCCTAGAACATGTAGCAGAGCAACAAGACACTGTTGAAGTTACTTTTGGGCCACTTAATTTGTTTTGCTGTTACATGAATTCTCTATCCTGTTGGAGGTTTATATTCTATTAGACAAAATTTAGGCTGAAGGATTGAGGCTTTATATGTGAAATGGCCATCCCGTGTGTGTGTGTGTGTGTGTGTGTGTGTGTGTGTGTGTGTGTGTGTGTGTAAGAGAAAGATTTTTATTTATTTAGGTACTGTCAAGATTGGGGCTTGAACTCAGGGCCTAGTGCTCTTTTTTGGCTTTTCACTCTAGGCTGGTATTCTACCACTTGAACCATATGTCCACTTATAGTTAATAAGTCTTATGAACTTTCTTTTCCTGGCTGGTTTCAAACCTTGATCCTCAGTGCTCTGCCTATCTAGGTAGATTGGATTATAGGCATGAGCCACTAGTGCCTAGTTTAAATTTATTTATTTATTTTTATTTTAAAAAATTTTTTTTGGCCAGTCCTGGGCTTGAACTCAGGGCCTGAGCACTGTCCCTGGCTTCTTTTTGCTCAAGGCTAGCACTCTGCCACTTGAGCCACAGCGCCACTTCTGGCCATTTTCTGTATATGTGGTGCTGGGGAATTGAACCCAGGGCCTCATGTATACGAGGCAAGCACTCTTGCCACTAGGCCATATCCCCAGCCCTTTATATTTATTTTTGAGACAGGGTCTTGGTCTGTAGCTCAGGCTGACCTCAAACTTGCTAACATTCCCAACCTCCAGTATATCTTCTGGATATGTAAATGTTAAAATAATATTTAAAAAAAAATTTGTGCTTGTCTTGGGGCTTAAATTCAGGTCCTAGGTGCTAGCATGTCCCTGAGTTTCTTTTGCTCAAAGCTAGCATTCTACCACTTGAGCCACAGCTCTACTTCTGGCTTCTTTGGTAGTTCATTGTAGATGAAAGTCTCACAGACTTTCTTGCCTGGCCTGGCTTCAAATAGTGATCCTCATATGTTAGCCTCTTGAGTAGCTAGGATTATAGGCATGAGTCACTGGTACCCAGCTAAAATAATCTTTTTTTTTTTTTTTTGGTCCATTGTGGGGCTTGAACTCAGGGTCTGGTCACTGCCCTTGAGCCTCTTTGTGCTCAAGGCTAGCCCTCTACCACTTGAGCCACAACACCACTTCCAATTTTTGAGTGGTTAATTGGAGATATGAGTCTCATTGGGACTTTTCTGTCCTTTTCTGCCCGGGCTGGCTTCAAACCACTATCCTCAGATCTTATCTTCCTGAGTAGCTAGGATTATAGGCGTGAGCCCTGGGCCTGGTTTAAAATAATCTTTCTAGTAGAAGACTGTTTCAGTGAATTTATGTATCTAGTCTTGGCTAATGTGCAACCTATAAAGTGATAGAAATTAATATGGATTAAAAAAAATTGGGGAGGGGCTGGGGATATAGCCTAGTGGCAAGAGTGCCTGCCTCGGATACACGAGGCCCTAGGTTCGATTCCCCAGCACCACATATACAGAAAACGGCTAGAAGGGGCGCTGTGGCTCAAGTGGCAGAGTGCTAGCCTTGAGCAAAAGGAAGCCAGGGACAGTGCTCAGGCCCTGAGTCCAAGGCCCAGGACTGGCCAAAAAAAAAAAAAAAAAAAATTGGGGAGGCTGGAAATGTGGCTTAGCGGTAGAGTGCTTTCCCTGGGTTCCATTCCTCAGTACCATATGAACAGAAAAAGCTGGAAGTGGCACTATCAAGAGATAAGAGTGCTAGCCTTGAGCAAAAAGAAGCCAGGAACAATGTTCAGGCCTGGAGTCCCAAGCCCCAGGACTGGGGGGAAAAAAATGAATGCCAGTCTTGGGGCTTGAACTCTGGTCTGTGCATTATCCCTGAGTTTTCTACTCAAAGCTAGCTCTCTACTACTTAAGCCACAGCTCTACTTCTGGGTTTTTTGGTAGTTAATTGGAGATAAGAGTCTTACAGGCTTTGCTGCCCTGGCAGGCTTAAAATTGAGATCCTCAGATCTCAGCCTTCTGAATAGCTGGATTTGAATGAGGGTTAGTCTAATCTTTTTCTTTCTTTTTTTTTTTTTTACAAGATGGTTTCATTGTGACATATCCATACAATGTATCCCATCACCCTCACACTGTCATTCTCCCTTATTCCTTCCCTTCCTACTTCTTATAACCATTTCAACAGGTTTCATACATGAATAAAGTACTTTGACTATATTTGCCCCCAATCACCCTCCCTCTCCCACTCATATCTGCCTCCAACCGTGTGTTTTACTATCCTAGAATTCTTTTTTTTGTTTGTTTGTTTTTGTGCCAGTTACTGGGGCTTGAACTCAGCACCTGATCGTTATCCCTGAGCTTTTTTTTGCGAAAGGCTAGCACTCTACCACTTGAACCATAGCTCCACTGCCAGCTTTTAGGAGGTAGGAGTCTCAGGGACCTTCTTGCCTTAGCTGGCTTTGAACCATAATCCTCAGATCTCAGCTTCCTAGTGGCTAGGATTAGTCACGAGCCACCAGTACTTGGCTATAATTCATTTTTTAACTATATAGTAATTGTGCAAAGGGTTTTCACCATAGTATTTTGCTATGTGTATGTATTAAACTTTAATCAAAATAACTTCCTCTATTGTTTGTCTTTAAGATCAGAATGGTGGTAAGCACTGATAGCCCCAGATAGTAAGGAGACAGACAGGGGGACCATTTGGGCCCAGAGCTTCAAATCAAGGCCAGCCTGGGAAGCATACTGAGACCCTGTCTTGTGTAGGAGTGGGGGAAGTAGAGCATATAAAATAACATTTAAGGATTAAGGGTAAAGCTTAGTAAGGCCTTGGATTCGGTCTCCAATACTACAATACAACAAACTCTAGTATTATTACAATCACATAAACCAAAAATTATACAGGGAAATTATGCAGATAAAATTTTATAGAAAAAATATAGAGAAAACGTTGCATACTGAATGTCAAGAGAAGTTATGTTAGAGGACTGAGTACAGTGGCCCATACTTAGAATCTTAGCTACTCAGGAGGCTGGAGAGTTGTGGTTCAAGTCCAGCCTGAGAAAAAGTTAGCTCAGGCCTCTGTCTGAAAAACACAATTTTAAAAGACTGGGGGTATTTCTAAAGTAGCACTGGCTGCCATTCAAGCTTGGCCCTGAGTTCAGTTTAGGAAGTTCTTTTAATTCTCTATTATTTTATTTATTCTGTGGCATTTGGGGGCTTGAACTTTGAGTCTCTTGTTTTTGCGTGGCTTTTTTGCTCATAGCTGGCACTGTACCACTTGAGCCATGCCTCTACTTCTGGCTTTTTGCTGGTTAATTGGAGATAAGAATCTCAGATATGTCTGCTTGGGCAGGCTTTGAACCTTGATTTCCAGTTATCAACCTCCTGAAAAGGGTTTCATACATAGTAGGCAGTATGTACCACTGAGCCCCATCCCCAGCCTTGTTCTCTATTTTTATAATGTGGTTTCATTGTTTTGTAGTGAAAATATTCTCAAAAAATAATTTTTTTTTTTTTTGCCAGTCCTGGGGCTTGGACTCAGGGCCTGAGCACTGTCCCTGGCTTCTTCTTGCTCAAGGCTAGCACTCTGCCACTTGAGCCACAGCGCCACTTCTGGCCATTTTCTGTATATGTGGTGCTGGGGAACCGAACCCAGAGCCTCATGTATAGGAGGCAAGCACTCTTGCCACTAGGCCATATTCCCAGCCCTCAAAAAATAATTTTAACATAACATATTTATTTTTTTATACTGGAAAAGTAGGACTGGGTATAATTCAGTGGTAGAGTTCGTGCTTAACATGTACAAGGCTGGGGCTGGGAATGTGATTTAGTGGTAGAGAGCATGCCTAGCATGCACAAAGCCCTGGGTTCAAGTTCTCAGCACCACATAAACAGAAAAAGCCGGAAATGGCACTGTGCAAGAGGTAGAGTGTTAGCTTTGAGCAAAAAGAAGCCAGGGACAGTGCTCAGGCCCTGAGTTCAAGCCCCATGACTGGCAAAAAGAAAAAGAACAAGGAGAGAGCTGGGTGTTTCTACTAGGCAAAACCAAACATTAAACATCAGGAAAAAAAACAAATAAACATGCACAAGACTCTGGGTTCATCCTCAGCACTACTAAAATAAATAAAAGAGAGCCAGACATCAGTGGCTCATTCCTGTAATCCCTCCTACTCAGGTGGCTAAGATCTGAAGATCATTGTTTGAAGCTAACTAGGTCAGGAAAGTCCATGACCAGGCCAGTCCTGGACCTTGAACTCTGGGCCTGAGCACTGTCCCTGGTTTCTTTATGTTCAAGGCTAGCACTCTGCCAGTTGAGCCACTGCACCACTTCTGCCCATTTTCTGTATTTGTGGTGCTGAGGAATCGAACCCAGGGCTTCCTATATACGAGGCAAGCATTCTTACCACTAGGCCATATTCCCAGCCCTCCATGAAACTCTTATCTCCAATTAACTATCAAAAAGCCAGAAGCAGAGCTGTGGTTCAAATAGTAGAATACTAGCCTTGAGCAAAAAAGCTCAGACACAGTGCTTAGGCCCTAAGTTCAAGCCCCAGGATGGGCACCAAAAAACAAAACAAAAAAATAACACCAGCCCCACAAAACAAACAAATAATGGAAAATCATTACTTTCCATTTTCCTAACTCCATTTCATTGATTCTATTACATACCCATTTTCTTCTGGCAGTTACGATACTTGGATCCCTGCCAGTGAAATTGAAGCTTCTGTAGAAGATGCTCCTACTCCTGAGAAGCCTAGGAAGGTGAGATTTCCCTGTACCCGCATACCAGGAAGAATGCCAGGACTTTGGAAGTGATACAGGGACTTGTGCTTTGTCCCTTGAGCTTTTTCTGTTAAACAAAAAGACATAGATACAAGACATAGCTTTGAAAGTTTCTCCACCATGATCTGCCTTTGTGTTTTAGGTTCATGCCAAGTGGATTCTGGACACAGACACCTTCAATGAATGGATGAATGAGGAAGACTATGAAGTAAATGATGACAAGAACCCTGTCTCCCGCCGAAAGAAGATTTCAGCCAAGACATTGACAGATGAGGTGAAAATCCTGTTCTTTCTTTCTCGAGTCCTTAGCATACATCTCAGGACAAGTCTTCACTGGGGAGTATAGGCTAACATTTGTCCCAATTCTTCCTCCTGCAGGTCAACAGCCCAGATTCTGATCGACGGGACAAGAAGGGTGGGAATTATAAGAAGAGGAAGCGTTCCCCTTCTCCCTCACCAACCCCAGAAGCTAAGAAGAAGAATGCTAAGAAAGGGTATGCCAATCCCTAACCTGCCCTCATATTTACTATTCTCCCTGCTCTATGTCAAAAGAAAGAAAAACAGATGAACTTTCTTTTATGTTTTTTTGGTCAGACCAGAACTTGGTACCTGGTGCTTTCACTCACTGGCTAGCACTCTACCAACTGAACCATGCCTCCAACCCAAAAGCAGGACAGATAATCTTCCATAATCACCAGGCCCTGATCCTGGTGTCCAGTTGTCCTGAGATGAACTTCCTCGTTTTTACCCCTAGTCCCAGCCACTAAAAGAATGCCTAAATCACTAAATGAAACCCCTTTCTACCTCCCATTACTGTATAGTTACTATTGTTTTTATGCTTTGTTCTACACTTGGGATTTTGACTTCCCTTTCCTTGAACCCCAACCCCCAGGGCTCAAGGATAACTGTGCAAGGATGACAGGGTTATCTTTTACTTTCTTTTCTCCCTAGTCCTTCCACACCTTATACCAAGTCAAAGCGTGGCCACAGAGAAGAGGAACAGGAAGACCTGACAAAGGACATGGATGAGCCCTCTCCAGTTCCCAATGTAGAAGAGGTGACGCTGCCCAAGACAGGTATGGCACAGGGTAAGCCCCTGGGATCGACATCCATTCCTTTTCCTACCTCTACTATGCCAGACTCCTGAGTGGGCCTATTTCTCAGGTCTAGAGTAGCTTTTCTTTCAATGTAGATGGTCAGTGAAGTTATCATTACCATGGAAAATCCTATGTACATGTATATCTGAGTTTATAGACCATGCTTATACCAGACAGCAGTGGTTTCCAAACTTTTGCATGTGTGTATGTGGTACTAGGGATCTAACCCAGAACTTCACGTATCAATCTCTATCAATGAGCTGGCCTAAGTGTGTGTGTGTGTGTGGTAGCACTAATTGGGCTTGAACTAAGGGCTTTCTACTGTTGTTTAGATTTTTTGCTCAAGGCTGGTGCTCTTCTGCTTGAGCCATATCTCCACTTGCAGCTTTTTGCTGGATAATTGGAAATAAGAATTTCATATAGACTTTTCTGTTTAAGTTGGCTTTGAACCATAATCTTCAACTTTCAGACTCCTGAGTAACTAGAATCACAGGCATGAGCCATAAGAATCTGGCCTAAAACACTGTGTGTGTGTGTGTATGTGTGTGTGTGCGCACGTGTGCATGCATGCATGCACACATATACACACACCAACCCTGGAGCTTAAACTTAGGGCCTGGATGCTGTCCCTGAGCATTTTCTTTTTTTTTTTTTGCCAGTCCTGGGGCTTGGACTCAGGGCCTGAGCACTGTCCCTGGCTTCTTTTTGCTCAAGGCTAGCACTCTGCCACTTGAGCCACAGCGCCACTTCTGGCCATTTTCTATATATGTGGTGCTGGGGAATTGAACCCAGGGCTTCATGTGTACAAGGCAAGCTCTCTTGCCACTAGGCCATATTCCCAGCCCCCTGAGCATTTTTTTGCTCAAAGCTGCTATTCGACCACTTGAGCCACAGCTCTGCTTCCTGCTTTTTCAGTAGTTAATTGTAGATTTGAGTCTCACAGACTTTACTGCCTGAACTAACTTCAAACCATTATCCTCAGATCTCAGCCTTCTGAGTAACTAGGATTACAGGCATTAGCCATTAGTGCCCAGAGCTAAAAAACACTTTTTGATCATGTATTCCTGACTATAAACTATATTTGAGCATAAATTGCATATATGTACTACACCACTACTAAATCACTACTTGAGGATGATTATAAAGCACATGCAAACTATCTAAAAAGTGGTAAATATAGGGCTGGGAATGTGGTTTAGCGGTAGAGTGCTTGCCTAGCATGCAAGAAGCCTTGGGTTCCATTTCTCAGCACTACATAAACAGAAAAGGCCAGAAGTGGAGATGTGGCTCATGTGGTAGCTAGCTTTGAGTAAAAGAAACTCAGGGACAGTGCTCAGGCCCTGAGTTCAAGCCCCAGGACTGGCAAAAAAAAAAAAAAAAGTTGTAAATATAAAGGATAATATAAAGAGAAGTTCTCATAGTTTCTTCCTATATTCCAAGAGTTTATCTTTTTTTTTTTTTTTTTTGCCAGTCCTGCGGCTTGAACTCAGGGCCTGAGCACTGTCCCTGGCTTCTTTTTTGCTCAAGGCTAACAATCTACCATTTGAGCCACAGCGCCACTTCTGGTCATTTTCTATGTATGTAGTGCTAAGGAATCAAACCTAGGGCTTCATGTATATGAGGTAATCACTCTTGCCACTATTCCCAGCCCCCCCCCCCCAAGAGTTTATCTTTTATGTCTTCTGATAAAACCCCCCTTTGGTTGGTCACCAGTGGCTCAAGCCTGAATCCAAGCTACTCAGGAAGCTGAGATCTGAACGTAACAGCTCAAAGCCAGCCTGAGCAAGAAAGTCCTTGAGACTCATCTGCAATTAACCACTCAAAAACTAGAAACAGGTCTCAGAGTGGTAGAGCACTAGCCTTGAGTAAAAGAGCTCAGAGACAGCACCCAGTTCAAGCCCCACAACTGACAAAAAACAAACAAAACCAGTTTGGAGGCTATTGCTGTACCATACTGGTTTGCAATTTGTATTCCATAGATTAGTGCCAAATGTTTAAGGGTTGAGGTTCAAGGGGTTGTCCCTTCTTTATCTTTTTTCATCTGGGCTTTTGTGTATGAATGCAGTTGAGGAAAGTGACTTCTGATTTCAAAAGTGCCTAAGATCTGACTTGTGATGTAGCTTAGTGGTAGAGCCTTGAATTGCACGTGGAAGGTCCTGCATTCAGTCCCTAGCATTGAAGAAAAACAAATTAAAATTAAAAAAAATTTGTCTTAACCACTTCTTACAGAATGATTTATTTAAGAATCATATTCAGCCCATTAAGAGCTTGTAGACACATAGATGGGGATAAAGACCTATAAAAAATGACTTATGAATGTACATAAAGAAATTAAATGAATCTTTTGTTGGGAAGCAGGTAAAGTTGCAAATAAGTTTCAAGCCCTAAAATGATTGTGACTGGTGGGATTTAAATATGTTTTGTGGTCAGGTAGAGAAAAATGTTTAGAGGAGATCTATAGAACTGCTAGCTACAGAAAGGTGAGTGCTATTGGCCGAACATGTCTGATAAAATGGCTTTTTATTCTGGCAGTCAACACTAAGAAGGATTCAGAGTCAGCTCCAGTCAAAGGAGGCACCATGACTGACCTGGGTAAGTCAGGGAGCCTCAGGCAAGGCAGGCAGCCCTGGAGGGTTGGGGAGGGCTCAGCTGGTGCTGCCTCCTAGCCTGACAGCTTTCCAGCAGGGCTCCAGCACCTTGTCTTGTCTTTGTCTTTCAGATGAACAGGAGGATGAGAGCATGGAGACCACGGGCAAGGTGGAGCTAGTTTAGAGAGGCCCTATCTCTCTCTGTGATTCTGATTTATGTTTGTAAAATTCCTTCTACCCAGACTTTCCCATCATAGACTAATTCTAGCTGTTGCTCCAAACTCTGATCCCTTCAGAATCCTGGGGCCCACGGTGCTCTTTCCTATCACCCACCATTACTGTCCACGTTCCTGGGGTATAGGGAAAGCAAGGGGTTGCTACAGGGGAAGTGGGAATGCTGAGTGTCCAGCAGCCTCCATACTCATAGGATGAGGATGAAAGCAGTACGGGGAACAAGGGGGAACAGACCAAGAATCCAGACTTGCATGAGGACAATGTGACTGAACAGACCCACCACATCATCATTCCCAGCTACGCTGCCTGGTTTGACTACAACAGGTATTATTCCAACTTTTCATTCAGTCCCTTACTTCACCATTTGCAGAGGTCAGTGGGTTGTTTCTCCTGCCTCCTCCAAATAAGTTATTTCTTCTTTAACAAGATAGACCAGAATGCATTTCCTTTTAGAAGAGCTCCTGGTCTCTTTGAGTCCTGCAGCCTAAATGGAAAGTTTTCCACAAGTTTCAAATTCCTCCACCCTAACTTTTAAGCTTTTCTTCTGACACTTTCTCCTAAACCCATTTTGGTTTTTCTTACAGTGTTCATGCCATTGAACGGAGGGCTCTCCCTGAATTCTTTAATGGCAAGAACAAGTCCAAGACTCCAGAGATGTAAGAACTTTTGCTCAAGATTTTCTCCCTCCTTCCTGTTCCTATTTTCCTTTGTTGATCCAACAACATACTGTTTAGCAAGCATATCTTTGGCTCCATTAATCCAGTAGCTATCCTTAGTTGACAGTCCCACAATAGCTACCATTAGGCAGCTTCAGCCCAGAATTTATATGCATGGGTTTTTTTGTTTTGTTTTGTTTTTTTGGCCAGTCCTGGGCTTTGGACTCAGGGCCTGAGCACTGTCCCTGGCTTCTTTTTGCTCAAGGCTAGCGCTCTGCTACTTGAGCCACAGCTCCACTTCTGGTCATTTTCTATATATGTGGTGCTGGGTAATCGAACCCAGGGCTTCATGTATAAGAGGCAAGCACTCTTGCCACTAGGCCATATTCCCAGCCCCTTATATGCATGTTTTTAGGTTTGTCCAAAGATGATATTAAACCTCCTCTTCTAGGGACTGGGAAAATGTGGCCTAGTAGTAGAATGCTTGTCTAGCATACATGAAGCTCTGGGTTCGATTCCTCAGCACCACATATACAGAAAAAGCCAGAAGTGGAGCTATGACTTAAGTGGTAGAGTGCTAGCTTTGAGCAAAAAGAATCCAGGGACAGTGCTCACACCCTGAATTCAAGCCCTAGGACTGGCAAAAAACAAACCCAGAAACAAAAAATGCTCTTCGGTGTAGGACAAGTATTTGCTTTAAGGCTGCAAATGATTTTAAGAGTACAGCCTTGGGGTTTGGAGGTGTGGCTCAATTGGTAGAGCTCTAGCCAATGAGCAAAAGGGGCTACAGTTATGAGTTTGGGTCCTGTTCTCAGACCTAGAAGGAAAAAAGAAAAGAGTATAGCCATAATTATTTTAAGAATAAAGCCTTTCAATCTATGACTGTTATCTAAAGTGTACATAGCCCTAGCACAGACAGTGGCTTTAACTAAAATGTAATGATGTCAGGTGCCTGTGGTTCATGTCTATAATCTTAGCTACTAAGGAGGTTGAGATCTGAGGATGTGGTTCAAAGCTAGCCCTGCTAGAAAGTCTTATGTCCAGTAAACTGCTGAAAAGCCAGAAGTGCAGCTATAGCTCAAGTAGAGTGCTAGCTTTGAGCAAAAGAAGTTCAGGGATAGCCAGGTGTCAGTGGCTCATGCCTGTAATCCTAGCTACTTGCAATTTGAAGACAGCCCAGGCAAAAAAGTCCCCATGAGACTTCGGTCTCCAATAAACCACTCAAAAACCCAAAGTGGGGGCTGGGAATGTGGCATAGTGGTAGAGTGCCCACTTAGCATGCATGAAGCCCTGGGTTCCATTCCTCAGTACCACATAAACAGAAAAGGCTGATAGTGGCACTGTGGCTCAAGTGGTAGAGTGCTATTCTTGAGCAAAAAGAAGCTCAGTGACAGTACCCAGACCATGAGTTCAAGTCCCAAGTCTTCCAAAAGAAAAAAGAACAACTGGAAGTGGTACTGTGGCTCAGGTGGCAGAGCACTAGCATTGAGCACAAAGAAGCTCAGGGATAGCACTCAGGCCCTAAGTCCAAGCTCCATAACTGACAAAAGAAAAAAAGGTTCAGGGACAGCTTCCAGGTCCCGAGTTCAAGCCCAAATCATAATAAAGTAGGTGCCTATTGTTAGGCTGGCCCTGAGAGGTGGCTTTCATAGAAAAATAAGAAAACTGAAAGAATACCCAAATCTGTGAATTAGGGGATGAAGACTGCACTTTGGGTGAGAAGTAATTCATAAAAGTGTAGGCTTAGGGCTCATAAGTCTTAATTTGCCAGGTATAGTGATACACATTGGTAATCCTAGCACTTGAGAGTCTGAGGCAGTAAGATTGTGAATTTGAGGCCATCTTGGGCTATATAGCAACCCTGAGGCCAGCTACAGCATGAGACTCTATTCAAAAAAGAGTCTCCTTTAAGGATTTTTTGTTGTTGCTATTTTTTTGTGGGGGGGTTGTGTGCTAGTACTAGGGCTTAAACTCCGGGTTTCATGCTATCATTGACTTTTTTGCTCAAGGCTCTATTGACTTGAGACATAGTTCCGCACTTGCAGTGTTTTTTTTCCAGAAATGAGAACATTTATTATTATTATTATTATTGCATTTAGGTTTTTCAGTCACTATGCAATGATTATCGATCTGCCAAGGACAGTAACAATCAGATACTGGAGAAAAGTAGATATGAGAAACATCTTGTATTTCTTCTAGAGGTGAAAATAAGTAAGATTTTTATATTTCTCACTCGTAAGCTTTTTAAACTCTTAAAAATGGAACTTCCTCTTCTTAAAGCACATGCCATCTTAAAAAAAATCTTAGCAATATACATTTGCATTTAAACATGTAGCGCCATTGTCTTCTGACAAAATTCTGCATTAAAACCTCACACACGACTTTCTGTAAGTACGATCCCCCTTTACTTAGGGACTCCAAACCACATTCAACAGTTACAGTCAGAAGACATCATTGGTTGCACTTGCAGTTTTTTGCTGGTTAAGTGGAGATAAGAGTTTCCTTTTCCTGCCTGGGGCTGGCTTTAAACCATGATCCTCAGATCTCAGCCGCCTAAGTGGCTATGACTACAGGCATGCGCATCCAGCATCTTTCCTCCTTTAAGGTTTTGCCTGAGGTCAGTCTTCTTGCTATGGACAAGACTTGGCAATATTCTTTGGTTAGGGATCCTTCAGGAAAAATATATGGTGAAGTGGATGAGATTGAGAACTAAATCAAACAAATTTTCTTTCTAGCCATTCCCCAGCCTTCCCTCTTGGAGGATCATCTTATCATCTTAGTATTGTTTTTTTGTTTTGTTTTGTTTTTTTGCCAGTCCTGGGCCTTGGACTCAGGGCCTGAGCACTGTCCCTGGCTTCTTTTTACTCAAGGCTAGCGCTCTGCCACTTAAGCCACAGCGCCACTTCTGGCTGTTTTCTATATATGTGGTGCTGGGTAATCGAACCCAGGGCTTCATGTATACAAGGCGAGCACTCTTGCCACTAGGCCATATTCCCAGCCTCCCAACTATGTTTCTTTTTAAATGTTTTTTGGTGGTACTATGGGTTGAACCCAGGGTCTTACACGTCTAGGCAACACTCTACCATGTGAGCCATACCCCCAAACCTTTTTTGCATTAGTTATATTTTTGGAATAGGGTCTCATATTTTTGCTTTGGCCAGCTTGAACCATGATCCTCTTATTTACATCTCCTATCTATCTGGGGTGACAGATATGTGCCACCACACCCAGCTATATGGTGAGATTGAATCTTTACAACTTTTTGCTGAGGCTGGGCTTAAGACCCTTTCAACCTCAGTTCCTTCCTAGTAATTAAGATTACAAGCATGAACCACCATGCTCAGATAATAATGTTTCTTTCACCATGCTTCTTCCTGGTAAAAGCAGTGAAGGATAGGAAGTAATTACCTGGTAATAAGAATTCAATATGATACGCTGGCAGGAACAGGAACTTAATACTTGGTATAAAATAGTAACACCTGGTGCCAGTAATCCTGTTATCCTTGCTACTCAAGAGGTTGAGATCTGGAATCATAGTTTTTAAAGCCAGCCTGGGCAGGAAAATCTAAGACACCCTTATCTCCAGTTAGCTACCAAAAAGCTAAAAATGGAACTGTGGCTTAAGTGGTAGAGTGCTATCCTTGAGCACAAAAGAGCAGGAAAGAACCCAGACCCTGAGTTTAAGCCCTAGGATCAACACACACACACAAAAGTGATGGTAATTGCCTACCTCTGTTGATAGCTTACTGTCTCCCAGACACTATCATATTTTTATTAATCTGTTTATAGGTTAGTAAACTGAAGTGTAGAGTTTATTTGTTGGTGGTGGTGGTGGTGGTGAGGTGGTATTGGGCTTGAGCTTAGAGCCAGCCTCATGCTTCTTAGGAATCTCTTTACCACAGATCCATGCCTCTAGCTCAAAGGTTTAGTTGTCCTAAGTACCTGGATAAGGTCCTCTAGCTGGTAAATAGTAAAGCCATGAGCTGCACCCTTTCGTCTGGCTCACATTCTCTATACTTCATACTGTATATCTATGCCATGTTAAAAAAAAAAATAATAATCGGGGCTGGGGATATAGCCTAGTGGCAAGAGTGCCTGCCTCGGATACACGAGGCCCTAGGTTCGATTCCCCAGCACCACATATACAGAAAACGGCCAGAAGCGGCGCTGTGGCTCAAGTGGCAGAGTGCTAGCCTTGAGCGGGAAGAAGCCAGGGACAGTGCTCAGGCCCTGAGTCCAAGGCCCAGGACTGGCCAAAAAAAAAATCTATCACAGAGCTGGAGACATGGCTTAAGTGGTAGAGTACCTGACAGGGGGCATGAGGCTTTGAGTTCAACCCATTCTGTGAGAGGGGGAAATCAAGAAAATGTAAGAAACACTTGAATCTTAGCACTGACTTAGCACTGATTGCATAGTAAGCACTCAATATTATTGAATCAAATCTTTTTTTTTTCTTTTTTTGTTGGTTATGCGGCTTGAACTCAGGGCCTAGGCACTGTCTCTGAGCTTTTTTCGTGCAAGACTAATGCTCTACCACTTTGAGCCTGAGGGCCACGTCTGGTTTTCTGGTGGTTATTTAGAGATAAGAGTCTCATACACTTCCTTACCCAGGCTGGCCTTAAACTGTGGTCCTCAGATCTCAGACTCCTGAGTCACTAGGATTATAGGTGTGATTCACCAACACCTAGCCTCTTTTTTTCCTTTTTCTCTTTTGTACCAGACCTGATCCTTGAATTCAGGGTTTGAGCATTGCCTTTGAGTCTTTTTGCTCCAGGTTAGGGTTCTACCACTTGAGCCACAGCTCCACTTTTGGCTTTGTAGTGGTTAATTAGAAATATAAGTCTCATGGATGTTCCTGCCCAGGTTGGCTTTGAACCACTGAACCACTGTCCTCAGATCCAGCCTGCTGAGTAGCTAAGATTACAGATGTGAGCCAATAAATGTTTATTTTTCTCCTCTTGTTTACTTCTCTCTTCTAAGCTACCTGGCCTATCGAAATTTTATGATTGACACTTACCGGCTGAACCCCCAGGAGTATCTCACCTCTACTGCCTGCCGCCGAAACTTGGCGGGTGATGTGTGTGCCATAATGAGGTGAGCCATGTGAAGATACCTGCCTGCTAAGCAGAACTAGAGATGCCTATGAGGGAAATAGGGGAATGGGCAGAAGAAAGACCATGTAACAAACAGGTTTGGGGAATAAGTTGACTTGAGGGATTGAAAATATAGAATAAGAGAACAGGCACATCTGTAGCTAAAGATCAGCCTTACTAGCCATCCAGGAAGAAATGTTTAGTAAACGAATGGCCATAGAGAGAGGGTCCAGTCAAGTGCTGGTGGCTCATGCCTGAAATCCTAGTTACTCAAGAGGCTGAGATCTGAGGATCATGGTTCAAAGCCAGCCCAGGCAGGAAAGTCCATGAGACTTTGATCTCCAATTAACCACCAGAAAACCAAAAGTGGAGCTGTGGCTCAAATGGTAGAGCGCTAGCCTTGAGGAAAAACAAGCTCAGGGACAGAACCCAGGCCCCGAGTTCAGGCCCCACTATTGACAAAAAAAAAAAAAAAAGAGGTCCAGACTGGAGATGGGTACTATCGGGTCACTGATATTTAGGGGTGACTGAATGATGGACAGGCAGTGGTGAGGGGGGAAAGGGAGCTTTATGCTCCTGGCCCTCTCTGCTCCTTTCTGGTTGTCCTGATTGATCTGATTCTCCCTTTTTCCTTCCAGAGTCCATGCCTTTCTGGAGCAGTGGGGTCTTATTAACTACCAAGTGGATGCTGAGAGTCGACCAACCCCAATGGGGCCTCCTCCCACCTCTCACTTCCATGTCTTGGCAGATACACCATCAGGGCTGGTGCCTCTGCAGCCCAAGACCCCACAGGTAGGGTGAGGGGCTGTGGGGACAGGGTGGGCGTGGCCGAGGCTGGGCTTCTTTGGACTTTTCTTTTCCTGTTTTTTTTAAAGGTTCAGGCGTTCTGAGGGTAAAAGTATTGTGAGGTTTCTTCCTTTTCCATGGGATGCAGAAGGCCACAGGAGTCAGTACCATGTGTTTGTTTAGTACTCTGTCTCTCAACCTAAATATTTAAGACTGAGGGAGAAAAGTTGTCCTCAGGGAAGAGACAGGGTAATGGAGCCATTAGAAAAAAAAAGCTTAAAATTAACTTGGGTGAACTTTTTAATACTCTGTTATGTTTCCCACATTTTTTTCATTTTTGCCTCATAATTATTGTCACCTCCATTTTTTTCCATTTCCATTTCATACATTATAAAGAATAAGAGGAGAAAGGTTAATGTGGCTTGCCCAAGGTCACAGAGTACTAAATCTAGGATTAGAACCTAATTGTCCAGCTCCTAAGAAAATCTATAAAGATACATATGAATACAAATGGATATCATGCCGAGTACATGTCGAATTAATCATGGAGGGCGCATGGAACAGTGGCATGAGTGTCCCCCTGCCCCCCCAGAGCTTGTGGGCTGCCTAGCATTTGGTCTTAAGGCCTCCAGGGCCTTGGCCTGGCCATTTCCTGCCCAGCTTCCATGACGCCAAGCTCTGTCCCCTAGGGCCGCCAGGTTGATGCTGATACCAAGGCTGGGCGGAAGGGCAAAGAGCTGGATGACCTGGTGCCAGAGACGGCTAAGGGCAAGCCAGAGCTGGTAGGTGGGGTCCAGACCCCGCTGGGCTTCTTATTTGCCCCTTTATTGGGGGGCCCCTGCCCGGGAAGAAGAGACATGAGAGCAGAGGAACTGCAGCAGGAAGGGAGGAAGTCCCACCCAGGAGCATCCCTGGCTTTGGGAAGAAAGCTCCTTCTGTCTGTTTTCTCTCTCTGTCTGCTCCTGTCTCATATGGTCACTTGTACTCACCTCTCTCTTTCTCCTCCAAAAATAGCAGAGCTCTGCTTCCCAGCAAATGCTCAACTTTCCTGACAAAGGCAAAGAGAAACCAACAGACATGCAAAACTTTGGGCTTCGAACAGACATGTATACAAAGAAGAACGTACCCTCCAAGGTATGAGGACAGCGGGTTTGCAGTAGAGAACCTATGCTCCTCGCAGGTCCAGAGGCTCCTGTTCCCTAACTCTCCCTCACCCCATGTTTCCTCTGCAGAGCAAAGCTGCAGCCAGCGCCACTCGAGAATGGACAGAACAGGAGACCCTGCTACTCCTGGAGGTGACTGGGGCGAGGCAAGGGAGGTCTGCTTGTAAACAGAAGTGGCTAGGGTCCTAGCCGAGTTTGTATGTGGGGAGAGCTGTGGAGCCCAGCGTGGGGAGAGCTGTGGAGCCCGGCGTGGGCAGAGCATGATCTTGCCTGGATCTCTCTCCTACCTGATTGATGCCTAGGACACCTGTCCCAGGAACAGCTCCAGGTCCAGGGTTTGGATTATTTTACTAACTCTATCTCCTTCTTTAGTGCTACTTGAAGATTCCCTTTGGACCCAACAGAGTACACAATAATAGAACACAAAAAGTTTTGAGGCCAGTTTCCCCTAGTAGAATATTAGGGGGAGAGGAGGTTGACCTTTGAGGAAAGTAGCTAAGTAAGCAGAGTTATCTCCACCACTACTACCAGGCCCTGGAAATGTACAAGGATGACTGGAACAAAGTGTCTGAGCACGTGGGAAGCCGCACCCAGGACGAATGCATCTTGCATTTTCTTCGCCTTCCCATTGAAGACCCGTACCTAGAGGACTCAGAGGCCTCCCTGGGACCCCTGGCCTACCAGCCCATCCCCTTCAGTCAGTCGGGCAACCCTGTTATGAGCACTGTTGCCTTTCTGGCTTCTGTTGTGGATCCCCGAGTCGCCTCTGCTGCTGCGAAGTCAGCTCTAGGTAATTGGAGGTGGGGGGTAGCCATCTTAGTCTGCTTTTGAAGAGCTTGATTCTTAGACTGTGAAACCCACTCAAGACTGGCTCAGGTACCTGTCAAGGCTCCATGATGGTCTTAGAGAAGAAATGGGCTATGAGGAAGCTTTCCCCATAACTGCCTATCTGTGCTATTCTACCTTGGTCCCCTTTGGGTCTTACAGAGGAATTCTCCAAAATGAAGGAAGAGGTCCCCACAGCCTTAGTAGAGGCCCATGTTCGGAAAGTAGAAGAAGCAGCCAAAGTGACAGGCAAGGCAGATCCAGCCTTTGGTCTAGAAAGCAGTGGCATTGCAGGAACCACCTCTGATGAGCCTGAGCGCATTGGTAAGTCCTGGCAAGTTTCTAGTTTTCTATCCTTTTACCAAGAACCAGAGCCCTCTGGCTTTCCTCTGCCATTCCTGTCCCACAGTTCGCACTGGGCACATCACAAATGAGAAAGCTGATAAGGTTTTATTTTCCCCAGGACGTTACCTTAAGGGCTTTGTCTCCTATTGGTCCTCTAGTGAACTTTGGCTGGTAGAAGGGCTGTTGGGAAAGTGTTGCACAGACTCTGTATCAGACATCTTTCCTTTCCTTTTCCCACTGGCTCAGAAGAAAGTGGGACTGATGAGGCCCGGACAGAGAACCAGGCTGCAGATGAGAAGAAGGAGCCCAAGGTATAGAAGGAATGACCAGAGGATGTGAGGGGCTGCCAGGCATGGCATTGTTGGTGTTGGGGAATCTGGTCACAGGGGCAGTTTCCTGGAGCCCATCACTCTGAAGAAGAGTAAAAAGTAAAAGGTCCCAGTTTGGGCCTTTTGTGTAAGACCTAGTCAACACTGTGGCCTATAATGCCTTCATTTTCTTTCACTGGGACTTCAGGAACCCAGAGAAGGAGGAGGGGCTATAGAGGAGGAAGTGAAGGAGAAAACCAGTGAGGCTCCCAAGAAGGACGAAGAGAAAGGAAAAGAAGGTGACAGCGAGAAGGAGTCAGAGAAGAGTGATGGGGAACCAATAGGTGAGTTCCTCAGAGTGGTGGCAGGGACAAGGGGAAAGATGTGAAGATGTCAAGCTAACTCAACTCTTGTCCTGGCTCAGTTGATCCTGAGAAGGAGAAAGAGCCAAAGGAAGGGCAGGAGGAAGTGTTGAAAGAAGTGGAGTCAGAGGGAGAGAGGAAGACGAAGGTGGAGCGGGACATTGGTGAAGGCAACCTCTCCACTGCTGCTGCTGCCGCCCTAGCTGCTGCTGCAGTTAAGGCCAAGGTGAGGCCAGTTCCCAGACTCCAGGGGAGAACTCGCCCACTTGATCAGTTCAGGCGATGGCTGCACACAGGTGGCAAGAAGCATATTTGTCTGTCCTGTAATGTGCCCATTGATTTTGTGGACTTTCCATGGCCCTCCAGCTGGACATTCCCCACCCCTGAGTCTTAGAGGAAATCTGTTCTTGATCACCCTTTAATAATGCTGGCCTTTTGTTTTTCTTTTTGCTGGTTCTAGGGCTTGAACTCTGGGCCTGGATGCTGCCCTTGGGCTCCTTTTGTTCAAGGCTAGCACTTACCACTTAGCCACAGTGCCAGTTCCAGCCTTTTCTGTGATTAATTGGAGATAAGAGTCTCACAGACTTCCTGCCTGGGCTGGCTTTGAACTGTAATCCTCAGATCTCAGCTTCCTGAGTAGCTAGGCTTACTGGCTCCCAGCTGCTGGCTTCTTTTTTATTTATTTTATTTTATTTTATTTTGGCCAGTCCTAGGCCGTGAACTCAGGGCCTGAGCACTGTCCCTGGCTTCTTTTTTGCTCAAGGTTAGCACTCTGCCACTTGAGCCACAGCGCCACTTGTGGCCATTTTCTGTATATGTGGTGCTGAGGAATTGAACCCAGGGCCTCATGTATACAAGGCAAGCACTCTTGCCACTAGGCCATATTCCCAGCCCCTCCTTTTTTATTTTTGAAACAGTATTCAACTTTAACTTAAGGCCTCACGTTCTTGCACTTTCACTTGGTTTTTTCACTCATGGCTGGTGCTTTACCATTTCAGCCACAGCTTCCAGTTCAAGCTTTTTTTGCTGGTTATTTGGAGATAAGAATCCCACAGATCTGTCTGGTGGCTTTAAACCACAATCCTAAAATCTCCTCTGGAGAGGAGATAAATGGTCCAGATAAGCATTGGACCACTAAGCCACATTCCCAGCCCTACACCTGTACTTGTGACTACAGCAATTTTTTTTTTTTTTTTGCCAGTCCTGAGGCTTGAACTCAGGGCCTGGGTACTGTCCGTGAGCCTCATTGTGCTCAGGGCTAGTACCCTACCACTTGAGCCACAGAGCCATTTCTGGCTTTTTCTGTTTATATGGTACTGAGGAATCAAACCCAAGGCTTCATGCATGCTAGCCAAGTACTGTACCACTAAACCACATTCCCAGCCCCAACAACGTTGTTCTTAAAGCTGCCAGCATCCACCCTATCATATCTGCCCTGAAACGCCAGCAGTGGGTCTTCCTACTGATATGCTGTCCCTCCCCTCCTTTCCTAGCACTTGGCTGCTGTTGAGGAGAGAAAAATCAAATCTTTGGTGGCCCTGTTGGTGGAGACCCAGATGAAAAAGTTGGAGATCAAACTGCGACACTTTGAGGAGCTGGAAACGATCATGGACCGGGAGCGAGAAGCAGTGAGTAGTCTCTTAGGGGGTTAGGAGCCTGGAACTCTGCCTGGAGTCTGGGAATGGAGGAGAGAGAGAGTTATATGCAAGATAGAAGTGCAAGGGCTGGGAATGTGGCTTAGAGGTAGAGTGCTTGTCTAGCATGCATGAAGTCCTGGGTTCGATTCCTCAGGACCACATAAACAGAAAAAGCCAGATGTGGTAGTGTGGCTTGAGTAGTAGCATAAACAGAAAAAGCCAGATGTGGTGGTGTGGCTTGAGTAGTAGAGTGCTAGTCTTGAGCAAAAGAAGCTCAAGAATAGTGCCCAGGCCCCGAGTTCAAGCCCCAGGACTGGCAAAAAAAAAAAGCTGGAAGTGGGGCTGTGGTTCAAGTGGTAGAGCACTAGCCTTGAGCCCAGAGAGGCTCAGGGACAGAGCCTAGGCCCTGAGTTCAAGCCTCAAGACCAGAGAGGGAAAAAAAAAAAGAAAGAAAGACAAAAAGAAGTAGTATAGCAGCACAGAAAACCTGAGATGAAGAAAAAAAAAAAAAAAAAGCTGGGCACCAGTGGCTCATACCTGTAATCCTAGCTAGTCAGAAGGCTGAAATCTAAGTACTGCAGTTTGAAGGCATTCCTGGCAGGAAAGTCTATGAGACTCTTCAGTTAGCCAGCAAAAAGCCAGAAGTAGAGCTGTGGCTCAAGTAGTAAAACACCAGCCATGAGCAGAAAAGGCTCAGGAACAGCACCCAGGCCCTGAGTTTAAGCCACAGTGCCAGCACAGAAAGGAAGACCTGTGCATACAGAGAACTTAGAATTTAATTGGAGATATCACACATGCAATTTGGTGACATCAGAAACATAGTGACATCAGTAACTTAGCGGTAAAGTGCTTGCCTAGCATGGATGAAACTCTGGGCTCTATTCCTCAGTACCACATAAGCAGAAAAATCCAGAAGTGGTACTGTGGCTCAAGTGGTAGAGTGCTAGCTTTGAGCATAAGAAGCTCAGAGAGAATACCCAGACCCTGAGCTCAAGCCCCAGGATTGGCCAAAAAAAAAAAAAAAAAACCCCACAAACACAACAAAGTAAACAATGCTTAATGTTCCTGGCAGATTTGAATTGAAAGGTTTCATATTAAGTCCAGAGAGATCACATAATCAAGCCAGAGCTTTTAGTTAGTTGATCTGGGCTGGTTCCCTAAGAACAGTGAGTTTCTAGTGAATTTTCAAAGGAAAAAAAACAAAACGGCATTTGAGGTGACAAGAAGTAGAAGCATTTCCTAAATCAAGGTAAAGATAAATTCAACACTTTGGAGGTGAGAAGAGCCAGAGCCCATTTCACTCCACCGCAGTGAGAAGTGATGCGGGCATCCAGAAGACGTGAAGGTTGTGGAATTTGCAAGAGAGGACACAAGAAGCTCGGGTTTATTAAGTTTAGGGAACCAAGATGGGTGGAATCAAAAGGAGATACAGCCAAAAGCAAGGCTAGGCATCTTTGCCTAGGGATCTTCTGAAAACCTCTCACATACTTCATTGGCCCTGGCAGCTCGAGTATCAGAGGCAGCAGCTCCTGGCCGACAGACAAGCTTTTCACATGGAACAGCTGAAGTATGCCGAGATGAGGGCCCGGCAGCAGCACTTCCAGCAGATGCATCAGCAGCAGCAGCAGCCACCCCCAAACCTGCCCCCAGGCTCCCAGGCCATACCCCCCCCAGGGGCTGCTGGGCCACCCTCAGTGCATGGCCTGCCTGTGGCTCCAGCCTCCATAGCCCCTGCTCCTGCTGGCAGTGGGGCCCCTCCCGGAAGCTTGGGCCCTTCTGAACAGATGGGGCAGACAGGGTCAACGACAGGGCCACAGCAGCCACAACCAGCTGGAGGCCCCCAGCCTGGGGCAGTTCCACCAGGGGTACCCCCCCCTGGACCCCACGGTGAGTGTGGGTTCTGGAACTCATTGGCTACAGGGATCTTGGTGAATGTCTCAGTTCCCCTAGAGGGGGATATGATGGGCTTGGACAGAGGATTGCCCTGTTTCTACAGATGGACCCACTTCTGTTATGCCCCTAAACCAGCAAGGATTTCTCCCCAAACCCAGACCTTAGGATTTACCACTTGCACTAGAATTGGAAAGGGGAGGCAGGAAGAGGCTGGATTATCCTTGCTGTAAAGTGACATTACCTCTAACCTTTCTCCTCTTCATTCCTAGGCCCCTCACCGTTCCCCAACCAACAAACTCCTCCCTCAATGATGCCAGGGGCAGTGCCAGGCAGCGGGCACCCAGGCGTGGCGGGTAATGCTCCTTTGGGTTTGCCTTTTGGCATGCCGCCTCCTCCTCCTCCTGCTCCATCCGTCATCCCATTTGGTAGTCTAGCTGACTCCATCAGTATTAACCTTCCCCCTCCTAACCTGCATGGGCATCACCACCATCTCCCGTTTGCCCCGGGTACTCTCCCCCCACCTAACCTGCCTGTGTCCATGGCGAACCCTCTACATCCTAACCTGCCGGCGACCACCACCATGCCATCTTCCTTGCCTCTTGGGCCGGGGCTCGGATCCGCCGCAGCCCAGAGCCCTGCCATTGTGGCAGCTGTTCAGGGCAACCTCCTGCCCAGTGCCAGCCCACTGCCAGGTGAGAAGGGGCCAGAAGGGGAGAAGGGAGAGGGAGGGGTCCACATGGAGGGAGGAAAAGAGGGAGGGAGGGCAGGTGGCGTCAGATACTAGACTCTCCATATTCTTTTTTGAACACTCTGGTAAAATTAGAATACAGGAGGAATGGCCTCTGGCTGTCCTCCATTCCCCCACCTGGCAGCAGCCCCTCTGGGATGACGTTGGGGCCTTTCACTGGTGGGTCATTGGAGGAATCCTGTGACAGAGCATCTCAGTTGTAAACTTGAAAAACAGCTGTCTGCATGATTGACATTCCTTTGCTTGTTCATAACCCATTCAGATGTCTCACATAGAGTCCCCTTGGGGGCAGGACAACCATTTGGGTGTACATTGTGAAGTAAAAGGAGGGTATTAGAAAAAGGAAGTTGCCCATTGTGGGTACCTCATTCATCTACCTACCCACTGCATGCCATGCTCAGTTGTTTGTGTGTGAAGCCTGGGGTCTGGATTGCTCCTCTGCCTTGCCCCTGCTGATTATCTTCCTTTTCTCCACAGACCCAGGCACCCCCCTGCCTCCAGACCCCACAGCCCCAAGCCCAGGCACAGTCACCCCTGTGCCACCTCCACAGTGAGGAGCCAGCCAGCCACCTGTCCCTCTCACCTTCCCTGTGGAGATCACAGTTCCAGGAACAGCCCTCCCCCACCACTGGAACCCTCCCCCAGCCTGGAGAGCTCATCACTACGTAAGGAAAGCTCCTCCTACCCCTCCACAGCCCCCACCATGCCCAGCAGAGGCATGCATTTTTATATTGGATGATTCAAGGACTTCTGCTTAAATAGATGTTTCTAATGTCTGGGAGTGAGGAGAGGACAGGAATCCTGCCTTTAAAGGAAGGGCCGGGGAAAGGTGTTTATACAAAGTTCTACTTAACCACTTCTAAGGGTGCACCCTCTTTAAAACTACTACTTTTTTTATGGATACAAAGAAAATTAAGCCCTTTAAAAGGAAGTACAGAGAGATTTTAAAAAGCCACATTGGAGATCCCTTCAGTCCACTAAAAAAATAACCAACTTCTACCTTTTTTTTTTTTTTTTTTTTTTTTTTTGAGGAGTGAGGATGAGTTTTAAGAAAAGGGAAGTAAGGTTCTGAGTTGAGCTCCGGGGAGTGAAATAGGGTGCCAAGCCTATCTCCTCAAGCTCCTCGGTAGCCAACTCCCTCTACCCACTCCACCAGTTCATCACTCTGATCTCTCCTGCTGCTTCCTCAGTGTTGCTGTTTAGGCCGCTCAGCTCAGCCAATAACCCCTTTCCCTCTGAATGTCAGTTTTGTGTTTGTTTTTAAAAGTCATCTGCTTAGTTGATGTCAGCGTACGTGTATTTGGTGGGAAAATGTATTTTGGGGGGATTCATGTGGTAGGTAATAGAGGAAGAAAGGGCAAGGGGACCGGACCGTTCTTCCTCCTTTCCCTGGGTTCTATCGTGAATGCCTAAAAGGCATGAAAAAGGAAGCTGTGAGATGTCTTAAAATTGGAAAAAAAAAAAAAAAAAAAAAGAAAAATTGAAGAGCACTTAAGCACCTCCTTAATGACTTGGTGGGTCACTCCCCTAACCGCTGCCCTCCCTCACCAAGACTAGCAGAATGTTACTGAGAGCTGGGGTTCTCCCAAGGACACAGATTTGGAGCAGTACAGTTTGGCTCTGCCTCCTGGATTCCAGTATCCCCCCTTCCAATTCCCCCTCTTCCCCCTGACACAGAGGCAAACGCCATACTAGGCTCTACACCTAGTTCTTGATTCCTTCTACCAGGCCCTTTGTTCCTCATGTTCCCCGTGTTTGTTTCTCTTTTTCTAAGTCTTAGCACCTTTCTTGTGTTCAAAATTTTTCTGTAAATTGTTTTCTTCCTTTTTTCTTTTTTATTTTTCTTCTTTTTTTTTTTTATAAATTAATTTGCTTTCAGTTCCATCTTGTGGATGCCTCTGTGTTCTTACCTGTGGCTGTCAGGCAGGGGGTGGGGCTGCATTCCTGGAATCTCAGGGGGTACTCAGCTGAGCTAGAGGGCCCTCTAAAGCTCTAGGGCCTATAGGGCTGCAGACACTGGCCTCACACCACAGAAAGCCAAAGGCATTACTGGTGGAGCAGGGGCTCTTACCTGCCCTAAAAATAGCTACTTAACAGCTTCTATCTTCCATAGAGATTTTGTGTCTTTATCCTTTCAGAAGTAGTGGCTTCATTCCTTCCCTAATAAGGGAAGAGGCAGGTCTTCACCTACTTCTTTTGTTATTGGCCCCAGTCCTGCTGTACACACTAGGCCTTTCCACAAAAGGCCTTCCATACTTAGGAGGGTGGGGGCTGGGTTCTAAGGATCCCCAGGAAATGAGGGTTGATATAGAATATAATAAAAGAATGCTGTCCTGCGCCCTGCCCCCCCTTGCCCAAAGATGGCCAGCCTTCATTTATGGCTTTTTCCAGATCCCGCTAGGTAGCCTTTGAGGCAAGGATGAATGGGGCCAGCATTTCTTAAATGAGGCATTGACCTTGGGCTCTGGTATCTAATTTAAGGGCAAAAATCACCACTATCATCTCACTCCCCCGCCCCCCCCCCCAGAAGGAAAGCAGAACCAGAATGGGGCAAAGAGAGCTAATTTATTTGGTGAGTGCTGATGGCAGACGTCATCTGAGAGACCAGATGGGAAAGGTATGCTGTGACAGGGGAGCCTAGGAAGCTCCTAGGACCACACAGAAATTTCACACGGGGCAAGGCACAGGCTCAGGGATACTGGGAAGGTTCTCAGCCATTCAGCACCATCCGGACAAGCTCTGTAGAGAGGAGAAGTGAGTGAGGTGGAGAGGGAACAAGAGGGAGGGGTACACCAGGGGTCAGAAGACTGCAAGACTACAAATGTCGCTTGAGGGAACATGCCCACAGCAACCAACCTGAGGGTTGGTTTGCAGAGAAGCCACCTTGAGTCTGAGCAGTTTTCTCAGCCTCTGACTCCCCTCCCCCCAGCTTTCAGCTCCCTGCCCACCCTGAGCAGCAAGAGGAGAGCAGAGGCAAAAAGTTCTCAACTACACCTACAGCTACTGTCAGCCACTGGCAGGAGGAGAGGACAGTTTTGGGTTAGAGTACCTCCAAGCTGCCCAGCAGAAGGAGGCCAAAGGATCCCCCTAAAGCAAGACTTCTGTAAGCTGGTGAGGTCCTAGACACCAGCACCCAAGACCCAGTAAGCAAGATCTTAAGAGTCCGTTCTAGGAGAGAAGTCAGGAGGTACTGTACTCCCAAGCTGCCTTCCTCTTTGAGGAATCCCTCCCCTCCCTGGTCAGCCCCATGCAGAAACATGCCAGAGAGAAGTCAGATGGTAGTAGGGTAAGGACTGGGACTAGAGAGCACAGGTTGGGAAGAAAAACACTGGGAGATCAACTAGAGAAGGAGACGCTGGGAGGAGCCGTACCCGCCCCTTGGGCCGTCACCCTGACAGGATATGCCTCACAAACGCTGCAGGAAGGAAGAGACATTAATGGTGAAGACAAGACACAGACATGGGGTGAAGGTTCAGGTGGTGGGGGAACAGACTTCTCATTCCTTCCCCACCCTGCATACCCAAACCCCACAACCTCCCACTCCTGGGCTGGACCTGGCTCTTGCCTCCTTTTGGATCCAACTCCAGGGATAAGGAAAGTCTCAGATACAGTCCTGCTATATGGACATTTCCTCTGCAAGAGCCCCAGTTTGCCCCTCACCTTCATAGTTAATACAGCCATTGCTGTCCTCATGCCCTGCTACCAGCATCTCCACTTCTTCCTCAGTCATCTTCTCACCTGCAGAGGAGGGCATCAATTGATCACACCTCTAATCCTAGCAACTCAGGAGGCTGAGTGAGATCTGAGGATCTCGGTTCAAAGCCAGCCCAAGCAGGAAAGTATGTGAGACTCATCTCCAGTTAACCACCAGAAACTGGGAAGTGGAGCTGTGGCTCCAAGTGGTAGAGCACTAGCATTGAGCAAAAAAGCTCAGGGACAATGCCCAGGCCTTGAGTTCAAGCCTCACTACCGACAGCAACAAAAAACACTTTTGGAACAGGGTAACTGGTGAGGTGTATCAAGGTAGCACCTCGGCTCCAGGACAATATATAAAGTCTTACCAAGTGTGACGAGTACATGACGGATTTCAGCGCCCATGACAGTACCATTCCCTTCCTTGTCAAATACCCGAAGGCCTTCTACATAATCCTCATAGGTTCCCTGGTCCTTGTTCTTGGCCACAGTCTGCAGCATGGGCAGGAAGTGTTCAAAGTCCAACACCTTTACATTCATCTCTGGTACACAACAAGAGAGAAAGGAAGCCAGTTGGTGACTACACCTGTGGTCCTAGCTACTCAGGAGGCTAGGATCTGAAGATTGAGGTTCAAAGTCAGCCTGGGCAGAAAATTCCACCAGATTTGCCTCCAATTAGCCAGTAAAAGGCTGGAAGTGTGAAGGTGTAGTTCAAGTGGTAGAGCACCAATCAAGCCAAAAAGCCAATGGAAATGTGAGGTCCTAAATTCAAGCCCAAGTACCAATGTGCTAGCATGCGCATGCACACGTGTGCACATACACACACACACACACACACACACAGTGGGAAAGTGTTAGGCCAGAGAACTCAAATTCCCAAGATGGGATCACAGGGATTACAAACTGAAAATGGGTTTGTAACAAGAGTAATGTGGAATTCCTTCCAGTTTGAAGCCAATTAAGATAAACTTAGCTGAAGAGGTGTGGACTTATTGCCACACTAGGTTGTTTTGAAGATGCTCACCATCACTCTTGGGGTTCCCCAGGACCTTGAGCACCTCAGCGTTGGTGGGGTTCTGGCCCAGGGCTCTCATCACATCCCCACACTGGCTGTATAGGATCTTGCCATCACCTGTTCGGTCAAACAGCTGGAAAGCCTCCTTGAATTCTGAGGATTCAGGTGATCATCAGTAAGGGGAGTGAGGGGTTAATCGAGGCCCTCCTACAGTGCTCTGCTGCTCCCAGTCAACTAGCACCATGCTGTGGAAACCAGATATCCACCCTGCTGTACACCTAAGAATGCTAAGAAGGGATCTATTTCTCTTTCCTCCAACTGCAATGTTCCACATAAAGATACAGCCTTCCTTCCTGACAGCACAGTACTATCTATTCACATACAACCTCAGCCAGCAGTAGGCCTACTACATTAACTACTGGGGATAGGAATTTGCCACCGCCCAGTCTAGGTCCAGTCCTTATAAGGAAATAGGCGCAGCGGTCTGGGACTAGGGTCATCTTAACTTACTACTTCCTACCCTTCCCCTAGGAAGAGACCTAACTCTCCTGTGCCCTTCTTCCCAAAATTCAGGTCACTGTCCTTTACAATCTTCTCAGTTCCAGGCTGGGGAAGGGGAGCAATTATCACAGGAGAAATGAAGAAGCAAAAGCTGGTTAAGGGGTCAGAGGAACCCAGATAGATTGATGCGCCCTCCCCAGACCCCACACACAGCAAGCATTAGGTGGTGACCAAGTAGTTCCACATACCCACACCACCTAAAACTCACCCAGTGCTTGGGGCTCAGATCTAGAGTGGAAGGGGAAGGAAGAAAGCATGAGAGAAGAAAATGGAGGAGGATCCAGAAAGTAGGAGAAAGGATCTAAGGGGTGCTCTCCTGGGGATGCTGAACAAATGACAAGTTGGGGTTACAAAGTAGGTGCTTAGAGGGGGGTGTCCCTCGGTAAGGGTGACCTCAGTTGGGGTCAGAGACTGCTTACCTGCGGTCTGGTCTTCGGTGAAGTCGCACTGCTCAAAGAAGAAGGAGTGGTCAGCACTTACTCCAATCCCGCAAGCTTCTATCCCAGTCCCTCCAACTGAATCAACTCGTTCAGTGAAGGACTCGCTTTCCAGCAGGACAGGGCCCTGGCCTTTCCAATCCACCCTCCAGCCTCCCAAACCTTCAGACTCCCTCTGCTCCCCACCCCTGCTTGCCTTCTCGCCCCACCCCTGCCCTGGGTGCCCTCCTAGCCCCAAACCCCGCTTATCTCCTGGGTCCCGAGCCCCACCATTTTGGCTGCACTGTTCTCCGGGACCTTTCCTGCAGTAATGGCTCCAGCTCCCAGCCCAACCCTAGTCTTAGCTTGCCCTGGTGACGTCACGCTCTGTACGTCCAGCCAATAGGAAGCGCGGCCTGGATTTATGCAGATAACTCGCTACATGAAAACGAGGTAGGCGGGGCCCGCCGTGGTCCTCCCGGCCCCGGGGCGCCCGAAGTCCACCCCAGGCTGGAACGAGGCGCAAATAATTCGTTCTTCCGAACAGCATAAAATGCAGGTAATCCCGGCTCTGAGCGAAGAGCGGGCCCTCCCTTCCCTCCTGCCCCCTCCTCGGAAGAAAACCACAGTCTGAGACCAAGGCAGGAACTGTATCTTTATTTTGAAACAATAGGTGGCCACCAAGTTGACCGGAAGCTGCTTCCGCCGGCGGGGAGGTGGAGCGAAAGTGGGGGGGGGGGGGAAAGGGTTCCCCCACTATGGGATCTGTGGAAAAAAGAAAAAGTTGCCAAACCCCGGCGCTGAAGCAGCAATTGAACCGGCAAACTTGCCTCTCAAGGCGACGAGGGGGAGGGGGACCGGAGGGCCTACCCGCGAAGTTCAGACGCTAAGGATGTGCTTCAGGAAGGCTGCAGAGACAGGAGACAAGAGAGCTTCAAGAAGCAGACCCCCGGGCCACCAACCCCCAAGTTTTAGGTAATAGAGGGTGCTTCCCATCCTCACAGTGGCATCACTCTTCTCTCCCCCCCCCTTCTGATCCTCTGACACCGCCCCCCCCCCCTTACCCTCATAGTTGATGCAGCCATTGCTGTCTTCATGTCCAGCCAGAACAGTCTCCACTTCCTCCTCAGTCATCTTCTCTCCTGAAACCCAGACAGCCCGGGTGAACCCCACTCCCTCCTTGCCCTGTCCTGCCCTACCTCTTCTCAAATCACTTGCAGTCACAGTACCTTGGAACTGGCCAAAGCTTTAATTGACAGGGAAACTAAAGCCTTTAGGATTCAAGCCAGAGTACTTGCACTGTGACCAAAAACCAAAACAACAACAACAAACCAACCAACCAATAATTCTAGCTACTCAGGAGGCTGAGATCTGAGGATCGTGGTTCAAAGCCAGCCCAAGTAGAAAAGTCCCTGGGAATCTTTTATCTATGATTAACCACTCAAAAACTAGGAGTGGTGCTGTGGCTCAAAATGGTAGTGTTAGCTGGAGCAAAAGAGCTCAGGGACAGCGTCCAGGCCTCTGAGTTCAAGCCCCACAACTGACAAAAAGAAAAAGCCAATCTAATTATGAGCTGGGTGGTTCACGCCTGCAATCCCAGCTAATCTGAGGATCACTGTTGAAGCCACTCTAGGCAGAAAAGAATGTGAAACTTATCTTCAATTAACCACCAAAAGCCAGAAGTGAAGAAGCTGTGGCTCATGTGATAGAGCACTAGCTTTGAGCACAAAAGCCCAGGAGCAGGGCATATGGCCTAGTGGTAAAGTGCTCATCTCGTATACATGAAGCCCTGGGTTTGACTCCTCAGCACCACATATATAGAAAAGGCCAGGGCTGGAAATGTGGCCTAGTGGCAAGAGTGCTTGCCTCCTACACATGAAGCTCTCAGTTCGATTTCCCCAGCACCACATATATGGAAAATGGCCAGAAGGGGCACTGTGGCTCAGGTGGCAGAGTGCTAGCCTTGAGCTGGAAGAAGCCAGGGACAGTGCTCAGGCCCTGAGTCCAAGGCCCAGGACTGGCAAAAAAACAAAACCAAACAAAAAGCTCAGGGGCAGGGCTCAAGGAAGTTCAAGCCCCAGGATTAGCAAACACACACACATACTTTCTCTCTCTCTTTAAGGCTTCCAAAGTGGTAGCTTGGGTCCGCCACTGTGTTCCATGTCCTTTGTCCTAATATGGGCACTTAAACCTCTCAGGATGCAAGGCCCTCAGATCTGTCACCATGGTTTTGACCTTCAGGCTTTTGCCCATGACCTACAGGACAGTAATCCCCTCCCTGACTCTGCTTAACTTGCCAACCTTCCTGGTCCACCCCTTCCTCTTCACCCCACAGGAACACAGGAACTCTGGTTGCTGTCTCACCCAGGGTGGTGAGGACATGTCTGAGCTCTGCACCCATCACTTTGCCATTCCCTTCCTTGTCAAACACCCGAAGCCCCTCCAAGTAGTCTTCATATGTCCCTTGATCCCGGTTTTTGGCTACTGCCTGGAGCATGGGCAGGAAAGTCTCAAAGTCCACACGCCGAGACTTCAGCTCTGGAGAATGGAGAGAGGTAAGAGGTCTTGATGTATCACTAAGGTGAAGACCCAACTTCCATTCCTTCCACCGACTTTTTTTTTTTTGGCCAGTCCTGGGGCTTGAACTCAGGGCCTGAGCACTGTCCCCGGCGTCATTTTGCTCAAGGCTAGCACTCTGCCAACTTGAGCCACAGCACCAACTTCTGGCCTTTTCTATATATGTGGTGCTGATAAATCGAACCTAGGGCTTCATGTATATAAGGCAAGCACTCTTGCCACTAGGCCATATTCCCAGCACCCCTTCCACCTACTTCTATTCCCTTCAGTATTCAAGATGTCTTTTATTTGCCCTGTGTTTCACAGTGTTTTGAAGATTAGCATCCTTTGACACCTTACCAGCATTCTACCACTGAAAATTGAAGACTGGAGATGAAGGTGAATGCTTACCTTGCATGTGCAAAGCCCTTGGGTTTGATCCCTAATATTGAGAAAATGATCACTGAAACCCCTCTCACCATCACTCTTGGGGTTCCCCAGGACCTTGAGCACCTCGGCGTTGGTGGGGTTCTGGCCCAGGGCCCTCATCACATCCCCACACTGGCTGTACAGGATCTTGCCATCACCTACTCGGTCAAACAGCTCAAAGGCCTCCTTGAACTCTGAGAAGAGGTTTACAGGAGAGGTCGTTATTCACCAGAGGTTCCCCATCACCTTCGGATAGAAAGGAGGTTAAGAAATTGCTAGGTACTTGTGGTTCATGCCTGTAATTCTTATGTACTTCAGGAGGCTGAGGTCTGAAGATTGGAGTTCAAAGCCAACTTTGGGCAGAAAAAGTTCATGAGACTCTTTTCTTCAATAAACCAGCAAAAAGCTGGAAGTGTCAGCCTTCAGTGGAAAAGTCTAGTGAAGAGTACAAGGCCTTGAATTCAAGTGTCCTAGTACTGGCATGCATGTGTGCACACACACAAATATTTACGTGGTAGAGCGGAACAGAAAAGGGAGGAAAAGAGGACAATTGTAGAAGGTTTCAAGGTCAGGACTGGAGTTAGGGGAACAGAGAGGGACCTGACCGAAACTTGGGGCTGGATAGTGGGATTAGGAAAACAGCTCCTCACCCTCCAGCTGGTCCTTGTTAAACTCGATCTGTGGAAGAAAAAAGCAGGTGAAGAGAAATGACAGGGCTTGTTCAATCCCTCCTGAGCCCTCCTCCCAACCAACTGGCAGCCACTCCTGGGGAGGGGCCCATAGGGACGAGGCTGGGAGCCCAGTCACCTCAGTCCCATTCCCAGCTCTGAACATTGGGAGAATCCCAAGAGGAGGAATTATAGAGGGGAGGGCTTCCAGGGAACAGGGCTAATCCCATGCCACCTGTTCCCCCTCCCTCCACTACTTTGAGCCCTGCATCCCTCACATAACTGGGGGCTGAACAAAGGCTAAATTTACCCCTGGTCCCCAGCTGTGATTGTCTAACAAGTCTGTCCTCTTCAGCCTCCCCTCTTGGTGATCAGAGCTGCTGCTTTTAGAGTTGGACAGCCATTTAGAGGCAGACAGCACTTCTCTCCCTTCACCTTGAAACCCTCCTCAGAACCTAGGTGTTTCCCATCTCACAATCCCTGCTTCTAACCAGGGGATCAGCAAGTGTGGGTGTATGTAAGTGGTACACACCTGTTTTGGAAGATGATATCAATAAAGACAATAGCAGAGTCCTAAACCTGGATGCTTCCTAGTTGGGGGATTGCAATCCGAAACCAATGCTTATTTATCCCCTCCATTTTACATATTACCTAATCCACTTCTCCAAATTCTCTCTTCACTTTCCCAGGACTCACCACCACTTTGGAGAGATCAACAGGGGGCTCCTGGGTTTTCACAGGCATCTGGGAGACAGCTGGCTCAGCCTTGGTCTTTGCTGGAGGGGTTCCTGCTGCAGGCTTGGCAGCAGGCTTGGAGATGGAAGGCCCTGCTGGTTTCTTCACGGGAACATCTTTCTTAGGAGGCATGATGTCCGGTGGCCAAAGGACAGTGTGCCGCCGATGGGGGCACCCATCTCTGTTTAAATAGCCAGGGAGTCTGGGATGTCAAGGGGCGGGGGCAGGGGCAGGGAGCCAGTTGGCGGTGGCAAGGGTGAGAGAGAGAAGAGAGATGCCCATCTGCCTGCCTCCACTGGCCTCCAAAGGTTCAGGACTTCTGACCCAAGGTTTTCTTCCCTCTATCTACTCCCTAAGAGCTATCCAGGAACAATGTTTCCTTTGGGGACAGAGGGAAGAAGCCAGAGACTGCCCAGAATGGGGGAGTTGACCCCCAGTGTTAGGATAGAATACTTGCCAGTGACATTAAGATAGTGGTGAGGTGAAAAGGAGGGTACCCAGTAACTTAGATTCTAAAAAGCCCAGGCTGAGATAAGAATGGGGGAGGGGCCCAGGAGGCTTGAGCTAGAAATAGTGATGGAGGAAACCAAACAGCCTCTTTATTCCCTTCAGACCCTGGATAAGAAATAGGGGTAGCTGGCTCCCATAGCTGTGTGATGCCCCAAACTTGTAGTTCCTGGGCCCCCACCTCGCCCAGAACTGGAATTGTACGCATTAACAGAAATGGGAGTGTAATGCTACCCTTTGTCTCCTGTGGATCCAGTACTGATTTAGGGGTGAAGTATAATAAACGATCAGGTTTAACACCCACCGCCCACACTTCCAAGGAAGGAATCTTCTGCACAAGCCCACGGTCATTCTATTTAGATAAAAGGTAGGTGTCTGCAGAACCTGCAAGGAGCCCCCCACCCCCCAACACCTGGTGGAACCTAGGGGAGGGGCCCGGAAAGGACAAGCTCCGGGACACAAAGAGCCTAGATTCTGTAATTCAGAAGGAGGCAAAAATCTCCAATAGGTTCTCCACTAGTACTCAACCCTCCCCCTCCTTCCCCTAATCAGGGACAGAATAAAGAGCTCTGACTAATATAAACCCCAAACTCACCCTGCGGAGTCCCGAGTGTGGGGCGGGGGCGGGGCGGGATGCAGCACCGCTCCTGGCACTAGAGGGTTAATGTGGTGGCCGCTGAGCACGCCGGGAATCGTAGTCCCCAACCGCTCACCGGAAGCCTTCCTCGCCCAACACTAACACGGGAGCGTCGGCTTCCGGTCTCCTGGGGCGGTTAGTGACTCAGGTTCTGCTGTGGGCGCTGCTTGTCCCGGAACTGAAAGCCAGCGAGCAGTGAGCTGCCCCGCTTTGGGGATCCGAAAGCCTTGCGGGGCCCCTCAGGACAGAGGTCCCCTTTATGTAGTCCTGGGGAGCCTCCAGTTTGGTGCGGCGGGGGTGAGGCTGCGGCCCTTGGAGCCCGGAGGCCCCGGGGTACGGTGGGAGTGCCCTCTGCCCCGGGCCAGGCTGTGCGGCTTTCACTTCCTCTCGAAGTTTTGTAGGCGGGAAACTGAGGCCAGGAAGTTCGTTCCTTTGGGGCTCGGAACAGTAGCTTCCAGGGTTTTTTAAATTCAGTTTATTTTTGCATTACTGGAGTTTGGATTTAGGACCTAGTGCTTACCTGACGGGCTCTGCCGTGTCTCGCACACGCGCGAGTGTGTGTGTGTGTGCGCACGCGCACCCGAGCCAGCCCTAGAGCTTGAATTTAATTAAGGCCAGGGCACTGCTGTCCTTAGCTTTTTCCGCTCGACTGGCTCTGCACCACTTGACCTACAGCTCCACTTCCGGCTTTTTGGTGGATTCTTGGATATGAGTCTCATGGACTTTTCCTGCGTGGGCTTGCCTGGGAACTGACATCCTCAGATCTCAGCCCTCCCGAGTAGCTGGGATTGCCGGCGTGAGCCTATGTCGCCCGGCCGCAGTTTTATTTTTTGAAATGAGGTGATGCTTGGCCGCCCACGCACCACCCTCTCTGGGATTCATAGGTCTCCTAGGAATGAGGGCCTGAGACACCTCTGGTCAGTGTGGAGTTGGCCCCTTCTCCCAGGCGCTTGTCAAAGTCGTGGTGTCAGAGGAACACCAGCTGGGCAGTCAGCTTTTGCTCTGTGAATCATAAATACCCGGGTAGGGGTGTGCCTGCTGTGGAGAGGCTTAGAATAGAAAGCCCGCGCCTTCGGAAAGGTGAGACATCCGCCAATTTTATATGCCCTAAGTGACATTCGCTAGCTGGGAAAAGCTACTCAGAAGAGTTAAAACGGTCTGTGCAACAGAAATGACCTGTTGATAGAGTTCACCAATCCTGCAGGCCTCCACAGATCTGGGGCTCTGTGGAAACCACAAGGCCCATGAAATCATTTGTTTCAGGGCAAGATATGTATGCAGTCCCATAGCTTCCCTTATTGATAATTTTTTGGCCACGAATGATATTCATGACCCTGAGGAGTGCTAGAGAGTTTGGGCTTGGGTCAGCCTGCCTGCATTTGAGTCTTGGTGCTTCCAGGTTCTGTCTGTAGCAAGTTATCCGTCTGGCCAGGCTTTTGTGGCTCTTGGCTGGCTACCAGAAGGCTGAGATCTGAGGAGCTAGGTCCCGAGTACAAGCCCCACTACTGGAACAACCAAAAAAAAAAAAAAAAAGTTAATCTCTCTAGTCTTCAGTTCATACATCTATACAATAGAAGTAATACAAATTATCTTATAGGACTCTTGGGAAGATTATACATGTTAACCCTTGTAAAATAGAAAAAAATGTGTGTGTCTGGGTTCACTTGCAGGTATGTGTAAACACAGTGATGTTATTGGGACTGCAGGGCATCCATCTTGCTTGGCTTTTCCCCCTCAATGCTGGAGGTACTTTTCCATTTATTAGCTGGTTAATTGGAGATAAGAATCTCTTGGAGGGCTGGGAATGTGGCTTAGTGGCAGAGTGCTTGCCTAGTGTCCATGAAGCCCTGGGTTCAATTCCTCAGTATCAGATAAACAGAAAAAGCTGCAAGTGGCACTGTGGCTCAAGTGCTAGTCTTGAGCAAAAGAAGCTCTGAAGCCAGGTGCCAGTGGTTCATGCCTGTAATCCTACTTAGGAGGCCTAGATATGAGGATTGCAGTTCAAAGCCAACCCCTGCAGGAAAGTCCTTGAGATTCTTTATCTCCAAATATCCACCAGAAAACGGGAAGTGGCACTGTGGCTCAAGTGGTACAATGGGAGCCACAGAGCTCAAGGACAGGACCCAGGCCCTGAGTTAAAGCCCCAGGCCTGCCCCCCCCCCCAAAAAAAATCTCTTGGATTTGTCTGCTCAGTGGCTGGCTTCAAACTGCAGTCCTCATTTCTTAGCCACCTGAGTAGCTAGGCATGAAAGAATTTTTCTTTAATCTTCTCATCATGAAGTAGACGGTCAATTTCCCTATTTTATATATTGGAAGGATCAGTAAATACAAAAGGCTGGAGAAGTGTATCTGACCCATGACCCACCTACCATGTGATTTGAATGTTCTTAGATATTACACATTTATTCAGATATTAGTCTCAACATAATTAGGAAGGTGTTAGGTTTTTAAAGTAGGTAGTCGGGAAAGGAGAACACCACGCGGTATTCAGGCAGGAGAGAAAAGTTTATTACTGAACTGCTGGCCCGTGGCCAAGATGATACATGGCCGGAGAGAAGGGGTGACCCCCACCTAGCCCTGCCTTATCTAGGGTATGGGTGGGGTGGGGGTGGCCAGGTGGATTACGATGTGACCTCAGGGAAAGGGGAGGTAACTGCCTCCAGGTCTGCTGTTACCCAAGTAACTGGGTGGAGATTTAATGAGGTGGGGGGCATCTACGTGGAGCCTTCCAGGGTGGACCTTATAGAAGGTACAAAGAGGGGCTCGGGGTATGGCCTAGTGGCAAGAGTGCTTGTCTCGTATATATGAGGCCCTGGGTTCAATTCCCCAGCACCACATATACAGAAAATGGCCAGAAGTGGCGCTGTGGCTCAAGTAGCAGAGTGCTAGCCTTGAGCAAAAAGAAGCCAGGGACAGTGCTCAGGCCCTGAGTCCAAGCCCCAGGACTGGCCAAAAAAAAAAAAAAAAAGGTACAAAGAAAAAAGAAATAAAACATTAAAAATCCATAACTGGGCACATGTAGTTCATGCCTATAATCCTAGCTACATAGGAAGCTGAGATCTGAACACTGAGTTTCAAAGCCAGCCTGGGCAGATTATCTCCAGTTAACCTCCAGAAAACTGGAAGTGGCTCAGAGTGATAGAACGGTAGCCTTGAGCACAAGGAGGCTCGGCCCCAGCCTTGAGCTCAAGCCCCACAACTGACAAAAAAATAAAAATACACAGTGGTACATGCCTGTAATCCTGGCATTCAGGAAATAGAGTCAATAACGTAGAGAGCAGTCCAGCTTGGGCTACACAGACTGTCTCAAAAAACAAAATAAAGAGAAAATACCAAACCTGTAATCCCAGTGTTTGGGAGGGAAAGGCAGGAGGATGTGAGTTCAGGCCATCTTGTGCACAAGAAACGTTTACTTTTGCCAGTCCCAGGGGTTGAACTGAAAGACTGGGCACTATTCTGAGCTGCTTAGGCTAAAGGCTAGCGCTCTACCACTTGAACCATAGTGCCACTTTTTCTGTGTATGTTATACTGAGAAATGGAACCCAGGGCTTCATATGTACTAGTAAGCCACATTCTCAACCCAAAAAAGTATTTTTTTTTTTTTTTGCAGTCCTGGGGCTTGAACTCAGAGCCTGGTCACTGTCCTTGAGCTTTTTTTGCTCAAGGCTAACACTCTACCACTTGAGCCAGAGCACCTCTTCTGGCTTTTTCTGTTTATGTGGTACTGAAGAATCGAACCTGGGGCTTTGTGCATGCTAGGCAAACACTCTACCACTAGGTCACTCTCCTGGCCAAAGAAACAATTTTTGAAAGTACACAGAACTACTCTTCACTAACTTCAGTAATTGTAGGCCTACTCTACAACTTAACTAGCTGTTTAAACAGTATGTTAAGGACAATAACTTAGGAAAAGAGAACACTATTTCCTAAGTACACAGGAAATAATTTGTTAGGAAAGATGTCAGTTCTCAAGCTTTATTTTTGTGGGACTGTGTTATTTGTTTATACTGATTTGGGGCTTGGATTGAGGGCCATGCAGTTTTGTTTGGCTTTCTCTACTTACTGCAGGTGCTCCACCACTTTATTTATGCCTCCAGTCCAGCATTTTGCTGGTTAATTGGAGGTGGAATCTCTTGAACTTTTTTGCCCAGGCTGGCTTCCAACCTTGATCCTCCAGGTCTTAGGCTCTTGAGTAGCTAAGATTGCAGGTGTGGGCCACTCAGCTGTGGCACTGCAGTTTTTGAATTCTGGGACTCCTACTGACTCGGCTTGCTGTAAGCAAGCACTCTACCACTTGAACCACGCCTCCTACCCTTCTTTTTTTTGCCAGTCCTGGGGCCTGAACTCAGGGCCTGAGCACTGTCCCTGGCTTCTTTTTGCTCAAGGGTAGCACTCTACCACGTGAGCCACAGTGCCACTTCTAGCCTTTTCTATATATGTGGTGCTAGGGAATGGAACCCAGTGCTTCATGTATATGAGGCAAGCACTCTTGGCCATATTCCCAGCCTCCTCCTACCCTTCTTGTTGATTTTTTTTTTTTTGGCCAAAGTTATCCCATGACCTATTGTTGGTGATTATTTTAGAGATGGAGTTTCATGGACGTTTCTGTCCTGTCTGGCATTGAACCACAATCTGTGGGATCTTAGCCTCTTGAATAGCTAGAATTACAGGTATGAGCCACTAGTACCCAGTTAGTTCTCAAGCTTTCCTCCCCCCCCCCCTTTTTTTTTGTCAGTCTGGGGCTTTGGGCTTTTCCTGAGGAATCAAACCCAGGGCTTCATGCATGCAAGGCAGGCATTCCACCACTAAGTCAGATTCCCAGCCTCTACTGGGAGTTTTGCTTACAAATTTCAGACTATGCTCAAAGATTCTAACTTCTAGGTTTATGCTAGGTCCTGGGATGTGTGTGTGTGTGTGTGTGTGTGTGTGTGTGTAATATTTTTAGCCTGCTGGAATGCACAGAGAAGAAACTACCAAATATATAGGCAATGTCAGCTTCAATAAATGGAATAATTTTTAAAAATGGAATAATTATTTCAAAATGTACTTCTGAGCTAGGCACCAGTGGCTCACACCTCTAATCCTAGCTACTCAGGAGACTGAGATCTGAGGACTGTGATTCAAAGCCAGCCCTGGCAGAAAACTTACAGTGAAACACTTATCTCCAGCAAACCACTCAAAAACTGGAAGTGGTGGTGTAGCTCATTGGTAGAGTGCTACCCTTGAGCAAAAGAGCTCAGGGATAGCACATAGGTCTTAAGTTCAAGCCCCATGACCGACAAAAATAAAGGGGGGTGGCTGGGAATATGGCCTAGTGGTAGAGTGCTTGCCTTGTATAGAAGCCCTGGGTTTGATTCCTTAGCACCACATATATAGAAAAGGCCAGAAGTGGTGCTGTGTCTCAAGTGGCAGAGTGCTAGCTAGCCTTGAGCAAAAAGAAACCAGGAACAGTGCTCAGGTCCTGAATCCAAGCCCCAACACTGGCAATAAAAAAGAAAAAAGTTGCTTGCCATGCTCCCAGCCTGGCTTATGGGTGTTTGGGACAATCTTATATTTCCAGTAGTACATCAGTGGGATTCCAGCCCCAAATTAGAAAATAGGGATGAGTGTAGTTCAGTGGTAGATACTTATCTAACGTTTATGTGGCTCTGGTTGTTTTTGGTTGAGAACCTGGAAGTTTCTGCCCCCAGGAACATTGTGGGGTTCTATATGTAGGGAAGAGGGAGAGGCTGCTGAAAAGACAACTGTTGCCACACCCATTTTACTACAGTACATTGCTTAGCACAATCCCAAGATGCCACACCCCAAGAAAATAACAGCATGTATGTGTCAGTGTCAAAAGAAAACTGCTTTGGGGCTGGGGGTGTAGCTCAGGTGTACAGCATTTGACATACATGAGACCCTAGATTTAAAACCCAGCATCACACTAAAAATATGTTGAAAGCTGGGTGCTGGTGGCTCACAGCTGTAATCCTAGCTACTTAAGAGGCTGAAATCTGAAGATCAGATTCAAAGCCAGCCCAGGCAGGAAAGTCTGTGAAACTCTTTTTTTTTTTTTTTTTTTGCCAGTCCTGGGCCTTGGACTCAGGGCCTGAGCACTGTCCCTGGCTTCTTTTTGCTCAAGGCTAGCGCTCTGCCACTTGAGCCACAGCGCCACTTCTGGCCATTTTCTGTATATGTGGTGCTGGGGAATCGAACCCAGGGCTTCAAGTATACAAGGCAAGCGCTCTTGCCACTAGGCCATATCCCCAGCCCAAGTCTGTGAAACTCTTATCTCCAGTTGACCACCAGAAAACCAGAAGTGGCACTGTAGCTCAGAGTAGTGATATAGCGCTAGCTTTGTGCAAAAGAGCTCAGGGACAGTGCCTGCATTCAAGCTCCATGACCAAAAAAGACTTGATTTCAAAAATATCAGTTTCATTCCTGTGTTGAATAACCCATGATTTATTATAGCTTAGGAAAGAGTAGGAATCCTTCTAGACTAAGAGAATTTGTGCCATGTCTTCTAGTTTTCTGGAAATATAATTACTTGGAAGTGATGAAATAGCTCATGTTTTTAAGATCACACATAGCTCAGTCTCCATTTCTAAAGCCAGCTAGAACAGCAGGCCTTGGGCCAGATGCCCAGTATCTAAGAATTACACAAGGGACTTAAAAATTTTAAGTTCCTCTACCCTGTGCCTTTGGAGTCCCTTCTCCCCCCTCCTAAGAATCTAGAGTGGCTGGCTGGGGAGGAAGCAGCAGCGACCAAGACTCATAGCAAAGACTCCAGATCCTCTTAGGTTGATGAAAAGGAAGACCGAAGAGCAACTAATGGTGAGTACTGAGGGATCACTGAGAATATGCATCTGAGTTAGTGGACACCATGGAGTTTAAATTCAGTTTCCACCAAGAGAATTTGGAGAACCTATGTAACTAAACTTAGTCATTTCTCTGAGTCTCCCATCTTCCAGTGTGAACCAACCTGGGTGCTCCTCAGAGAGATGAAATCTGAGGCAGGAAATCCCCAAATTCCTATTCTAGTGACCCTGTTTTCAGCAGTAGTTCTTCACCTCTCAGATCAGGTGGAGCACAGCTCCTAGAGCTTGCATTCCAGAAAAGCTCCCTACAAGGAGCAGAATTCAAATGGAACAGATCCAAATGGCTGTGAATTCTTTCTCAGCAGATTAGCAGGTATGCCTAAACCCCTTTAAATGTGGTTGAGCACACTTTGATGGCACTGCCAATACAAGCCTGACTGTGGTACAGAACTTCCAGGTTTTCCAGGTGCAGGGAACCTTTCCACAGGATGCTTGTATAATGACAATGGTCTACACAAAAGCTGGATGAATAAGACTTTTATCACTGCCCAGAAATATGTCTCATGTAAAAACCAGCAGCTAATTCCCACTGGGCCCTTCAACAGCCTCAATGAAATCAATATTCCTTGAGCTTATAATTCCATGAGTGATAAGTACAGTGCTTCTTGGCCATTGTGACCCCTTCCATCATTCTCCCCAATCTTTCCCCAATATTCCATTTAATTTTAATTTTTTGGTGCTAATACTGGGGCTTGAACTCAGGGCCTAGGTGTTGTCTCTTAGCTTTTTCACTCAAGGTTAGTGTTCTACCACTGCAGGCACAGCTCCACTTCCAGCTTTTATTTTAGGTGGTTAATTAGAAATGAGTTTCATGCCTGGTAGGTTTCAAACTACAGTACTCAGATGTCAGCCTCCTGAGTAGCTAGGATTATAGGCATGAGCTACCAGCACCTGGCTAGAACAAATATTCTTGGTAATTGCAATCTCAGTAGGTTTTGAACCATTTATTAAACTAATATTACTTGTGATTTGAAGGTTTCTGACAGTTGAATAAACAGTCGGTAGGTTGGACTCCTAACTTGTTTTGTTTTTTTTTTGCCAGTCCTGGGCTGTGAACTCAGGGCCTGAGCACTGTCCCTGGCTTCTTTCTGCTCAAGGCTAGCACTCTGCCACTTGAGCCACAGCGCCACTTCTGGCCATTTTCTATATATGTGGTGTTGGGGAATCGAACCCAGGGCCTCATGTATATGAGGCAAGCACTCTTGCCACTAGGCCATATCCCCAGCCCCGACTCCTAACTTGTAAGGAAAAGAGCCACAGTTGTTTTGAATGTAATGTTTAATATAAGATACAATGGATTGACAGAGTAAAAGTATCAAGATTCAGTTCTAGTCAGTGAGTGTATAATCTAGGCACTTGGACAAACAATTGGCCTTCCTGTCCTGATTCCTTCATGGCCATCGGCACATCACCAGCTTGGGCTCTAAGACCAGGATCCCACTACTTACAAGTTTGGGTAGAATCACAGTACTCTTGATAACTAGTGAATCAGAAGACTAGCCCTAGTCATCATCGCAGGTATATTTTCAGGACAAGCTTGAAAACAGTGAAGACAGACATGGACTTTGGGTCTGGGTTGCCATACACTTGCTACATGCAGTAGTTCAAGAGGTCACAGTTTGAAAGGTTCGCCTATTCACCTGTCTATCCTCCCTGACCACTCATGGTAGGGAAGATGACCATTCAGTTAAAGGTCTTGAAAAGCTGTATTTGGAATAAGCTAATGCCACTGCTAGTGCTGCCAGTGGACAGGCACAGGTGCAAAAGGCCCTGAGGCGTTGCGAGTAAGGGAGAACAATGCAGACAGAGCAGGAACTAGCCAGCTCAGATCCCTGCCCGAGGAGCCTGAGGATAAGGGCATGCAGTAAGGGGTAACATGGTCCTCTTTGGTCAGGCAAAGGCCCTAGTATGGGCCTAAAAGGCAAAGCGCTGCAGGGCGCAGGCTCAGCTCCAGGGCCCTAGCTATAGGCTCATCACATCAATGTGGTGATGCAGTGAGAGGCAAGGCAAAAAAACAGCAGAGTGGCTGCTCACCACCAGCTCCTATGAGCTGCCCTTGTCTTTGTCATCCATCAGGTCATACCTGCGGAAATAAGGATAGAGCTCAGTTACAACTGTCACTATGTCTTCTCTTTTTTTGTTGTTGTCCTTGCTGTTGTTGTTGGTGGTGGTGGTGGTTATAGGGCTTTAACTCAGGGCCTGGGTGCTGTCTCTAAGCTCTTTTGCTCAAGGCTAGTGCTCTACCACTTTGAGCCACAATGACACTTCCAATTTTTATTTTTTATTTATTTATTTATTTTTGCCAGTCCTGGGCCTTGGACTCAGGGCCTGAGCACTGTCCATGGCTTCTTTTTGCTCAAGGCTAGCACTCTGCCACTTGAGCCACAGAGCTACTTCTGGCTGTTTTCTATATATGTGAGGCTGAGGAATCAAACCCAGGGCTTCATGTATATGATACAAGCACTCTTGCCACTAGGCCATATTCCCAGCCCCCACTGCCAGTTTTTGAGTGGTTAATTGGAGATACGAGTCTCACAGAGATTTTTCTGCCCAGGATGGCCTTGAATCCAATCCTCAGATCTCAGCCTCCTGAGTAAACTAGGATTACAGGAGTGAGCTGCTTGTGTCCAGCACTTATACCTTCTTATAAATAATACCTTTTTTTTTTTTTTTTGCTAGTCCTGGGGCTTCAACTCAGGTCCTAGGCACTGTTCCTGAGTTTTTTTGCTCAAGGCTAGCATTCTACTACTTGAGCCACAGCTCCACTTCCAGCTTTTTTGGTAGTTAATTGGAGATAAGAGTCTCACAGATTTTCTTTCCCCAGCTGGCTTCAAACCATGATTCTCAGATATCAACTACCTCCCAAGTAGCTAGGATTACAGGTTGAGCCACGGGTACCTGACTAAAAAAGACACATTCTAAGGGTTCCAATATTTCATAGACTCAGAGTAGTTCTCAGCTCTGATTATATTCTTTTATTTTTCCCCCCTTTCTGTGACTGGGGTATGTATTTAAATATCCAACTCCCAGCTCCAACTCATCCAGGCACTCACCACTGGGCTGCACCCTGGGAAAGATCTATCTCAGCTAGATCCAGCTGCACCTGTGTTGGAGGACGGGAGGGAGGGTAGATGTTATTTTGATATCTCCAAAGACTGTTTTGTCATTGCCATTTCTGATCTGACACCACTGTAGAGTTGGTAAAGTTCCCTCCCAAGTGTCACCTGGGATGCTTTTTCAACACACTACGGCCTGGGTCCCAGCAGCTGCGGCTCTCACCTCTGCCCTGCCCCCTCTTACCTTTCCCAGAAGCTCACGCTCTCTTGACATGAAAGAGGAATTAGATTTCACAGAGATATCTAGCTTTCGCCTGAGAGCCTCATCCTGGGGCAGCTCCCACTCAAACCTGGGGAAAAGCTGAGTGTTAGGGTCAGGGTCCCTCCCAAGCCTTCTACTTCTCCATCTTGAATGCCTGCTCACTGACCGTTCACTGAATTCAGGATTGAGGGTCCTCTTTTTCTGTGAGGTCTTCCTCTTGGTGCCTCGGTTCTTGTCTGGCAGGAGCAACAGTGACACGTAAGGGTCAGGGAGATCCCGTCCATTTTGTCGAAGGGCCCTGTGAGGGGACAATGTAGGTGACAAGGTAGCACAAGGAAAAGGATGGAACCCTAGACATCCAGAGGGTGGGACTTCTCACCGGCAGCTGTGGACAATGCTGACCAGCTTTCGTTCTTCACTGTAATACCAGACTGTCAGTTTCACCTGGCCCAGAGGCCCGATGGGAGCTTCAAGGGGACTGTGAAGAGATGGAGAAAGGTCTGGGAGAAGGCCATGCCTAGGGAACCTATGAGTCAAGCTTCTCATTCCAGTCTGCATCCTATCTCCTAGCCCAGCCCTTTACCTGTCTCCATGGGTAAGGCGGTGCCGGAGCTCTGGGGCCGAAGAGGTGATGTGAGCCAGTCCTCCACAGAGCTCCAGGTCTTCATTCAGAGAGGAAGAGCTGTGGCTGTAGCTGTGACTATGAGCTTCAACCCCCGAGTGCTGGGACACCAGGATCTGGGAACAAGCAAGCTGTGAGCTGAGCAGAGTTCTCTCAGTGAGCTTGCCTATGGATGTGCCCCTTTGTTACCCCCTTCCTGGGGCGCCTTCAGTCATGAAGGCCCTCTCCCCACCCTCCCTCCCAGACCACCTGCTGTCTCCCCGCACTCACCCCCAGCTGTACTCTCAGTAGCACCTGCCCCTGACCATTGGCGAGTGGAAACCAGCGGTCCAAGCAGAGCCGGTCTGCCTCAAGGAGCTCCGAGAGTGGCAGGGATAAGGAGCCCAGGGTGCCAGTCCCCTCACCCCGAACCTGTGATCAAGGCAGATGCATTGGTAACTTATGTAATCCTGGAATTCAAGATGCAAACACTTAGACTCGTAGGTGGCTTTGGTGAGAGATTCCCCTTTGTGAAGAGCCGGGAATCCATGGAAACAGCAGCTGGTCCTTCTCTCCTTCCTTAGCTGAAGGAGAATCTACTACCTACTTGCTAAGCTTTCACAAACAGCCAATAGTACCTGCAGAATTTAGAAAGAATGGTGTAAACAAAAAATACATGTTTGAGTCTTTAACTCCTCTACTTCTTGCATGGGAAGCAAGACACATTTCTCCTCCTTTTCTCCTATTCTGACCCTGTTATACTAAAATCCTTGCTAAGACTTTTTTTTTAGGCTGGGTGCCAGTGGCTTACATGGCTTACCTGTAGTCCTAGGAGGCTGAGATCTGAGGATCATGGTTCAAAGCCAGCCCAGGTAGGAAAGTCCATGAGCTGCTGTTCATCCACAACTAACCATCAAGAAGCCAGAAGTAGAGCTATGGCTCAAGGGAGCAAAAAAACCTCAGGGACAGTACTCAGACAGACCCTGAGTTTCAAGCCCTAAGACTGCACACAAGAAAACCAAACCAACAATTAAAAAAAAAAGTTTCTTGCGGCTGGGCACTGGTGGCTCAAACCTGTAATCCTAGCTACTCGGGAGGCTGAGGTCTGAGGATCCTTGTTCAAAGCCAGCCTGGCCAGGAAAGTGCATGAGACTCTTCAATTAGCCACCAGAAAACAGGAACTGGGGCTGAGGCTTAAAGTGGTAGAGCACTAGCCTTGAGCTGAAGAGCTCAAGTACAGTGCCCAGGTCTAGAGTTCAAACCCATGTCCGACAAAAAGTTTCTTGCTCATCCTACATACCCTCATTTTCATATTCTACAAATAACTTTTAAAACCCTCTTATAGGGGCTGGGGATATGGCCTAGTGGCAAGAGTGCTTGCCACATAAGGCCCTGGGTTCAATTCCCCAGCACCACATATACAGAAAATGGCCAGAAGTGGCGCTGTGGCTCAAGTGGCAAAACCCTCTTATAGCTCCTTGGTAGCATGCATGTGTAGTATGCCCTGGGTTCAATCTTTTTTTTTTTTTTGGCCAGTCCTGGGGCTTGAACTCAGGGCCTGAGCACTGTCCTGGCTTCTTTATTGCTCAAGGCTAGCACTCTACCACTTGAGCCACAGCGCCACTTCTGGCCTTTTTTGTATATATTTGGTGCTGAGGAATTGAACCCAGGGCTTCATGCATACAAGGCAAGCACTCTACTGATAAGCCACATTCCCAGCCTATGGCAGAGCACCTATCTGGCAAGTCTGAGGCCCTAAGTTTAAACCCTACTACTGAAAAAAAAAAAAAAAGTGAAACTATAACCAGTCTATTTTCTTTCTAGTAGTATTCTAACTGAGATATCTATATTTCCACTTTATGACTTACCATCTTCAGAAAGTTATGTACTGGTTCCCTGCTATGAACAGTAAAGAAGTTTCAGCTTTTTTTCTTTTCTTTTTTTTGTGCTGGTCCTGGATTAAACTCAAGACTAGGGTGCTGACCATGAGCTTTTGTGCGCAAGTCTGGCACTCTATCACTGGAGCCACAGTTCCACTGATGTTTTTTTGGTGACCAATTGAGATAAGAGTCTTACAGACTTTCCTGCCTAAGCAGGAAAAAGCCAAAAAGTCAAAATTGGAGCTGTGGCTCAGTGGTAGCACACGAGTCTTGAGGAGAAAACATGAACCCAAAGCCTGAGTTCAAGCCCCAGTACCAGGCATACCTCCCCCCCGCTCCCCCACCCAGAAAAGATCCTGTTCAAAGCTGAGCACTGGTGGCTCATGCCTGTAATTCTAGCTGTCAGAAAGCTGAGACTTGAGGATCATAGTTCAAAGCAAGCCCAAGCTGAAAAGTCTGTGAGACTCTTAGCTCCAATAAATTACTCACAAAAAGCCCGAAGTGGTGCTGTGGCACAAGTGATAGAGCACTAGCTTTGAGTACAAAGAGGCGTAGAGACAGTGCCCAGACCCTAAGTTCATGCCCTAGGACCAACAAAAAAAAAATAATAAAAAAATCCCATCTTCTTTAAGGTCCATAGTCATCTAAGAATGCCTTTCTTCATGCCTCTACTTCTTCCTCCAGTCTGGTGGACCTCTCTTCCCTCTTCCTTCTCCAAAAGACAAGCCTTTCTTCATCCTTCTACCAAGTTATTATTCTGAAAGTACTCTCTGGTTGTTTTTCTCCTGAAAGAGACTATGAGCTTCATAATGGACCTTGATATTCCATTTCTAATTGCCTTGTGCCTGTCAGTGCTTGTTCTGTGGAAGGAACCTGCTAAGTATTTGTAGAATAAATATCCACAGTACCTGTAACTCCAGGCTCTCGGTGTGTGGCTTCCTGATGAGAAAGGAGGCACTCTCATCCCAGATAGGCGCTGACGTCTGGGGAATAGTCTGGTAGAGATGAGAGGTTATGGTCAGTAGTTGATACTTAATCCTCTCCTCCTCTTTCCCTTCCCTTCCCTTCCCTTCCCAACAGCACAGCATTTCCTAATACCTTTGTTTTATGAGAAGTCTCTCCCACAGTGACAGTAGCATAAGGGCTGGGAGGCTTGGTGCCTTTTCGGAGCTGGAAAGTCAAAATCATGTCTTAAATGTCTCCATGTTCACTTAACAGCCATACCCTCATGGCCTTGGACAATCTTCCTGCCCCAGCCCCATGCTCAGAAAGCCAGGAGCCATAAGGAGCATCCACACCTGAGGGAGCTGGAGTAAAGACCCTGGAACTATGGGGTGTGGGGAGATCTCACCGGCAGGTCATCCGCCCGCTCCAGGTAGACGGACAGCAGGGCAGCCGCCAGCTCTGCACTCTTCTGAGTCTGGATCAGACTGTTTACCTGCAGCACCTGGGAGGGCACAGGGTAGAGAGGGCTGGGAGCAGACACTCAGCTGGCATGTGCCTGGGAAGTGAGAGAAGGCCTCCCTCTGCTCTATCCTGCACCCTTTCTCCCTCCAGTATCCTCTCTTACCTCTTCTAACTCAGTAGCTGTAGGTCGGGGGCTCAGTCGTTCCAGGCGCAAGTGCAGGCGGCCAGATGGGACATCCTCCAGGGTCAGCCACTGGGGAAACAGGCAGGAAGTGGCTTGAGAATGTGGGAGTGGAAATGAGAAAGAGGTTTGAGTCAGCTTCAGCTGGGATGGATTCTAAGCCCATGCTCACCTCATCAAGAAAGCCACTGTTGAGGACTGTGGTAAGACTTACTTTACACCTGTGGAGGAAAGAGGCTGATGGTCAGATCCCATGGCCGACAGAGGCCCAACTCCTATCAGCCCACCAGGGCTTCTCCCCTCTCACCTGCCCAGAAAGTCGTCCTTGTCCAAGTCCTTGTCAAAGACCTCAATGTCCAGCTCTTGGCCTGGAATTGACGTGACAATCACCTAGGAGGAGAGGGAGGAAAGGGGGGTTCTCTCTCTCTTCAAACAACTGAGTCCCCTCATCATCTGAGCCAGAGATTTTTGAGGCCACTCTTAAAACTGGGGTGACAGAGCTGGGAGTATGGCCTAGTGGCAAGAGTGCTTGCCTCCTATACATGAAGCCCTGGGTTCGACTCCCCAGCACCACATATATAGAAAATGGCCAGAAGTGGCGCTGTGGCTCAAGTGGCAGAGTACTATCCTTGAGCAAAAAGAAGCCAGAGACAGTGCTCATGCCCTGAGTCCAAGCCCCAGGACTGGCAAAAAAAAACAAAACAAAAAACAACTGGGGTAACAATGGGGTAGATTCAGAGGAGTCTCAGCTCTGACCTCAAAAACCTCATTCCAGCGGGGATTAAGATCTTCACGGACAACACGGCTCCGGAAGCTTCTTCCTGCCAGTTTTAGTTTGACATAGGGGTCAGACTTGCCCTTTACCAATCCCCCCAAGAAACGGTCTTTGGCAATCAGGTCCTGGGCCTCTAATACATGGATCCGAAGTACGTTCTGCAAAAGGGAGAGATGAGGATTGGAGGTATGACTCAAGTGGTAGGTCACACCCCCCTAACTAGTGCAGAGTCCTGAGTTCAAACCCTGGGAGTGCCAAAAAGGACAGATGGGGGACCAGATGGCACTCAATGGAACAAGAACTCTCAGAACTGAGTCTGAAACAGGTCTTGCACACTTACACTAAGCAAACAGACCCTAGTATTTTCCAGCTGTCAACTCACCTCAGTCCCAAATTGGCTATCAGGAGTCGTGTGGCAAGGCCGGGGCGGGGCATCCACACTGCTGCCTTTCTGGGGGCTCTCCGTTTCCGTGTCCCACGCAGCAGGAGGGCCGGGCACAGTAGGGAAGCAAATTTCTGATGAATCCAGGTACAAGATCTAGGAAAGGTAATATGGTTATAGAATCAAGGAAGTTCAGCTAAAGATCAGCAAGCAAGGAGCTTGGGGTCAGAGTAGAGTTCTGACAGAAATCAGGTTCCTGCCTTGGCTAAGCTCATCTCTAGAATGTTCCTGCCACTCCCACTCTAATTAATACATCATTCCTTCCCCCAGTCAGGTCAGTAAACATTCTTTTGTATACTTACTAGGTGCTTCTACATATGCCAGCCCATTTCATCTCAGTGGGCTGCCCTTCCATACTCTATCCACAGTGCTTCCCCAACCCTCTGTACTTCTTTTCCTTTTGCATACCCGCATAACCAGTTTCATGTAGAGCCTGGAGTTTGGGCCAGAACCGCTGAGCTGGAACCACTGATCCAGGGTGAGTTCAGGGGCAGTCAACAGTCGAGCCAGAGGCAGGCTCAAGGACCCTAAACTCAGGGCTCTGGAGTCATCCTTCACCTACAAGCACAGGAGGAAGGCATTCAGTGAAAAAAAGATTAAGGGAAGGAGGAGCATACTGAGGCACTAAAGCGTGGCGCTAGCATCATTCTGATCTTCAAATCACAGGCTTGGATCTACTTGGGGACTTTGTTTTGTTTTTTATAAAAATGATACTTTATTTCCGTAATTTCCTCCTCAAACATGTAATCATTGAGTTTCTTTTTTTTGTTGTTGTTTTGTTTTGTTTTTTGCCAGTCCTGGGGCTTGAACTCAGGCCCTGAGCACTGTCCCTGGCTTCTTTTTGCTCAAGGCTAGCACTCTACCACTTGAGCCACAGCACCACTTCCAGCTTTTTTCTATATATGTGGTGCTGAGGAATCGGACCCAGGGCTTCATAGATACAAGGTGAGCACTTTACCACTAGGCCATATTCCCAGCCCTTGTTTTGTTTTTGTGCAAGTACTGGGGCTTCAGCTCAAGGCCTGGATACTTGTTCCTTAGTATGTTTTTTTGTTTCTTCCCTCACTTAGTCACAATCTCACTTTCGTCTTCTCTTTGGGGGTTAATTGGAGATAAGAGTCTCATGGGCTCTTATCCTGTATGGGCAGGCTTTGAACCACAAAAAAGTAGAGTGAAAACATAAGGCCCAGAGATCAAGTTCAAATACAAGCATGTACACACATACATATTTAAACTTTTTTTAAAAGCTATTATCTCACCTGTACGTCGAGCTCCTGGCTCCGAGGGTCTTGCAGGAAGAAGCGGAAAGCTTCCTCCCACACGGGGCTGTTGGTGCTGTAGACAGCCTGGAGATGGGGAGGATGGAATAGGGAAAATAGCAAAGAACCATTCCCATTCCTCTAGAAACCCCCTGCTCTCTCGGGCATGTGAGCCACACATTCTACCATTTGAACTATGCCCCCCGACATGTATGCATTCTAAAGGGGAGCCTTCACTCCAAAGAGTCCTCCTGACCTTCAGATATAATGCCCCACAGTGGTGTCCTGGCCTCACCTTGCTCTCCTGGGTCACATCCTGAATTGACAGCTGTACCATGGGATTGGGTTCCTTGTTCCCCTTCTTCAGCTGGGTGGGAGAGGGTAGAGTTCAGAGGTCATCATTGGGGTATTTGGGTTGGAAGTGAAGGAACTGGGGATCACGCCAACATTTTTTTTTGTGGGATGGACCTGACCCCTGTTCTTGGAACCCTTGCATCACTGCTGCTTCAGAAGCAGGGCAGGCGGGAATGTTGGCATCCTCAACGAGGGAGGGGGTGGGAATGCTGCCTCCAGGGCTGCCATCCTGTGACCCACTCAGCAACCCAACTCACCGGAAGGTCCTGGCCCCGATCCAAGTAGACAACTAGGATGGCAGCTGATGGGGGCTCTGGTCGAGAGGTGATGCCCCGATTCCACTGTAGAACCTGAGGCGAAGGAAGGAAGAAGTGGTCAGAACTTGGTCCTCTCTCCCAGATTACCTCCCCTGCCAGCTTTCTCCTCCACCAGGCTTACCTGCTCCAGCTTTTCTGCATCTGGCAAAAGTGACAGCCATTCTAGCCTCAAATGAACTTGGCCTTGCCCACCTTGTAGAGGGAACCACTGAGGAGAGAAGCAGAAGAAAGTGTCCTAGGGCTGGGAATGTGGCTTAGTGGTAGAGCGCTTGCCTAGCATGCATGAAGCCCTGGGTTTGATTCCTCAGCACCACATACACAGAAAAAGCTGCAAGTGGCACTGTGTCTCAAGTGTTAAGAGTGCTAGCCTTGAGCAAAGAAGCTCAGGGACAGTGCTCAAGTCCTGAGTTCAAGCCCTAGGACTGGCAAAAAAAAAAAAATCATAGGCATCAGATGCCTACCCAAGCAATTCCCCACCAGTGTAGCAGTTATTGCCTGATCAGAGGGTGAGGTCACTCCCAACTTCCTCTTCTCCCAACTTACCTCATCTAGTACTCGAGCCTGTAAAACCTTCCCCACATCCAGCTTCATTCTGAGGGACGGAGGGAGAGGCAGAAAGGGAGGGGAAGGTGGTAAGAGGGAGAAAAGAGGAGTGTTACCCTTAAAAGCATGTCAGTGGCCTTCACTCATCTACCCAGAACTAACTGGCATATCTCAGACCCTTCTCCCTACACTCAGGAGATTTTCTCTCTCTCGTGTGTGTGTGTGTGTGTGTGTGTGTGTGTGTGTGTGTGTGTGTGTGTAAAAAGGGAAAATGATACATAAATGAATCCTAGTCTCAGAAAATAACTATAATTACCTCTAGAACCTCTGTAGCATAGGGGCTTTAGAATCTTAACATAGGTGGAGACTCACCTGCCCAGAAAGTCATCTTTATCTGGGTCCTTGTCAAACACTTCCACCTCGATCTCCTGCCCTGGGACCTCATGCACCATCACCTGGGGAGCACAGAAGGCTAAGGCCTCATGAGCTGCAGCTGTGAGGGTCGTCCAATCAGCATCTCCTCCCATGACCTCTCCCAGCCTCCCTATTTCATGGACTGTTACCTTCTTGGTTTCTTACCTCGTAAGTTTCTCCCCACTGAGGGTTGAGCTCCTCATCGATGACTCGGCTGCAGAATGTCTGGGTGCCCACCCGCACGAGTGCATAGGGGTCTGACTTGCCCTCAATCAGGCCTTTCACATATTTGTCCTTGGAACTCAGCCCTCGAGCAGCCAGCAGGTGAATCCGGATAATGCCCTGGGGTTAGGAATCAATTAGTGAGGACTCTAAGGACCCAGCCCAGAGCTAGAGAACAGGATTCAGCTAGCAAGGAAGAAGACATACCCTGGGCAGAGGGGAACGCAACTGGGCCACATCTTGAAGGTCAGGTACAAGAGGCACCAATAGTCGGTTTGGCAACACGAGGAAGGCAGCAATGGAGTCCATGATCATGGTGTCAGAGAGTGAGCTGAATGGGGGAAATAGGAAAGGAATATATCCCCAACTTCTTGTTTGCACATCTAAACCAACTGTATTTCCTATTATAAAGAGACTTAAAGAAATCCTTTACTGAAAAGCAGCCTTAGCCAGGTGCCAGTGGCTCATTCTTGTAATCTTAGCTACTCAGGAGGCTGAGATCTGAGGATCTCTGCATTCAAAGCCAGCCCCAGGCAGGAAAGCCTATGAGGCTTTTATCTCCAACTAACCACCAGAAAGGTTTTGGAATTGGCTCACAACTGACCCCTCCCCCACAAAAAAGCAGCCTTAATACGTTTTTATCCTAATTTGCTAAGTACCACTCACCCACTCACTGTCTCTTCTCTATTGCCCTTCTATTTCTCTCTCAGACTCTTCCCCCCCCTTTCTGTTTTTGTCAGTCGTGGTGCTTGAACTCAGGGCCTAGGCACTGTCTCTGAACTCTTTTGCTCAAGGCTAGGGCTCTACCATTTTGAGCCACAGCACCACTTCCTGTTTTTGAGTGGTTAATTGGATATAAGTCTCATGGGGACCTTCCAGAGGACACTGCTGTATCTTTTACTACTTTGTATCTCTTAAACACACAACCCAGGGCTAGGTCACTTAGTAGGATCCTATTACCTAAGTCCTGGAATATCCAGCAGATTGGTCATCCCTGTCCAGTTGATATCCAGGGTCTAGAAGAAAAGCACAGGGGAGTCATAACAGACCCTGAGGAGCATAGTCACATGCATCCAGTGTTTCCAGACCCCTCAACTTTATTTATGTGCCAGTACTGAGGCTTGAATACAAGGCCTGCTCACTGTCCCTTACATTTTTTTATCTAGGCTGGTACTCTACCACTTGAATCAGTTTCACTTCCTGCTTTTTGGTGGTTAAATGGAGATAAAAATCTCATGGACTTTTCTGCCCAGGCTGGCTTCAAACCTCAATCCTTAAATCTGAGCCTCATGAGTGGCTAGGATTACAGGCACAGGCCACTGGTGACTGCCCCCCACTCAGCTTTTATAAGTCCTCTTTTTACTCCTCACAGATACCTACCTCTACCCTCCCAGTCCTCCTTCCCCATCCCATTTTAATGTTTTCCTTACCGGGCGTCGGATAAAGAACATTGACACAGCCCCCACGATAGGAATGTCCCCCACAAGTGGCTCAAGAATCACCCGCAAGATGCCGTGAAGCTGGGGCAAGAAGAGAAGATCAGACTTTTCCACAGAAAAGGTCCTCTGTTCTCCCAGCTTTTCCCAGCATTAAAGTTTCCAACCTCCCACTTCCACAGATGCCATGAAACTCAGGGCAGACACTCCATTACGGGGGGGTCCCTGACATTCTGACCCACCTGCATGCCTTTGATTCCTGCTTTGCAGAAGTATTTCTTTACTTCCACATCAATCTGCACATCACCTACATAGCTGGGAGTTGATGGGAAAGGGAATGAAGAAGGTGAGTACTAAGTTGGAGTAGGGGGTAGGGGAAGTAAAGTAGTGGGCTCAGGAGTGACCAAAGCCCACTGATGGGAAAACAGGATAATGAGTAACATTACCTGACGTTCAAGTCCAGCAGGATCTGCTCTTTTCTCTGGCTAGGGTGAACTTTGACTCCAATAATGCGCAATGGCTGAAGAGAAAGGAGGTCCTCAGAGAAGCAGGAGAGAAAGGGAAGACCCCACCCCGCTTCAGGGCTGCCCACCCTTCCTTCCACCTCCTCACACTCACATACCTTTTCACCCAGCTCCACTCTTGTAAATGTGAATGTCTGCAGATGGGGATTCGATCCCCGAACAGCTGGGGCTACAGTTTCAGCCAGAAGCTTCTCCATATACTGGCCTAGGAAGGGCCAGACCTGGGCCACAATCTAGGAGGAAAGGGAGATGATGGTCACAGGACCCCATCTTCCCTCTAAAACCAGGTTCTTTCAGAATCCTCCCCCAAGGACCGCTCTGGGAAGGAGGCTCCAGCTAGGAGGGTGGTGTGGCAGGGATCAAAAGGAGAAAGGAAGCCCCAATCTCCCCCCTTAGGAAAAATAAAAACCAGGGCAGTCCTCACCTTGTTTAGCCATTCAGCCTTTTCCACGTCTGGGAAGCTGACCTGGAGGTGGGGAAGGAAGACACAGTGATCCTTCGCTTCCTAAGAAGCCAGTGGGAGGCCCACAGAGGACAGGGAAACGTAATCTTTTGACAGGGACTCCTAAGACCCAGGAGCTGGAGGATGTCCTGAGGTTTCTCAGAATTGGGGTATGCTAAGGTCTCTCAAGTAAAGGGTGCCAGCAGGGTGTAGGCCACACTGAGATGCATGTGGCTAGCTGGGAGATGCTAGATGACAGCTGATGGAGCAGAGAGGGGGAGGAAGGAGGAGAAGGGCACATTCTTTCCAGAGGGGGAGGTCCTGACAAACCACAGCTCTAGGGATCCTGGGATGGGATTGGAGGAGTCCTGATTCCTTTGTCCAGCCCGCCCTCCTCCTCTCTGGTTGGTCTGGGACTCCCCTACTCAGAAGGTGAAGAAGAAAGCAAAAGCCTCAAGAAGAGAGGGGGAGAACTATGGAGGCCTGTGCTCCTCCTTTTCTATTTTCTTCCATTCTTTTCTCCTTTCTTTCCTTGTCTTTGCCTCTTTTCCTACGTGACCTCTTCTATGAGGTGTTCTGTGTGTAGCCAGGAGGATTCATCTCCATGCTGAATAGGTGGGACAGGCAGTTGCTGCCTGGGCTACAAGTCCCCTGAGAGCCACTGAAGCCTTCCTTCTTCCCGATGTAGGGTCTGGCGAGCTTGGCGATGTCAGTCATTATCTCCCGAACTAGCTAGCACCCCAGCAGGGAGGGGAAGGTGGCAGGGTGGGGCCTCTAACGGGTCCAGAGCGTCCGCTTCAGCTCTGGGGTGCAGAAGTAGGGTTTGGGTCTGGGTTAGCTGAGAAAAACGCGCTACCCACAGTCCGGAAAAGGGTGTGGCCGGCGGGCGCAGCGGGGCCCGGGGCACTGCAGCAGCCGCACCGCCGTCCTCGCGGCCTCCCCGCCCCGCCCCACCCACGCCTCGGCCCCGCAGCTGCCGCCGCTTTGCTGCAGCCCCGCGGCTCCAGGCGCCCAAGGGACGGGTCAGCCCAAGTGTCAGGGCTCCCGGGAGCAGGAATGGGAAAGAAGAAAACTTTACGATCTCAAGTGGGTTAGAAAAGAAAAGAAAAACTGTTGCAAAGGCTAGGAAAGACGAAGGGAACTCTGAGCTGGGACGCGGGCCAGGATGCCCTGGGGCAGCCCAGGAGCGAGCAGTCACCAGAAGCTAGCAGGAAGGGGACTCGGGGGTGGGCTGGGCGGGAAAGGCTCGGCCGTGAGAGGGTCCCAGAGTTACACCACTCTTGCCCAGGAGGAGAGGAAGGTCCTGGTAACGTGGAAGGATCCGGTCTGCCGCGCAGAAAGGGTGGGTGGGGAGTCCGTCCCTGAGGAGTGGCGTCCTGGGCCGACCAGCCGGCTAACCGGGCCAAGTGAGAGTCTGGGGTCCCACCGTCCGGGGTGGGGGTGGAGGTGGATCCCAGCACTGAGGTGCGGAGGGAGCCGTGCTGCGCCGCGGGCGAGGGGGGCAGCTCACCCAGGCAGGTAGCTCTCGGTGGCTCATGTACAGCGTCTTGGCAGTGAGCCGCTCCTCGTCCTCCAGTAGCTGTCTCGCTGCCCGAAGGCTCCGCTCCTTCTCCTCCCGGACCCGGCGCCAGCCCAGGTAGAGGGCGAGGCCGAAGAGCACGAACCCCACGCTGAGCCCCGCTGCTCCGGCCAGGTACACCGGCACCAGCACCAACAACCGCCGCCCGAACGAAGTGAGCACAGCCAGGGCCTCACCAGCCGCGCCTGGGCCGGCAGGGGGGATCCCGGAACTCTGGTCTGCTTTGGAATGAGCAGTAGGAGGGTGGTCGGGGGGATCGGAGGGGACAGAGGGCTGGTCCCTGAGCCCAGGGTTAGGGTCTTCGGGGCTGGGGCTAGAGCCCTCTCCCGGAGAGCGCTCCATGGAGCCGCCTCTGCGAGGTCCCGCCCGACAGAGACCAGCTGGAGGTTGCGTGCTTACTCCTGGTGCCTGCACTCAGCTTGCAAGCCGTGATCCCCCCGCCCCCTCCCAAACCGGGACGGAGGAGGGGATCCCCAGGCCACGCCTCCACTCCTGAGGGTTCGGGTTGGTCCGCGCCACATGCACCGAGGTGGAGTCAAAAGGTTGAAGCCCCGCCCCTCCTCTGTCGGGCGGGAGCGCTTTGGGCAAGGCAGGACCTCCCTGATTGGACAAGAGGGCCAAAGGTGGGTGGTCCGGACCGGCGGGGAACTGGAGGAAAGGGGCTAAAGGGCAATATTTCATTGGCAATAAAAAAGAGGCGTGGCTTGCTATTTAGAGAAGAGGGATCCAGTCCTCCCACGTGGGATGGAACCCCGTGGAATGATGTCATGGAGAGCCGCAGAGCCGATTACTGGATTTTAGAGAAGCTGGATTTGCGAAGCTGAGGTGTTTGTAAGGTGGTCAGGGTTCCCTCCACACATTCGGACGGTTTGGCAGTATTTGGTCCTTATGTTCCCCAACTTTTAATATTCTAAGCACATTCCTCATCCACACTCCTCCCCCCCCCCCTTTTCCCTCCTGGCTGTTCTTACAAAAGGAAAAAAAATATGACCCTATATGGAATCAAAGCTCACGATGACCAACCCGGTCTATTCTGACCCAGGCCGCTAACTTGTAATGATTTTCTCTGGAGAAAACTGAAGAATCAGAAGCAGAGTTCTAACAATCCAGTCTTGGGTGGGGGGTGGGGAAGGGAGTAAGAAGTGGACTATATTTCTTTTCTTTTTTGAAATCTCTGCGTTGGTTATTTCTATCACAGAGGAAAAATTAGACTAAATTAGCTTCAAAGAGGCTGGGGTGGCAGGAAATTATATTTTCCAGGAATTTCCTTAACTCTGAGGCATTTATAGGACAATGAAATGAGGAATCAAGAGTAGGGAGAGGGAATGTGGCTTAGGGGTAGAGTGCTTGCCCAGCAAGCATGAAGCCTGGTGTGAGAGTTCTCAGTACCACATAAAAAGAAAAAGCCAGAAGTGTCGCTGTGGCTCAAGTGGTGTGCTTGCCTTGAGCAAAAACAGCTCAGGGACAGTGCCCAGGCCCTGAGTTCAAGCCCTGGGGGTGGGGGTGGGGAGAACAATTCAGTTTCTCATTTGAGAAGACAAGAATAGGCGGATGTTACAGTACTGGCTGTGCACTGGTGGCTCATGCCTATAATCCTAGCTACTTAGGAGGTTGAGATCTGAGGATTGTGGTTCAAGGCCAGCCCAGGCAGAAAAGTCTGTGAGACATTTACCTCCAATAAAATACTCACAAAAAGCCAGAACTGGGCTGGGAATGTGGCTTAGTGGTAGAGTGCTTGCCTACCATGCATTAAGCCCTGGGTTTGATTCCTCAGCACCATATAAACAGAAAAAGAAGTGGTGCTGTGGCTCAAGCGGTAGTAGAATGCTAGCCTTGAGCAAGCAGCTCAGGGAGAGTGCTCACACTCTTGAGTTCTAGCCCCAGTACTGGCAAGAAAAAATAAAAAAGCCATAACTGGTACTGTGGCTCAAGTGGTAGAGTGCTAGCCTTGGGCACAATGAGGCCCTGTGCTCAGGCCCTGAGTTCAAGCCTCAGGATCAGCTAATAATAATAATACAGTATTATGTAGCTTTAAGATGGAAAAAGTACAAGGTACAATGATGATAACTGCTGTTACTGGTTTACTGGTCCAGGGATCTCGAAACTACACTAATTGCAAGCTGAAGAGGGAAGAGTTAGTCATAAAACAATTATATTTTAATGCACTGTAGATGAGTCTTTTTGTGTTAGGCAGCAAAAGAACTAGGGTTATCATGGAAAAACTAGATCAGGAGCTGATAAATTTTAATCTGGCTCTGCAGGGCATAGATTTCATCTTGCCAGATTTAATCAGAGCTGCTTTCCTTTCCATTCAGCCCAACTTCCCTCCCTTACTCTTAAGTTTTCTCACTTCCCTTTCTCTACTTCCTTGGTGCTGGCAGTATTGAAATGGCTTCATTCCTTTTGTAGAACTATATAAGGAACAATTTCCTATCTGCTGTCCACATTTTCAGAGGTAAGCAGGTAGAAAAGGAAACTAGCAGCTTGGAAGAGATATATTCTATTCCCAATTAGCTGCAAGACAACTGAAACTTCCTTAAGCAGAACTTTATAAACTGAAATTTGCACAGCACTGTAGTGAGAGGTTTTCTGAGGCTAAGGAATGCACAGAATGAACCTCCTTTCCAAACTTCTTCCCTAGCTCTCTCTTCCAGATCAGATCCTCTTACATAGGACACTACTACTATATAGAAAACAAAACCTCACTGTAAGATTTTGCACCAATTGAAATCCGGGCGCCACAGGCTCGGCGCTGCAATGCAGTTAGCTGCACAAATAAACAGGGTGGGTCTCCACCGACTATGCTTGCTGCTCCCAGGTGCCACCTGGTGGTGGTGAGCAGTAAATGGGTAACAGGAAGGAATGGCCTTTCCTTAGAGGAAGTGTATTACAGGGTGGGGCTTAAGGGAGGGGAGGGAGTATCTTTATTTTCTGGACTTGTGGGGATGCAGAGGGTTAGATGTGCCAATCTGATCTCAGCATACTCATAAAGAAAATAGACAGCACAGGATAAGGAAATTTTCATTACTGTTCTTCAAAAGTTAGCACTAAGTAGTGATCTCAGTGTTGGATGTCTGTCAGATCTTTCTTTCCTTTTTCTGTCTCTTTCTCAGTCATGGGGGTTGAACTCAAGGCCTGGGCACTGTCCTTAAACTATTTTTCCTCAACGATGAGAGACAGCTCAATTTCCACTTTTTAGAATTGGAGATTAGGGGCTGGGGATATGGCCTAGTGGCAAGAGTACCTGCCTCATATACATGAGGCCCTGGGTTCGATTCCCCAGCACCACATATACAGAAAATGGCCAGAAGTGGCTCTGTGGCTCAAGTGGCAGAGTGCTAGCCTTGAGCAAAAAGAAGCCAGGGACAGTGCTCACGCCCAGAGTCCAAGCCCCAGGACTGGCCAAAAAAAAAAAAAAGAATTGGAGATTAAGAGTCTCATGGCCTTTCCTGTCCAGGCTGTCTTCAAATCATCATCCTTAGGGGCTGGGGATATGGCCTAGTGGCAAGAGTGCTTGCCTCGTATACATGAGGCCCTGGGTTCAATTCCCCAGCACCACATATATAGAAAATGGCCAGAAGTGGCGCTGTGGCTCAAGTGGCAGAGTGCTAGCCTTGAGCAGGCCCTGAGTCCACGCCCCAGGATTGGCCAAAAAAAAAAAAAAAAAAATCATCATCCTTAGGTCTCAGCCTCCTGAGTAGCTAGGATTGCAGGCCTGAGCCACCAGCCACCAATGCCCAGCTCCATCAGATTTTTTTTAGGTCAAGAATAGATTCTTAGGCTGGGGAATATGGCCTAGTGATAGAGTCCTCGCCTCCTATACACAAAGCCCCGGTTTCAAGTTCTTAGCACCACATATATAGAAAACAGCCAGAAGTGGCGTTGTGGCTCAAGTGGTAGATTAATCTTGAGCAAAGAGAAGCCAAGGACAGTGCTCAGGCCCTGAGTTCAAGCCCCGGGACTGGCAAAAAAAAGAAAAAAAAAAGACTCCTGGCCCTATTTCTTACTAGTTATAAAATCCTTGGCTGATGAGTGTGTGTGTGTGTGTGTGTGTGTGTGTGTGAGAGAGAGAGAGAGAGAGAGAGACAGACAGACAGACACACAGAGACAGACACAGAGACAGAGACAGAGACCAGGGTCAGGGTGTTTTCCTTTAGCTTTTTTTTTTTTTTTTTCTCATGACTGGTGCTCTGCCATTTGAGCTCCAGCTCCTGTTTCAGCTTTTTGGTGGTTGACTGGAGATGAGGGTCTCATATTCTTGCTTGTGATCCTCAAATCTCAGCCTCTTGAGTATTAGGATTTAGGCATGAGACACCAGTACCTGGCACAAATTATTTAAGCCTGCTTTTTCTCTGTAAAACGGGTATGATAGTACCCACTGAACTAATAAAATACATGCAAAGTGCCTAGCATAGTGCTTCGGCTGCATTAAGCACTCAATAGTTATTCTAGAACTCTCTTTATATTCTGTGTAGCAACACAGGACTTCCCTTCTTTGGGCAGTCCCCTCTTTTTTTCTTTTTGCTGAGGATTGAAACCAGGACCTTGTGCATGCACTCTATGTCCTTACCTGTTTTATTTTTTTGAGAGGATCTCAATAAGTTGCTTAGGCTGGACTTGAGTTAGGTAATTCTCCCACCTCAGCCTCCCAGGCAGCAGCCCTTCAAACATCTGAAAACATCTAGTTTCCCTTCAGTTCTCTCTTCTCTTTCTTTGTGCTGATACTGGGCCTAGGTGCTGTCCCTGAGCATTTTTGCTCTAGGCTAGCGCTCTACCTTCAGAGCTCCACTTTGAGTTTTTTGCTGGTTAAGTGGAGATAAGAATCTCATATTGGGGCTGGGAGTATGGCCTACTGGCAAGAGTGCTTGCCTTGTATACATGAAGCCCCTGGGTTCGATTCCCTAGCACCACATATATAGAAAATGGCCAGGAGTGGTGCTGTGGCTCAAGTGGCAGAGTGCTAGCCTTGAGCAAAAGGAAGCCAGGGACAGTGCTCCCGCCCCGAGTCTGGCAAAAAAATAAATAAATGAAAAGTAATTTTTTAAAAAAAAGAAAAGAAACTCAGACTTTCCTGCCTGGGCTGGCTTTAAATCATGATCCTCAGATTCAGCCTCCTGAAGAGCTAGGCCCGAACCACAATGCCTGGCCCTCCTTTTCTTATGGGCTTATTTTTCACATAATCCTCTGATTTAGCAATGGCTGTCTAAAACTTACATTTAAAATACATAATACAGGGGCTGGGAATATGGCCTAGTGGCAAGAGTGCTTGCCTCGTATACATGAGGCCCTGGGTTCAATTCCTCAGCACCACATATACAGAAAATGGCCAGAAGTGGCGCTGTGGCTCAAGTGGCAGAGTGCTAGCCTTGAGCAAAAAGAAGCCAGGGACAGTGCTCAGGCCCTGAGTTCACGGCCCAGGACTGGCCAAAAAATAAAAAAATAAAATAAAATACATAATACAGCCAGGAATTGGTGGCTCATAATCTTATATAATTCTAGCTATAATCTTAGCCACTCAAGAGGCTGAAATCCAGTCATGGTTCTCAGATTTGAAGCCAGCCCAGGAAGTAAGTGTGAGACTTTTATTCCAACTACCAAAAAAGCTGGGAGTGGAACTGTGGCTTCAGAGGTTTAACACTAGTCTTGAGCAAAAACAAAACAAAACCAAGGACAGCACCCAGGCCCTGAGTTCAAGCCCCAGAACTGGCACCAAAAACACGTAATAGGAGAGGTTCCACATAGGCAGAAAATAGAAATACTTTGTTTACAATAATGGCTATAAGTTTCAGCTACCCTTATGAACTCCTAGAAACATTAGAACATAGCATACTCTATGAATTCACGTTATCAAGATTAAGATTTTATATATATTATATATTACATAATATATATACTATATATATTATTTTATATATATATTTTTTTCCCTCCCCCAGTTTTGGGGCTTGAATTCAGGGCCTGAGCACTATCCCTGAGCTTCTTTTGCTCAAGGCTGGCATTTTACCACTTGAGCCACAGCACCACTTCTGGCATTTTCTGTTTATGTGGTACTGAGGAATTGAACCCAGGGCTTCCTGCATGCTAGGCAAACATTCTACCACTAAGCCACATTCCCAGCCCTAAGATTTTATTTTTGAATAGCGCTGGGGAATAAACTCAGATGAAGCATGCTAGTCAAATCTCTGCCACTCAGCTATGTCCCTAGCCCAAATTTTTTTTTGTGTGTGTGTAGCCAATTGGAGATTCCAGGTGCTCTTGTGTGAATTTGCTGCTAACATTGATCTCCACAAGCTCCAGGCTTCATCCCTAAGCAGGATGACGAGCCCAGTGTTTTAGTCATTCCAAATAACAGACACTTTAATTATTCTCTTTCTTATATGTATTAATGGCTTTTGTTTCATTTTACCTTATAGTGCTGGGGCTGGAGCTTCTGCCACATACTAGATTTTACTAATGAACTATCCTCTTTGCCCTTAAATAGGGTTTTGTATTTTCAGTCAAGTTATGATCTCTCCTATTTATTTACTTAGCCAGTCCTGGGGCTTGAACTCAGGGCCTGAATACTGTCCCCTGAGCTTCATTTTGCTAGCACTCTACCACTTGAGCCACAGCTCCATTTCTGGTTTTTCTATGTATGTGGTGCTGAGGAATGAAACCCATGCATGTTGAGTAGGCACTCTACCAGTAAGCCACATTCTCCACCCTTCTTTCCTTCTTAAATAAAACATAGCAGCCAGGCACTGGTGGCGAGTGCTTGTAATCCTACTCAGAAGGCTAAAATTTGAAGACCATAGTTTGAAGCCAGCACAGGCAGGGGCTAGACTTTGTGCCAGGTGCCAGTCCTGGGGATTGAACTGAGGGCCTGGGCACTGTCCCTCGCTTCTTTTTGGTTTTTTTGTTTTGTTTTGTTTTTTTCCAGTCCTGGGCCTTGGACTCATAGCCTGAGCACTGTCCCTGGCTGCTTTTTGCTCAAGGCTAGCACTCTGCCACTTGAGCCACAGCACCACTTGAGGCCATTTTTTGTATATGTGGTGCTGGGGAATTGAACCCAGGGCTTCATGTATAGGAGACAAGCACTCTTGCCACTAGGCCATATCCCCAGCCCCCTTGCTTCTTTTTGCTCAAGGCTAGCACTCTACCTCTTGAGCCACTTATGGCTTTTTCTGTTTTGTGGTGCTGAGAAATCAAACCCAGCCTTCATGCATGCTAGGCAGGCACTCTACCACTAAATCATATTCCCAGCCCCAGGGACAGCACCTAGGGCCTGGATTCAAGCCCCAAGACACACAACACACACACACACACACACACACACACACACACACACACACACACAGCCTGGGGCTGGTGGCTCATGCCCAGTAATAGCTACTGAGGAGGTTGAGCTCTGAGGATCACTGGTTTGAAGCACACACACACACACACACACACACACACACACACACACACACAGCCTGGGGCTGGTGGCTCATGCCCAGTAATAGCTACTGAGGAGGTTGAGCTCTGAGGATCACTGGTTTGAAGCACACACACACACACACACACACACACACACACACACACACACACACAGCCTGGGGCTGGTGGCTCATGCCCAGTAATAGCTACTGAGGAGGTTGAGCTCTGAGGATCACTGGTTTGAAGCACACACACACACACACACACACACACACACACACACACACACACACACAGCCTGGGGCTGGTGGCTCATGCCCAGTAATAGCTACTGAGGAGGTTGAGCTCTGAGGATCACTGGTTTGAAGCCAGACCTGGCAGGAAAGTCCCTGAGACTCTTTATTCCTAATTAACTACCATAAAACTGGAAGTGGAGCTGTGGCTCTGTGGTAATTATTAACCTTGAGCAAAAAAACACCCCAACCAAACAACTCAGGGACAGTGCCCAAAACCCGAGTTCAAACCCTACAACCAACATAGATAGATAGATAGATAGATAGATAGATAGATAGACAGATAGATGTAGTCCTAGAGTTTATCTCTAGAGACTGCTCTAGGATGAAGGCACTTAGCAACTTTCACTAGGGACAAAGGTTGTTTTATCACTCAAATCCTACTACTCACTCTGACCCATATTTTTTGTTATCTGCAATCACTTATAGATGGAACAGAAAAGCAGCTCTGGACACCTAGGAACTGACAGAGAGCGCCATACTTTTGAATTGTTAGGGCTAATATATTGCTCAAAGCTGGCTGGTGAGTTATTGTGCTAGACAAAACAATCTCACAAAACACTAGCATCAGACAAGGTCACTTGGTGACTGGTAAGACAAAGACCCAAAACAAACAACATGACTGGTAGACCCTTGTGGCTGTCATCTATAATCCTAACCACTCAGTAGGCTGATTTTAGAATCATGGTTTAAGGCCAGCTGAACAACATATCTCCAATTAACCAGCAAAAAGCTGCTACTGGCCAGGAGCCAGTGGCGCACGCCTGTAATCTTAGCTACTCAGGAAGCTCAGATCTGAAGATTTGGGTTCAAAGCCAGCCTTGGCAGAAAAGTTCCCATGAGACTCTTATCTCCAATTAACTACTCAAAAAAACTGGAAGTGGCACCGTGGTTCAAAGTGGTAGAGGGCTAGCCTTGAGCAAAAGAGCTCAGAGACAGCACCCAGTCCCCAAGTTCAAGCCCTACAACCAACAAAATAAAAAGCTGCAACTGAAAGGATGACTCAAGTAGTAGAGTGCCAGTTGTGATAAAAAGAAAGGGGGGGAGGGGGACAGGGACTATGGCCTAGTGATAAAGTGTCTCGTATACATGAAGCCCTGGGTTTGATTCCTCAGCACCACATATATAGAAAAAGCCGGAAGTGGTGCTGTGGCTCAAGTGGCAGAGTGCTAGCCTTGAGCAAAAAGAAGCCAGGGACAGTGCTCAGGGCCCCGAGTTCAAGCCCTAAGACTGGCAACAAAAACAAACAAGAAAAAAAGCCAAGGATATGCATAAGGCCCAGAGTTCAAGTTCCAGTACGGCATATAAATAAGCCCAATTTGGCCAGGTTCAAGTATATTGCTGGGGATCATAACTGTACTAATACAAGGCATACTATGTCTACACTTGCCCAAATTCACCTCTGCAGATGGAAACAAGGAAATAAAATTAGGATTTAACTGAGAATTCGTGTTGGTATTTATAATCATTTCTATATCCTCCTAAGCCATCTTTTAATAATCCAGAATTGTGCCAGAAACTGAACACTGAGCTTACCAATGTGTTGTCCTTAAAAATCCATAAGCAATTTTGCCAATTTTGCCTTTAGCACTCCCTGAGAGATAAGGGTCTCTCTGTTTACCAGACTGGGCTCCAACTCAAGGCTCAAGTGGTTCTCTAGCCCCCACCCAGCCTTTTGAGGAGCTGAAACTACAGGGACAGGCTACTGTGCTAGGCATTTTATTTTTAACCCCACTGACCAGCCTTGATCTAGCCCAGCATCTCCAAACCTGATTTGTCAACCTTACCAGAGAGCAAGAGGTAGGTGAAGATACAATGAGGGAAGCACAACACAGAACTACTTGGCATGCCCTCCAGTCCACTGTGCCATTCACTACTCTCTTCAGAGGTTTCCCCTGCATTAGCCAGGAGCTGAGGAGGAACTGAAATTTGGTCCCTGGAGTCCCTGGGGTCCCTGGCCTTAAGTGGATTTAAAACCTCTGGTCCTATGTAGAGAGACAGAGGAAAGAAAGGAAATTAACCCTGAGGCTTGTGTCCTCAGAAGAACTCCCTTATTCCAGTCCCTCCTGAGCCTTTGAAGGCTTAAGGCATTGGTCACTAGAGAAGGCCTGGAGCTGGAGGAGGGACATAACTGCTATCAACAACTCCAGAGAGGCAATGCCACCTGCCCTGCTGTTTGAGTTAAGGGAATTATCTGCTAACTCCATAATATCTCAACCCCATTTCTCAGCACATACACCCTCCTTAGTACCTGCCCCCCTAAATGACCCTAGGAGCCCCGGTTACTAAGGCAACCTGGGAATAGCGCATGCAGACAGAGACCAGAAACAGATGGGACTATTTTTAAACTAGACAAGGTGGCTCCAATGCTTTTACCCCACGAAGTGCCTTCCCCAAGGCTCCATTTGGTCCCTAGCCATCTTTGATGGCATCCATCCAACTTACCCAAGCTATGTGAGGGTAGGGTATTTACCCCATTTTGGCATTAGATCTACTTTATGCTCCCATCTTCCACAAAGGGCACCTAAGAAAGTTTTCACTGCCTCTATTTGTTAAAAATAATTGTTCTTTTATTTCTTTGGAAAGTAGTGGGCCCTGCCCTACAGATATCCAGACCAAGCTAGGTAAATGAATGCTCCCCTAGTCTTTGGGCTGGAGTACTATGGTCCCGGCCTTCCCAGGGGCCCAGGAGCAGTTTCTGTATTATTCAAACCAACTGGGCCACAAATCCTCTGAAGGCTCCTATGAGATCTTCTCTCTGGCCACCCACTTCCCAATCTTTCCTCCATCTCCCTCTGGGTGGGGTACTTTGTCTTCCAAAACCAGTGCTGGAACCTGTGCTGTTCAGAAGAGAGGGCACAACCAGGCATGTCCTCAACTTCCTTGAGGACCAAGGGCAGAGACCCCCAGTTAGTCCTTCCTTCCTTGCTGCTGGCTTCAGTCTGAACTTCTACGCAAACCACCACTTGAGTGAGGCCTGAAGGACAAGAGTACACTCCTAAAAGACAGATGAGAACACACCTGTCCGCCTCCGCCTCCGGAAATGCTCCTCAGAAGCATATTCCTTGGGCTCTTGTCCTAGTTCTTGAGGCCAGTGGGCAAGCGCCCCTTGACCTCAGCCCTGAGAGGCTATACCAGGGGAATGTCCATTAGCCCCATCAGTGCGGCATGGCTGTGATGCGCATGCTCTGGGAAGCAATGGGGTAAGTCACCATGGGAGTGGTGGTGTGGCTCATTGTGATTCCTGCCAAGGGCTGGGCCATCGATACAGCCACAGGAGCCACAGGAGCCACAGATACAGCTACAGGAGCCATGGAGACAGGTGGGGGTGCCATTCCCTGGGCAATTGTTTGAGCCAGAGCAGCTGAGAGTGGCGTGATCTCTGGGTTCAAGTGTGGGGGTGGGGGTGGTGGAGCAGCAGGAGGTGCAGCATTAGTTGGGGGAGCCGCTGGAGCTCCAGCAGGGGCTACCAGTTCTTGCTGGGACACAGGACGAGGCTGTAGAGCCTGGCTGCTGAGCGTAGTGTGCGTCTGGGCAATGCCATGGTTAAAAGTGGCAACAGTGCCCACAGTGGGGGCTAGAGTTTGCTCAGTGGCTGGTGCAGTGGAGCTCAGGGTCATGACCTTGGCTTGATTGCGGAACTGGGCATTTTGTTCCAGGAGTACCTCATTGGTGGCCAACAGGTTGCTGACCTGCTTCTTTAATTCCTCTACGCGCTTCCTGAGCATGGCGTTCTCTTCCTCTAGTAGTCTACATTCTACCCCTCGTGGTGGGGCCAAGCTATATTCGTAGGCCTCAAAGTGAGGGCCGTCAGGAGGGCAGCAGCCACCTCTCCGGCGCTTGGGGCCTGGTTCATGGTCCTCAAAGCCCCTGTCGGGAAGGTCATAGATATCATAAAGATCGTGACGTCGTCCTGGGGGAACTGAGCCTGTTGAGCCCCCACCTCCAGTGCCTCCTCCACCTCGAGCATCAAACTCAAAATCCCGTTGTAAGTGACGGAATTTGCACTTGGCTCCTCTCTGACAATCACCCTTGAGGAAGTCACGGCAGATAGGGACCTCTTCCTTTCCATTTGGCAGGTCAGCTGGGGAAAGGCCCAGGCCAGCTGCTACTTTTTGCCTCAGCCGAGGGGGAAGTTCTCCTGTCTTCTTATAGCCATCCTCATCCTCCTTGGAGCCATGGATGAAACGGCAGTTTGGGCGGCTACACTCCTTGTTCTGGAAGTCATGGCAGAAGATGAATTCATTTTTGCTCACCCCCAAGTTGGATACCTCACTCATATCTGGGTGACGATATCGACAACGTTTGCCTCGCTTGCACACATTCCTCAGGAAGTCTCTGCAGATGGCATCTGAGCTGGCCCCGCCATTGCCTGCTCCTGCCACACTGGCCTCCTCACTGCCAGCGCTCCCAGGGCCGCCTCCGCTGCTTCCAGTGCCATTGGCATAGCTGTCCCGGTCAGGCATCCTGGTCCCCCCTACGTCAGGGTTTTCTTCCTTTTCTTGCCACTCTTGGTGACTGCTGCTAAAAAAAAAAAAAAAGGAGGGGAGGAAAAATGTGTCAAATCAGACTCCACCAGAGATACTTCTGTCTCTCTGACTGTACAGCAGACAGTCCACGGAGCAATGGTTTTGGAGATGGCAAATCTGAGGGACAGGAATTGACTGACTTGGCCAGAAGTCCCGCCCAGGCCCTTGTGCACCTGGTGGTCAGAGTGATTCACACTTGCCTGGCTAAAGGCAGAGGGAGGGAGTTGGGGTGAAGCCACCTCATCTCATGAACAGTGACAGGCCACGGGGGGGGGGGCAGGGAGTATTGGATTTTATCTTCCCTTCTAAGATGACCTTATTAAACTCAAGAAAGTGAAATTAAAACTGTTGTTGGTGTCTGAATAGGCTAGCAGGAGACTGGAATAGTGCCCAAAGGACTGGCTGCTTCACTGTTGGGGCTTGTGGATAGTAGGGGACCAGTAAAATTGTAAGGTCCACCCCAGGAGGGCTCCATGCAGATGCCCCCACCTGGTTAAGTCTCCACCCAGTTACCTGGGTAACTGGCATACCTGGAGGCAGTTACTTCCCCCTTTTCTGAGGTCACATCCTAATCCATCTGGCCATACCTCCCTGCCCCTGCCCTAGATAAGGCAAGGCCAGGCAGGGGTTGCCCCTTCTCTCTGGCCAAGCATCATCTCAGCCACAGGCCAGCAGTTTGGGAATAAACTTTTCTCTCCTGCCTGAATAGTGTGGCATTCTCCTTTATTGGCTACCTATTTTAATAAACCTTACAAAAATATTTCCTTAACTCCTCTTCCATGAAATTATAGGTGAGAGTTCTATATCTACCAGATCTCCAGAACCCAAGAAATCCTGGATGAAGAGACTACTGTTGCCAGCTTGCGGGCTGTTGCTATCCTATCTCATACCATGCTCAACCATGGAAAGTCCACTTCAGGGGAGATGTTCTAAACTAAAATTTCCATTTCGAGCCCCCACCACCTGCCCCAGGACAAAGCCATTTGTGCAAGGTCAAGGTGTGAAGGAACAAGCGACCTTTCCCTACTTTCAACTCCCCTAACCCTTCCATGAGAAGATCCACTGACATCAAATCACATCATTCCTTACTCCATAAACATACTAATTATTTATAGACTCTATAAAAGCTTTTTAAATCTATTTCCCAAGAGAGCTCTGGAATGCCAGTCCACTGCCCTAGTTCTAGCACTCCCCTCTCTGCCCTCACCCCCAATAAGCTGGGAGTCCCAGCTACCACGTGTCTAAGCTCCTATACCTTTCATAGTGCTCAGGCTCCCCCTGCTGTTCAAATAGATTTCATATTGTTTCCCCTTAGGTATAAGTAATCCCTCCTGATTTTGTTGGCCTTGACCTTCCCCACCCAACACTGTTGCCTTAAAATCTCCCTAAAACAATAGACCAGATCAGAGGCCAGAGTCACACAGAATTTGTACCAAAAAGAAAAGAAGGTCTATCTTCTCTAAAAGTAGCTGAAGCCAAGCGCTGGTGGTTCATGCCTATAATCCTAGCTACTGAGGAAGCTGAGATCTGAGGATCACAGTTCAAAGCCTGCCCAGGCAAAAAAGCCTGTGAGACTCATCTCCAATAAACAACTCAGAAAAAACCAGAAGTGGCACTTGGCTCAAGTGGTAGAATGCTAGCCTTGAGCAGAAAGAGGCTCAGGGAGCGGGACAAAGCCCAGAGTTCAAGCCCCAGGACCAGCAAACAAACCAAAAAAGAAAAAACGAAAGTAACCTGAAATAAAAGAGAAAATGGTAACTGTGTGTGTGTGTGTGTGTGTGTGTGTGTGTGTTGGCTCTGGAGCTTGAATTCAGGCCTGAGCCCTGTCCCCGAACTTTCTTTACTCAAGACTAGCATTCAGCCACTTGAGCCGCAGCTCTACTTACAGCTTTTCTTTTGGGTAGTTAACTGGAGATAAGAGTCTCCAGGTTCCTGCCTAGGATGGCTTTGAACTTCGATTCTCAGTTCTCAGCCTCCTAAGTAGTTAGGATTATAGGCATGAGCCACCAAGAGAAGTGATCAAGTGAAGGTGCCATCTACCCTAGCCTGACTCACATTACAAATGCCACCAGAACAGATAACTGGATATACTTCTCCCCACCCAACACTCCCACAATTAATACCTGAGGTAGCTCAGGTGAAGTCCGGGACTCCTGTGGGTCTCCACCTCCACATCACTGCTGGATTCTGAGCAAAAACAAACAAACAGAAACTTGGGTGGGAGAACCGGTGAGAGTGGAGAAGTCTGAGGTGACTGTCATAAATAGGAACGAAGTGTGACAAAATGGAAACTTTACCTGTCAGAGAGAAGTTGCCAAAAAGGAATAATAAGGGATAGAACTGACTCAGACTAATACAGTAGGTGGAGGAAGCTGTACCTCGAGATGAAGGAGGATGCGGGCTAGTACAGGCTAGGGTTGGGAGTTAGGAATGCCGAATGAAGAGCGGCAACTGACAGCTCATGGGATGGCAGATTAGACTTGGGGGGGGCGGTGATTGTGACGCTTCCCAACACCTAGAGTTTGCGAAAAGTCCTAAGAGTTTCCCTGAAGCATGACTTCTGGCTTCTTCTGTACTTGAGGGCAGTGGCCCCGGCACTCGGCCATGGGCCCGGGGAAAAGGACACTGAGGAAGTGAAGCGGCTGCAGGAGGGAGGGCGCCTAGGTGACATCAAGATGAAGGGATGGGAAGGGCCGTGACGTCACGAAGCTGGCGTTTGGTCTCGAAGCGGGGGTCGGTCAGAAAAGGGACCCCGTCTTGGGTTGTGAGGGGAAAGAAAACCCTGGTAGGTTCTTGGGGGGCCTCGTGTGGGCCAGCGGAGCCCAGCCGCTGGGCCAGCCCCGACTCCTCCCCTCCGGGCGCGGCCTCCACCTAAGTCTCCCGCCTCCCTCACCTGCCGCCGCCGCCGTAGTTGCTGCTGCCGCCTGCCGGTCCTCAAGCTTCGACAAAGAGCCGCCCACCCTACCGCTCTTCCGCTTCCTGCGGAAGAGCGACGCTCTAGCCGCCAGACCCGGAACCACACTCTGTGGCACGCCAAGCGGCGCGACTTACCGCAGGAAGTTCCCAACAACCCTTGCGCGTCACCATGGCAACAGGACCCGGCAACGTACGAAACCCCCTCTGGAAAATCACCGAGTAGGCCTCGGGAGAAGTAGGAGCCCCGACGTTTGTCTGGGAACCCTGGAACATACCCTCGGCCGTACACATCGCCCTCAACCCCGGCACACGCCGCCCACAGCGAGCACGCAAGATGCTGCCCGTGTTAACTTTGACTGCACAACCCGCCCCCGGCCCCCTGCCCAGAAGTCGTAAAGAAGACGTAACAGACAAGACGATTTGAAACTTCAGCTGCAACAGCAAAAGAGATGGTTTATTGTACACACGTCACATTCAGCCACAACTATGAACAGAACTAGTCCAGAATGTCACAGGTCCAGGGCACAGGACCGTCAGGGGGTGCTCCATTATTAACAACATGGGTGTCTTTCGGAGATCGTCTTGGCGATGGAAGTTCTAAGATCCACAGGGAAATCGCAGACAGCGGCTTGCAGTCCAGCTCGTATCAGCGTCTGGGCCTGTGGCATTCCTTGTATCTGTTCCTCAGGCCTCGACGTGTGCACAAACTTGCTTACTTGGACCTCTGCCTCATCTTTCTTCTTTTGCGCTTCAGCCTGAAAAATGCACACGGGAATACATGCTGTTTATAAACCAGTTTTTCCTCCCCGGGCATTTAAATAAAATGTGATCCATCACTGGTTCTGCCGAGGCAAAACTGATGATTTTCCCCCAGGGCATTTTTTTTTGGTTTAAGGGTATCCACCAGGGCGGGCAGTCTCAACATACCTGCGCATTCGCTTCTTCCTCCACTAACAACCCGATTATGAGAAGCAGGGGGGGGGAAAAAAGATTTTTATTAACAAAACACAGATGTTCACGACAGGTTTAAAACCTGAGCAGGCTGTTAGCTATATATTAAGGATCGCAGTAGCAATAACGCCGTGGCTTGACATAAAACCCTAAATCCGACCCAAATCCGTTTCTTACACTCGTCTGAACACCCTCTAGAACCTAACCGCCACCTTTCTCTCCTCCCCCGGCCCCAACTATGCTGACCACCGCCGCACTATAGAATCCTGCGACTGAAAAGCACGGCCGTCTTATCCTTGTCCGGTTCTCGCCTCACCAGCTCCCAATCTCCCTGCTAGGAACCGCTCACCTTGGCTCTCATAGCGCAGTGGTTTCTGCCAAAAAAGAGAAGAAAGTTACAGTTAGTTTCCTGCGGAGATGGTGAGTGTAGAGGTCAGATGTTAATGGATTGTAGGCAGAACGCAGAGACAAACACACTCACCCAGGAAGATGGCGCTAAGGCCGAGAGAGAGTCAAGTTCCGCCTACGGCTATTTATTGGCGCACTTCGTGTCGTCACTTCCGCTACTCTTGGCTCTTTTCCCCGCCCCCTTAGGCTGGGACTGCCCACTCAAAGCAAAAATAGTTTTTCAGCTGCTTTCAGAGGGCAAATGAGATTAACTTAATCCTTTAGGAAAGCAAAGCATTTTGAATCGGATTTACCCATACCCTCAACTTTCTAGTTTTATTATGAATATATTACTGGAACGTGAGCACCCTTTTCCTGTATAGGACGGAGAGGTGCAGATCAGGAAAGAGTAAGGGCTTCCGATTTCCTTCTCATTGCTTCTTGGGAGTTGCAGTTTCTTGGCGAAGTCCTCCATTTTCTTATGGATTGGTGTGGGCTCTGCCATGGACTCTACCTTTTCTAAGCTAAATTGCTGTCGATGAAGAAGCAAGATTAGCTAAATTTTAGGGAAAGTATGACATTTGGTATTAAAAGAACTTTTCCACTTTTAGTCAGTTGAGAAACACTGGAAAACATCCTCAGATTTGGCTTACAGGAAGCTTGAATTGAAGGTGAATAAGGATGAATGTGGGCAAATGTAGTTTTATTTGCCCACATGAAAATGGAACAATGAAACTTGCTGAAATTGTTTTAAGAGGGCAGGGAGATAAGGGAGTGATAATCAGGATACATTGTAGTGTGGAAATGTCACAATGAAATTACCCTATAACTAATGTATACTACCACTAATAAAAAAGGCTCGGAGTCCTGTGTTGACCTGTAACCCTAGCACAGCGCAAACTGACACAGGAGGATCCTGAGTTCTAGGTCACTTATGTCCATCAGATTCAAAAATAACTTTTTTAAAATACTGAAACATTTTGTGCCTATTTAGTTCCTTTTCCTGAGATTTCCTTTAATTTGCATTTCACTTCATTGAAAAGGTTTTTTGTGTTTGTTTTTAAATAAGATCATTTAAATAGTTGTAGGGGCTTGGAATATGGCCTAGTGGCAAGAGTGCTTGTCTTGTATACATGAAGCCCTGGTTCGAGTCCCCAGTACCATATATATAGAAAACAGCCAGAAGTGGTGCTGTGGCAGAGTGCTAGCCTTGAGCAAAAAGAAGCCAGGGACAGTGCTCAGGCCCTGAGTCCAAGCCCAGGACTAGCCAAAAAAAATTAAATAAAAATAAATAGTTTAGGATTGTGACCACTGAGTATGACAAAAATTTAAAAGTACCTCTAGCAAAGTTATTTTACAAAGCCACCATGATTGTCAATTGTTCTAAAAGCTCTGAGCTTTAACTATTAGTTCTAACTACCTTCCAGAATTTTAGGTTTGCAGCAAAATTTGAGGTATACTTTCCCATATATTCCCTACTCCATTGTGAAGCCTCATTAACAGCTGTCAGAATAATGTACTATATTTGTTACAACCAACAAATTAAACTGACATGTTATTTTCCATCCAAAGATCATAGCTACACTAGAGTTCAAGCTTTGTATATTCTGTCGTTTGGACAAATATATTAAAGGATGAATATGGATAACACAGGATTTTTTTTTTTTTTTTTTTTTTTTTGCCAGTCCTTGGGGCCTGAACACTGTCCCTGGCTTCTTTTTGCTCAAAGCTAGCACTCTATCACTTGAGGAAGTGACACTTCTGGTTTTTTCTGTTTATGTGGTGCTGAGGAATCAAACCCAGGGCTTCATGGATGCAAGGCGAGCACTCTACTGCTAAGCCATATTCCCAGCCCCAACAGGATTTTTGACTGAATCTTATAATGGGTAAACTGCTTTTGTTCAGAATTTCTAGATGAGCATTGTCTCAAATATTGTAAGACAAAACTAACAGTGAATGTGGTAGCTCACACCTGTGATCCGAGCTACTGAGGATGAGATCTCAGTGTCATGATTCAAAGCCACCCCCAGGGGGCTGCGGATATGGCCTAGTGGCAAGAGTGCTTGCCTCGTATACAGGAGGCCCTGGGTTCGATTCCTCAGCACCACATATACAGAAAATGGCCAGAAGTGGCGCTGTGGCTCAAGTGGCAGAGTGCTAGCCTTGAGCAAAAAAGAAGCCATGGACAGTGCTCAGGCCCTGAGTTCACGGCCTAGGACTGGCCAAAAAAAAAAAAACAATCAAAGCCACCCCCAGGAAGAGACATCTCCAATTAACCACCAGAAAACTGGAAGTGGCACTGTGGCTCAAGTGGCACTAGCCTTGAGCTGAAGAGCTCAAGGAGAGTGCCCAGACCCAGAGTTCAAGCTCCACGACTGACAAAAATAAAAAAAACACCCTAATTAACCAACTACCAAACATCACATATTGGCCTTAAAAGTTAGCATGTCTTGGCTTCTTCCTAAAACAGGGTAAACACTTGCAGTGTTCTTACAGTATACACCATGTCCCTAGTTCTGAACCAGTATCTGTATCTCAGATCACATATTTTCTTGTGCCCGCAGTGGGGTTTGAACTCTGCTTTGTGCCTGCAGTGGGGTTTGAACTCTGCTCTACCATTTGAACCCAACCTCCACTCCGGGATTTTTTTTATTAAGTGGACTTGTCTTACAGACTTTTCTACCAAGACTGGATTTGAAATGTGATCCCCAGATTTCAGCTTCCTGAGTAGTAAGGATTCCAGCAATGAAGCACCAGTGCTCACTCATCTCATGCATTGTTTATCTTCAGAGAACCCAGGATTTATGCCACTCACCCCCAACATCCCCTGCCAACCCAAGATAGCCCTTGTTTAGGTACAGTGCTGTAGAATAACTCTCAACTGGTTATTACTTGCTCAACTAACACTCCCCACCCTACCAGATAACAGCTACAGACAAAGGCAATTATGAGCAAATCCAAATTTATTTTAATGTCATCTTAAAAACCTTCTAAGTTAGTGGGAGCCCTAGTTTCCTGGGTCAGCATGCCAGAGGTATTGAAGTTTGCCAGCTCTAAACCCCCCTAGCAACCCATCCAATCCTAAGTCCACAGTTTCAGAAGGCCAAGAGTTGTCTCTTCAGCGTACTCCTCTGGTTTCTGGGTTTCTTTCAAGGGAGAGAGGTCAAAATAGTTCAAACAGGGTCGGAACCACAGTTTTGAACTTCCAGCTTAGGTTGTGTAAAAGGAAGCAAGGGAAGCCCCACTGACAGGAGTAAAGGAGGAACTGGATTACTTCTTTACGCTTTGTGAAAATTAGGGGTGCGTGCGTGGAGGGGAGATCTTGCAGAACAAAAATGATTTAAAAAACATTCAAATGGGGATCCACTTGATAGATGACAATCTCTTCATAAAAGGGAAACTTCAGTTCCTAAGAAAAGTAAGGCCCACATGGATGGTGTAGATTAGAAGCATCTGCCACAAGTGACAGTAATCTGAAGAACACGTCCTCTTTAGTAATTTTAAGGGCAGACAAAATGCTTGGGGAAAGTGGGAAATAAGAGGGGGTAAAAAGCCCCAATAGATGAGCAAATGCTGACATCAAACTGGTATAAAAAAAACTTTCAGCTGAAGTTTTAGTGGTGGTGGCTAATTTAGCCTCCTCCCTGTTCTGCTGTAGGGCCACACACCTTGACCAAGCAGAGTAGTAGAAAAGGCTAGAAAGAGGTCTTGAAGACGATGGATTTTGACTCCTGATTTTATTATTCCATTTCTTTTTTTTTTTTTTTTCTATTTAAAGTAGTCTTCAGTGTTGGGAAGCCTGGCTTCCCAAGAGCAGTCAGTTGGAGCTGGTTGTTGTTGGAAGGGCTGGGTGGGGGGTACTGGGATGGGGACAGGGAGACCCTGCTCTGTTGGCGGCCTTGGTGGAGAAGACGAACTGCACTTCAGAGCCTGGGGTGTGGTGGGAAGGGGATGAGGCAGGAGCAGCAAGCTGGGGATAGGGGACCCACCTCAGTCCCCAGCTTCATTCTCTTCTAACGTTTCCCCACTGGTAGCATTCTCTACAGTCTTAGAGGCCTGTATTTTGGAGAAAAGGAGACTTGTCAGTTTCAATCTAATGGGGGGAACAAGTATCTCCACTCACTGGCAGAAGGGGAACAGCATATCCCAATACTGCCCAGGAAGGTAGAATCAAGAGTGATATGGTTGATGCCCTGATAAAAGAGGATGATCAAAACGTACCTTCTTTTTCTTCTTTTTCTGGGTTTTCCGACTTGCAGAACTCTGGAGAAGGGCCTGCAAACAGAGGGAAGAAGGAATGTAGAAGAAATTCCTAGTGTTAATCAACACTGCAGTTCTTAAGACACTCACTCCTGGACAGGTGTCATCTGCTCACCACTTTCCAGTTCACACTGACCTTTAGCTCTGCATCCTGGACCTCCAGCTCAGACTTGTAGAGGTCAGGCTCAAAGGGACCACTGGTTATCCGCATAGGGCCATTGGGCATGAGTAGAACTGTGAATTTAAACTGGGCAACAAATTCACCTACAGGAAATTGAAGATGTATTTTGGTCAAAGGTCCCTTTGTCTATACTTAGCTCTTTTCTGAAGTTACAAGGAGTAGGGCACCATTAAATTAGAAACTAAAGCAAAACCATTGTCAGAACTTACCTTCCTTCTCATAGAGAACATTAAATGGTTGTAACAGCTCATGTTTGGCACATTCTACCACACCCATGCGAGCCTTCTTCTCATCTTCAAATGCTCTGGGGAAGAGGAAGATAGAATTTAGAAGTATCCTCAACTCCTCAAGTCTATTTGGTTACTTCTGCTTTTTGACACAGGGTCTCACTGTGTAGCCTGGGCTGGCATCAAATTCTCAATCCTCGGGCTGGGGATATAGCCTAGTGGCAAGAGTGCCTGCCTCGGATACACGAGGCCCTAGGTTCGATTCCCCAGCACCACATATACAGAAAACGGCCAGAAGCGGCGCTGTGGCTCAAGTGGCAGAGTGCTAGCCTTGAGCGGGAAGAAGCCAGGGACAGTGCTCAGGCCCTGAGTCCAAGGCCCAGGACTGGCCAAAAAAAAAAAAAAAAAAAAAAAAAAAATCTCAATCCTTCTATCTCAGCCTCCCAAATGCTGAACTGCAGATGTAATCACCAGGCCCAACCTGGTTGAGTCCTACCATTGTACTACTTTTGTAGCAATTCTCATAGGCTAGGCAAGTACTCTACTACTCCCGTATATCCCCTGTCTAATTTTGCTTGTGGGTCTGAGGTTTGAACTCACAGCCATGTGTTTGTTAGGCAGGTGTTCTACACCTTAACCACCTATTTTTGCTTGCTCCTGTTTTAAAATAATTCCTACCCTTGGACAGATAATATGCTTAGGGTTACTCTTTTAAATTACCTTCCATGAGAAGGAGATCAGGAGAGGGTGCGAAGAGAGCACCTGCATTCATGCACGAGCTACAAGTCTGGGCAGGAAGGAAGGAAGAGAGGGATGGGGGAGGGAAAAGCATTCCAGGGTACATTGAGTCAGAATGGTCCCAAGTGCTGCTGTTGCTAAGCACAGTACCTTAAAGTAAACGGCATGGCATCGAAACGCCTTTCCACCTCACTGAAAAAGGCACGTGAAGTTTTCATTTTCAGGCCATATTGTTTAGAGGGATCTCGTTTGTAAATGGTGGTTCTCTGTCCTGCATCCTTGGCCTACAAAATTGTTAGGTTACATGTTGTCTGGTTTAACACTGCCCCCGCCACAGTCATGGCTCTTGCTGGGACTCTCCTCACCTTGCCCTCTCCCGAGCTGACGAGAACATCTACAGCATATACTTCGTGGACCTCAAACTCAGCCTTTTCATGGTCTTTCCTAAGAGTGACAGAAAAGGAACCACTAAGAGTCATGTAAGGTGTTGAGAGCAGAAGGTGGACATAATTAAGGAGTACATAAATAGTTGGTGACTAGTCTGGTAAGGCAAAGAATGGGGTTAGCACCTACTTTTGCTGGTCTGTGGGATTCTGAATAATAGTCTTCTCTCCGTCAATCACATGCTGCTTTAATTGATGTGACAGCATACCTATAGACAGGAAAAGGCTATGGTGCCAGCTCTCCCGAGTTCAAAAAGTTTCCAAGCCACCACCCAAGAATCTTGATGGTGGGGCTGGGGATATGTCCTAGTGGCAAGAGAGCTTGCCTCGTATACATGAGGCCCTGGGTTCAATTCCCCAGCACCACATATACAGAAAACGGCCAGAAGTGGCGCTGTGGCTCAAGTGGCAGAGTGCTAGCCTTGAGCAAAAAGGAAGCCAGGGACAGTGCTCAGGCCCTGAGTCCAGGCCCAGGACTGGCAAAAAAAAAAAAAAAATCTTGATTGTTTAGAAAGAAACAGAGCATTACAGTTTCTGACATAGAATGAGGGCCAAGGTGATGCTTGAAGGAACAAAAGCCTTTATTCTGTAAAATCACTCATTCTTAGAACCCTCATCCCTGTTATCTGATTATCTCACCTTCTATTGGCGTGCAATTAAATGAGTGGGCAACTTTATTCCAGGCTTCTGTCACTTGTGTGTTCTAGAAGTATAAGATCAAATAAAAGGTGAAGATATACTGAACTAATAAATTCTCTAAGATTAAAAGAACCCAGAGTTCTAACATCTTTCACAATGTGCCATGACCCTTATTTGCTAGATTTTCATTCCAGACTCATTTCTGCAAGTGAAAAAATACCTTACGGCTGTGCCTTACTTTTTTTTTTTTTTTTGGCCAGTCCTGGGCCTTGGACTCAGGGCCTGAGCACTGTCCCTGGCTTCCTTTTTGCTCAAGGCTAGCACTCTGCCACTTGAGCCACAGCGCCACTTCTGGCCGTTTTCTGTATATGTGGTGCTGGGGAATCGAACCCAGGGCCTCATGTATATGAGGCAAGCTCTCTCACCACTAGGCCATATCCCCAGCCCACATTTTTTACATTTCTTAACACCTGTATTCTCTAATATGTAGTATTTATTTTTTTACACCAAGCGCACTACCTTGTAAGGGGACGGCAACCCCATTTTTCCTCTGTAAATATTCACTAAAACAAACATAAAACTTCTTTCAAACATGATCTGAGGGGCTGGGAATATGGCCTAGTGGCAAGAGTGATTGCCTCATATACATGAGGCCCTGGGTTTGATTCCTCAGCACCACATATACAGAAAATGGCCAGAAGTGGCGCTGTGGCTCAAGAGGCAGAGTGCTAGCCTTGAGCAAAAAAAAGAAGCCAGGGACAGTGCTCAGGCCCTGAGTTCACGGCCTAGGACTGGCCAAAAAAAAAAAAAAGTTCCTCAAACATGATCTGATTGTCACCTAAGCTAGTAATGCAGGCACACCCACACAACATGGCAAAAAAACCCAAAAACCCAATGAATAATTATGAATAATTATCCATGGCTAGTATTTACTGAATATTTATGTACCAGGAACTATAATTTAACATATTACATGGATTATCTTATTGTTACAACTGTGAGAATAAGGCACAATTTCATTTTTGCCATTTCACAAATGAGCTCAATATTACTTTTAATCAGTAAGTGATACAAACCCTGTTTGATTACATAGTTATTTTTGAGCTATTATACAAAATATAAATAGAAAAAATAAAAAGTGTCCAAAAACAGCATTGCTGTTTTCCACTGATAGGGCTTTAGAATATATCTAATTTAAGAATCATTACAAGAAAACTAAGACAGAAGTTTAAGCAAAAACTACAATTAAGTAATTGTGAAGATGAAGTACAAATCGAATAAAAGTGTGAGGAACAAGAAAAAAAGTGATGAATAAGAGCAATGAAAAGAGAAATTTTGACAAGTGAATGCATCTCTGCTAATTTAAGCATTACAGAAAGAGTTTTCCACTAATATTTAATATGTTCAACCCCATTAGTTCGTGAGAACTCCACCAGGTCTGGATTTCCAAACACTGTGTTGCAACATACAAAAAATTTTGGCCTCGCTTTGGCATGAACTTATTGTCCTGTTTATTTCTGGTACTCAAGTTTGAACACAGGGCCTTGCACTTCCTAGGAAAGTATCTACCACTGAACCATGCTCCTAATAACCCTTTTTCTAATCTGTGGTAGAGTACAAGCCTTGAGCACAAAAGCTTAGGGCCATTGTTCAAGCCTGAGTTCGAGCTCAAGCCCTGAGACCAGTACAAAACAAACAAAACAAACAAAAACACAGAAAAAAAGCATACATATAGAAAAAGGATCTGCAGAGGCTCCATAGGGAAGGGACCACATATCTTTTTCCTAGAACTATCTATGGTAGATACTCACAATTAATTGCTACTTAATAGCAAATTCATTTCTGCCTATTCTCTTCAAGTTACCACATTTAAGATGCTTGTTTAGGAGGACCAAGACAATGATAGTTCCATACAGAGCAGTCAGATGCTTAATGCATTTTTGGCTTATGATTTGGAGCTGGAAGGAACATCTTACCTGGTTTCCAGGCTTGACCAGGCGTAGGGCAGCTTCAGCACAAAGGTGAGCTGCCTTAATGACATCTGCTTTCCGCCCTGTTACTTGGGTCCCCTGTAGATAAGGAAATGTAATCAGTGTCTTCCTGAAAACCTTACTAACTTGGCCATTTTTGGCTAATATTTGTGTGGAATGGAATTGATTGGAAGACCACCAATGAACATGAAAAACCTTTCTCCCATTTCTTTAGAGAGTTTCAGTTTGGGCAGTGATATTCAGGATGGGGTTAAGAGGCAGGCGTTTCCCTCATCAAGGCAGAACAGCTCAAAAGCAGGCCACCTACCTGAGCTACACCAACCACAAAAGTATGAGCCACGTTAGCAATGAAGCCATCCACATGGACCCCAAGGTCACTGAAAGGCAAAAGCAAAATACTCTATTAGGAACTGGCACTATGTAAGTGCTTAGGAAAAAGACAAATGCTCTAGAACGGCTTAACCTTACATTTTTACCAAGTCACCTTCCTTCAGAATATAGTCCTGGTCACTCTTCAAAGGGGAGAAGTGACATACACAGTTATTTACCGAAATGCTGGTAGGAAAGGCAATACCTGTAAAAAGAATCATCAGCCTTACTGCCTTGCTGTCTCTCAGGAACCCTGTTGCCCTTTAGAAAAAGTGGAAGGGTTTTTTTGTTTTTCCAGGGACTTAAGCACACTCAGTTTGGATTGGGTAGGACACTGTATCCTACTTGCCACTCCAAATATCTCAACCAGAGCTGGGATGGGGGTTACAGAATTACAAAAAAAGGGGAGAGGGGAATAAACAGAGGACCAAATGAGGGCCAAACTTGGGATATTAACAAGGAATTTATTTTATTTTTACCTTTTTTCATTTCCTTTTCTTTCTTGAAGATTTTCCCTGTCTCTTCCATAATCATGGCATCACCTTTCTCACACAAGCTCAGTACTGACACACCTGAGCTGGAGGCTTCCACCAAAGACCGAAGTACGCCTAGGGACAGAATCCCATCATATCAGCCTGGTATATACTTACATTTATTGTCTAGTTATCACCCAACTGATACCTGGAAGTTGGATTTAATACTCCCTAGTGTCATTGTTCTAGGACTGGAAAAAAGTGGGAGAAGCTGGCCTCTTAGAATGCTTCTACCCATAATCTCTTAATTTCTACTTTTCTTTCTTAAAATAAAGGTCAACAATCAGGGCTGGGAATGTGGCTTAGTGGTAGAGTGCTTGCCTAGAATGCTCGAAGCACAGCGTTTGATTCTTTAGTATCACATAAACAGAAAAGGCTGGAAGTGGTGCTGTGGCTCAAGTGGCAGAGTGCTAGCCTTGAGCAAAAGAAGCCCAGGGACAGGACTCAGGTCCTGAGTTCAAGCCCCAGGACTGGCCAAAAAAAAAAGTCAATACTCCCTTCACTCTTTATTTTGTGATAACTGGATATATATCTTTTCTCATTAGGCAAGGCCTCTGACTTCCCAGAGATGTTATCTTCAGCATAATAATGATAGAACTATGAACTCTTAATGATTTCCAAAGCACCATATATATATGTATGTATGTGTATATATATATATATATGCAAAGCAAAGAAGAAATTTATAGGCGTTAGGGACAACAGAAAAATAGAGCTGCTGACTCGAAGTTGATGCATTGTTAAATGTTAACTTCTTCCCTCTCAGACACTCTAATTAGATATTATTAGTAGTCTCAATTTACATGGTCTTATTTCCCTTAACAAGTATATAAGGCAAAGGTCCCTGGGACTGGGGGGGGGGGGGGTAATGGCTCACAACTTTCAGTATATCTCAATGAAGTACTTAACACCATTTTTTTTGGGGGGGGGGGCAGTCCGGGGTTTGGAACTCCAGGCCAGAGAGCCCTGTCCCTGGCTTCTTTTTGCTCAAGGCTAGCACTCTACCACTTAAGCCATAGCACCACTTCTGGCTTTTTCTATATATGTGGTGCTGGGGAATCAACCCCAGGGCTTCATGTATGCAAGGCAAGCACTCTATCACTAGGCCATATTCCCAATCCCCTTAACACTATTTTCAAAACTAGCATCTCAGACCACATGTGCCTAAAATTACAAATCACATGGAAGAATGGGAACATTTTTTTCTTCTGATTTAAACCATTCAACACTAAATACAAATATTTACTAAAAATATGTCTACTACTGTAATAACCTGAGGGGCAGAAGCCCCTCCCCAGGGCCTCAGTGGATTATTCTCTCTCTGGGAATACAATACTACAAATGTTACAAAGATTTTTCTGCTTAATCCCTCCCCGTGATCCATTCTGATGTTCACGTTTGGGTTTTAAAGATGTTTTGATGATTCGCTGGAAGCCAGAAAAACCCGGGTTCAAAACCAATGGCATCTCAAAGGTCTTCTCCCAACTATTTCACTATCAAGACCCCTTTTAAAGCCCCAAAGACAATCTGCTTAAGTAGACGTTAAAATAGAAACATGAATTAGGAGAAAATAGAACGTGAGACCGAGTTGTCTGGAACGGCAGGCAACTCCTGAAAAAGTCAGGGCACAGCTGGAATAAGGATAGCTGTGACAATGCCAAAATCAGCCCCCATTTTTTTAGCACTAGAACGAGAGCAGGACTTCAAAACTCCGTCAAGTCCTAAGGTTAAATAGTAAGGTTAACTTAAGGCATCAGATGGCCTTAAGTTAGCCTTCCTAAAACTATCAACACTTCCCTGGAGCGGTGATAGTCATAAATAACTTCCTGAAATGCTAGGTTATCTCCCAGAGTGGATGTCCAACGGTCCCCCTAAGTTAACCCTAAGGGAAAAGGGAGCCCCCACCAGGGTAAGAGTGGCAATAAAGGAAAGATTCTAGCAAAGCACGTGGTGGGCAAGCTGGTGTCAGGCACTGTAGCAGAGGAAGAGGGAAGCCAGCCATAGGCACTGGGGCCTGGCAACACGTGCCCGCTCGGCTCCTGACGGCCAGGAGCCGTCACAAAACCGAGGGGCGCCTCTGTTGCCCCCAACTGGTCTCTTCTTTTTTTGAGGCTGGTTTCGTCTCTGCCAGAATCAGAGAAGCAGAGATCCGGACTAAAGGGCGAGGGTCAGAAGACGCACCTTGCCTCCTTACCAACGGCCTACAGTCGGAGCCTACTGGGGACCCCTCTTTTGCGCTCCGACGGGGCGCTGGCCCGCACCTCCATACACTCCAGCCCAGGCCTGGCTGCTCAGTCCCCTCCGCGACAGCGCGTCTTCCCACCACGCCGCCCGGGCGGACCGGTGCGCGCCCCTCGGTGGCTCACTCCGCAACACCCCGCCGCTCCAGCCCTTCCGGGGACAGCCCGACACCTTCTCCCTCTTAGCCTCGACTCCCGGATCCCTGAGGCCGCACTCACGGTTGGCGATGTCGCCCCCCATCTTATACTTGGTCACGACCAGGTCCTCGGCGATAGTTTGCTCCTGCTGCTCGTCCTCGCCCGACATCTTCCTACCACCACCACTGTAGCCTCACTTCCCCTGAGCCGTCGCCTCTGTCCCCCTTCCCAGCCGAAGACTGTGGCCAGAACCACCGCGATCAGCGAGGCGAGCGCAAGCAATAGCGCGAGGTAGCAAGGGAGCTGGCGGACGGACGGGCGGGCAGGCGGAGAGAGCTAGAAGCTGCGAGCGCGCGGGCTGAGCGCAGAGCACCGTGGGACACCGAGTCCTGCCTTCCGCCAGCTCTCAGCCTCCTTCCGGCGCGTTGGAACTACAACTCCCAGGGTGCCCCTCGCGCTCCTCGGCCAGGCCCTTGGGCCTTGCCCTCCTCGGGCCTCGCACGCTGGAATCGCCGGGCACGCTGGGAAGGGTCAGGCTCCGGCGGAAAGACGGAGCCGTTGGGAAGCGTGAGGGGAAAGCGTGGTCTCCCCGCGAAAGACCACCTTCCCGAGAACGCGGAGCCCGAGCCCGTAACCGAGAGGGGCGGGCTGACGGAAGAGGGGCGGAGCTACTCGGGGAAATGAGTTTAGAGGTGGCGGCGTCCTGTGCGCACTGTCTGTACCTAGGGTGTGGAACCTGGGTGCGCCCTCCTGGTTCTCCAGGTGAGCTGGTGCAACCGGCCCGGCCGGTCCTGTCGTCCTTCAGTGCTGGCAAAACCCAGAGGAGCTGAGCGGGTCAGGAGGACTAAGTGTGAGGGCCGAACCGGCGCCGGTGGCTCCCGCCTGTAATTCTATCTACTCGGGCAGCTGAGATCTGAGGATCGTGGTTCTAAAGCCACCCGGAGTAGGAAAGTCCGTGAGACTCCGATCTCCAACTAACCACCAGAAAATCATGAGTGCCGCTGTGGCTCAAGTGGTGGAGGGCTAGCCTAGAGCTGAAGAGCTCAGCCCCATGGGGGCTAGGAATATGACCTAGTGGTAGAGTACTTGTCCTCGTATACATGAAGCCTGGGTTCGATTCCCCAGCACCACATATATGGAAAAAGCCAGAAGTGGTGCTATGGCTCAAGTGGTAGCAGGACTAGCCTTGAGCTGAAGAGCTCAGGCCCAGAGCTCAAGCAGACAAAAGAAAAAAGCTGGGGAGGGGGACAGGCAGGGGCAGGGACAGGGACTAGCCAGAGCTAGAAGTTATTGTAAAGGCCCGACTCCCACCCACTAAAGCAAGATGTCACCGTTGTTGTGACGATAGGTTTTGTGTTGGTTTGAGTCTTGAACTCAGAACCTGGGAGCTGTCTCTGAGCTTTTGTACTCAAGGCGGGGTCTCTACTCACTTGAGCCACAGGTTATGGCTTTTTGGTGCTTAATTGGAGCTCAGAGCCTCACTTTCTCTGACCAGATTGTCTTTAAACCACGATCTTCAGATCTTAGTCTCCTGGGATTACAAGTGTGATTCACCCATAGCCCAGCCCCAAACAATAGGTTTTAGATTTGGTCCTTCTCTTAAGAGCATGAGTTCTGATGTATTTCAAGGTTTCTACCCATGAAAGAGGAAGCATCTATAGGACTTTTGCTTTCTTGCCGCAGGGGACAGGGGACCTGAACTCAGGGCCACACTCTCACTTCCAGTTTTTTGCTAACTAGAGATAAGAATCTCAGGGACTTTCCTCCCCAAGCTGGCTTTGAACCATGATTCTCAGATCTCAGCCTCCTGACTAGGATTACTAGCTAGGAATGAGCCACAGGTACTTGGTTATTCACTGTTTTCATTTGACAAGACAGCTGAAAAAAAAACAAAACTTTGGCATATTTATTCAGACATGTATATATAAAAAACAAAAACATCAATGATACAATAGACATTTCCCCCAGTTCCCATACAAGAGATGGAGGTCTGAAGAGGATGAATCTTCTTCCTGTTCCACCTGGAGGCTTCTCATTACTGGATGGGAATGGAGGGTCTTGAGGACCTTTGTGAATCAACTTGGAATGAGTGATCATTTGCAGCACATTTGGCTATGGTTTATACAAAGGTGTCCAGTTATTTTCCTTTTTGACCCCCTCCCCATACTTCCTGTGATGAGAAGACCAAGTTATAAAAGGAGGATGTGGCTGTTGGGGTTTGGCTTGATTCAGTGCAAAAATAAGAAAACAATGCCCCTTACAAGGACTTTAAAAAAAAAAAATCAGGGCTGGGAATATGGCCTAGTGGCAAGAGTGCTTGCCTCCTACACATGAAGCTCCTGGTTTGATTCCCCAGCACCACATATATGGAAAACGGCCAGAAGGGGCGCTGTGGCTCAGGTGGCAGAGTGCTAGCCTTGAGCGGGAAGAAGCCAGGGATGGTGCTCAGGCCCTGAGTCCAAGGCCCAGGACTGGCCAAAACAAAACAAACAAACAAAAAAATCAGTTTTCCCTGATACCTTACAGTAATAGAACATGCACTAGAGTTGGAAAGATTTTGAATCTTGGATCTGCTGCTTAGGTTTAATCAAGGCTCAGTCTCCCTTTATCTGAGGTTTCACTTCGCACAGCTGCAGACTGGAAGTATTAATTGAAAAATTCCAGAAATAAGCTAAGTTATTTGTTTGTTTGTTGCCAGTCCTGGAGCTTGATCTCTGGGCCTGAGTGCTATCCCATTGCTTTTGTGTTCAAAGCAGGCACTCTACCGCTTGAACCGTAGCTCTGCTTCTAGCTTTTTAGGTTAATTGGAGATAAAAGGCTTGTGGACTTTTCTGCCTGGATTGGCTTTGAACCATGATCCTCAGCTCTCAGCCTCCTGAGTAGCTAGGATTACAAGGCATGAGCCACAGGTGCCTGGCAAGTTTGGTGTGGTTTTTTTTTTTTTTTTTGGCCGGACTGGATTTGAAATCAAGGACTTGCACCAGGCATTAATATTACTAAGTCATTCATTTTAAGTTTCATATCATTCTGAGTAGCACGATAAAACTGCACATCATTCTGCTCTGTCGTGTCCCATAAATAAATCATTTCTTTGTCCAGTATATCCATTCTGTATGAGCTACCTGTCCATTAGTAATTTCCTTGGTTATCAGATTGATTGTTGTGACATTGCTAATGTTCAAGTTCCAGCACCCTTCTTTTGCTTAAAACTGGCCCCAAGGTGCAAGAATAGAGATGCAATTCATACATGCCAAAGGAAAGTGCTTTGGCTAAGTAAAAAAGTAAAAATTCTTGACTTAAGGAAAAAGAAAAAATGCACTGTAAGATCCACAGTAAAAACAATTCTACCATGAAATTGTGAAAATGGTTAAAAGAAATTAGTTTTGTTGTTATACTTCAAATGGCAATTATGGCCATAATGTATGATAAGTGCTTAGTTAAGATTGAAAAGTCCTTAGAACAATCCAGTTTCAGGTACCCGCTGGATATTTTGGAATACCTGGAAGAGGGAGGAAACTACTGTATTTGTAAAATAGGATAATCTCTGCCTTACAAAATTGTAAGGATTATAATAGATTGAGACAATGTAGGTAAAGTTTAGCACAATGCCTGGCTCATAGTAACTGTTCAATTAATAGTAATATCTACTCCTAACCTCTCTTCATTCCACAACAGTTTATGCTTCCCAATCTTTTCAGAGGATTAGGAATTATAAACCAAAATTTTGCTTTCCTCTGCTAGGTTTACTCTTTCTCCTCAGTTTGATAGGAAACAAAGACAGGCATAGGAGTAATCCCAGCAAGGAAAAGCCTGAGAAACAGTGACCCGGGGAGTAATCCTTCATATCTCCAGGGAGTCCTCCTGAGGAAGCTGAGGAACTGGGTTGGGAAAGCACACAAAACAGGAAAGTGTCTCCTTTCCTAGGATTGGGAAAGAGAAGAAAGTGCATAGCTGGCTACATACCACAAGATTTGGTGTCAAAATGTTGAAAAGCCTCCAAAGGTTGATTGGAATTGTCTAGGACTGGAGAAATGGGGCTGAGACCTGGGTGGCAGAGGGAGTCGGGAGAAGAGGGGTACCCTCTAGAAGCATTAGCTGCCATCAAGTGTCCCTGAGTGTCTCTAGGAACAGGAGTTATGTTCTCTGGGCATTAGCCTTAGGGAAAAGCCTGCTATGCCAGTAATCGGGGTTATCAAAAGCAGAGTCAGTGGCTTCTAAGCTACGTAGAGTTTTGAGGCGGGCATAACGGACATGGGGGGCATTGTGTTCAGGCCCCTGGAAAGCTCTCATCTCTTCATACCCTTGTTCAGCCTCTTGGCAGGCTCCCATGGCCGCATAATCCCCACTGGGACCACCTCCACCACGTCTGTGGTTCATATATTCATAGTCTTCATCTGGAGTTGTGCCAGCAGTGGGCAGGATGGGCACGGGATGGAGTGGGCAGCTCTGTGTGCTGCCCAGAGAGGCACTGAGGTCTGATCCTACATCCATGTACTCATAACCCAGTTCCTCAAGGGAGCCAGGCCTTGGGGGACGAGGTGGACTGCGCCTTCTCCTCCGGTTCATGTATTCATACTCCTCATCTTCATCTTCTTCTTCAGTACCCAGGACAGAACTGAGACCCACTGAAGAGAGTGTCCCTTCCCGGGAGGAAGTACCTAGGGGTGAGAAGAGAAGATGGGTATGTGGAGAACTTCCTGGGAGTAAGCAAAACCGGGTGGAAGGAAGTTAGGGCACTGTTGGCTCATGCCTATAAGTCTAGCTACTCTGGAGGCTGAGATCTGAGGATCACTGTTCAAAGCCAGACCAGGCAGGAAAGTCTGTGAGATACTTATCTCCAATTAACTACTAAACAGAGCAGAAGTAGAGCTGTGGCTCCAGTGATAGAGTGCCAGCCTTGAGCGCAAAAACTCAGGGACATGGGCTGGAAATGTGGTTTAGTGGTAGAGTGCTTGCCTAGCATGCATGAAGCCCTGGGTTCGATTCCTCAGTACCACATAAACAGAAAAGGCTGAAGTGGTGTTATGGCTCAAATGGTAGAGTGCTAGCCTTGAGCAAAGGAAGCTTAGGGAAAGTGCCCAGGCCCTGAGTTCAAGCCCCAGGAGCTAGGAGGCTTAGAGAAAGGAATAGAAGATTCCAGAAAAGCCCAATAAGAGGAGTCAGGCACCTTTGAGGTGTCTATCTGGCATGACATAACCGTTGACATCCTCTTCCTCTAAGCCTGGCGGGGAGAGTGGAGTGACTGGTGTGAGCAGGCTGTGACGCTGGGAATGGTAGGCACTATCTCCCCGTGGCCGTGGGCTCCGACTCCGGCTTCGGCTTCTACACATGGATGCTTTCTCCTGGAGCTCAGCCTCAGAGCCTGTCACATGGCCCTCTGATGACTCTGATGCCAGGCGTCCCCGTGGCACTGGGTGCAGAGAGACTGGACGAGGGTATCGTTCATTACCCCCACAAGCTGAAGATTCCTAAGGAGGAAAATAAAACAATGAAGAGATATTTATACAGAATGAAAAAAATTGGGTAGGTTATTCAATGTCTTTTTTTTTTTGGGTGGGGGGCGGAATATGTTCTGGTCCTGGGCGCTGTCCTTGAGTTTTTGTGCTCAAGGCTAGTGCTCTGTCACTGGGGTCACAGCTGCACTTCTGGCTTTTTAGTAGTTTATTAGAGATAAGAGTCTCAAAGACTTTCCTGCATGGGCTGGCTTTGAACCACAATCCTCAGATCTCAGCCTCCTGAGTAGCTAACAACACGCACATCTAAATGTCTTCTTTCATGTAGGATGCTAATTAAACCAAAAAATTTCTGGTGCCTTCTTCCCCACCTCTATCAGCACAAACAAACCCACAGGACAATCTTCCTCATAGCCTCTTAGCAGTAGACCTTACCGGGGAAGCCTCTCCAAGATTATTTTGGTTCATAGGCATATATCCAGATGATGGACTTAAAAGGCTCTGACTCTAGAATGAGAAAAGTAAAGGTAAAAATGGAGGTCATTTTGCCATGGAGGTCTTTGAATAGTTAATCTTGGTATCAACAGCTCATAAGGGAGCAGAGTGTTTGGCAATCCTAAGTTCTCTCACCCCACGTGGCCGATTGAGGGTCCCAGATGGTAGGCTGAGGGCAGAGCCCAGTGTGGTCATCAGGCTGTCCTCCTCTGCCTCCAAATCAAGATCTAGGTCCAGTTCTGGCTCCAGCTCTACTTCTTCCAGTTCTTTGTTTGTCAGAGCAGGGGGCTCTGCCCCAGGGGAAATTCCAGGCCCACTTTCTCTCTGCAAGGAAATGCAATGTTAAGGTGAATCCTGATTCTAGCTAAGTTCTCCTCTCTCTAAATGTAGTTTGATATCCCCTAGTCCCTACTGACCTTTATGACCAGATACCGTGGTGGGTCTCGGGCCATCCTGGTGAACTCATTGGCTAGTTCTTTAAAAGTTGGGCGAATATTCTCATCAATCATCCAACCTGGGGGTGAGATATAGGAAGTGGAGGCAGAGATCAGAATAGAGCCATGAGAGATAGGAAGAGAAGTCATTTAGAAAATGGCTGGGATCAGCAGGTAACTCACACTTGACCATGACCATGTAGACATCAATGGTACAGATCTGGGGCTGTGGTAACCGTTCCCCCTTCTCTAGCAGGTCTGGTACTTCAGCTAATCGAAGCCCTGCATAGGGCTCTGCTCCAAAGGTCATCAACTCCCAAACTGTCACACCTGGTACAGAACACATGGACTAGTTAGTATAACCATAGTCAATATGGGCATGAAATAAAGACAAGGTAGGGGGCTGGGGATATGGCCTAGTGGCAAGAGCGCTTGCCTCGTATACATGAAGCCCTGGGTTCGATTCCCCAGCATCACATATATAGAAAACGGCCAGAAGTGGCACTGTGGCTCAAGTGGCAGAGTGCTAGCCTTGAGCAAAAGGAAGCCAGGGACAGTACTCAGGCCCTGAGTTCAAGGCCCAGGACTGGCCACCAAAAAAAAAAAAAAAAAGACAAGGCAGAACTGGATTCAAGGATCTGAAGGGCTTATGCTTTCTTTCTTTTTCCTTCCTTTCCTCCCTCCTTCCCTCCCTCCCTTCCTTCCTTCCTTCTGCCCTCCCTCTCTCCCTCCTTCCCTCTCTCCTTCCTCCCTCCCCCCTTTCCCCTCCTCCCTCTCTCTCTTGCTACTAGGCCATATTCCCGGCCCCCCCTCTCTCTGTTTCTGTCTCTCTCTCTCTTTGTATGCCACTCCTGACTGAGGCATGAATTCAGGACCTGGGTGCTGTCCCTGAGGTGTTTTATTTTGTTTTGTTTTTCCCCCCTCAAAGCTAGAGCTCTACCACTTGAGCCACAGCCCCACTTCTAGCTTTTGGATGATTGATTGGTGATAAGAGTCTCATGGACTTTCTGCTTAGGCTGTCTTCAAACTGAGATCCTCAGATCGCCACTTCCTAATTAACTAGACTACAGATGGGAGCCACTGGCTCCCAGTTGGGGCTTAGTTTCTAAGGGGAGGTGTCTCAAAAGGGAGTTGTGGGATTTGGACGTATGAAGGGTACCCAAGCATACTGACCGTAGCTCCAGACATCACTCTGGTGTGTATATTTCCCAAAGTGGATACTCTCAAGGGCCATCCACTTAATTGGAGTCTGAGGATTAAAGATAAAAGTGCCACCAACTGATTTCCACAAATTTAATGTTCCCCAAACCCAATATCTCCATCATTCTTTGTTGCTCTCTGTACTTAAATGTCTCTCATATCTAGCTCCCTATCCTTGCATTTACCATAAATTAATCATCTACTTAACTCAGGCACAGATTACTGACTGCTCTCAGCCCACTCTTACCACCTACCCCCACCCCGCGCCACCTTACCTTGGCCTCGCTGTGTAGTAGCTGCTTGTCATCAGGAGGTAGCAGGTCAGCCACACCAAAATCTGCCACCTGAACCTGACTGGGGGACTTGAGCAGCACATTCCGGGCTGCCAGGTTCCTGTGCACCATGCCATGTTCTTCAAGGTAGTACATACCCTAGACAATGAAATGAATCTCAGTGTTGGGCGAAGCAATCACTGAGTTCCAGAGTCCACCCCACCCCAGACCCTAAGGATATGTCTCAGCTCTCAAACTTCAACCTTCGTACCCCACCCCTGACTGTTCCCAGCCAGGCAGTTCTGTTCTTAGAACTCCTCTAGCTTCCTCTTACCTTGGCAATTTGTACTCCCCAGTTGAGCAGCAGCTGTGGTCCCAGTGCCCCCCTCTGTTGTCTCACGTAATCCAGCAGGGAACCCAGAGGCAAATACTGAGTGACGAGCTGCAGAGATGACCCTGGGCAGAGGCCCAGCAGCCTCACGATGTGAGTGTGGTCTAGACTGCCGATGGCCAGCATATGCTATGAAACACAAGATGGGTTGTCCAAGAAATGGACAGGTTCACATCCACTCCACACACCTGGAGCCCAAGGCTCCAGGAGTGAAAGGGTGGGAAGCACAGTGGCATGGAAATACAGCATGTGACAACATAGGACCATGCTTCTTCTATACAACTGCTGATACCATTATTCTCTCTCCTAGTAGCACACAGAATTCCCCTTCCCTTACTTACATCTGTTACAGCTTGAAAACTCTGCCGTCCACTCTTGTCCTCAATGACTTTAATGCAGACTGGAATCTTGATGGATTCACCTTCGGGGATCCATACCCCCTGGGAAATTTAGGTTGAGAGTCAAGCAAGGTCATTCTTCCTATGTCAGTCCTTTGGCAAAATCCTTCTCTCTTTTGCCTTACATCCTTTCCCCACCTCCCCAGACTTCAGGAGGGTCACTCACCTTATGCACCGTTCCAAAGACACCTGAGCCAAGCACTTTAAGTTTCCTCAGCTCTGTCTCTTTGAAGATTCTGGCCAAGACTTTGTTAGCCTTCTCGCTGGGATCCAGAGGTTCTATGCTCTGAGGAAAGGGGAGGGAGGCACTCAGGAAACCTACAGGTGAATGCCAAGGGTAGCAGAACCCAAATGATGGGAGGCATATTGAGGAATAGTAGGCCCTGTGTGCAAGCTGAGGAAGCTTTCTGTGATCACATATCAGCAATCAAGATTGTGCCCTGTGATCAGAAGTCAAAGGGAAAACTCTTTGATGGAGTAGGAGATGGGGAATATATATTCCAGCTGAGTGCTGCTGGCTCATTCCTGTAATCCTAGCTACTCAGGCTGAGCTCTAAGGATCACAAGCCCAGTCAAGGAAAGTCCAGGAGATTCTTATCTCCAATAAATTATTCTGAAAAATTTTGGAAGTTGTAGGTACCAGAACATGCCAGGATCACACCTATAATCCTTGTTACTCTGGAGGCTGAGATCTGATGGTTCTAATTCAAAGCCAGCCCAGGCAGGAAAGTCCATAAGACTCTTACCTCCATTTAACTATAAAAAAGCTGGAAGTTGAACTGCACTAGCAGCTGGGTATAGTTGAACACTCACCTTGGCCAAAAAAGGTCAAGGAAGAAAGGAGTAATGCTTATCCCATCACTTCTCTCTGAGTTCAGACAGCATAGGGTGCCTCTCAAAAGTAAGGTAAATACTCACCTCACCCCGCTCCAAGTACCGCCTCATAGCCCTTTTATTTTGAATTTGGCGCCCACGCCAATAGAGAAAAGTGCCACCCAGGATCAGGGAAATAATTGCCAGTCCTGCTACCAAAGCCATTGCCAGATGGGTTTTGCTATGGGAGACAGAGAAGCCCAGCATTATCCTGGTGTTGCATTTCCTTCACAAGTATCACCTATACCTCGCTGAAAGTAAGGGGCATATATGGGACAAGAAGTCACCATTTACATATGTTCTCTAGCACTAAAGGAATTAACCTAAATCTGGAGCCTTCTCTACCTTAGATGAGTGAAAGTTTGTTGTCAGAAAGGAGGTCCACCCACTAAATACAGAGATCAGAATAGGCACTCTTCCCCACCCATGGGTAGCCACCATCTTGCTCTAGATTTCTCCCAAATATCTGCAGCATCCAGAATCTTCAAGCTCATCATACCTGATCAGCGCCAGTGTTTGGCCTAAACAATCTTGTAGCTCTGGTCCTGTACACCTAGAGAAGAAAGTCATCCCCCTTAGATGGGTCCTTGAACAACAGAGGCTCAAGTTCAACAGCCTCAACAGACAAAAAAAAAGCTTGTTTCAGAACAAAATATTATGGTGTCCCATTTTAGAGCACAGAGCTTATTCTAAGACACAGCCTCCATTTCCATATTAAAAGCCTTCTTCAATTCCCTCTTTTTTTTTTCCTGCCAGTACTGGGACTGGGACTTGAACTTGGGGTGTGGGTACTATCCCTTAGCTTTTCACTCAAGTGCTCCACAACTTAAACCACAGCTCCGCTCTGGTTTTTTGTTTTTGTTTTTGTTTTGGCTGGTCCTGGGGCTTGAATTCAGTGCCTGGGTACTGTCCCTGAGCTTCTTTGTGTTCAAGCTAGCACTCTGCCACTTGAGCCACAACACTACTCCCAGCTTTTCCTGAGACGTTTATTAGAGATAAGAGTCTCATGGATTTTCATGCCCAAGCTGGCTTCAAACTGCAATCCTCAAATCTTAGCCTCCTGAGTAGCTAAGATTATAAGCATGAGCCACTGGCACCTGGCTGACTTTCTTTTTTTAATAGTTAATTGGAGATAAGAGTCTCATGGACTTTCCTGCTCAGTCTGGCTTTGAACCAGAATCCTCAAATCTCAGCTTCCTGAGTAGCTAAGATTATAGGCATGAGCCAACTGACATCCAGCAAGCAAGAGTGATTCTGAAGTCACAGTCTCTTTCTTGTTGCCGACCCTCTCCCTCACCCTAGTTCTGGGCAACTCAACCCTTTCCCAGACCTCCTCTTCTCATCTCATCACTTACCCCTGGGTGCAGTTCTCATGACATGGCCGGCATTCATTCTGAGCATCCGGGTACTTGTAGATGGGGCCCTTGGCACCTAGGACTCCATAGGGGCATCTGTTCACACAGTGAGGCCCATCGCGAAAATGAGCACACTGAGCACAAGCATCAGAGCCCTAAGTAAAAGAAAGTCAGGAAGAATGGAATCCTAATCAATGTCATTCCTTTCAGTGATGACCAACCCAGCCATTCAGGATCCTCTATACATAAACTCCAGCATCATCTGGCCTCCCTGGGCTGGGCTGGAGACTTGGCTGTATCATTCCCTGAATGCCCCAAGTATTGCCCTCTCTGTCTCCATTAGAGGTCTTGGGGAGTGTTGTTATACCGAGCCATTGCATGTAGTAGTGCCCTCCATGGGTTGGCATTCTGGGTGGCAGGAGAAGCATTCGCCCTCTTGGGCAAACTCACGAGGCTCCCTGAAGTGGAAGAGATAGGAAGGGTGTCATTTCCAAGTCCTAACCTTTACACCAGATCCTGTAATGAGGACCCCCTACTCCATTCCTCCACCAAGGCAGATTCTGAAAGTTGCCAATAGAATGTCTGTGGCCACCTGAACAGCTCCATCCCAGGACTCTACTCTCGTGTGTGTGTGTGTGTGTGTGTGTGTGTGTATGTAGAGGTCCTGAGGCTTGAACTCAGGGCTTGGCCACATATTACCCGAGCTGTTTTGCCCAAGGCTACCACTCTACCAGTGAGTTACAGCTCCATTTCTGACTTGTTTTGTTTTGGTAATTCATTGGAGATAAGAGTTTCACAGACTTTTGTGCCTGGGCTGGCTTTGAACCATGATTCTCAGATCTCAGCCTCCTGAGTGGCTATCATTACAGGTATGAGCCACTGGCACCAGACCCCACTGAAAGTCTCCCTTCACAGTACCCATTCAGAAAGTTGCAGTGGGTCACACAGACACCCTCTCGGCTGTAGTTCCGACAGGATAAGCACTGAGCAGGACCTGGGCCCCAGCATCCTCCAGAAGAGCAGAGAGGATCACACACTTTGCCCTCTGCCACTGGAGGAAAAAAAAAGGCTGGATCAGAAGAGGAATCCAAGGACTCCAGCAAGTCCCCTTATGACCACTTTCAGTCTCACCTCTCCCTCATTCCCTTCTCCCTGGTCCCATCCCCTATTCCTACTCCCACATGCAGAGCAGAATAGTCCTTACACCCCGCACCCCCAGCAGGCCCTTCTCTCACCGCACTCTCTGCGGGGTCGATTATGTTTGATATCTAGTCTCTCTTCTGAAGGCCCTCGAAGCAGCCTGGTCCAGTTCAGAGAGTGGTGGTAGCAGAGCTGCCGGTTTGCACTTATGTAGATACGCCCAGCACTAATTTCCTTCAGGGATCGGAGACCCAGAGATGTGACATTCAAGTTCTTCATGATCAACAAGGAGAAGCCCCGGCTGAGAAGAAAGGGAACCTGGTGAGAGGGGCAGACTACAAAAGGAAAACTAAGCATGCAGGGGCTTCATTGCTCTGAGCTTATCAGAACCACTGAGAAAGGAACCCCCCCACTAACAGAATCCCTATCCTTTTGCCTTCTCCCCAGAAACCTGGCAGAGTTAGAGTCTGCTTTGTGACACAGTGCCTTATACTTCATGAAAAGATGCCTATTTTACTGTGTGGAGATACCACCACCACCATGATCCCTACTCACTTGTAGAGGCTTCTGCCTCCAATGGTTGTCAGGTTGGAGAAAACACTGAAGTTGTGCATATGAGGAGGCCAAGACTGGATGTTCAGATAACCTGAGGAGTTGGAAAGGCATACGAGCATGAAACTTTCTCCCTTTCATCTTTGTCAGGTTCTTCGGGCTCCCCCCTTGTTTTGTTTTGTTTTCTCAAGCAGTTCATGCCATGAATGCATTTATTCCTCCCAGAAATGAGAGCCTCTTACCTGTGATCTCCCGTACTGTCCTGAAGACATTGAGTTTCTCAGGATCCAGAGCAGGAATTTTGTGCCATGGATCTCTGGAGAGAATAGTACAACTTGGTCAATAAGCTAGAGAAGTAGGTCTGGAGGCATAGTTCAAGGGTAGAGCCCTTGCCTAGAATGTCCAAGGCCCTGGGTTCAATCCCTAGTATAGCCACCCAAAGAAGAAGAAAAGAGGAGGAAGAAGAAAGAAAAGAAGTAGAGGCATAATCCAGTAGCATTGTGCCTCAAAAGTTAGCTTATTGATATCGTGTGTGGGGGTGTGCATGTGCGTACATAGACACACACACACCCACACACCCAGGGCCATATACATGCTAGGCAAATGCTCTAGCACTGACCTACATCCCCAGCCTTACTGAATTTGGTTTCTAAATCCCATTCTCTGCCCAAAGAAAATAGAGCTCCTTAGAGAAATAGCCTGTGTAGGGAAAATACAGGTAAGTCTGGAGCATCTTCTGCCAAAAAGGAAGTACTCAAAGAAGGGAAGGGAACACACTGAAAGAACATGGAAACCAGTGTGAAGGACTTTCAGTGGCCAAATTAGGGACACCTAAACACTAAAATGAATGATTGCAAAAGGACCATATACCACTGAATAAAGGTAAGTATTCACACAGATAACTAGAGAAGGTGGAGTTGTGGCTTAAAGTGGTAGAGTACTAGCCTTGAGCAAATAAGCTCATGGATAGCACCCAGGCCCCACAACTGACTTAATTAATTAGTTAAAACTAGAGTATAGCTCAGTGGCAGAGTACTGCCTCAGCATGCATAAAGCCCTGGATTTGATCATTAGCATAGATAAGAAGGGGACACTCTTCCTAACACTAGAATGGCAACAAGTAAATGCAGAAGGAAAAAATAGAAGCATATACCATTTGGCACTATCATAATAGATTCAAGGCTAGGAATGTGGCTTAGCGGTAGAATGCTTGCGAGCATGCATGAAGCCCTAGGTTTGATTCCTCAGTACCACATAAACAGGAAAAGGGGGCTGGGAATATGGCCTACTGGTAAAGTTCTTGCCTCATATACATGAAGCCCTGAGTTAAATTCCTCAGCACCACATATATAGAAAAAGCCGGAAATGGCGCTGTGGCTTAAGCGGTAGAGTGCTAACCTTGAGCACAGGAAGCTCAGGGACAATGCCTAGGCCCTGAGTTCAAGCCCCATGACTGGAAAAAAGTAAATAATAATAACTAATTCAAGCAAACATTCCAAGGTACTTGTTGATTGCAAAAGGAAAAAACTAATTTTTCAGTAGAAAAACTTGGAAGATACCCATTTAACAATCTGAGACCCTATGGTCAGTGATGGGGGATTAATCACACCATATGCATCCTTGTTACAATGCACTAAGACTATCACATCTGAAATCCCAGAGTTCAGGAGGCAGGATAATTTGAGGATAGCCTGGGCTACATTGTGAGATCTTATCTTGTTTTTGTTTTTAAATTATTCTTGTAGCTCAATGGTATGGTAGGCCAGTGTGAGGTACCCCCATACCACTACCATCACCATCAAACAAGGTTCTTGTTCTTAAGAAATATGTACAAAAAAACAGCAGGGGTAAGAGAGACACTCTATCTGGAGGTTTACCTACCCTCCAGTGGTTCAGAAACATAATAGGTCCTTTTTGTTTTCCTGGCCTATACTGGGGCTTTAACTCAGAGCCTGGGCACTGTTCCTTAGCTTTTTCACTCAAGGCTAGCATTCTCCTCTTCTGGCTTTTTGGTGCTTAATTGGACATAAGAGACTCACAGACTTTCCTACCTGGGCTGGCTTCTAACCACAATCTTAAGATCTCAACATCTTGAGTAGCTAGGATTACAGGTGTGAGCCACCAGTGTCTGGTACAATAGTCCTTTGCAACCCCTAAGATTTTTAGTCAGTTTCCCTATAGAGATGATTGAGGCCAATGTGAGTGGATAAAGCGGGGCACTGTAGAGGAGAGGGAAGGTAGATCTCTAACCCATTGAGGCCGGTGATAAGGAAGTCCAGGTTGCCCAGGATCTTGGTGCAGTTCACAAACCCATCAATGTTGCTTGAGTCCACTGTCTGATAGCGACTCCCATAGCCAGTTCCCTCACAGGCTGTAAACACAGAAGAGTCAGTGGGCGTGGCTTGAGCAGCCGGGCAGGAAAGAATGCCTGTTGATAATGTCTTACCATTTCCTGCTCACCTTTAGGGCACAATCCTCCACAAGGCTCACAGATCTTGAGCCCATTTTTCTCTACTTCCATCTTGTCAGGAGGACATGCCCTGACACAGGATGTCTGATCTACGACAAAGTTATCTATGGGAGAAGACAAGTGCAATTAGAGATGATGAAATCTGTCAACTACCACTGGACATTCCTCTGTGTTTTTGTTTCCCTTCCCTCTTGCACTGAAATTCCCTATTTGTCAGCCAGTTTGATCCCCACCCCCTTACTTCTTTGTGCCAGTACTGAGGCTTGAACTCAGGGCCTCAGGATCTCACTTGGCTTTTTCCTCCTCAAGGCTGGTGCTCCACTTGAGCCACTTCCAGCTTTTTGCTGATTAAATGAAGGTGAGTCCATGGACCTAGACTTGTCTAGACTTTGAACTGGGATCTTCTGATCTTAGCCTCCTGAGTAACTAGCATGAGCCCAGCTTGATCCCTTTTGCCTCCCAAAATGTTATTTTCAAAATCTTGGTTCCTTCCCCCTCCAACACTTACGGGGACAGCTGGCTACACAGACTCCTCCATACTGATACTTGGTGTGGGGATTGGGTTCCAGCTGGAAAGTCAGCTTGTTGTACACGAGCGGCTGTGGGCACCGGGGCACACAGGCTCCGCTGTCATTGAAGTGTCGGCAGGCCTGGGAACATAGAGACTCCTAAAATTCATGTTCCACCTCTACCCTGACCTCCTCCCCAAAGCCCACCCTCCCACTTGAGAGCCTAGGTAGACGGTAGTGGTACGTACAAAGCAGTCTGTGTCCTGGGGGCCAGAACAGCCCCCTGCACATTCATCATGGCAGCACTGGTTGGGGTTGGGCCCGAAGCAGTGGCCATTACATTGAGGGGCACAGATGGTCTTCGTCACTATGGAAAGGGACAGAGCAGGACCCTTTAGGGCTCTTGTGATGGAACTCAGAGAGAATTCCCATCCCCTACTCTGGAAGCTTAGCTAGGTAGGGCTATGAAAGTCTACGAATTTGAAGGCTTTAAAAGGAAATTGAAACCTACATGTCTGGCAGTTGTCTGGTCCAGGACCCCAGCATCGCCCTTTGCAGGTCTCATGACAGGAGGGACCTGGTTGGGAAAGAAGGCAACACAAAGAGTCATCAGGACTGAGAAAAGCCTGCTTCAACCAATAGGGTATGACATCAGCACACAGGCACCTCAGTCCTAGGAAGGAAGAGCCAAGGCCTTGTCCCTCTCCACCCTGGAGAGCCAGGGCTAGACCAAGTAAACCTGTCAACAGGGGGTGGAGCCACACCCCCACACCACCCACTGGGCAGCCTAAGGGGAAGGGCTGGGGCAAATGCCAACCTCAGCCTCAGTCCTAATCCAGAAACTTGGTTTCTCCTGGGCAAAGAAAACTCTAGGCAGAAAATGTGCCCATGAATGGCCAGAGCACAGTCCAGACTGTGGTCAGAAGAGATATGGAGGTACCCCAGAGATTTATTTTGTCCCCTCCCTCCCTTCTTCCTTTCTTCCTTCCCTTCTTCTTTCTTTCATCCTGTCTTTTTTGGTCAGTGATAAGACTTGAATTCAGGGCCTGGGCACTGTCCCTGAACTTTTTCGCTCAAGGCTAGCACTCTACCACTTTGAGCCACAGTTCCTTTCTCAGATTTCTTGTGGTTAATGGGAGAGAAGGGTATCCCGGACTTCCCTGTATGAGCTGGCTTTGTACTGGGATCCTCAGATCTCAGCCTCCTAAGGAGCTAGGATTATAAGGGTGAGCCCCTGGTGCTAATGCATTTCTTCTGTGGTTTGAACTCCAGGAGACTCCTCCTGGCAGGCCTTTAGATGGAGGGCCTTGAGGTGACTGTTGAGTGGAGAGGTGGATATAACAGGGTTAGGGGAAGAGTGGCTCTGGCTCGGTAGAACAGGGGGAGCAGTCCGGATGATGGCTACTCACAGGTTCTGCCATTGTCCTTCACCACTATCTCAGCATCTGGGTCTCTCACGATATCCCTCCAGTCGATTGTATCCATGTGACACAACTTATCATTCTTCTCAATATAAACACCCCCTGACAGAATCTCTGAGGTAGGGAGGAAAAGTGACAGGTTCAGGGCTACAACACAACCTCTCTCTCCCATCTCCCCACCAGTCCAAAAGGCCCCAGGAGACCCAGGAACAGGGGAAGAGGGGCAAGGAGGGCAGGTGTATTAGATCCATACTGCAGGAAAGGCTGGCTTTCTTAGGAGGAGGAGTCAGACTAAAGCAACCTCCTGGGATACCTGTCCAGATCCGGTTTAGCCAGTGGGGGATGGGAGGAGAAGAAGGCTAGGACATCCTGACTCAAGGCTCTCCCCACAAACCTGAGTGTTTTCCAACTGCCAGGACAGAGAGAATAAATAGAAGGTGCTCAAATGGTATTTAACCCCTATATTCCTCCAGCTGGCGCCAACTTGGGGAGGGAGTAAAGGTAGGATTACAGGAAAGACGGAACTTTAAGATATACTGTGGTGTGTGTGTGTATGTGTGTGTATGTGTGTGTGTGTGCACCTGCGCGTGCTGGTTCTGGGTTGGAATTCAGGACCTAGGCACTATCCTTGAGCTTTTTTTTTGCTCAAGGCTTACACTTTACTACTTAAGCCACAGCACCACTTCTGGCTTTTTGGGCGGTGAAATAAGAGTTCCATGGGCTTTCCTGCTTAGGCTTACTTTGAACTACAATCCTCAGAGTTCAGCCTCCTGAGTAGCTAGGATTACAGGTATGAGCCATTAGCACCTGGCTAAATTGTACTTTAGAGGTAACAGATCCACCTTCAAGCCCAGCCACATCATGATGTAAGGACCATCCCTCTGGGAGCAGATAATCGCTACTAGGGCCCTCTTGTGTAAGAAGTGGTAGAGTTCAATGGCTAAGGAAGGGCACTTAAAATGAGCAGCCTCGGGTCATCACTAGGGAAGTGCCCATCAGCAGGGTGCTCAAGGCAAAGTTGGAAGGAATTTGCAGGAACTGACCGGTAAGCTGAGTAAAGCGGAGCTGGCGCAGAGCATGGCTGGAGTTGGTGTTGTAGTTCAACATGACGAAGATGGCAAACTTCCCTTCGTACACCTGGGTCCCCCGCACCACTCGAAGGTTGGGCAATGGTAGTATTGAGAATTCATTCATGGCCACCAGGACATAGCCTGTCACTTCTCGGATCCACTGTGATGGAGCACACATGTCAATGAAAGGGACAACAGAGTAAAGTCTCAGTCCTTTCTCCTTAAGGCACAAAGGAATTCTTTCTCTTTCTTTTTGGCCAGTCCTGGGGCCTGAACTCAGGGCCTGGGAACTGTCCCTGAGCTTCTTTTGCTCAAGGCTAGCACTGTTTGACTTGAGACACAGTACCACTTCCAGCTTTTTCTCTTCAGGTAGTACTGAGGAATCGAACCCAGGGCTTCATGCATGTTAGGCAAACACTCTACCACTAAGCTACATTCCCAGCCACAAAGGAATTCTTAACCACCATCCCCTCCTTTTTTTTCTTCCTTTTCCTTTGCAGTGCTGGGGATCAAACCCAGGGCCTAGCAAATGTCAGGCAATTACTCTACCACTGAGCCATAGCCCCGTTCCCTCCACTCCTCTACCCAGGAATATTAATTCATTGCCCAGGTTGGCTTCCAACTCCTGGATTCAAGCAATCATCATCGTACCTCAGCTTCTCAAATGGCTGGGCTTACAGTTGTATACCACTATGCCAGCCTCTGTGAATTCTTTCTAATTCCTATTTTGGAGTAGGCGATACTGTGACACTTCTGTGAGTGAAGACTAGCACCAGAAATAACTGAGGAATCTATATGTGCCACTCTTCTCAGAGTTCCTCATGCTTCAAGGGTCCTGTTAGTCCCTTCCTGATTTCCTCAACTGACTCCCTGCATTAGTCTCTGCTTTCATTGCATCACTACAGAACACTGCCTGCCCTTGTCCCTTTCTCAAAATCAGCCCCTCTATGTCCCTGGCTACAGGTCTGTAGCCACAAGTCTGTCCCAGAGTCCAGTGACTTACAGAGTCCCAGTCTCCCTAAGTTGGAAGTTTAGGACTGCTGAGTCTTAGGAATTCTGGACCCAGCAGAGGGTTGTTTTGAGGAAAGGCCTTTGATGCGATAATCAGTGGGGACCAGGCTGAGGAAAGGGGCTGGGCTCGCTGACCTGCAGGAAGGAGAGGTCAGCATTATGTGCTGTGAGCACAATCTCGAGGTTGCCCATCACCACTTCACATCTCTCGTAGCGTGAGTGCAGCGTCTGGTACTGGTTCTCGGCATCGCCGGTCACACTGAGCCCGTTCAGAGTCCCAGGACACACTGTTCAACATGGGACAAAGAGTAAGTTGCAGACAGCTGGACACAAGCTTTCAGCCACCTCCATCTCCCATCCCCAAAGCACCCCCTTGGTTGCCCTCTTCTAAAACTAGTCAAAGGATCAGAAGCAGCCTCCCACCCTGCCTGCTGGGCAAAGGCAAGCCCATCATGTCTGGGAGTTCCTTCTCCTCCCACAATTCCTCCATCAGGGGAAAGGGAAGGTGAAGAGATGTCCCTTTTCCACCAGGGCTCCTCAGAGTCTCCAGCCCTCCTCTGGATAGTGCAGGGTTAATCTAGAAAGAAGATATTGAGGAATTGTTCCCTTCCCAAAACAGAAATTAAGCAAGGACTAAACTTTGATTACCCTCTCTTTGATTACCCTCTCCCCACCCCCAACTAGGGTACTTACTTTTCTGCCCCCCCCCCCACCAGCCTCTTTCTAAGCCCTGAAATAAACATCTCTTTGGGGCTAGCACACAGCCCCTATTGTGTCTAGAAGAGGGTGGGATGGGGGCAGAGGGTGGGGGCAGTGCCTGGGGCCACAGTTCAGTCCACAATGAAGCGATTCTATCTTCCAAGAGGGGGCTGCCCCACCCTGTCCCAGACACCCCAGTCCTCACCAGCAGCACCCCCCACCACCCTGCAGCCCTGGCTCAGACAAGTGACCTCACTGGAGCAGGGAGCCCTGTAGAGGGGGTCAATGAGAGCTTTGTGTTTAAAGTTGGAAGATAAGGAGCTGGCCACCTCCCCATTTCTAAACTCTGGCTTCCCTTATTTTATTTTGTTCCCCTGTTCCACTATATCCCAGCTCCCTGGGCATTGCTGTGAAACCCAGAAGGTTTTTGATTGTTTTTTGGTTTGGTTTGGTTTTTGTTTTTAAGCAAATAGAGAAACCTGGAAGAGCAAGAAGCCACAACACCCTCCACCCCTTAGCCTTCTTTCCAATTTCATTGTCAGAAATGCATTAAAATTCTGGAGGCCAGGCACCTGTGGCTCACACCTGTACGCCAACTCAGGAGGCTGAGCACCTGAGGATCACAGTTCAAAGCCAGCCCTTGTAGAAAAGTCTGTGAAACTCTTACCTCCAATTAACCACCAAAAACAAAACAAAACAAAAACAGAAGTGGAGCTATGGCTCAAGGGATAGAGTGCTAGCCTTGAGCAAAGGAGCTCAGGGACAGTGCCCAAGCCCTAAGTTCAAGCTCCAGGACTAGCACCTCCCCCACTAGCAACAACAACAAAAAGACTTCTGAACTAGGCATTGGTGGCTCATATCTGTAATCCTAGCTAATCAGGAGGCTGAGATCTGGAATTAGGTTTCAAAGTCAGCCTGGGCAGTAAAGTCCCAGAGACTCTTATCTCCAATTAACCACCAAAAAGCTAAAAAGTAGAGCAATGGCTCAGGTAGTAGAGCACCAGCCTTGGAGGAAAAAGCTCAAGGACCCAGGCCCTGAATTCAAACTCCAGTATGGACACACACACATTCACACACACACACACACACACACACACACTTCCAACATGGCAACCCTCGACAGCTTTCCATTGTAAATATGGGCTTTCACTTTCCTTTGTAAATATGGAGGACAATGAACTAGAAGTCTGGGCCTCAGAAGCCCCATCTCTGTCCCTGTCTTTTTCCTTTGGCTGTGTGGGGAGGCGGGGAGGGTATAGAAACTACCTGTTCTAACCACCCTTCCCTGAGGCAGGCGGCTCCTGGGCAGGCAGCAGGAAGAGTGGGAGGCCCCCACCTCTTCAGTTAGATGCCCCCAGGTCTACCTATTTGATTTTAGGAGTTCCCCTTCCTATCTCTCCTAGGAGGGAAGGGGGTGGGGGACTAGTTCCAGTGGGGAGGAGTAAACTGGAAGGGAACTCCTAGAGGAGCCTGGGAACTCCAGGGTCCTAGGGCTGAAAATGAATGAGACTAGAAAGGTTAGTCATTCTGGAACAGCCCCAACCCCCAGCCCCTTCCTGGCAGGACACCCCCTCTTCTAAGTAAAGGCGCCAACCCTTCTCCTCAGAAAAGGGAGGAGCCAGGATTTCTGCACAGGAAAGTGGTATGTGTGTGCATGCACACTACAGTGACACACAAGAAATCTAGGCTGGATTCTTTTTCTTTTTGCCAGTCCTGGGGCTTGCACTCAGGGACCTGAGCTCTGTCCTTGAGCCTCTCTGCATTCAAGGCTAGCACTCTACCACTTGAGCCACAGTACCACTTCTGGCTTTTTCTATATATGTAGTACTGAGGAATCGAACTCAGGGCTTCATGCATGCTAGGCAAGCACTCTACCACTAGGCCACATTCCTAGCCTAGACTGGATTCTTATCAGGAAGTATGGCAGGTGGCCCCAACCAGCCCACCTGCCTACAAGCCTGGGGCAGACTTTGTGTCTGCACTAGGAAGGCAACAGCCTTCCAGGTCCCAATTACCTGAGGGTAAAGTCCAGATTTCACAAACAAGGGCAAAGGTCTCACTGGGAGTATAAACAACACCTATGGGAGGGGGGGAACTAGGCAAAGTTAGGGAGCAGAGAAGGGGAAAGGAAATTCTAACCACCCCCTGCTGTTCCCCAGGAACCAGGAGCTTAGGGAGAGGTGGTCTCAAACTTCCTTAAGTAGAAAGCACTGGGGTTGAGACAGAGCAAAACAGCAACCCCTCCAGAGGCCTCCCCTCCAACACCCCCCACCCCCCAAACAGGACAAAGGGTCTATAGAAGGCCTGAGACAGGGCCGGATGCCCAGAGGCTGTAAGATCCAGATAAAGGGTAGAGACCCAAACCATGCCTCTCCCCCCCCCCCAACTTCTCAGGAGGGTGGTGGGAATCCTGGACTCCTGGGTCACTAAAGATAGGGACATGACAGTGAGACTGCCATTCCACTAGCCCCTCCCACTCGAGTCCCCACCAACCATCCTCTCCACCAGCTGGGAGTGTCCACATCTCAAGATCCCAGGGGCTAAATTTAGGTCTAGCAACTGTAAGGGAAGCACAGGTGGTTTCTCCCACTCCCACCCTGGGGAAGAGCCTCCCCCGCCCCTCTGTGCCAACCCCCAAGCAGAGATGGGGAAGAGATCAACAGGACTCTTAATTCCACCAACTCTGGTCTCCTCAAGGGTCCCTGATCTCAGAGACACCCCAAAGGGGTGGGCACCGATGGCACAGAGAGAGAGAGAGAGAGACTAGAAAAGAGCCATCTGGGGGCACTGTATGTAGTTAGACAAATAGAACCCAGGAAGGGCAGAAGTGGGACCTAGGAACTTTACAGTACAGGAGGTTCAGAGAGGAAGGAAAAGAGGAAGGAATAAAGTAGGACTGTGCTTTTTCCCTCCTAGCTTGTGGCCCAGGGGCCACGCATATACTAGAAGCTCAATACTTGTGACTTGAATTAACCTGGGTCTTGACCAAGGGAAAGTTGATTAAGTTGAGGACGAGCCAACTTGATTTGAAGAGCAAGAGGTTTGCCTGCCCTGGTGTCACCTGGACTTAGCTCTGGGTTCATCTCAGCCCTTCCCAGGGCAGTCCCACTCACGGAAGAGGAGGTGCCATTCCTGTTTTTCCAACACCTGAAAACAACAAACCCCTCCAGCCCTCCCACAGCTCCGCCCTGGCGGCAAAACAACGAAACTGGGGGGGGGGGGTGACGAAACCTGGGATTTTGAGGGGGGGGGGTGCTCAAGAGGAACTAAGCTCAGGCGGAGACGTCTCATCTCCCACCAGCTCCTCATGGTTCACAGAAAGGAGGTTCCTGCCCCGGCTCCAAGGGTCCCGATCCGGACAGACCAATTAATTAGGGGGTCTGCCACGAGCTGGGGAAGAGGGTGGGTGTCCAGGAATGCAGCCCCTGCCCAGATCACGCCGACGGAGCCAGCCTGATCCCCTTCCAGGTGCTCCCAGCAGAGCAGGGGTCCGTCAGTCCCGCGCGCCCGAGCACCCCTCGCCAAGCCCACGGGGACTGCGCGCCTCGGGGCCGGGCTCCCCAGCTTCCAGCCGGCTGGCGGGTGCTCCCCGCTCCGCTTACCTGCCTGCGAGTTGCCCACTTCGGAGCCCCGGGCCAGGCTGAGAAGGAAGCCCAGCACCTGCAGAGCCCCGTTCGCCTTCATAACTCCCAAGTGAAGGTGAAAGGGAGCCCAGCCGAATCCGGCCCGGGGACCCCAGGACTAGGGCATGGGGGAGCGACAGCCACCTGAGCCGCCCACGAACTGGCGGCGGCGGCGGCGGCAGAGGCAGAGGCAGAGGTTGCAAACTGCAACCGGAGCCGGAGTCAAGAAGTGGAGCCGATGGCAGGGGAGGGTGTACGTCTGGACAGAGGGAGGGAGGGAGGGAGGGAGGGCGGGCAGGCCGGAGGAAGGGGTGAGTGAGTCACGGCCGCGCCCCCTCCGGTGCGTGCTGGAGTAGGGCTTCGCGGCAGCCCCAATCATCCGCCCAGAGCCCGTCCCGCACCCCGGCGTCCCGCAGCCTGGCCCGGAGGGTCCGGGGGGGGGGGGGCGTCTCACTCAGACATGCCCCCAGGAGGTGTGCGCACAGGAGATCGGGGTTCCAGACCCACCCCTCCCACCTTCATCCGGAAAGATAGTAAAGGGGAGCGCTCGGAAGCCTGGCCCCTCGCAGGCTGGCCTCGCCCATTAACCAAATCACCCAACTCCCCTAGCCGGTTGGATCACTTGAGGGATTTTCTCTTGAGTGAGTTATTTCTCTCGCCGTGTGTGTGTGTGTGTGTGTGTGTGTGTGTGTGTGTGTGTGTGTGTTGAGTGGGAGGTTGTTTTCTTGTTCTGTTCTGTTTTGTTTTCTTGTCTTGCGCCCAGGCCCGCCTCAGTTTCCCCAGGACTCAAAGCCCCATAACTCATCCACCCAACCCAGGAACCTGAGCCCCTGAGGCCGCGTGAAATCGCACTGTCTCCGGCCCGCTTCCTTCCCCAGACCCCGGCGCCGGCCGGGGCCTCTCCCGGGGATTTGGGGGTGGAGGGGAGGGTGGGGGGCGGGGGCGGCTTCCAGCCTGGGAACAGACCCCGGAGCCCGCCTTTCCCACTTCCACCCCGGGAGGGGCTCCCGCACCTGTCGCCGTCCCCTCTGCTGCCCCCGACGGCCGCCTGGGAGAACAGCTGCCGCCCCTTCCGCGCTCCGGCGGGGTGACCGCGCCGTCCGGACGCCCGCGGTGCCCGCGTGGGTCCGCACCCCAGGACCGGCGCGTGGAGGCAGGGAAACGTGGAGGGGAGGGCCGAGACGGCGCCCCCCGAGGCGTGGACCCCTGGCGCCTCGGCGCTCCCGTCCCCTGAAAAACCAATGTGGTGCCCCGCTGGTCACAACCCAGACTCTGCCAGCTCGGGGACCCACCCGACTGGCGTCCCCTGGTGTCCAGCCCGCGGCAACGGCGCCCCACATGCGAGGCCGGGCAGAGCCCTTCCATTCACATTCCAGATCTCACGCAAAGCCCAAGCATTTTCCCCAGAGATTCAGAGAACAGTGGAGCCTTCATGAAGAACACCACCCCCCCCCCCATCCTACACACTCACCCCAAATTAACACTGCCGGCTAGAAGTGTGTGTGTGTGTGTGTGTGTGTGTGTGTGTGTGTGTGTGTGTGTGTGGTCCTGGGGTTGAACCCAGGGCCTGCATGCTTGTTTCTTAGTCCTCCTCCCCACCCTCCAGGCCAGCTCTTGAGCCACAGCTCCACTTCTGGCTTTCTTTGGTGGTTAATTGGAGATAAGAGTCTCTGTGAAATTTCCCACCTAGGCTGGTTTCAAAATGCTGTCCTCAGAACTCAGCCTCCAGAGTAGCAAGGATATACCAAGCCACCAGGGCCCTGTCCAGCCAAAATTATTTCAACCTATCTATTCAGTACTGATGTGCAACCTAGAGGGCCATTCTCTGCTGAAGGCTTACCTGTTGTACAACAGGGGAAAAGACATCACCCTGCTTTCAGAACTGGAAACTTGAGACCTTTCTCAGGTTTTCTTCCTAGGATTTGTTGTTGTTGTTCACTTGTGGGGCTTGAGCACAGGGCCTTGGTACTGTTCCTTAGCAGCTTTGTGCTCAAGACTAGTGCTCTATGACTTGAGCCACACAGTGCTACTTCCAGTTTTTGAGTGGTTAAAGATAAGAGTCTCACAGAACTTTTCTGCCTGAGCTTGCTTTGAGCCACCATCCTCAGATCTCAGCCTCCTGAGTAGCTAGGATTACAGGCATGAGCCACTGGGCACCCAGATCTAGGAATACTTTCACTTTTTTTTTTCTGGTCCTGAGGCTTGAACTCAGAGCCTGGGCTGTGTCCCTGAGGCTCTCTGTGCTCAATGCTAGCACTTTATCACTTGAGCCACAGCACAACTTCTAGCTTTTTCTGTGTATATGGTACTGAGTAATTGAACCCAAGGCTTCATGCATACTAGGCAAGCACTCTACCACTAAGCCACATTCCTAGTCCTCACAATTTTTTTTTTTTTTTGCTAGTCCTGGGCCTTGGACTCAGGGCCTGAGCACTGTCCCTGGCTTCTTTTTATTTATTTTATTTATTTATTTATTTATTTATTTATTTATTGAACACAAATTTTTTGACAAGGTGTTGTGCAAAAAGGGTACAGTTACATAGTAGGGCAGTGTGTACATTTCTTGTGATATCTTATGCCCTGCTTTTGTTTTTTTTTTTTTTTTTTTTTGGCCAGTCCTGGGCCTTGGACTCAGGGCCGGAGCACCGTCCCTGGCTTCTTCCCGCTCAAGGCTAGCACTCTGCCACTTGAGCCACAGCGCCGCTTCTGGCCGTTTTCTGTATATGTGGTGCTGGGGAATCGAACCTAGGGCCTCGTGTATCTGAGGCAGGCACTCTTGCCACTAGGCTATATCCCCAGCCCTTATGCCCTGCTTTTCTATCTCTTTTCTACCCTGGCTTCTTTTTGCTCAAGGCTAGCACTCTACCTCTTGAGCCACAATGCCACGTCTGGCCATTTTCTAAATATATGGTGCTGAGGAATTGAACCCAGGGCTTCACGTATATGAGGCAAGCACTCTTGCCACTAGGTCATATTCCCAGCCCTCCTCACAATTTTTTAAACCTTACTAACATCTGTTAACTTTACAAGCAGGTTAAATTTCCTTAATATTTCTTCTGATATACTGAGACTGGAGTTTCCTGTGGTCAGATTCAAACTCATTACATGGAAACACTAATTCTCCTTAAGTGGCTCTCTCCCCTCCTTTAATACTCAATAACCTTAGCAATACTCAAGGAGAAACCTCTCCTTGTCTCCTTTGCTTAAAAACAATTGTAGCCCAGTGCCAGTAGCCCCTGCCTGTCATCCTAGCTAGTCAGTAGTATGAGATCTGAGGGCCTCAGTTCAAAGCCAGTCCAGACAGAAACATCTGTAAGACTTTTATCTCCAATTAACCAGCAAAAATCCAGAAATAGAGATGTGGCTTAAGTGGTAGAGCTCCATTCTTGAATGCAAAAGCCAAGCAAGAGTGTACAGATTGGGCTAAGAATGTAGTAGAGTACTTAGTGGTAGAGTGCTTGCCTAGGACGCTTGTAGCCCTGGGTTTGATTCCTCAATACCACATACACAGAAAAAAGCCAGAAACGATAGAGTCCTAACTAGCCTTTGAGCAAAAGAAGTCCAGGCACAGCGCCCAGGCCCTGAGTTCAAGCCCCAGGACTGGGGGTGGGGTGGAGGGAAGAGTTATAAAGCTTATCTCTCACAGTAGTTCAGTGGTAGAGCACATGCTAGAATACCAGAGGCTCTAGGTTTAATCATTAGTACTGAAGCAAACACCTAGAAAACCCAGTTGTATGTACTTATAAGGTTGTTTTTGAATTTAAAGAGGAACAGGCAGTTCAAGTTCTAAATTACTATGTTGTGCTCAAGCTTTATGAAGCATTCAGAGTATGTTAGCTGTATCTGCTCCTATTATCTTCCACTCCACCCCTCCCAGCTAGATCCCAAGATGTTTACTGGTGTCTGTTTATTGTTCAGCACTTAGAGAAACATCCCGGATATAAGCAGGGCATAAGGCTGCCATATTTCTGGTTGGCTGTGTTAAGAGCTGCAATGAATACATAAATGAAAGAAGGAAATCTTTACTTGTCAATGGACTCTATTTTTTCGGCATTCCTTTCTCTTTCCTCACTCTAATCCAGTGACTTTGGCTCTTGTTTTACTATAAAAATGCAGATATGGGCTGGGGATATGGCCTAGTGGCAAGAGAGCTTGCCTCATATACATGAGGCCCTGGGTTCGATTCCCCAACACCACATATACAGAAAACGGCCAGAAGTGGCGCTGTGGCTCAAGTGGTAGAGTGCTAGCCTTGAGCAAAAGGAAGCCAGGGACAGTGCTCAGGCCCTGAGTCCAAGGCCCAGGACTGGCCAAAAACAAACAAACAAACAAAAAAAACAACGCAGATAATCAAGCCAGGTGTGAATGGCTCACACCTGTAATCCTAGCTACTCAATAGGCTAGGAAGCTAGATCTGAGCACTGCAGTTCAAGGCCAGCCCAGGCAAGAAAGTCCATGAGCTTCTCATTTTCAGTTAATCACCAAAAAGCCAAAAGTGGAGTGTGACTCAAGTGCTAGAAAGCCAGCCTTGAGCTAAAAAAACTCAGGGACAATGACTAGGCCCTGAGTTCAAACCCCACAACCGACCAAAAAAAAGAAAAAATTCTCACAGGCTTTCCTGCTGTGGCTGGCTATGAACCACAGTCCTCAGATGTCAGCTTCCTGAGTGGCTAAGATGCCAGGCTAGCTGATAGGATTGGACAGAGACAGCTGGACTGCAGAGTAGTCACAAGCTTCGACTCAGTCTGAAGGAACTCAGATAAGGTTAACATCCCTCCTGCTCCACACCAAGTGTTACCAGGGTATCTGACAGCCCCACCATTTCCTGCTTGGCCAGTCTGTGCATGATGTTATCCATCTCAGGATATTCTTACAGAAGTCAAGCTGGCTAGTCTACTGGTCTTCAGATTATCTCCTGATAGAGGACTGAAGAGCTAGCATAGCCGTAGGGCCAGACTATAAATGCATGTTTTTGTCTTTTCAGATTGAGTGTGAACTGTGTCTGTTTTCTGTGGAGCAGAGGGAACTGGCCTCCCTTCACCCTTTCAAATTCTTTGGATGTGCTATGAATTAAATTGGCCTAAGATGAGACTGGGGATGCAATTTCATGGTAGAGCTCTTGTGACACATGCACAAGGACCTGGGTTTGATACCCCTATCCAAAAAAAAAAAAAAAGAATGACATACAAAAGAAGGAAAGAAATAAAGAAGGAGCTTGGAACTGGTGGCTCACACTTGTAATCGTAGTTACTCAGGAGGCTGAGATCTGAGGATGGTGGTTTGAAGCCAGCTGGGGTAGAAAAGTCTAATCTCTAATCTCCAATAAACTACTCAAAAACAGCCAGAAGTGGTCCTGTGGCTCAAGTGATAGAGCTCTAGACTTGAGCACAAAGAGACTCAGGTATAGTGCCCAGGCTCTGAGTTCAGGCCCCAGGACTGGCCAAAAAAAAAAAAAAAGAAGGAAAGAAGTGAAGGAAAGGAAGAAAGGAGAAAGGAAGGAAGGAAGGAAGGAAGGAAGGAAGGAAGGAAGGAAGGAAGGAAGGAAGGAAGGAAGGAAAGAAGGAAGGAAGGGAGGGAGGGAGGGAGGGAGGGAGGAAGGGAGGAAGGGAGGAGGGAAGGGAACCTTTAACAGTAAACAGTTAACAGCAGGTGCTGGTGGTTCATTCCTGTAATCTAGCAACTCAGGAGGCTGAGATCTGAAGATTACAGTTCAAAGTCAGCCTAGGTAGGAAAGCTCATGAAACACTAGTCTCCTTTAAAAAGCCAAAAGTGGTGTGGCTGCAGTGGTAGAATACTAGCCTTGAGGAAGAAAAGTTCACGAACAGTGCTCAGGCCCAAAGTTCATGGCCTAGTATTGGCACACACACAAATAAAATAAAATAATTTAAATCTGTTTAACACTTATCTTGACAGACACATAAACAACTGCCTCTCAGAAAGCATTGTTGCATAGCCTTTTGTGCTCTATATGTTTTCATATTTTATGTGACAAAAAAATGACATAAGCCAGGCCCTAGAGGCTCACACCTGTAATACTAGCTACTCAGGAGGCTGAGATCTGAGAATCGTGGTTCAAAGCCAGACTGGGCAGGAAAGTCTGTGAGACTCTTATCTCCAATTAACCAATTAACCACTAGAAAATAAGTGGTGCTGTGGCTCAAAATGGTAGAACACCAGCCTTGAATGAAAAAGCTCAGGGATAGTGCCCCAGGCCCTGATTTCAAGCCCCACAACCAACTAAAACAAAAAACAAACAAACAAACCGTAGCTGGGTATGGTAAATCCATAACTGTAATCCCCATTTGGGAAATAAAGGCAGACCGTTTATGATTTTTTTTTTTCATTTTGCCAGTCCTAGGGCTTGAACTCAGGGCCTGAGCACTGTCCCTGGCTTCTGTTTTGCTCAAGATCAGCACTCTACCACTTGAGCTACAGCACCACTTCTGGCCTTTTCTGTATACGTGGTGCTGAGGAATCCAACCCAGGACTTCTTGTATAGGAGGCAAGCACTCTACCACTAGGCCATATCCTCAGCACCCGGTTTGTGATTTTTAAGTCCACCTTGGGCTACATAGTATATTTAAGATAAGGCTTGCCTGAGATGGCTTGGGAAAATTGGGAAGAAAAAATGTGGAAGAAAAGAGGGAAGAACAGAAGAAATGTCTTCAGGTCAGCTTGTTGGTGTAGCTTTTAGCAAGCTGGCCTCATTCTACCTTCTCCTATTTCCTCATAACAGCACGTTGAAGATTATTCTTTTCCCTTTGGTGTTTCTTTACTCCAGTGAAATGTCTCTAGGTCTCCCCTTAGTTTTCAAGTGACTTAGTTAACAATCCCTCCTCTGTTGTCCTGATTTCTTTGGCCATTACCTAGTCCATTTTACAGTGTGTGAAGCCCAGAACTAAAGGTCAAATCCCAGTGGAACTGTCACTTAGCACCCCCTGGACATTGTGTCTATTCAGAAAACCCAGTGTCAATTTAGTGACCCAGCAACTCTAGTCCTGAGCACTTAACCAAGAGAAATGGAAGTGGAAGTCCCCGCCAGAGCTCACAGCAGTGTTTTATAGCAGCATTGTTCATAGCATCCAAGAAATGGAAACACCCACGTGCCCCTCAATGGGAGAATCTAAACAAAACATACTATATGCCAACACTGGAACACTGTTTGCCCTAAAGAGAATGCGGGGTTTGGTAGCATGTGTGTTATTCCAGCTGGGGGGACTGCGGGAGGATTGAAGCCCAGGCATACAGGGAGATTGTACTTTGAAAATAAGCCAGGTGCTGGTGGCTCATGCTACTCAGGAGGCTGAGATCTGAGGAATATAGTCTAAAGCCAGACAGAGAGAGAGAGAGAGAGAGAGAGAGAGAGAGAGAGAGAGAGAGAGAGAGAGAGAGAGAGAGAGAGAGAGATTTTGTTGATAGGCTGGCTTTGAACTCCTGGGCTCAAGCTAGCCTTCTCAGCCTCTCCAGTGTTGCTACTATGCCGTTCCCAGCTCCCATCCTACTTTACTTGGACCTCTCTCTCCTTTGTGTCTCCATTGTCCCTGCCCTATTAGTACTCAGATTCCTTCTCACTTTTTTTTTTTTTTTGGCAGATTTTAGGGCTTGAACTCAGGGGCCTGGACTCTGTCCCTGAGCCTCTCTGTGCTCAAGGCTAGCACTCTACTGCTTGAGCCACAGCACCACTTCCAGTTGTCTGGTGGTTAATTGGAGTCTCACGGACATTCCTACCCTGGCTGGCTTTAAACAGATCTTTAGATCTCAGCCTCCTGGGTAGCTAGAATTACAGGTATGAGGCACCAGTACTGGGCTAGGAATACTTTTTTTTTTTTTGCCAGTCCTGGGTCTTGAAATCAGTGCCTGAACACTGTCTCTGGCTTCTTTTTGCTCAAGGATAACACTCTACCACTTGAGCCGCAGCACCACTTCTGGCCTTTTCTATATATGTGGTGCTGAGGAATGGAACTCAGGGCTTCATGTATACACAAGGCAAGCACTCTTGCCACTAGGTCACATTCCCAGCCCTAGGAATACTTTTTTTTTTTTTTTTTTGGCCAGTCCTGGGCCTTGGACTCAGGGCCTGAGCACTGTCCCTGGCTTCTTCCCACTCAAGGCTAGCACTCTGCCACTTGAGCCACAGCGCCGCTTCTGGCCGTTTTCTGCATATGTGGTGCTGGGGAATCGAACCTAGGGCCTCGTGTATCCGAGGCAGGCACTCTTGCCACTAGGCTATCTCCCCAGCCCAGTCCCCTGATTTTTTAACACTATGCAAATAAATAAAACAGCAGTCAGTTAAGAGCTCATGTCTTCTTGCAATGTTGACCGGCAAGGTTGCTAGCAGGCTAGCTAGCAATTGGGAGGTTGAAACTGGGAGGATAGTGGATTGAGGACAACCTAGGCAGAGAATTCACCATATTTTCCTTGTCTCAACCAATAAAATCTGGGTGGGGTGGCATATGTCTGTCATCCTAGCTCCTTGGGAGTCTTACATTGGGGGGATCATAGTTCAGGGCTAGCTCAGGAATACATACAAGACCCTTCTTGGCCAGGCACTGGTGGCTCATGCCTGTTCTCAGCAGGCTGAGATCTGAGGATTGCAATGCAAAGCCAGCCCAGGCAGGAAAGTCCATGAGACTTATTTCCAATAAACTACCCAGAAAAAACTGGAAGTGGTGCTGTGGCTCCAGTGGTAGAGGGCTAGACTTGAACATGATGAGGTTCAGGGACAGTGCTCAGGACCTGAGTTCAAGCCCCAGGATTGACAAAACAAAGCAAAACAAAATCCCTTCTCAATCAATATCTGAGTGCAGTGATACATGCCTATTATCTAGCTATGTGGGAGCCTGAGATAGGAGGATTGTGGTTCCAGACCATTGAGGTAACAAAGAACAAAGTCCATGAGACTACATCTCAAAGCTGGCATTTACTCACCACCTGGCTAGGAAGGGTAGACCCCACCCAGGTCTGGGCCTAGACGCAATTTGAGGCTCTCTCCCCCAAATAATGAGTGCATATTTTGGGGTGTGGCTTAGCTGTATAGCACTTGCCTAGCAAGTGCCAGACCCTGAGTTCAAACCTCCATTCTGCCAATAAATAAACAAATTAATACAGTTGAAAAAGCAGATCTACTCAGCTGGTGCTCATGGCTCACACCTATAATCCTAGCTACTAAGGAGGCTGAGATCTGAGGATCCTGGTTCAAAGCCGGCCTAAGCAGGAAAGTCTGTGAGACTCTTATTCTAATAACCATACACACTCACACACACAAACACACTGTCTCCCCCCCCGCCCCCCCCCCGAATCAGAAGTAGAGCTGTGGTTCAAACTGGTAGGGTGAGGAGCTGGGAATATGGCCTAGTGGCAAGAGTGCTTGCCTCATATACATAAAGCCCTGGGTTTGATTCCTCGCACCATATATATAGAAAAACCCAGAAGTGGCTCTGTGGCTCAAGTGGCAGAGTGCTAGCCTTGGGCAAAAAGAAGCCAGGGACAGTGCTCAGGCCCTGAGTCCACGCCCCAGGACTGGCAACAACAACAACAACAACAAAAAGAGAGAGAGAGAGAGAAAGAAATGGGGGAAGGGAAGGGAAAGGTAAAGGAGGGAAGGGAGGCAAGTAGACAGATTGGGCACAGTGTCTCACTCCTATAATCCTAGGTACTCAGGAGGATGAGATCTGAGGATCAAAGTTTGAAGGCAGTCCAGGCAAGAAAGTCCATGAGACCATCTCCAATAAATTCAGGAAAAGGCTGAAGTAGCACTGTGGCTCAAGTGGTGGAGTGCTAGCCTTGAGCAAAGAAAGCTCAAAGAAAGCACAGGGACAGTGCCCAGGCCCAGAGTTCAAGCCCCAGGACCAGGAAAAAAAAAAAAAAAAAAAAAAGACACATTTTGAAGAGGAGCCGTCCCCACCCCCACCCCCACCCACCCATTTTCCAGCACACTGCAGATAATCAAAACCTCTGAGCCAGCGAGGTGGAATTTTACCGCCAGATCCTTGAGCCTTAAGCATCAGGAATGTGGCTGTTATTTTCAGAGACATCCCAGGCTGGCCTAGCCTAAATCTCAGCCTCCAGGGTGGCTGAGGCTACAGGTTTGAGCTATGGCATTCAGCTTGCCTGACGTCTTTAAATATTAACTTGAGAAAAAGCAGGTACACTCCAACTTGGACTTAAGACATCTTTGTCCTGGCTACCATAAGAGCCTCCCTCTCACTACGGTCAGAATCCTGGGATCTACCAGTCTTGTTGACGCCCATGACCTCAATCTGTGAGTCTCAAGTAAAGTTAACTCTGCATTCCTCATTCTGTTTCCATCTCTTTTTCTTTATTTTGGTTTTTGTGCAGGAGCCACTGGAGCTCAGCTCCTTCTATCAGTGTTTTCCACATGTGGATCATTTTACACAGGTACTGGCTCCAGCCAGTACCTAAAGTCCTGAGCTTTTTTTGTGTGCCAGTCCTGAGACTTGAACTCAGGGCCTTAGCACTGTCCCTGGCTTTTTTTAGCTCAAGGTTAGCACTCTACCACTTGAGCCACTGCACCAATTCTGGCATTTTTTTTGTAAGTGTGGTACAGAGGAATCGAACCCAGGGCTTCATGCATGCTAGGCTAGCACTCTACCACTACGCCACATTCCCAGCCTTGGCTATACTTTTTTTTGACAGCAATGTTTTATGCAAGAAGAAAATTGAATTGACATACTTTAAATATTTAAGGAAAAATATGTGAGTGAAATTGTGATAGAAATGCAGGAACTCAAGAAATATTCCCATGAGCCCTTCCTAAAAAGTCTACTTTAGAAGTCATTTCAGAGACAGCAACATAAAGATTGAGAGCAAACACTGGACAGAGCTTATTAACAGATTTGAGACCAGATAAAAGTTAAAAGAGTGGCTGGGAATGTGGCTTAGTGGTAGAGTGCTTGCCTAGCTTGCATGAAGCACTGGGTTTGATTCTCTAGCACCACTTAAACAAAAATAGCCAGAAGTGGTGCTGTGGCTCAAGAGGTAGAGTACTAGCCTTGAGCAAAAGAAGACTACTGCAGTGCTCAGGCCTTGAGTTCAAGCCCCAGGACTGGCAAAAAAAAAAAAAAAAGAAAAGGTTAAGAGAAGTGTTTTATGCCTGTAAGCCTACCTACATAGGAGGCTGAAATTTGAGGATTACATTTCAAACAGGAGAGTCTGTGATATTTTCAATCATTGAAAGAAGTGGATGTAGCTCAGGTGGCAGTTCCAGAGGTCAGGGATATTACCCAAACCCTGAGTTCAAGCCCTCAGACCAGCAACAACAACAAAAAAATCATAAAACATAAAATGTTGGCTGGGCATGGATGGTTTATGCATTTAATCCTAGCTACTCAGGAGGCTGAGATCTGAGGATCATAGATTAAAGGCATCCTGGGTAGGAAAGTTCATGAGATTCTTACTACCATTTCACCAGCAAAAACATGATAACTCTTAAGTAGTAGAATACCAGTCTTGAGCAAAAAGCTCAGGGACAATGTTCAGGCCCGGAGTTTAAGTCCTACAATCAGCACATACATGCACACACACGCACACACGTGCATACACACATATGCAGTAGTAGACTAAAAAGAGGGAAATATAGCTGCTGGAAACTAACTGTAAAGGCATTGGGCCTCTCAGTCTCTGTGGCATTTCTGCCTTTGGGGTAAATGGCAGGATTCCTTTGTGAAAAGGGAATCTTCTGATCTACTAACAGCCCTAAGGGCTAAAAGCAGGCAGAAAGGTAAGGGAAGATTATAGTTTCTGTGGCTTGCTTTGGGGAAGAAAAATACTTATTTTGTCTCTCTCTTTCTTTCTTTTTTGTCACTGTTGGGGCTTGAACTCTGGGCCTGGACACTGTCCCTGATCCTCTTTCGCTTAAGGCTAGCCCTCTACTACTTGAGCCACAGGACCACTTCTAGCTTTTTTGAGTACTTTTTTGGCGATAAGAGTCTAGCAGCGTTTCCTGCCTGGGCTGGCTTTGATCTACAATCCTCGGATCTCGGCCTCCTGAGTATCTAGGATGACAGGTGGGAGCCACTGGTACCTGGCTGCTTTTTTTTTTTTTTTTGCCAGTCCTGGGCCTTGGACTCAGGGCCTGAGCACTGTCCCTGGCTTCTTTTTTTGCTCAAGGCTAGCACTCTGCCACTTGAACCACAGTGCCACTTCTGGCCATTTTCTGTATATGTGGTGCTGGGGAATCGAACCCAGGGCTTCATGTATATGAGGCAAGCACTCTTGCCACTAGGCCATATCCCCAGCTCCTGCTTTCTACTTTTTAAAAATATTTTTTAGCTAGGTGTCAGTGGTTCAGGCCTGTAATTCTGGCTACTTAGGAGGTTGAGAACTACGTATTGAAGTTCAGCCCAGCAAGAAAGTTTATGGGGATTTATTTCCAATTAACTAATAAAAGCTGAAAGTAGAGCTGTGGTTCAATTGGTAGAGTGCCAGCCTTGAGAGTAAAAGCTAAACATGAGTGTGAGACCCTGAGTTCGAGCTCTAGTACTAGCACAAGAGAAGAAAGAAAGAAGAAAAAAGAAAGGAAGAAGGGAAGGAAGGAAAGAAAGAAGGGAGAAAGAAGAAATAGACACTAACTACATACATGATTAGAACTAAAAGGAGAGTTGCTTTAGGAATTGAGGTAGCAAGAATAGTAATAAGAGTTACATTTAGCTGGGCACCAGTGTGTCACACCTGTCTAGCTAATCAGGAGGCTCAGAGCTGAGGATCACAGTTTGAAACCAGCCCAGGCAGGAAAATCCTACTCAAATACTGCATGTGGAGCTGTGACTCAAAGTGGTAAAGTGTTAGCCTCGAGTGCAAAAGCTCAGGGACAGTGCCCAGGCTCTAAGTTCAAGTACTATAACTGGAAAAACAAAAGTTACATTTACTGTGATCTGTAATCTACAGGCGTCAGCTACTAGCCTGAGTCCCTTATGCTTCCTTCATGATGATTTCATTTAATCTCTAACATTTAATCTTCCAGAGGCTTGTGAGGAATTTATTATTGTTACTCACACTGGATCGCAAAAAGGTGACTTTCTCAATCCAATGCACTCAGTGCATTTCGTTAGAATTTTTCCCAGGGGTTTACCCCCAACAGTTGGAACTCCAAGCTCCTGCCCTTTGGTGATTGATTCAGTTCTTTTCTAACCCTTAAATCTTTGGCTAGTTTGACTATGAGTGAATGTTCAGAATTCAATTTTTCACCAAAATTTTACTGAGAGAACTTAAAGAAGACCTCAGTAAGTGGGAAGCTGTTGCTATGGTTTGAAAACTTAATGGTTAGAAATTTAATTTCAATGCAATCCTGTTGCCAGGTGGTGCCTGTGAGAGGCGATCGGGCCAGGCTACTCTGCGCCCCCTGGTGGACTCATGCGGTTACTGCAGCGATGGGTTTCCCTTTTTCTGGTTGTTGCTCTCCCATTGTGCAGCTGCTTTGTCTTGTCACAAAACAAGAAGCCCTTACCAGCTGTCAGCCCCTCCATATTGAATTTCTTTTTTTTTTTTTTTTTTGGCCAGTCCTGGGCCTTGGACTCAGGGCCTGAGCACTGTCCCTGGCTTCTTCCCGCTCAAGGCTAGCACTCTGCCACTTGAGCCACAGCGCCGCTTCTGGCCGTTTTCTGTATATGTGGTGCTGGGGAATCGAACCTAGGGCCTCGTGTATCCGAGGCAGGCGCTCTTGCCACTAGGCTATATCCCCAGCCCCATATTGAATTTCTTAGCCTTCAGAACTGTAATAAATGTCATCTCTTTATACAATGTACTATCTATAGTATTCAGTTGGAGCTGACTAGAACACACCTACCTTGTTCTTGGGTGGAAAGAGTCAACATTGCTCAAATGTTAAAAGTTCTCCAAATTGATCTAGGCATTCAATGTAGTCCCAGTTAAAATCCAAACTGATTTGCTTTTCAGGCCTGAGACTAGGACTCAAACTCCATTACCTGCCACTATTGCTCCTTGAATAGCGCTCTACCAACTGAGCCAAGCCGCCAAATCCTCCTCACAATTTTTTTTCTGCTTACCCTATATGACTGTAAGACTCACTAAACAAGTGCTGGGGTTCAGCCCAGGCAGATTAGTGTGTGAGAGACTCTATCACCAATTAATCAGCAAAATGCTTGACTGGAAGTGTTTGTTTGTTGGTCACGAGGCTTGAACTCAGCCTGGGATTGGTCCCTGAGTTTCTTTGCTGAAAGCTAGCACTCTACCAGTTTGAGCCACAGGGTCACTTCCATTTTTTTTTTTAAAGTGGTAAACTGGAGATAAGAGTCTCATGGAGGGCTGGGAATATGGCCTAGTGGCAAGAGTGCTTGAGTCGTATACATGAAGCCCTGGGTTTGATTTCCCAGTACCACTTATATAGAAAATGGCCAGAAGTGGTGCTGTGGTTCAAGTGGCAGAGTACTAGCCTTGAGCAAAAAGAAGCCAGGGACAGTGTTCAGGCCCTGAGTCCAAGGCCCAGGACTGGCAAAAAAAAAAAAAAAAAAAAAAAGTCTCATGGAGGAGCTGTGAATATGGCCTAGTGGCAAGAGTACTTGCCTCATATACATGAAGCCCTAGGTTTGATTCCTCAACACCACATATATAGAAAAGGCCAGAAGTGGCGCTGTGGCTCAAGTGGTAGAGTGCTAGCCTTGAGCAAAAAAAAGAAGCCAGTGACAGTGCTCAGGCCCTGAGTTCAAGCCCCAGGACTGGCAAAAAAAAAAAAAGAGTCTCATAGACTTTCCTGCCTGGGCTGGCTTCAAACCTCAATCTTCAGATCTCAGACTCCTGAGTAGTTAGGATTACAGGTGTGAGCCACTGGCATGTAGCATTTTTTTGTTTATTTTGTTTTATTGGTGCTGGTCTTAGGGCTTGAACTCCAGGCACTCTCTTTCATCTTTTTCCCTCAAGGCACTTGAGCCACATCTTCAGTTTGAGCTTTTTTTTTTTTTTAATCTTTTTTTCCTTTTTTATTGAGTTTAAGTAACTACATATATTTCACAGTATACATTTTAACCTTCACAATGATGAAAGTCATCATTCTATTTTATAAAGCTTACGAACTTCATGAACTTTCACAATAAAACTATTTCTTCCACATTGGGTGATATGTACATTTCTTTCCTTTTATTTAGTATCATGTTCCCTCTTTCTCTCTCATTCCCTCCTTCCCATCACCACCCTTGAGTTGCTCAGTTCACTTTCATCAATGTCCAATGTAGCTGATAGGCCAACCCCTCTGCTCTATTTTTTCCCCCTCACCCTCTTTCTACTCATTTTGTGCTCCCGTCAACCCAGCTTCCCTTATATACCCATATATAGGTAAGGAATATAGGGTCATCTAAAAATAATAAGACAATTTCAGAAGAGGTCCTTTGTTTCTTATCTTTGGGGTTCTTTTTTTATTTTTTTCCAGTTCTGGGGCTTGGGACTCAGGTCCTGAGCACTGTCCCTTGCTTCTTTTTGCTCAAGGCTAGCACTCTACCTTTTGAGCCACAGTGCCACTTATGGCATTTTCTGTTTATGTGGTGCTGAGGAATCGAACCCAGGGCTTCATGCATGTTAGGCAAACACTCTACCCTTAAGCCACCTTCCCAGCCACACCTGGCTTCTTTTTGCTCAAGGCTAGCACTCTACCACTTGAGCCACAGCGCCACTTGCAAGCTTTTTTTCTATATATGTGGTGCTGAGGAATCGAACCCAGGGCTTCACGTATACAAGATGAACACTTTACCACTAGGCCATAGTCTCTGAGCCTTCATTGTGCTCAAGGCTAGGGAGCTACCACTTCCGGTTTTGAGTGGTTAATTGGAGATGAGTCTCATGGGGACTTTTCTGCTCTGGCTGGCTTTGAACTGCAATCCTCAGATCTCAGCCTCCTGAGTACCTAGTAATACAGGCATTAGCCACCAGTGCCCAACTTACTTTATTATTTTATAATATACGGTGTGGCAGGGGGAGTGTTAATTACTTGAGTCACATAGAGCACATTTTCTTTTTCTCTTTTTCTTGGTTGGTTGTGGGGCTCGAACTCAGGGACTGGCTTCTCTCTCTGAGCTCTTTCACTCAAGGCTAGTGCTCTACCACTTTGAGCCACACTGCCACTTCTGGTTTTCTGATGGTTAGATGGAGGTAAGAGCCTCACAGACTGGGCTGGCTTTGAACCGAGATCCTCAAATCTCAGCCTCCTGAGAAGCTAGGATTGCAGCCCTGAGCAACCAGTGCCCTGCACAAGAGTACCTTTCTTTTTGGACAATGCAGAGTCTAATTCCTATGCAGTACTTTTCGACCCCTTTGCACTTTTCCCATTCTACTTTCTTTTACAGTCCCCTACAACTCAGGGATCATTACCAGTAAAATCATCCAGTCTCAATGTCCACCCTCTGCTCCAATGGCAACCTGGCTCCCAAAAGAACCCGTCCACTAACTGCACACTCTCCAGTATGGTTATTTGGAGCTGGGGTCTCAGATTGGTAAAAGAATTTACTAAAGAAGTAGAGCTGTAGCTCAAGTGACAAAGTAAAAAATAAAAAGGGATAGGGCCCAGGCTATGAGTTCAAGCAGCAGTACTAGTGCAAAAGAACGAAAAAGATAAAAGAACTGGGCTGGGAGTGTGGCTTAGTGGTAGTGCTTACCTAGCATGCATGAAGCTCTGGGTTCCATTCCTAAGAACCACATAAATAGAAAAAGTTGGAAGTGGCGCTGTGGCTCAAGGGGGAGAATTCTAGCCGTGAGCAAAAAGCAGCTCAGGAACAGTGCCCAGGCCCTGAGTTCAAGCCCCAGGACTGGCAAAAAAAAAAAAAAAAAAAAAAAAAAGAAAAAGGAAGAAAAAAATAATTTATTAAGACAGGAGGCTAGGAGATAAATAGGTTTATTAGGATAGTGGTAGAGAGCCTCATCTGGTTGCTAGCCCTCCAAAAGGGCACAGCCCAGCAGTGTTTAGACAGGGTACACAGGGGATTTTGTCTTTGGCTAGGTTATTTTGTATTGGCTATTTCCTGTGTTGTGGAATCTACTGCTCATCTAGCTGTCTCATTCAAAACAAAAAAATGACATCAGCTAGGCGCCAGTAGTTTATGCCTGTAATCCTAGGAACTTAGGCTGAGCAGTGTAGATGGCGGGTTAAAAGCCAGCCCTGCACACAAAATTGGAGGATCTTATCTCTAATTAACAAGCAAAAAGCAGGAAATAGAGGTGTGGTTCAAATAAGTAATGTCAATCTTCAGTTAAAAAAAAAAAAAAAAGCTAAGGGACAGTGAAGCCTGGAGTCCAAGCCCCAGTACCTACACAAAAGGAAATTGGGGGCTAGGAACGTGGTTTAGTGGCAGTGCTTGCCTAGCATGCACTAAGCCGTGAGTTTGATTCCTCAGCACCACATAACCAGAAAAGGCTGGAAGTGGCACTGTGGCTCAAGTAGCAGAGTGCTAGCCTTGAGCAAAAGAAAGTCAGGGACAGTGCTCAGGCCCTGAGTCCAAGGCCCAGGACTGGAGAAAAAAAAAAAAAAAAAGAGGAAATTGGGAGTTAGAAGCCTAACCTAGGGTCACACAACCATTAAGAGAGGTGGAATTCACAGCCTGGAAATCAACCCTCTTAGATTTCTTTGGTTGTATGGTTTGAGCCCAGGGCCTGGGCACTGTCCCAGAGCTCTTTTGCTCATGGCTAGTGCTCTACTTTGAGCCACAGCTCCACCTCCAGGTTTCTGGTCAATTGGAGATAAATCCTAGACTTTCCTGCTGGGGCTGGCCTTAGACTATGACACATAGTTACACTATGACACATAGATCTCAGCCTCTTGAGTAGCTCCCATTATAGGCCAGGATCAAAAGCAGTTGGTTCTGTGTAACCAGGACTAGGACTCAGAAAAAATAAAGGGGGGAGAGCACTAAACACATAGGCAGTTAATATTTCCTTAACAAATAAGTCCAGATTTTAGCCTCAATTCCTTCATTACCGCCCAGGAAGGCCATATAAAACCATTTGGCATGGCAGGACAGACAGGATGCTTCCCCACAGCTGTGCTAAATGAACTTTTTTTTTTTTTTGCCAGTCCTGGGCCTTGGACTCAGGGCCTGAGCACCATCCCTGGCTTCTTCCCGCTCAAGGCTAGCACTCTGCCACCTGAGCCACAGCGCCCCTTCTGGCCGTTTTCCTTATATGTGGTGCTGGGGAATCAAACCAGGAGCTTCATGTGTAGGAGGCAAGCACTCTTGCCACTAGGCCATATTCCCAGCCCCTAAACAAACGTTTTTGTGACAGTCCTGGGTCTTGGGATTCAGCACTGTCCCTGGCTTAGGTTTGCTCAAGGCTAACACTCTGCCACTTGAGCCACAGCGCCACTTCTGGCTTTTTCTACGGATGTGGTGCTGGGGCTAGGCAAGCACTCTACCACTAGGCCATATTCTCAAACCAAGATCAACTTTTTTGTTATGGCCCTTGGCATTAGATTTCCGTCATAGCTACCAAAATAATATTCTCAGCCAGGGGCTGACTGAGGCACACCTGTGATCCTAGCTACTTAGGTGGCTGAGATCTGAGGATGGAGGTAATCTTGAGCAAAAGCAGATCAGGAACAACACCTAGGCTGAGTTCCAAGTCCAGGACTACCCCCACCCCACAAACACCAAATATCTGGAAGTAAAGGATCACAGTAAAAATATACACTAAAATCAAGCCCAGCACAGCATTTTAAATGTTTAATAGAAGTCTTTACAGAGCGAAGATGAAATCTCATCTCCTTTGGCCTAGGAGGACTGTTTCAAGGTATTTACAATTAAGCTGCTGCTGTTTCAGTACAAGATTTGTGGCATATGCTGACCTGTTAATCTGGGCTCATTAGCATGAAGTTAAATGGACTTCCAAATACTATACACACCTTCCTTGCTGAAATATTTCCTTAAGACACCTTTAAAAAATATGCTTGAACTATAACCACCCCCCTCCAAGTCTTTTTTTTTTCTGCCAGTCCTGGGGCTTGAGCACTATCCCTGGCTTCTTGAGCCACAGCGCCACTTCCGGCATTGTTTATGCCCAGGGCTTCATGCATGCAAGGCAAGCACTCTACTGCTAAGCTATATTACCAGCCCCTCCCAGAAGTCTTGAATGTTACATTCCCTGTTAAACTCCCAGCCCTATGTTCTTTTATCTATATTTTTCTTTGTTCCAGGAATTCAACTCAAGCCTCATATATACACATTGCCAAGCTCCCTCCTTTTGATGCATTTCCAGGGTGCCAACTTAAAACTTGGATAGGTTGAGATACCCTACCCTTCTCACATAGACATGCAAAAATCCCTAAAGAAATATTTAACACGTAGAAATAAGTGGGAGCTGGTAAAGTGCTTGCCTAGCATGAATGAAGTCCTGGGTTTGACTCCTCAGTACCACATAAACAGAAAAAGCCTTAAGTGGTACTGTGGCTCAAGTGGTAGTCCTAGCTTTGAACAAAAGAAACTTAGGGACAGTGCCCAGGCCCCAGGACCAGCCCCCCCCCCCCCGCCCCAAATCTAACTGGTTAGCTTTTCCCTCCGTGAAAAGGCTATGGCACCACTTACTTGAACACTTGGCATAAATCACACAAAACCCCTATCTGGCACAAATTCATTCAACACAAAATATAAAGTATAATTTCCATTGATCTTTATTTTCCCCCAGAAAACAGCTTTTCTTCACTCTCTAAGTATCCAGTTCCTTACATGGGCTTTGGTGGAGGTCGTGGAGCAGCACCCTGGATGGAAAAAAAGATTACAAGGCCTTAGGTTTGATCCTACAAAAAGATAATGAATCAAAACCCCTCCCATCTCAATGTACACCCCAATGTACTTTAAAAACTGGCTAAAGTGGAGTAATACCAAACTATCCCATGTTAAAACAGGCTCTTTAAATATGATACGGTAACCCCTCTGTACTGCACTTTGACAATAAGGGGAAAAACAAAAGAAACAAACAAAAAAACAGGCTCTCATTTGAGAAGTCTCTAAGCAAATGTTTTAGGTGTCAATTCCTTTTCCTTTCTAGAATAAGAACATGATTTATTTTTCCAGAAGTCATTTTTCATTCACCACTCTGAGTATCTACATCCACCTTTACAAATACTTACAGCAGGTCTAAATCTGGGTGGGGGTGTTCGGTCTTTCCGGGCTTCACGAGATCGATTCCTGACCACCTTGCTGTGAATGGCACAGCTCACGCAGTAATGGAGCTTTACGTAGAGCTTGGGAAGCACATAAGCTGAGAAAACATTTTAAAGAAAGCATTAGGTGTTATATTAGCCATTCTGCATTAATTCTTGTTCATTCTGTCAAAGCTGATGTCTGACAGATTTCTGGTATCTGATATATGTAACTGCCGATGTCACAAAGAATACCACCCCAAGTCTAAGTTCACATTCTATATGTATGGAAGGTCAGTGCAGAGCCACCATTGCACACACACTGCCTGTATGTAGACAGGCCTGTAGTATGAACCCAAGCATATAGGAGAGCTCCGCTGAAGGAAAAAGAACCAAAGCTCTGAATTCAACCTCCAGCATGTAAAAAATGAGACCAATTCCTCCAAGTTTTTTCTTTTTCTGTGTAATCCCCTTCAGTGCCAGTGGCCCACAGGCAGAGGCCAGGCAATGGTTCGGGACCACAGTTTGCTCTGGCATGGAACACTATGAAAGGCCCACGGGGACGAGCCTGCCATAAATCCAACCCATGCATTCTCCAAGTTTTGACAGCTATATAACATCCATCCTCAAGAACCTTCTTGTTGCCTAAATAACAGTCAAGGCTTTTAATACACCATCGCAACTAGTTACACAAACCAGATTCTACCTCTAGGAACAGCTTCTGGAATCATCCCAAACAGTCTTGTCTGGTTTCAAACCTGAGTGGCAGCTGCTCAAGTCAACACCCACACCCACACAAACCCCTGCCCCAATGCTCAAAATGATGTAAGGCAGTAAACACAACATTCACTTTTACCAAGCACACGGAACTTTCCCCAACCTGTCCCGCAGCGACTAATTGGGAGGACAGGTTGAAAGGGCTGTAAGCACTGGGCTCTCACACTCAAGACTCACCGTCGAAGACACTCGCTTCGGAAATGTCCCTGACGGCAGCGGCCTCTACAATGTTCCGAATGACGAACTTCTTAATGGCCTTGTCCTTGGGCACGCAACGGGCGCAGTTTGTACAGCGAATAGGCTGCACATGGCCGCGGCCCTTTTTGGCTCGGCCGTTGTTCCTTCTTTTTTTCGTCTGCGTTAAAGTAAAAACTTTATTTTTACTGCCCAGGCTGAGAGCCAATTCCACCCCCCATCCCCCGCAGGCCCAGAAAGTGCCCACCAAACCCAGCGTCCGTCCGGGCCCAGAACGACACGCATATCTCCCCCCACCGTTCCCAGTATCCGGGCTCTTAAATCCCTACAAGCTGATAATCTGCTGCTTTTAGTTTGCACTAGGACTCCAGGCTCACCACGCGTGCGAACTCACCATCTTGGAAGCGAGGGCCAGAGAGAGAACCCGCCTCTCGGCCCAGGCCTCTTATATACACGAGATCCCTCCGCCAGCACAGGAAGAAATTTTAGAAGACGTATAATTCCAATAAAACGTAGTAAACCACTGAACTTAAAATTTCCTGGTTTTATTTAGCGTTTCTGCTAAAGTGTAAGATGGAAATAAATTCCTAGAATTTATTAATCTGTGGAGAGAAAAAAGTACCGATGGGACTTTTTAGCCTGCTTGCGGAAGAAGACTAGATTTATGTTCTCTACGTATCATGACGCGCTACCCCGGAAGTAGTTCTAGCAGAATAGCTTCCGATTTACAATCGTCGGTTGCGGAAATTGCCTGTTAGCCCTTAGTGTAGGAGAGCTGCATGCTGGGAGTTGTAGTACGAAGCAAGAGGCTCCACGCCTGGGCGCAAAGACCAAAGGGGGCGCCATACCACGGTGAGACGCCTTCGCTTCATTTCCATTAGACTAAGTGTAGGAAAGGCTGACTGGAAACCTTTTGTGTAACCGGGCGCTGGTGGCTTACATTTGCAATTCTAGGCACTAAGGAGGCTGAGATCTGAGAATCTCGATTCGAAACCAAATCTTCCCTCGTTAAGACACATCCTTGAGACTCTTATCTCCAGTTAATCAGCAAAAGGCTAGGAGTAGGGCCTGTGGCTCAAGCGGTGCAACTCCTGGTAGAGCTGCAGCCTTGAGCTGAAGTAGCTAAGCAAGACCACGAGATCCTGACTTAAAGCCCAGTACCTCCAGTATAAAGCCTCCCACAGAGGGGACATTAGCAATTGGGATTGGTTCTTAGCCTAGATCCTGCTAACACACTTTAAACTTGGGTTGCATTTTGTTTATATTCGATTTTTTTCTCCCTCCTTTGCACCGTTCCTCCATCCCTCCATCCATCCCTCCTTTCCTTCCTTTCCCTGAGTTTTTCTGCTTAAGGCTAGTAGTGCTCTACCACTTTGAGCCACACTTCTCCATTTCTGGTTTTCAGGTGGATAATTGGAGAAAAGAGTCTCATGGACTTTCTTGTCCCGGCTTGCTTTGAACTGTGATTCTGAGATCTCAAGCTCCTGAGTAGCTAGGATTACAGATATGAACCACATGCTTTCTTATAGGTAACCTCCAAAAATAACCTCTATTTGCCCCTCTATTTCTTCCCATCAAAGCCAGGAGAAAGGTTTGAGCCTTGAGCACCAGAGGCTATCTGTGGCCAGCCAATCAATTACTTAGTTGTCTCCACACTAGAGTGGCAAGGGAGACTCCTACCACTCAGAACCTAGTTGGAATAAATGGAAATGGGACATTCACTAAACGTTCATAAAATCTATTTTCTAACTTTCCACTTGAGCCACAACACCACTTCTGGTTTGTTTGTTTTTTTTGTTTGTTTGTTTGTTTTTGGCCAGTCCTGGGCCTTGGACTGAGGGCCTGAGCACCATCCCTGGCTTCTTCCCAGTCAAGGCTAGCACTCTGCCACCTGAGCCACAGCGCCCCTGCTGGCCGTTTTCCATATATGTGGTGCTGGGGAATCGAACTGAGAGCTTCATGTGTAGGAGGCAAGCGCTCTTGCCCCTAGGCCATATTCCCAGCCCCACTTCTGGCTTTTGAGTGGTTAATTGGAGATAAGAGTCTCAGGGGGACTTTTCTGCCTAGGCTGTCTCAAACCATGATCCTCAGGTCTCAGCCTCCTGAGTAGCTTGGGCTACAGGCATAAGCCGCCAGTGCGAGCCACCACTGTCCAGGTAATCCCAGATTTATTTAAATAGATTCTCTGAAGGATAGAGCCCACACATCAGTGTTTTGTAAAAAGCTGTTGTAGTGATCCTTCCTTGTTTCCTTCCTTCCTTCCCTCCCTCCTTTTTGCAGTTATCCAGGCTGTGCTCAGGCTCACAAGTCTTCTGCCTCAGTTTCCTAAGTAATTGGGATTATAGGTATAGGCTTCTTTAGGCCTTTTTTTTTTTTCTTGCCAGTCCTGGGCCTTGGACTCAGAGCCTGAGCACTGTCCCTAGCTTCTTTGCTCAAGGCTAGCACTCTACCACTTGAGCCACAGCACAGCCAGCTTTTTCTATATATATATGTGGTGCTGGGGAATCCAACCCAGGGCTTCATGCATGCTAGGCAAGCACTCTACCACTAGGCCACATCCTAGCCCCCTTTTGTTTTGTTTTTTTTTTTTTTTGGCCAGTCCTGGGCCTTGGACTCAGGGCCTGAGCACTGTCCCTGGCTTCTTCCCGCTCAAGGCTAGCACTCTGCCACTTGAGCCACAGCGCCACTTCTGGCCGTTTTCTGTATATGTGGTGCTGGGGAATCGAACCTAGGGCCTCGTGTATCCGAGGCAGGCACTCTTGCCACTAGGCTATATCCCCAGCCCCCCTTTTGTTTTTTTTTTATACATAAACACAGGTGTATTTTGCTATTATTAACTGTTACTCCCCCCTTCCTTCTCTTTTCTCCCTACAAACAGTCCCATAGTTACAATCAAGCTTTATACACTCTCTCTCTCTCTCTCTCTCTCTCTCTCTCTCTCTGTCTCTCTCTGTCCATTAAAGTCTAGCTACTGCAAATGAGTGAAACCATCCAATATTTGGCTTTTTGAGCTTGGCTTATCTGTTTCAGCATAGTGGATTTTTTAATTTTAAATTTTATTGTAAAGGTGATTTACAGAGGTTACAGTTACATAAGTCAGGTAATGAGTACCTTTCTTTCTTTCTTTTTTTTTTTTTTTTTCGTCATGAGGCTTCAACTCTGGGCCTGGGTGCTGTCCCTGAGCATTTTTTGTTCACAGCTAGCATTCTAGCACTTGAACCACAGTTCCACTTTTGCCTTTTTTTTTTTTTAAGTTTTCTTTTTTTGCCAGTCCTGGGGCTTGGATTTAGGGCCTGAACATTGTCCCTATACTTCTTTGTGCTCAAGGCTAGCATTCTACCTCTTGAGGCACAGGGCCACTTCCGTCTTTTTCTGTTTATGTGGTGCTGAGGAATCAAACCCAGGACTTCATGCATGTTAGGTAAGCACTCTACTGTTAAGCCACATTCCCAGCCCCACTTCTGCCCTTTTGGTGGTAGTAGTTAATTGGAGTTTAGAGTTCCATGGACTTCCTATACAGGATTGGCTTTAAACCATAAACCATGATCCTCAGATCTCAGCCTCCTGAGTAGTCTTTTTTTTTTCTTTTTCTTTTTTTAATATGTATTCCAGGGCTGGGAATATGGCCTAGTGGCAAGAGTGCTTGCCTCCTACACATGAAGCTCTCAGTTCGATTCCCCAGCACCACATATATGGAAAACAGCCAGAAGGGGCGCTGTGGCTCAGGTGGCAGAGTGCTAGCCTTGAGCGGGAAGAAGCCAGGGATGGTCATGCTCAGGCCCTGAGTCCAAGGCCCAGGACTGGCCAAAAAAAAAAAAAATGTATTCCAGACTAACCTCAAAATCACAATTGTTCTGATGTGGCCTCCCAAGAGCTAGTACTGCAGGCATGAGCCACCATACCTCACTCTCTTGGGCTTTTATTTCTTCACAAATAATTGTGATCATTCCTTTGTAGATATTTCTCCAATTTAATGAAGACTAGGCCCAATACTTGGCATTTATAAAATGTTTGAGTGGTGGATTCTGTTATTATCTTCATTCACGTTATTATAACTTGTATCTCTGGGTATAAAATGTGTTTTATAGCCAGACACTAGTGGCTCATGCCTGTAATCTTAGCTACTCAGGAGTCTGAGATCTCAGGATGACAGATTGAAGCCAACCCAGGCAGGAAAGTCATGAGCTTTTTTTTCTTTTCTCTTCCTCTCTCTCTCTCTCTCTGTCTCTGTCTCTCTCTCTTTCTCTCTCTCTCTCCCCTCTGTCTCTCTCTCTCTCCCCTCTGTCTCCCTCTGTCTCCCTTCTGTCTCTCTTTCTCTCCCCTCTGTCTCTCTTTCTCTCCTCTTTCCTCTCTCTCACTCTCGCCAGACCTGGGGCTTGAACTCAGGGCCTAGACACTGTCCCTGGGATCCTTTTGCTCAAGTCTAGCACTCTACCACTTTACAGCTTTTTCTGCAATTAATTGGAGATAAGAATTTCATGGAGGGCTGGGGATATAGCCTAGTGGCAAGAGTGCCTGCCTCGGATACACGAGGCCCTAGGTTCGATTCCCCAGCACCACATATACAGAAAACGGCCAGAAGCAGCGCTGTGGCTCAAGTGGCAGAGTGCTAGCCTTGAGCGGGAAGAAGCCAGGGACAGTGCTCAGGCCCTGAGTCCAAGGCCCAGGACTGGCCAAAAAAAAAAAAAGAATTTCATGGAAGGGGCTGGGAAAATGGCCTAGTGGCAAGAGGGGTGCTGTGGCTCAGGTGGCAGAGTGCTAGCCTTGAGCGGGAAGAAGCCAGGGACGGTGTTCAGGCCCTGAGTCCAAGGCCCAGGACTGGCAAAAAAAAAAAAAAGAATTTCATGGAGGGCTGGAAATTTGGCCTAGTGGCAAGAGTGCTTGCCTCATATACATGAAGCCCAGGGTTTGATTCCTCAGCACCACATATATAGAAAAGGCCAGAAGAGGCACTGTGGCTCAAGTGGCAGAGTGCTAGCCTTGAGCAAAAAAGAAGCCAGGGACAGTGCTCAGGCCCTGAGTCCAAGTGCCAGGACTGGCAAAAAAAAAAAAAAAAAAAAAAAAAAAAGAATCTCATGGATTTTCTGCCTGGGCTGGCTTTGAACTGTGATCCTCAGATCTACGCCTCCTATGTAGCTAGGGTTACAGGTGTGAGCCACCAGTGCCAGATTCTAGGAGACTCTAATCTCCACTAAATTAGCAAAAACAAGCCAGAAGTGGAGCTGTGGCTCAAGTGGTAGAGTGCTAGCTTTGAGCAGAAATTCAGAAACAGACCCTTGGCCCTAAGTTTAAACCCTAGCATTGGCATGGGTGGCACTCCCCCTACCCCTGTCAATTTTCTTTGCCAATCCTAGGGCCTGAACTCAGGGCCTGGGTGCTGTCTGCTCTCCTTGAACCTCTTTGTGCTCAGGGCTAGTGCTCTACCACTTGAGCCACAGCACCACTTCCAGGATTCTGGTGGTTAACTGTACATAAGAGTCTTAAGGGCTTTCCTGCCCGGGTTGGCAAACCACAATCCTCAGATCTCTGCCTCCTGAGTAGCTAGGATTACAAGTGTGAGCCTGGCACCGGGCTAAATGGGTTGTTTTGTTTTTGGCCTTAGTGTTTAAACTCAGGGCCTAGTGCTAGGTAAGCACTGACTGTACTATTTGAGCCATACCTCTAGCGTATGTGTTTTGCATACAGTCAGTATGTGGCAAGTATCGGATGAATCTCTACTTTTTTTTTTTTTTTTTTTTGCCAGTCCTGGGCCTTGGACTCAGGGCCTGAGCACTGTCCCTGGCTTCTTTTTGCTCAAGGCTAGCACTGTGCCACTTGAGCCGCAGCGCCACTTCTGGCCATTTTCTGTATATGTGGTGCTGGAGAATTGAATCCAGGGCTTCATGTATAGGAGGCAAGCGCTCTTGCCACTAGGCCATATCCCCAGCCCCTGAATCTCTACTTTGTATAAATAGGCAAGTCAGAGCCAAGGCTGGTGACTCGTGCTTGTAATCCTAACTACTCAGGAGGCTGAGATTAGAGGATTGAAGTTGGAAGCCAGCCTGGGCCACAAAGTCCCCATGAAACTCTTATTTCTAATTACCCACCCAAAAACCAAAAGTGATGCTGTGGCTCAGTGGTAGAGCCGTAGCCTTGAGCACAAAGAGGCTCAGGGGCAGTGCCCAGGTCCTGAGTTCAAGCCCCACAACCAATAACAACAACAGAAAAGATAGGCAAATCAGGTTTTATCCCCTCCGTCCTGATGGCATTCCTGACAGGAAAATCTCCTTTACTTCCATTTTAGATAGGTCTTCTGTTTTTCTCCAACAACAACCTGAGCATGAATGCCTGTTTCCTGTCAATGTAGACTTGTACATCTCCTATACTGATTAATACAACATGCTTCAAGAAGTTGCCCTTCCTCCCAGTTGAAGGCAAGGCAAAGGAAGTCTGCAGGAACACCCAGGGGTGTTAAATTACTCATGTTTATTTATAACAGACCTTCAGCCAGTACAGTACAAAACTTACAGTAGTATATCTCCGTTACACAAATATTTACTTACAATATATTACATATACAAAATGCTTTGCAATAAGTCTCAAAAGCTAGCTTCACTCCTCTTGAGAAAGGAGAAAAACTCTTTAAAAAAGAAGGGACTGGGTGGGCAGAGAACCAGAAGAAGAGAGGAGGTAAACGGGTCAAAAAAGACACCAAACAGGCCACAAAGGAAACCGTGGGAGAGGGGAGAAGAGTGGTATTGCACTTGCTTCTGTATTTTGTTTTTTATTTATGTTTTTGTTCTTCATAATTTCTGATTAAAAATATAGATGTTTATATATTATGTACACATGGAAAGAAGCTGCCAGAAGTATTACAAAAATTCCACCTGCAGCTTGGACACTGACACAAAAAACAAAGGTCTGGAAAAGTGTCTATTTAGAAATTCTTCTTTTTTATTTTTTATTTTTGTAGTGATGATTTTGAATAGCAGTATAAAAGGAAACACCTCTTTTCACCAGGTGGGTTTCAGGGTAGGTGTGTGTTGTTTTTTTAACTTTTTTTTTTATGCAAAAGGGACTGGGAGAGAGCATGAGGAGGCTTGAGGCTCCAGAGCTGGAAGGCTCTGAAAAGTAGGACTTTGTACCTAAGACCCTGGTTAAAGTGCAGTGATGGTCTGGAGAGAGACCAGATGTCTCTCTCTCTTCTCCCTAGCACCTGGTCTTGCCCTTCCAGTGTCTGCTCTCAGGGGCACAGAGGTTAGCTTCAGAGCAGTCCTTCATGTTTCAGGAGGTTAGAGGTGCCAAGGCTGACTAGAAGAGGGGATGGGAATGCCCAAAGGCTCTGCTGCCCCTGAGGGAACTCATCCTTGGCATCCCCCCAAATGCACAGCAGACACAGAAGAGGTGGGAGGGGCAGGTCTAGTGGGAAGAGTGACCATAGAGTTCAGGAGAAGCCTGGATATTAACCTCATTCCAGTGCCCTCCTAAACAAGGAGCTGCTACCAAGAGGGAGCAGACCCTTCCCTCCTCCAGAGACCACTCCCTTCAGCTGACTCCCAGCTGGCCCTTGGCAACACCTGTTTATTGCGATGTTGTCAAGGAGGAAGAAATTGCCTACAAGGCCTCTCTGCCATTCTGGTTCTTCTGGGGAAACCAGAATATTGGGGGCAGGGGTGGGGGAGACGGAAAATGTTTTGTGTGTTTTGTTTTGTTTTTCCTTTCCTATGATACAGGTAGACTCTTCCAAGAACCCTTAAAAGCCCTAATCCCAGGGTCTGATCCTTAGCCCACCCTTTACTATTCCCCCCAAATATCCCTGAAAGGGAGTGAGAAAAGCAGGATAAGCAAAAGAGCTAATAGGAAAGGACACATAAAAAGAAAGATAGAAGGGAAGGGAAGAGAAAAGGATCAAGGGTTACAACTTATGAGGTGTTGTGTTTGGTTTTTCCTATTTTTTTTCTTTTTTTCTTTCTTTTTTTTCTTTTTTCATTAAACATAGAAAAACAGCCTTTGGTTTGAATCTCAAGGAAGCAGATAGTGATGATTGTGGCCTCGGGCAGGGAAGTCTTTGTAGAGAGAGATCTCTACTTGCAGTGGAACCGTTACTCCGCATGCCCCTTCTTCTGAATCCTTGGTTATCCAAATAGCTAGGGGTCTCTGCAGCCACCAGGGAAGAGTGCCCGCTGCCCCGTGTCTGTGGGCTGAGTGTTGGAAGGGCAGTAGGTGGCCCTCCCTCCCCCCAGTTAGTTGTGCCTATCCCATTCTTGTTGAAACAAGGGTGGAATAGGTGAGAGAAATATGCCATTGCTCATCCTGGGAACATTTTTGGTTATACTGAAAAATTAGAAGAGAGAAAAAAAGACACCCTTTTTCTCCTGGCCTTGGGTGAAACAGGGCCGGGGCGCCTAGGAATGAGAGGGTTAATGAATCCTGCTGGGAGGGAGAGGAAGAAGGCAGCAGGACTGAGGGCTTGGGAACCCTGGGTGTTGGACAGTGACCCGCTGCTTTCTCCTGGGATGGGGACTGAAGGAGTCCCTGAGAACCAAGGAAGGTCACTAGGGTGAAGAAGTTGGAGAAGTGGAGGAGAGAGATTTTGACCCACCCCCTTTCCATGCCCTGGTTCCCAACTAGGCACCTGTGGCTCCCAGTGTGTCAGAGACAGAGGGCTTACAGACTTCTCCTTGGCCCCACAGAAGCTGAACTGGGGGAGCACTCCAAGGAGAGAAAGCCACCACGGAGTACTGCGGCAGGTTGGAGATTTAAAGTGGTGTTGAGGTATGGGTTGGGAGGGGGAAGAGCTATAATCACATCCTGGAGGGAGATCCTGAATGTAGGCTTTGGGGAGCTCATATTCCCCGGGGGAGGTCGGATCCTCCGACCACAATGCCTCGGGAGAGTTGCTTCAGCCTCTCTGACTTCCAAATGAGGAAATAAGTCATTCATTCAAGAATAGTGCAAGCTGCCTAAAGTGAGAGGGCACGAGAGGTATGGAGTACCAAGTTGAAGGGTCCCAGAGAGGAGATATAATGCCACAGAGCTAAGGTAGGGCCATTTGGGAGGTATGAGCATCAAAAGTGAAGAATCAGATAAGTTAAAGAGTGAGGATTAAAGCAAGAAGCTCAAAGTCTCTTAGGATAAAGAGGAGCTTCAACCCCTGGGGCTGTTGGAGGATGCTAGATCCACAAGAAACAAACAAGCAAAAAAAAAGATTAGGCCTAGGGGAGAAGGGAGCTGTGGGCAGGAGGGTAAGGTAGTGGTAAGAAACTACCATACATATATATATATATATATTTAAAAAGGCAAAAGAAAAATCATTAATAAATAACTCAGCAAATATGCTGAGAGGAAGATGAGAGGAGAAGTTTAGGACAAGGAGAAACATAAGCAAAAGACCTATTTCGTCACAATGCTTAACTCGGTCAGAGTAGAAGAGAACAGGTAAGCAGGGTCAGAGTTGGGTGTGAAGTCGGATGATGGCCAGGGGTGGCGGCTACAATACAAAACACCAGCGCTAGACACCTGGAGGTGGAGCCATGGAGTGGTGGGCCGAGGGCAGGGGGAGAGGTCACTAGCCCACCTTATGCTCCCCGCGGACAATGTGGGAAGAGAATTCATACCGGTCTTGGCTGTGGTAACCGCAGATGTTGCACTCGAAAGGGTCTCTGAAACCGTGGCAGCCCATGTGGATGGTGAACATGACGTGGTCCAGGAAGAGGATGCGGCAGTGTTCACACTTGAAGGCTTTCACGGGCTCACCGCTCTCACCCACCACCCGAAGCACTTCCTTGGAGGGGCCTGGGGTGCCCCGCAATAACCCCTCTTGTGGCTTGGGGTCCTCTTTGGCATAGGCAGGACTGTGCCGGCCCACCACTATGGTGGGAGGTGGCTGGGGTGGGGGACCCTGAGGCAGGGAGACCACCCCCCCAACCCGATCTTCATGGTTGCTCTCTGTGTCTGTGGAGTCCTGGCAGCCATTGCTGGGGGATGCCCCAGGGTCAGTCAGTGGGCCTCGGGCCCGGTAGAGGAGGGGACCTCCATCACCCAGGTCATCGGGTCCCTCTCCTGCTTCTCGAGACCCGGGGAGCTCCAGCCGACTGGGGAGGGGCTGCATCTGAGTGTAGACAGAGCTGATGACAGGCGTGAGTTCTGAGATGCAATTGGTTGGTGGAAGGCGAAGGGGACGCAGATGCTCCGTGCCCACAAAGGCCAGAGAACCACCAAAGCCAGGATCTAGGCCATGGTGTGCCACCAATTCCACATCCTTTTCATAGCCACCCGAGTTCACATCATAGGGGAGGTCCGAGAGGCTGAAGCGCATCTGTTTCTCACCTGTGAAGGAGAGGATCTGAGCAGGGCCAGCGTGCGAGAATTCCTGAGTTATGTTCAGGATGGCTTCTTTGTTTCCTTATCCAAGGGACTGGATCAACGTCATCATCATTTTTTATATTAGGGATCAAACCCAGGGCCTTGCACATGCTAAGCTCACACTACCTATATCTCTAACCTCTGGTAACATCACTTATTGCACCTCACTTATTTTTTATTTTATTTTATTTTTTTTGCAGGTCCTGGGGCTTGAACTCTGGGCCCGGGCTTTTTTTGCTTAAGGCTATCTACTGTTCTACCACTTGAGCCACAGTGCCACTTCCAGCGTTTTCTAAGTAGTTTACTGGCGACAAGAGTGTTATAGACTTTTCCTGCCCAGGTTGGCTTTGAACTGCAATCCTCAGACCTTAGCCTCCTGAGTAGCTAGGCTTACAGGCATGAGCCCCTGGCATGGGCTTACACCTCACTTATTAACTCTGAGATCAGGTCAGATCCTCTGTGGGACCATTCCCTGACTGCAGGCTGTCATTTTAGCAAAGGATTCCGTCTCATTCCACCCTACCTTTAACTGAGGGCCTTATGCTCTTGTTTAGCTTTTTTGATCAAGACTGATGCTCTACCACTTGAGTCACAGCTCCACTTCTTGCCTTTTGCTGGTTGGTTAACTGGAGATAAGTGTTCCTCAGATTTGTTTGCCCTGGCTAGCTCTGAACCTTTTTTCCTTTTTTTTTTTTTTTTTTTTGTACCTGTCCTGGGGCTTGAACTTAGGCTCTGGGCACTGTCCCTAAGCACTTTTTTTTTTTTTTTGCCAGTCCTGGGGCTTGGATTCAGGGCCTGAGCACTGTCCCTGGCTTCTTTTTGCTCAAGGCTAGCACTCTGCCTCTTGAGCGAGGAATCAAACCCAGCGCTTCTTATATACGAGGCAAGCACTCTTCTACTAGGCCATATTCCCAGCCTCCTGAGCACTTTTTTACTCAAGGCTAGTGCCTTGAGCCACAGCTTCACTTCTGGCTTTTAATAGTTAATTGGAGATAGGAATCTCATGGATTTGATCTTCAGTTCTCAGCCTCCTTAGTAGCCAGGATTATAGACATGAACCACAAGTGCTGGTGTCAGGTACACCCTACCTATCTTTAATTCCTTCATGATCCCCCATAAATATACATATATACTAAAGCCCTTGTTATTCTCAAGAACTGGGAGAGCCAGTCACCAGTGGTAATCCTAATTACTCAGGAGGTTGAGATCTGAGGATCGTGGCTCAAAGTCAGCCAAGGCAGAAAAATCTGTGAGACTCTTTATCTCCAATAAACTACTCAGTAAAAGCCAGAAGTGGTGCTGTGGTTCACGTGGTAGAGTGCTAGCCTTGAGCAAAAGGAGCCCAGGGATAGCACCCAGGCCCTGAGTTCAAGCCCCAGGATGGGCAAAAAACCAACAACAGCTGGGAGGGCCTGAGCCCCTGACCACCTTCCCTTACAATTGCTCCCCAGAGTCCCCAACAGGACTCCCTCTCTTCTCATGAGAACACTTTCCCATTTCACTCCCTCTTGTACTAGAGGTGAATTCTGCCAGGCTGCTTTCTTTGTCTAAATCAAATCTCCAGGTACAAACTGCTGATCTATGGCAACCAGATCTCAGACTTATTTGCACTGTAGCTTTCCAAGTGGACTCTTACCTACAAACTTCTGTGGGGTTGAGCGCTTTCGTTTGGTGAGGCTGTTGGCCAGGCGATCAATGAAAGTTGGCCGCTCAGATGATGAGTGCAGCATGGAGTCTGGCACCATCTCCAGGTCCCGGATTTCATCACCTAGTGGGGTGGGGTGGGGGGACAATTAGCAGAGTAGGGGTAGAGCTGGTTCCTTAGCCTGTGCCTAGAGAAAACCAGGGCTTTAGTTATCAGGGAAGGTTATACGCCTGGGAAACAGGGCCTCTGTTTACCCTACCTAAAGCTCATGCCAACAACATTTCACACTATTTGGGGACAGACATATATATAAAACTATGAAATATATATATATATACATATATATGTATGTATATATATAATATATATACAGAGAGAAAGAGAGAGAATTGTCATTTTGTTTTGTAGTACTGGAGTTTAAACCCAGGGTTTCACACATGCTAAACAAGTCTTCAACCACTAGAATCATGTCCCCAGCCTTTTTGTTCATATTTTCATTCTGGAGATAAGATCTTTACACTTTGTTCAGATTCGCCTTAAGCTCAAGTTCCTGCTGAGTAGCAGGGGATTCTGTGTACAAAACCAGGTCTGGCTACAGTTACATATGTTTGTTGCTGGGTAGTATTTAGACTGAGGCTCTAGACCCACACTTCCTATCTGTGGATTGGATTTCTCCATAGTTCCTAACACAGGGTTCTGCTCTTCACCAGCTGGGGTGCTTAAGAGAGTGCTCCTTATTCCAACACACCTTATTCCTTTGCAGGAGGAGGTGCTATATTCACCCTTGTCCTGCACTCCTTCTGGCCCTCCCCACAGCTCCCCCATGGTACTGCCCACAGCCCCACCTGGCTGGCCAGCCAAAGCTTGGGCTTCAGTGCTGAGACTCTGTAGGTAGTTGTGGCACCGCTCTTTGTGCTCCTCAAGGGTACTCTGCTGTTTGTAGCTCCGGCCACAGTAGTTGCACTTGTAGGGTTTGCCCACGGTGGGGGAGGAAACTGTGGAGGAGGAGGACAGCAGCAGTTACTTATCCCATGCACTGTCTTCTAGGAGCAAGCTGGGCTCTGGTGGCTCACACCTGTAATCCTAGCTACTCAAGAGGCTGAGATCTGAGGATCAGGGTTCAAAACCAGCTCAGCAGGAGAGTCCTTGAAACTCTCATATCCATTTACTCACCAAGAAACTGGAAGTAGAGCTGTGGCTCAAGTGGCATAGCACTAGCCTTGAGTCAAAAAAAGCTCAGGAAAAGTGCCCAGGTCCCAAGTTATAGCCCCAGGACCAGCAAAAAAAAAAAAAGAAAGAAAGAAAGAAAGAAAAGTCTGAGGAGCAGAATTGTATATGGATGAAAGTATTAACTAGACTGATTTTTTTTTTTTTTTGCTTCTTCTCTTTCCTCAACTCCATCTGTAATAATGGACAAATGAACCAAACTTGGGAATGAGGGTTCATGACCAGCTATGGGCGTGGGGTGGGGGCACACAGTGGTGAGCTTCCGGATGGCCAAGTTGCTGCTGGCCTAGGGACTTCGTAGGGGATGGACCCTGACAGGCAAGCAGGCCCCACCCAAGGATCTCAGAGTGTGGGGCCCAGCCTGTGGTTTAACCTTTCCATGTGGCAGGTGGGTGAAAACGTTGTTTATCAGACAAGGGGATTTTTTTGCTTACGAACTATCTGCTTTGATTTGGGGGAAATTGGTGGGCTTGAGTGACAGAAATGAGAGCCCTGAGCTCTGCCACGTGGGGAGAGGCAGTTTTTATTGACCTTTACTTCTATTTTTACTATAGCCCTAGTCTGGTTTTACCGCTTATTTTCTTTCTTTATTTTTTTTTTTCTGGTTCCCTAGCAAAATAGTCCCAGAAGGACCACCCCTACAAGAATTTATTTATTTTTTGCTTTTGTGGTGGTGCTTGGGTTTAAACTTATTGCCTTGTAGTAGTTAGGCAAGAGAAATTCTTCAAAGAGTAAAAGAATGAAAGAAAAGAAAAGTCAGGTACTGGCAGCTCACTCTACAATCCACTCTACTTGGGAGGCTAATTAATCAGGAGGACAAAAGTTCAAGGCCAGCCCAGGCATAGATGTGAGAACCCTTTTTCAACCACTAGTTGGTCACAGCGACATATATATGTCATCTCAATTATATGGGAAGCTGAGATAGTGAGGACTCCTGCTTCTGGCCAGCTCAGGAACCCACAACTCCATCTCAATGGAAGAAGCTAGATGTAGGGATGTGTACCTGTCATCCCAGGTACAATAGGAAGCCTAAAATAGGCCAATTGTGGCTAATGTGCTTATCCATGGAAAAGCAAGACCATGGTCAAAATGGGGGGAAAAGGCTGGAAAGTGTAGCAGTAGGACACTTACCTGCCTACCATATGTGAGGCCCTGAGTTAAACTCCATTACCACAAAGAAAAAGAAAAAAAAAAAAAAAAGGAAAAAGAAAAGCTGGGTGCCAGTGGCTCACACCTGGAGGAAGTTAAGATCTATGGATCACTGATCAGAAAAGGTCGCTGGCAGGAAAGTCATTGAGACTTTTTAACTTTAAAAAAAATTAATTTCTTTATTTTGCCAGTCCTGAGGCTTGAATGGGGGGCCTGGGCACTGTCCTGAGCTTCTTTTGCTCAAGGCTAGCACTCTACCACTTGAGCCACAGTGCCACTTCCAGCTTTTTCTGTTTATGTGGTACTGAGGAATCCAACCCAGGGCTTCATGCATGCTGGGGGAGCACTCTACTACTAAGCCACATTCCCATCACTGAGACTCTTATCTCAACCAAGCATAAAAAGCCAGAAGTGGCACTGTGGCTCAAGTGGTAGAGTGCTAGCCTTGAGCACAGAGAGGCTCAGGGACAGAGCCCACGCCTTGAGTTCAAGCTTCAGGACCCTTAAAACAAACAAAACACAAAACAGGAAATAACAGCCAGGTGCTGATGGCTTACAACGGTTATCCCAGCTATTCAGGAGACTGAGATCCGAGGATCACAGTTCAAAGCCAGCCCAGGCAGGAAAGTCCATAAAACTCTTATCTCCAATTTACCACCAAAAAGTCTGAAGTGAAGCTGTGGCTCAAGTAATAGAGTGTGTTAGCCTTGGGTAAAAGAAAAGAGCTCAGGCTAGCACTAGGCCCTGAGTTCAAGCCTTGTGATGACAAGAAAGAGAGAGAGAGAGAGAGAAGAAAGAGGGAGGGAGGAAAGGAAGGAAGGAAGGAAGGAAGGAAGGAAGGAAGGAAGGAAGGAAGGAAGGAAGGAAGGAAAGTAGAAGGTGAAATGACTGCTCTGTCACCTTAAGTCTTGGCTCAGAAGAATTGAAGAAAATAGAAAAATAGTGAGGATGGGGCTGGGAATATGGCAAGAGTGCTTGCCTCATATACATGAAGCCCTGGGTTCATTTCCTCAGCACCACATATATAGAAAATGGCCAGAAGTGGCGCTGTGGCTCAAGTGGCAGAGTGCTAGCCTTGAGCAAAAAGAGGCCAGGGACAGTGCTCAGGCCCTCAGTCCAAGGCCCAGGACTGGCAAAAAAAAAAAAAAAGAAGCCAGGACAGTGCTCAGGTCCTGAGTTCAAGGGCCAGGATTGGCAAAAAAAAAAAAAAAAAAAAAAAAAAAAAGAAAAAAAGAAAAGAAGCGAGGAAAGTTTCTGAAAACAGACCTTACTGGTTCTTGTCTTCTTCCTGCCTTTGTCAATGTTGAGCTCCTGCCTTCCTGCCAGTTCAGCTCCTGGTCCCAAGTCCAAGCAGTGAAATGCTGGACAAGAACTATTTGTCCAATTGATTATGTTCAAACAGCCACGATTGGGCAGGCTTGAAAACCTTGCCAATCAGTTCCCTCAGTCCTAAACCCTGAGCCCCAGGGGCTCCTCTCTGGGTTTGCTTCTGCCTCTGGGAAAGTAACACCCTCTTGGAATGGGGAAAAGAAGTGGGATGCTCTTGCTGTTTAGAGGCCCTAGGTTCCCTTTTTCCTAGTTTGGGGACCAGTAATAAGTGGCAGAGAGACCAGACTATGGTTTCTCAAAACCCCTAGTTCTGTGGAGTGGGTGGTGGTAAAGATGTTGTGAGGGTGTGGATGAATGGGAGTGGGAAGAGGACCTTTCCTTTCAGTGGGGCTCAGGAATGAGAAGGTGACAGGAGAAAGAAGTCTCTTGCATTCTCATGTTTATAAAACCAAAGTTGGAAGGGGTGAGGGGTGTCTATAAACCTAGCTAATTAGGAGCCCAAGATCTGAGGATTGTACTTTGAAGCCAGCCAGAACAGAACAGTCCATAGGATTCTGTGTCCAAAATGACCAGCAAAAATGCTGAATGGAAGTGTGGCTCAAGTGATAGAGTGCCAGCTATGAGCAACAAAGCTGAATGAGTTCAAAGTTCTGAGGTACAGCACTGGCATGAGAAAGAGAGAGAGAGATGGGGGGAGACAAAAGCCAATGCCAGGCTTGGTGCTTCATGCACACAATTCTAGCTACACAGGCTAAGATCTGAGGACCATGACTGGAAGCCGGGGTGGGGGTGGGGTGGCTGGAAAGTCCCTGAGACTCTTATCTCCAATTAACCATCAGAAAATGGAAGTGGTGCTGTGGCCCAAAGTGGTAGAGCACTAGCCTTGAGCAAAAAAGCTCAGGGACAGTGCACAGTGCCCAGGCCCTGCATTCAAGCACCAGGACCACCACCAACAACAACAAAAAAGATGATTGCCCAGGCCCCTTTTGATTCATGTTGTAGAGTATGGCAGTAAAATGCTTGAGCAAGGAGTCCCCCTAAATTCTTCCTAGGCCCTAATGTCCTAAGTAGGGCTTAGAGAGACAGGACCCTAATTGCCCTGTGATTGCTCTGTGAGTGTTTCTTTTGTGACAGACCCTCTAACTGCCCAGGGTAGAGAAGTGCTGGAGCTCTAGTTACTGGGTGTGCCAGGGTCCCACTTTCTCTCCTTCTGCTGGATGGTCACTGACCTGAGTGTGTGCGGAGGTGGCCAGTGAGTGCGTCACGCCGTCGGCAGGCATAGTTGCAGAAGGGACATTTGAAGGGCTTTTCCCCAGAGTGCAGCTTGATGTGGCGCAGCAGATTCCCCTTCTGGGTGAAGGAGGCGCCACACTGGTTGCAGTGGAAGGGCCTCTCACCTGCAAGTGGAAGCACAGGTCCTAGAGGACTGGGCATGAGGAGTAGTGACCGCTGGACCCTGCTCCTCACCCTGCCAGGGGAAGGTTCTCCCAACACATGTGGAGGAATGTGGCATATACATGAATCCTGCTTTACAGACTTCACTTGGGGACAGGCCTATCCTGGGAAGGTATAGATTATAGGTTCATGGAAAGAAAGGGTACCAGGCCTGGAATAACAGGCTAAAAGATGGTTATCCTCTGTGCCCCAGACGCTATGAGTTTGAGGAGGATGATCCTAACAGGCTTCAGTTTTCTATACCTCTTTTAGAAAACATCATAGGATGAGTGTCAGTGGCTCACGTCTATAATTCTAGGCAAAGATCGGAAGGATACAGCTCCAAATCAGACCAAGCAAAAAGTGAGGGAAACCCTCATCACAACCAATAGCAGAGTGTGGTGAACACCAGTTGTCCCAGCACAGGGAGCATACATGAGAGGATCATGGTCTAGGTTGGCCAAGGCAAAACAAGACCTTATTTCAAAAATAGCCGGAAGAGCTGGCTGGGCTCCAGTGGCTCAGCCCCATAAATTCTAGTTACTCAGGTGCTCAGATCTGAGTATCAGGGTTTGAAGCCAGTTTGGTCAGAAAAGTCCATGAGACTCTTATCTCCAGTTAACCACCCAAAAACTGGAACTGGAAGTAGAGGTGTGGCTCAAGTGATAGAGTACTAGTCTTTTTTTTTTTTTTTTGGCTAGTCCTGGGGCTTGGACTCAGGGCCTGAGCACTGTCCCTGGCTTCTTCCCGCTCAAGGCTAGCACTCTGCCACTTGAGTCACAGCGCCAGTTCTGGCCATTTTCTATGTATGTGGTGCTGGGGAAATGAACCCAGGGCTACATGTATATGAGGCGAGCTCTCTTGCCACTAGGCCATATTCCCAGCGCTAGAGTACTAGTCTTGAATGAAAAAGCTCAAGGACAGTGACCAAGCCCTGAGTTCAAGCCTCTGGACTAGACTGACACATACACACACACACACACACACACACACACACACACACACACTCATTCTCTCACACACACAGACAGAAAAACAAAATTGAACAAAAAAAGGACTAGAGGTAAGATTTAAACAGCAGAGCCCCTAGCAAGTGGGAAGCCCTGAGTTTAAACCCCAGTACCTCCCCCACTAACACACACACATATACACACACACACGAAAGGGAAGACCCAAATAATACCCAGAATTGCTATAGCATTCTTTTTCTTCTGATTGAACCCAGGGCCTCAACCATGCTACCAGTGATATATATACACCAGCCCCAAGGATACTTCTTGAAGCTGCCCTTCTCTCTCATATCCTGAGAGAAAAAATAGCAACAATAAGAAAAGTACCAGAGGGGCTGGGAATATGGCCTAGTGGCAAGAGTGCTTGCCTCTTATACATGAAGCCCTGGGTTCGATTCCCCAGCACCACATATATAGAAAACAGCCAGAAGTGGCGCTGTGGCTCAAGTGGCAGAGTGCTAGCCTTGAGCAAAAAGAAGCCAGGAGCAGTGCTCAGGCTCTAAGTCCAAGCCCAGGACTGGCAAAAAAAAAAAAAAAAAAGAAAAAAGAAAAGTACCAGAGGTACTTTTTTTTTTTTTGGTCAGCCAGAAAATATTTTGGATGTGACCCTTCTATTTCTGAGGCCACTCCAACATGGCCTCCTCCAGCCCTCTAACTGCTATTGTCCCACCACTGCCCTCTACCTGCCAGCCCTACTCCTGGCCTCCTCCCTGAAATGTTCTGGCGTACTCACCAGTGTGACTGCGCTTGTGCACCATGAGCACGTTGGGTCCGATACAGACCATGCCGCACACGTCACACTTGAGCTTGCCGTTGGGCAGCCGGATGCCACCAGGGGAGTGAGGCTCTGGCCCACTCCCATCACAGTAGCCCAGGGGCTCAGACAGCGAGTCTTCCACAATCACGCTGTCATCCTTTTCCAGGAGCCGCTCGTCTGGTCCCAGCAATCTGCTTGACTCCTCATCGCTGTACATCTCCACCTTGATGGAGTTGGCTGGAAGTGGGCATGATGTTTAGACTAGAGACAGGCCAAGAGGGAACCCATCCCAGGCCAGAATGCCACTCCTGAAGCCCCACAATGGTGTCTTTAGGCCCAAAGACATATAGGCCTTTAGGAGGGGCCAGTGCCCTAGCTTCCCTCAGTGATATACCAGAATCCGGCTAGAACCTGAAATAACCTTCCCATCTCTCTCACCAACCAGGAAAATAGGTACCAAGAAAAAAAGTTGGGGTATATAAGATGTCTTTTGACACTGGGGAGAGGTGGCCGCTTAGGAGAGTCTTTTTCTCTACTCTCTTGTCATTAAGAAAGATGTCCGGGTTGGCCCTGGGCAGGAAGCCAGCAAGTAACAGTGGCGGGAAAACAGTTCTAGGAAGGCTGAAAGGGGACAGCAGGCTCAAGAGAGAACAAAATTGAAAGACAGGCATGCTTCACATGCTCCTCCTAACCCATAGGACTGAACCCCCTAGCCATCTCCACTCAAATCTAAGGGGGTATAAGAGGGGAGGGAGGAGCCAAAGGAGCCATTGAGGAGAAGGTTTTGGCTGTAGCTCTGACCTACATTCCTGGCTATTCCAACCATTTAGAGAATGTCACAGATCTAGGGCCAGATGGGGAGGGGCAGTAAGGGGAACCCTGCCTGGGCAGGAGAGGGATTGTGTGGAGATGGGAAGTACTTCTACTCTCTGTTTCCTACCTATTTCTACCTAATGACCATTTATATCAATCTGCTTCTCTAGTTATAGAATTTCTCCTTGGAGCCCATACCCATAGACCCACCCTATTCTATTGGCTTTTTTTTTTTTTTTAGAAGCCTGGGAATCCTGGATGCTGGATTCCTTCATGTTTTCAGGGACTCTGGGTAGGAAATCATAGGAAAGAGACCATGAGGAAATGGATGCCAATGGAAGGTAAACTGAAGGCCCAACAAAAATGGGGGTGCCTAATGCCAGGAGGGAGGTAGGGGGTTGTACTTACCACTGAGTGAGCGGCTGGGAGAAGAGTGCTGGCTGTTGGGGGTGCTCACTGAGGGGCCCACTGGGGCCCCAAGGAACTCCTTCTCCAGAGATGAGTCCCCGCTACCTTGGAGGAGAGAACAAGAGGGCAGGTAAAACTGGGGCTGCACTATCTACAGTCCATAGCCTAATCTTTAAAAAAAAAAAATCCAGTTAAAATCTTATAAGCATTTATTCTACAGCCATGTACAAAGCAGTGTCATACGCTGGGTACCATACCTTATATCCGCACCAGCCTGGTGTCAGGTGCTGCCTTCCGTTAACTCAGGGGTTGGGCCTCGCCTACCCTGCTTTATCTAGGCCTGAAGGGAAGAGCATCACTGCCTGACGTCTGCAGGAAGCAAAGCGGGCTGGTGTTGTGCAGGCCAGGGTGGAGAGAAGACTGGGGGCCCGAGGTGGCCATAGTTCAGAACAGACAATTCTTCCCTACTGCTCCTCTCTGAACTCCCCAGTACAGTTTCAGGGACGGCTGGGAGGGCATCTCAACTAGTCTCGGAATTGAAAAAAAGCACTAGTAACAATGGTGGTGGCTGTTTACTGCATATGTACCATGTGCCAGACATTAATTTATGCTCTTGAAATAAATTATCTCCGCAACCACCCTATGAAATAGGTGCTAATACTATGTTAACTTTTCAGATGAAGTGATACAAAAGAAACTATGTTCCTGGGCTAAGCCGGTTGTAGTGAAACTGAGGTTGGATCACAGACAGTAAGTGTCCATATCCTTAACCATCGCTTACAGCCTGTAACTTTCCTGGAGGTGAGTTGGGCCCATTCAACTAAGTCCAGCAAAAAATTTGAGTACTCTAGACACTATCCTCTTAGCTAATCTGATTCTAATTACATATTTATTATTTGGTGTTCTTTTAAGTGTTAGCTATAAGCTTACTCTCAACATATTCATTTTAATTGGTTACAAATTGCTTTGTAAAAGTGCATTTTGAGAGCATTATAATGTTTGTAAAAATCAGATAACATACCTGAAAATGAGTGCCTTTAAAACAAATCCCTCCTCCCCACAATCTTCTGCACAAATATATGCGTGAAATAAAAAAATAGATGAAGATAAACATACACAAAGACTCAGATCACATATGTAGAGACACAGAAAGACAACATAGCTACTGAGATAAACACACCCACAGCCTGCTACATGATCTAACATGGACATGCATGAATGTGTATACACAGGCCTACATATGCAAGACAGAAAGAGAGAGAGAGAAAAAGAGAAATCCTAAAATTCATCCCTAAAGTCCACCTATTAGTATTTTACCCAATTGCCCAGCTATGCACATACTTACTTTCACAAAATAAAGATTCCATTATAAAATGGTTGGAGTCTTGGGCCTGAGGCAAGAAATCCGGAACACACCCTCCTGAGGGATCCCTCTCCAGCTTTGGTCAGTGGGAAGAAAACAACCACTCAGGACTTTGGGACCATTTCCCATTCATATCCTGTCCTAAAGTCCCATTTCCCCCATACTATCCCATTCAAGCCTAAAGAAATTTGTTCACAATCTATAGAAAAAGCCTTATGGCTCACATCTGAGTTTCCCCAGCTGTGCTCTTTAGGCAAGCCATGATTTCCTAAGAAAGTTGCCTAAGAACAGAACCACACACATATCATGAAGTGAGCATTTCAGGATTGTGGGTTAGGACTTGTAGACTCTGGACTGACTGGGAAATATACCCTTGCAATTAAGTGGTAAGAAGAGCTGAAAAGGGCATCTTCTTATTTCTTTTCAAACATTAATGCTGACTTGCTCCAATCACTTGATGTGAGAAAAGGGGGAAGAACAGGGCTCTGTGTCAGGTGCTGAGGCCTTGATCCTAAAAGGATGAGTAAGCTGCCTGGAAACGCATCCCTGTTGCCAGCTTACTAGGGCTAAGGCTGCCTTGGGGGTCCAGGGGCTCACTATCTGGGGGAAAATATCCTTAAAGGGATACTTGGGGACACTGAGAGGAAAGCATCCTTTGTGGCTCTCCCAATTAAGGCCTGGAAACAGGTTGAGAAAGCAGGAGCCTCGAGGCACACCAGTAATTCCAGAGGCTCTTTGATGCTGTTGACCTCCCTAGAATAAAGGTAAGAGGGAAAACAGGCTCAAGTCTACTATCATGGGACTAAAACCATAAGAATGTGTCTCTGTCAGGGGCCAGAAAATCCTTTGTGGGGCTCCAGGGATTTTGACATCTAGCCAGGGATGTGAATGGGACTAGAGTCAGATTTAGGAAATTCAGCAGTTCCCTCTCTCAGCCCCCAGAAACCCCAGTGAGGGAATTTCAAATGTCTGGGACTTCCAAAGAATTCCAGCCCATCAGAGCTAAGAATGTAGGCTACTCTCAGGTCTCAGAGACATTTTCTTGGTCAAAGTCATCACAGATGAACTGAATACCCAAGAGAGCCAAGCTAAAAATCATTGAGGTTGCCATGGGAGGAAACTGGAAGGTGGGCAAAGGGCAGAAAAGCAGGAGGGAAGGAACAGGGAAGCAGCGGACAAGCCAAATGTGTCTCACATGGGAAAAGAGACTAGCCCTTTGCTCTTGCCGCCCTTCCTCCATCCCTTCGGAGAGTGGCTGCCTCTAGGAATAGCCACGAGCTGGGGCCAGAGCCTCTGCACCTCTCTGCCAGGGGCCTCATCCTCCCTGCTTTCTCTGCTTGACCATGGGCTCCAGGTGGCAGGGAGGATGCCTGCTAGCCTGCTAGCAGGGAATAGTGGGGACCAGAGCAAAGAAAAGACGCCCATCCTCGGCTCTATTGTGGGGAGGAGGCTGAGGCCCCTCAGCTCCGGGTGTCAGGCTGAGGCATTTGCTGTCAAGGCTCCTCTTTCCTCCCCTCAATTCTCTCCACGACCCATTCCCACCCAGGCCTGTTTCAGCATTTTCACCTCCCCCAGGCAGCTCTACCTCTCTCCCCAAGGCCTAATCAAGATGTCACCACCAGCTCCCACTGTCCAAGTCTTTGCTTAGCAACACCAAACACCCTTGCCCATCCTCCAGCAAGTGGAAGGAGGAACGCCCCCTCCCCCGACACACACACACACACACACACACACACACACACACACACACACACATATCCTCTCCCTCTCCTCAGGCTCGGGAGTTGTTACTGAATTGGCTCCCTGAGCCCCAGCACCCCCTTCCCCCCCTCCACTGGCCGCCTTCTGCCTGAACTTACATTATCCTTCCCTTGCCGGTGAGACCCTGGGGTGCGAACGCGGCCGCCGCCTTGGAGACGGCGAGGGAGTGCGGGTGGTGTGTGCATGTCTGCGTCTCGGTGGCAGGCAGGGGTGAGCCCAGCCACTCACCTTCCAGGAAGCGTGGATTCCTGGAAGTGAGGGGAACCGCCGTCATTTCGCAGGCAGCAGCGGCGGCGGCGGCGGCGGCGGCGGCAGCGGTGGCAGCACGGTGAGCAGGGGCCCACGGCTGCAGCCAGCGAGAACAGCTCAGCCCAGGGTTGTATGTGTGTTGAGAGGGAGTGTGTGTGTGTGTGTGTGTGTGTGTGTGTGTGTCTAAAGGAGAAAAGAGAGAGAGGAGAACATGCTTGGATGTTCTTGGGGAGGGGGCAGGAGAAATCGTCTCTGTGTATGGTGGGGAGGGGGTGCTAGGCTACAGCATCCCCAAGACATTGCAGGGGGTGGGGGCTAGGGGGTGCACAGCGAGGGCCAGGCAGATGCCTTTGCCCTCCTGCCCAGCAGACAAAGAGGAACTGCACAACAAATGCTTGAGAAGCAAGTGTGTGTGTGAGTGTGTGTGTGTGTGTTAGAGAGAGAGAGAAAGAGAGAGAGAGAGAGAGAGGGAGAGAGAGAGATGGATGGGCCTGTGGTAGGAGGGAGAAGGGGGGGCGCCCAGGGAAGGCCCAATCCTCTGCCAGCTCGGGAAGCCAAGGCCCCAGAGGTCATGGGGCCCAGGACATGGGGCAGCTTCAAGGCTCTTGGATTGGCAGCAAGCCCCTCCCCCAGCTAATTCAGGATCCACATTCCCTTTTCCCTCTTCCTCCTTAGGTCAGGGGACTGAAAGCCCTCTTTCCCAGCAGGGAAAGCTAGTCTCACTCAGGGCCACAGATCCCAGGAAAAAGGCTGGTCCAGTCTCCCCACCTTCCCTCCCTTGAGTGCCCCAGGGGCTCTAGCTGCGACAGCCTTGGATTAATTTGCCCTGTATCAGGACAAGGCCTCTGCTCCATTCGCCTCCAGAGTAGCTGCTGACTGCTGAGCTGACCTACTTTGGATGACTACATTACATTTTCTGATTCCAAGAATTTGGAGGTGGGAGGGGCCATGAAACTTTGGGCTGCCTACCCCTGGATCCTTTTCTCCTAAGGTTCTCTTAAACATTTCACAGCTCCAAAATACTTGGAACAGCTCTGCTCAATTAACTGCCTGAGCCAGGTTTGAGCAACTCCATTTCCCTGGAAAGATAGGAGGACAGAGAGAGAGAGAGAGAGAGAGAGAGAGAGAGAGAGAGAGAGAGAGAGAGAGAGAGAGAGAGAGATCTGTTCTATAAATTAATAGACTTCTTTTTTTTTCTACCAATGGTAATGACCTGTACTTTTATGAAGAGAGGGGGAGAGGAAAAAGAAATGGACTTTTTGAAGTAGGTTCTCCCAAGTGGTAAAATCACTTTCAAGGATGGGAAATCTATCTCCTCCATCAGGTGTTGAGGTGAGGGTCAGCCACCTGGCACAGAGGCAGGGAACTGAAGTGGGAGCTGAGAAGTGGCTGTGGGTACCTTAGAAGGCTGTACATGGGGACCCATCCCTCTGCCTCTCTATCAGTGTAGGAAAGACTGGTCAGGGGTGGACCCTCAGATGCTTCTCAAGCGAACTGTCTCAGCCCTGCCCAGCCCTGCAGGGGGCACTCTTCAGAGCTAATGTTAGCTCTGCCTTCACTTGTTCTTTCCTGCTGAAAAGGTAGCTGCTGACATCTAGAATTCTGTTTGTTTTGTTTTTTGCCAGTCCTGGGCCTTGGATCTGGGACTGAGCACTGTCCCTGGCTTCTTTTTGCTCAAGGCTAGCCCTCTGCCACTTGAGCCACAGCGCCACTTCTGGCCATTTTCTATATACGTGGTGCTGGGGAATTGAACCCAGGGCTTCATGTATAGGAGGCAAGCACTCCTGCCACTAGGCCATATTCTTAGCCCCTGACATCTAGAATTCTAAAAACATGGATGAGGAGTTTGAGGCCTTTATTTTCAGTCTAAAAGAAAAAAAAAATCTGTGCAGATGCTACTTCTCATCTAGTAAATGCTAACCTGCTATCAGCAGGTAAACTTGGTTTCACAGGAAAGTGAAGCTAATATTCTTAGACATTCTGCTAGTATCCAGTATTCCCCAAAGACACTACTGAAAAGATTGTGTAGGATAGTTCCCTAACCACCTTACTTTCTTATTCGCCTACCCTACCTTGCCTACTGGATAATATCCAGCTCTAAAGCAGGGTCCTAGGTGTTGTTGCTCAATAGTGAATAGGCTTAACCTGAGCAGGAGGTAGGACTGGCTGGTTCCTCAGAAGTGCCATGATTAAATTCCAGTAAGGTTTCAATTGAAGCAGCTCACCTGGTCCCTGTCATCCTTTACAGCAGGTGATAGGTACTGAATGCCTATGCTAATCCAATTCCTTCCCTCCTTAAATAAGAAAGGGGTCAGAGTTGGCATCTAACTCTATGTTGCCAGAGATTCTCATGCATTCTCATCTGGTCTCCTTGACTGTATGCCAATAATTCCTTCATTAGTCCCACTTTATAGTAAATATATATACTTAAGGACTGGGTGCCAGTGGCTCATGCACATAATCCTAGCTACTCAGGAGGCTGAGATCTGAGGATCACAGGTTTGAAGCCAGCCCACGCAGGAAAGTCCATGTGTAGCACATATATGCTACATACATACATACATACATACATACTTCATTAAGGTCAATTCTATATTACTTTCAACTTTTCTTTTTCTGTTTTTGACTAGTACGTGGGCTTGAACTCAGGGACATCACACTTTCGCTTACTTTTGCTCATGCTTATTTCTGTTCATGGCTGGGGCTCTACCACTTGAGCTATGTTTCCAGCCTGGCTTTTGCTGGTTAATTGGAGATGGAGTCTTGTGGACTTTTCTCTCTTGGCTAGCTTTGAACTATGTTCCCCTAAGCCTCAGCCACGTAAGTAGCTACAATTAAGGTGTGTGTAAGCCACTGGCACTTGGCTTTTGCTTGAATTTATTTCTTTTTCTTTTTTACCAGTCCTGGGGCTTGACCTCAGGGCCTGAGCACTGTTCGTGGCTTCTTTTTGCTCAAGGTTAGCACTTTACCACTTGAGCCATTGCCCTACTTCCGGTTTTCTGGTGGTTAGTTGGAGATAAGAATTTTTGGGGGATTTTTCTGCCTGGGCTGGCTTTTAACCATGGTCCTCAGATCTCAGCCTTCTGAGTAGCATGAACTACTCATGAACTACCGGCATGAACTACCGGCACCCAACTACTTGGATATCTTTAAAAGCCATTCATACTGTAGTAAGTTCTGTCTCTGTAAGAATATTTGGCAGGTGTGAAAGTTGTAATATTCTATGATAGTAGAAAAAAGATTAGGGAGATTGTGAACTGGGTTGGTTCTCTATCCTTATCTTCAAAGGATGCAAGTTGGTAGTCCACTGGCTGAATTCAGCCCATGTATGGGCAAGTTTGACTTGCCTCATGGAGTTTTTTTTTTTTTTTAATTGAGTCATTATTTTACAATGGAGTTATTTCAAATAAAAATTCAGATTTCTGATTTTTCCTGGAAAGTCAGAGGATTCACATCCCTGTGCTATACTGACTGGCAGGCCCTGAGTGACTGCTAGTCCTTGAGATGGGACATGGTTCTCTAGCTCATGACAGACCCTCCTGCTCTTCTGCCTCTGTCCTAGCCTACTTTATTTGCTCACATACTCTCCTGGCCACTGCTAGCTTAGAGGTTTGAAACACAGCTCTCAGACTCTCTATTTGGAAGGGGCAGAATTTTATGTTCTGCTGGTGTCTTCAGGAAACAGGAAAAAGAACCTCATCTTCCATCTATTTGCTTCAAATTGTCCCTCTCATAGGGCACATTTGTACTCCCCTCCTAGTCTTTTCCCTCTCCCCTAAACCCCAAGCAGTCTGGGGAAGAAATATCACTATTTAGAGAAAATTAAAATCACAAAAGGTTCATACATGCAATCTTAGCTACTCAGGAGACTGAGATCTGAGGATCACAGTAAGAAGCCAGCCGAAACAGGAAAATGCGCCAGACTCTTATCTCCAATTAAACACCAACAAGTTGGAAGAGAAGCTGTGGCTCAAGTGGTAGAGTGCTAGCTTTGAGCAAAGAAAGCTCAGGGGCAGTTGCCCAAGCCCTGAGTTCAGGCCCCTGGACCAGCACCAAAAACAAACAAGTAAGTCACAAAATAATTGCATGATACTACCAAGTGCTACCAAGCAAGAGTGTCAGCTCTGTGACTGACATTTAATCACGAAGAGGCGTTGTGCCTGGGATGAAGGTTCTCTGCTCTGCCCCACGGGACAGTGTCTGCTCCCAGGCCCGTCCAAATGGAACACACAGAAAGCATACCAGACATATAGGAGCGGCCATTGCAGTCTTCCATATCCATGCTAAAAAGATTCTGTTGAGATAAAAAAAAAAAAAGCTAGATAAGGTTTCTCTTTACTATGTTAGAGTAAGAAAGCAACCTAAAGGATCATTTAAGAAAAACAAAACAAAACAACAAAACCCCTAAAACTCCTTGTCATGTGAAAAAGACAATATACTTGGAGATTTCCTTCAGAGCTAGCACTCTACCATCTGAGCCACAACTCCACTTTTGGCTTTTGGGTGGCAAATTGGAGTCTCATGGACTTTCCTGCCCTAGCTGGCTTCAAACCACAATCTTCAGATCTCCACCACCTGTGTAGCTAGGATAAAAAGCTGAGCCCCTGTGCCTGGCTCAATTCACATCTTTAGGCCTTCTGGGGTGAAAACACTACTTTAGTCCTCTCAGAGTGGTCCTGGATTTTGAGAATGTACTCTTGCCCTATAACAGACTTGATGCTTAAAGACTACATCTCAGCTTTAAAAAAAAAACACGTTAAATTAAATTAATTAATTGAGCCAGTCCTGGGCTTGAACTCAGGGCCTGGACACTGTCCCTGAGCTTCTTTTGCTCTAGGCTGGCACTCTACAATTTGAGCCACAATGCCACTTATGGCTTTTTCCGTTTATGTGGTACTGAGGAATCGAACTCAGGGTTTCATCATACTAGGTAAGCACTCTACCACTAAGCTATAGTCCCAGCCCCTTTTAGCCATTTTTAATAGTTAAAGATAAGGTACCGAGAGGTTATAGTCATATAAGTCAGGTAAAGATTATATTGCTTTTTGGACAATGTAACCCCTTATACCTTAGCTCTTTTTTTTTTTTTTTTTTTCGGTCAGCCATGGGGCTTGAACTCTGGGCCTAGGCACTGTCCCTGAGCTCTTCAGCTCAAGGCTAGCACTCTACCACTTGAGCCACAGCATCACTTCTGGTTTCCTGGTGGTTAATTGGAGATAAGAGTCTCAGACTTTCTTGCCAGGGCTGGCTTTGAATTGTGATCCTCAGATCTAAGCCTCCTGAGTAGCTAGTATTACAGGCACTAGCCACTGGCACTGGGCTATACTTCAGCTCTTAAGGGCAAAGAAACAGCCCATTAAAGCACCAGACTTCAGTTAAAGACAGGGTAGGAAGCCAGATTCAGTCATTTAAGGTGTGTGTGTGCGCGCGCACGTGCTTGTGCGCCCACCCACACATGGTAGTACTGAGGTTTGAACCTACATCCCTACACGTGCTATGCAAGTACTGTAGTACTGAGCACTTGTGTGTACCCCAGCACCTCAGCTCTAAACCTTTTAGGTAGTCTTTCCTTACATCTGATCAGTTACTTTTTGTGTATGTATGGGGCTTGAACACAGGGCTTGGGCACTGTCTCTGAGCTTTTTTTTTTTTTTTTGCTTAAGGCTAGCACTCTACCAGTTGAAACACAGCTTCACTTTCAGATTTTTTTTTTTTTGATGGTTAATTGGAGATAAGAGTCTCACAAACTTTCCTGGCCAGGCTGGCTTCTAATCGAGATCCTCAGATCTCAGCATCCTGAATAGCTAGTATTACAGGCATGAGTCACCAGTGCCTGGCATATATTTGAGTATATATGCATACATATGTGTATAATATATGTATATAATATAATATATGTATGTGAGTATAATTTTAAAGGTAGGTTAATCTATTTTGAAGGAAAGCAAGCAGTTATTGGCAGTAAAGTATTAAACAATCAAGAACTGAGAACAATTAAAAGTGATAATTTGTTGCAAAGAATTATATCCTTAGGATATAATTAGGAGCCTGTGGGAGTAGAAAACAAATCTATCTGGTAGAAATTTGCATACATCAAAACTGCTTTTACCACTTATCTAATAAAAATCAATGCCTCAGAGACAGATTTTGAGGGAGCAGGTGTGGGCAAAGGAACAAGCCCGGTGGCCACTTGAGACTCTTGCTCTCTTGACTCCCACAGAGGCAGACAGGTAGAAATTTGGTTTGCCTGCAATATAGATTGAGTGATGGCAGGGTATGGTGTGTGTGGGGAACAGAGGGAATATCTGTTTCTCTTCCGCCTCCCATTCTTTTTTATCTTTTTTTGCCAGTTCTGGGGCTTGAACTCAGGGCCTGAGCACTGTCCCTGGCTTCTTTTTGCTTAAGGCTAACACTCTACCACTTGAGCCACAGTGCCACTTCTGGCCTTTGCTGTTTATGTGGTGCTGAGGAATTGAACCCAGGGTTTCATGTATATGAGGCAAACACTCTAACACTAGGCCATATTCCCAGCCCCATCCTCTCCCATTCTTTTTTTTTTTTTTGCTAGTCCTGGGCCTTGGACTCAGGGCCTGAGCACTGTCCCTGGCTAGGACTCTGCCACTTGAGCCACAGCGCCACTTCTGCCCGTTTTCTACATATGTGGTGCTGGGGAATCGAACCCGGGGCTTCATGAGTCAAGCACTCTTTCCACTAGGCCATGTTCCCAGTCCTCCCTCCCATTCTTGTCTGAAGCAAAGCTCATGAGAAAGCATGGGCTTACTTTTCACTCATTCCATGAGAGAGATTCCTAACCTCAACACTATTTCCTGAGAAAGCTTCAGTGGGGATGAAAAATTCTCTAAGTTTATTCCCACCTTTCTCCAGTCCTCTTTCTCCATCTCCTACTGGGGTTTGAACCTAGGGCCTCATCCTTACTAGGCAGGTGCTGTACCACTTAAGCCACACCCCTAGACTTCAACTTCTCTTCTTCTTCTTCTTCTTTTTTTGTTTTGTTGTTGTTGTGGGGCTTGAACTCTGGGTATGGGCACTGTCCCTGAGCTCTTCAGCTCAAGGCTAGCACTCTACCATGTGAGTCATAGTACCAGTTCCAGTTTTGGGGTGGTTAATTGGAGATAAGAGTCTCATGGTGGGGCTGGGGATATGGCCTAGTGGTAGAGTGCTCGCCTCCTATACATGAAGCCCTGGGTTCGACTCCCCAGCACCACATATATAGAAAACTTGACCAGAAGTGGCACTGTGGCTCAAGTGGTAGAGTGCTAGCCTTGAGCAAAAAAGAAGCCAGGGACAGTGCTCAGGCCTGAGTTCAAGCCCCAGGACTGGCCAAAAAAAAAAAGAGTCTCATGGTCTTTCCTGGCTTTGAGCCATGATCCTCAGATCTCAGCCTTCTGAGTAGCTAGGATTACAGGCATGAGCCACCAGCACCCACTTCTCTTTGACACCCGCTTCAACTTTTCTTTTCTTGACATCCTCCCTGGAATGGACTGAGCTTTGGGACCAGACCACTATCAAGCCACTACAATAAGTGATTGCATGAAGGCCTCTTAAGGCGCAATGATTAGAGAAGCCCAAGTCCACATGGTCAGATAAGTCATACCCTTTGGAAATAGCCACGGTCTTGAGGTGGTCAGAGATCCAAAGACAAGGGAGGGCAGTCTAGTGCCTAGGGCTCCTGTCATTTCCAAGTCATTAGCTCCATACGTGCCTGTTAAAACAACCACAAAGCTTAAAGTGTCATGTATCCCCTTTTTCCACATACAAGAGGTACAAGCAAGATTTCCTCTGTTTTCTTAGAAAAACTGAGACTCAGAGCAGTCAAATTGCTTGTTCCAGTGTTCCAGGTAACACAAGTCTCCTATCTCCCTAAATGTGTTTTTTTTTTGTTGTTGTTGTTTGTTTTTGTTTTGCTGGTCCTGGGGCTTGAACTCAGGGCCTGAGTGCTGTCCCTGAGCTCTTTTGCTCAAGGATAGCACTCTACCACTTGAAGCCACAGTACCACTTCTGGTTTTCTAGTCGTTAATTGGAGATAAGAGTCTCATGGGCTTTCCTGCCTGGATTGGCTTTGAACTGAGATCCTCAGACCTCAGCTTTCTGAGTAGGTAGGAATACAGGCGTGAACTACCAGCACCCGGCAGATGTGATCTTTTGAATACACCAGGTTGCTCAAGGCTTCTTGGATGTTCTTGCTTTCTGCTGTTTCAAACATCATTTAAGGCAACTTTCCCTTTGATGTGATCTCTGTGGGAGTGGGGTCTGTTACTTAAAAAAGGAAGAACAAGTTGATCTGGTTCTAAGAGAAAAAATTTGCCTCTGTGTGTGTGTGTGTGTGTGTGTGTGTGTGTACATCTGCCCATGTAAACCAGAGCCTACATAGCAGCAGAGGGACAAAGCAGTCAAAACATAGCATTGAAATGGGCTCAAAACCACTTCCAGGAGTGTCTGAAAAAGTGTTTCTGAGTTGGACTTTCTTCCTAGTAGAAAACCGAGCTCTCTGGCTTCCTAATGGCTGTTAACAGGTGCTCTGTGACGCATCTTGGGCAAAATCAGTACTTAGCTGCCTCCAACTGGTCTAAATGCCAAGTTGGTAATCCTGGAAGTGAGAGTGTGTGAGTCTGCTGTCCTCAGTCTCAGTTTTCTAAAAACTAGGAGCAAAGCAGCAGATGTACTTCACTCTCTGCTCAGATCCTCCCGCAGCACATGACTCCCAACCTCCCACTCCCTATCCTGCAAAACACCTCCTCCCCTTCAGGACCAGGCAGGCAGCTTTAGTGTCTCTTTAGGGAACTGGGTCAAATTAGACAGTGCCAACTAGACACAATAAAGAAGGAGGAGGTTTAAGGAAAGAGAAGTTAGTGATAGGAGGCCTATTTGGCGCAAAGATCTTGGATGGAAAGTGGCTTTAAAGCAATATAACCATCATTCAGTGATAGAGGTGAGAATTATGTATTGTAAATTCGGCTTAGTGAGTTTTCAGAAGAAGTGGAAACTGATAATCTCCCAACTCAAAAAGGGAAGTAAGTATCTGTGACAAGGGCACAAAGGTTGATTCCAGTAACCTTTGGAAATAAACACTTTTCTTTTTGTGCACGTGTGTGTGTGTGTGTGTGTGTGTGTGTGTGCCTTAATATGTTAAACAAATGTTTTCCCATACCCCCAGCTCTCCCAATTCTTGGGAATGGACTTGTCATCTTAACAACAGTTTTCCATGGCCTTGGCTTTCTCATCAATATCACAATTGAGTAGGAATAGGTGAAAACGATATCCTTTCATCATCATCATCATCATCATCATCATAATCATCATCATCATCATCATTATTTTGTCGGTCATGGGGCTTGAACTCTGGGCCTGGGTGCTAGCCTGCTCTACCACTTGAGCCACAGCACCACTTCCAGTTTTCTGGTGGTTAATTGGAGATAAGAATCTCATGTATTTTCCTGCCCCTGCTGGCTTTAAACCAAGATCCTCAGATCTCAGCCTCCTGAGTAGCTAGGATTACAGGTGAGCCACCAGTGCTGGGCCAAAGTAGAAATTTCTCTTTAGTTCCCCTTTGGACTAGAGATAGAGTCCGGTGATTCTTAAGTTCAGACAGAATTTCCCATGTATCTTGGATGTGAACAATTCAGGTACCATAAGTAAACAAAGCCTAGAGCATCACCCTCTGTGCCTTCCTGAACTGAATGAAATCTGAGAAAACCATGGCAGAATTACATAGGTTAGCAGGGAGCTGATGGCTCATACCTTTAATCCTAGCTATTCAGGAGGCTGAGATCTGAGGATCATGGTTTGAAGCCAGGCAAGGCAGGAAAGTCCAGGACACTTTTATCTCCAATTAATCACCAGAAAACCGGAAGTAGCACTGTGGCTTAAAGTGGATGAGTTCTAGTCTTGAGCAAAAAGCTCAGGAACAGCACATAGGCCCCGCTTTCAAGCCCCATCACCAACAAAAAACAACAACAACAAACTACATAGTTTGCTCTGCTCTGTCAGCGCTTTACATGCCTGGAGAGGGAGAAAGAGGCAGCGGGTTAGGGAAATAGGTGGAATTAAATAAGTATTATCTACAAATTGACTGCAGATACCTTTCCAGAAAACAAATCTAGACATTAAGCAATCATAGCTCTAAATGATCTTTAGGTTCAACCTAGTGACCTCTGAAGGAAATTACCAATTTTTGCTCAGTTCATGTGTCTTTTTTTTCTTGAGGGAGGAGTGTCAGTCCTAGGGCTTGAGTTTAACACAATCTCTGAGCTTTTGTGCTCAGCTTTTGAACCACAGCTCCAATTCTGGCTTTTTGGTGGTTAACTGGAGTCTCACAGACTTATTTGCCCAAGCTGACTTTGAACCACAAGCCTCAGATCTCAGCCTCCTGAGTAGCTAGAAAGTCTTTTTTAATTTTGTATTTTGTATTTTATTTTGCCAGGCTGTAGATGGTGATCTCCTGCTTATGTAGAATATACATGAATCAGCTCAGCTCTCGGGTGTAGAGAATGCTAAGGTCATCCTAGAAATGGCCAGTGTATAAAATAAAAAGAAAGGCGAGAAGAGCTGGAAACACAACTTCGGGGTGGAGGTAGGGGGATGTCACCTTTTAGACTTCAGATGGGTTCTTTCTTTTGTTCTCTGTACTTCCTGTCTTCCCTATGCAGACTGTGGAACAGAGAGAAGGCTAAGATTTGGGAGTGGGAGGAGATATAATCCTAAATCTCCACCTCATGTCTCATTTTAGGACTTACGGAACTAAGGAAAGGGCCCAACTAAACACACTTTAAATCACCAGGTATGATGCACACAAGATTATTCTTTCTGGATTTTTTTGGATATACCCTTGGGTCTGTAAGCCCTGTGTTTATGAAAAGGGCACCACTGTTTAGTTGTATGTTTGGGCAGAAGCGGGGAAGTACAGTAAAGGAGTTTAATTTGACCTTTATAATAATCAGTTTTGAAGTCAAAGATACCTGAAGCAGGGCTATCTCTCTCAAGTGTTTGAAAGTTCAGGGTAGGGTAGCAAAAGCACAGGAGAAAAAGGAACAGTCTTCTGGCTGGAACATGGTAGTCCCTAATACATAAAAGAACTCACTATTGTTTGGGCCAGAAAGATATTTTCAAGCACTTCTGGTAACAGACTGACTCTTGCTCTGATAAGTCATGCTAAATCTCTCTACTTTCTTTGGAAGGCCCTGGAGGGAAGTGCTCCGGGACCAGGAAGCTTGAAGCTAGTGTGGGGTTCAAACAGAGTTCAGTTGAACCCTAGGACTTTTTTTTTTTGGCCAGTCCTGGGACTTTGACTCAGAGCCTGAGCTCTGTCCCTGGCTTCTTTTTGCTCAAGGCTACCACTCTACCTCTTGAGCACCACTTCCAGCCTTTTCTGTTTATGTGGTGCTGAGGAATTGAACTGGGGACTTAGTGCATGGTAGGCAAGCACTCTACCACTAAATCACATTCCTAGCCCCCCCTGCCTTTTTTTTTTAACTCTAGATTTTAAAAGAAGAAACTAAGCCCAGAGTCACTTATCTGGTTGGCAATGGAAGTAGCACAAGCAGAGCCCAGGTTACCAGTAAAGAGTTCTCTCCACTGGGGCACAAAGTTTAATCTTGGCCTACCTGGAACATTTGGACCACCCAGTTTGCTATCTTTCTTGGGTTATGAGATGAACAAGTTTTTTAGTCTATATCTTTGTGACTTAAAACACTGAACTAGAAACACAAGCTTATGGATAAGAGAATACATAATCCCCTTCAGAAATTATGAACTAGGGCTGGGAATGTGGCTTAGTGGTAGAGTGCTTGCCTACCATGCATGAAGCCCTGGGTTCGATTCCTCAGTACCATATAAACAGAAAAAGCCAGAATTGGCGTTGTGGCTCAAGTTGTAAAGTGCTAGCCTTGAGCATAAAGAAGTTCAGTGACAGTGCACAAGCCCTGATTTCAAGCGCCAGGACTGGCAAAAAAAAAAAAAAAAAATGCACTAGAGGAAATTGCCAAACTGTTGCTCACTGATTCTCTTCATGGTAGAAACAGAGGCTTCTTGGTTCATGGACTTACCCCAGAATATATGTGCTGCATTGGTGGCTATAAGGTGGTTATTACATCTAAGGACTAGATTCATATCAGTACTATGTGTTCTTAGATGTTTCTGTCTGATAAAACTTGACCTTGACTGCTTCCTGAACAGAGTTTATAACTCTTCCAAGAGGGGGTAAACGGCCTGGAATTCAGAGCCTTCTCCAGCAAACACAGTCAGGAGACCAATTAAGAAAAGGAGTGGCTCTGCGTTGTCCATACTCAGAGTCCCACATGTCCATGGTTTTCTCCAGAGTAAAGCAAGGTTAGATATACCTGACCAATGAAAACTTACCTTTTTAAAAATTTCTTTAGACACAGTGAGAGTGTGTATGCATGAGAAAAAGTGAGAGTGTGTGTGCTGCTGTATGTGGAGAGAGAGAAAGAACCAGAGTTAGTAGGAGGGAGGAAAAGATAAGGAACAAACTAATATGTGCCACTTTAAGAGAAAAGAATTCCTCTGTGGATCTTCATAAGGGAAGGGAGCAGGTTAAAAGATGGGATAAGTTTCTCCCATGCTGGGAAGTACAAGCAGATTCCAAACTAAGAACAAATAAAGAAGAATCTTTCAGTTGCATTTTCTTTGGAAAAAAGTCAGGACTTCTTTCTGAGCTACATCTGAAACCTAAACCTATCCTAAACCTACTGAGAGGAAGGGGCTGGTCCAGAAGCTGCCATTAACTAACTGCTCTTAGTGAGCAACAAAGACTATCATGTGCCTGAAACATCAACATCCACTGCCAGGCAGGATAGGTACCCAAAGCTGCCAACATGAGAACGGCTTTCATTACCTCAGGTCCATCCCAGAAGCTCCAGTGAGAGCTCTCCTGCTTTCCAATAGTATTTTTTTTTTCCCCTGATAGTATTTTTACCTCAGAAGCCATTTATCTGACTGGTCTCAAGTCCCAAGGGACTGTCTAGATTCTCTGGCTTTAGACTGGTGGAAGGGAAGGCCAAGGGCCCCTGTAAATCTCCAAGGAAAAGTCACTGACCTACTGGCCCATGAGATCAGAACTTACCAGCTGAGCATTTTATACATGATTACCTAACAAGGCATTTTCCTTCTTTTTCAGTATTCGGGACTGACATCAGGACTTAGCAAGCACTCTACCACCTTAGCCACACTACCCCAGCCCTATCAATGCTTTCAATTTTTGCCTCCCCCCCACTCTGGCCTTGTCAGTCCACAGATCTAATATATTTTTTGCATATACACACACACTCTGGGAGCCTTGGGCTCTCACTTGGCTCTTTTGCTCTACTATTTGAGCCATATGCACATTTCCAGCTTTTTGCTGGATAGTTGGAGACAAGGATTTGTTTGCCCTGGATGGCTTTAAACTGGGATCCTTAGATCTTGGCCTCCGGGTGTAAATCACTGGCACCTGGCTTGAGTGGACATATTTAAAGTAGTTGGACCCCTGACTTTCATGCTTCCTAAGGATCTAAAGAAATAGTAGGCAACATGAGCAAGCACTAATTAGTAAGGGGAGATGGCCTCAATGGTCATCTGGCTGGAGGCCTAGAGCTGACAGGTGAACAGGTAAGGAACCAAGTTCAACAGGCTGGGGAAGACATTCAACAGAAGTTACTAACATGTGAGACTTGATAAAATTCACAACAGTAAATAGTTTTGCTGAGCAGAGAATGAGGTGACAGTGAGCAAAGCTTGACAAGGTAGTTAGTAATGGAAGCAGAGTTGGTAGACTCTTAACCTTGAATACCTTATTTCTGTAACATATATCAAAAGGTCCATGTTCTCTTAAACATTCTCCTTACTCCCTAGGTGGGATTAGTTATGATTTTAAAAATAAACAATACATGGGGCTGGGAATATGGCCTAGTGTCAAGATTGCTTGCCTAATATACACGAAGCCCTGGGTTCAATTCCCCAGCACCACATATATAGAAAATTTCCAGAAATGGTGCTGTGGCTCAAGTGGCAGAGTGCAAGCCTTGAGCAAAAAGAAGCCAGGGACAGTGCTCAGGTCCTGAGTTCAAGCCCCAGGACTGGCAAAAATAAATAAACAATACAAAGAAAGTCAATGTAAAATTTGAAAGTGAGTACAACTCTAGGAGAAGGGGTAAGAAAATAACTGGGAATGGGTCTCTGTGGAGACATACACGGAGGACTATTGGGCTATTTTCATATTCAGGAAGCAAGCAGATTACTCCTTTTTTTGGGGGGGGGCCCATAATCCCAGCCCCAGATTATTCCTTAAAATTTTCTTCTTTTTTTCCCCTTTGGGTACTGGGGCTTGAACTCAGGGCCTGGGTACTCTACCTTTTGAGCCACACCTCCACTATTTTTTTTTCTTCCAAGCTAGGGCTCAACCATTTGGACCACAGCCAGCTTTTTTTTTTTTTTGGTAGCTAATTGGAGATAAGAGCCTCATGAAGTTTCCTGACCCGAGCTATCTTCGAACCTCCGATCCTCAGATCTCAGCCTCCTGAGTACCTAGGATTACAGGTGTGAGCTAATGGTGGCGCAGCTGCCTTCCCCAAATTTGCAGCTCGTGCCTGGATATCCGTCCTAGGACTTCTATTGCCTTCCTCTCGCAGGTGTCTTCTGTAGTGACATCTTTTCCTTCACAATCTGGCTTCTCAAGTTCCTACACGCCCAGCACTCCGTCCTAAGTTTCTTCCCGGCTCCATATTTCCCCTACTCTGTTCATGGCTTCGCAGACATTCCCATGAGGCCTACACCTTTTCCCTCCAGCCTTTCTCTGAAGCTGGCTGGCTTTCCTTTCCTAGCTCGGCCCCTCCGTTCTACCCTAGCCATACCCCAGAGTGTGTCCTCAAACCCCACCCCCCCATCCATCTCCCGCCTTAAGACCCTCAGCTTTCTGACCCCTCCCCGACTCCGTCCCCAACAGTGGTGACTCGGGACCGTGTCTTCCAGGCAAACTTCGGTCCCTCCAGGCCTCAGCCCAACCCTCCCGCAGCCCACATCTCCCCACGCTTCACGGTCCCGCCCCGAAGGCCCCGCCCACCTCGGCCGAGACCCCGCCCACCGCCCCTCCTGAGCCCCGCCCCTCACTCACCTGAGGCGTCTCCGCGCGCGCGCGCGCGCGCGGAAGAAGGCTCGACGGGGCTGTGGAGTGAGGGAACAGTGGAGGGAAAGAGAAGAAACGAGGGTCCCCCACTCTGGTCCTGGTGGCCCAGTGCGAGGGAGGGGTAGTAGGATCACTGAGGCGGCGGTAGCCAGGCCGAAGCCGGGACCCGTGTGCTCAGTGGCGGCGGCTTCATTTCCATCACCCGGGCTTCACCTGAGGAGCGATTGACCCCCCCATGAGGTCCCCCCCATTACAGCCGCCCCCCTCCCGACTAACTTCCGGTCCCACTACCAGGCGACAGGCGACTGGGCTGAACACCGAGCATCCTGGAGCCCGGGAGACTGCTGGGGGAAAAATAAGGGGGAGAGGAGCCAGGGCAGACTAGCCGAGCGCCGAAAAGTTCAAATCCGAAAGGCGCTGTCGCACGCGGAGGACGAGGCTGCCTATTATCTGTCTGCATCTCGTTTGCAAACTGGGTGCCCACTGGGCGTCCCCCATGCCCCCTGTCCTTCCTAAATTAACCGCGATTTTACTCTCCGCATTTTTTGCCTTTCCTGTCAAGGGCCTAGGAATCAGGGGAAGGGTTTGATTTTTTTTTTTTTTTTAATTTGTCTTCGTAGCTGCCTCCAAGTCCTTCACTTAGGCCTTAATGCAGATGCTGACTTCAGAGGAGGAGGAAGTTTTTCTCTGACTTCTCAGAGACTGTTCACCCCCTCGGCAGTTCTGGGCTAGTCTCCCAAGTCCTAACACCACTGTCAGCCTCCCTCTTGCCAGAAAGGCCCCAGAGTGAAAAATCGCAAACATATTTTATTGATTTAGAAGAAGTATTGATACAAAATAGAGGGTGTTGTGCTCCTTGCTATGGGTTCTCACAACCCCCTGGAAATTTAGAGGTGGTAGAAAATAGTATAAACATTTCTTTCATAAGCCACACACATTCCTGAAGATCCCAAGAAAAGCAAAATAAGGCCTGGATGGCAATAGATATTTGAAGCAGAGGGTGCCAGGAAGAAATAATTGTCTCCAGATGTGTGTCTGTGTGTGTGCTGGTACCAGAGCTTGAACTCAGTACCTTGTGCTTTCAGTTGCTTTTTCCACTCACAGCTGAGCCATATCTTCATCACTCACTTGAGATATATCTCCAGTCCCATAATTTCACTTTTTTTTTTTTTTTAAATCTCTAGGCCCTTGCTCCAACCTGTTAGCAAAGGGTGGTGCCTGGGTAGGGCTTAGTACAGGTTTGTGATCCAAGAAGTGGAGAGGAAGGAAAGGTTTCTGTGTGACAGTGAGAACAGAGTGTGTGTGGGAAAGGGGTTGAAATAGGTCTGGGATATAAGATGACTCCATTCCATGCTTTCACGGGGTAACATGGACATGGACACGGTGCCAGGCATTGCTGAGCACACCCCGAAGGTTCCAGATTGGGGCCACAGTATCTGGTTGCACATTGTAGCTGTCATCCACAGCCTTACAAACAATGTTCAATTCCTTTTGCTCAGCTGGCACAGGCACTTGCAGCTGCCATAAGCGCCAGGCCCACGCCTTCCTGGGGTGCTGTTCTTTTCCATCCAGCTCAGCTGCCTGCCAGGTTAGCCCCCCATCCAGAGAGACATCCACACGGATCACAGCCCTGCCACCACCACTCCATGCATAGCCCTTGATGGTCACTTCTCCTGATTCTATAGTCTGTCCATCCTGAGGTTCTGTGATGGCTGACTGGACAGGTAACTCCTGGATAGATGGGGCTGAGCCAAAGTCTACAGTGTCCCAGTCCACAGATGGAGAAAAGCCTTTGTAATCCCGCCGCTGCCAGTGACTGTGACTTTCCTCTGTCTCCACACTCACTCTACCTAGCCATTTGACATGGCGGGCACCCACCACACCAGGAACCACCACCCGCACAGGGAAGCCATGATCACGGGGCAGAGGCTGCCCATTCATTTCATATGCCAGCAGGACCTCAGCTTCAGGATCCAAGGCCCGAGCCAGAGGGATGGATGCTCCGTAGGCAGTTCCAGTGGGGTCTGAGTCCAGACCTTCAAAGCAGACATGGGCCTCATTTTCACAGAGTTGGTGACCGGCCTCCGCTAACACATCACAGAGCCGTGCTCCAGCCCAGCGTGCAGTGCTGATGGCTCCTGTCCTCCATTCTAGACCTTTTACTTCCTTGACCTGAGTCATTTCAGAGCGCCGGTTGCCAGCACACTGCAGGGTGACTGTGATCTCATGTTTAGGAAACTTACGTAAGTCATCCAGAGACAAGGACAGGGAATGACCTCCAGGTGCTCCTACTATGTGCAAGCGATAGGTTTCTGGGTCCAGCTTAGGTACAGGCAGATGGTTTCGAGTGAAGAAGATAGAATTGGGAGTAATGTAGTTTTCTGTTAACAACTCAGGAGGAGGTTCTGCGTTAAAAGGGCGATGGCTGTTGACCCTCAGGGCTGGGTGACGTACAGGATCTTCAGCATAAGGATCAGAAGTCTCTACGGTAGAGGCTACATTGTCTTCCGGGTCCAGCTCCCCAATTTTATACTGGGCAAGTAACTCACGCACATGGGGCTGGTTGTGTACAGCATAGAGGGCCCAAAAGGGCTCTAGGGGACCCCCAGCTGCTAGCATCAGCTTGGATGGGCCACCTGGGTGTAGGTCTACAAATTCTGTGACATCAAAGACATCAGAGCCCAGAGTCACCCAGATCCCAGTGTGAGGGCTTTTGTGGGAACGGACCTCCTCTTTGGTGTAAATTCGTGGTGACTCCTGAGCAGCCTGTAGGAAGGGGAGATGCAAAATAAAAGGGAACAGAATATTAAATCACTCTAGCTTGGGCTGGGAATGTGGGAGTAGAGTGCCTATCTAGCATACACAAAGCCCTGGGTTTGATTCCTCAGTACCACATAAACAGAAAAAGCCAGAAGTGGCACTGTGGCTCAAGTGGTAGAGCACTAGCCTTGAGCAAAAGAAGTTCAGGAACAGTGCTCAGGCCCTGAGTTCAAGCCCAGGACAGGCAAACAAACAAACAACAACAAAAAACACTAGCTCACAGCCTTAGCCATTGGGTAAGGAAGGTGGCAGACAGCATCTCCACTGTGCATGAAGACAGTGTTGGCCTGGGCCCTGTGTAACCAGCAGGAAAATGGCTCGTGTCTGGACTGGGGAGTTTGCTTGAAGTTCACTAGTTCACTAGGACCACTCTGTTCTTGGTGTGTGTGTGTGTGTGTGTGTGTGTGTGTGTGCATGTATGCCAATACTCTAGGCTTAGGTGCTGTTCCTTAACTTATTCCACAGAGCTCTGGTACTCTATCACTTGAACCACACCTCCACTTCCCACTTTTTGTTAGTTAGTTGGAAATAATAGTCTCATAGACTTTCTTTCCTAGGTGGACTTTTAGTTGCAATCCTCAGATCTCAGCCTGCCGAGTAGGCAGGATTACAGGCATGAGCCACCTGTGCATTTGTTCTGATAATGAAACCCTTTTCCCACTTACCCTACACCGATGGTCATGATAGGCCAATACTGCACCAAGGCCTAGTAAGGTTCCTATGGCTCTCCATCCCCCAGTACTGGAGTTACCACCAGAGGTGAGTCTGGGGCTCTGAGGTTGAAATGAATCATTTGTAGAACAGGCCTGAATACACAGCCTTGAGGGAGTTGACTTCAGTCTGGAAGAGAGAGATCTTAGTAGTGAAAGTGCCAGCGAGGGTCGGTGATCTATCTCTCCCTAACCTTGGTTCCTTCAATTGGAATTCAGTTTCTTCAGAGATGAGTGGGGCAAGAGGAATGTGTATTTCCCTTTCCTGCTAGCATATCTTTCTCAACTAGCATATCTGCTAGATAATTACCTGGGAGATACTAAGTACTAGGAAGGGACCGCCTACCTGTAGGTCTGTCTAAAGCCCAGGACCAGAGCTCTGTGTAGCAGCAGCATGGTGGCAGACCTGTAGGAGGAAGAGTCCAATATGAACAAGAAAACCAGGCTGGCTTAGTGGCTGCTTACCATACATGAAGCCCTGGGTTCTGTTTCTCAGTACCACATAAACAGAAAAAGCCAGAAGTGAAGCTGTGGCTCAAGGGGTAGTGCTAGCCTTGAGCAAAAGCAGCTCAGGGACAGTGCCAAGGGCCTGATTCAAGCCCTGGGACTGGCCAAAAAAAAAAAAAAAAGGAAAAAAAAAGAAAACCCTTTTTGAAGGGCCATTAGGAGGCCCAAGGGAGTGGACAGGAGGAAGACATCAAAAAGGACAGAAAAAAAAAAAAAAAACGGGTCAGTAAGGAACTCAGAACAAATGGGGAGATTTGAAAGTTGAGGGTAGTAGCATCCAATGGCCCTCAGGGAAAATAAGAGTACTTCAAAGATTGTGCTGACAAGTGAATGGGGGACAGAGAAATAGGGAACAGATACTTCTAGAATCATCTTATCTCCCACTCACTACTCTCTAATTTTTCCACTATAAAGAACAATGCTTGGGGCCATGGGATAATGTCTACTAAGATGCCAATTTAGTTCTTATTCAAGCACTCTTGCCACTAGGCCATATTCCCAGCCCCTAGTTCTTATTTTATTATTTTTAAATTTCATTCTTCTTCTAATTACTTTTATTCTAATTATTATTATTGTTTTGCCAGTCCTGGGGCTTGAACTCAGGGCCTGAGTACTGTCCCTGAGATTCTTTTTGCTCAAGGCTAGCACTCTACTGGCTTTTTCTATGTATGTGGTGCTAAGGAATTGAACCCAGCACTTCATGTATATAAGGTAAGCACTCTACCACTAGGCCATATTCCCAACCCTTCTGATTATTATTATTATTATTAGTGTGTGGGGTGCTGGGGATCTAACAAAAAATACTCACAAATGTTGGACAAATGTCCTACCTTGAGCTACACCTCCAACCTCAGTTTGCTGACAATTATTTCTAGTCAGCAGAGACCAACTAAGGGCCAGATTGATATTAACAGGGACAAAAAAGAAAAAAAAAAAAGGGTGAAAAACATAGGAGTAGCCCAACAGGGTGAAGGAGCCCAGATTCTAGAGGCAAAGTGCCTTGGGTTTGTAAAACCAGGCCTTGCTTTTACCTGGTTCCCTGGGCAAGATACCAAAGCCTCTCTGAACTTGTGCTCTTATCTCTGAAATAAGATCTACCTAGCAAGTGATATAAAGAGTAAACAATTGTTTTTAAAGGCCTTTCCCCTTCTCTCTCTCTCTCCACCCTTCCCATCTAAAATAATTGACCTCGCTTGGATAACTGAACCCTAACTTGGAATCTCCACCCAGCTCTAGGTCATTCTAGAAGGCTCAGTAAATTGAGGGAGTCAATGGCCAGGATGTCAGGGGATGGGCCAGAGAAGGAAGTTAATTTTTCTGCGCAGCAAAGCATTGACCGAGAAGGATCAGGATCGAGGTGAGAGGATAAGTGTGCCAATTGCTGATGAGATGCCAGGAGTGGGAGTTGGTGGGTGGGGAGATCACCACTGGGGAGGCAAGAAATTGAGAATAGAAACAGAGCTCATGCTCTATCCCTGGATCAGGGGGGCCCTCACGCTCCCTGACACCTACCCTCGATTCGATGCCAGTAGCCTAGTTGCACCAGACTGGAGTCCTAGGTTTGGGAGGCATGGCCACTCCTCGGTGGGGGTAGCAGCCCCTCACTCCTAGGGGACTATACACAAGCAGCAGTTTCGGGGCAGGCAGCCGGTCCGAGGCCACTGCCCAGCTGCTGGCACAAGCGGTCTTGTGGCAGTTACCCCCCCAGTTCCCACAGCCTCCCGGGCGTCGGGAGGGGAGGCTCCGGTCCCTTTGTTGTTGTTAAGGTTTGGAGATCTGCAAAACGCCAAAGCCCCCACCCCCACCCTCCGTCCCCGAGCCGCCGGCCTCCCTCCGCCGCTCCCTCCCAGCCGCAGTCCGCTCACCCGGCTCCGCGACCGCCGCTCCGCAAGGTAGCCAGCCCCGCACCCGGAGCGCCCTCAGAGGGGAGGGGAGGGGCGGGACCGTGACATCACGGGCCTGTGGATGAAGGCGGCACGTTCTCCGCAGCCCCCACCTCGGGGGCGGGGCTGTGACGTCACAAGCCCATCCATGAAGGCCTCGCGCCCCCCAGCAGCCCCCACCGCCGGGCGGGATCGTGACGTCACAATCCCACCAAAGAAGGCCTCGCACCTCCCCCTCCCCCGCACCTTCCCCCCGCGGGGCGGGGCCTCACGCCCCCTCAGCCCTGCCGCAGCTATTTGGCTGCGGACGGTGAACTCCCCGCGCCAGCTGGAGGGCGGCTGGGGGAGGCGGGCGTCGCGGGGTGGGCCCCTGCTACACAGCTGTTGACCCCGAGTTGATTACGGGCCGGGTGACCCGGGCCAGGAGCAGGAGCCGCACCCACGTCCGGACCGCGGGCACCGGATGAGGACCTGGGCTCCCCGGACCAGGGCCAGAGACCGCGACGCCCCGCCCTCCGCAGCTGGGGGTCTGGGCGGAGATCCGAGCGCCTTCCGCGGGCGCCGTTGGGACCGGGTCGGCGGCTCCCCGTGCGAGCTCCTCCCCGGCTACGTGCAGTCGCCACCAGCTCGGCCCGGTTGCGCGCTTCAGGGAAAGCAAGGTCTACCTCTCAGTTCTCTTATGCCCAGGGTCGCAGTGGTCAGTCACCCCTCCCCAGCAGCCGTGTTGCCGGCGAAGGCCTTTTTGCCCGAATGTGGCCAGGGGAGGCTGTCTCCGGAATGTGGGGTTCGGGCAGACCGAGTGGGGCAGTAACAGGTTGAAAAAAATCACACCCTTGGCTTGCAGCCGGTCACCCCGCCTGACCTTGGCCTTTCTGAACAGCAACCCGACTTTCTTGTGTGTAACCAGCTTGCATAAACCCCAGGGTTTCCCTTTCCTCGGGATGCGAGCTTTCTAGCACCAGCCTGCTCTGTCCTCTCTAAAAACTGGTCTTACACTTTACTGGTGTGTGCTGCTCTAACAGGAAAACAGTGGAAATGGAGCTAAATTAGTGGCTCCAACTTCGATTCCTTGGACTTAGTTGAAATTTTCCCTAAAGTTCGAACCAACAACGTTGAATACCAATTCTTTTGACATATTTAGTTATTAGTACTATAGCCAGTCCTGGGGCTTAAGCTCAGGGCCTGAGCACTGTCCTGGCTTCTTTTTGCTCAAGGCTAGCACTCTACCAGTTGAGCCACAGCGCTACTTCTGGCCTTTTCTATATATGTGGTGCTGAGGAATCGAACCCAGGGCTTCATGAATAGGAGGTGAGCACTCTACCACTAGGCCATATTCCCAGCTCCCTTGACATATTTATTTTAATGAAAAAAAAATCTTTATTTGCACAAAAAGTTTTGTATGTGTTGTTTATGTGCCAGTCCTGACACTTGAACTCAGGGTCTGGACACTGTCCCTGAGCTTTATGGCTGAAGGCTAGTGCTCTTTCATTTGAGTCACAGCACCACTTCTGCCTTTTTCTGTTTATGTGGTACTGAGGAGTTGAACCCAGGGCTTCATGCATGCTAGGCAAGTACTCTCCCACTAAGCCACATTCCCAGCCCATTCATTCTTCATAGTTATTTAGCATGAAAATTTCAAGCCCAGAGAAGATAACATGATCAGCACTAGTATGCCCATTCTGAATACTAGCTTGAAATTTCTGCGTATTAAAAAAATCCCCTTCAGGAGCAATAGAATAATACAGCAAAATATGAGTATAATGATCTGTATCCCAAAGGACACATCATTTGCTTATCCCCCCAAATTTGGCAAACCCACTTTAACTGCACCAGGAAATGTTTCTACACTGCCCTCTAGAGGTAAAAGGGTTGAACTACAATTTAAGTGAAAATCCACCTTAAATTTGGAAAATCTGTTCTCCAACTAGGGAATCCTGGGGAGATGGTGAAAAGTGTACTAAGAATAGAAGGAGCCAGGTGCTGGTGGCTCACGCCTGTAATCCTAGCTACTCAGGAGGCTGAGATCTGAGGACTGCAGTTCAAAGGCAGCCAGGGCAGGAAAGCCTGAGACTCATCTCCAATTAACCATCAGAAAACTGGAAGTGGCGCTGTAGCTCAAGTGGTAGAGCGCTAGCCTTTAGGCCTGGGTGCTGTCCCTGAGCTGCTTTGGCTCACAGCTAGTGCTCTACCTTGTAAGTCACAGCGCTACTTCTCCCTTTTTCAGTTATGTGGTACTGAGGAATTGAACCCAGGGCTTCATGCACTACCACTAAGCCAAATTCCCAAACCTGCTTTTTTTTTTTTTTTTTTTTGGCCAGTTCTGGGGCTTACTCGGGGCCTGAGCACTGTCCCTGGCTTCTTTTTGCTCAAGGCTAGCACTCTACCACTTGAGCCACAGCACCACTTTAGGCTTTTTCTATATATGTGGTGCTGAGGAATCGAACCCAGGGCTTCATGTATATATGGCAAGAAACTATCACTAGGCCATATTCCCAGCCCCTCAAACCTGTTTTAAAGATGGATGACAGTGAAAAGTTTATTTGTTCTCTAAAGTTCTTGAAAATGGAAAAGTTTCCCATTTGTGTATAATGAAACCAATGGAAAGGTATGAAGTCCAACTTAATAGTTGTTTTTAAAAAAAACTAGGTTAACCAAAGGTCTAACATCCAATATATAAGAGAAGCTCAAGAAACTAAGCTCCCTCGCCCACAACCTAATAAACCAATCACTAAATGGGCAAGGGCGCTAAGGAGAGATTTCTCAAAAAAAGAGGTAAGAATGGCAAAGGGGCTGGGAATATGGCCTAGTGGCAAGAGTGCTTGCCTCCTACACATGAAGCTCTTGGTTCGATTCCCCAGCACCACATATATGGAAAACGGCCAGAAGGGGCGCTGTGGCTCAGGTGGCAGAGTGCTAGCCTTGAGCGGGAAGAAGCCAGGGATGGTGCTCAGGCCCTGAGTCCAAGGCCCAGGGCTGGCCAAAAAAAAAAAAAAAAAAAAAAGAATGGCAAAGAAACACTCAAGGAAATGCTCATCATCCCTGGCTATAAAGGAAATGCAAATAAAAACAACTCTGAGATATCTCACCTCAGTTAGATTGGCCAACAAATGCTGGCGGGGAGATGGGGAAAAAAGAACCCTATTGCACTGGCAGTAGAAATGTAAACTAGTATAACTACTCTAGAAAGCAGTCTGGAGGTTCCTCAAAAATCTCAACATAGACCTTCCCTACCATCCAGCCATACCATTTTTAGGCATCTACCCTGAACATCGTGAGCCAGGATATAATAAGGACACCTGCACATACATGTTCATTGCTGTACTATTCACAAGAGCCAATATATGGAAACAGCACAGATGCCCCACAATAGATGAGCGGGTCCAAAACGTGGTACCTATATCCAATGGAATTAGAAAGAATAAAATAGGGGCTGGGGATATGGCCTAGTGGCAAGAGTGCCTGCCTCATATACATGAGGCCCTCGGTTCGATTCCCCAGCACCACATATACAGAAAATGGCCAGACGTGGCGCTGTGGCTCAAGTGGCAGAGTGCTAGCCTTGAGCAAAAAGAAGCCAGGGACAGTGCTCAGGCCCTGAGTCCAAGGCCCAGGACTGGCAAAAAAAAAAAAAAAAAAAAAAAAAGAATAAAATAATGTCATTTGCAGGGAAATGGATGGAACTAGAACAAATCATGTTAAGTAAGGTTAGCCAAGATCAGAGAGACAGTACATGTTTTCTCTGATATGTGAAAGGAAGTTAGATTTAAAACACACTAAAACACACTGGGATATGACAAATTATACAAGATTCAGTGAGACCAAAAGATGACACTCAGGAGAAAATCACAAAGGCACAATGCCTAAGTGCCTCTTCATATTTATATAATATAGTATACATACGGAAACGAACTCCAAGATATGGAAACAAGACTTTTTTTTTTTTAGTTTTTGATGATTCTGTCTTCTTTACCTTACATATGGTGTATTCATGTATAGCTTCAGGAGGGTGGAAGGGAGGGCACAGAACTTGGGAAAAGGGCGGAAAAAGTGTAGCAGTGGAGTTCATTGGACACTGATGAAAATGAACTATATAATTTGTGGGTGGTGACAGGAGGGAGGGACTGAGAGGGAATGTGGGAACAGATGACACTGTATGAAAGGAAATAAATGTACTCATTACCTGACTCATGTAAATGTAACCCATCTGAACATCATCTATAGATGGGACAAGAACGAAAAGTCTGACAGGTACTAGTACTCACTTTAATTAGTCATTTAAAACCCTGAACCATACCTAATCTTTTGTTTGATTCCTCTTCATCCCTCTTTAGACTATGATAGATTAAAAGAGCCCTTCAGGTACAGTACAAGTCAAAAACAGATCCAGAGACTAGTGGAAGTCACACGACCAGTCAAAAGCACTAATTTAGCCAGGCACTGGTGGTTCACACCTGTAATCCTAGCTACTCAGGAGACTGAGATGTGAGAATTAAGGTACAAAGGCAGCTAGGACAGAAAATCCCTCTTATCTCCCACTAAGCACCAAAACAGCCAGAAGTGGAGGTGTGGTAAAGCACCATTATTAAGTGAAAAGCTAAGGGACAGTTGGAAGTAGAGCTGTGGCTCAAGTGGTAGAGTGCTAGCACTGGGCAAAAGCAGCTCAGAAAAGTTGGGTGCTACTTCTGTTCAACATAGTGCTGGAATCCCTAGCCATAGCAATAAGGCAAGAGGAGGACATCAAAGGGATCCACATCGGCAAGGAAGAAATCAAGTTATCCCTATTCGCAGACGACATGATCTTGTATCTGAAGGACCCAAAAACCTCAGTACCCAAACTCCTACACCTAATAAACCAATTTGGCAAAGTAGCAGGATATAAAATCAACCCACAAAAGTCAGCAGCTTTTCTGTACACCAGCAATAGACAAACAGAAAAGGAAATTATGGAAACAATTCCATTTACAGTAGCCAAAAAAAGAATAAAGTACCTAGGGATCAACTTAACCAAGGAAGTGACGGACCTATTCAATGAAAACTACAAAAATCTAATAAGGGAAATCAAAGAAGACACAAGGAGATGGAAAGACCTCCCATGCTCATGGGTAGGCAGAATCAATATAGTGAAAATGGCCATATTGCCCAAATTGTTATACAAATTCAATGCAATACCTATCAAAATCCCAGCCACATTCTTCACTGAAATAGAGAAACCAATCCATAAATTCATATGGAACAACAAAAAACCTAGAATAGCCAAAGCAATTCTAGGCAAAAAAAGCAATGCAGGAGGTATCACAATACCTGACTTCAAGATCTACTACAAGGCCATCATAACAAAAACAGCATGGTATTGGTATAAAAACAGATCGGAAGACCAATGGATTAGAACTGAAGACCCAGAAATAAAACCGCACTCTTACAGCCAACTGATATTCGACAAAGGAGCTAAAGATATACAATGGAATAAACATAGCCTCTTCAACTACTGGTGCTGGGAGAACTGGGCAGCCATATGCAAAAAACTCAAAGTAGACCCAAGCCTATCACCATGCACCAAGATCAACTCAAAATGGATCAAGGACCTCAACATCAGACCTGAATCCTTGAAACTACTGAAGGACAGAGTAGGAAAGACACTAGAACTTATAGGCACAGGAAGGAATTTCCTGAATAGAGTCCCAGGGGCACAACAAATAGGAGAAAGACTCGACAAATGGGACTACTACAAATTAAAAAGTTTCTGCACAGCTAAGGACATAGCCACCAAAATAGAAAGACAGCCAACGATATGGGAAAGGATATTTACCAGCACAGCAACAGACAAAGGCCTGATATCGGTCATCTACAGAGAACTCAAAAAACTAAGCCCCTCCAAGCCCAATAAACCTATTAGGAAATGGGCAAAAGAGCTAAAGAGAGACTTCTCAAGAGAAGATATAAAAATGGCAAAGAAACATATGAGGAAATGCTCAACATCCCTGCTAGTAAAGGAAATGCAAATAAAAACAACCCTGAGATACCACCTCACCCCAGTTAGAATGGCCTATACTCTGAACTCAGGAAACAACAAATGCTGGAGGGGCTGTGGGGAAAGAGGAACCCTTCTCCATTGTTGGTGGGAGTGCAAATTAGTACAACCACTTTGGAGAACAGTATGGAGGTTTCTCAAAAAGCTCAATATAGACCTACCCTATGACCCAGCCATACCACTCCTAGGCATCTATCCTAAACAGCAAAATCCAAGATATCAAAAAGGCATTTGTACTACCATGTTTATCGCGGCACAATTCACAATAGCTAAAATATGGAAACAACCCAGATGCCCCTCCACAGACGAATGGATCCAAAAAATATGGTACTTATACACAATGGAATACTACATAGCGATTAGGAATGGTGAAATATTGTTATTTGCAGGGAAATGGTCGGAACTCGAACAAATAATGTTGAGTGAGACAAGCCTAGAACACAGAAAACAAAGGGGCATGATCTCCCTGATATATGACTGTTAACAAAGGGAGACGGAGAGACAGTAGAGACCAAGTCTGTGAATACTGTATATGTTCTTGATACATTGTATATTGCATATATGTCAACCTGACCTAGACAAGGGATAGAAAAACAGGTTGTAAGATATCATAAGAAATGTACACACTGCCCTACTATGTAACTGCACCCTCTTTGCACAACACCTTGTAAAAAAATTTATGTCCAATTAATAAAAAAATAAAAAAAAAAAAAAAAAGAAAAGTTGGGTGCTGGTGGCTCACAACTGCATTCCTAACTACTCAGGAGGCTGAGGTCTAAGGATCACAGTTCCAAGCCAGGGACAGTGCTCAGGCCCTTAGTCCAATGCCCAGGACTGGCAAAAAATAATAATAGTAATAAAAGAATTCTCTTTAAAAAGTCCTGTGGTGGGCTGGGAATATGGCCTAGTGGAAGAGTTCTTGCCTCGTATACATGAAGCCCTGGGTTCGATTCCTTAGCACCACACATATAGGAAAAGCCAGAAGGGGCGCTGCGGCTCAAGTGACAGAGTGCTAGCCTTGAGCAAAAAGAAGCCAGGGACAGTACTCAGGCCCTGAGTCCCAAGCCCCAGCACTGGTTAAAAAAAAGTGCCTGTCTAACAAATCTGAGATCAAACCCCAGTACCATGGGGAAAAAAGAGCCTAAAAAAAAAATAAAATAAGGTCAGATTTGATCAACTATCTAGGTCTTTGAACAAGAATAAAAAGTGGCACTGTGATCAAAAGATAGAGCGCTAGCCTTGAGCAGAAGGAGCTCAAGGACAGTGCCCAAGCCCAGAGTTCAAGCCCAGGACTAGCAAAGAAAAATAAATTAGAGGAAATAAAGAGGTACCAAAATGGAGGAAAAGATATGTATCTAATTCAATAAGACAGTGGGTACTCTTTCTTTCAAATTTCTAGTATCAGGCAGACACACAAATGACAGAAAACAAAGCAACACTCCAATGCATTTTTCTTTTTTTCTTTTTTACTTACATTAAATACATCGGTAAATCAGCAGTCGCATTCTGTTACCACGATTGTTATGTTGGAAGGAGAAAGGGAAAGAAAGGCAAATGCTTTCTCAGAAGCAAAAAAAGAGATACCCCTTCCCCTTAAAAAAACAACCAAAAGAAAAATGATTAGAAGAAAAAAAAAAAAAGAGCTGGGAAATAAAAAACTAAAATCCCCAACCCCAACAGTGCTCAAAGGAGGGCAGAAGAGCCGGTAGGAGTAGAGGAAAGGCAGCAGAGTGGCCTGGAAGCTAAGGCCAATACTGTTCCTAAGAGGGAGAGGAATGGGGAGTCCTGGGAAAGCATTTCCCCAGCCCCAAGGCAATGAAATATCTTCACTCCGGCTCCACAAGGAAAGCTTCATGGAGAATTTCATTTCTAAGAGACTTACAGAGCCATCCTAGTTCTTCCACTTGTAAAAAGGATGCACTGAGTGCTTTGGAGAACTAATGGGTTCTGTGGAAGAAAGAAAGGGGAAATGTATATGTAGTTCAGGGCCATGGGAACTAAGGCTGCCCCTGGAAAAGGAAGGGAACTGAGGCCCAAGTGGAAGAACCAAAGCTGAATCCTTCAGCATCTCAACTACATGGATTTCTCAGCTGCTCTGGGACAGAGGCCAATTCCAAGCCATAAGGGCAGAAAGATTCCAATCCTGGGTTACTGTGGTTTTTCCTGTCTTTTGTCCCCAAATTTTCCCAAAAGTAGGCTAAAACAAGAGGTAACTTAGAGTTCTTTCTCACCTTGATAGCTTCCCACAGACATCCTAAAACACCTGATGAAGGATGTGAAGAGAGGCTAAAGACTTAGAAAGAGCCAAGGTCCTCTGATGATGTGAGACAGTTGTAAAGAACCTTCAGTGCTAGTCACTTCCTGTTTACAGAAATAGGTGGTATTATATGAGGGAGGCCTAAGCAGGCCTTTGTGGTACTAGCCCCTAGTGGTACATAGATTAAACCATGGGTTACATGGAAAGATAGGTATGGTAGGATTAGAATGGAGGAGATAAAAAAAGAAGAAAATGGGCTGACGGGAGGTAGGAAATACACAATATAGTGAGAATAAAGATTTTGCTTATTTACAGGGAAGTAGAAAAGACATGGTAATGGATAGCAAATTGAATGTAAAACCCTGGAAAAGGATAGAAAACTTCTCCCTTTTGTCTGACTTCTCTTTATTCTTCTACCTGGGCCGATGCTAACCTGAGGCCACTCTCCAGTTGCTTATTAGTTAATTCTCCACTAAAGGCAACCTATATCCAACAGCTAGGCTGGCAAGAGTAGAGGTTACATCAGAGTAGGAGGAAGCTAGCAGTGGCTACAGGGCTTGGGTAGCTGCCACTGGTCCGGCTCTCTAAAACCCCTCCCCAAACCTCATATATCTCAGATTCCACTTAATTAAAAAGGCTGGAGGACAGGCAGAATCAGTCAAAAACCCTGTAAAACAAGTATCTTGACTGAATCACCATCAGCTAAAGTGCAAACTGCAGGGGGGATATGGTGTATGGAGGTGAGGCCATCTTAAGGCCAGGGGTGGAGGGGAAATGCATAAGTATAAATCAGAGGATGGGCATCAGAAACTGGTCCCTCCTCCAATTAGATCACAGCAGAGCCAAAGGTGCAGGCAACCAGTGAAGATTCTTTGGAGGACTCTGGGATCTGATCCCCAATCTACGAGAGAAGCTACCTAAGGGGCTGGGTGAGGGAAAACTGGGCCTCGGAAGAGTTCCAGAACCATAGATGACACCTCTCTTTCCCCTGGCTAGCTAACAACCTATGACTTCCTGTGGCCTGAGAGCTTGCCTCCCCATTCTTACCTCTAACTAGGAACACCCTCCATGAGGCCAACTCTGCAGTGTTTAACTATGAGAAACTCCAACCCAATAAAAACAAAAGGAAATGTTTCCTTACTTCCTCCTGCTCCCGGCCTTCTTTTCCCTCCAGGGCTTATAAATGTAACTGACCTAGAACACTCCCTTCTTAGTTCCTGGGCTCACCACCTTCTCCATCCTGGGAAAAGAAGAGGATCAAGAACAGGGATTGATCAAAAGTGGAAGGGAAGCGGGATGGGGCAGGAGAAAAAAGTATGTTCTGGAAAAATAGGGGAAGAACATAGAGGAGGAGGAGGAAAGATAAAGAAGGTCACTGTCTTGCACCTATAATACAAAGTGGAGAAAGTTGTTTTGGAAGGTAAGTCCTGGGGGGATTTGACCCCCAAGCCCCAGAGTACAGGGCAGGAGGCCAGTGGCAACAGCTGCCTGGTGTTGGTTGCTGAAGCGTTAAAAAGTGCCATGATGGAGCTGTCAGGAGGCAGCCCTTGGGAGCCAGGGCTCAGTGTGCTGTTACCGTAGGGGCTGTGTGCTGAGGGGTGGGGATGGAGGTTACTTCTTAGCTGTCGTGCTAGCGCCATACTTGTTTGCTGCTAGCCACCCCCTCAGTTGCTACAACACTGGCTCTTGTTCTGCTGGGACTGCTCATGGAGATCCACACCGCGGCTTCGGCCTGCTGCACCCCCCAGATTCTGGGGTTCACTCTTTGGCAACTTCTTAGCTAATGATAAAAAGAGAAGAAAACAGTATGGAAGATTTTACTCACATTTACACACATACACAATTAGGAGAAATGTAAGAGGTAAAGCAAAAGATTACAAGAAAGTTCAGGAGGGGAGACTTTACCGTGCAAACTATATAGAACACAAGGAGGCTAAGACTGCAGCCAAAGGACACAAGTCACAATAGATAGCTAAGGTATTTCCATACCTCTTTATTTTTTTCTTTTTGTGGGGCTTGAACTCAGTGCCTGGGCACAGTCCCTGTGCTTTTGTGCTCAACGCCAGCGCTCTACCACTTGAGCCACAGCTCCCCTTCTGGCTTTTTGGTGGTTAATTGAAGATAAAGGACTTTCCTTACCCAGGATGGCTTCAAATTGTGATTCTAGATCTCAGCTTCCCTAGAGTAGTTAGGATTATAGGTTTTCAGTGCTCAGGACAAATTTAGAGCCTTGCACCTGCTAGGCAAGTGCTCTGCCACTGAGCTGCACCCCTGGCCTGATACTTGAAATTATTACAAGAGTAGACACTCCTACCTATCCTTGATTTGGTCACTGATGACCTTTCTTATCAACAAGGAGCAGACAGGATGACCTTAGGATGTTCTGACCTTACCTATTGCCAGGAAAAGATCATTCACGTTCATAGCTGTCTTGGCTGAAGTCTCCATAAACAATAAGCTGTTGTCATCAGCATATGCCTGAGCCTCCTGAAAGGAATGGGAGAAATAAGTATTGCCTTTTCATTCTCATATAGTTCCAAGGCTAGGCAAGATACTAGGTTTCCTCCCCTTAATTAATGGCCCTCCTGCCATATAACACTGGATCCATAATTTGGTGAGGTTCCCTCAGGATGAACCTGTTTACTTAGTTCAACAAACAGATGTCAGAAATCTTACTTAGGGGCCAGGTGCCTAGTGGCTCATGCCTGTAATCCTAGCTACTCAAGAGGCGGAGAGCTGAGGATCTCAGTTCAAAGCCAGCTCAGGCAAGAAAGTCCGTGAGACTGTTAAATCTCCAATAAACCACCAGAAAACCAGAAGTGGCACTATGGCTCAAAGTGGTAGAGCAGTAGACTTGAGCTGAAGAGCCAGGGACAGCGCCCAGGCCTAGAGTTCAAGCCCTACGACCAACAACAACAGCAAAAAAGAAATCTTAATTTAGGGGAAGTAGGTTTGAGGCTTTTGGTTCTAACAACTGAATAGATTCTTTACCTCAAATTAACTGTTCTCTCTTTATTTTCACACTGGAAGTACCACAACTGATACTTTTCTACCACTCTGCTCTAGGATTTTCTTCTGATTCCTCTAAAACCTGGCTGTCACTAGGGTCACAGTGTTGCTGTATTAAATTTGGTGTAGAACTGGAGAATGAAACAATGAATGTTCTCACATAAGTCTTTCCAAAATGGCTGGTTTGGAAAAAAAAGAGGTCTCACAGACAGAGGGAGTGTGTTTGAGATTTCATGGAGTGGCTTACCTCATACTCCACCATGCGCTTATTGGCCAGGTCAGCTTTGTTCCCCGCCAGGGCAATAACAATGCTAGGACTGGCCTGCCGCTGTAGTTCCTTTACCCAGGTCTTTGCTCGGGCAAACGTTTCCTAAGAAAATATTAGGAAGAGAATGAGGAATGAGTAACTGGAAAGACTGACCATCCACGACAAACTATCAAAAGCCAGTCTATAACTCATCTCAGTAAAACCACAGGTCTCTGATAATTCATTACCTCATCTTAGCACTTTGAACTTTTTTTTTTTTTTGCTGAAGGCTAGCATTCTATCACTTGAGCCACATTGCCACTTCTATTTATGTGGTACTGAAGAATTGAACCTAGGGCTTCATGCATGGTAGGAAAGCACTCTACCACTAAGCCACATTCCCAGCCCGCACTTTATACTCTTATTTTGTTATTTCCAAGAACTTGTTTCCTCTCCCCCACCTTGTTTAATTCATATAAATAAAATCAGGGACAGTCTTCTCAGCTCACTTACCTGGTTAGTAATATCATAAACCACAATTGCAGCTTGGGCACCCCTGTAATACATGGGGGCTAAGCTGTGGTATCGCTCCTGCCCAGCTGTATCCCAGATCTCAAACTTGACTGTTGTGTCATCTAGACAAACAGACTGGGTGAGGAAGGCCGCTATGGAAGAAATAATAAAGGAGAAGTGGTAAGTGGAAGGAAGAATGGGAACACCACCCCTTTCAAAGTATCTCTATTCTCAGTAGAAGACCAATTACTATCCAGGATGCTCAGCCACAGGTTTACTGTTCTGTGAACCAGATTAAGATCGTCTTTGGCCAAGACATTTCTGGCAAAAACTGCTCTAAATAAAGAATGGGTGCTTAAACTGTGAGGGAGAAAGTACACCACTGACTCTGATACCAGTCATCCTTCTAACCAAAATGGGGGGGGAGGGGACAACAATAATAACAGAGTCAATAACTTCATAGGATTTTTATAATAAGATTTTCAAAGACTAATTAGAAAAATTTCAAGCCTGATAGCAAGTCCCAGAGCCATCAGTATTTGGCTAAACTTTTTGTGTGTATGTGCTGGTACCTGGGCTTGAACTCAGGGTATTATACTCTCACTTGCCTTTTTTGCTCATGGTTGGCACTCTACTACTTGAAACATACCTCCAGACCTGTTTCTTTTGCTATTTACTTGGAATGACAGTCTTGTGATTGGCTTCACACATCAGTCCTCTAGGTTTTGGCCTCCTGACCAAGTTAGAATAACAGGCATGACCCATCAGGGCCTGACTTTGGCCAATACTTTTTCCTATCACCACCTGCCACAGAACACTCCCCTTTCAAGATGAGTAGTAAAGGGGGGAAGGAGCAATATGGACATTCTCATAAAAGATCCTTTATTGAATTAGCTACCTATTTGAAGCTAGTTACAGTAAAGGCAAGTGCCTTTTATATTTGGTATTGATATTGATTCCAGACTTTTTTTTTTGCCAGTCCTGGGCCTTAGACTCAGGGCCTGAGTACTGTCCCTGGCTTCTTTTTGCTCAAGGCTAGCACTCTGCCACTTGACTCACAGCGCCACTTCTGGCCATTTCCTGTATATGTGGTGCTGGGGAATCGAACCCAGGGCTTCAAGTATACGAGGCAAGTGCTCTTGCCACTAGGCCATATCCCCAGCCCCACTTTTTTTTTTTTTTTTTTACTAGCTATGTGTAGCATAATCATCTAAGGACTTTCTCCAGACATACGCCTGTGCTACTGCCATCAACCTCACTCTACCTCCAATATTAGCCAGCAGATCTAGAGTATAGCTCAAGTATACACTGGTTGAAATGCTGCCAGGGCAATTCTTTTGTTATTGCTATTATTATTATTATTTTGGCTAATACCACAGCTGAACTCAGGGCTCCATGACCTCCCATGTCTTTTTTTCTTTCATTTTTTTTTCTGTTCAACTTTTTCCTTCACAGTGAGTGCTCTACCACTATTCATGCCTCCAGTCTAGCATTTTTGCTGGTTAATTGGAAGATAGTCTTGTGGATTTTTTTTGCGGGGGGGGGGGGGGTTTGGCTTCAAACTTTGATCTTCAGACCTCTGCTTCTTGAGTAGATATAATTATAGGTGTGAGCCACCCAGATGTGACTCTTGGCCAACTGTGATATAATTTTTTTTTTTTATAATGAATCATTGTTTCAAACCAAGATTTCCTTATATAGTTCAGGGTGGCCTGGAACCTACTATAGTCTTCCTGCCTCGGCCTCTTAGGTGCTGGAATTACAGGCACAAGCCACCACCCAGACCCAAACCAACTTTTATCTGCTCAAGATGTCATTCAGCTCAACCTGTCACCAAGATGACAAGGAGGGACTGGGAATATGGCTTACACACATGAAGCCCTGGGTTCAATTCCTTAGCACCACATAACAGAAAAAGCCGGAAGTGGTGCTGTGGCTCAAGTGGTAGAGTATTAGTTAACCCTGAGCAAAAAGAAGCCAAGGACAGTATTCAGGCCCCGAGTCTAAGCCCCAGGACTGGCAAAAAAACAAACAACAACAACAAAAAGATTACAAGGAGTAGGATGAAATGATTTTTTTTTTTAGATGTATAAAGTTTAATCTCTTTTTTCTAGGAGGCAAAAAGATGAACACCTGATTTTTGGTGTTTATTAAAATTATTTTTGTTTTTCTATTCCTGGGGTAATGAATGGTGCTAATCCACAATCAGGTCCTATATATCTCCCTCCAATTTGTCTTAGAAATTATTGGATTTCTTCTTTCTCTGGAGTACTTACCTCCAATGGTACTCTCCTGGTACTCATGGAACTGTCCTTTGACAAAACGTAATACCAGGCTAGACTTCCCCACTGCAGATTCCCCCAGTAGAACCAATTTAAACTGGCATATTTTGCTGGCCTGGGGCTGCCCATTGGGCCTGGCCGTACTTCTGCTAGTCATGGCCAGATTATTAGAGTGGGAAAGGGTAGAGGGAGGGGGATGCCACAAAGCGGCAAAGGGGAGAAGGGGGAGGGGAGGGGACTTCCAGGATTCAACAGTCCTGCAAGAAAAAAGTGGGAAAAAAATTAAGACACAGATCCATTGCTGGTACAATTGCTTTTTAGAGAAAAGGCAGAATGTCTTCATTTTCTTGGTCCTCTGAGGACTTTCCATCATTGAAAAGTTACCACTCTAAGAAGTTCCCAAGCAGCTGATAATTAGCTTTAAGAGTGGGGGACAATGATTAAGAACTGCTTCTGAAATAAGAGTTTGCCCTACCACAAAGTCTGACTGGCAAGAAGCTGAGATGGAGACTGAAAACAGAGATTTTAATCCCAATTAATTCCGCATAAAGTCTTCAAAGGATTTTTTCTGAGTCAAAATAAACTGGTTAGCCTGGATTCACCCCCAGGTACCCTAGATACTTAGTGTCTCCTTGGCATCTTAATGCCATGCCTTTTATTTAGTTCTCAAAATGATACATTTACCCTAGGGATGAGGAACCATCACCTCTCCTAAGGATTTGGGGTAGCATCTGGTTCTGTATTCATATGTGATCTGTCTTGAGAAGACATTTCCAAAGATCTGATCATGGTCCTATTGCCAAGAAACCTATTCTTCCTCGTTTCTGGTTATAGGTGAGGCAAGAAACACAACCCACAGATCACATTAGGTATCAACTTTTTCACTGTATTTTTGCTACTTCCCCAAGTCTTGAGAGTCTATCAAATCTAAGTCAGTAAACTTGACTTACTCTCGGCTTGCAGCTGTCTTACTGATGCCTAGAGATTAGATTACTCTCCACACCAAAGAGGCCTAACAGCTATAAACCTCCAAACTAGAGGCAGGTTTATTTCTAAATACATGCAGGAGTATCCAGGGGATATGTCTTCAAGCAATCAATAGTTGATGAAAAAATAACTGAATCAATTCCTCTTTCTTCTAACAGGGCTAAGAAAGCTGCTAGAAGAGGAGGGGAGTTATCAAAAAAAAAAAATGGTGGCTCTGAGATTCTAGTCATCCAAATCTGAATGTATTTTATAATCTTGACTCTACAGAGAAAGAAGGAGTTAATGAGAGCACAAAAATCTCTCTCCAAAGTGAAGCATTGTTTGAGTTATACCTTTCCTTTCTCCATGGCTGATCCTAGCGACTCCACAGACATCATTCTCTTATGTGTGGGGAACCATTCTTTGTCACCACAGTTAATAGTTTTGGTGTCAAATTACAGTTAACTGTCTTAGCAATGCTACTTTCTAGATAGTAAGAATGAAAATCGCAGAAGATGCAATGCAGAGGAACAAAACTCCCAGAGGAATTGGGCTTGTTTTCTAGTTCTACTTAATGACTCTGTGGGCAAATACCTGGGGCAACTTACAAAAATAAATGTACAGCAGGTGCTGGTGGCTCACACCTGTAATCCTAGCTACTCAGGAGGCTGAGATCTGAGGGTCATGGTTCAAAGCCAGCCTGGGCAGGAAATTTCATGAGACTTATCTCCAATTAAACACCAGAAAACTGGAAGTGAAGCTGTGGCTCAATGTGGTAGAGGACTAGCCTTGAGCAAAAAAGCTCAGGGTAGTGCCCAGGCCCTGAGTTCAAACTCATGGAGTTCAAACCCCATGGAATTCAAGCCCTACAAACAAACAAATAAACATACAGAGTGCTAGCCTTGATCAGAAGAGCTCAGTGCTCAAGAGCTCAGAGTTCAAGCCCCAGGACCAGCACACATACACACACACATAATATTTATATGCCTACCTCCTTTGTAAATGGGGCCTTACAAACACCTACTGAATAAGACTATTCTAAAGATTAAATGGGAGTATACATACAAAGAACTGAAAGTGTATAACATAAATCAAGCTCTCAGTAAGTACTATTAACCAGTATTGTTATGATATTAAGCATCTGTCTACCTCTCTGAGCCTTCCTACCTTCACTGGAAAATGAAAAATACTATCCCCGAGAACCTATGAGGATTAAATGAAATACATTTGTATAGGGCTAATTAATAATGGCTAGGTTTTATTTCATGTCCTTGCTTTTTTCTTATTTATTTTTTTGCCAGTCCTGGGGCTTGGACTCAGGGCCCGAGCACTGTCTCTGGCTTTGTTTTGCTCAAGGCTAGCACTCTATCACTGTTATGCCAAGTTGCGAAACCACCACCAAGAAGACCACCGAGACTCAAGACATTCCGAAATGCAAAAGCAAGGCAAGGCTTTATTTAAGCGAGCTGTAACTCGGGCCTCGTCCTACCCACCAACACAGCGGAGGTTAGGAGGAAGCCCCGAGCTGTGATTACACCGGGCTTATAAAGGCAAAGAACAAGGTTACAACAATCAGGTGTTCAAGCAAGCAAGATTAGGACTCAGGTACAAATCTGATTGGCTCAGGGTTCGATTCTAAAATGGGGTTCACATGGTAAAATGGGGCTCACGTGGTAAAATGGGGCCTGACTTCAAAGTCTAGCACTTCATCACTTGAGCCCCAAAGCCACTTCCGGCCTTTTCTGTTTATGTGGTGCTGAGGAATGGAACCCAGTGCTTGCAAGGCAAGCACTCTACCCTTAAGCCTTTTTCCCAGCCCTGCTTTTTTCTTTTATGTGTAAAGAAGATCAAGTTAATACATTGGCATATATCTCAGTGTTATTTATCAGCGTATTTCCACAAAACAGCCAATATATTAAGAAAAAAAAACAAAGAAAAAAGGACAAACTAGAAGTCAGCAGAGAACTGAGATAGAAAAATCAAAGTTCTAGAGTTGACTAGACAGTTTAAAGAAATACAACAACTTACTGTAATCCAATGGGGAATTTTGGAGTCAGCTAGCCAGTGAATTCTAAGAATCCAGACACATATGTATCATTTTGTGATTAATTTTTTACTGCTCTATAATGAAATGATCAAAATAAAAATATAGATTTTTCACAAAGCCAATTTCACTCAGTTGGAGGGTGTCCTTTTTTCCCCCTTTTTACTTTTTATTCTTTTTTTGAGACAGTCTTACCACCTTGCACAGGCTGGTCTCAACTTTCCGCTCTATTTCAGCCTCACAAGTGTTAGGATTTCATAAAAGTACCAGCAATGCCTGCATTGTGGACATCCTTATTATGAAGTTTCTAACTCCTTTGTGTCAATTTTCTCTGTTAGAACAAAATATATGGATGGAACTGGTGGCTTATACCTGTAATGGTAGCTACACAGGATGTTAACCATCAGAAAGCTGAAAGTGGGGGTGTGGCTCAAGTGGTAGAGGGCCAGCCTTAAGCCAATACAAAACAAAAAAGAACAACAAGCAAGAACTTGAGGCCCTGTGTTCAAGCACACACACAAATAAAACATGGTTTGATATTTTCACATGAAGACACCAAAGAATACACACTCTTCTGTTAAGAGTAATCACTTTTTGGGGCTGGGGATATGGCCTAGTGGCAAGAGTGCTTGCCTCGTATACATGAGGCCCTAGGTTCGATTCCCCAGCACCACATATACAGAAAATGGCCAGAAGTGGCGCTGTGGCTCAAGTGGCAGAGTGCTAGCCTTGAGCAAGAAGAAGCCAGGGACAGTGCTCAGGCCCTGAGTCCAAGCCCCAGGACTGGCCGGGGGGGGGAAAAAAAAGAGTAATCATTTTTTTTCCTTTTGGTACTGAAGCTTGAATTCGGGGTCTTGAACTTGCTAGGAAAGTGCTCTTACGATTCATGTCACACTCCCAAAGACCCCTTTATTTTTCTTTCATTATATTTAGACAGAGTTCTGCATTGTACCTTGGCCAGTCTTTCTATCTATGCAAGCCGAGTAGCTGGGAATATATGCGTGCTCCACCACACCCAACCTAACATAACTGCTGAGCAAAGTAAAATTAAGGTGAACAGTATGTGGAGGAATTCCAATTATTTTCATTCTAAATAATCCTATTTTTATTTATTTATCTTTTGCCAGTCCTGGGGCTTGAACTCAGGGCCTGGGCACTGTCCCTGAGTTTTTCTGCTCCAGGCTAGTGCTCTACCACTTTGAACCACGGCTCTGCTTCTGGTTTTCTGGTGGTTAATTGAAGAGAAGAGTCTCACAGATTTTGCCTTTCCTGGCTTTGAACTGTGAGCCTCAGATCTCAGCTAGGATTATGAGCTGCCAGTGCCCAACCTTTTTTCTTTTTAATGGTACAGGGATTTGAGCTCAGGACTTGCTTTACTTGCTTGCTTGGCACTGTACCACTTGAGTCATACCACCAGGCCAGCTTTTTACTGATGATTTTGGAGATAGAGTCTCATGGGGTTTTATGCCTGGGCTGGCCTCAAACTTCAGGTCTTCAGATCTCAGCCTCTTGGGTAGCTAGAATTACAGGCATGAGCGGCATCTAGCTGATGAGTCACTTTTAAATAACTTTTTTAGTTACCTAAAATGCATATAGAAGAAGTACATTGCAAACAGTAGGCAATAAGTCTTAAATCATTTTGTCAGCAGGGCACAGTGGCTTACATTTGTAATCCTAGCTACTCCAAAGAGAGAGACCAAGAGGATCACTGTTTGATGTTAATCCAGGCAAAAAGTTACTGAGATCTCCATCTCAATCGATAAAAGCTGAGTGTGGTAGCATACAACTGTCATCTTAGCTACCCAGGAGGTATAAATAGGAGAAATCACAGTCCAGGCCAGCCTAGGTATTTAAGACCCTACTTAAAAAACAACTAAAGGAGGGCTGGGGATATGGCCTAGTGGCAAGAGAGCTTGCCTCCCATACATGAAGCCCTAGGTTCGATTCCCCAGCACCACGTATACAGAAAACGGCCAGAAGTGGCGCTGTGGCTCAAGTGGCAGAGTGCTAGTCTTGAGCAAAAAAGAAGCCAGGGAACAGTGCTCAGGCCCTGAGTCCAAGCCCCAGGACTGGCCAAAAAAAAAAAAAACAAAAAAAAAAACTAAAGGGCTGGTTGCTCACAACTATAATCCTAGGTCTACAGCAAGCTAAGATCTGAGGACCCTGTTTCAAAGTCAGCCTGGATAGATCAATTTAAGAGACTCTTCAGTTAACCAGCAAAATTCTGGAAGTGGACGTATGGCTCAATTAGTAGGGTACAAGCTGTGAGGAAAAAAAGCTGAGTGACAAGAGGCTCTTAGTTCAACCCCTAGTACTGGCAACAAAAATAAATAAATGATAGATAAAGCAAGTACATAATAAACAAGGGCTAGGGGAAGGAGGACATGTCTCAAGAAGTAGAGGGCCTGGGGCTGGGGATATAGCCTAGTGGCAAGAGCGCTTGCCTCGTATACATGAAGCCCTGGGTTTGATTTCCCAGCACCACATATACAGAAAATGGCCAGAAATGGTGCTGTGGCTCAAGTGGCAGAGTGCTAGCCTTGAGCAAAAAGAAGCCAGGGACAGTGCTCAGGCCCTGAGTCCAAGGCCCAGGACTGGCAAAAAAAAAACACCAAAAAACAAGAAGTAGAAGGCCTGCTTAATAAGCATAAATAAGCCTGAGTTGACCCCCCCCTCACTACCATCAAAAAAAAAATTACTCTGTGAAAGTTTCACTTATATATGTATTTTTAAACATGAGTTATGGTGTAAGAATTTTTTTAAACTAAGTCATGATCAAAGTTTAAAAACAGACTTAGAGAAGCCTGATACTGAAAGATGGTTCATCAGGGATGGAATGACGTTGTCTCTGGACAGCTTATAGTTGTGGATGCCACTAAAGCACTCCTTGGTGATATTCAGATGAAGGCTGAGTAAAATTTAGGGGTTGGAGGATTCCCCAATGCTGCTACTAAAATTATAGAGCATCATGAAAAGTGAGAAAATAGGCTAAGACGCATGTGCTAAGGACTCTAGAATTAATGCCTCAGTTTTCTCTGCTTTGCCACTCAATTCACTGTGACTTAAGGTTACTCATTCCCTTTGCTTTTCAGAAGCTCAGCTTATCTATAAAGATCATTGGTAGGGGTGGAGACTAGTAAAATGCAGGAGAGCAAAATTTGAATTCATTCCCAAAGTTTTGTGGACCTTGCTTCTCTTAAGGAATCTGAAGATAATCCTTTTTTGTTGTTGTTGGGTGGTGGTGGTTGTGGGGCTTGAACTCTAGGCCTGGGCTCTGTCCCTGGGTTAGCACTCTACCACTTTCATTTTTTTTTGGTAGTTAATTGGAGAAAAGAGTCTCATAGACTTTCCCAGGGCTGGCTTTGAACTGTGATCCTCAGATCTCAGCCTCCTGAGTAGCTAGGATTACAGACATAAGCCACCAGCGCCCAGTCTAGGATGAACCATTTCTAGAGACATATTTATGTGGTACTTCATATACACTGTCCTATAGGGAAAGAGGACTGGTCAGTGGAACACTAAAAGAGAAAACAGATGACATAAGAGGAAAAAAAGGTCAAGTGATAAACTAATCAGTTTTCTTTTACACACACTCCCAAGAAACAAGAGGAAAAGTTTCCAGTTGTTCAGTTTCATCCCTTAAATTTTTATCTACTTCAGAGCATGTGATTCAAGGGACAGAACATTATAAGCCTAAATGTAACGATTATTCTACAATATAAAAACATGGGAGTTAGAACAGACTGAATTCTCATGGCTAAACACATCACTCTAGGCCTGGGAACAGTAGGAATTTGGAGGAGTATGAAGACAAAAACTTTCACAGGCAAACTTGGGCTTGCAAAATCCTTGTCACTAACCCTCAGATCGACAGCCCAAAAATGGGTCAACAAACTTTCCTTTTTTTTTTTTTTGGCCAGTCCTAGGCCGTGAACTCAGGGCCTGAGCACTGTCCCTGGCTTCTTTTTTGCTCAAGGCTAGCATTCTGCCACTTGAGCCACAGCACCACTTCTGGCCATTTTCTGTATATGTGGTGCTGAGGAATCAAACCCAGGGCCTCATGTATACGAGGCAAGCACTCTTGCCACTAGGCCATATTCCCAGCCCCTCAACAAACTTTCTTACTACTAAGCAACTTTGGATTGTTGGAGATTTGTAACTACTGGGTTAGAAAAGTCTACCTCCCACTTCAGTATCAGGAATCTGCTTTTTCTATAATTGATGGGCTACTCATCTTTAATCACACTATATTTATAAGGTCAATTTTTGTCCCCCTGGAACTGGGGTTTTAAACTTAGGGCAGGCACTCTACCACTTGGACCATGCCATAGCTAGACTCTCAAAAGATCAGAAATAATACATGAGATTCAACTGATTTCTTCCCTCATCTAGTGGTGTATTTTTGTTTTGTTTTTGGCCAAGAGTTGGTAATGGGCAAATGATCACTTCAAAGACAAAGTTATAAACCAAAGCAAATTAGTCAAGTGATGTGATATTTATTACCTTTCAATTTGAGGGTTTTTTTTTTAATTTAAGAAAGAAAAAAAGTTATCCTTCCCTTCAACACTCTCAGAGATCAAATTTAAATTCCCTCAGAAATATATTTCCACAAGAAAGGCTTATCAGGGCTGGGAATATGGCCTAGTGGTAAAGTGCTCATATACATGAAAGCCCTGGGTTCGATTCCTCAGCATCACATATATATAGAAAAAGCCAGAAGTGGCGCTGTGGCTCAAGTGGCAGAGTGCTAGCCTTGAGCAAAACGAAGCCAGGGACAGTGCTCAGGCCCTGAGTTCAAGCCCCAGGACTGGCAACAAAAACAAAACCAAACAAACAAAGAAAGGCTTATCAAAGACCCAATAACTAGGAGGAATGGAGGCCTGATTATGGGTCAGCCTACTGGGGCAGGGTAAGGAAGGGTAGAGAATGTTCTTTAATATGGGCAGTTCTCCAAGCAATGCTGGAAAGTAGTATAACAGGCAAGATTTCCTCACCTGTCAATTCCAGCTAAAGCAACACTCCATTCCCCAGGCCTCCTTTCACATGCTAGCTTTGAGTCATACCAAATCTATATAAGGCCTTCAAAAGTCTATCACCTCTCAGTAAACTGAGTACTCAGTATATAGCTACCAGATCTAGCCTAGTCCCAAAGGTGAGCTGTATAAAGTCTGCCAGCCAGATAAAGAAACCAATCTAGGCTGGGTGCTGGTAGCTCACACCTGTAATCCTAGCTACTCAGGAGACTGAGATCTGAGGATCTCAGCTCAAAGCCAGCTGGTGCAGAAAAGTCAGTGAGACTCTTATTTCCAATTAAGTATTAGAAAACTGGAAGTGGCTCTGTGGCTCAAAGTGGTAGAGCACTAGTCTTGAGGGAAAAAGCCCAAGGACAGTGCCCAGGCCCTGAGTTCAAGCCCCATGACTGACCAAAAAAAGAAACAAAGGAAGAACAGAAAACCAACAACAATTTATAATAAGTCATCTACATCTAGTCCAGTCTCTATTTCATAAAATTAGTCAATTTGTCAGGTATTACATAGTCAGCTATCACAGAGCTGCTAAGAATCGAATATAGGGGGCTGGGGATATGGCCTAGTGGCAAGAGTGCCTGCCTCATATACATGAGGCCCTGGGTTCGATTCCCCAGCACCACATATACAGAAAATGGCCAGAAGTGGTGCTGTGGCTCAAGTGGCAGAGTGCTAGCCTTAAGCAAAAAAGAAGCCAGGGACAATGCTCAGGCCCTGAGTCCAAGGCCCAGGACTGGCAAAAAAAAAAAAAAAGAATCAAATATAAGTACTTCTACTCCCTGTCCACCTTTTGTGTGTGTGTGTCCTGGTCCTAGTACTTGGGCTCTGGGCCTGGGCACTGTCCTGAGATGGTTTTTTTTTTGAATACTCAGTTCAGATTTTAATGTTTTGTCCTAAGCTTTTTTGCTCAAGGCTAGCACTCTACCACTTGAGTCACAGCTTCACTTTAGGCTTTTTTTGGTGGTTAACTGGAGATAAAGCATCTCAGACTTTCCTCCCTGAGCTGGCTTTGAACCATAATCTCATATCTCTGTCTCCTGGGGAGCTGAGATTACATGTGTGAGCCACTGGTGGACAACATTTAGGTTTTTTTTGTTTGTTTGGCTTAGCTTATCTCTTCTTTTTTTTCTTTTTTGCCAGTCCTGGGACTTGAAGTCAGGGTCTGGGCACTGTCCCTGAGCTTCTTTATAGCTCGTCTCAGAGCACACTAACACTTTAGTCACAGCGCCACTTCCAGCCTTTTGTGTGTAAGTGGTATTGAGGAATCAAACCCAAGTCTTCATGCATGCTAGGCAAGCACTCTGCCACTAAGCCATGATCTCTTCTTTTTTAGCATGCATGGGGGGGGGGGTTCACTGTTATTTTTCCATACCTGTTTACAATCCAATTTCATCCTCTATCACTCTCCCTGCCCCCTTCCAAAACAATTTCAACAGGTTTCATTGTCTCTTTTTGTGTGTATGCTGGTACTAGGGCCTGAATTCAGGGCCTGGATGTTGTCCCTGTCCTTTAGGTTTTTCACTTAATGTTGGAATTCTATCACTTAAGCTATAGCTCCACTTTTGGATTTTGTTGGTTAATTAGAGATAAGAGTCTCATGGACTCTCCTGCCCAGGTTGGCTTTGAGCCTCAATTTTCAGATCTCAGCCTCCTGAATAGCTAGGATTACAGGCACGAGATACTTGATGCCCAGATCATTGTCTTATTTTCATAGTTGCAAATAATCTATTTCAACGTCTTTCATCTTTGTTAGTCCAAACTCTCATCTCTTCTATATCACTGTATTTTTTAAAAAAATTTAAATTCTGAGACAAGGCCTTGCTATATAGCCTAAGCTGGCTTCAAACTGGAGAGTCTGCCTCAGTTTCTTGAGTGTGGGTTCTTCAGGCCTACACCAACAAATATGACCTCCATTCTTTTTTTTGGGGGGGGGGGCAGTACTGGAGATTTGAACTCCAGGCCTAATGCTTGCTAAGCAGGCATTCTCCCACTTGAGCCAAATTCCTAGCCCTACTATACTTCTGGAAGCAGGAAATGTTAAATTCTAAAGAGATTGTACCAGGGGCTGGGAGTGTGGCTTAGTGGTAGAGTGCTTGCCTAGCATGCATGAAGACCTGGGTTCTTCGATTCCTCAGCACCACATAAACAGAAAAAGCCGGAAGTGGTGCTGTGGCTCAATTGGTAGAGTGCTAGCCTTGAGCAAAAAGAAGCTCAGGGACAGTGCTCAGGCCCTGAGTTCAAGCCCCAGTACCGACCGAAAAAAAAAAGAGAGAGAGAGAGAGAGATTGTACCAGAACAGAAACAAGAGCTTAGACTGGATCATACATACTGGCTTTGAGACTAAAAGCAACTTAGGAAGACCAAGACCTTCCCTGGGATCTACAATCACATTTTTCTGACAGAAAATGCTTCTCTTTCAGTGCACTGGGGGCTCATACCTATAATCCTAGCTACTCACAAGGCTGAGATCACAATTTGAAGCTTTGAGCAAAAGAATTCAGGACAGCATCCAGGCCATGAGTTCAAGCCCCAGTACCAGCAAATCACAAATCTCTCTCTCTCTCTCTCTCTCTCTCTCTCTCACACACACACACACACACACACACACACACACACACACTCCTCTCTAGGTCTTTACCAACCCTCTGCCAGGATAGTAGGAATAAAAGCACATCAAATGGGAGACACAAGGGAAAGTAACTTGCAGGCCTTACAATTACCTTCATCGCTTCTCCAACTTTGTTTAGACTCAAATCACCAAAATGTCCCTCTCTCCTTTCTCTTTTTTAAAAGAGGTACTGGGGTTTGAACTCAGGGCTCTTGAGCTTAGAAGACACTCTTACCACTTAAGCAGGGTTTCCAATTCCAAATCAGCAAAATCTTTTTTTTTTTTTCTTTGCCAGTCCTGGGCCTTGAACTCAGTGCCTGAGCACTGTCCCTGGCTTCTTTTTGCTCAAGGCTAGCACTCTGCCACTTGAGCCACAGCTCTACTTCTGGCCTTTTCTATATATGTGGTGCTGAGGAATCAAACCCAGGGCTTCATGTATATGAGGCAAGCACTTGCCACTAGGCCATATTCCCAGCCCCCAAATCAGCAAAATCTTGAACTAAGACTGAAACTACTAGTTAAGCTCTTTCATTCTGTGAATCCAGTATTATCCAATGAGTCATTGACTCAAATGAGAGTCCTTCTACTTCCTCCATCCTCTCCCTAATATCTCTCCAAGAGGTAAAAAGCACACTTATCTCTTATCAGCATCCTAGTGCAAACTCCATAATATTGACCTAGGAAAGGTTGGATTGCCCTTCGCTACCTTGTCTATCTAGAAAAATGTATCTCAGAAGGCAAGTGCAAATGTCACCTTCTGTGAAACTGTAAGTACCTTCCCACCTCAGCAGAATTCATCATTGCTTCCTCTAGTGTCCCAAAGAGTTCCAACAGTGTTAAGACTAGGTTTCTATCATAGCATTTATTATTCTGTGTTGTCTGCATCCATTTGTTCTGCTATACTATGAACTTCTCAAAACTGGGACTTAAAAAACTAACATTGTAAGTCTTCAAAGCAGAACACCTGATTTCTAGTAGTTGCTTATTAAATGCCTTAATTAAGTCAAAGTGTGCCCTCCCCTAATCAATTCTTGCTGTGTCATCTGGATGGACCTTAGGTACAGTTGGATACATACACACACACACACACACACTTTTTTTTTTGTAGGATTGGGGTTTAAATTTGGCCTTGCTAATTAGGCCTTGCTAAGTAGGTGCTCTGCCACTTGAGCCACTCCTACTCCCTTTTTGTTGGTTATTTTTGAGATAGGGCCTCACTTTTATGTCTGGGCAAGTGTGGACTACAATTCTATTTATGCTTCACTTTGTCACAGGGATGGCAGAAGTATACCTCTGCGCCCAGCCCTTGGTTGAGATGGAGTGTCTCCAGAACTTATTATGCCTAGGCTGGCTTCAAACTGTGATTCCCCCAATCTCTGCCACCCAAGTAGCTAGGATTATAGGCTTGAGCCACCATGACAAGCTGGGAATATTTTCAACAGGTCTCAGAGAACCAATTCTCTCTTTGGGCCCCATTGAGGCTCAGCCCACAAGGTCCTGTTGTAATTCACATGGGCTAACTGCTTTTCCTGCCACTGGTTACTAGGTGCAGATGGCTTAATCACACCCAATATGTCACCTTCCTACAACAGAAGCAACTGTGGCTAAAAACAAAGTCCCTGAATTTTCAAATCAGTACTTAAAAAGTTTTGGGTCATTACAGGTAATTCCTGAACTTGAAAAACACATCAAAAAAACAAATTCAAGGGGCTAGGAATGTGGCTTAGTGGTAGAGTGCTTGCCTAGCATGCATGAAACCCTGGGTTCAATTCCTCAGTACCACAAACAAAAAAGGCCAGAAGTGGCACTGTGGAAGTGGTAGAGTGCTAGCCTTGAGCAAAGGAAACTCAGGGACAGTGCCCAGACTCTGAGTTCAAGCCCCAGGACTGGCAAAAAAAAGAATATAATTAATTAATTAAAGCCACCACAGAATCTGAGGACAATCTGAAAAGTATACAACTGCCCCTGAACCAAAGCTACAACCTCACCTAGAAATCTGCATATACTTTGCACACTTTGGTGACCCGTATTCTGTTTAGTTACTATTGAGTGAATGACTAAATCTTTTGAAAAACACTCTTGGGAAGTAGGAGTGTAATATGGTGAACTTTATGGTATCCTTCCTCCCAGAGAGTGGTGGCATTTCCTTATTTTAAGTTCATTGTCTCACATTTTGGATAGTTTTCAATCTGGTCATTTTTTTCTTTCATTTTGTCTATGCTAGGAGTCAAATACAAAACCATGCACATGCTAGGCAACCACTCAAATACCACGCCCCTTCAGATCTGAAAGCTTTTGCTTGTCTTTTGTTTATTGGTACTGGGGATCGAACCCAGGACATTGCACTTACTAGGCAAGTGCTTTGCCACTGAGCTACATCCCAACCCCAGAACTGAAAGCTTTTAAAACGAGGAAAGTGGATTGTATTCGGTTGCTTCACCTTATTCCCACTAGGCCTCCTTCTAAGAAGTCAAATTCAAAGTTGAGGAGCTGATGTCTCACACCTGTAATCCTAGCTGCTCAGGAGGTTCACGTCTGAGGATCACGGTTCCAAGCCAGCCCAGGCAGGAAAGTCCATGAGATGTTTATTTCCAATGAAACAGCAAAAAGCCAGAAGTGGAGCTGCTGCTTAAGTGGTAGAGTGCCAGCCTTGAGTAGAAAAAGCTGAGGACAGCGCCCAGCCCCTGAGTTCAATCCTCAGTACTGGAACACACAAAAAAAGTTAACTTCACATCAATACACACAAACAAGTACTCCACAAAGGAGCCATCCTTGCTCTTATAAGAAGTAAAAGGAGTATGATTTTAAGGACAGCGCCTTCTCCAAATACATGGTTGCAACCCCAGGTCTATGTTTCAAATTAATTCCACTCAGCTCTTGGAAAAAAATATTCTAAGTCTATAAGTATTATTTACATTTTAAATTGTAACAACTTCAGATCCTTCTTTCCATCCCTCTTTGTATTTCCCTGCTTTGGGGCTAGGGCGTATCTTGTACCAAGTAGCACTGGGCCTGATGTTCACTTGACCTATTCAGATGGTGCTCTACCACTTGAGCCATGCCTCTTACCCAACTTTTTTTTGTCAGTCCTGGTGTTTGAACTTAAGGCCTGAACACTGTCCCTGAGTTTTTGTGCTCAAGGCTCGTACACTACTATTTGAGCCACAGCTTCATTTTTGACTTTTTGGTGGTTAATTGGAAGTAAGAATCTCATGGACTTTCCTGTCCTGGCTGGCTTCAAATTGTGATCCTCAGATCTCAGCCTTCTGAGAAGCTAGGATTACAGGGGTGAGCCATGGGTGCTAGGCTCCCACCCTGCTTTTAGCTGTTTAAGAGTCACAGACATTTCTGTCTGGGCTGGCTTTGAACCTCAATTTCTGCCTACTAAGTACACAAGATTACCACCATGAGAGATACCATCTAAATCTCAGACAGTAAGGGACAATTCATACTACCATGGTGTTAACTGACCTTACTAGCTTTTGAAGCCCTTTCAGATGCCCAGACTTTGTACTGTGCTCAGCAGAAACCTTAATTCTAACTCCCCACCATAGCTGTTTTCATAAACTACGCCAGTCCTAGAGAAAAGTCTAAAGATATGTACATGTATTCATTCATCCTCTCTAATCTTTGGCATTTTCTTTCTTTCTTTTTTTTTGCCAGTCCTGGGCTTGGACTCAGGGCCTGAGCACTGTCTCTGGCTTCTTTTAGCTCAAAGCTAGCACTCTACCACTTAAGCCACAGCGCCACTTCTGGCCATTTTCTATATATGTGGTGCTGGGGAATCGAACCCAGGGCTTCATGTATATGAGGCAAGCAAGCACTCTTGCTATGAGGCAATATTCCCAGCCCCTCTTTGGCATTTTCTATACCCTGATCTTTTCTTGTGTCTTCACCACCTTCAGAGGTATGGAAGGGACAGTCAAATATTTTAAAATCACAAACCAGAAGATGCCAATAACTATCCCAAACAAAAAACATTCACCTTCATGTTTCTTTTCTCACCACGAAAGAGAAGTTTTGTCCATTTATGAGGACATTTTTAGGCTATCTAATGTACAACTCTAAGTATGTGTTGAAGAAGGCTAATGATAACCCCGAGTACTGCTCTCTGATTGTCTGAATTTGATAGAAAACAGCCTGAACTGTGACAGAAGCACAATAAATAACAGAGTATCATCAAAAAAGGGAAAACTATGGGAAAGAGACACCCCAGTGTAGGGAGAACATTTAAACAGAATTGCCTTTAGAGGCACATCCCCAAAAGACAGTGAGAATATTCTGATTTGTCTCTGCTCTCTGACTTTCTAGATGGAATATGTGGGAGAACATATTTTTTTTACAATTCAGTACAACATAAATATTTAAACATATGCATACATTACTTTGTAAGTTAAAATTTAATAATAAGATACATTGGTTTAGGAGGGAAAGAGAAGAAAGTGACTTAAGGGAAAGTCCAAAGGGTTCCAATCTACGGAAGACTAAAAGGTGAGCTGAACATTAAAAGTACAGAATTGAAATTTCTTTGTACAACTACGTAAAATAAAATAGAAGATATGGTTGAAGGAGAATCTACTGACTTATTAATCCATTAAGTTCATCTTTTTCTATACTTCTCTCTTCCCCCAAATACCTCAAGGTTTGACCAATTTTCTAATCACACAGACACCTGGGCTCCAGAAAAAGTAGATAAAGCACAAGGGGGTGATGCCAACCTTCCGGAATGGAATTTCTCACTGGTCCTCAAATCCCTTCCTCAGTATATCACCAGGATTGATGAACTCCATCACCTGTCTAAGAAATAGCCAAGTCTAAGTCTCACAGTATTTTCATCAACTAAGGTTGGAAAATTTCTTACTGACTTGGGATCTCTAAGACCCTTTACATTCAGACAATGAAATCATTCCCCATTTATAGGTAAACAAGATCTGAGTAGTCACTATAGATCAAGTTATTAAGGTGGGGCAGGGGAAAGCAGCAGAAAACACCATTCATATTGAACTTCTTAGCTTTCAGAGAACATAAAAACAGTAAAATAAAATTTTTTAGAAAAAGAAAAGAAAAACAGTTTGCAGTCTAAACCATAAGGCCATGAGAAAAGTATAGCGGCTGAGTTTGGAGCAGCCAATAATCAGAGAACAAGAAAAAAGAAATCTACTTTTGTCATCACCTTCTTATTCTGGGAGGACCAAAAAAACTTCAAGCCACCACATCTAAATACTAAAGAAACAAAAGAGTGAATACTCCTAAATCCACAGCATCCAGCGATCCTGAAGCGGTCCCAGGAGCTCCCACAACGGAGAGCAGGCCATGCTTTCTGCTTCTAGTTCCTCAACACTACCCTGCGTCTTTTACATCAGAAATGTTCAAATCCCTCCCGGCTCCTTACCAGGGCACCCTGGCTTTATAATAGTCACTTTCCCAGAAAATAACGCCTCTGATCAGGTAAGCACACTGCTCAGGCCCTTCCCAAGAGACAGCTCTCAATTGATCCCCGTCCCCCGTCTTACCCGCCCCCCCCCCCCAGCCTCAAGTTACCCTCGGGGCAAGGAGTCAGGGTTGACCCCCACCTCCCTTCGGGGCAAATGGGCTTACCTCACCCGTCCCTTTCCACAGCTCCGCCCTCTCCAGAGCCGTTTAAAGAGTAGTGAGGCCCGTCCAGCCCCGCACACAGACTCGGGGCCTCCAGCCCCTACCGCCTCCCCAACTTCAGGCTCCCAGTCCTCCAGATCCCCCTCCTCAGCGCCCCCACTGGGCCTGAAGGGGCCCGGCCCCCTTCTCCCCTCTCCAGTGGGCCGCCCTAACCCCCTCTCATAGGCCCACACCCGCCTCGGGTCTTGGGTCAGGCTGTTCCCATCTCCCCAGCACCTCTGCCTCTGCCCTTGTGGGCTCCATCAGCCTCAGTACCTGGGGCTCCGTCTCCCCCGTCGGGCCCAAGCCTGTGTCGAACAAACAGCTGCAGTTCAACCAAACCCTCTGGCCCCTCCTCCTCCCCCTCCACCTCCTCCGACTCGCCTTGGGAGGGGGGACTTCAGCCAATAGCCTACCACCGAGGGTGGGTTATATATGCATTAATCTGCCAATCCTGTGGAGAAAGGCGGGACTTTTGAGGCCCTTCCACCAATCAGTACGAGAGAGGGACCGGACCGACGGGGCCTCAAGCCAATAACTAGGGAGAAACCTTGAAGATGGACGAGGTGAGGAGCCAGTAAAGAGCGAACTTCCAGAAGCAGGGGGCGGTGCAGCGTCGACAGGCAGATGTATTAGCCAACGAGAACTCGACACCCGACGACCCCGCCTTTTGACTCATAAACATCTAATCAGGTGAGTGTTGGAGGCGGGTCAAAGACAAATTTTAGCCAGTACTGCAAGAATCCCGTACTTGAGTGACAGACAAGGGTTCGGAAGGGCGCTGCTGACCTTCGCCCCTCCCCCTGGATTTGGCGGGGTGGCCCTAAGGCCCTGCCCTCGGTGACAGATTCGGGGACTGAGAGCGCAGCACCTCTCCTAAGGACCAGGAGCCTGTGGATTTAAGCAGCACTTCCATCAGCGCTTTCCCCCTTTAATGGAACAAGCGGAGGGCAATTTTTAGTGAGTGGCATTCGGGACTTTGTGTGTGTGTGTGGAGACAAAGGCCAACTACAAAGAAGTGGTAGCTTGAAGTCAGTTTAACCCCTTCGTAGCAATTTTTTTAAAAATATAGACTATTGACCTCTTGAATCATATTGTAAATGCAAATTGAAGAATCTTCAGGCGGGCGCTGGTGGCTCACACCACCAGCTTAGATGAAGCTGAAATCTGTGAGGATCACGGTTCAAAGCCAGCCTGGGAAGAAAGTGCCTGAGACTCTTATCTCCAATTAATCACCAGAAAACTGGAAAAGCTCAGGGGCAGTGCCCAGGCCCCATGACCACCACCACCAACAACAAAAAGAATCTTATCAAAACTTTGCTGTTTCTACAACCGGCTCTGGGCATTGTGGGACATGCCTGTCTCCCTCAGGGAGACAGAGGCAGAGTTCCAGGACAAGCCTACTAAGGTGAGATGAAGAGACCCTGCCTCAAAAAATAAAATAAAAGCACTGCTGAGCGCTGGTGGCTCCACTCTTGCAATCCTAACTACTCAGGAGGCTGAGACCTAAGGAAGGGGGTTAGAAGCCAGCAAGGGCAGAAAAGTCCATATTTCCAACTAACCAGCAAAAAGCTGGAAATGAAGGTGTACCTTTAGTGATAAGAGTGCCAGCCCCTAGCACAGTAACCAAAATCAAACAACAACAAAAATAAACAAAACTTGTGAGCTCACTGAAAAAGGCAAGTGTTGGGAATCCCTCCCTGGTCCCAAACATATTGGCTGGAACTGCCATTCTGCAAAGTGTATGGTAGATGGGGAGGGCTTGCTGCTATGTAGGGAGGTAGGAAATACAGAGGCTTCAGTTTCCCCAGCTGTAAAATTGGGACAACACACATACTCTATTCAACATGGCACCATTCCAATTGCAGCTGCATGAGGCCAAAATGAATTGGGAGCGCAGGTGGCCTTGCACAGAGATTAGGTAGGAAAAGGGGGAAATCTGAATTCAATGGTCACATACACATGTCAAGATTTTCTCCCACACCACTTTCAGTAAATAAATAAGGATAAAAAAGATGAACACTAAAAACTAAGAACAATCTCTTTAATGAATTACAAACTAAATTACAAATAATGTTAACTGGAGGACAAGGGGGAGAAGAATGTCATAAAAAGAAAAATTAAAAAAAACACAAAAACATTTGAATTACAAAATCCCCAAGGTGCGCATGGCAGCAAATTTAGCCACTTTGACAAAACAAAAAACAAAAAACCCTGGAACCTGAAATATAAATATTTGTTCATCCTTCTTTTAAAGAAATATATTTTTCCCAATGTCCTACCCATTCACAGCCCTAAAAAAGTGTCAGTATTCCTAAAAAGATGACTAAACCCTTACTTGTACTCCTATGGGGTTAGAGGTGGCTTTCAAAGGGCAATAGGGATCCCTGGCAATTGAAGAACTAAAATTTCTAAAAGAAATGAAAAATTCAAACTTCCCCCCCCCCACATGCTTCATAAGGCTGTGCTAAAGCAACAGATGAGAGTGAAGAATAATCCGTGTCCCTTGGACCTTCCCAGATTCTTCGCCCCCATCGTAGAGACGACAAGGAGACTTAAGGGAATCTATCTTTTTCTCTCTCCTCCCCTCAGACTTGTGTCTTGAGTCTCAGCCTGTTAGGCCAGGTGAAACATTAAAACTAGGGTAAAAGCTGATTGGATCTATTTTTTTTTCTAACCTAATTCTTTAAAAACAGACCCCTTTCAAATGGTTTGGTTTTGCTTGCTTCTCAAACGTTCCAACTTAGCCCCCTGCTATCAGTTGGCCTTTACCAAAAACAAAACGGTAGCAGCAGGGGATCTGGGGTCCCTGCTATTGCAAGCACAGGCAAATAATAACTATAGGACATCCAGAGACTGGAATAGCAAACCTGATATGGAGGAGGAGAACGGTTTGGTTTGGTTTAGTATACCAGCCCTCCTCAGCAATGACTAAGAAGGGTGAGAGAGGGTGGTAGAGGCTGAGTTAAGTGCATCTAATACTGAAATTTCCTTTCATTTTAACCTGTTCCTCCCTTCCACCTCAGAATCTCCTGAGTAGGAAAGGTGAACAGTGCCTACAATGGCCATAAAAGATCAAGGGCCCACCTAAGTCCAAATAGCCCAGAGCCCTGAGTCAGGTGAAGCCCACACTAGATGGGTAGATGAGATGAGATGAGGGCTTTGGGAAGAGCATCAGAGGCGAAGGTGGGGTACTGGCTTGGTCACATCCTGGAAAAAAGGGTGAGCCAGAGCTGCTTTTGCTGAAATCCGCTTGTTGGGATCATAATGAAGCATTTGCTGGAGGGAGAAATATATGCTGACTTTAGTGATGGAACAGAGGGAAAAAATGGGTGGCAGGTAAGTCTCAGAAATCAGGAAAACTGGGGCTGGGGATATGGCCTAGTGGCAAGAGTGCCTGCCTCAGATACACGAGGCCCTAGGTTCGATTCCCCAGCACCACATATACAGAAAACGGCCAGAAGCGGCGCTGTGGCTCAAGTGGCAGAGTGCTAGCCTTGAGCGGGAAGAAGCCAGGGACAGTGCTCAGGCCCTGAGTCCAAGGCCCAGGACTGGCAAAAAAAAAAAAAAAAAAAAAAAAAGAAATCAGGAAAACTGATCTCTTTTACCCAGTTCTCACTTCCCTCCTTCCATATCTAAACCAGCATGCTGAACTGGGACAGAAGCAGGGACTAGGGAAATACTGACACCCAGATTTCAGGGTCTCAGCCTTTCTTCATCCCAGAAAAGCCCTTCCCTGTGGAGGTGAATGAGGGTGGAAAAGTTGCCAACTCCTAGATACTTACCGATAATAAGCTCCGCCCATCTTCATCCAGAGGAGGCACAACTTTGCTAAAATCTTGCCGGGCCCACTTGGGAAAACTAGGCTTATAATCAGGCATAGAAGTAACTCCTGGCCAAACCACCTCATCTGGGGTCCCCAGAGTCCGAAAGATCCGGAAGAGTTGGTCAATCTCAGAGTCTCCAGGGAACAGGGCACGGCGAGTCACCTGAAAATGGCCATGGAAAGAAGAAAGGCCAAAGACCCACATTGACGTCAGTCAAAAACTGTCAACTTGTAGGAAGGAGGTTCCCACAGGCAGTGGAAAGGTCAGCAGGGCCCCATGATTCCCTCCCCAGGGCCTTTCATGGGGTCAGTCACACAGAGCCTGAGACAATAAAGTCCCTTCATCTGTCTCCTCGCCCCTCCTTCCTTCCCCCAACCATGGCTTTGTAGATCCCCAAGGTTGGGTGGGCATGGGAGGGGGTGAATGTTTGGGGTGCCACTGACACGTAGCAAAGGGATCCCAAGCCACTCACGGGGTATGGGGTAGACACTGCGGTCATCCCCCCTCCTTGTGATGCAGCCACTTCTAGATAGGAGCACAGCGGGCAGAGACTGTGTCTTCCATTTCTTCTGTGTTCCCCACAGCACTTAGCATGGTGCTGGGTACACACTAGGTGCTTAAATATTTTTTGATGAATTGAGAGAGGAATATGGGCAATTGTAAGGTAATGCACTGGCGGATAAATGCACATTATATATGTATAGCTATATATAAGCTAATGGTTTCTAAGCCCCCAGTGAAAACCCAGATAAAGGATCACAAAATATATTGCTAATCAGCCTAGTCCACTGTTTTGTTAAAGGAGATGGGAGCTCCCCAAAAAGCCAGGCCCTCCAAGGAGCCTTCATTCTGAAAAACCAGAGGTAGAGGGGAGACATGATCAAATCTGCAGAAATGAAGGGTATTGGCTTTACTATAATCCTGGTATCGTACGTTTATAGAGCCAGGTGCCAATGGTTTGTGCCTGTAACCCTAGCTACTATGGAGGCTGAGATCTAGGGATCAAAGCACAAAGCCAGCCCAGCCAGGAAAGTCCATGAGATTCTTATCTTCAATTAACCACCAAAAAGCTAGAAGTAGAGTTGTGGTCCAAGTGGTCAAGCACCAGCCTTGAGAAAAAGCTAAGGGACAGCGCCCAGGCCCTGAGTTCAAGTCGCAGTACCAGGACAAAAATGGAAAAGAAAACAAGGTCTACAGGCCAGATGAAGGAGACACTAAACGGAACTCTCAGTCTTCCAAATGCAGGCAGACTAAGCTAAACCAGCTGAATGGCTGCAAAAATGAGCTAGTTCCTTTTAGGGATGTGAGATGCACACTAGATACAAAGTCCATTTGGGGACCTTCTAGGGTTATGCTTGATATCAGGTGTCAAAGCCCTATCTAACCCCCTGCCCTGGTGATTCCCTGAGACAATTCTGTGTTAGCAGGGCCATGGTTCTGGGCCAAGAAATAGTTCTGTTGTTCTTAATGCGAGGAGGAGTTGCCTGGGTGGGACAAGGGCAAGACTCCATACCATCTCAGCAAAGATGCAGCCCAGGCTCCAGATGTCCACAGCTGTAGAGTAGTATTTGCAGCCCAAAAGGATTTCAGGTGCTCGGTACCACAGGGTTACCACCTGGGGGGCAATAGGAAGGGGTAGTTTACATGGCATGGAGATTCACATTCCTCAGATCCTCAACAAAACTCTGCTAGTTCTCAGACTCTTGAGTAGTTTCCTTTCCTCTCTCCAATTTCTCCAAAGAAATAACTACATATAACTTCCTAGCCCAGAGTTAGCTTCATCTAGTGGCTTTTGGGGCCATCTTTTCTGAACCCTGAATTTAGGACCTTCCTGGAAAATGGTTATGATTTCAATGCTGTGCCATCAGCTCTCCTGCCTTGGTATCTGAGCCTTTTAAGCTTCATAGTATGAATTCTGTATATACCCTAACATCCCTAGAGTTTAAGAGATTGATTCTGTCAAGAGAGAAACTGCCAGCCAGGTATTTTTTAAGTCATTTTTTGGAATACCCTTGTTAACACTTCCCAAGATGCTCAGAAAAATAAAAAAAATTAAAAAAAAAAAAAAAGAGGGACTTACCTCATGGGTGTAAGTACGAACTGGTACTCCAAAGGCTCTGGCTAGTCCAAAGTCTGCCAGTTTGATAGACCCTTCTGTGTTGATAAGCAGATTTTGGGGCTTAAGGTCTCGGTGCAGGACCCGGTGAGAATGGCAGAAAGCTAGGCCTTGGAGCAGCTGAAACAGATAGCTCTGACAAAAGAAAGAGGGAAGATTATGTTTCTCCACAGTTGGATTAATGTTTTTCTCTATGCTTCCCCATACCCCAAACACTACTAAAACCTTTGCTATGTTAAATCATAACTAGCTATTAACAGGTATTCTCCTACTGGACTTTCAGTTCAGTAAGGGGAAGGACTAAGTTGGAGGGGTGGGGGTGTTGAACTTAGGGCCTCAAGGCCTCAAGCTTTCATTTAGATTGTTCACTTATGGCTGGCATTCTACCATTTGAGCCACAGTTCCAGCACTAAGTCTATGCATCCTTTACATATCCTATACCTAACATACCGAAGATGTTCAACATCTTTATGTTAGGTTAACATTTACTGGCGGTGTGGCTCAAGTGGTAGAGTGCCAGCCATGAGCAAAGAGGCTTAGTGACAACAGTTAAAACTCAAGTACCGGCTGGGAATATGGCCTAGTGCCAAGGGTGCATGCCTCGTATACATGAAGCCCTAGGTTTGATTCCTCAGCACCACATAAACAGAAATGGCCAGAAGTGGCGCTGCGGTTCAAGAGGTAGGATGCTATTCTTGAGCAAAAAGAAGCCAGGGACAGTGCACAGACTCTGAGTCCAAGCCCCAGGACTGGCAAAAAAAAACAAACCAAAAAACAAAACTCAAGTACCAGCACACAAAAAAGTAAGCATCTGTTGATAGAATGAATTAGCTCTGAGAGCCTAGAGCCAGTGGCTCACGTCTATAATCCTAGCTGAGATCTTAAGGATCATGATGCAAGGCCAGCCTGTATAGAAGCATCTTTTTTATTTTTAACATTTTATTGTAAATGTGATGCACAGAGCATTTACAGTTTCACAAGATAATAAGTACATATATTTCCTTTTGAACAGTGATAACCCCTCCCCCAACTCCTCTCCCCACCTTAGAAAAGTTTCTAAATTTCATCCAGAAAATAACCAATAGTGAGGGCTGGGAATATGGATTAGTGGTAGAGTGCTTGCCTAGCATGCATGAAGCCCTGGGTTCGATTCCCCAGCACCACATATATAGAAAACGGCTAGAAGTGGCGCTGTGGCTCAAGTGGCAGAGTGCTAGCCTTGAGCAAAAAGAAGCCAGGGACAGTGCTCAGGCCCTGAGTCCAAGGCCCAGGACTGGCAAAAAAAAAAAAAAAAGGTTCTGTGGCTCACGAGGTAGAATGCTAGCTTTTAACAAAAAGAAGCTAGGGGAGCTGGGGATATGGCCTAGTGGCAAGAGTGCTTGCCTCGTATACATGAGGCCCTGGGTTCAATTCCTCAGCACCACATATACAGAAAATGGCCAGAAGTGGCGCTGTGGCTCAAGCAAGTGGCAGAGTGCTAGCCTTGAGCAAAAAGAAGCCAGGGACAGTGCTCAGGCCTTGAGTCCAAGCCTCAGGACTGGCCAAAAAAAAAAAAAAAAAAAAGAAGCTAGGGACAGTGCTCAGACCCTGAGTTGCAAGCCCCAACACTGACAAAAATAAATAAATAAATAAATAAAATAACCAATAGTGAACAGAGCTGAGCCAGGCACTAGTGGCTCATACCTGTCATCCTGGCTACTCAGGAGGCTGAGATCTGAGGAGTGAAGTTCAAAACAAGCCTGGGCAGAAATGCTCATGCGACACTTATCTCCAATTAACCAGCAAAAAGGGAGGTATGGCTCAGTGGTAAGCATCAGCCTTGCGTGATAAAGCTAGGATCAGTGCCCAGATCTAGAGTTCCAGCCCCAGAACTGCTCCCCCCACAAAAAAGCTACTACTAGTGGCTTGTTATCCTAGCTACTGAGATCTGAGGATAACCAACATTTTGCCAGATAGACTGGAGGCGTGCTCTGAGCAGGAGCTTGAGGCCTCAAGTCCAAGTCCAATACAAGCACAAGGGGAGGAGGGGGGGAGGGGAGGAAGAGGAGGAGGAGGAGGAGGAGGAAGAGGAGGAAGAGGAGGAGGAGGAGGACAGCTCTAGGAATGAAGAACTAAAACAGACAACAGACACACTAGTTATTTCCCCCATTAACTGGGTATAGGAGTTTCTTTGAGAAATCTCCTGCCAGGCTTGGCTTCAAATCCCATCCTATTTATCTTAGTTTCATCTGACCTCCCACCTGAGCTGCTAGGTTGACTCACTAGAATTTCAACTTTGATTCCTCAGCTTAACCCTAAGGTTAATGAGCAGGGAAAGAGAAACAAAATAAAAAGGATGAGGGGGAAAGAGGTGTTTGGGGCTGGGAAGCAGGCCAAAAATACAAATTATCCAATCTGAACTGCTTGCCTCTAGTCTCCCCAAAACATATGCAGAATCATGCAGAATCGACAGGAGTTAATGAGGATTACCTTGATGAGGGGAAGAGGAATGCCAGTGAGAGCAGAAGCATCCATGAATTTCTTGAGATCTTGGTGCAAAAATTCAAACACCAAGTAGAGTTTATTTTCTGTGTGGATGACATCCAGCAGCCTGAAGACGAGAAAGTCAAGGAAGTGGCATTGAAGGAGAAGTTGCTCAGGCTACACAGACAGAACTCATCCTCATCCTCCTTCCCTGTCAGATTATCCCCCCCCCCCCCCACTTACTTACTTGACAATATTAGGGTGATTAAGTTCCTTAAGCAGAGAGATCTCTCGGATGGCAGTACTGGGAACACCCTCAGTCTCACTTACAAAGGTTGGGAAAGCAGAAATGGGAATATGGTTACAAACATTCCTTTACCCCCATGGCCAGAGACACCACCCTAGGATTCCCTTGGAAAATTCAGATTAAAAAAAGCTGGGTGCTGTAAGGAGTTAATTCCTGGGAAGTCAGAGTGTGGTTTCTGGACACAGTAAGGTCATTATTTCTTTTCCCAGGGGAAGGTAAAGAAACCTGGTGAAATGAAGATACAGAGAGAAGATACTAGAGAGAGTGAAAAAAAAAATTGAGAGTAGCACCCAACCTCCCTCAGAGGGCCAGTGAGGCCCAACTGCCATTCTTTTGAAAGAGGGGAAGAATTCTAAGATGAGGGTGGGGTTGGGGCAGCGAGGAGGGCTCTGCCTTTAGAAAGGTGTTCACGGCTAATCCCCACATAGCCCAATTCCATGAGGAGTCCTGGGCCCGAGCCCAGAGGCCTCCTTTCTCTTCCCTGGTTTTCTGTTTGCACCTCTTGGGAGCACACCCGGTTCAGGATGGGAAGAAAAGTTTTCCATGGGTTCCATATCAGTGTGCATATTCACTCTCCCAGAGAAAAGTCACTACCGTTCGTCAACTCACCCACCCCGGTCCTGCAAAATAAAGCCCCTCCCGGCTACTTTCCGGTCTCTGGACGGCTACCCGCCTGTTGGGGGCGGGGGGAACAATCAAGCAGCTCCCGAGTTAGGAGTCCCAGCTCCTGAGGCCACTCACGTGTCCAGGCGGATTTTTTTAAGCGCCACCACTTCTCCGGTCAACTTGTTTTTGGCTTTGTACACCACTCCGTACGTGCCCTCTCCGATCTTTTCTACCTTTTGGAAGTTCTCCATGAAGCACTAGCGAGTTGAATCTGTCCGGCTCCAAGAGCTGGGGGCCTGGAAACCCTGAAGAAAAGAGGGACCCGACTTTTCGCGAGCGGAAGAGAGGGAGGAAAAACAGATCTCAGGCCAGTAACCCCCAGGTCAGGATGGAACGCGGTCTAAGTCTAGCCCTTGTCAATTTGTCCAACTTGAAACAATGTTGCCGCCTCCCCCCCCACCCCAACCAGTTCCCGGCCGCCAGCGGAGGCCCCGCCCCTCCTTCCCGCGTTTACCTGGCCCCGCCCCCTCTCGCTCCGATTGGCTCGCGTCAGAGAGGGCGAGGCCATCCCAGCGCTCCTCGCCGGCCACGGGCCCCGCCCGTGCAAATTTGGTTCTGAAGTGCTGGGTTGAAAAAGGTTGTCCCAAGTTCTTGGTTTGGGCCGGGGTTCGTTGGGTCTATAGGAATTTCTGCTCCCTAGCTCACTGTTTTTGTTTTTGCCACCCCTTGGGTGAGATTAAATTCCACCTGGCCCACGGAGTCCTCTTTATATATTTATTTTTTGCCCCCCCCCCCACTTTTGTTTGGTGGTTTATTCGAGATAAGAGTCTGATGACCTTTCCTGCCCAGGCTAGCTTCAAATCATGATCCTCAGAGCTCAGCCTCTTAAGTAACTAGGATTGTAGGCATGAGTCACTGGGCCCAGCAGGGTGTCCTTTATACTGGAGTTATGGGGTTCAGGGAGGGGGTTCCCATCCCTCTAAGAGTCCACCACTCAGAGACAGTCTCAAGCAAAAAGATGGGTTTATTGGGGAAGCATAAAGCAAACTGAACTTGGGAGCTGAAACTGCAACAGTGAAAATCGGGCTGAGGGCTGGGAATATGGCCTAGTGACAAGAGTGCTTGCCTCTTATACATGAAGCCCTGGGTTCAATTCCTCAGCACCACATATATACAAAAAGGCCAGAAGTGGTGCTGTGGGCAAGCAAAAGAAGAAGAAGGAGAAGAAGAAGAAGCCAGGGACAGTGCTCAGGCCCTGAGTTCAAGCCCCAGGACTGGCAAAAGAAAAAAAAAAAAAAGAAAGAAAGAAAGAAAAGCAGGCTTGACCAGCCAGGGACACAGACTCTGGAGTTGCCACCTTCACCCCAGAAGTCCTCAAATTAGGGTTTATAAAGGTAAAAGCAGGGGCTGGGAAAATGGCCTAGTGGCTAGAGTGCTTGCCTCATATACATGAAGCCCTGGGTTCGATTCCACAGCACCACATATATAGAAAACAGCCCAAAGTGGTGCTGTGGCCCAAGTGGCAGAGAGCCTTGAGCAAAGAGAAGCCAGGGACAGTGCTCAGGCACTGAGTCCAAGGCCCAGGACTGGCAAAAACAAAAACAAAGGTAAAAGCTGTAGCACAGATGTAGGAGGTTGATGCAGGGTGTAGAGCAAGCAACAAACAAGTTAAGCAAGCCATTTACAGAAGCAGAATTTTGGGGTCAGGATGACCTAATCTATTCCCCCCAACATTTCCTACCATGTTTCCCTAGTCAAGATGGAGTCAGCTGGACTCCCTACAACAACTAGGGGGCCAGTACTGGGGTCTCAAACTCAGAGTCTTGGTGCTTAGCCTTTTCCCTCTGGTGTTCTACCTTTTTAAATGTGTGTGTGTGTGTGTGTGTGTGTGTGTGTGTGTGTGTGTATTGGTTCTGGGACTTAAACTCAGGGCCTGGGCACTGTCCCTGAGCAATTTTTCTCTCAGACCTAGCACTCTACTACTTGAGCTACATCTCCACTTCTGGTTTTTATGGTGGTTAATTGGAGATAAATGTTTTATGGACTTTCATGCCCCAGCAGGCATTTAACCTTGGTCCTCAGATCTCAGCCTCCTGAGTAGCTAGTATTATAGGCCTCAGCCCCCAGCCTCAGGGTGTCTTTATTAAAAAAACAAAAGCCAGAAGCTGGTGGCTCAGGCCTGTAATCCTAGCTACTGAGGAGGCTGAAATCTGACCAGAACAGTTCAAAGCCAGCTGGGATAAGAAAGTCCATGAGTCTTATCTCCAGTTAACCACCAGCAAAGAGGAAGTAGTGCTCAAAATAAGAGGGCACTAGCCTGGAGCAAGAAAGCTCAGAAAGAAATGCCCAGGCCCCTGAGTGCATGCCTCATGACTTGACAAAAAATTAAAAACAAATAAAACAAAAACAGAAAGCCAGGGCTGGGGATATGGCCTAGTGGCGAGAGAGCTTGCCTCCTATACATGAGGCCCTGGGTTCGATTCCCCAGCACCACATATACAGAAAACGGCCAGAAGTGGCGCTGTGGCTCAAGTGGCAGAGTGCTAGCCTTGAGCAAAAGGAAGCCAGGGACAGTGCTCAGGCCCTGAGTTCAAGGCCCAGGACTGGCCAAAAAAAAAAACAAAACAAAACAAAACAAAAAACAGAAAGCCATGTCATGAATGGTGGTCTCTGTAATCTCAGCACTCAGATGTGGGGGGATTGAGAGTTCAAGGCTAGCCTCATCTACACAGTTTTAGGCTGGCCTATGACATATGAGAACACCTTATCTCTAAAACTAAACAGTCAAAAATCCAGGAATCTCATCATAAGCAATTTGTGGATCTCAGAAGAGTCATCTCTCAGTGTACTCCAATACAATCTCTGGCTGTTTGTTTTGATTCAACTGATTCTCTATCCCATGATGAATTGTGTTGGTTGAGTGTGTGTTACTGTGTTATCCAAGCTATCAGTCAACTCTCTTCTAAGAAATGAAGTGTATCAAGGTGAGAGTGACCCAGGGAAGCCAGAAATTGTCATTAAGTACGGGGATGGAAAAGGAATCTTGGGACCAGGATCTCAAGCCCTGTCTGCTTCTCTCTGATCCTCCCACCCCTGTCATGGGAGAAGAGGAAGGGCTATGCAAATGAGAATCCCTTTCTTATATAGGGGCTTATTCTAGCCCCCCAGCACCTTTGACTGCTGGAGAGAACAACTGAATAGACATGGTCCTGGGAAGGTGTCTTCTCCATTTATCTGTGCTGAGTGCTCTGCTGCCTGTGGAGGCTACAGAAGGTGAGTGTGTGTGGACTGGAGCTGGTGTGAATTAGTTGAACAACCTGCTCTGATTTCCCACCACCCCTCTTCATGGAAGCTACCAGTTATGTTTCAGGCTTCACTAACCTATTTGGTTTGGTGAGGATATGGATTAACTGATCTCCCTCCCTACATAAAATTTTGGACTAAGTGTGAAAAGAATCCTATCCTATCTTGCAAGTGAGCAGAGATGTAGTATTAATTCTGGTCAGTGAACTAGCTGGAGCAGAAGCTCCCAATGGCGTGAAATGGGTCCGAGGGTTTTTTCAGGCAATGTATTTGGGATAGGTAACTTAATGTGGGGAATAAAAGAATGTGGTATTTGATTAAGAAGATGAAGAAGACAGCACTTTCCCACCTTAGGATGGGGGGAAGGGTGAACATAGCTCAGGCCTTCATGTTCAGGGCTGGGAGAGACAGGCAGAAGGGTCTCAGCTGAGCATCACATGAATGGACTCTGGGGGATTGGGGCCTCGTGACAGTAGCAAAGGGGGGGGGGTGAGAGGGTCTGGAATGTCCTGTGTTGCCAAGGAGGGAGGGTTGGAAAAAGAGAAAGAATAGAGCATCTTATGACTTCTCTTGCTCTAGTGGTGGGGTGCTTAGTGAGATGATTCCAGATCCGTTCCCAGTAGAATCACCCAGGTTCCCAGTGTGTGTTAGAAATGGGATGAAGATAGTTTCTGCTGTGCTTTAACATACATACCTTAAAGCCACAGCCTTTTTCTTTCTAGATTACTGGTTTCACAGATTTCTAGGAATTTTTCTCTTTCTCTCTCTTTTTTTTTGGGGGGTGGGGGTGGGGTTGCATGCCTGTCCTGGGGCTTGAACTCAGGACCTAGGTGCTGTCCCTGAACATTCTTACTGAAGGCTGTATCACTAGAGCTGCAACTCCACTTGGTAGGAATTTCTCTTTTATCTGACTTTCCTCACTTGTGTTGAACTTTCAAGTCTTTTCTTTTTATTGTGTTCTTTAATGTGTGTTAGAAACATTCTGTTCATAACTTCTTCTTACACATTCACCCGAGGCTTTATTCATTTACTTATTTATTTTTACTTTTTGTGCCAATTTTGGGATACTGGGGCTTGAACTCAGAGCCTTGAACTCTCAGGTTTTTCACTCATGGCTGGTGTTCTACCACTTGAGCCACACCTCCAGCCTAGCATTTTGCTGTTTGAAGATAGAGTGTCTCAAACTGTTTTACCTGGGCTGGCTTCAAACTTATATCCTCCAGGTCTCAGCCTCTTAAGTAACTAGGATTACAAGTGCAAGCAGCTGGTGCCCAGATCATCTAAGGCTCTTAAAAGATTGTGCTTACAGCTAGGTGCCAGTGGCTCACCCCTGAAATTCTAGCTACTCAGGAGGCTGAGGTCTGGAGGACTGGGATTCAAAGCCAGCCAACAGGAAAGTCCGTGAGACTCATATTTCCAGTTAACCCTCACCCCCCCCACACCTATGATAAGGTGTGGATCAAGTGGTAGTGTACCACCTTGAGTGGAAAAAAAACCACCCTAAGAGACAGCTTTCAGACCTTGAGTTCAAGCCCTAGGACCGGCACACACACACATACACACACACACACACACACACACACACACACACACACACACACATTGACCTATCGTTTTATATACTGAATTTTTTTTAATTAAAAAGGCATTATTTTCAGGGCAGAGTTATGGCTCAGTGATGGTGCACTTGTGTTCAATTTTTACCACTGAAGGGAAAAAAGACATTTTTGAGCTGGGTGCCAGGAGCTCATGCCTGCAATCCTAACTATTCAGGAGGCTGAGATCTGAGGGTTGAAGTTCTAAGCCAGCCTAGTCAAGAAAGAAAGTCCTTGAGGCTCTTATCTCTAATTAACCAGCAAAATGTTGGAAGTGAGTGGAGCTCTGGCTCAGGTGGAAGAGTGCTAGCAAAAAAGCTTAGGGACAGCACCCAGGCCCCAGTCCAAGCCCAGTACTGGAACAAAAGAAAAATAAAAGTGGAAAACAAAACCTGGGAGTGGAGTTGTCACTCAAGTAGTAGAATGCTTGCCTTAAGTAGAAAATCTCAGCACCCAGGTTCTGAGTCCAAGCCCCAGGACCAGCATACACACACACACACACACACACACACACACACACACACACACACACACACAATCCCAGGTTTCTCATAGCATTTTTCTTTAGGACCCAGAGACCATGACTGGCTTGGTGTCTCAAGGCGGCTGAGACCTACAGCCTGGAATAGGCAGCTGTATCCAGAGTGGATCGAAGCCCAGAGACCTGACTGCTGGAGAGGTGGGAACCTAGAAGTTTTGGGGGAAGGCATAATGGGAATGAGATGGAGAGGAGAGCAAGAACTGGGATGAATGCAATCTGGGAAGGCAGGAAGGGAAGATACGTATGGGGAGGGAAAGCCAGGGAGTCCTAGTTAATGTACCTTCCTTCCCAGGTGGCCAGGTGGATCTGAAGATTAGTAATGATGGGCCTACACTGATTGGAGCAAATGCATCCTTCTCTATTGCCCTGAATTTCCCTGAAAGCCAAAAGGTGCTACCAGATGGACAGGTTATCTGGGCCAACACCACCATCATCAATGGTGAGCCATTCTATACTCCAACCCTTATTCCTAGGACACAGATTCCGTAGTGTCCCCAGTGACCCAGATAAAGGCCCTTTCCCTTTTAGTTTTTTTTTTTTTAATGATATGTAAGCTGGGCGCTGGTGGCTCACACCTGTAATCCTTTTTTTTCCTTCCTTCCTTCCTTCCTTCCTTCCTTCCTTCCTTCCTTCCTTCCTTCCTTCCTTCCTTCCTTCCTTCCTTCCTTTGCCAGTCCTAGGGCTTGAACTCTGGGCCTGACACTGTCCCTGAGCTTCTTCTGCTCAGGGCAGCACTCTACCACTTGAGCCACAGTGCCACCTTTGGCTTTTTCCCTCTATGTGGTACTGAGGAATCAAACCCAAGGTCTTATGCATGCTAGGCAAGCCCTCTACCGCTAAAGCCACATTCCCAGCCCACCACACCTGTAATCCTAGCTACTGAGGAGTCTGAAATCTGAGAATTGAAGTTTGAAGCCAGCCTGGACAAGAAAGTCCGTGAGACTCTTTTGTGTGTGTGTGTGCCAGTACTGGGACTTGAACTCAGGGCCTGGACAGTATCCCTGAGATTTTTTTTCTCAATGTTAGTGCTCGACTGGCTTTTTTTTTTTTTCTGGGTTGGTTATCAGAAATTAGAGTGCCATGGACTTTCTTGTCTGGGCTGGTTTTGAACCATGATCCTCAGATCTCAGTCTCTTGAGCTGCTAGTATTATAGGTGTGAGTCACCAGTGACCAGTGTATGAGCCTTTTTGTCCCCCTTATCAAGGCAATTTACTTTTGCATAGAAAGGTGTATAGCCAGTCTGTGAGACTCTTAACTTCAATAAACTCCTCTGAAAAAGCCAGAAGTGGCGCTGTGGCTCAAGTGGTAGAGTGCTGGCTGTGAGCAAAAAGAAGCTCAGGGACAGCACCTAGACCCCTGAGTTCAGTCCCCAGGACTGGCAAATACCAATATGGTATGTGTACTACTACTCACTATGGAAAAACTAGAAAACATAAATAAAGCAAAAAGAAAATTATAATCACCCAAACTAGGAGAAGCAGAATCCAGAAGTTGGAAAGACTTAGATTTAAATTTGTCAATGAGTATGGAATGGGTAACTAACTTGTTTTGTTCTTTCTTGTCCCTATCTATAAAATGGGAATGGAACCTCCCTTGAAAGATGGTTATAAGAATGAAAATATGTTTATCTGTTGTACAGAACAGAGTTTCTCTAGACTGTAATAAAGCTAAATAAATGTTGAGCTCAGTAAATGTTGATGTTATTTTTATTTTTACCTGTTAGAGAAAAATAACTGTAAACATCTTATCTTATGGTCTCCTAGTCATTTATATAAATGTATATAGGAATCGTGTGTGTGTGTGTGTGTGTGTGTGTGTGTGTGTGTGTGTGAGTATGTGTGTTGATACCGGAGTTGAACTCAAGGCCTGGACATTATCCCTTAGCTTTTTTCACTCAAGGCTGGTGTTCTATCACTTGAGCCCACACCTCCATTTTTGACTTTTTTTGTGAGTAGAGGTAAGAGTCTCAAGGACTTTTCTGGCCTGGTTGGTTTTGAACCACAAACTTCAGATATCAGCGTGTGAGCCTCCAGTGTCCTTTACATTGTGAATCTTAAATTGTAGTTTCCATATACCCTCATTCCCAACTACCACCTCAAATGGCTTATAACATGGAGACTGTACTTTCTAGGGAGACCATATTCCCAGAGCCCCATTGATCCCTATTATCTATTTTATGGGGTTTGGTGTGTACAAAGAATACCAGGGCTTGAAGGTGATTCCGTCTACCCTTTAGGGAGCCAAGTCTGGGAAGGACAGCCAGTGTATCCCCAGGAACCTGATGGCATCTGCATCTTCCCTGATGGCAGACCCTGCCCATCTGGACTTTGGTCTCATAGAAGACGCTTTGTTTATGTCTGGAAGACCTGGGGTAAGGAACTCCCTTCTTTGGCTTGTCCTCCACACTTGTAATTATTATTATTATTATTTTTGCCAGTCCTGGGCCTTGGACTCAGGGCCTGAGCACTGTCCCTGGCTTCTTTTTGCTCAAGACTAGCACTCTGCCACTTGAACCACAGTACTACTTCTGGCCGTTTTCAGTATATGTGGTGCTGGAGAACCCAACCCAGGGCTTCATGTATAGGAGGCAAGCACTCTTGCCACTAGGCCATATTCCCAGCCCCTTGTAATTACTTCTTGCTACCTGATCACCTCTCTTTTCATCCCTTAACACCTATGATTATGATTTTCCCTAACCTTTTTTTTTTTTTTTGCCAGTCCTGAGACTTGGACTCAAAGCCTGAGCACTGTCCCTGGCTTCTTTTTGCTCAAGAATAGCATCCTACCTCTTGAGCCACAGAGCCACTTCTGGCCTTTTCTGTTTATGTGGTGCTGAGGAATCAAACCCAGGGATTCATGCATGCTAGGCAAGCACTCTACCGCTAAGCCACATTCGCAGCCTCGCCTTCATTGAACTCAGTGCCTGGGCTATGCTTGAGCTCTTTTACTCTAGGCTAACATGATAGCACAATTTGAACCACAGAGCTACTTCTGGTTAATTGGAGATTAAGTGTGTCATGGACTTTCCTGCCCTGGCTGTCTTTGAACCATGATCCTCAGATCTGAACCTCTTGAGTAGCTAGGATTACAGGCTACCAGTGTCCAGCTCCAAATCTTCATTTCTCTCTTTGCTTCTTCCTCTTCCGTAGCACTCAGTTCCCTTCATCACTACCATGATTCCTTCTGGCAGGTTGTTCCCAACTATATCTCCTCTCCCATTATGAGCCCTTCCCGGTCAGTACACACCCATTTTCACACCTTCTGTAGTAATTATCTTTAGTGTACCTCTATATTCTCCTGCCCTTTGTTGAATTCTGTTCCTCAGGCCCCTTGGATCAGTAGTCTTCCCCTTCCTGTTTTTCTCTCCAAAATCTTCAGGTCAATACTGGCAGGTTCTGGGTGGACCAGTGTCCAGATTGAGCATTGGGACAGGACAGGCAATGCTGGGTACACACACTATGGAAGTAACTGTCTACCACCATCGGGGGTTCCAGAGCTATGTTCCCCTTGGTCACTCCAGCTCAGCCTTCACCATAACTGGTAAGAGTTTAAGAAAAGATAAAGACCAGGCATAAGGCAGGAGAAAGTGGGGGAGTCTTAGCCATATTGGAAAGGGGAAAACTATACAATCTGCAAAGGGTAGGAGCCAGGAAGGCCTGGGAGGAGGAATGTGGGACTCAGAACCAATGTGAAGGGTCAGGTAACTCACTTGGGCCTGGAGGATATGGCTGTTAAAAGAGAAGCCGTGGCCTAGGCCTGATTCTCACCTTTTCTGCCTCCAACCCCAGACCAGGTGCCTTTCTCAGTGAGTGTGTCCCAGCTGCAGGCCTTGGATGGAGTGAACAAGCACTTCCTGAAAAATCAACCTCTGATCTTTGCCCTTCGGCTTCATGACCCCAGTGGTTATTTGGCTGGGGCTGACCTCTCCTATACTTGGGACTTTGGAGATAGTACTGGGACCCTGATCTCTCGGGAACGAATGGTCACTCATACTTACCTGGAGTCAGGCCCAGTTACTGCCCAGGTGGTGCTACAGGCTGCTATTCCTCTTACTTCCTGTGGCTCCTCCCCAGTTCCGGGAACCACAGATGGAGGTATACCAACTGCAGAGGTGCCTGGTACCACAGCTGGACAAAGGTCCACTGCGGAAGTTGTTAGTACTACACCTAGTAAAGTGCTAACTACAGAGCCTTCTGGAACCACAGCAATGCAGGTGCCAACCACAGAGATCATAACTACTACAGCTGTGCAGGTGCCAACTACAGAGGATATGGACACTACACCTGAGCAAGTGCCAACCTCAGAGGCCACAAGTACCATACTCACAAGCATGTCAACTGCGAAGAGTATAGACACAACACCTGCAGAACCCTCTGGAGCCACAGTGGCACCAATAACCACCACAGAATTGGTGGTGATCACACCTGGAAAGTTAACTACCCTCGAACCTGAAGATCCACCTGTGAGCTCTTTTGTGCCTACAGAAAGTATTACAGGTAAAAGGAATGTGAGTGAGGTTCATTAGTGTGTGGTACTTGTCACTCCTTTTGTAAAGACTTAGGCAGGGCCCAGATGCTACCCAGTCCCTGGTAGAGCACTGTGGTCCCTCAGCACTCTCACTGGCTCCAAAGCCCTTAAATTTCTCTTCATGATTTGCATGAGTTTTAGGGTTCAGGGACCTGGTGTCTTCCCCTCGCTGAGAAGAAAGTTTGTTGCTTCTCTACCCCTAAGGAGAACAGCTGGGAAGGCCAGGGAAGAGGCTGTGATCATTTACACATTTATATCACAGTTTCTGTTCAGGAATAAATACACAGTAACCTTTCTCAGACCCTGATATCCTCAATTCTCACCCTTGGGTTCTGCTTGGGGGGGGGGGGGGGAATAGCAATGTACAAATAGGCCAAGTGCCTAACCCAGAACCTAGTGTGGTGTGAGGCATGATAAACATTTGGGGATTTAAAAACAAAAAACAAAAATACTTTGTCAGGTGCCAGTAGCTCACTTGTGTAATCCTACCTACTCGAGAATCTGAGATCTAAGGATCACAGTTTGAAGCCAGCCTGAGCAGGAAAATCCACAAGACTCTTATTTCCAACTAGTCACCAAAAAAACAAAGAAAAAACAAAAATAATAAACAGAAGTGGAGGTATGGCTCAAGTGTCAAGTGGTAGAGAGCTAACTTTTGACAAAAAAAAAAGAGCTCAGGCCAAGTTTAAGCCGCAGTACTGCATGAAAGAAAAAAGAAAAACCTTCCAACTCTCCCCTTATGTGACTCTTAATGCAGTAATTGTCTTCTGGGTTGGTTTCCTCATCAATGATATTTCCTAGATCTTGGCTAATTCTAAGCCAAGTTCCAGTAGCTTTAGCTCTATTTAGGAAAATGCCTGCTTGGCTTCTTCCTCTAAGTGAGTCTGTCTCTTGATCTTGCCTCTCCAATCCTTTCCCATCAGGGTCCCTGAACCCCCTGCTGGATGGCACAGACACATTAACACTGGTGAAGAGACAAGTCCCTCTGGATTGTGTTCTGTATCGATATGGTTCTTTTTCCCTCAATTTGGACATTGTCCGTGAGTCTTGGGGATTGAGGCTGGGAGGCAGGTACTTTCTGGGGCTGGCTCACAGGAGCTACCTTGGGCAGACCTGTGAAGACACAGGTGGGCTTAGAAGAACCTGGTAGAGGAATTCCGATTTATGTTCTTGCAATTCTGCAGAGGGCATTGAAAATGCTGAGATCCTGCAAGCTGTACCGTCCAGTGATGGGGATGCATTTGAGCTGACTGTGTCCTGCCAAGGCGGGTGAGCATCCTGATGGCAACCCTCACTCTTGGGTTGACCACTGCTCTTGCTTTTTGAAGTTGTGTTTCGTCCTAGGTCTGTTGACACAAGTTATATCTCTTCTAGGCTGCCCAAAGAAGCTTGTATGGATATTTCATCACCAGGATGTCAGCTCCCTGCCCAGCGGCTGTGCCAGCCTGTGCTACCAAGCCCAGCTTGCCAGCTGGTTCTGCACCAAGTACTGACAGGTGGCTCAGGAACCTACTGCCTCAATGTGTCTCTGGCTGATGCTAATAGCCTGGCAGTGGCCAGCACTCAGCTTATCATACCTGGTAGGTACTTGGCAAGAGGCAGGATGAATGGCAGCAGGCAGAGGAGTAGCTGGGAAGAACAGACACTGACCAAAGCAGTGCCTGGGATTCTATTCACAGGTCAAGAAGCAGGTCTTGGGCAAGCTCCTCTGATTATGGGCATCTTACTGGTGTTGCTGTCTGTGGTGCTTGTATCTCTGATATATAGGTAAGAACCCTGGCATTTGGCCCATGTTCCAAATCCCTTGTTAGTTCTACTCACTCTTTCTCATGTGGAGATACAACCAAACTAGCATTTCCTTTGGGGAACCATGGTGCCCAGGAAGGAGCCACCGTTCGGGGAATCAGATAGGCCTGGGTCCTAGTGGTGGGACCTTGGAGAAGTAGCTTAAACTTTCTGAGCCTTTGAGAAGTAGGAAAAGGAATCCCTACTCCACTGAGTTGTTGTCAGGATTAGGAACTGCGTGAGTAAACCACCTGGGACAGACACAAAGAGTGCCAGAATCATGGGCAGGGTTGACTGTTAATATTGAGTGGGACAATTGGGGTGATCAGGAGGAAAGTTCCTGCTTGTAACAAAGGCAGATAATCAAGTCTGAGGTGGCAAGGTCCTCAAAGCAGAGAACTTAATAAATAGGACAGAATGAACAGAGATAACCAAAGAAATAACAGAGGTTAAACCTTGGAGGTGGAGAAAGGGAGGGAGCTAGGATCAAGGTCAAGTAGACCAAGGATATGGGCAGATCCTTTCTTTGGAAAAGTACTGATTGGCTACCTTTTCCTTTGCTTATTAGTCCTCTCCCCCTTTTCTCCCAATATCAGGCGCAGATTTATGAAGCGGGGCTCTGTGCTCCCTATTTCCCAGCTGCCACAAAATGGCACCCACTGGTTGCGTCTGCCCCAGGTCTTCCGCACTTGCCCCATGAGTGAGAACAGTCCCCTCCTCAGAGGGCAGCAGGTCTGAGTGAGCTCATGATGCCATATTTTTCTGGGATTGACAGCAATGTCTATATTTTCTGCAGTCTTCCCTGGGAGATTACCATTGCCTGGAATAAATATTCAGAACCTGGTACTGTGTTTTGTTTTGTTTTTGCCAGTCCTAGGGCTTGAACTCAAGGCCTGGGCACTGTCCCTGAGCTTCTTTTTGCTCAAGGCTAGCACTCTACCACTTGAGCCACAGCACCAGTTCCGGCCTTTTCTGTATATGTGGTACTGAGGAATCGAACCCAAGGCTTCATGCATTCCCAGCCCCTGGTTTGTTTTTTGTCTTACTTCTTGAATCTATCTTTGAAGGAGTCAAGATGTAAAAGAAAGAGATTTATCATTTATTTAATAGATATCCCAGTGGGGAGAAAAAAAGTCACTTTATTTAGATGAGGCACTTTAAACATGTTTGTGGGGGTATGGGCATTCATGTGTGTATGCACAAGTGTGTGTGTGTGTGTGTGTGTGTGTGAGAGAGAGAGAGAGAGAGAAAGAAAGAGAGACAGAGACAGAGACAAAGAGAGCAGTGAGATGGTTTAGGATAATAAATACTGTGAGGGTAAAGGAACACACCTCCCTGAGCTGGCAGGAGGGCGTGGCAGCAATGTACAGTTTAGAGGATGGCGTTCAGGGATGGGTTGGTGGGTTCAAGGCTGGCTTGGAGGCTGAAGGTGTTCCTCCCTCTCAGCCCAAGAAGCCAAAGAAATTGTGGGAACGGGGAGGTGGGCCCATGAGCATGGGCATCTGGTTCTTGTGGGTGATCTTGATCTGGAAGGGAAGGGAACATATTCAAAGGGAGGACCTGGGGAACTGGGAATCTGAAGTGAAAATCTGTGGACTCTAAAGTAAGTCTCTGGTATCCTGGAGAGCCCACAGGAAGGAGGCTAGGGGCTGGGAAATCAGGGTTCGGGAGAATTAGTACCCAGAGGAATTTTGCGTATCAGGAGGAAGTAAAGAAGCTATAGAATGGAGACATAGAATCACAGAGTTTGAGGGTTCAGTTTACGCCGGTCCTGAGGCTTGAACTCAGGGCCTGGGTGCTGTCACTGAGCCTCTCTGTGCTCAAGGCTAGCATTCTGGTACTTGAGACACAATGCCACTTCCAGATGTTTTTGGTGCTTAATTGGAGATAAGAGGCTCATGGACTTTCTTGCCTGGGCTGAATCATGATCCTCAAATCTCAGCTGAACCATGTGAACCATGATCCTCAAGTCTCAGCCTCCTGAGTAGCTACTAGGATTACAGCATAATCACTGGAACCTGGCCCTTTTTTTTTTTTTTTTTTTTTAATATTGGGGTTTGAGCTCAGGATCTTGAACTTGCTAGGCTGGTCTGATACTGCTGAACCATTCCAGTCCTGTTTTCACTGGTTATTATTTCTTTTTAGGATCAGGTCTTAGTTCCTGCTCAGGCTACTTTTTGCCTTTCCTTTGCTACTGGGAGCACAGGTATACACCACTGTGTCCCGCTTCCCTCCATGGAGCCGGGAGGGGAGTCATGGATTTTCTGCCTGAGCTGGTCTGGTACCATAATCCTTCCTCCAATCTCAGCTTCCCACATACTGAGTGTTCAACTCCCCTTCCCGCCCTCCCTCCACCCCCCACTGCCCAGTCCTGGGCTTGAACTCAGGCATGGGCACTGTCCCTGGGCCTCTTTGTGCTCTACCACTTGCACCAGAGTGCTGCTTCCAGCTTTTTCTGAGTCATTTACTGGAGATAAGAGCCTCACAGACTTTTCTGCCCGGTCTAGCTTTTTGGCTTGAACTCTGGGCCTGAGCGCTGTCTCTGGCTTCTTTTTGCTCAAGGCTAGCACTCTACCACTTGAGCCACAGCGCCCCTTCTGGCTTTTTGTATATATGTGGTGCTGAGGAATCGAACCCAGGGCTTCATGTATACAAGGCAAGCACTCTACCACTAGGTCATATCCCCAGCCCAGGCTAGCTTTGAATCATAATTCTCAGATCTCAGCCTTGTGAGTAGCCAGGATTACAGATGTGAGCAACTGGCGCCTAGCAAGAGGGATTCCATTTTTGACAACCTTAGGCAATACTCACTGTACAGGGTGTCTGCATCCAGGGTTCTCCATCAATTTGCATGGGAAGGGTTTTTGTGGTACTGTGGAAGTCCAAGGAAAAGTGGTGGGGATTTCCTTACCAACCAAATAGCAAAGTTCTGCTTCTCAGGTTGGTTTGGAGACCTTTTGTCACAAGGAAGCATCTCCCCCACTGTTCCCATAATTCTCTGCCATCCTGCCTCCACTCTGCCATCCTCTCCCCGACTGTTCCCATAATTCTCTGCCCCACACGCCTTCCCTCCAGGGTCTTCCTTACTGGAAGGTGATCTCAGAGCACTTGGCCAGTCGATGTCCAGCACTCTTGAGCTTGGTATAGATCTGGCCCATCTCAATTGCACCTTCCAATCCTACTACTTCCAGTCGTTTGTCACTTAGGTCTAGGGGTAAGAAGTAGAGACACAGGTTTCATAGATGCAGAAATCTCTCAAAAGGAGTCAGTCATACCTTCCCACTCAGCCCTGCCCACTTAGCTCCCAAGGATGCTTCTCTGACCTGGCACACAGGTTTTCAGGATGTCTGGGTCGGTGATGACTTTAGCTGTAGTGCCTAAGGCCTGGTTGATCCCACAGATATCCCCCTGTGGTTTCTTGGTATCACCCCAGAGGTTAGAGCCGCCATGTGTACTAGGGATGTTCAATACTGCAATGCCTTCCAGCGATAGGTTGGTCAGATCCAGCGGTTTCCCACAGATCTGAGGGAAGCAGGACACAGCCCCCCCAGGGAGGAAAGCACAGATGTTTTATCTCATAGCATAATTATAGATGTCACTGCTCCCTCTAGCAGGACAAAAGGGGAAGGCCCGGATTTGGAGGTTTCTAAAAGATGGAAAAAAGGGACTTGTGTAGCTTAAGAATTTGGGAAGTCAGGATGGGAGAACTGGGAGGTCAAAGGAATAGAGGTTTAAGAATGTGGGGCATTCTCAGAGGTGCCTGTGGTGGAAGGAAGTTGGATACAAGAAGCTGAAAAGGATATACGCACCTCAACTGTCAAAGAGTCCTCCAGCCTTTTGCACGTTGAGAAGATGGATTCAGATGTAGCAAATTCAAAGTACCATAGCTTGTTCTTCATTCTATGTCAGCCCCAACGCAAGGCCCAGCAAGGAGAGGGAAGGTTGTATAGTACCAGCAGGGATGGTAAGTGACAGGAAAGGACATCAACCTCTCAACTCCAAGGGGAACAAAGGGAGTCTTATTTGGGGGTGGGGAAGAGTTTCCTAAAAATGTTGCGGCCCAGGGGCTGGGGATATAGCCTAGTGGCAAGAGTGCCTGCCTCGGATACACGAGGCCCTAGGTTCGATTCCCCAGCACCACATATACAGAAAAAAAACGGCCAGAAGCGGCGCTGTGGCTCAAGTGGCAGAGTGCTAGCCTTGAACGGGAAGAAGCCAGGGACAGTGCTCAGGCCCTGAGTCCAAGGCCCAGGACTGGCCAAAAAAAAAAAAAATAATAAAAAAATAAAAAAAATAAAAAAAAAAAAATGTTGCGGCCCAGATAAGCATTTTGAGTCAAACCTGGTTACAACGTTTACCAACATTCATTTGGAAGATTGGACAGACTAGCCAGGAAAACAAAAAATCCCTTCCCCTTACCTGCTGTTGAACTTCTCAGGATATTTCTCTCGCATGACATGGAACTGGTGAGCAATAGAGGCATCCTGGAGAGTTAAGAACACATAATAAATTCTGGATGCTGGTGGCTCACACCAGTAATCCTAGCTACTCAAGAAACTGAGATCTGAGCACCACACTTCCAAGCCAGCCTAAGCAGGAAAGTCTGAGAGACTCTAATCATCATAAACCACTAAAAAGCTGAGGCTCAAGTGAGTGCCAGCCTTGAGCAAGAACGCTAAAGGATAGTGGTGAGGTCCTGAGTACAAGTCCTGGGACTGGCCTGAACACATATCAGAAGCAGGACTTCTCTTTCGCTCTTACCCCCTTTCCCTCCTCCCCTCCCTCCCCAGTGTGAATACAGTTATTGTTCCAAGTTCACTTTCAGTTGCTTGGAGAACTGTATCCAACTTCCAATTTTCCTGTGATGTATTACTCTCCTTTAATCTCTCCCTTCCCTTCCTTTTCTGTCCTTCTCCAACTTCTACCTACTTCTTCTCCTCCTTCTATGCTCCAGTCCACTCACCACACCAATGGAGAAATAGTTATTGATGATATGAAAGGGGACTGGGTCACACTTTTCTTCAGTTTTTTGAGGTATCACTTCCACGGACCATCGATCTATATGTACTACCTTACTCATCTCTATATCCTTGAGAATCTTGGCCAAATTCTGTCCCTCATACCCTAGAGATAGAGAAGAAGGAGATAGGTTAGCAGTAAGCTCTTAGTTTCAGAAATCCTTGTTACTCGAAGAGACACTACTTGAGCTTGAACTCTTGAACTGAGGACCAAGGTGCTGTGCCTTAACATTTTTTGCTCAAGGCTGGCCCACTTCCCCTTAAGCCACAGCTCTACTGAAGATTTTTGGTAGTTAATTGGAGATAAGCAACTCACAGACTGATTTTGAACTGTGATCCTCAGATCCTAGCTAGGATTACACGTGTTAGCCACCAGTGCCTGACAAGAGCCATCTTCTGAGCCCCTTCTCCATAGATTCCCAAGGAACAACAGCTTTGGTTCTGCAGAGCCTCCCAGCCCTTGTCAGTAAGAGCAGCATGTGAGGCTCCCACAGACCAAGGTTAAAGCCAGCAGCTTTCTGACCCTTCTCCACATTGCTATGTATGCGTATCTGGAAGTGACTCCAAATTCAACTGAAAGATTAGAGAGAATAGTCTGAAAAATGCTGAAGAACAGTGACAATTGGAGATCCAGCCTTCTCACCAGCCTCATGCTTTCTTGCCCGATTCCATGAGACAGAACACAGAAAAAAGCAAGAGCCTAAACACTGTGATACTGGCACCATGGATAGAATAAAAAGTTCAATAATAAAGCATAGAATCAGGGCTGGGAATGGGGCTTAGTGGGAGAGTGCTTGCCTAGCATGCATCAAAGCCCTGGGCTCCATTCCTCAGTACCACATAAACAGAAAAAGCTGGAAGTGGTGCTATGGCTCAAGTGATAGAGTACTGTCCCTGAGCTTCTCTTGCTCAAGGCCAGCACCTGAGCCACAGCACCACTTCTGGCCATTTTCTATATATGTGGTGCTGAGGAATTGAACCCAGGGCTTCATGTATACGAGACAAGCACTCTTGCCACTAGGCCATATTCCCAGCCCCCAGAAAAACAATTTCTAACAACTTACCTCCTCCCCACCTTAGACAACGTGCAAGATCATTTCCAGTGCCCAGGGGCAACACAGCAACAGGAGGCACAACAGGCAAGTTGGCTTTGTCTAGGGAGGCAGGTAAAAGGAATGGGAGTTGGATCTGGTAGACCACTGCTCCCACATCTGGCCCGAAGCCTCTCCCTCCACTGACCAATGGACTCGAGAATCCAGCCTACTGTGCCATCTCCACCACACACCAATATCCGGCAGTCGGGAACATCTTTGAAGAATCTGAGCCTGAGAGAAAAGGGGAGAGAAGATAAACAATAACAGGATAGAGGCTACTCAACTCCTAGAGAAACATATCTTGTCTCTCATTCCTATATACCTTTTTCCCTTTAGAATCTGGGATGTAGTCCAGTGGTAGAGTACTTTCCTGGCATGCATAGGGCTGGGGTTGAATCCTCAGATGGACAAAACACAGTAGCTAAAAAAACTGCCAAGCACTGATGGCTCATGCCTGTAAATCCTAACTTCTCAGGAGGCTGAGATCTGAGGCTCAAAGTCAGACTAGACAGACAAATCCATGAAACTCTTTTTTTTTTTTTTTTGCCAGTTCTGGGCCTTGGACTCAGGGCCTGAGCACTGTCCCTGGCTTCCTTTTTGCTCAAGGCTAGCACTCTGCCACTTGAGCCACAGGGCCACTTCTGGCCGTTTTCTGTATATGTGGTGCTGGGGAATCGAACCCAGGGCCTCATGTATACGAGGCAAGCTCTCTAGCCACTAGGCCATATCCCCAGCCTCCATGAAACTCTTATTCCAACTAACTGGCAATAAACTAGAAGTGGACATATGGTGCAAGTGATAGAGTTCCAGCCTTGAACAAAAAAGCCAAATAAGAGTGCAAGGGCCTAAGTTCAAGCAGATGCATACATGTGCGCACGTGCGTGCGTGCGTGCACACACACACATGTTTTAAAGATAAAGTCCCATTGAAATCCTAGCTATTCAGGAGGTTGAGATCTGAGGATTGTGGTTTGAAGGCATCCTAGGCAGGAAAGCTTGTGAAGTGATTATCTACAATTAGCTACCCAAAAAATCCAGAAGTGGAGTTGTGGCTAAAAGGGTAGAGCTCTAGCCTTTAGAAAAAAAGCTCAAAGACAGTGCTCAAGCCCCGAGTTCAAGCTCCAGGACCATGCGCACATGCGTGTGTGCGCGCACACACACACACACACACAAATGGAGAGAGAAAAGGTCAGTGGAAAATGTTATACCTATTCCTCAGTGGATAAGAAAGGCTGGGATCGCCATCCTTTGAGAGCAGGATAAATATGGACCAGATAAATATGAACCAAGAGAACAGGATGCCTGCCCTGTGACTGGGAAGGAAGAAATTGGAATTCTGGCAGCATAGGCCTTATCTCCCAACATGTACTCCTTCCTGCTCTCAATCTACATAAAAACACAGACACACAAAAACCACTGTGAGGTGGCCTCTAACCTATACTCACCCTGGCTCAGGACCATCCTTCAGGAGGTTGAACACTTGCCGAGGGTTTAGTATATACTGGAACTTCCAAAGAACCCTGTGTGATGGGAGAATGATATTCTGTATTCTTGATATTCTCAAGGTGTCCTCTACACACACACACACACACACACACACACACATACACACACACACACACACTCCTTTCCTCCCTCTAAACTCTCCTCACCTCTGCCCTTGCTTTCCACCACTCTTAGGATTGACAAAGACTAGAAGTGGGTGGGTATTAGAAACAGGGTCAATCTGTAGTGGGAGAAGAAAATACAGATAAAGAAAACAGGATTTGGTCAGAGTTAATGTAGGCCTTACAGACAAGGGCAAAGGACTGGAATTTCCCAGGGTGCTTTTCCCCTTGGCCTTTTTTCCTATCCCTGACAGAGGAAAGTGTGCAGAGAAGCAGGCACCACTCCCCAAACTTTGCTACTTCAGTCCCTCCCAGGAAGGGTTCCAGCCCAAACCTGGTGCAACCATGAACCCTCAGCTCTGTACCCGCAGAGCCTCAGAGGTGCACAAGTTTAGATCATCCAAGGTCTTCTGGCTTGTTTTGCTTTGTTTGCGATCCTGTCCAGATGCCTGGGAAGGGAGCAAGGGTAAGAAAGGTAAATTGTAGGGGCTGGGAATATGGCCTAGTGGCAAGAGTGCTTACCTAGTATACATAAAGCCCTAGGTTCGATTCCTCAGAACATATATAGAAAATGGCCAGAGGGGCACTGTGGCTCAAGTGGCAGAGTACTACCCTTGAGCAAAGAGAGGCCAGGGGCAGTGCTCAGGCACTAAGTTCAAGGCCCAGGATTGCAAAAAAAGAAAAGAAAAGAAAAGAAAGGTAAATTGTACATGAATCTCTAAACAGGTGGATCTGGCTTAAGTGTGTGTGTGTGTGTGTGTGTGTGTGTGTGTGTGTGTGTGTAACTAGGGCTTGAACTCAGGGCCTCATGCTTGTACTTGGCCTTTTTGCTCATGGCTGGTGTTCTACCACCCGAACCACAGCTCCACCTCTGGATTTTTGCTGGTTCATTATATAGACAGTAATCTCCCAGATTTGTCTGACTAGGCTGCCTTCACACCCTGATCCTCAGATCTCAGCCTCCTGAGTAGCTAGGATTACAAGCATGAGCCATCAGCGCCCACTGGCTTCAATCTTTAAAAGAATAGTCTTTCTATTCTAAATGACATTTTGTGGGGGCAGAGGGAGTTGGGCCAGTTTGGAAAGAAGAGAGGCATTTCTGTTCCTTCCCAAGGCTCTCACCAGGACACTGGGGTAGATGGAAGATGGAGGCAAGATGTGATCACGGAGCAGCCCACCGTCACACTCAGAGCCCATGGTCTGCAGGCAGTCGTCGTGGATCTGAAGGACAAGATGGACACACAGAGATCATGCAGGTGACCTCGCCACCTCACAGTGCAGGACTCTGGATTGGAAAGCAGGCTCTTGGGAACAGGCACAAATGCATCTGTAAAGGAGATGAGGCTGGGAAGATTTGTGCAGGGAGGGCTGTCTGAGCTGGGGTTCCTAAACTGACCTCTAGGTGGCACCATACACAATGCAGCCCGGTGAGACTGTGGTAGGTCCGGATCTTCTTCTGGCATCGGTCACAGCGCCCAGACTCACAGCCTCCTCGCACCCATACGTGTGATTGGATCTTGGGGAGAAAGGAAGCCCCTTGTCTGGAGGGTTTGAGTAGAGACTTGGGAAGGGAAGGGATGAGGGCAGTAGCAGGCCAAGGACCCAGGCCAGGATAGGAGTGGAGGGAGCATGGGGTCACTCACACCAATGTCCTTACGAGACTTGGCATACGTGCTGACTTCACAAGGCATCGCTTTCATGGCACACTGGTCGTGAACAGTATACTTGCACACTGGAGAAGAGGCAAGAAAGTCAGAGCCGTATCTTGGCTTTCCCCCCCCCTTTTTTCTTACTTAAGAGTGAGGAAAGATCATTTACTGGAAGAAGACCTGAAATCCCTTGCTATGGCAAAGAGCCCGGCTGGTGGCTAACACTTGTAATCCTAGCAACTCAGGAGGCTGAGATCTTAGGGTTAGAAGTCAGCCTGGACAGACAGATCCAAGAAGTGGAGGTGTGGCTCAAATTGGTAGACACCAGTCTTAAGCAACAAAGCTAAGCAAAAGTGCAGAAATCTAGTTCTGGCGCACACACACACACACATACACACATCTGGAGTAGAGTTACCTCACTTCTAAGACCTGTGCCTTACTCATCTCCCTTAAAAGAGCAACTGCTGCCCCATGCCTGTCCCCACACCATCCATGATTACATATTTCATAGTATATACATGTGTTTTGGGAAAGCTTTTTCTTTTCCCAGTACTGGGATTGAACTATGAGTGGAACCATGGCCCCAGCTTGTAATCAACCTGTGTGTGTGTATATGTGTGCATATGTGTGCCCATACGTGGGCATGCCTGCAGCTCACATTCAAGGCCAGAGCACTTTAGTGCTCAAGGCTAACGGTCTTTCACTTGAACCACAGCTGCACTTCTGGCTTTTCAGTGGATAACTGGAAGTAAGAGTCTCATGGATTTTCCTGCTCAAGCTGGCTTTAAATCACAATCCTCAGATGTCAGGCTCCTAAGTAGCTAGGAATATACCTGTGAGCCACTGGCACCCAGCTGTATCTTTTGAAAAAAATGTTATTTTAAAGGTGATGTGCAGAGGGGTTACAGTTAAGTAAGTCAGGTAATACATTACTTTTTAGACAATGACCCCCCTTCCCTCTCTCTTCCCCAGTTTTTTCCTCCCATCCCCACCCGTAAGTTGTATAATGCATTGTCACTACTGCTGCATTTGCATTTGTTCTATCAGTCTTTTTTCTTTCTCCTTTTTTTTTCTGGTCCTGGGGCTTGAACTCAGGGGTCTAGGTGCTGTCTATGAGCCTCTTTATGCTCTAGGCTGGCACTCTACCACTTGAGCCACAGCACCACTTCCGGCTTTTTCTGAGTAGTTTATTGGAGATTAGAGTCTCACAGACTTTCCTGCCTGGGCTGACTTTGAACCATGATCCTCAGATCAGCCTCCTGAGTAGGTAGAATTACAAGTGTGACCCACTGGCCCTCGGCTATGTATCACTTTTTTTTTTTGGTGGGGGGGCCAGTCCTAGGCCTTGAACTCCGGGCCTGAGCACTGTCCCTGGCTTCTTTTTGCTCAAGGATAGGACTCTGCCACTTTAGCCACAGCACCACTTCTGGCCAATTTCTATCTATGTGGTGCTGGGGAATCAAACCCAGGGCTTCATGTATTCGAGGCAAGCACTCTTGTCACTAGGGCATATTCTCAGCTGTATCAACCTTTTTAATGCTTAAAATTAGCTTTTTTTTTTGCCAATCCTGGGCCTTGGACTCAGGGCCTGAGCATTGTCCCTGGCTGCTTTTTGCTCAAGGCTAGCCCTCTGCCACCTGAGCCACAGCGCCACTTCTGGCCATTTTCTATATATGTGGTGCTGGGGAGTCGAACCCAGGGCTTCATGTATACGAAGCAAGTACTCTTGCCACTAGGCCATATTCCCAGCCCCATTTAGCTCATTTTCAGTTGAGGAAACTGGATGCCTGAGAGGTCCTGGGTTTGATCCCTAGCACCATAAAAAAAGGGAAAGAAAAATGGAAGAGATGGTAGGAGAGGGGAGGGGAGAAGAGTGAAGAAGAAGTAGGAAGGGGAAAAGAAGAAAGGACAGAAGGAAAAAGAAAAGTAAAGAAGAAACATTCATAAGGCCACAAAACTAGTCAGTGGCAGAGCCCAGGATTCAAATCCAGGTCTAGGGTCAGTATGCCGACAGTCCCACAAATGGCTGGGTTCCCCCTCTGCTCCCATACTCCCAGGTGCTATTACTTACAGTTACAGCTGAGCCCCTGTTTGCCAAGACCAATGCTAGACTCGCACAGGTTGCAGTAGACTGGCCTGGGGAAACGCTTGGGTCTCCACATATGTTGCCCATCATCCTTCAGAGTCTAGAGGGCACAGAGCATATCAACCTCTTAGAGGCCCAACCTTGAGCATGCACAGCCCCAGACAGCTGCTTCACCCATTCTCCCAAGCCTTTCCTACTCACCATCTCCATCCCCAGCAGCACTAGCAGTGGCACAGTGGTGGCTCCCGCTCGGACCCACTCAGCTAGGGAGACAGAGCCACTACCATCATAGTCAATCTCTTTCATCATCTCCTGAAGAATCTGAGTGAGAGTGGAAAGGGACTTTTGGTGTAAGTAGTCCCTCAGATACTTCTCCCAGCATAGCCATCCTAGCCTGTTGGGGATGGGGGAAAGCAGATACTGGACCACAAGGAAAGAGGGTATATAAGGCCAAGGGAGGAATGAATGCCTTACCGGCCTCAGCTCAGAGACATCCCAATCCAGATATTCAGCCATTCGCATCATTTGGAGGATAATTTTTTCCACTTCCTGGGACAAAAAGGATTAGAGCCACAGCCATAGCTGCTTCACTATCACTAGCCAAACTTATCTCCAGAAAACAGGGCTCCTGAGTTCCACCATTAGGTCTAGCTCTTGTTCTTTTCTTTCTTTTTTTACAGTCTTAGGGCTTGAACTTGGGCGGCCTGGGCACTGTCCCTGAGCTTTTGCGCTCAAGGGCAGGACTTTACCACTTTGAGCCACAGCTTCATTTCCAATTTTTTTGGTGGTTAACTGGAAATAAGAGTCTCGTAGACTCTCCTGCTCAGGATGGCTTTGAACCACGATCCCCAGATCTCAGCCTCCTGAACAGCTAGGATTACAGGTGTGACCCACTGGTGCTCAGCCCTGCCCCTCATTCTTAAGATCCCCTTGTCAGAAATAAAGGTGTTTGAATGTTTTCAAGGCAGTCCCCAATTCATGTCTCCAGTCTTCTCCTTCTCCCTCTCCCTTCTCACCCCTCTGCAGTGGTGGAGATCAAAGACAGGGCTTTGGATGTGCAAGGCAAGCATTCTATCCTCCATCCCTTTTCAGCTTCTTCTGCATGTGTGTGTGTGTGTGTGTGTGTGTGTGTGTGTGTGTGTGTGTGTGTGTTACTGGGGTTTAAACTCAGGGTCTGGCATTTTCTCAGGTTGCTTGCTTAATTGGTGCTCTACCACTTGAGCCATGCCTTCAGCCCAGCTTTTTAAGGCGACGAGAGAGTTGAGACAGGAGAGTACAGGCACACTCTCTTGCTTGTCATACAAGTCCCGCAACTCACTGAGCTGTCCAGGATCCCATTTCTGTCCGTGTCGTACAGCTTGAAGGTAACTGTGGGGGTATTTTAGAGGGACCAGGGTCAGTTTGTGAGAAAAACCCAAACAATTCATTCCAGAATACAGGAGAAATAAAAGACACAGGGGATGAGGGGAGCTTCTAAGATCCTAGAGCTTGGGATGGGGCTGAGAAAGGAGACAAAACAGGAAGGGGAAACAGGCACTAGATGCCACCCTGGGTAAACTGTTTGGGTGTGTGTGTGTGTGTGTGTGTATGGGGCTAGAATTCAGCACCTGGGTGCTGTCCCTTAGCTTTTATTTTGCTTAAGGCTGACCCTCTACCAGTTGAGTCATAGCTCCACTTCTAGTTTTTTTTGGTGGTTAGTTGGAGATAAGAAGTTACAGATTTCCTGATTGGGTTTCCTTAGAACCATGATCCTCAGATCTCAGTCTCCTAATTAACTAGGACTACAGGCATGAGCCAATGGCACCTAGTGTCTTACGTAAATCTGATAGAAGAGACAGAATAGGTTCTCATATCCCAAGAACAACCCAAGTTACCTAGAGGAGAATGTGTAAGACATAGGAACTAGAATGACTCTGATGAATGGCAGGAGTTCGGTATAAGCAGTCTGGGGGAAGAAATAAAATAGGTCTATTCTTTGGCACCACTTCTGTCTGGCCTTGTTAGCCTTTAGGGATCCTGAAGCAATGAAAGGAGACAGGCTGGAAAACACCTCTCTTCCCTCTTCACCTTTCCTCCCTTCTCCCAGTCCAGAATGGCAACTCACATTCCAGCTTGTCTTCTGGCCGACCACCCTCCAGGAGAGAGAAGTAGCAGGAGACATCACTGAGACACACTACATCTGCTATTCAAAGAAAAAAAAAAGAAGTTAAGCAGATCAGAGGTCAGGTTCTCTTTCTACTTTGGATCTTTATTCCAACTCCTCTTAAACCTTCCTCTTGCTAATTCCTAGTCCAGCCTGACCACCCTCTACCTCTCTCTTGATCTTCCCACATGTGAGTCACTTCAACTCTCATCCCCAAACCCAGGTTAATTTGAAACACACACACACACACACACACACACACACACATCCCCAGCCTAGCCCAGTCCTATGTGCTTAACCATACCTTTGATCATGGTCTCGTTTAAATAGTGACCAGTGTGGAAGGATTGAAACAGTGCCTGGCTCAGGTGGATGGGAACTTGTTCCACTTCTAGGTAGATTTTCAGGAATTGCTGGAATCCTTCGTACCCAATGGCCTATGAGGACAGTGAGACTCACCCTGGGAATTCAGCTGGTTCTGAGAAGCTGGGGACTGAAGAACTGGGAGTAGTGGAGATGGAGGACAAATGCATAGCTAAGAGACTTCTGAGACAGGAGTATTGTTTCTGGGAACAATTCTAAATATCAAGATTTCTGGTTTTGTCCTACAGCAATAATTGCCCAGGATAATGGACAAAGGGCTATTTAGATGGGAGGTATCAATGGGGTTAAGTCCAGAAAAAACTGTCTCTGGAAGTTGGGGATCCCAATGGAGTAACAGAAGCAAAAATGGAAGGATTTGGTCAAGAAGATGATTCCCCAGCTGCTGCCACTCACATCTCCTTGGAGATATTTAGCCATCTCACCATGCTCGAAGAGCTTTAGGACATCACTGACCTTTTTGGTGGAGTCTAGGTATGAAAAGAATAAGAAAAGAGCATTAATCTAATCTAGTTCAGCTTTTCTGGCTTTCCTTCAGAATCCCACCAAGACATCCAGCAGGAGAAAAAAAAAAGATATTAATAAGGAGAAGAAACTTAAGAGCCAGGCCTAGTGGCTCACACATATAATCCTAGTTACTCAGAAGGCTGAGATCTGAGGATCAGGATTTGAAGCTAGCTGGGACAGGAAAGTCTGTGAGATTCTTATCTCCAGTTCATCACCAAAAAGCCAGAAGGAGAGCTGTGGCTCAAGGGATAGTGCCAACCTTGAACAAAGAAGTTCAGGGATAGTGGCCAGGTCTTGAGTTCAAGCCCCAGGACCAGCAAAAAAGGAAAAGAAATTTCAAGAAGAAACACAGAGTATGGCCTAGTGGTAGAGTGCTTGCCTCACATACATGAAGCCCTGGGTTTGATTCCTCAGCACCACATATATAGAAAATGGCCAGAAGTGGCGCTGTGGCTCAAGTGGTAAAGTGCTAATCTTGAGCAAAAGGAAGCCAGGGACAGTGCTCAGACCCTGAGTCCAAGATCCAGGACTGGCAAAAAGAAGCAGAAGGAGAAGCAGAAGGAGAAGGAGAAATCCAGAAGGAAATCCAGAAGGAAAAATATCTCACATCCTCCAGAGCAGTATGATGCTTTTGTTTTGTTTTTTGCCAGTCTTGGGGCTTGGACTCAGGGCATGAGCACTGTCCCTGGCTTCTTTTTGCTCAAGGCGAGCACTCTACCACTTGAGCCACAGCGCCACTTCCGGTTTTTTCTTTACATGTGGTGCTGAGGAATCAAACCCAGGGCTTCATGTATACGAGGCGAGCACTTTACCACTAGACCATACTACTCCCAGCCCCAGCAGTACCACTCTTTTCTCCCCTCTCCTCTGAGGCCTAGAGCAAGCAGTGAAGGTGGGTGACAGGTGAGACTTCAACCATTTGCCCATCACATCTCCCTTTGCCACTCCTGGGCATTTCTGAGGTGCAGAGAGGCTCAAGATCACCCGGCAAAATGCAGAGTTTAATGAGAAGGAAGAGAGATTCTCTGAGGTTAGTCTCCAGAAGTGAAGGGCTGGGAGGGAAGACTCACATTCCATATATTTTTGCAGTTGGGCAAAGTCTTCAGGGCTTATTAGGCCCTTCTCCTTGGCCATCTTTCTGTTTACCTTAAGGGCGATGGCAAAGACAACCTGGTAGTAGAACTTCCTTCGGTTGCTTCTCCTCAGAGGGTAGTTCTGGAGGAAGACACCGGGAGCCTTTCATGGACAAGAGCCAGCTGTCTGCATTGTTTTGCTTCTGTCAGCCGTCTCTGTCCCTGCTATGGTTTCTGGCCTTTCCTTCTCCCTGAATCTCTTCCTTTCTGGGTCTCTCTCCCCTCTGCCTCTACAGTCCCTAACAGTGCCTGTCCTGTCTTTACTTCTCTGACTCATCTTTGACATTCTCTTCTTTATTTCTGGATCCTCTCCTTACTCCCTCCCGCATCTGTCTTGATTCATTGGACCAGCATCAGTTGTCTGCCCGTCTGTCTATCCAGATCCCTCCTCCCCCCCCTTCCCTGTCCAAATATGTTTCCCTTAATGAGTATCATGGCCTGTTGCCGGTGTTTTGTCTGGCCACCCCCCAGGCTCTGCAGTGTCCCTGCAGTCCCAGTTCCCGGTCCTCCGGCCACCAGTCCCCGCCCTCCTGCTGGCTCTTACGGTGCTAGCGCGCCTCCCCCCACACAACTCCATCACGCCCCGCCTCCAGCCCGGGTCCCCAAGCGGGTCCCGCCACCCCCGCTGCCCTCCCCACCCCCACCCCCCCTGCAACGACCTCTAGCGCTTCGGACGCGAGACACCGAACCAGCTGTGGCTGAGCTCCTCGCCCCGGGCCCAGCCCCGCTTCGCCCGCTCCGCCTCCCAACCAACACCCCCTCCCCCCCACCCCAGCATCCCCGGGATGGGGCAGGTGAGGGAGGGAGGATTCGGCTTCCCCAGGCGCTGCACTGCAACTGCAGGGCTGGGGGAGCTTCGTGCTGAGGACTCACTTCTCAGGGGTCTTCCCCCACCCCCTGCTAGCAGCAGTGCTTAGGGAGCCCCAACTTTTGGCTTTTAGACCTAAGAATCCAGAAGGAGAGGTCATGTGGATCCTGTCATCTGCCCAGGAACTCCTTGATGGTTTAATAAAAAGAAAAAACAAAAAAAACAACAACAACAACAACAACAAAAAAAAACAGGGACAGCTGGGAATGTGGCTTAGTGGTAGAGTGCTTGCCTAGCATGCACAGAGCCCTGGGTTCAATTCCTTAGCACCACATACACAGAAAAAGCCAGAAGTGGTGTTGTGGCTCAAGAGGTAGAGTGTTAGCCTACAGCAAAACAAAACAAAAAAGCCCAGGGATAGCACCCAGGCCCTGAGGTTCAAGCCCCAGGTCTGGCACCCTCCCACCCACACCCACACTCACTCTGACAATAATAGTTTCAAAGATAAGGGGGAGGGGATCTTAAGCCAGCTGGAAATGAGAGTGAATGCCTGTAATACCCAGCACAGAAGAGGCTGAGGCAGAAGGACACAGTTGGAGGCCAGCCTAGGCTCACAGCAAGACCCTGTCTCACAACCACACACCAACTCAAAGTCAAATCCTAAGAGAGGAAGTTACTGGTATAAACACTAAAGATGAAGAAGCTGGAGCTAAGACAGGCTGGGATGGAGGAGTCCAGGCTCCGATCCCAGGACTACATGAGAGGACCTCTATCACTCTGCACTCTCTGGTTCTCTCCCAGTCACATGCTGCTTTCTAGTATCACTGCCCTCCATTCTAATCCTCAAGCATGCCAAGTTCTTGGCTGTCCAGGGCCATGAGACTTGATGTTCTGCCTGCCTGGAAACACCCTTCCCTACCTCTTGGCAGAGCTGTTTGGACATTTCTACTGTCTACCTCTATGGGGCACATTTCTGTCTCAGGGGCTCTATGGGAACACTTGGGAGGGGCTCCTGGGACACTGATACCCTGGAAAAAAAGACTGCCCATCTGGCCTTTATCAATGACAGTACTTCGGCTTCTGCTGTCCACAGATCTTATTTGGCTTAATTCTGATTATTACTTGTGGATTCTTGTGTGTACATGCACGTGTGCCTGTGTGTATCCCCATAAGCATGTGGTAGTACTGGAGCTTAAACTCAGGGCCTCTCACTCTGCCTTGATTTCTTTCTTTTTTTTTGGCCAGTCCTAGGGCTTGGACTCAGGGCCTGAGCACTGTCCCTGGCTTGTTTTTTGCTCAAGGCTAGCACTCTGCCACTTGAGCCACAGCGCCACTTCTGGCCGTTTTCTAGACATGTGGTGCTGGAGAGTCGAACCCAGGGCTTCATGTATACGAGGTGAGCTCTCTTGCCACTAGGACATATTCCCAGCCCTCTGCCTTGATTTCTTTGCTAGTACTCTACCACTTGAGCTACAGCTCTACTTCTAGCTCTTTGCTGGTCAATTGGAGATGAGAACCTGGCTTTTCTGCTTAGACTGGCTCCAAACTATGATCCTCAAATCTCAACCTCTAGTAGCTAAGATTACAGGCATAAACTACTTGGCGCCCACTTAGATGACTTTGAAATTTTAAGAAATGCAATCTAGAACAGAAAGCCATAGGGAGAGTAACTGAGAAAAGACAAAAAAGAGACAAGATTCTCTCTCTCCCTCTCGTTGGTCCTATGGCTTTAACTCAGGGTCTAGACACTGTCCCTGAGCTTCTTTGCTCAAGGCTAGTGCTCTACCATGTTGAGCTACAGTGCCACTTCCAGTTTTTCTGGTGGTTAACTGAAGATTTAGTCTCATGCACTTTCCTCCCTGGACTAGCTTTGAACTGTGATCCTCAGATCTCAGCTTCCTGAGTAGCTAAGTTACACTTGTGAGCCACTGGCATTGGAGTCGCTCCCTATCTTTTTTCACAGTTATCCAACTATTTCTTGCTCATTCCTGGATCCCAGGTCTTAAACCTGGATACGTTGTGTATATAACCAAAGTTAAGATTGTTACCTTTTTTTTTTTCTGAGACAGTCTCATTATTTAGCTCAGACTAACCTTTAACTCTGATTCTCCTGCTGTAATACGTAGTCAGATCTGGCCAGCGCCATCATTGGCCACATGGCGAGTTATACTCTCTGGCATCTTGTCTTGATGGGTGTGCCTGAATTCCTAGAGAAAGGGAAGTCCCATCCCCAGGTGATAGGTGTTGCTGAATCCCAAGAGGTGGGCACATGGCCCATAGGTTACTGAACCTGTCAGTCAAGTGCTTGGGACTGGGAGCTTCCTGTGACCCTGCCCCCTGACCTGACCCTATTTAGAGTCAGATCAGCCCTGGTGCCATAATACCACGCTACTTGTCTCCGCGTCCGAGTCCTGTCTTCTGTCTCCTCTCCGGTCACTACACGCGTCCCAAGTCAGCTCTCCACTGAAGCTGAATTGATCTGGTGGTATTGTTTTTTGTTCTTTCTTTCCTCTCTGGCCTGTTTCCTGATACTGTTAAAGGTATTTGTGGGCTGCAGGCCTTTGTAACAACTGGCTGCCTGCAGACTGCTAATGCTCTCATAGAAACTCCAAGTTTCGATCCTTCAATACGTGGCTTCTCAGATAATTTACTACATAACACTGCTTTAGCCTCAGAGTTCTGGGATTACAGATACCAAGTACCAGGTCTGTCTCAAGAATGGAATTTTTATTTATTTACTAGTTTGAAGACAGTGTCTTGCTAGGTAACTCAAGCTAGCCTGAAGCTTGTTATATAGAACAGGCTGGTTTCAAACTCTCTGTTCTTCCTGCCTCTTGTTCCTGAGTGCTGGGATTATAGGTATGCACTACCACACCCAGTTTAAGAGTGGACTTTTGAATTAGAAATAGGTTAGAATCCTAGCTCTCTCAGATGAGTCACTTCATCTATTTAAACCTCAGGATCTTTTTTTTTTTTTTTAAAAGCTGAGGATTGTACTGGGCTTTGAGCAAGCTAGGTAAGGGCTGTATTACTGAGTTATACTTCCAGCCCAATCTGTTTTCTAATCAGTAAAAATGGTTATCTAGAGAAATCAGTCACAAACTGGGATTAATATTCTTTAAAAAGGAAAATGTTACATACACTATATATATATATAAATGTTTCCATGGCAAAGAGTAAGAATTAAATAAACATTAGCTGTTATTAAATAAGGAGTACCTACCGAAGAACATCTGGATATTAGGAAAAATGCCTCTGAGCCAGAAAGACAGAAATTCTAGAGATTTCTATCAGTAGTAAAGCCCAGTTTTAAACTCCCTGCCCTTATTATGTAGATCATGTACAGACATGTAGTACCATTAGAATCCTGAACTTTGCCTCTGGGAGGATGACGAGCTGGCTAGAAGAAACTAGACTATCTGGGTTCAAGGACATTACTGGGCTGGGGCATTGGACTTGAGGACTCCTGGGATCTATTGAGTTCTTCCACCTGACTTCTCACCAGAAGTTAACTGCTCCTAGAGCTGAAGAGCTGCAAACTGGGGCCTTAAAGAACTAGAACAAGGGCTGGGAATCTGGCTTAGTGGTAGAGTGCCTGCCCTGCATGCATGAAGCCCTGGGTTCAATTCTTCAGAACCACATAAATAGAAAATGCCAGAAGTAGTGCTTTGGCTCAGGTGGTAGAGCACTAACCTTGAGCAAAAGAAGCTTAAGGACAGTGCCCAGGCCCAGAGTTCAAGCCCCTGGACTGACAAAACAAAAAAAGACACTGGAACCAGAGCTAGGGGTTTGGGTCAAGTAGTACCATGCCTAAAAGCAAGAGGGTCTGAGTTCAAACCACCATACCAGAAAAAAAGGAGAAAAAAACCCAAACAAACAGCTGGCATAAGTCCAATGTTGTCCTCCAGCTCCATCCCAACCCTGAGGCTATAACTTGGGCTAGTCCAGGCGAAATCAGGGCTGGAAGGGTGGGGTCTGCTGCCCGCCTGCCAGTTATTTGTGACTCACCCTTCTCTCCTCTAGTTTCTCTCCTCACCTCTACCAATTTGGAAAGAGCCAGGAAGACACTGACTTGAAGGGAAAAGAGTCCTAGAACACCCTCAGATTAGGGAGTGGCTCTCATAATTTTCCAAAGGAGGAAACTGAGACCCAGAGAAAATATGAGTCTCAGGATCACAGTCATTCCACTAAGCCTCGGTGCCTCTCATTCTCGAGATCAGATGGTAAAATTGCTGTTAACTAAGAGACACATATTTCCAAAATCAGTGCTAGTGTATTTAAAGTTTTCTTTTCCTTTTTGCATTCATTGTTCCCATGCCAAGTCATTGAAGTTGACCATTTACTCAAAAATTAGCTATGCCTTAGGACAACCAAGCTGTCCTAGCAGGAAATCCTAAGGGTCAGGCGCTCCTCATTTGAGGACCTAGGCCAGATTACCTGGATTTCAGAGTTCCTTAGCCATATCAGGAGGGTTTTCCCACTTCTCCACCAGCAATAAATGAGAGTCTATTCTTTCCTGCCCACCTCTGCTACTAGTCAGTGATCTCCAAGAGGGAATTATTTAGCTTGAAGCCTCAAAATTCATTAAGCCTCCACAAACATCACAGGTGAGGGTGTTGCCTGGTTTGGGGGATGGTACCAATGTTCTTATGTGGGGGGTGTTATTGCGCAGCGCAGGACAGGAGGAAGTTACGATGTTGGCATGCTTGGGGAATGTGAGCTTATTACATATATTCTGAGGCTGAAGAGATGTACAATAATATTGCATTTCTTCCTCAGTAAGGCTCATTTCTCCTATTTTAAGGTGAAAAGTAGGATTCCGTTTGGGCTATTTTCAGAAACTTCCCGGTGACAGGTGTAGGAAGGATGGAGATGGGAAGTTGGGAACCTGGAGGCCAAACAAGGCGCTTTCTCCACCCTTGCGGCGCTGTGGGGGGTTCCAAAAGGGACTTTCCTACCCAGCAGGTCCCCGGAGGCAGTTTCACCATCTCTCAGGGTGTGCAGGGGCGATGGAGGGGGTAGATCTGGGGAAACACTTCCTGTGGGGTTCTGGCCCAGCCCTCGGGCAGCCCCCCTGCATCCCAGCGCAAACCTTTCTAGCCACCCTCTCCAGCTGTCGCGCTTCCTCCTTTCTCGATCCCGCAGCCCTAACCCAATTCGTGGGGTGTCCCCATCCGCGGCCCCCACCCTCTCGCCCCGGGAACGTGCAAGTGGTGGGGGGGGGAGGGGGCTCGCGGGGTCTCTACCTTGCCCGCGGAGGGCGCGCAGTCCGAGCAGAAGCGCCGGCGCTGGAGCTGGAGCCGGGGTTGGGCTGCAGGGGCCGGGCCAGGAGACGGGGCCGCCCCGCTCCTGACGACACAGCTGCCCGCCCCCCCAACCCAGCCTGCCCAGCCCGCCGCTCCCGAACCCCCAACTCCGGGAACTTCAGTACTGGACAGGCCTGGATTTCCAGGTTTCCAACGATCACGATGGTCTCCAGAGCTAAGGGTTGGTGCCACTTTCTCCACTTCCTGAGCTCCTCATCTTTTTCCCGCGCCTGGGGCAGCTCTGCCTCTATTTCTCAATCTAACTACCCACAGCTTCTCTCTCTCTTCTCCGCCCCCCATCCCTAACCTCACAGGCCAAGATGGAGGGGAGGGGGAATGCTGCTGTTAGAACTGGGTAGCAAGCTGTCCAGCCAACCAATCAGCTGGCTGGCTCTCCTAATTGTCATCCTAGACTTCCCTGGCCACCTCCTTTACACTGAGAGGACTTTCCAGAAGATCCCACTGGGGCTGAACCCAGAGCACCAAACTCCACATCCGGAGGCCTATAAGGTTTTACACTGTCTGAGACAACCTGTCACCACCACCCCTCCCCCTTTCTCTTCCAGGTTCCCCTCCTTCCGCCAAGGCTCATCTTCTCCTTAATTCTACCCATATAAAGAGTACTCCAGTCTGTGCCCACTTCCCCCATGCCCCAACCCTCCCGTTTTACCTCTTGACCTTGGCAATTGGGGCAGAAGGCTCTGGCCAAAAAGTTGGAGCTGAAAGCAGACCCTTCCACCTTCTCCTGACTGGAATCCGCCAGGGAACTATCAACGTTCTTGTAACAGCACGGATAGGGAGGCTGGTAGAGCAAGGGAGAGAAACAGAAGCCTAGGGCCTCACTGGTAGGAACTGGGACCCAGACATCCTGCTCCTTGGCCCCGCCCCAACCACTAACTCCCTCCTACTCTTTATTGAAGTAGGGCGAGGTAACAAGATCTTGGGTTCCTGGAATTACCCCTCTTATACCTAGGGGTGGGAAAGGAGAGAGATTCCTCTGGCTAGAAGGTGTGTGTGTGTGTGTGTGTGTGTGTGTGTGTGTGTGTGGCTTTGGGTGAAGTGTGTGGTATAAATGTATGTTTTGGTGGGGGGGGGGTAAAGAGGAAAAAATGAATGAATACATAGGCAGGCCCTCTAGTGGAAAGAGAGGGACCTAAGCAGTTCTCCACTATATCAAGATTAGGTGGTGCTGGACACTCACATATGTAATTCTAGCTACTCAAGAGGCTGAGATCTGAGGATCATGGTTCAAAGCCAGTCAGAGCAGAAGAGTGCATGAGATTCCTATCTCCAATAAGCTAACAAAAAAAGCCAGAAGGGGGCTGGGGATATGGCCTAGTGGCAAAAGTGCTTGCCTCCTATACATGAGGCCCTGGGTTCAATTCCCCAGCACCAGATATACAGAAAATGGTCAGAAGTGGCGCTGTGGCTCAGTGGCAGAGTGCTAGCCTTGAGCAAAAAGAAGCCAGGGACAGTGCTCAGGCCCTGAGTCCAAGGCCCAGGACTGGCCAAAAAAAAAAGCCAGAAGGGCTGGGAATATGACCTAGTGGTAGAATGCTCGCATTCAATACATGAAGCCCTGGGTTCGATTCCTCAGCACCACATATATAGATAAAAGCCAGAAGTGGTGCTGTGGCTCAAGTGGTAGAGTGCTGGCTTTGAGCAAAAAGAAGCCAGGGACAGTGCTCAAGCCCTGAGTCCACGCCCTAGGACTGGCAACAAAAACAAAACAAATAAACAAAAAGCCAGAAGTGGAGAATGGAGCTGTGGCTCAAGTGGTAAGAACACTGGCTTTGAGAACAAAAGAAGCTCAGGAATAGCACCCACATCCTTGAGTTCAAGCCCAGGTTAGAAAGATAGACACACACACACACACACGAAAAAAGAAATAAGCTTGTTGAAATGACTTCCCCACCTTTACCATAAATATCATTGCTAAGTACTGACATATGAGGGTATTATTGGAGATTCCTGGTAGGTGTTGGAACGTCAGTCTCTCTGTTCCTGTGTCCCTTCCAGGTCTCATCCTCAGTTTTAAAAATGCAACGGCACTAGCTCTCCTCATCCTTTTCTTTCTTCTCTTTTTTTGGTAGTGTTGAGATCAGGGCCTGACATGCTAAGCAAGCCCTCTACCATTATCTCCCCAGCCCCCATCCTTCATTCTTAACAGTACTTTCTTAACTGTTAGCAAAGCTTTGTCTCCTCTTCCTATATGACTCCTTAGTCAACATTTTTTTTGAGACAGGGTTTCATGTAGCCCAGGGTGGCCTCAAATATGAGATCCTCCTGCCTCAGAATCCCTAGTGCTAGGATTACAAAGTGCCACCAACCCAGGCCTCAACAAACACTTCTGAAGGCCTAATATATATCAAATCCCATACTTGATTCTATAGGACAGGCAAAAACATAGATCAGCTATGGACTGTATGGAAGGGGTTTGGAGTGTATACACCTCCCTGTTTTGAGCCACTCTAAACAAACATACAATTCAAGATTGGGTCCATAACTGGGCTGGGAAGGTGGCTTAGTGGTAGAGTGCTTGTCTGGCATGCATGAAGTTCTGGGTTCAATTCCTCAGTGTCACATACACAGAAAAGGCCAGAAGTAGTGCTGTGGCTCAAGTGGTAGAGCTCTAACCTTGAACAAAAGAAGTTCAGGGACAGTGCACAGGCCCTGAGTTCAATCTCCAGGACTGGCAAAAAAATAAAAATAAAAAAAACAGGCCCATGACTTTGCTTTCCATCAATCCTTACAGAAAGTTAGAGACATTACCTTTTGTTTGTGTTGCTAGAGATGAACTTGGAGCTTCACACTTGCTAGGCAAGCACTCTTATTACTAAGCTACATCCCCAGCCCTAAAGTTATTTCTTTGAAGACATTTTTGAACTTCAAAGTAGAGTGTAACAGCCTGGTACTGGTCTTGCCTGTAATCTTAGCTACTCAGGAGGCTGAGATCTGAGGATTGTGGTTCAAAGCCAGTTTGGGCAGGAAAGTCCATGAAACTCTTATCCAATAAACTACTCATAAAAAGCTGAAAGTAGTGGTGTGGCTCAAGTGGTAGTGTTAGCCTTGAGCACAAAGAGGCTCAGACACAGTGCCCAGGCTCTGAGTTCAAGCCCCAGGATGCACCCCCCCCCCCAAAAAAAAGAAAGAAAATAGGTGTGAGGTTATTTCTGTTATAAGGAATAAGAGAAAACCAGTCTTACTTTAGCCTTCTTTCCATCTTCTTTGGAATAAGAGAAAACCAGTCTTAGTTTAGCCTTCTTTCCATCTTCTTTGGGATCTGTGCTCCATCACACCCCTTTGGTTGTTGGTGGGGGTGGGGGAATAAAGGGCAAGAAACATCTAAGGAGGCTTCTACTGCCTAAGGTTCCAGGTGCTCATCTCTTTAATCAACCACATCATAAAAGTCAGAAACAAAGAAACCACAATGAACAAAGGCAAAGGAAAAAACAACAGCCTGTTCTCCCCTGGCCTCTTCTTTCCTCTCTTCTTCCTCAGGGTGGGGTATACATCCGGCCAAGGTCCCACCGTGTACTAACCAGACAATTGAGTTTCGTTTCCTGCCAGCCCCAAAGCTGGGGCAGGATATCTGGAGGTGGAGGGTGGCCTAGAGTAAGGAGGTAAACAGGGGCTTCTTTTGGATCGTTCCTTCCCCTCCTCTTTGCAGAGCATCTCCTTTGGAGCTTTGAAAGAGGCAGGGACTACTTAGGCAGTTCAATCAAGACTAATGGGTGTCACTAGTTTTTGTTATTGTTGTTTTGGTCGGTTGTGGAGCTTTTAACTCTGGGCCCCGGGTCACTGTCCCTGAGCTTTTCAACTCAAAGCTAGCACTCTACCACTTGGGCCACCGCACCACTTCCCATTTTCTGGTGTTTAATTGGAGTCTCACAGACTTTCCTGCCCCAGGCTGGCTTTGAACCACAATCCTCAGATATCAAGCCTTCGAGTACCTAGGATTACAGGCACGAGCCACCAGCACCACCCTGGGCTAGTTTTTAAAGGCAACTGTTACTAATTACAACAATAAGGACTGAACACTAGGAGGGGCAGGATCGAAGAGGTGTATACACAGAGTAGGTTTGACAGCTTACATGAAAATAAGTTTTGCTTTTTTTTTTTTCTCTTTTGGTGTTTTTGTTTTATAAACCTCTGCTTAAGCCCATGCAGGAGGTTGAGATCTGAGGATCGAAGCCAGGCCTGGCAGGAAAGTCTGAGAAACTCTTCATCAGCAATAAAAGGTCAAAAATGGCACTGTGGCTCAAGTTGATAGAGCTCTAGCCTTGAGCACAAAGCGGCTCAGGGATAGTGCCCAGGGTCCCGAGTTAAAGCCCCAGGACTGGCAAAACAAAAAACCCTCTGGCTGTATATATGGTTTGAAGTTGAGTTTTGGGACCTGAGGAGTTGGGGGCCCAGATAGAAATCAAGGAGCTGGGAGAATAGGAAGGAAGACAAGGTGTGGGCCCCAGGAAACGTCTAAGGCTTAACGTGTTTCGGGATCTTAATCGGTCATTCCCCTGGTTTTTGCTTTATTTCAGTTGGGGCGGACTTCCAGAAAGCTAAAGCGGTCGCCAAAGTTGACTTCTTCCCTCCTCGGAGGCCCCTAGGACCTCGGCGGCCGAAGTGGAACGCCGAGGGAGAGTAAAAGGGTTAAGGCCAAAGACAGGAGGGGGCGGAAGGCTGACACCCGAGCCGAGCCACGGAACCTGCCGGCGGCCCCTCCCGAGCTGCAGGGGAAACAAGTCTAACAGGACTTAGTCCTCCGGGAACCGCAGTTACCGAGGGACAGGGCGGGGGGGGGGGGGAGGGGAGGGGGGGGGGAGGGCGGGGACCGGACTTTGGGTTCCACTGAAGAACAATGACGCACGGAGCGGGGCAGGCCTGGGGAGTGACCACACGGGCCCCGATTATTGGCCGGTTGCCCCGCCCTTCATCCCTAGCGCCTAGGTTAATTAGAATACTAAGTGGATCCGCCCAGATGCCTCCCCAGTGCCCTCTGACCCCTGTCAGGCTGGGGCCAGAAGTCACTTCGTCACCGAATCCGAATCCCCGTGGCCCGGGTCTGAGTCGGGCCGGGTCTAACCAGGGCCTGCGCGCCCAACTCGGCTATGGAAGTCACCGGCCACTCCGAAGCTGCGGGGACAGGTGACCGATCCGCAGCGCCCTCCGATTTGCACACTTCCGTAGGTCTCTGTCCCGAGAGGGTGATGATGGGCGGCCGAGGACGGTCGGCACGCGAGCTCGACCCCCGTCACCTTGTAGGGCTGAGCTGGTGGGGGAGGGTCTTCCACTCGTCCCCCCAGCCACGCTGGTGCGCTCCGGGACAAGCCTGGAGTTTGCCTGTCCCGCGTCACCAGCCGCTCTGGGACCTGAGTGCATGCCCGGGCCTGAGTAGTACTCCTTTTCCGCACTACTAGCCCCTCTTTCCGGGTGCAGATGGGCCTCGTGGGCTTTTCTCCCAAGACCTCCGAAAAGTGCCTGGGATCTGCCTATAGGTTGGAACTTCCGGCGCCCAGAGGACTGTTTTCCACACAGCAGGCATTCAGCCATAGTTTCGACAAACCCACGGGTTTGTTTTATTAATTGCATCTGCTTCTAACTCGTCCTTCTCTTCTGCCGCGGTGGAAAAGAGACACGGTCTCTTTAAGACTAAAATGGTGGCTGGCTAGAACCAGGACTCCACTTCCGGTGGGGAGGGGGCGGGACCCCGGCCCGCTCACGCCGGAAGTGGTTTGTGTTTTCAAGATGGCGACTCCCTATGTAACTGACGAGACCGGCGGTGAGTGCGGGAATGGTAGAGTTGCTTCTTCCCCCGGGCTCTTGGGGAAGGGGTTCGGACTTGGAAAGGGGTCTGTGGCCCGCCCATATCGGGGCCCCTCCTTTGCCCCGCCCCTTGGACCGCCTTCTCCATTCATTCTCTGGGGTGTCACCTGCGCCCTCTTCTGGTTCCATATTTTTTTGGGGTGTCTCTGCTTCCGGTTACCCAAATTCTGGGGTCTCTCAAAGCTCCCTGTTAAGGATCCTCTCTGGGCTTCAGCTTTTCTCTAGTATTTGGAATCCCCATCTCTTTATTTGGTTCTCCAGGCCTAGACCTTCTGCACTCTCAATTCCCTCCAATTCCTGTCCCCCTCACCCATCTCTGAATTGTACCCCCTTTGCATCCCACCCTAGCCCTGTTTTCATTCTTATTCTCCAATTGTTATCTTCTGAAGACCCCTTCATTGCTATATAGTGTTTTTCCCCACTCTTTCTCTCATCTTCATTTCTTGGGTCATTGAGTTCAGAGATGTGAAAGGAAAAGGAACTTAACTTTCAAGTTGAGTTTTCTACACTGCAGCCACCCTTTTTTTCCCCTCTGCGGTGATGGTGATAGAGATTGAGAGGTCCAAGGTGATCGATTGCAAAAAGGAAGCTGGCTAGTGGCCTTTCTGAAACCAAGCTTTTTGACAAATTCATAGAATTTATTATTCCTTCTAGCTTGAGGAATTTCCGCCTGGCTGTCTGAGATGCTGAAGTGTCTACTTTGTATGTGAGAAACTGAGAATCAAAGCTTTCTTCATGGTTTTGTTCTATTGCCTTGTCCACATTACATAGTAATGGTGTTGACCCAGTGATTATTAAATATGATTATGTATGTGAAAGTAGTTTGTAAAACGCTTTGCCAAGTGCACAGTGGTTTTATAGCCCTCATTGTAGTCTTAATTTGTAATTATTGAAGTCTGTATGTGTAGTCATCTGTAGACTTGACACCACATATGTTGTGGTATGCACAGTCCTTTTCAAAGTGTTCTATATATGTTTCTCATTCTGCTGCTTTCCATGTTCCTTATACTTCAGCCCACCAACCTTATGGTGTACATAATGACAACCCAGACTCTGCTACTTTGCTCCAATTTCTCATTCTAAAGTGGTATACCGTCCTTCCTTATGCTCTCTAGTTAGTAGGTCTTTGTTTAACTAGTACCCTCTCCTCTTCCTCCTCCTTCCCCCCTCTCCCCCCTCACTAGGTAGTTCAGACTAGAACTCATGATTTTCTTGCTTCCTGAGTGCTGTGATTACTGACGTATACCACCAAGCATTGCTGGATACCAACTTTTAATGTGTACTTTGAAAATACTAGTATTATTGTATATTTTAATTGTTTTATTGCTTAACCTAGGGCTTGAACTCAGAGTCTGACTGCTTCCCTGAGCCTTATCCACTCAAGGCTAGGGCTCTACCTTGAGTCATAGCTTTACTACCAGATTTCTTGGGCGGTTAATTAGCGGTAAAGGTCTCACATAGCCTGCCCAGGCTGGCTTTGAACTATGATCCTAAGACCTCAGTCTCATGAGTAGTTAGGATTACAGGAATAAGCTACCAGCTATCTTGAATCATGTCTATCAGCTATATTCTTGGCTTCTGCTTCTAGCCTGTAGAATATTGTTAGACAAAAAACACAGAAACAATCAGTACAATATTAGCACCTGTGGAGATACGGACTTCTCTCCAATTCTTTTTTTTTCTGGTGTCTTAAATTCCCCCATGGCTATTCCTCCAATCTTTTTCACCTCTTTATAACCCTCTCTTTAATTCTTTCTGGCACGTGGCCTTTTTTGTGCCAGTTCTGGGGCGTGGACTTAGGGTTTTTGGTTTTTTTTGCCAGTCCTGGGCCTTGGACTCAGGGCCTGAGCACTGTCCCTGGCTTCTTTTTGATTTTTTTTTTTTTTTTTTTTTTTTTTTTTTGCTCAAGGCTAGCACTCTGACACTTGAGCCAAAGCACCACTTCTGGCCATTTTCTGTATATGTGGTGCTGGGGAATTGAACCCAGGGCTTCATGTATAAGAGGCAAGCAATCTTGCCACTAGGCCATATTCCCAGCCCGGTTTTTTGTTTTGTTTTGTTTTTTTTGGTACTAGGAATCAAACCCAGGACGTGGCACTTGCTAGGCAAGCGCTTTGCCACTAAGCTCCATCCATCTGGGTTTTGTGTGTGTGCCTGTCCTGGGAATTGAACTTAGGGCCTGGGTGTAGTCCCTAAGTTTATGTTCCCAAGGCTAGCACTCTACCACTTGAGCCACAGCTCCACGTCCAGCTTTTTTGATGCCTAATTGAAGATGAGAGTTTCATTCTCGTGTTTGCTGGCTTTTAATCCCCATCCTCAGATTTCAGCCTCCTGGGAAGCTAGGATTACAGGTGTGAATTACAAGCACTTGGTGATGCACTGCTTTTTTTTTTTTTTTTTTTTTTTTTTGCCAGTCCTGGGCTTGGACTCAGGGCCTGAGCACTGTCCCTGGCTTCTTTTTTTTTTTTTTTTTTTTTTTTTTTTTTTGCTCAAGGCTAGCACTCTGCCACTTGAGCCACTGCACCACTTCTGGCCATTTTCTGTATATGTGGTGTTGGGGAATTGAACCTAGGGCTTCATGTATAGGAGGCAAGCACTGTTGCCACTAGGCCATATCCCCAGCCCCGATGCACTGCTTTTAAATGCAAAGTTATGTATAATATTTTCTTATGGTGCTGGGATTTGAACTTAGGCATTGAGAGTTTGCTAGGCTGATGTTATACCATTTAAGCCACACTATTCAGCCCTGTGTGTTTTGCAGTTTATTTTCTTTATTTTTATTTATTTATTCATTCATTCATTTATTGCTAGTTCTGGGGCTTGAACTCAGAGGTACTGTCTCTCAGTTGCTTTTGCTCAATGCTAGCACTTGAGTCACAACACCACTTCTGGCTTTTTCTGTTTATGTGGTACTGAGGAATCAAACCCAGGGCCTCATGCGTGCTAGGCAAGCACTCTTTGACTAAGCCACATTCCCAACCCTGCAGTTTATTTTCAAGTTTGTCTCTCAAACTTATCCACTTGTATTGGCTTGAATCTTTGATCCTTCAGTTCTCATCCTCTTTAGTAGCTAGGATTATAGGTATGAGCCCTCAGCAACTCTTTTTTTTGTTGTTGTTGTTTGTTTGTTTTGAGACAGGGTCACAATACATTGCCCAGCCTGGCCTCAAAACTCCTGATTTAGGTGATTCTCTGGCTTTAGTCTCCCACCTTGCTCAGCTTGTTTGCTCTGCTGGAGCTTCACCTCTCCAGCCACACTTTTTTTTTGGTGGAAAAAATGTATGTTTATAATTAGCCAGCTGGACTCAGTTTAGATGATTCCAATTTTGTTGGCAACATCTAAGACATCATAATCAGGAGCCAGTCGAACATATACTTTCTTCTCTCCATCAGGTCTGATGGAGAGAACCTTAGCTACATCAATGTCATAGAGCTTCTTCACAGCCTGTTTGATCTGATGTTTGTTGGCCTTGACATCCACAATGAACACAAGTGTGTTGTTGTCTTCTGTCTTCTTCATGGCTGACTCAGTGGTCAGGGGGAACTTGATAGCATAGTCATCAAGCTTTTTTCTCCTCGGGCACTCTTCCGAGGGTATTTGGGCTGTCTCCGGAGCCACAGCGTCTTGGGCCACCGGAAGGTGGGTGAAGTACGCATCTTCTTTTTGTGGCTGTGGACACCTTTCAGCACTGCCTTCTTGGCCTTCAAAGCCTTTTCCTTGGCTTCAGTTTTAGGAGGGGCCGGAGCTCCCTTCTTAGCTTTCGGTGCCATCTTGGTGAAAAGGCTCCAGCCACGCTTTTTTTTTTTTTTGGCCAGTCCTGGGCCTTGGACTCAGGGCCTGAGCACTGTCCCTGGCTTCTTCCCGCTCAAGGCTAGCACTCTGCCACCTGAGCCACAGCGCCCCTTCTGGCCGTTTTCCATATATGTGGTGCTTCATGAGTAGGAGGCAAGCACTCTTGCCATTAGGCCATATTCCCAGCCAACCAGCCACACTTTTAACCCTGCTTTTTTTGTTGTTGTTGGTCATAGGCTTGATCTCAGGGCCTGGTTGCTGCCCTGAGTTCTTTTGCTCAAGGTTAGCACTCTACTACTTTTAGCCATCAGTGCCAGGTCCTGTTTTCTGGTGGTTAATTGGAGATAAGAATCTCATGGACTTTCCTGCCGGCCCAGGCTGGCTTTGAACCTTGATCCTCAGATCTCAGTTTCCTGGGTAGCTAGAATTACAGGTGTGAGCCAACAGTGCCCAGCTACTTAAAGCCCTGCTTTTTGATGATTATTTTGGATAGTCTCATGGACTTTTCTCCCCAGGCTGGCTTCTAACCTGCCCTCCAAATCTCAGCCTCTTGAGCCTCTATATCTCTTTTATTTAGAAGTATATGCATAAGCCCTTGGACACCCTCTTGAAACTGAGGACAACTTGCCCATATTTGTAATCTCTATTGCAACTACTGGATGTAGTATTTTTTCATATAGGAGATATATTTGTTTATTAATATAATTAGTATACATTAATCATTTAATTTATAGGTACTCTGGCTATAAACAAGGTTTTCCAAATCACCAAAAACTGTATCCTTTTTCTCAGTTCTTGTCCTTGATCACTCTTCAGTATTTACTAGTGTTAGTCACCTGCCTTCTTAAAGGAGTGTTATTACTTTTAGTTATCTACCATTACTTAAAACTCTTTTTGGTTTCTATGGCATAGGATTTTCTTTTCCTGTGAATCATTTCCTGTCATTGTTTTGCCTCTTTTTTCTTGAGGGAAATAATCATGAGCATTTGGCCAACTTGGATCTTCTCTTTTTATATTTTCTCTTTATTGCAAACCATATCCAGGTCTTCAATTGTTGGTTCTGAAGTCATCTTCAGGCTGGATTCTGGATTCCAGATCTCTTTTATCTGAAGCAAATCCCAAGACTCATTAGTCATTCCTCCTAATTCCTTGGAAGTCTTAGAATCCTTGTTATGTTGTCTCTTTGCTGTCTTTCTGCAACTCCAGAAAATAAGGCGCTCCTCTCTCTCTCTCTCTCCCTCTCTCTCTCTCTCTCTCTCTCTCTCTCTCTCTCTCTCTCTCTCTCTCTCTCATAGTAGTAGTAGTAGTACCAGGGTTTGAACTCGGTCTCAGACACTCAGTTTTCTTGCTCACAGCTTCTAATCTACCATTTGAGCAGACTCCATTTCTGCATTTTTGCTGGCTGGTTGAACATGGAATCTCAAGGACTTTTCTGCCTGGGCTGGCTTGAAACTTATCCTTTGGATCTCAGCCTCCCAAATAGTTAGGATTACAGGTGTGAGCCACCGGCAGCTATCTAGTTTAAGAGTTTTTATTTCTAATAAACTTAAGGAAACAGGTTGAGGTTTATAAAACAGTAGATGTGGGGAAATGAGAAAGCTTAAAATATTCTTGTAGTGGTCCCTAATCTATAGTTTCTGACTCTGAAAAATGTTATCTGAAAGTCCTGATATTCTGCCCTTGGTTTTTATTTCTAGGGGTGGGAATCGCCAAACCTCTCCCTTCTTTTTGACTTCACCCTTGGATACCATCAAGGCCAGAGGATGGAACCAAGATAACATAAAATAGGTGCTCCTTTGTGTATCTCTGAGGGCTTCCACTCAGGATGGCCATTCAAGAAACTCCTGCCCTGCCTTTCTTTATTTCTCTTAAACCTTCAGCTCTACAGTAGTCCCCTTTTATCTGCAATTTTAGTTATCCAAGGTCAAATGAGGTCCAAAAACACAGCACAGTACAATATTTTTGAGAGAGAGAGGCGGTAGTGTTTATTATGGTGTATATTTTGTTGTTGCTTTTTAAATTATTTTATTTATCTCTTACTGTGCCTAATTTACAAATTAATCTTTATCATAAGAAAATATGTAGCAGGGTGCTAGTGGCTCACACCTGTAATCCTGGCTACTCTGGAGCCTGAGATCTGAGGATTGTGGTTTGAAGCCAGCCCAGGCAGTAAAGTCCCTGAGAGACTGAGACTCTTATTTCCAATCAACTACTCAAAAACTGGAAGTGGAGCTGTGGCTAAAAGTGGTAGAGAACTAGCCTTGAGCAAAAGAGCTCAGGGATATCACTCAGGCCCTGAGTTAAAGCCCCACAACCAGAAAAAAGAAAATTATGTAAAGGAACAAACATAACATATAGGATGAGTATCCAAAATGCTTGGGACAAAGTATTTTGGATTTTTATAGATTTTTGAGTATTTGCATATACATAATGATATATTTTGGGGATGAATCCAGTCTAAACACAAGATTCATTTATGTTTCATATGTACTTTTTACATATGGCCTACAAGTAATTTAGTATATGCGCTGCCAAAGCAAGCACTCTACATGTAATTAAAAATATATAGGGGCTGGGGATATAGCCTAGTGGCAAGAGTGCCTGCCTCGTATACACGAGGCCCTAGGTTCGATTCCCCAGCGCCACATATACAGAAAACGGCCAGAAGCGGCGCTGTGGCTCAAGTGGCAGAGTGCTAGCCTTGAGCGGGAAGAAGCCAGGGACAGTGCTCAGGCCCTGAGTCCAAGGCCCAGGACTGGCCAAAAAAAAAAAAAAATATATATATATATATAGTTACTATGCAGGTGATATACAGAAGACTACAAGTAATTTTTGTACAATATTTTTAGTGCATTTGCATTTTTACAGCAAATTGTCACATGAGATCAGGGTGAAGAATTTTCCACTCAGCATAATGTTGATAATCAAGACCTCTCTCTGATTTTGGAGCATTTAAATTTTAGATTTTTGGATTGGGAATGCTCATCCCATGTAAGATTCAGTACTCTGCATTTTCAAGCATCTACTGAGGGCTTGGAATGTATCCCCCACAGATAAGAAGGGACTACTTTCTATACAATTAACTTAAATATATGTTTCCAGTATTGCCTCTCCCTCATTCCATGTAAAATATTGCTTGTCTACAATTGAATTAAGAGCCGTCTTCTCCTCTGGACTTCATTTGCTTCACTGCCTTTTATTCTCCTTATTTTCTACATTTGAGAGTATTGTGAGGGTTGGGAATATAGCCTAGTAGCAAGAGTTCTTGCCTGGTATACATGAAGCCCTAGGTTTGATTCCTCAGCACCACATATATAGAAAATGGCCAGAAGTGGCGCTGTGGCTCAAGTGTCAGAGTGCTAGCCTTGAGTAAAAGGAAGCCACGGAGAGTGCTCAGGCCCTGAGTTCAAGCTCCAGGACTGGCAAAAATAGAGTATTGTGAGCCAGGCACCGGTGGCTCATGCCTATAGTCTTAGCTGTTCAGAAAACTGAGCTCTGAGGAAGGAGGTTTGGCCCTAGCCTGGGCAGACAAATTCATGACTCTTATCTCCAATTACCCAGAAAAGAGCTGGAAGTGGAGGCATGGTTCAAGTGATAGTGCCCAGCTATGAGCAAAATGCCAATCAACAGAGGTCCTGAATTCATGCCCCAGTACCAGCACACACACAAAAGTAGTAGTTGTGGCTGGGCCTGATGACATTCATGTAATCCCAGCTACTTGGGAGGCAGAGGCAGAATTTCAAGTTTGAGGCCAGCTTGGGCAAATGGAAAGACCCTAACTAGAAGCCCCAGATTTATAGTACTGAATTTAAAAAATAATTAACTTTTTCTTCTGACTATACTGAAGATGTTATACTTTTTTTTTTTTTTTTTTTTTTTTTTGCCAGTCCTGGAGCTTGAACCCAGGCTGGACACTGTTCTTAAGCTTTTTTGCTGAAGGTTAGCACTGTATGACTTGAGTCACAGCTCCACTTCTAGCTTTTCTTGGCAGGACAGAGCATGGGGCTTTCCTGGCTTTGAACTGTGGTTCTCAGATATCAGCCTCCTAAGAGATAGGATTACAGGTATGGTCCTATGTTGGTTTTTGTTGTTGTTGTTTTTGCCAGTCCTGGGGCTTGAACTCAGGGTCTGGGCACTGTCCCTGCCTTCTTTTACTCAAGGCTAGCACTCTGCCACTTGAGCCACAGCGCCACTTCTGGCTTTTTCTATATATGTGGTGCTGAGGAATCAAACCCAGGGCTTCATGCATGCTAGGCAAGCACTTTGCTGGTAAGCCACATTCCCAGCCCCCCCCCCCGCCCCTTTTTTAAATTATTGCATACATGAGTTGTGTAAAAAGACTGTCCTTGTGACATTTCCATACATACGTACAGACCTAACTCATGACTCTTCCTTACCCTCATCCTACTTCTAAAACAATTCAACACGTTTCATTCTCATATATGCAAATGAACTAACCATATTTGTCCTCATTCTCCCTCTCTAAGCACCATCTCTCATAACCACCCACACAACAGATTCTTTTACTTTCTTGTCATTTATTTATTTCTAGCGTGTATTGTACCAAGGAATTTCACCATGACATTTCAGATTTGCATATATTATATTTATACATTATGTTATATATTAATCAGTAACCCTTTGTGTTGCTTTCTTGTTCCCAATGTCAGCAGACCCCTATTGATCAACAATTTTCATTGAGATTCCTATTCCATCTTCATACATAGTTGCAGTATACTCAAAATTATATACTTTCCATTGTTCATTTTTCCCTCTTTTCACTGCCCCCTCGTCACCCTGAATGTGTAATTTTTCCCCCCTGGTATTATAAAATAACTACTTACATAGCTTTTATGTTGTATTCTGTATTGTAAGTAGTCTAAAGATGATTTGAAGTATACAGGAGAATTCACATAGGTTATATGCAAATACTATGCCATTTTATATAAACTTGAGTGTTGGTGTCCTTAGAGTTCTGGGACCATTCCCCCATCGACACTGATGTTGGCCTTTTAAAGCACTACTTTGAGCAAATAGACATGTGTTCTGCTTTCTGCCTTCAGTGTTGTGCAGTCTGTGACAAATGTCCAAACTCAGGAGATTAGAGATATTTCCTACTCTCACCAGTTTATCTCTAGTCTCTGTTCTCATTATAGCTGCTTTTTTGTCCAAAACATTTAATTCTTGCTATTTCCTAATGAACTTAATTTTGTTTCTGTTTTTGTTTTGAAACAGTTTGGTTTTGAATTTGCATCTTATAAGCCTCTGGAGTGCTAGGATTTGGGTGTATACCACCCACATGGCATTATACTTAGGTTCTTGGGTAGGTTTTTTGTTGCTGTTGTTTGTTTGTTGTTTGTACATGTCCTGGTACATGTACAGAACTTGAACTTGGCCTGATTGCTGTCCTTAAGATTTTTGGCTCAAGGCTAGCATTCTACCACTTGAGCCACAGCTCCATTTTTGGCTTTTGGTGATAAGAGTGTCACAAACATTTCTTCCCACACTAGCTTTGACTTTGGTCTTCAGATCTCAGCCTCCAGAGTAGCTAGGATTACAGGCATAAACCACAATACCTTGCTTTTATTTTTTTTGTTCTGGTCCTGGGGCTTGAACTCATTGCTTGGGTTGTGTAAGTTTGGCACTTCCACTTGAGCCACACATCCACTTCTGACTGTGTTTTTTTTCTTTTTTCTTTTTTCTTTTTTTGGCCAGACTCAGGGCCTGAGCACTGTCCCTAGCTTCTTTTTGCTCAAGGCTAGCACTCTACCACTTGAGCCACAGCACCACTTCTAGCCATTTTCTATATACCCTGGGCTTCATGTATACAAGGCAAGCACTCTTGCCACTAGGCCATATCCCCAGCACCCCCCTCCTTTTTTTTTTAATGGTTAGAGATAACAGTCTCATGGACTGTCCTGCACTGGCTGACTTTGAGTAACAGTCCTCAGTCTCCTGATGGGCTAGGATTATAAGAATGAACTATCAGGACCTGGTTCTTTATGGTTTTCCTTCTACCAGGTTGCATGATTTTTTTTGTGTATGTCCACTGGTCTTGGGGCTTGAACTCAGGGCCTAGGTGATGTCCCTGAGCTCTTTTGCTCAAGACTAATGCTCTGCCAATTTGAGCCACAGTGCCACAGTGGTTTTCTGGCGGTTAATTGGAGATAAGAGTCTCATGAACTTTCCTATGCAAGCTGACTTTGAACCACAATTCTAATACACACACTTCAGTAAAATTGGATTTGAAGTTTGTCTTAAATTGTTTGCTACTTACAGATGTCATAATTTTCACATAGTTTTGTTTTTTGTTTTCGTTTTTCACTCCTGCTGGAATAAGTTCTTCATGTTAAATTCTTCTTCTTCTTTTTTTTTTTTTTTTTTTTGCCAGTCCTGGGCCTTGGACTCAGGGCCTGAGCACTGTCCCTGGCTTCTTTTTGCTCAAGGCTAGCACTCTGCCACTTGAGTCACAGCGCCACTTCTGGCTATTTTCTGTATATGTGGTGCTGGGGAATCGAACCCAGGGCTTCAAGTATACGAGGCAAGCGCTCTTGCCACTAGGCCATATCCCCAGCCCCTCATGTTAAATTCTTAAATGGGGTTTCTAGGTGTGTTGGTTTTTTTTGTTTTTTGTTTTTTGTTTTTTTGCCAGTCCTGGGGCTTGGACTCAGGGCCTGAGTACTGTCCCTGGCTTCTTTTTGCTCAAGGCTAGCACTCTGCCACTTGAGCCACAGCGCCACTTCTGGCCATTTTCTGTATATGTGGTGCTGGGGAATTGAACCCAGGGCTTCATGTATAGGAGGCAAGCACTCTTGCCACTAGGCCATATCCGCAGCCCCCCATGTTATTTTTGCTTTCTACCCTTTTCCTGTCCTTCCCCTAGCCAGTAAATGACCAAATATGTTGATTCTTTGATACTATATGTTTGTTTGTTTGTTTGTTTTTGGCCAGTCCTGGGGCTTGGACTCAGGGCCTGAGCACTGTCCCTGGCTTCCTTTTTGCTCAAGGCTAGCACTCTGCCACTTGAGCCACAGCGCCACTTCTGGCCATTTTCTGTATATGTGGTGCTGGGGAATTGAACCCAGGGCCTCATGTATACGAGGCAAGCTCTCTCGCCACTAGGCCATATCCCCAGCCCTTTGATACTATATGTAATGTGAATCTCTTCCTTTGTATTCTCACTGTTTAAGCCAGTTCTGCCCCTTCATGCCACATTATTGCAGTCTCTTTCATAACTGGTTTCCCCAGTCTTCTGTGTTTTTCTTTTCCAAGTCAGCTTCTCAACATGCTGGATTAATTGTCCTAAAACACTGCTTTGTATAAAGGATTCATTCATTTGGCAAATATTTATTGAATGTGTGCCATGTGCCATATTAAACTCTGTAACTGACATTCATGGTCTGAACATTCTCCTCTCTTCTAGCTGTTTCTCTGGCTCAGCCAGATTGGACTATTTGCCATTTCCTGAAAATGCCACCTACATCCCATGTCTGCCTTCTTTGTTTTAGAATAAGCAGTTTCCAATCTACTCTATGTCCCTTTTCACTGGGTTCTCTTCAGAACCCAACCCTAATCTGCATCTTCCCTCCATGTCCCTCTCTTTTTTTTTTGATTCATTATTTGTGTTTTATTCTTTGTCTCCATACTATTACAGTTAGCTCCCCTACCCCCCAAAAAAGAAAAATATTTTCTCCTGTTTATCTTTTATTAACCAGCTACAAATCTTGTTTATAAGTCTTCCTAAGATGGATCCACTTGGCATTCCCAGCCTGGTTTTTTGTTATTCCCATATATGAGCTGTCTGATTCACCTGGTTCCGCTTCTGTTCTCTTAATACCCATACCCATGCCACATGCCTTTATGCCAGTATTGGAGCTTAACTCAGGCCTCTCCCTCTGTTTCTTTGTTTGGTGGTGGTAGCGATCGTAGGGCTTGAACTCAGGGCCTATCCCTGAGCTCAAGGCTAGCACTCTACCACTTTGAGCTATAGCTCAATTTCTGGCTTTTCAGTAGTTAATTGGAGATAAGAGTCTCACAGACTTTCCTGCCCAGGCTGGCTATGAGCCCTGGCCCTCAGATCTCAGCCTCCTGAGTAGCTAGGATTACAGGCATGAGCCACTTGACACCCTGCTTGGATTGACTTTTTAGCTGGATTAACTGAGTTTTGCACTGGTGAGTAATATTGTTGACCCATTAAGCATGCAATTGCCAAGGTGATAGCATCAAACAACACTGGTCAGTCGTGTTCTTCATTGCAACACACTTGTAGTAGATTATGCCGGTTTCACTTAAAAATCCTTTGATTATGCAATAACAATGAGTATTAGGCTGTGGCCTTTGAGTACACATCTTTTCAGCATTCTTTGTTACTAAAGGGAAGAAATCATGAAACACTTACTTGTGCCACATACTTGAAGTGAGGTGGAAGTCTCAAGGAAAAGCACTTGCACAATTGTTCCAGTTGCAAGCAATTGTTCCAGCCAAGCAGGCTTCCTTTTCATGAGACACCAGTTTTACTTGAAAGAACTTTGACCAACTACGGTAATTCAGATATATATGACATTGTTTTCCAGAAAATGAAAGAAGCAACATTGTCACTTCAAGGAAAACAACTGTATTTATTGCCCATGACAAACTCTCAAATGAAAATTTGAATTTTGAAAAATTTGTGTCTGTGATATGTGCTTGAAAGCTCCCTAGTAACTTAATGACCTTTCTGAAGGAATTAATTAGTATAATTTTTATTATTGCATAAGGAAATGCATAATGACCAGTCACCAAGGCTCATGTCTGTAATCCTATCAGGAGGCTGAGATCAGTTGGAAGCCAGCCCAGGCAAAATTAAGAGACTTTTATCTCCAATTAATTAGTAAAAAAGTAGAGATGTAGCTCAAGTAGTAGAATGGCTCAAGTGATATAGAACACCAACCATGAGAGAAAAAGCTAAGCAAGAGTGTGAGGCCCTGAATTCAAACCCTAGTACCAGCACAAAAGAAAAATGCATCATACTACAAAGCAAGAGTTAAAAATAGTTACTGAAGTGGCTGGGACTATGGCCTCGTGGTAAAGTGCTCGCCTCGCATACATGAAGCCCTGGGTTTGATTCCTCAGCACCACATATATAGAAAAAGCCGGAAATGGCACTGTGACTCAAGTGGTAGAGTGCTAGCCTTGAGCAAAAAAAGAAGAAGCCAGGGACAGTGCTCAGGCCCTGAGTTCAAGCCCCAGGACTGGCAAACAACAAAACAAAAAGATAGTTACTGAAGTAAAAAAAGTTTGAAGACTTCTAGACACTTTCCTATAGTTTTTTTTTGTTTGTTTGTTTTTTGTTTTTTGCTAGTCCTGGGGCTTGAACTCAGGGCCTGGGGCACTATCCCTGAGTTTCTTTCACTTGAGCCACAGCACCACTCCTGGCTTTTTCTGTTGTGTGGTACTGAGGAGTCAAACCCAGGGCTTCATGCATGCTAGGCAAGCACTCTACCACTAACCCACATTCCCAGCCTAGTTTCCCCCTATCTCCCAGCATTTCATGAACACTATTCAGTTTTGGTATGTATCCCAGGCTGGCCTCAAACACTTGATTCTTGATTAGCCTCCATAGTCCCTAGAGTAGAGCCACATATATCTCCAAACCAACTCCAACCTTTTGTTGTTGTTGATTTTGTTGGGTGTGAGCTTGAACTCTGGGCCTGGGTGCTATCCCTGAGCTCTTTGGTTCAAGGCTAGTGCTTTATCACTTTGAGACACAGAACCATTTTCAGGTTCTGGTGGTTAATTGGAGATAAGAGTCTCAAGGAGACTTTTCCTGCCCAGGCTGGCTTTTAACTGAGATCCTCAGATCTCAGCTTCCTGGGTAACTATGATTACAGGTGCAAGCCACCAGTACCTGGCTTCTAACTTTTTTTTTTTTTTTTTTTTTTTTGCCAGTCCTGGGCCTTGGACTCAGGGCCTGAGCTAGGGAATCAAACCTAGGGCTTCCTGTATACGAGGCAAGCGTTCTTGACACTAAGCCATATTCCCAGTCCCCTAACATTCTTTTTAACAACAGTGTAGTACAACATTGTGTGAATGAACCAAATCTGTTTGTTCATCTGTTAATGACCATTTAAATTGCTTTTTGCTAATTTAAGTAATGTGTGTCAGCAGATATACTTTACACATATCCTGGTGTCTTTATATCTTCAGTGGTATATTTTTCAAGATCCATCTAAATAAAATTTCTATATAACATTTTGCAGATTGTTTTCTCCCCATATAGTTCTTGTATTTTCTCCCTTTAGCCTCTTGTTTATTTACTGTCTATAATGTCTCTTTGTTGTTGCTTTGTGTTTTAAAAAATTTCTTCATCTATGCCTGTCTTGTTTTACAAGTTATAAAAATAGACCTCTGAAGGAAAGGATGGTATATAGTACATAGCCATTCTATAAGTAATGGTAGAATTAGGGTCTCAGGGTGATATGGTAACAGATGCCTTAGCAATTTGCATTTGGTAGACATATGAGTGCTGAGGGGAGTTTTGTACATTTATGCATACTTCTCTCATCCTAAGAAATGTTTCGGTATTTTTGTTTGTTTTTTGGTGGTACTGTGATTTCAATTCAAGAGTTCAGGGGCTGGGAATATGGCCCAGTGGCAAGAGTGCTTGCCTTGTATACATGAAGCCCTGGGTTCGATTCCCCAGCACCACATATATAGAAAATGGCCAGAAGTGGCGCTGTGGCTCACGTGGCAGAGTGCTAGCAAGAGTTCATGCTAGCTAAGTTGGTACAATGCTACTTGTGCCATGCTTCCAGCCCTCCTTTTTATTTTTCTAGTGGTTATTTGGAGATGGAGTCTAATGAACTTTTCTGTCTGGGCTGGCCTCCAACCTTCATTCTCCAGTCTACTAAGTAGCTAGGATTTATAGGCATGAGCCATTGGCACTCAATTTGGGAAATGTTTGAAAATAAGAAAGTAACTCCAACTTAGTTTCTCCAATTTCAGGCAAGTACATCGCTTCAACACAACGACCTGACGGGACCTGGCGCAAGCAGCGGAGGGTGAAAGAAGGCTATGTGCCCCAGGAGGAGGTCCCAGTGTGCGTGCTTAGGCTTGAGGCGGGGGTATTTAATGAGGTCCCCACAGAAGGATAGAATATTTGTGCCTACAAGTTTAGGGATGACTCTCCTGAGCCCCAAGGAAATGGAAGGAGGGGCAACTGTCTGAGAAAGGAGAGGAAGGAGCTGGGATTCAGGGGTAAGTGGGGGTTCCATGTGACTAGTTTGTTCCTGTGACCACTATTCATCAGAACTTCCAAATAGAAGTGAGAAATTCAATGATTTGGGTCCTCGGGGACCCTCCTATAGCATCTTCTACCAAACAAAGTTGGGGAGGGACCCAAAGAAAGCAAGGAAGTAGAAATGTGATAAGAGTTATTTGATTTGGAAAGTCAGGAAAAGGACTGAAAAGTCAGTGCTTCTTGGAGACTGTTGACATGTTGTTTCCTGCAGGTATGAAAATAAGTATGTGAAGTTTTTCAAGAGTAAACCAGAGCTGCCTCCAGGGCTGAGCCCTGAGGCTACCACTCCTGTCACCCCATCTAGACCAGAAGGTGGTGAAGCAAGCCTCTCCAAGACCGCCAAACGCAACCTGAAGCGAAAGGAGAAGAGGCGGCAACAGCAGGAGAAAGGAGAGGCAGAGGCCTTGAGCCGGACTCTTGAGAAAGTGTCTCTAGGAGAGACAGTCCAACTCCCCAGTGCTCTGCAAATCTCCCAGGCAGCCCCTACAGCTGCCTTGGACCCTGACTTAGCAGCCACCACAGAGAAAGCCAAGAAGATAAAGAGCCTAAAGAAGAAGCTTCGGCAGGTGGAGGAGCTGCAGCAGCGGATCCAGGCTGGGGAAGTCAGCCAGCCCAGCAAAGAGCAGCTGGAGAAGCTAGCAAGGAGGAGGGCACTGGAGGAGGAGCTGGAGGACTTGGAGCTAGGTCTGTGAGGCCTTTGGGAATAGGGAGTGGACTGCAGAACAAACCATGGGGCTATCTGGGACCCAGGGAGCATGGGCAGTGGCAGTCAAGTGGGGAATGCCTCATATTGGCTCCTTTCTACTTATTGCCTCCCAGCTCTGTCCTCCAGAACCTAGCCTCTCCTTCATTCCTTCCCTTTTCTCCCCAACTCCTATTTTTTGGACATTTTCCCTCCAATTCCTAGTGTTCAAAAACTCAGCAACTACCCCAGGTACCTCTGCTGCTGATTTGGGTGTCTTGTTTAAAAGAAAATGGGGTGGGTGGGAATGAAATCTCTGAGAACTGAGGCTAGGGTTTCGGGAACACACCCAAGTTTGGGAGTCTTGGTTCCTGTTCACAGTGTTTATGACATTTTTCCCTGGCTGTCCCTAACCTTTTTTTTTTTTTTTTTTAAGAGTACAATAATAAACTCAAGTAGACAACATGTGGTCAAACCTTGTGTCTTTGTTTTTAGATCCTAGTGTTTGATCTGTAAATTTGGTACAGAAGTGGGAGTAATATTTCCTTCGCTTGTTTATTTACTTTTTTTTCTTGTGGTACTGGCACTTACATCTAGTACCTTATACATGCTAGGCAAGTGCTCTACTGCTGAGCTATATTCCTAGCCCTTAGGTGTTTAAAAATTAGTGTGAGGGCTGGGAATGTGGTTCAGTGGTAGAGTGTTTGCCTAGTATGCATGAAGCCCTGGGTTCAATTCCTTACTACCACATAAAGAAAAAATGCCAGAAGTGGTGCTGTGGCTCAAGTGATAGAGTGCCATGCAAAAATTAGTGTGTGAAGCCAGGTGCCAGTGGCTCACACCTGTAATCCTGACTACTCAAGAGGCTAAGATCTGAGGATTGGGTTTGAAGACAGCTCTGGCTGAAAAATCCCCATGAGACTTTTGTCTCCAATTAACCACTGGAAAGCCAGAAGTGGCACTGTGGCTCAAAGTGGTAGAGGGCTAGCCTTGAGCAAAAGAGCTTAGGGACAGCTCCCAGGCCCTGAGTTCAAGCCCCACAACCACCCATCACCCACCCCACCCCCACAAAAAACAATGCTGGTAACCAGTGGCTCACACCTGCAATCCTATTACTCAGGAGGCTGAGATGTAAGGATCCTGGTTTAAAGTCAGCCCCAGTAGGAAAGTTTATGAGACTCTTATCTCCAATTAACCACCACAAAACCAGAAGTGGCACTGTGACTCAAAGTAGTAGATCATCAGCCTTGAGTAAAAAAGCTCAGGGACTGTGCTCAGGCCCACAAAAAAAAAACCTGTGAGAAATAACCATTGATTTCTGTACATTTGTTAGGTATCAGTGAAGAAAAATTTGTATTGTAATCTAGTTAAATGGAATAAATTGGGCTGGGAATATGGCCTAGTGGTAGAGTGCTTGCTGCGTATACATGAAGCCCTGGGTTCGATTCCTCAGCACCACATATATAGAAAAAAGCCGGAAATGGCGCTGTGGCTCAAGAGGTAGAGTGCTAGCCTTGAGCAAAAAGAAGCCAGGAACAGTGCTCAGGCCCGGAGTTCAAGCCCGAGGACTGGCAACAAAAACAAAACAAATGAATAAATTTACTTTGGCATGTTAATTTTTTTTCTTTTTGTGTACTTGTTCTGGGGCTTGAACTCAAGGCCTGCATGTTGTCCTGAGCAACTTTTGCTCAAGGCTAGCACGCTATCATTTGAGCCACAGCTCCACTTCTGTCTTTTTTTGTAGTTGAGTAGAGATGAAAGTTTCACAGACTTTGCTGCCCAGGTTGGGCTTTGAACTGCAATCCTCAGATCTCAGCCTCCTGAATAGCTAGGATTATAGGTGTGAGCCACTGGTGCCTGGCTTGACATTGTTAATTTATGTGTGATTGTTATGACAGACCCCTAAGGGTCAAACTAATGACAAAGGCTGAAGAACTTTCAACCAAAAAGAGCTGTCATTCAATTTTTATGCCTGCTGTTAATGACACCCTTGGTTACTACAGGTTCTTTTTCTGCCAGCTGCTCCTGTGGAGATTCAGGACCAGGGACCTCAGTGATAATCAGCTATCTCAGGTATTCAAAGATCTTTGCGTTACTCAGAAGATCCAACATGGGGCTGGGAATATGGCCTAGTGGCAAGAGTGCTTGCCTCCTACACATGAAGCTCTCGGTTCGATTCCCCAGCACCACGTATATGGAAGACGGCCAGAAGGGGCACTGTGGCTCAGGTGGCAGAGTGCTAGCCTTGAGCGGGGAAGAAGCCAGGGATGGCGCTCAGGCCCTGAGTCCAAGGACCAGGACTGGCCAAAAAAAAAGAAGATCCAGGGGCTGGGGATATAGCCTAGTGGCAAGAGTGCCTGCCTCGGATACACGAGGCCCTAGGTTCGATTCCCCAGCACCACATATACAGAAAACGGCCAGAAGCGGCGCTGTGGCTCAAGTGGCAGAGTGCTAGCCTTGAGCGGGAAGAAGCCAGGGACAGTGCTCAGGCCCTGAGACCAAGGCCCAGGACTGGCCAAAAAAAAAAAAAAAAAAAAAAAAAAGAAGATCCAACATAATCTACTCTTCCTTAATACCATCATCATATCTTACCGTCCACCAACTCTAGTCAAACTGTACTCCAAACATACTGAACAAGCTATGGCTCATCAAATGAGCCATTTCTGACATTGTTCCTAAGCCTCAGTCCTTGCATCTTGCTTGTACTGCTCCTGAAAGCATTGCTCCTAATCCCTTCCTTTTTTGGGGGGGAGTGATGGGTAGGGGTGGGACTGGCTACTAGTGTTTGGGCTTAAGCTCAGGACTTGGGCTCTGTCAATGACCTCAAGACACTGGTGCTCTGCCAGGTATCAATGGCTCATGCCTATAATCCTAGCTACTGAGGAGACAGATCTGAGGATCCTGGTTCAAAGCCAGCCCATGCAGGAAAGTCCATGAGACTCTTACCCCAATAAGTTACAAAAAAGCCAGATATGGGAGGGGAAGGAAAGTGGGAGAAAATGAGGGAGGGAATAACACTGTTGACAAGAAATGTACTCATTACCTCACTTATGTAACCCCTCTGTACATCACTTTTATAATAAAATATTACTAAGAGAAAAAGCCAACTATGGAGCTGTGGCCCAAGTAGTAGAGCACTAGCCTTGAGCAAAAGAAGCTCAAGGACTGCCCAGGCTCTGAGCTCAAGCCCCAGGACTGGCCAAAGAGAAAAAAAAAAAGCCAGCATGAAAAAGTACTGTAGGTGTGGTATGATATTTTTTCTGCCTAGCAAATTGAGTTACAAAAATAAAAGGTGGGGCTGGAATGTGGCTTAGTGGTAGAGTGCTTACCTAGCACACATGAAGCCCTGGGTTTGTTTCTTCAGCACCACATAAACAGAAAAAGCCAGAAGTAGCACTGTGGCTCAAGTGGTAGAGTGCTAGCCTTGAGCAGAAGAAAGCCAGGGACAGTGCTTAGGCCCTGAGTCCAAGCCCCAGGACTGGCAAAATAAATGAGTGAGTAAGTAAATCTAAATCAATAAAAGGTATATATATATATATATATATATATATATATATATATATATAGAGAGAGAGAGAGAGAGAGAGAGAGAGAGAGAGAGAGAGAGAGAGGGGGGGGGGGGCAGCCACTGGTGGCTCATGCCTGTAATGCTAGCTACTCAGGAGGCTGAGATCTGAGGGTTGAGGTTCAAAGTGAGTCAGGGCAAGGCCAGGAGACTCATCTCCAATTAACTACAAGAAAACCTGAAGTGACGCTGTGGCTTAAATGGTAGAGTGCCAGGGTTGAGCTGAAGAGCTCAGGGACAGCGCCCAGGCCCATGACAAGCCCCATGACAAAAATAAATAAATATATACATGTATATATGTCTCCAGCAATACATGTATATTTAAGTATTTTCAGTGATTAGCATTTTATTTATTTTGGTGGAGTGGGATTTGAACTCGGAGTTGTGCTTGCCAAACAGGCCCTATATTGCTGAGCCATGCCTTCTGCCAATAATTAACTCTTCTTTTTTTTTTTTTTTTTTGCAGTCCTGGGGCTTGGACTCTGGACCTGGGCACTGCCCTTGGTTTTTGCTCAAGGCTACCACTGCCTGCCTCTTGAGCCACAGGGTCACTTCTGGCTTTTTCTATTTATGTGGTGTTGAGGGATTGAACCCAGGGCTTCATGCATGCTAGGCAAATACTCTGAATAATTAGCTCTTAAATTTGTGATCCTGAAGCTTGAACTCAGGGCCCAGGTACTGTCCCTGAGCTTTTCTGCTCCAGGCTAGTGCACTACCAGTTAAACCACAGCTCTGCTTACAGCTTTTTGGTGGTTAATTGGTGATAAATGTTTCACAGATATTACTACCCAGGCTGGCTTTGAACCATGATCCTTAGATTTCAACCTCTCAAGTAGCTAGCATGTACAGGCATAAGCCACGGATGCCTGGCTGGTCCTTATCTTTCCTCAAGGCTGGCACTCTACCACTTGAGCCTCAGCTTCACTTTCGGCTTTTTCATGGTTAATTGAAGATAAGACTCCTACTCCTACTCCTCTTCCTTCTCCTCCTCCTCCTTCTTCCTATTATTATTACTATTATTGTTGTTGTTTTGCCCATCCTGGCTCCAAACCTCAATTCTCAAATTTTAGCCCACTGAGAGTAGTTAAGATGACAGGTGTGAACCACTAACATCTGCTTAGATAACCATCTTTTTGACCTGTTGTTTCAGGCACACCACTCCTTTCTTCCCATGAACCTCTAATCGGCAGGATAAGATTGTAACCCAGGTAATGGCTATAAAGCAGGTTTCTTTGTGTAGTGTTCCTCAACAATGTGATCAGACACTAGCTAGTTACCCTTAAGGATTCAGAGCCCATGTGTTGGTTTTTAATTGTCCACTAGGTGGTACTAGGAGAGGCCATTGTTTGCAAATTAACCTGACCCTGGATTGCAGCTTGTTTTAAAGTGGCAGATTGTGCTAATCTTGAGCTCAAGTAACAGTCTCATGGACTTTTCAGCTATCCTCAGCTCTCATCCTTCTGAGCATCTAGGATTACAGGTTTGAATCAATAGTGCCTGTTTCATTTGTTTTGTTTTAGATAGAATTTTGCTATGTATCTATCTCAGGCTGGCCTTGAACTTTCTCCATAGACAAGGCTGGGCTCATGATCTTCCAGCAGACAAGCACACACTTCCTTAGAAGTGGCTTCTGGGGGGACTGGGAATATGGTCTACTGGTAAAGTGCTTGCCTCCTATACATGAAGCCCTGGGTTCAATTCCCCAGCACCACCTATATAGAAAACAGCCAGAAGTGGCCCTGTGGCTCAAGTGGCAGAGTGCTAGCCTTGAGCAGAAAGAAGCCAGGGACAGTGCTCAGGCCCTGAGTCCAAGCCCCAGGACTGGAAAAAAAAAAAAAAGTGGCTTCTGGGTAAAAAATATCTGAGGATAAATTCTCCTGTAGGATCAGTAACCTTCTTAGTTACCTCTTCCTGCCCCATTTCAAAAACTTTTTTGTGGGGGCTGGAGATATGGCCTAGTGGTAGAGTGCTTGCCTCACATACACAACGCCCTGGGTTCGATTCCTCAGCAAAACTCCAGAAGTGGCACTGTGGCTATCCTTGAGCAAAAGGAAGCCAGGGACAGTGTTCAGGCCCTGAGTTCAAGCCCCAGGACTGGCAAAAAAAAAACACAAAAAGCAACTTTTGTGTGTGTGTACTGATCCTGGGTCTTGAACTCAGGGTCCCGAGATTATTTGCTCAGGACTAGCACTCTACTGCTGGAACCATAGCTCCATTTCTAGCTTTTCGGTGACTAACTAAAGATCAGAGTCTCATGGACTTTCCTTCCTGGGCTGACTTTGAACAGAGATTCTCAGATTTCAGACTCCTGAGTAGCTAGGATTCAGGTGTGAGCCGCTGGCACTTAGGCTAAACTGTCTTTTGTCAACATCTTATCAAGACCTTGAGCCTACAAAAAAAGAAACCAGCCAGGCACAAGTGGCTCATGCCTGTAATCCTAGCTAATCAGGAGGCTGAGATCAGAGGATCGCAGTTAGAAGCCAGCGGGACAGGTAAGTCCATGAGGCCCTTATCTGTAATTAAGTGGCACTGTGGCTCAAAGTGGTAGAGCACTAACTTTGACCAAAAATCTCAGGGACAGTACCCAGGTCCTAAGTTCAAGATCCATGACTGCCAGAAAAAAAAAAAAAAAAGAAGGGGGGGTGCTGGGAATGTAGCCTAGTGGAAGAGTGCTTGCCTAGCTTGCACAAAGCCCCGGGGTTCAATTCCTCAGCACCATATATACAGAAAAAAAACAGAAGTGGTGCTGTGGTGGAGTGCTAGCCTTGAGCAAAAAGAAGCCAGAGACAATGCCCAGGCACTGAGTTCAAGCCCCAGGACTGGCAAAAAAGAAAAACCAAACATTTTTTTCAGGCCCATGACAGTCCCCAACCATCATCTGTTTGTGGGATTATAGGGTGAGGCTAAGGAGGTCAAAGCATTCTCTCCAGCCCCACTGTTCTTGGCAACAGCAATGCAGATCAGTTTGGTTTTCACTAAAATTGTTGCCATTTCCAGAAGGAGCGCTCCCCCTACTTCTGTGGTCATAATTTTTCATCCTAGAAGCTGAATGAACACTGAAATTTCTTATTCCTCTCTTACTCATTGTTCCAGGAACTAGAATTTATCCCTTCATGTAATAGGCACTATGCTGTACAATAGGACCCCAACAGAGGCCTCCAGAAAGTTCTAGGCATATCCTGAGGGACAGCGATTTTTGTCTGCAATTGGAGGAGGGAGCAGATCTTGATCTCTCTCATACTTTGGAAGGAACTGAAAAGCTTCTGAATTTAGGTCTAAGGATCTCTCAACTGAACTAGTTCATTTCAAGTGTGTGTGTGTGTGTGTGTGTGTGAGAGAGAGAGAGAGTGTGTGAGAGAGAGAGAGAGACAGACAGACAGACAGAACAGAGTGCATAGGTGAGAATGTCAGGAAGTGTGTGTCTGAGGAAATTTGGGGTTTTATGGGAGCAGAATGTGCCCACCCACTCCCTGAATCATCCTGAAGCCCCTTCCATGTCCCTGATCACTAACCAGTTCCAGCTGTGCACAGTCCTGGCCCTCAATTCCCATATGTTTCTAGGAACTTATGACTAATTAAAGGAATGTGTTTGGGTATGGGGTAAGAAAGTACTCCTAAAAACAGAGGTTTCCAAGTAACGGTCTGAAGAGCTCAACCCCATCATCTAGGGAAAGCTCTCTTTCTCCAGACCCTCTCAGGGTTTTGTGGGAAAACAAACCAGTGGAACTCCCTCCTACCTTTTTCTATTTCCAGAGCAAGTTCTGATCAGGCTTCACTTAGTCCAAACTCACATTTTTTCATTCCTACAGTTTCTAGTTTCAGGCCCAAGATTTGCCATTTATGTGTGTATGTGTTTGCAGTACTGAGGAATGAGCCCTGGTCCTGCAGCATACTTAACAAGCTACTGCTTTTCAGCCTCACTGAACTTGGCCTTCATATACTAGAATGTCCATCCTCTGCTCACCTCCACAGGGCAAAGATGGCTGATAGCCAGGCATGGTTTATAATCCTAGCCTTTGGGAGTCTTTGGGAGTCTGAAGAGGATCAGGGCTATAAGGCCATCATGGCCTTATATAGCTGAGACCCTGTGAGAGAAAGAGAAGGAGGGGGAGAGAGGGAAAAGGAGAGGGAGAGAAAAAGACAGAAAGAGGAGAGAGATTGGTTTCTTTCTTTTTTAAATGTGAAGATTTTTTTTTTAATTTTTAAAATTTTTGCCAGTCCTGGGGCTTGAACTCAGGGCCTGAACACTGTCCCTGGTTACTTTTTGCTCAAGGCTAGCATTCTACCACTTGGGCCACAGCACCACTTCCGGCCTTTTCTATATATGTGGTACTGAGGAATCAACCCCAGGGCTTCATGCATGCTAGGCAAGTACTCTACCACTAGGCCATATTCCCAGCCCCAGAGATTGGTTTTTTGAGGTCCTGAAAATCTGTATACACACATCTCCACTCATAGCAGTTATCATTAGAAAGTACTCTCAGAAGTAATCAAAAATATTTCTAGGTGGGACACCAATAGCTCAAGCACCAATAGCTACTCAGGAGGCTGAGATATGAGGATCAGAGTTCAAAGCCAGCCTGGGCAAAACTTCATGAGACTCTTATCTCCAATTAATACCAGAAACCTGGAAGTGGTAGAGTGCTATCCTTGAGCAAAAGAGCTCAGGGACAGCACCCAGGCCTTGAGTTCAAGCTCCATGACCTGAAAAAAATTTTTTTAATATATGTATATTTCTAGCCAGGCACAAGTGGCTTATGCCTGTAATCATAGCTACTCAAGAGGCTGAAATATAAGGATCACAGTTCAAAACCAGTCTGGGCAAGAAAGTCCATGAGGGGCTGGGGATATGGCCTAGTGGCAAGAGTGCTTGCCTCGTATACATGAGGTCTTGGGTTCAATTCCCCAGCACCACATATACAGAAAATGGCCAGAAGTGTCGCTGTGGCTCAAGTGGCAGAGTGCTAGCCTTGAGCAAAAAGAAGCCAGGGACAGTGCTCAGGCCCTGAGTCCAAGCCCAGGACTGGCCCCCCACCCCCCAAAAAAAAAAAAAAGTCCATGTGCCTCTTCTCTCCGATTATCTACCAAAAAGCTGGAAGTGGAGCTGTGGATTGAGTGTAGAACTCTAGCCTTCAGCAAAAAATCTCAGGGACAGCACCTAGGCCCTGAGTTGAAGCTCCAGGACTGGCACGAAAACAACAAACCCTTCTACAAGCCAGGCACCTTTGCTCACATGTGTAATCCTAGCTGCTCAGGAGACAGATCAGGAGGACTGAGGTTCCAGCTTAAGCAATAAAGTTTTCATGACACCATTTCAACAGAAAGACACAAATAAAAACAACTTCTCCACAAACTCTCCTGCCATAATGTGTGGACAAAGAGGGGAACCAGCTTGCAGGAAAGGAACAAGCAAATCAAACAATCTGGGAGTTACTTCTCTCAAAGTCAAGTTTTCTTTTTTGGGACAAGCTGATTACTAACCCTTTGTACACACACCTGCATCTCCCCTGGTGAGAGATGACAAATACTGAAGGAAAAAAGAGCTGGGTCAGTGGTGGGAGCTCGTGGCAGGCGTAGTCATGACGCTTGGTGTGTGCAGAATTAGTCATGCAGTCCTTGCATACATGAACCACCTGCAGCTCTTGGGGGGGGCGGTTGTTTGGGTGTCTGTGGAAACCCCCCAGAGGCTGAAGAGCTGTATGCTACAAAGATCATAGAGTCCATGACTCTCCTGCTTCTAGCTATGTGACCCAAAGCTATTTATTAGAGCCTTATTAATTCTGTCAAAAGACCAATAGACAGGGGTATTACTGAGATTTAAATAATAAATTATTTGGCAACTTTTAGAATTTTGTTCTCCCATTTTCTGGCTCCTTCATTTCTAAAATGTGGTTCCACCTCTAAGGCCTTCTGTGGCAGTGGGCATGATAGGGTAGGGGGCACCAAGATAGAGAAAAGGGATGAGAAAGAGCCCTATAAGGGGCAGAACAGAAGCTGTGTCCCAAACTCCTTCATTTCCTGGGTGCACCAGCATGCTGAGAGCCTGTACCAATCCTTACTCAGAGGTTCTCTGTCTCTGGTCATTTGGGATTTAGTCACCCAGTTGTTACCCAGTGGGTACTGGGTGAGTCATGAAACCACTGAGGGCAGAAGATGAATCAGGAGTATCCGCCACTTTGATCCTAGAGAGTAAGGGCTCCTCTGTGGCCTCCTAGCCTTTCAACCTGGCGTATAGGGAAGGGCTCACAAGTAAGGTCTTACTGAGAATATGAGTTTAGTAACCCTCTCCGCTTTCCTATGCCTACTTCACTGTGCGTTTGAACAATGTGCAAATGTTGCATAAGTCCTAGTGGAGGCTACAGTGGCTCCTAACTACACAAAGAACAAACCTTTAAGGTATGAGCTGGGTGCTCACGCCTGTAATCCTAGCTACTTAGGAGGCTGAGATCTGAGAATTGTGATTTGAAACCAGCCTAGGCAGGAAAGTCTATGATACTCTAATCTCCAATTAGCCACCTAAAAAGCTGGAAGTGGAGCTGTGGCTCACGTGGTAGAGGGTAGTCTTGAGCATAAAATGCTCAGGGATAACACCTAGACATGGAGTTCAAGCCCCAGTACAGGCACAAAAGAAAAAAAAAAAGTTAATGTGTCCGACAGAGAACATGTTATGGGGTCATCAGAGGAATTTGAATATAGGTCAGGCTCCATGTCCTTGTTCAAGTTTCTCTCTCTGTTTCACCACATAATGTTATAAAAAGTAGCCAAGTCTACTCAGGAGGCTGAGATCTGAGGATTGTATTTCGAAGCCAGCATGGTCAGGAAACTCTGTGAGACTCTCATTTCAAGTAATCACCAAAAAGCCAGAAGTGGAGCTGTGGCTCAAGTGGTAGAGTGCAAGCCTTGAGCACAAAAACTAACGGACAGTGCCCAGGCTCTGACTTCAACCCCCAGGACACACACACACACACACACACACACACACACACACGCACACGCACACACACTCTCTCTCTCTGCATGTGCGTGTGTGCGTGTGTGTGTGTGTATGAGAGAGAGAGAGAGAGAGAGAGAGAGAGAGAGAGAGAGAGAGAGAGAGAGAGAGAGAGAGAGAGAGAAATAGCCAGGAGTGGTGCTTGTAATCCCAGTTTTTCTGGAGGCAGTAGTAGTATTCTTGAGCCTGTAGTAGTGGTGCAGGCCTCTAATCCCAGCTCTTAGGAGGCTGAGGCTGGAGGATCATGAGTTCCAGACCAACCAGGACCACATAATAAGACCTTGTCTCTAAATAAAAATTAAATAATTAATTAATTTCTACTTGATCTTGGAGGAGAAGAAATGAACCTCCCCCTTAGTCCCTTCACTTGAAACCCAAGCTACCTCAGCTGTCTCCTACCTCTTTGCTTTTAATTAATTTTCTTATTCCAGAGCAGATAAGTTTCCCTGGGATACAGGAATGTCCATCTCCACAAGGTAACTCTGATCCTATTCTGATCTTCAGAGATTTTACTTCTCATCTTGCTGGGAAGTTCACTGGAGCAGTTCAGAAAGTCATCTGGTGTCCAGTAGAGGACATTGAGGGAAAAGAGGGTTGTCAGGGGCTCTTTGGGGCTTTTGCCCTCTGGTAGGGCAAGGGTTAATGGTGAATTGCAACACATCCCTGGGCTGAGTCACCTCCCCATTGCCACCCCCCATCCCCCTCAGTTGTTTCATAAAGAGGACCAGAGTCTAACAGTGAAGACAGCTGGGGGTAAGAACCCCCTGTCTAACTGCTTCCTCAGACTCCCAGAAATCTCAGTTCAGAGAACAAGGACAGACTCTGGCACTCTTACCTTGTGGGACCATGAACTGGCAGCAGCTGTGGCTGGGCCTCTTACTCCCTATGACAGTCTCAGGCCGGGCCCTGGGGCCTGCAGAGAAGGAGGCAGCTTTGGTGAGTCCCTTGGGAAAGAAGGTCCCAGGCCAGGGGAGTTACAGGGGTTCCTACACCAGAGTCTCTTTGATCTCCATCCTGCCTGCCTTTCTTTTCCTTCTTCTGTTCCATGATCTATCCTGCCCACTCCCTTTATGCGTTCCCCTCTTTTCACCTAAGCCCCTTCTCCAACACACTTTTCCTTTATCCCTCCCATATCTGTTCTCCTCTTCTTGGGATGGGCCTGTGAGGTCATTTGGAAGGTTTACTCTATGACTAACCCATTTTTACTCTGCTTGTCTCTACTCCCTTATTACAGGATTACCTGTTGCAGTATGGATACTTACAGAAACCTCTAGAAGGACCTGATGACTTCAGCCCAGAAGATGTCATGGAGGCTCTGAGGTGAGAGGTCAAAACGCACTTGCTTTCATAGTTGAAGTCTCAACGATTTCTTTTTTGCTCAAAGCTTCCTCTCCCCAGGCCCACCTCTGCCTGACCGAAGTCACGCTGAGGATCTGTTAGATGGGTGCTATCATTGTTAAAATAATAGTGCATGGGTTGGGGCTGGGGATATGGCCTAGTGGCAAGAGAGCTTACCTCCTATACATGAGGCCCTGGGTTCTATTCCCCAGCACCACATATACAGAAAATGGCCAGAAGTGGCGCTGTGGCTCAAGTGGCAGAGTGCTAGCCTTGAGCAAAAAGGAAGCCAGGGACAGTGCTCAGGCCCTGAGTCCAAGGCCCAGGACTGGCCAAAAAAAAAAAAAAAAGTGCATGGGTTGAGGCAGGGATTGAAGATGATGAGCACAAATTTTGGTATGGTGGTGCTCAGAGGCCAAGGCAGGTACAGGGAGAGTTCAAGGCCCTCCTGTGTTACATAGCAAGTCCTGTGTCAAAAGAAAAGAAAACAAGAAAGAAAAAAAAAGGAAAGAAGGATGGAAAGAAAAAAGGAAGGAAGGAAAGCACAGTTATTGACTCCTCCTAGGCCTGGAACATTCCTTCAGAGACTCCACATTTCCTCCTCTCCTCCTCCTCCTCACCTCCTCCTCCTACTGTCCTGGGGCCTCAACTCAGGGCCTGAGCACTGCCCCTGGCATCTTTTTGCTCAAGGCTAGCACTCTACCACTTGAGCCACAGTGCCACTCTGGCTTTTTCTATATTTGTGGTGCTGAGGAATTGAATGTAGGGTTTCATGTATATGAGTCAAGCACTCTACCAGTAGGCCATATTCCTAGCCCTATATCCATGTTTTCGTATAGTTCACATACAAAATGATGAATCAAATGGGTTGGGAATGTGGCTTAGTCGTACAGTGCTTGCCTTGCATGCATGAAGCCCTGAGTTTGATTCCTCAGTACCAGATAAACAGAAAAATCCAGAAGTAGAGCTGTGGCTTAAGTAGTAGAGCACTGGCCTTGAGCAAAAGAAGCCCAAGAACAGTGCCCAGGCCTTAAGTTCAAGCCCAAGGACTGGCAAAAAAAAAAAAAAAAAAACAGAACAAAATAACCACTATGAATTGAGTTGTTGACATGATGGTACCTTTTGGACATTTAATTAATTTAGACATTTAGTTGTGGGTTTTTTTTTTCTTTTTTTGTGGATCAGTACTTTGGCTTCATGCAGGGCCAGACCCTCTACCACTTGAGCCACACCTCTTCTTCTAGCTTTTTTACTGGTAAATTTGAAATAATGGTATCACAAACTTCTGCCCACTGGCTTCCTATCACAATCATCAAATATCAATCTCCTGAATAGTTTGTTTTTTGCCAGTCCTGGGGCTTGAACTCAGGGCCTGAGCACTGTCCCTAGCTTCTTTTTGCTCAAGACTAGCACTCTAACACTTGAGCCACAGCAGCACTTCCAGCTTTTTCTATATATGTGGTGCTGAGGAATTGAACCCAGGGCTTTTCACTAGGCCATATTCCCAGCCCCCTCCTGAGTAGTTTGGATTACAGACAAGAATACCTGGCTGCTTTTCTTTATCCTTTTAGAAATGTCGAGGTCCTTGAAATGTCCACAGGCCCTATACCAGTCCATAGATGGGTGAAATTGCCCAGGAGCAGGCTGATCTGGGAAGTGTATACAGTCAGGAGGGGAGAAGGCCTAGGGAGGGCAGGCCTTCTGGTGGGAACATTGCTGAGAGACTTAAGAACAGGGGCCCCAGATACACCCCCAGAGCGGGAGAAGTCTAGAAAGTTTAGTAGTGGGAGGAAGGCTATACCTGAGGACAATCTCACTCAAAAAATACTGAAAATGGAAAGTTGAAGTTGATGCATGTTGCCATTTCTACAGAAAAAAGAAAGTCTCATTTATGACCATTGGAAGGTGGAGTAACCCCATCAGTTTCAAAGATTCTGCGCCTATCTTGGTCTCTACTTTGGGCAGCAGGACACAGAAGAGCTAGCCCCAGTCCCTTGACAGTCCAGATTTACCTGCCCTGGTGAACTCACCCCCTTTCCCCTTTCTAGAGCTTTTCAGGAAGCATCTGAGCTTCCAGTGTCTGGGCAACTGGATGAGGCCACAAGGGCTCGAATGAGGCAGCCTCGCTGTGGTTTGGAGGATCCCTTCAACCAGAAGACTCTTAAATACCTGCTTTTGGGTGAGGACTGAGCCTGGCAAGGGAGGGAGAAGAGAGGTTAATGTGGCACTGGCATGAATGTCAAGGCCTGCGCCAGCTCAGTATTGACTGGGTGGTTGATCACCTAGTGATTATTTGGTTATTGTATGTTAGAGGGGCTGGAGAGCTCTCTGTCATTGGGAGAAAGATCTGGCTCTCTAATTCACAGAAGGATCTTTGTTTCTAATCTATTTTCTGGCTCATTACCAGGCCGCTGGAGAAAGAAGCACCTAACCTTTCGCATCTTGAACCTGCCCTCTACCATCTCAACCTATAAAGCCCGTGCAGCCCTGCTTCAAGCTTTTAGGTACTGGAGTAATGTGGCTCCTTTGAGCTTCCGAGAAGTGCAAGCTGGCTGGGCTGACATTCGGCTGTCTTTCCATGGCCGACAAAGTCCTTACTGCTCCAATACCTTTGATGGGCCTGGTAGGTGCCAGTTCTCAGCTCTTACCTTACAGAAATCTAAGTTATTATTATTGTTGTTGTTTGTCTGTTGTAGAATTTAAAATGGGGGCCTGGGTGCTGTCCCTGAACTCTTTTGCTTAAGACTAGCACTCTACCACTTTGAGCCACATCACCACTTCGGGTTTTCTGGTGGTTAATTGGAGATGAGAGTCTCACAGACTTTCCTGCTTGGGCTGGCTTTGAACTGTGATCCTCAGATCTCAGCTTCCTGAGTAGTTGAAATTACAGGCATGAGCCACCCAGTACCCAGATTATCTCTGTCTTCTGGAGCCAGGACTCTGGAGCCTAAATGTTCAGGTTCTTCTTTATGTCCATGTGCACCTATACTCTCTGACCCACTTCCAGTATTCCTTAGTAGTTGGTCACCTATCTAGGACCTTACCAAGCCCCCACTTTAGAGTTTATGTCTCCCACCAGTGGCTTAAGTTCTTCTATCAAGAAATGCTTGAGCCAGGACTGGTGGCTCAAGCTCTGTAATCCTAGTTACTCAGGAGGTTGAGACCTGAGGATTGAGGTTCTAAGGTAGCCTAGGAAGACAAATCCATGAGATTCTTAATTCCAATTAACTAGCAAAAGGCTGAAAGTGGAGTTGTGACTCAAGTGGTAGAGCAACAGCCCTGAGCAAAAAAGCCAGGCAAGAGCATAAGGCTGTTAAGTGCTGGTGAGCCACACCTATAATCCTAACTATTTAGGAGGCTGAAATCTGAGGATCATGGTTCAAAGTCAGCTCACGCAGGAAAGTCTGAGACTCTTATCTCCACCAAAAAAGTTGGAAGTGGAGCTGAGGCTCAAGTGGTAGAGTGCTAGCCTTGAGTAAGAGAGGTTCAGGGACATTGTCCAGGCCCTGAGTTCAAGCCCCAGTACTAGCACTTAAACAAACAAACAAAAAAACCAGACACAGTAGCTCATTCCTGTAATCCTAGTTACTCAGGAGGCTGAGATCTGAGGATAACAGTTTGAAGCCAGCCTGGGCAAGAAAGTCCATGAGGCTTATCTCCAATAAACTACTTAGGAAAAAAAAAAACAGAAGTAGTGCCCTGGCTCAAGTGGTAGAGCGCTAGCCTGAGGCTCAGAGACAGTACCCAGGCCATGAGTTCAATTCCCAGGACAGGGGGTAAAAAAAAGGTAAAAGATACCTGAGAGAGGAATGAGCCTGAGAGAGGAATGAGCCAGAGAAAGGAGTGACAGGGGACATTAAGGAACTGTGATGGCCATCCCTGATAGAACAGGGTAAACACAGGGAAATCACAATGAAACATAAAAAACAAACAAAAATAGTGAATGTATCCAGGAAGAATTCTAAGGGGAAGGAGTAATTAGAGTTTATACCAGGCAAAGTATGCTCTAACATAGTAACTTTCAACCTCTTTCCTGTCTACCTTTGCTTTTGTTCAGGGAAGGTTCTGGCTCATGCTGACATCCCAGAGCTTGGCAGTGTGCACTTTGATGAAGATGAATTCTGGACTGAGGGAACCTATCGGGGGGTGAACCTGCGTATCATTGCAGCCCATGAACTGGGTCATGCCCTGGGACTTGGGCACTCACGATACACTCAGGCACTCATGGCTCCTGTCTATGCTGGCTACCGCCCCTACTTCAAGCTGCACCCAGATGACGTGGCTGGGATCCAGGCTCTCTATGGTCAGGCTCTTTCTTGAGTGAGCACAAGGGGCAATCTAACTAGCATGTCTGTGGGCTGGAAGATGCTGACAGAGAAATGACTTCTTCCTCTTTCTTCACCTAGTTCTTCAGACTTCTTCAATTTCAGGAACTGTTTCCTTCTGACTCTTTTATGTCTAATCTTCCTTCCAAGATTCCCTTCCTTCATTCCTATTCTTGGAGATAAGAGAATGCACATTCTAGCAAACCTCCTTCTGCCTTTCAGGTGCCTCTCAAAATGAAAAATGTATCTTTTGCTGATATCAATAAGATATTGTCTTCTACAAAAGAAAACTTGCTAGGATTCCCTTTATCCTTCTCTATGGGGCTATTGAGCAGAGCTCATGGGAGGCCATGTTTGATGACTTCTTTTCCTCAAAAGCATCACTTCACTTTGCAGGCAAAAAGACCCCAGAGATCGGGGATGAAGACGAAGAAACAGGGGTGCCCACTGTACCCCCCGTGCCTACAGAGCCTGGTCCCATGCCAAACCCCTGCAACAGTGAACTGGATGCCATGATGCTGGGTAAGATCCTTCTCTAGCAGCCTGGCAATCAGAGCAGCCTACAGATACCAAGGCCTGGTTCAATGGGACTGTAGTATGAGCAATTGAGATTCAGTTACAGGTAGTCATTGGTGCATGGAAGAAGCCATGTGACAGGAAAAGGGAGGATTTAGGATCAAATGAAAAGAGGGCCAGGTAAGAATTTGCCAAGGATGCCACCATAACAAGGGCCATTAGAGAAGATCTGGAAATGCAACCAGATGGACTGGCCTGGGAATCTCTGGTAGGGAAGGCTCTGCCTCTGTGTAGAAGAACTTGGAAGCCATTCCGTGGGGGTTGGGCGGAAGGTCTGAGGTCCTGGAGGAAGAGCCACTGTCTGCAGTGCTTTTGTTTTGTTGAGTGAATCAAAACGCAAAGCCTCTAAACAAAAAGGGCTGAACACTGGATCATCCTCTACCTTAAAATTTCTCCCTGAATTAATTTTTTTCTAATTTTTGTTGTTCATCTTGGGGCTTGAACTCAGGGACTGGGTGCTGTTCCCTGAGCTATTGTGCCCAGTTGAATTAAAATTTTATTTTATTTTATTTTTTGCCAGTCCTGGGCCTTGGACTCAGGGCCTGAGCACTGTCCCTGGCTTCTCTTTGCTCAAGGAAAGCACTCTACTACTTGAGCCACAGCACCACTTCTGGCCATTTTCTATATATGTGGTGCTGGGGAATTGAACCCAGGGCTTCATGTATATGAGGCAAGCACTCTTGCCAGTAGGCCATATTCCCAGCCATCCCTGGCTTCTTTATTGCTCAAGACTAGCACTCCACCTTTTGCCACTTCTAGCTTTTTCTGTGTATGTGGTGCTGAGGAATCGAACCTAGGACTTCATGCTTGCTAGGCAAGCATTCTTCCACTAAGCCACATTCTCAGCCTCCAAATTAATTTTTTTTAAGAATTGGCCTGAGGCTACTCAAGAAGTTGAGATCTGAGGATCACTGTTCAATACCAGCCCAGGCAGGAAAGCCCATAAGAAAATTTTTATATCCAGTTAACCAAGAAAAAGCCAGAAGTGGAGCGGTGGCTTACGTGGTAGAATGCTAGCTTTGAGTAAAAGAGATAAGTGCTCAAACTGAGTTCAAGCCCCAGTATCAGCATATGCACAAGAAAATTAGCCTGGCCAGGTACCCATGGTTTACCCCTGTCATCCTAGCTACTCAGGAGGCTGCGATCTGAGGATTGTAATTTAAAGCCAACCTGGGCAGGAAAGTCTGTGAAAATCTTACCTCCAAGTAACCACCAGAAAAACCAAAAGTGGCTCTGTGACTCAACTGGTAGAGCACTAGCTTTGAGCTGAAGAGCGCAGGGACAGCACCCAGCCCAGAGTTCAAGCCCCATGACCAACAACAACAACAACAACAACAACAACAAAAAAGGAAGAATGAAAAAGAAAATCATCCTGGGATGGGGGAGGGTTCAGATTATTATCCACCTGTGATACCACGTCTTTTTCTTTTTGACCATGTCTTTTTCACTTGTTGGCATACCTTTGTTCTCAGGGCCCCATGGGAAGACATATGCTTTCAAGGGGGACTACGTGTGGACTGTGACAAATACAGGGCTGGGGCCCTTATTCCGAGTATCTGCCCTTTGGGAAGGTCTTCCAGGAAACCTGGATGCTGCCGTGTACTCTCCTCGAACTCAATGGATTCACTTCTTTAAGGGTAAGGGGACGAATTAGTCGCAGTGTCTGATCTGGGGATGGCTTTCATCAAAAGGAAACCTTAAAAGTGCGGAAGAGCTGAGAACTTTCTGACAGGATGGACTAGAGAGATTTCAGAAGTCCACCTGACAGGCGACTTGCTCTTCTTCCACACTCTCAGGAAACAAGGTGTGGCGCTACGTTAACTTCAAGATGTCTCCTGGCTTCCCCAAGAAACTGAACAGGGTAGAACCCAACCTGGATGCTGCTCTCTATTGGCCTCTGAACCAAAAGGTGTTCCTCTTTAAGGTATAAAATTCAAAACAAGGACACATCCCTTTTGAGGGGTGGGCTACCACATATTGAGAAGGAAAGATAGGATGACCTTCTACAGCTACAGTGGGGGTTCCCTAAGCCCCTAAGCTCCTTCTTTCTCTCTCTCTTCCTTCCTTTTTTTTTTTTTTTTTTTTTTGGTCGGTGTGGAGCTTGTACTCTGGTGCTGTCCCTGAGCTCTTCAGTCAAGGCTAGTACTCTACCACTTGAGCCACAGCACTACCCACTTAAGCCACAGCTCTACTTCTGGTTTTCTGGTGATTAACTGGAGATAAGAGTTTCACAAACTTTCCTGCCTAGGCTGGCTTTGAACTGCAATCTTCAGATATCAGCCTCCTGAGTAGCTAGGATTACAGGTGTGAGCCACTGACACCTGGCTTTTCTCCTTCTTTCTTTTCTTTCCTTCTTTCTATCTCTATTTCCTTCCTTCCTTCCCCTCCCTTCCCCTCTCCCTCCCTTCCTCCCTCCCTGCCTCCCTAACTCTCTCTCTCTCTCTCCCTCTCTTTCTCTCTCGCTCTCTCTTTCCTTGTCTGGAACTCAGGAGGGCCTGGACAATGCCCCTGAACCATTTTGCTCAAGGATAGTGCTCTACCACTTTGAGCCACCAGTGCCACTTCTAGTTTTCTGGTTTTCTGGTGGTTAGTTGAAGATAAGAGGCTTTTCTGCCTGGGCTGGCTTTGAACTCTGATCCTCAGATCTCAGCCTTGTCAGTAGCTAAGATTACATGTGTGAGCTACCAACACCTGGCTACCTAAGCTCTTTCATTTTTTTTTTTTTTGCCAGTCGTGGGGCTTGAACTCAGGGCCTGAGCATTGTCCCTGGCTTCTTTTTGCTCAGGGCTAGCACTCTACTACTTGAGCCATATTGCCACTTCTGGCTTTTTCTGTATATGTGGGGCTGAGGAATCGAACCCAGGACTTCATGCATGCTAGGCAAGCACTCTACCACTAGGCCACATTCCGTATCTAAGCTCTTTCATTATCTTCTTCTCTCCATTTACTAGGGCTCAGGGTACTGGCAGTGGGATGAACTGGCACAAACTGACTTCAGCCGCTACCCCAAACCAATCAAGGAGTTGTTTACTGGAGTGCCAGACCAGCCCTCTGCTGCTATGAGCTGGCGGGATGGTCGAGTCTACTTCTTCAAGGGAAAAGAGTACTGGCGCCTCAACCGGCAGCTTCGAGTGGAGAAAGGCTACCCCCAAAATATTGCCCGCAACTGGATGCACTGTGGTCCCCAGACTCCAGTCACTATCCCATCAGTTGGGGCCACCACTTCCTCAACCCCAGGCACGACCTTGGAGAGCACTCCTTCAGCCATGGCCACTACTTTGAACCATGAGCACACACCCACAGACTCAATCTGGGACATGATCCCTTCAGCTACTGACTCTACCAGCCTTTTGCGCCCTTCTAATGTCACCCTTCAAGAGACCTAAGGCCTAATCAAATGTCTGTTCAGGAGAAACATGCAGGTGCTACAGTACAAGCATGAACCATGGACCCCATGCCTTTGACCACCATTTTCCTGGGCTCTTTTCCTTCTGGGAAATATAATTAAGTCCCCAGCTCCATCCATTTCCTCCTCATCAAAAATAGCACTTCCAATTGTCATCTGCGGGTGGACAATGGTTGGGGGGGGATGTCAATTAAACTGCTAGCTGTCTGGAGGCAACAGCTGGGGAGGCTGAGTCATGTTCTTCCTGGGCAAATTAATGGCTATAAAAAATGAGCAAGGGCTTTGGAATCCTTGAGAATTACATTTACTTGCTTGTGACTCTGGGCAATCTTGTTGAACCTTGGAATTCCCCATTTGCAAAATTCGGTTAATTTCAGCCCTGCAGGGTTGTTGCATTAAATGTGATATTTATATATGACGTGCCAAGCAATTTAATAAAGGCTAACCTTGTGTTCTTTTTATTTCATTTTTTTGTGTGCCAGTACTGGGGCTTCTATTCAGGGCCTGAGATTTTTGCTGGTTAATTAGAGATAAAGAGACTCACAGATTTCCTGCCCTGCCTGTCTTTGAACCACGATTCTCAAATCACAGTCTCTTGAGTAGATAGGATTACAGGCATGAGCCACCTGTGTCTGTTTGGACCCTGTGTTTGCCAGTTCTGAATCTTGAACTCAGGGCCTGGGTGTTCTCTCTGAGCTTTTTTGCTAAGACCAATGCTCTACCACTTGAGCCATAGCTCCACTTATGGGTGTGTGTGTGTGTGTGTGTGTGTGTGTGTGTGTGTGTGTGTGTGTGTGTGTGTGTGTGTGTGATAAGAGTCTTAGGGACTTTTCTGCCCAGGCTAGCTTTGAACCTCCATACTCAGATCTCAGTCTCCTGAATAAAAAGGACTATAGGTATGAGAGCCAGGCACCAGAGCCTGGTTACCTCTTTGTTTTGAAGGACAGAAAAACAAAAGAGCAGCAACAGTAGAAACCAGTCTCCCTGGTGGAGTTTTCAGTGTCATTTTATTCACATGATCCCATGTTCTTCCTCCCTCCCATCATAACTTTGCTGTCCAGGGAGGGATCTGTCTTCGTGCTGTCTGGGAAACCAGGGAACAGACCTTGGACAGGAAAGTCAGAGTGGAGAAGAATTAGAATGAATTAGTGGCTGGAACAAAATTTTGGTTAAGGAGGAAGCGAGTATCACCCACAGCAAGAGGCAGAGAAGGCATTTATCTCCCATGCAGTCCTAAAGATCGGGCTTCTTTGGGAAAAATGGCGAGACCCTGGCTGGCATTTGGGCCAATAACTCTTTTTGGAGTGAGGACGGCTCTTGGGGAGGTGGGTATAGGAAGCAGGTGCTATAATTTTCTCTCAATGAGAGAGAAAGGGCACCATGGAGAATAGTGCTGAGGTAGAAGGCAGCTTGAACCAATAGGGTCTGGGGGGAAAAAACAACAACCAGAAACCCAATTACGCCCTAATAAGGGAGCACCTGAAGTTTATCTGGGCCATTCTCCTCATTAAAAGCCTACCACATACTTTAAGAAGCACCATATTTTGTATAGGGCCTTAAAAACAACAACCCAAAATGCCCCTCAGCTGAGCGCAAGTGGCTTGCCTGTAATCCTAGCTACTCAGAAGTGTAAGATCTGAGGATCTCAATTTGAAGCTTGCCTTGGCAGGAAGCTCCGTGAAACTCTTATCTCCTGTAAAGTACAAAAAAGCTGTAAGTGGAGCTGTGGCTCAAGTGGGAAAGCAAAAAAGCTCAGGGACAGTGCCCAAGCCCGGAGCTCAAGGTCCAGGACTGGCGCACGCATGCACGCGTGCACACATACAATCTTTTATTTTACCATTGTGATGCACACAGAGATAAATATTTGTAAGGCATGGGGTGGGATAAGTGTGTAGCTCAGTGGTAGAGTGCTTGTCTAGCATGTACAAGGCCCTGGGCTCAACCCCCAGTAGTATAAAGCAAAAAGATCTCTTGGTATGCAGGGAATTAAGGCAAACGTTTCTGTAGGGACCAAGGCATTTCTATTAGATAGAAGTCCTTATATTTCCATCCCTCTCCCTCACTCCCTACAAGACTCTTGGCTGCTTGTCCCTGAAATGCATCCCTGTAAGGACTCATCTGGAGCACAGGTCCTACTCTCAAGCCAAGAGGTGGGGAATTTGTGTGAGTCCTGAGGGCTCTGATCCTCTCCACTTAGCACTCCCAGGCCCTCAATAGGGCAGGAGGGTGGGGGCATCAGTGGATGCTTAAGTTCAGGTCTGGGTGGAGCTAGAGGGCAAGGTGAGGGGGACAGTGGAACCATAGTCAGAATCCAGGTCCAAGATGATGTGAGGGGCTGTGGCCTGGGTACTTGGTCCTAGATGGTGTTCCTGAAGACTCTGGAGATAACTCTGGAGGAGTACAGGACAGAAGAAGGGCCTGGATTAGAACACCTTGGCTATTACCTATCCTAACCCTTCCCTAAGCCCTCTGCCTCATCCAGCCCCTAACCCTCCAGGGTGTCCCATCCATCCACTCACAGGTGCCAGACTGTCAGCAGGGCTCCGGGAATTGGTGGTAGGGAGCTGCCACGAATAGCTGCCCTCACACAATCCTGCTCTGGAGGGGGTCCGGTGCCACTTGGCCTCTTGCTGAGGGATCCGAAGGAGCTGGAAATGCCTTCGCTGGTGGCTTAGGATCACTGCTTGAGAAGGGGCAATAAAGACTCAAAGAGGCTCTTTACCTCTTTAGGGCCTGAAAATCCCCGACCCTAAACAGACTCACATTCCATAGAAATCCACTTGGACTTTCCTGTTGTGCTTTTCTCAAGTCTCAACCTCCCTTCAGTTATTGGAATTTTTTTTTTTGGGGGGGGGTACTGGGACTTGAACCTGAGTCTGGGTGCTATCCCTGAGCCTTTTTGTTCAAGTCTGGTGCTCAACTACTTAAGGCACAGATCTACCTGTGTGTGTGTGTGTGTGTGTGTGTGTGTGTGTTAATTGTTAACAATAATTTCACAGACTTTCCTGCCCAGGCTGGCTTTAAATTGCAATCCTCTCAGATCTCAGACTTCTGAGTAGCTAGGGGAACAAGCATGAGCTATGGACACCCAGCTTGGAATTCTACTTTTTCTTCTTTGGTTTCTCTGGGATCCTCCTTTGATTTCATAGCAGTCTCAGTATCCCAACAATTGGTTTTCTCACTCTTACCTATAGCTCCCTTGGCTATTTAACTTCTAACTTTCCTTTCATGTCCTGCCCTGTTGATCTTATTTTTTATTTTATTTATTTTCATTCAGTCATGGGGCTTGAACTCAGGGCCTGGGTGCTGTTCCTGAGCTTTTCTGTTCAAAGCTAGAGCTCTATCACTTTGAGCCACAGTGCCATTTCCAATTTTCTGGTGGTTTATTGGCAATAAGAGTCTCATGGAGGCTGGGAATATGGCCTAGTGGCAAGTGTGCTTGCCTCATAGACATGAAGGCCTGGGTTCAATTCCCTAGCACCACATATACAGAAAATGGCCAGAAGTGGCGCTGTGGCTCACGTGGCAGAGTGCTAGCCTTGAGCAAAAAGAAGCCAGGGACAGTGCTCAGGTCTTGAGTCCAAGCCCCTGGACTGGCAAAAAAAAAAAAAAAAAAAAAAAAAAAAAAGTCTTATGGACTTTCTTGCCCTGGCTAGCTTTGAACTGAGATCTTCGGATCTCAGCCTCCTGACTACCTAGGATTACAGGTGTAAGCCACTAGTGCTCAGCTTCCCTGTTGATTTTAGATATCCTCCCATTCTCTTTCCAGTGTTTCTCCCCTCCCCCCAACCCTTCAAGTCTGCGAAGTAAGGACACCAGTAGGCACAGGTTGGCTGTTTACATACTGCAGCACTAACTCACCATTGGCATGGCCTCCATATTCTTCAGCCACGAGTTTCCACTGGGCCAGGGCTCCAAGAGCTCCCAAGGCAGGCCAGGTCCCCAATAAGACCCAGCTATACCAACAGAGAGGAGGCAAGGCTGCAAGTGCCTGCAGGCGTTGGCCCAGCCGACTACCCAGTGCCAGCCCCTCCAGGAAGTAGTCAGCACAGGCCACCAGCACTGCAGCACCCAGAAGAGCTGTGCCCAGAATGGTGAATGGACGTGACCACCGAAGTGTGAGCAGGGCTCCCAGTAGTGCCAGTCCCACCAGTCCCCCCGCTGGCACCCAGGCTGAGGGTGGTTGATAGATGGGTTCAGTGCCCAGCAGGATCCCAATGCCCATGGTCAGGCCTAGCAGGAGACCAGTCAGGAAGAGTCCAACACTTCGAACCAGCATGGTGACGAGGCCACAGAGGAGGCCAATGCCGAGCGCGATGCCTGCGGTCACCTCTAGGCTCAGCTGTGTCTCCAGCACCCGTTCCTTGTGGCACAGAAGGAAGATCACCAGAGCTCCTGACAGCAGGCCGGAGAGAAACATCACTGCCTTGAAGCAGCGGTAGCCTGGGAAGAGAGGTAGGAGGTACTGAAAGGTAGAAAGAGGACTCTACAGGAATGGCTAGGGCAAATTAGGAGAGGAGCAGTCATCAGAGGAGCAGAAGATGGGAGCAGCAAACCAAGGTGACGTCAAGGCAGGGGGTGGGATGGGTTAAGCTCCAGGAGGGAAGGAGGGTATTCAGAAACTGTAAGGCGGGGCTGGGAATATGGCCTAGTGGCAAGAGTGCTTGCCTCCTACACATGAAGCTCTCCCCCTGCACCACATATATGGAAAATAGCCAGAAGGGGCGCTGTGGCTCAGGTGGCAGAGTGCTAGCCTTGAGCGGGAAGAAGCCAGGGACCGTGCTCAAGCCCTGAGTCCAAGGCCCAGGACTGGCCAAAAAAAAAAAAAAAAGAAACTGTAAGGGGATGGAGGGGAAAGCCAGGAGGTAAGATAGATGTATTGAGGAGAATAAGTATAGGAAGAAGGGCTAGAGCTGGTCCATTAGGGGATGGCACACAGGAAGAAATGACTACAGACTTGTTCTGGTTTCTAGGTGTTTCCTCAGGCATGAAAGATAATTTGGGAATAGAGTTTTGAAATAGTGGAGTTTTGATAATTTGGAAATGGAGTTGGGAAAGGAGGATAGAGAATGCCAGAGGTGACAGCTGGAGGAATGGGCCAAGGGGGGGGGACATAAAGCTGGCAAGGGTAGTATAGGCCACTCTGAAGGTAGGCATTTCCTGATGGAGAAGGCAAGGTGAACCAGGAGCAAAGAAGAACTGTTTCCCCCCATTGAGGGTAACAGTTGTGGGCAGCTGCCTCCCAGGACCTTGGCCCTGCCCTCACCGAAGCAGCAGTAGACGATTCCAAAGCAGCAGCAAAGGGCACACACCAGGGTGGGTGCCAGTTCAGGATTGTCCTGGGGCTCCAAGACACATCTTGAGTTGGGAGGCTCTGAGAGTTGTTGATTAAAGGGCCTTGGGTCAGATGTCAGAGTCAAGGGCAGCAAGGTTTTCTCCATGGCCGAAGAGAAGGTGGTCACAGAGTGGGAGGTTAGTGTCAGCTCCTTTCATCCATCCATAAATGTCTTGAGGTAGCTGGGAAACCTGCAAGGGAATGCGGAGCAGGAACTGAGGCATCTATGAACCTTTTTTATTTTTTGGCTAGTCCTGGGACTTGAACTCAGAGCCTGGGCAATGTGTCTGAGCTTCCTTTGCTCAAGGCTAGCACTCTACCACTTGAGCCACAGCACCACTTCTGGCTTTTTCTGAGTAATCCAACCCATGGTTTCATGTATGCTAGGCAAGCACTCTACCACTAAGCCACATTCCCAACCCTATCCATGAATCTTTTTTTTTTTTTTTTTAGTGGTGGTAGTGGTTGAGGGGCTTGAACTCTGGGCCTGGGCATTGTCCTTGAGCTCTTCAGCTCAAGGCTAGCACTCTAATACTTAAGCCACAGCACCACTTCCAGTTTTCTGGTGGTTAACTGGAGATAAGAGTCTCACAGACTTTCCTACATGGAACCGTGATCCCCAGATCTCAGCCTCCTGAGTAGCTACGATTACAGATGTGGGCCACCAGCATCTGGCAATCCATGAATCTTGAAGATTATCTATGTTTCTTTTGTAGAATGGCCAATTTCAGGAGGGAAGATGACCTGGTTGTAGTTAAGTAAAGAAGTCTTCAAGATTGTGCACAAGGGAGCTTTTCCCATCCTCTGAACCAAGGATATAAAGTAAAACGTAGACAAGTGAAAGTCTTGTAAGACAATAAGGCTTTGTCTATCCTCTAGTTTTCCAGGGCTAGAGGAATAGGAAGTCCTAGGTCTGTAAAGGGAGAAGTATAAGGGCATTGAAGTTATGCTAAAAGTCTCAACATCTTGTTCCAGCTAAAAAGTTTATCTCATCTGCCGCTGGAGCTCAATACTACCTCATGGAAATGGAAAGGGTGGGGTTAAATAGGAAGGGGAGAGGAAGGAAGAAGAGGAGAGAATGAGTCATGGTGGGGTCTTAGGACAGCTGCTCCAACCCCAAGGAAGAAAAAAATAGACACTAAAAGAGTTTGAGACAAGGAATTAAGTGGAAACAGTCACAGGGGTTTGAAGCCTTGGGTTTCAAGCTGAGATGGAGTTGGGGGAAGTGGAAAGGAAGGAGAAGGGGAAGCATGGCTCCACAAGGAATAACCAAGCCGCCTTGCCCACAGACACCCCAAAGCTCAGTACCCACTTGCAGGACACTGATGGGACTTTCCTTACTCATTACTTTCCCCTAGGAGTGTCTAGGCTGCCAGTGGGATCTGAATTTAGATTCTGAAAAGAGCCGGCTGAAGAACTGGCCCTTGGGATATTGTGAGAATGGGGCAGTGTGACTTGCAGGCACTTTCCTTCAGCTGTCTTTTGTCAGTCCTAACAGACTGAAGGTTGGCTCGGAAAATCTGGGATCCTAAACAAGGGGGGAAGTTGGGGGGAGAGGGGGGTGTTAACTACTCACCACCCTGCCTGGGCTGAGAAGAGGAGAGGGGTGGAAGTGCTTCCCTAGACCCCCAGCAGCATCCCAGCCTGCCCGGAGGTCCAGGGTGCCCGGGTGATTGTCGGCCGCCGGCACTCGTAGGGCCGCTCTTGCTCGTTGCACCCTAAACTCTTGCAAGTCGTGGCCCAGTGAACTAAATGCAACTGTCTTGGAGGTGGGGGTGGGGTGGGGTGGAGGAAGGGGGATTGTGTGTGTGTGTGTGTGTGTGTGTGTGTGTGTGTGTTTGAGGGGTGACATCACGGGGCGGGACCCTCCAATCCTTCCCTCTGTATGGGGGGGAAGGGGGAACCCAGATTGCCTACTGCTCTAGTTCAGAGCCAGAGACTCCCCAATCACAGCAGAGAAAAGTCTAGGGAGACACATCAGGAGATTTGGAGAAATGTTTCCAATGCATTTAAGATGAGTCGACAACTTGAAGCTCTCAAAGCCCTAACTGGGGTGCAAACGACCCCCTAGCTCCGGTTTGGTTTCTTCCACTTCCCAGAGAATTGGAGTATTGTCTTTCTGGAGAACCGGGTGGTCGGGATCGGGAGCCGGGGAAGGGACTTTTACTGATCTGGGGGCGCTGGTGGTGGGCTGAGTGGAAAAACACTTGCGGAGCATGACGGGGCATTGACAGAACTGTAAGGCTAGAAGCGTGTGCAGAGAAGGGGAGATCCCGGGGGTCTGCGCGGGAGCAGGGGGTGGCGGGCCGACGTCGGCTGAGGGGGCTCGGCATGCAAATAAGTGCGAAGAGGCCGGACGAGGAGGGCAGTGTTCTGTGGTACTTGGCTCGGGTTCTGAGCCCGCGGAGTCCCACTCCCAGCTCCCCCTACCCAACAATCCAGGACCGGGCCTGCGAGCCGCGTCCAGAGGGGGAGGACCCGGGGCGTGGGAGCCGCAGTTAGCGGGGCCGCCCGCCCGCCCGGGCCGGAGCCGGGGTAGGCCGTGGGTTGCCTGGAGAGGAGGAGGGGCCGATCACAGAGCCCGGGTGGGGGGTGGGGGGCAGCCTGTGGCACCGTCTTCCCCGCTCCACTTAGGCCGGACACAAAGGGGCTTCTGTCCTGCAGAGGACCGGGAAAAGATCAGGGCGGCGGCTCCTGTAGGCTCCCTGTTCTTGTTGTTTCCCCTCTCCTCCCCTCCCCCCCGTTGGCAAGGAAAATAGACTTTTGTATGGCTCGGCGGCTGTCCTCCATCTCCCAGTCCCCGCCTAGCTGAGGGATACAGCCAGAGCAACTCTGAGAGTCGGTCCTTCCCTCTTCTCCCCTCCCTTCCCCCTAGCCTGCAGGCATTGCAGCCAGAGCCCACTTCGCTTCTAGCAGCCCGGCTTTCGAGAAAAGCCATTCCAGCACTCCGAGGGCGGCGGTGGATGGCCCTTTAAGAGGCGGGACCAAGGGTCTCTCCAGGGCCGCTTCCTCTTGTTTTGACGCCGAGTTAGCGGCGACTGGCTCGCGCCCCAGCCAACCGCTTTTCGTCCTCCCCCCCGCCCCGCCCCATCCTCGCCTCCCACCCTGTGACCCCGGAAGTGGAAGCAGGCGCAGAGCCCTGCTTGCGGCGGGGACGGAAGGCGGAAGCGGAGCGGGAGTGGGAGGCGGAGCCGGGGGAGCTGCTCTCGTAGCTCCCCCTGGCATCAGGCCCGGCTTGCTCGAGGGGGAGGAGTTACCGCCGCTGTTCGGTACGTTACCTTCGCCCCTTCCGTCCGGCTGGGTGAGTTACCCGGTGGTCTTTCTCTGGGGCAATCCTAAACTCCTCCCTCCTCCTCCCCCCACCCCCTGCCAGCTTTTCTTTCAGTCTCCAGGTCCCCACCCTTTCCTGACAGCCTGTGGGTCCCCGCCCCCCGCCCCCCCCCCCCCACCTCTCAGGCCGCCTTTCCCTTTTTCCTTAGAGTGACAGTCTCCCCGACCACACCCTTTGCGGTCCCTTATTCGTTCCCTTGATTGAGTGAATATTTTAGTTTCCTGGGAAAACAAACTTTTAAGGTTTGGAAGTGGGGTGGGAAAGGTTACTGTGAGGGTTATAGTCTGATTACTACTGGACACATTGCTAGGATGAGCGAATGCCCCCCCAACCCCCCCGCAAGAACCTGGGATAAAATGGGGGCACATTGAATGTGTACTCAAGACTTTGTAAAAAGGCTTCTCTTGGTCCCATCCTTGATCATTCTCCCCTTGATACCTTCTTTTACAGGTATCAGAACTTACCAGGATGGCTGTGACCTAAAATCCTCAAGAAGCCCCGGGGAAATGGCCCAGAAGCACCCCGGAGAAAGAAGGTTGTGTGGAGCCCACCACGGTGGTGGTGCCTCCCTCAGGACTTCAGGACCCTCGGTGAACCCTGAAATACTTTCTTTCTCAGAACTCAGGGACTCAGCAGGGACTGTGCCTAATGGTACCCGCTGCCTCACGGAGCACTCTGGTCCTAAGTACACACAGCTCCCAAACCCAGCTCACTGGTCGGATCCAAGCCATGGCCCCCCAAGGGGTCCAGGACCACCTAGAGAAGAAGACCCTGGTCAGAGTGAGGCATCTTCAGAAGAAGAGTCAGGAGTGGACCAGGAACTCTGCAGAGAGAGTGAGGCTGGGTACCAGGAGGATGGGAACCCTTCATTTCTTTCCATTCCATCTGCTTGCAACTGCCAGAGAACCCTTCAGATCCCCGAAGGGCCTTACTCTGAGGGAGGAGATGGTTCTTCCAGCAACTTTTGCCACCATTGTACCTCTCCAGCCTCGGGGGAAGATGAAGAGTTGGAAGAAGAATATGATGATGAAGAACCTCTTAAATTCCCCAGTGATTTTTCACGTGTGTCCAGTGGGAAAAAAAACCCATCTCGGAGGCAGCGGCACCGTTTTACAACCAAGGAGGAAACTCGGGAGGTTGGACGTAAAGATCCCAGGTCCCCTGGTCGAAATCGGCAGGGCCGAAAACGAAGTCAGACCGATAGGCGCAGAGGCCTGGGATTATGGGGGGCAGAAGAACTATGTCAGCTTGGACAGGCGGGCTTCTGGTGGCTAATCGAACTTCTGGTATTGGTGGGAGAGTATGTGGAAACTTGTGGCCATCTCATCTATGCATGCAGGCAGCTGAAAGGGAGTGATCTTGACCTTTTCCGAGTTTGGGTGGGAGTCTGGGCAGGGAGGCTTGGGAGCTGGACCCAGGTGGCATACCAGTTTCTAAGCCAAGGCTTTTACTGTGGGGCAGGACTGTTCACCCGTTTTCTTAGACTACTGGGTGCTTTGCTACTCCTGGCTCTGGCTCTCTTTTTGGGCTGTCTGCAGCTGGGCTGGCGGTTTCTAGTGGGGCTAGGTGACTGGTTAGGCTGGAGAGATAAGGCCACCTGGCTTTTCTCTTGGCTAGATTCTCCAGCTTTTCAGCGTTGCTTTAGTCTTCTGAGAGATAGCAAGCTGTGGCAGCAGCTAGTAAGATTAGTTCAGTGGGGTTGGCTGGAGTTGCCTTGGGTCAAGCAGAGGACTAATAGGCATGGGAATGCACCTATAACTAGTGGGCGCTACTGTCAGCCAGAAGAGGAAGTGACTCGACTCTTGACCATGGCTGGGGTTCCTGAGGATGAACTAAACCCATTCCATGTGCTGGGGGTTGAAGCCACTGCGTCAGATATTGAACTGAAGAAGGCCTATAGGCAACTGGCAGTGATGGTGAGTACCCTCTACCTATTTCATGTTCGCCTTGGTTCCCATATTCCAAGCTTGGGGAGAGTGAAATAAAGGAAAGGCATTGTACAAAGTCTACTTGAAACAACATTTTTTTTTTCCTTTTGCCAGTCATTGGGCTTGAACTCAGAGCCTGGACACTGTCCTTGAGCTTCTCTTGCTCAAGGCTAGCGCTCTACCACTTGAGCCACAGCACCACTTCCAGCTTTTTCTGTATGTGTGGTACTGAGGAATCGAACTCAGGGCTTCATGCATGCTAGACAAAGCACTTTACCACTAGGCCCTGAAACATAACATTCTTAGGAAAGAGTATGAAGATTTTCTCTACTATGGAATTGACTTTCCCTCCATATTAATCTTTTGATTAATGACAAATTAATCTTTCATCATAAGATTTTTGTTTTGGGGGGCTGGGAATGTGGCTTAGTGGGAGAGTGTTTGCCTAGTATGCATGAAGCCCCGGGTTCAGTTCCTCACTATGACATGAACAGAAAAAGCTGGAAGTGGCACTGTGGCTCAAGTGATAGAGTGTTAGTCATGAGCAAAAAGAAGCTCAGGGACAGTGCCTAGGCCCTGAGCTCAAGTCCCAGGACTGGCAAAAAAAAAAAGATTGTTGTTTTTCGAACCAGTTGTAACAGACAGTGATGGACTTCACATGCCCTATATGAAGTCACTTTAACTAGGTTGGAGAAGAGTACCTCAGCTGCCCCTCCCCTCCAATAGAGGAGGAATTTCTTTTGTTGCCTTTTTGTTGTTGACAGTATTGGGGTATGAACTCTGTACACTGAACTCTTAGCATTTTGCTCTTGCTGGTTGATGATCTACCACTTGAACCATGAACCTCCAGGTCCTGATTAGCTAGGATTACAAATGTAAGGATCTGGCACTTAGCCTTTTTTTGCCAGTGCTGGGGCTTGGGACTCAGGCCTGAGCACTGTCCCTGGCTTCTTTTTGCTCAGGGCTAGCACTCGACCTCTTGAGCCACAGCGCCACTTCTGGCCTTTTCTATATATGTGGTGCTGAGGAATCGTACCCAGGGCTTCATGTGTACTAGGCACTCTGTCACTAGGTCATTTTCCCAGACTCCTTTTTTTTTTTTTTTGGCCAGTTCTGGGCCTTGGACTCAGGGCCTGAGTACTGTCCCTGGCTTCTTTTTGCTCAAGGCTACCACTTTGCCACTTGAGCCACAGCGCCACTTCCGGCCATTTTCTGTATATATGGTGCTGGGGAATTGAACCCAGGACCACATGTATATGAGGTGAGCACTCTTGCCACTAGGCCATATCCCCAGCCCCAGACTTCTTCTTTTTTTTTTTTTTTTTGGCCAGTCCTGGGGCTTGGACTCAGGGCCTGAGCACTGTCCCTGGCTTCCTTTTTGCTCAAGGCTAGCACTCTGCCACTTGAGCCACAGTGCCACTTCTGGCCATTTTCTAGATATGTAGTGCTGGAGAATCGAACCCAGGGCTTCATGTATACGAGGCAAGCACTCTTGCCACTAGGCCATATTCCCAGCCCTAGACTCCTTTTTTTTTTTTTTTTTTGGCCAGTCCTGGGCCTTGGACTCAGGGCCTGAGCACTGTCCCTGGCTTCTTCTTGCTCAAGGCTAGCACTCTGCCACTTGAGCCACAGCACCACTTCTGGCCGTTTTCTGTATATGTGGTGCTGGGGAATTGAACTCAGGGCCTCATGTATACAAGGCAAGCACTCTTGCCACTAGGCCATATCCCCAGCCCTAGACGCCTTTTTTTTGAGACTGGGTTTCACTGTATAGTTCAAGCTGACTAAATTTATAATCTTCCAGCTTCCGCCTCGAAATGTTGGGACTGTAGTCATGTACTATCATGACCTGCAAAGGAGAGTTTTGTTGGTACCAAGGTTTGAATTCATTCTTTGCTTTTACGTGGCTGGCATTCTACAACTTGAGCCGTGTTTCCAGCCCTGCTTTTTGCAGGTTATTATTGTTATTTTGCCAGTCCTAGGGCTTGAACTCAGGGCCTGAACACTGCGCTGAGCTACTTTTGCTCAAGGCTAGCAGTCTATCACTTGATCTCACAGCACTACTGCTGGCTTTTTCTCTTGATATGGTACTGAGGAATCAAACCAGTGATTCATTCATGCTAGGCAAGCACTCTATCACTAAGCCACATTCCCTATCCTTTGCTGGTTATTTTGGAGATAGAATCTCATGGACTGTTCTTTCTAGGTTGATTTCAAACTGCAATCTTCCTGTTCTTTCCCGAGTAGTTATGATTGATTTCAGAGGTAATTCACTGGCACCAGCTCAAAGGAGGGATTATTTATTTATTTTGCCAGTCCTGGAGCTTGGACTCAGTTCCGCTCAAGGCTTACACTCTTACTACTTGAGTCCCAGCATCACTTCACCTTTTTGTGTATATGGTGCTAAGGAACGGAATCCAGTGCTTCATGCATGCTAGGCAAGCACTCTACCACTAAGCCACATTCTCAGCCCAGGAGGGATTTTTAAACATGGGGAAACTTAGCTGTCTCCTAGAGGCAAGTGTGGACCTTCTGTGGAAGGGATTCAGGGAGTGCATGTTAAGTGATTATTCCAAGACAAAACAGGAAAAAGCTGGCTATTTTTCTTTTTTTTTTTTTTTTTGTGGTTCCTGGAGTTGAACCTGGGGCCTTGCAAGTGCTCTACTGAGCTATATTCCCAATTTTGAAAACAGGAAATTTCAAGAAGAGCAGGCCAAAATTTTAGAGGGAATGAAAATGGAACATAAATCATAGGTATGTTTCTCTATATATCATACATGAAAGTACAGTTTCTTTTATTGATAAGAGAATGTGCTGGTAATGTACTGTATGTATGCTTGAGGGGAATGGTTTAATGCAAGCAGAGATTGCAGTTAGAGGGCTGGGAGTGTGCCTCAAGTGGTAAGCACTTGCTTAGAAAGGAGGCCTTGGGTTCAATCATCAGTACTGGGGGAAAAAGATATAAACATTGTTGCTATTTTTAGGCTTATGGTTGGTGTTGCTGGGGATCCAACCCAGGGCCTTGTGCATACTAGGCAATTGTTCTACTGAGCACTTCAGGTTTTACTGCTTCTTGTTGCTGTACAAGTAAAATATAAATTGGTTTGGAGGCCTACTTCTGAGTGTATGGAACTGGACTTGTTAACTCTCAGTGTGCAAATTATCTCAATGGCTGCATAACAAAGAGAAATGGGTAAAGTTTCCCTTAATTGCAGATGTACAAGAAGTCTCTATATCTGTAATTTACCAAAGAACCAAATTAGTTTGGTGGAAAATGAATGACTCTTAGAGGATACCCTCCTGTGTTTTTAGATAACTTTATGCTTAGTTACTAATAGCTCTCTTCTCACCTTCATGTCTTTTAGCAGGCATTCTCTCTTGAGAAATCACTTTTTTTCAACTCGAGTAGAAACGTGTTTTCCCATCCTTTACACACCTGCCTCTAAACCCCAAGGTTCTCTTTTTTATTTTTTCTGGGCTAGAGTTTCTAGTTTTCTTTTAGAGAACCTAGATCCTGTTGAACATAAAAGGCTGCCATATTGGGCTGGGGATATAGCCTAGTGGCAAGAGTGCCTGCCTCGGATACACGAGGCCCTAGGTTCGATTCCCCAGCACCACATATACAGAAAACGGCCAGAAGCGGCGCTGTGGCTCAAGTGGCAGAGTGCTAGCCTTGAGCGGGAAGAAGCCAGGGACAGTGCTCAGGCCCTGAGTTCAAGGCCCAGGACTGGCCAAAAAAACAAAAAACAGGCTGTCATATTAATTTGGGAACATGGGAAGCTTATTTGGCATTAAAGAGAAGTGCTGGGAGTGTGCCTGAAGTGGTATTAGGCAATGGGGATGGGACAATCAGGAAGCTGTAGGAAGAGAGGCTATTATTTTTCATGGAGGAAAGCTCAAAAATGTATAAAAAGCTTTGCAGAGCACCATATGCTATTTAATTTCTGGAAAAGAAAGGCAGATTATTGTAGTAAGACTTGGAAATGAATTTTTCTTTCCTTTTTTTTTTTTTCGAGATAGTGGCTAACTAGGTAGCTCAGGCTGACCTGAAATTCCCTTTGTAACCTAGGCAGACCTCAAACATGATCTTCCTGATTCAAGCCTCCTGAGTACTGGAATTATAGGCATAAGCCACCACGCCTAGCTTTGGATGTGAGATTTTTTTTTTCTAGTAGGAAAAGAATGAGTGTGTGTAAATAACATTTTTGAAACTCTGACGACTGGTAATATAGCTACAACGTAAGGGCTTTGAATGTGTGTCAGGTAGGATGACCAGCCATTCCTATGTGCATTTTCAGTACTAAACTGGGGTAGTTTCAGGCAAAATCAGATAGTGGGGGCTGGGAATATGGTCTACTGGTAAAGTGTTTGCCTCCTATACATGAAGCCCTGGGTTCGATTCCTCAGCACCACACATATAAAAAAAGCCAGAAGTGGCGCTGTGGCTCAAGTGGTAGAGTTCTAGCCTTGAGCAAAAAGAAGCCAGAGACAGTGCTCAGGCCCTGAGGCTACGTTCCAGGACTGGCAACAAAAACAACAGTAACAAAAACAAACAGAATCAGATAGTGGATAGCCAGATTATGTGCTACCTTTTTTTCTTTTGCCAGTCCTGGGGCTTGAACTCAGGGCCTGAACACTATCCCTGGGTTCTTTTTGTTCAAGGCTAGCACTCTACCATTTGAGCCACAGGGCCACTTCTGGCTTTTCTGTTTATGTGGTGCTGAGGAATTGAGCCCAGGGCTTCATGCATGCTAGGCAAGCACTCTATTGCTAAGCCACATTCCCAGCCCCATGTGCTACATTCTTCATATGTATTCTTACTTCATCATCTTACCAATCTGTAATAGACAAAAGGTGAAATATTCAAGGTCATAGAGATGACAGCTGGAACCTGAATCCAGATCTGTATGCGGAAGCAAAGTTGTCAGTAAGCAACACTGATTCTCCAAAATGGTGGAGAACTATTTGACATGGGAATGGACCCAAGATAGAGGATTGGGGTTGGGATGGATTTATGATAGTATGTGCTTTGTCTTGGTAGGTTCATCCTGATAAAAATCATCATCCTCGGGCTGAAGAGGCCTTCAAGGTTTTGCGGGCAGCTTGGGACATTGTCAGCAATCCTGAAAGGCGGAAAGAATATGAAATGTAAGTTGGAGATGGGAAATGGTCAGGTAAAATAGATTTTAAAATACCCAATAGGAGAGACCCCTGGACTTGTGGATAGAGGCTGTCAGGAAGAGAGAATGGAATGAAGTTCCTTTCTAAATAATAGGGGTCTTAAGAGGCAAACAGGTCTGTCTCTGTTCCTCCCTCAGTACCCCATAACTTAACAAAGCCTTCCTTTTAGGAAACGAATGGCAGAGAATGAGCTGAGCCGTTCAGTGAATGAATTCCTATCCAAGCTGCAAGATGACCTTAAAGAGGCAATGAATACTATGATGTGTAGCCGATGCCAAGGAAAGCATAGGTATGAATTATGAGGGCAGGGATGGGACAGCCACAGCTCAGAGATTGGGCAACTAGGGCAGGGTGTGCGTGTGTGCAAGGTCCTGAGTTCATATCCAAGTACTGACAAAGAGAAACAGAGATTGGGTAGCCAAACACACTTCTTGGCTGAGGGAAAAAACAAAAACCTGGTAATTGTGATATAGATGATGAACAAAAAGACTAAGGTTTCTCCACTGCTACTGTAGTACAAGAGAATTGAGGATTCCTTTTTTTGTGTGTGTGCCAATCTTGGCGCTTGAACTCAGGGTCTGGGTGCTGTTGCTGAACTTCTTTTGCTCAAGGCTAGCACTCTACTGTTTGGGCCACAGCTCCACTTCTGGCTTTTTCTGAGTAGTTTATTGGAGGTATGTGTCATGGACTTTTCTGCCTGGGTTGGCTTTGAACCATGATCCTCAGATCTCATCCTCCTGAGTACCTTGGATTACAGGCATGAACCACCAGAGCCCAGCAGGACTGAGGATTTGAATTAGCAGGAAGAAAATAAAATTAGCTCTAAGATTGAAAGTTGCGGGAAGCCTGTATGTACCTAGGCACATAATAATTAGAGATTATTTTAACATTTTTGATCATATTTGATTGTAATGATGAGACACTACTGGCAGTGCCCTTGGGAGACTTAAAAAAAAAATTAAGTACTGTACTTTCATTTGGTTGCAGGAGATTTGAAATGGACCGGGAACCTAAGAGTGCTAGATACTGTGCTGAGTGCAATAGACTGCATCCTGCTGAGGAAGGAGACTTTTGGGCAGAGTCAAGCATGTTGGGCCTCAAAATCACCTACTTTGCACTGATGGATGGAAAGGTCTATGACATTACAGGTACCTTTCTGTCTTTTAGAAATCTTCGTACTTCATCTTGTATGCTCTAAACTGAGATTTTTCTGGCTAATTATTTCTCTTGTTTGCAGAGTGGGCTGGATGCCAGCGTGTGGGAATCTCCCCAGATACCCACAGAGTTCCCTATCATATCTCATTTGGTTCTCGAATGCCAGGCACCAGTGGTCGGCAGAGGTAGGTGATGTTCCTTTGAATTACCTATCCACTATTTGAGTTCTGAGTATAGTTTCAGATGACTTGCTGTTTAGAATATCTAAGTGCCTTACTTTCTGGGAAGTTTGGGAACTGACTCAGTATAATTTTAGCAATATGACTTTTAACATCTTGTGGCTTATTCATTTATTTTCCCCCTCTCAGAGCCACCCCAGATACCCCTCCTGCTGACCTCCAGGATTTCTTGAGCCGGATTTTTCAAGTACCCCCAGGCCAGATGTCCAATGGGAACTTCTTTGCAGCTCCTCAGCCTGGCCCTGGGGCCACTGCAGCTTCCAAGCCTAACAGCACAGTACCCAAGGGAGAAGCCAAACCGAAGCGGCGGAAGAAAGTGAGGCGGCCCTTCCAACGTTAACACCCCTTCTCTTCTTTCCTCAAATCAATGTCAGGGAGTCAAAAGGGCTGTGTACAGCGCAGGATGAAGTTTGATTTGTTTTATTTTTAACTATTTCAAAAAGGGAAACTTTTAAGCCTAAATTGTTCACCTCAGTCAGTACTTGTAGGAAGCCCCTGAACCACTTTCCTCCTCCCCAACACCCAGGAACTGAATCTTGTCTTTTGACAATACCAAAGAAATGGGGTAGCTAGAGCAAAGAATCTAGGTCCTAGACCTAGGCTAGACAGTATATCCCTTTAAGGTGTGAGAACTGGGTATTTTCCTGAGGTCAGTAAACCATTGTCTTACTTGCTTTTAGGGCAAATGATGCCCCCTTTTAAACGGAGTGTACTTTATTTTAGGGGGAAACCTCCTCTTTTACCCTGATATATTAGTCAAAAAGAATGAGAAAGCATGTCGCCCTAATTGTGAAGAGGTATAGAGTTCAAAGAGTGGAAATGGAATTTTTCCTGACTTTTCACCTTGTGGGCAGATTATCCCACTTCTGGCTTGTTGCTGCAAGGATGGCCAAAATTAATAATTTTTAAAAAGTAGACTCATGCCCTCTACCCTTGGGTGAGGGGGAAGGATAAAGGGATTTTGCAGAAGCCCCAATGTGATCCAAGGGTTTGTATTTTTTTAAGTTTGTTCATATTTGTATGTACATATCTATTTAAAGCCAGGGGATTATCTTTCTATAAATATATAACTGGCAACCTATATCTTCCCTTTCTTCTTTGCCCACATAGTTGGAGCTCCTTTTCCCAGGTGAGAATCTTTTCTCAGTGTACTAAGTTAGCTGAGAGTGAAGGAAACCTCCTACTGTACCAAAAGAGAAGGGATAACAAATGATTTAAAGTTTTGTAAGTAAATCAGCATTCTGTATTTCCTTCCCAGCATTATGACATCACTCTATCCTTGCTGACCCAAGTTGCAGCTGAAAAAAAATTTTTTATTATGAGGAAAATACACAGCAAAACCAAACTAGAAGGTGGTAGGGATAAGGAAAAATGTAATCTCCAAACAAGCTGCCTAAACATGGATGGCTTCCTGTTACACAGGGTGATTTGGCCCTTCATTTCATCTGCCTTTCCTGACTCAATCTTGTCATTAACAGGAGCACCAATTTCTAACTTATTTGCTTTCTGAGCGTTTGGGAAAGGTTCTATAGTTCTCAGAATGGAGAAGTGAAAAAAATTTTTTTTTGTTCCAGTGCCTTCTCCATGCCCATGGAGTTGTCTTCAGCTCATTTTTCAGTATTTGTTGATGCCAAAGAGACGAACCCCATGGAATTGTGGTAACTTAGGCAGCAGCACACTGAGCAATGAGGTAGTGTTGATGAGGAAATGAGCAGCATCATACTTGGTATAGAAGCTGGCCAGTAGGTAGCTAGGGAGAAAAAATAGGATGAGTGAAGTATGGCCTTCCCTACCCATGCACCTGTTTTTCCAGTGACTATTTTAAATGATGTGTGTGTGTGTGTGTGTGTGTGTGTGTGTGTGTGTGTACACGTGTATTCCTTGGATATTGGAAAATTTTCCAGCTATATCAACAGTATTTACTTTGGAGTTGAGGATATAATCCGTACCTTTGATTAGAGACTATAAACCGATTTGTGTTCATTTTAGTCTGTATGACTCTTTAAGAGTCCTGCTTCCACTGTCCCCAGTTTTTGAAGATTATCATTTCTGCAAGGAATGCTTTACAGAAGTCCCTGTCTCCTATTTTTTACTATTCTCTGTAGACTCAGGACTAGTATGCCATGCTATCTTTAAAGGGTCTTACTAGGTAGTCTGCCTTTTAAGGCTTCCCTATGGACTCTTCCACCTTGCTCTAGAGTTGCTTCTGATTGCAGCAGCATCTTCCCTATCCCACAGACTCACAGTACAATAGGAGAGATGCTGAGGAACTTGCGAGAAGAAGTAAACTGAAGCCCATAGTCCATCTGTTCCCAGTGTGTCAAAAGTCGAGCTTTTCCTTGGTCAGGGGTCTCAAAGGGTGTCCCTTTCACTGTATGTAGGAAGACATACATTGCCTGGGAAGAGGAAAATGGACAGTATGAGGGGCAAAGTAGTCCTTCAGTCCAAGAATTATGCTTAAGATTCCACAAGGAAGACATAAATCCCCACACAATTTTATTTTTGGTTAGGAAAGGCCTGGGGTAGGTACAAGGGTATGGTTTAGTGCTCACCAAGTTATGAATGACGTTGGTCAGGGTCCAGACAACAGGAATGCTGAAGAAAGGGATGCTGAGTAAAACCACATGCAGCAGTCCTACCAAGATGATGTAGGCCAGCCAGATGCCCCGACTATTCATCACTCGAGTGTTGGGATTTACTTCACTGTGTGCCACCCCCACATTCATCCTACCACAATGAAGGTTCAGACAGGAATCCAACTCAATTTCTTCATAATCTGTGTTTGAGTTTATTTTCCTCAGTTGTCTCCTAAAGAACCTCAAGTCCTCTGAATTCTATTGTACATGCAGAAACAAACAAACTACAGATGTGGGGAACATTACAAAAGAAGAGAAGTTATGGTAATTTTTACTCTGATCCTTACACTTCAGTTGTAACACAGTATGCCTAGGCTTGGGGCACCCACTTCAAGGAGTGGGGGTTAGAGGAATATCTCACCTAACTTGGAAGAAGTAAGTAGTCAGGAAAAGATCAAATATAGTCAGAATTTTTTTAGAGAGTCAATCAGGGGGCCAAAAAGAAGAAGTGTGAGTAAAAGTACCAATAGTCCCCACCTTTTTCTCTGGGACTTGCTCATCCTCACACTAGCCTGACATATCAGCAGCATACAACCTCATTCCTTCTCTCAACTGTGGGGCCCTGCAAGAATTTGCCTGCAGTTTCTGGTCTGGACTAAGAAGAGACCCGAGCTCAAAGCCTCTACTTATATTTGCTAGGGAAGCTCAAATGAACTAACAAAGGCAATGAAAGAGATGAGAAAATAGTTTAATAAAGAGATGGAAACCGCGGAATGGGGGTGAAACATCAAGCCGAAATCCTGGAAATAAGAGTTCAACTGCCCAAATAAACTCAATTGAAGGCTTAGGTAATAAACTAGGCTCTTCAAAAGTGCTATACCTTAAACAAATGATGCCTGGTTAGTAAGCAGCTCTCCTGGCACGCCCTAAAATTCCGTAAGCCTCAGTTTCGAGCCCGCCCCAGGGCCCTCCCAGCGTCCCATATTCGCTCTTCCGATATATTCAAGCTTTCTTCAGCCTTACCATCTTGATATTTAACTCTCTACTTCCCCGCCACTCGTTCTGCGTCCCACCATTTTCCCTCAGAACCAAATCCCAAGATTTAAGCAGCTCCTACCTGCCAGCTTCGGGGAGCCGTCAGGCTGAGGGCGCGGCGCTCCGTTCAATACCTGTGTTCTCCCGGAAGTTCCCGCCCGCTCTGCGCACTCTCTATTGGTAGAGCCGACTAAGCGCTGCCACTAGCCATTGGTTGGCTGGTGGTCTGCAATGTGGACATACAATTGGCCGCTTTTTAGGTCGTTAGGCAGCTGCGGGTCCCGCCCCTTTCTCCCAGGTCCGACTTTGAGAGAACTGCCGAAAGGCTTGAGAGTCACGTCAGCCGTTGACGAATCAGAAGAGCCGATGGTGTAGGGTGAGAGTAAGAGTGGTAGCGATTGGTTGGCTCTGGTCCCTACGTCTAGGCGGGAGCTCCGGGAGGCGGAGGCAGTCGGTGGGGGCCTAGTTGAGTGGAGGGGTAACAAGATGGCGGCGGAGACGGTGGAGCTCCATAAGCTGAAGGTACGGTGGAGAGAGGGAAGGGCTGAGGTGGGCTTTCCGGGAAGATTTCGCGTTCTTGTCTTGCACGTTGTCATTCCAGGGTTTTCTGCTCGTTTCCGGCTCCGGCTGTGGTTCTTTTGTGCCTCCTTTCCCAAAGGCCTCCACTTCTCCCCACGAATTCCCCACTTCTCCTCACGAATTTATTGCTGTCTTGGCCTGTCGTTTCGGCTTCCTTCTCGTCGTCGCTTAGGCCGCTAACCCCTCCCCACCAGGCCGAGCGAGAGTCCTCGGCCGGGTTTGTTACTCGTTTATCCAAAGCTTGGTTACGTCAGTGTTCCCTCCTCCGCCCCAGGCAGGCTCCAGGGCTGGTTTTATTTTTCTGCCCAAATTGGTGCTTTCGAGTCTGTTGACCAAAAGCCGAGATTCTTCTGTTAGCAGATGGTGAGCATTTTTGCGTCTGTATGTGTACATTTATATACATGTATATCCTGAACATGATTCAGAAAATGCTTGCGTTCTCTTTTTCTAGGTGAGGCACGCCTCCAGTAAGAATTTTGAAACCAGCTGAGCACAGTGGCTCACGCGTGTAATCCTAGCTATTTCAGGAGGCTGAGATCTGAGGATCACGGTTCGAAGTCAGCCTGGGCAGGGAAGTCTGTGAGACTCTTACATCCAGTTAACTACCAGAGAACTGGAAGTGGAGTTGTGGCTCAAAGTGGTAAAGCACAACTAGCCTTGAGTGCAAAAGCTCAGGGACAGCACCCAGGCCCTGAGTTCAAGTACCACGATCGCCCCCCCCCCCCAAAAAAAAAGAAACCCAAAGAATTGAAACCGTAGTGAGGCCTCAGAAAATAGACCTCTCCGTAGAAGCTTGGTATTAAGGCAGCCTTTATAAAAGAGTTTGTAAAAATACAGACCTCAGCTTTGAAAGTTCCTCCAGTTATCTCAAGTTACCTCATCTGGTGTGCCTCTCCTGCCACTGAGAGATAGTTCATAACTGCAATAGTTTGGGAAAACAGTTCCAAAGTTAGGGTTATCTTTGGCTTGTTTCTTATTGGGTCCTGGTAGCTCCATTGGGTGACATTCTGAATTCCAGGAGCTATTTTAAGCTGTATCTTTTGGGAATCTTGGTAGTTTTCTTACACTTAGAATATTATTCCTGGAAGGGGAGAGTAGTTCATTTTAGGAAGAGAATATCTTGATTAGTTCCTTATTTGTGGTTCTATTAAATAGTTTTCCCATTAAATGTTTGCTCTTGTTTTGGTTGAATCATCCCAGGAACCCTTTTTTGTTTTGTTTTGGGGACAGTAATGGGGTTTGGGCCAGGGCACTGTACCTTAGCTTTTTCCACTCAAAGATAGCTCTCTCGGGGGCTGGGAATGTGGCCTAATAGTAGAGTACTTGCCTTCTCTACTAGAAGCCCTGGTAGAGTGCTAGTATTGAGCAAAAAGAAGCCAGGGACAGTGCTCAGGCCCTGAGTTCAAGCCCCAGGACTGTCAAAAAAAAAAAAAAAAAGGGATAGCTCTCTGTCACTTGAGCCATAGCTCCATTTCTGGCCTTTTGGTGGTTAATTGGAGATTAAAGTTTCACAAACTTTCCTGCCCAGGCTGGCCTTTGGAGTAGCTGGGATTATAGGCAAGAACCACTATCCTTGGCTCAGCACTCATTCTTTTTTTTTTTTTTTCCCTCTGTCAAGTTGAACTTTTAAGATGAAGAGCTTTTTGGGTAAGCCTTAAAAACATTTTGTATGTTAAAAGAAAAAAAAACCCAGATATTAGCCAGCAACTGGTGGTGCATGCCTGCAATCCTGGCTACTTAGAAGGCTTAGATAGGATGGTGGTTTGAAGGCAAACAAATCTAAGACTCTTGTCTGTAGTTAACCAACAAAAAGATGGAAGTGGAGGTGTAACTCAACTGGTGGTGGTGTGCTTGAGTGAAAAAGCCAAGCAAGGCTATGAGATCCTGAGTTCAAGTACTGGCGCACATGCACACACAACCAAATACAAGGGATTATGTATTGTGTGACTCAGTACCACTTTGTTTGAATCCACTGGTGAGTGTTCATCTTACATGGCATCTTGGTGGTATCTGACAGCTCATAGCTGTCTTCAGAACGCATGCTTAAATTACATTTGCTTCTCTTTTTCTTCAGAGCACTTCTTAATTTCTTAGTGGTTACAAGTATCTTTAAACTCTGATGAAATGTATATACCCTTTCCCCAGAAAAAGGCATATATATGCAATTGGAGGGACTCTATAAAATTATCTTGAAACTCTGAAGAGCCATGGTAGAACCTTTTATACTCTGACTCTAGGACAGTTAATTTGGTCCCACCCATGGATCCACCTGATTTTTTGGATTTTCTGCCTGAAGATTTTATTTTTTTCATATAGTAACTTGCAGAGTAATCATTAAAAATCAAGTACTTTTTGTTTCTCCATAAGTGGTGAAGTTTTGTGATAATAAATAGGTACATAGCCTGGTACTTGTGGCTCTTACCTATAATCCTAGCTATTTCAAAGGCTAAGCCCTGGATTTTGACTGAGGCTTAAAGCCAGCCCAGGCAGAAAAGTCTGCAAGACTATCTCCAATTTACCAGCAAGAAGTTGCATTGGAAGTATGGCTCAAGCGGTAAAGCCAAGGGTGAGCTAGCTGTGATCAAGGAAGCTTATGGAGCATGTGAGGCCCTGAGTTCAATCCCCGATACCAACTCATACACAGCTATGCAAATAAACTAGTCTTATCAAAGTGTGACAGTCATACTACTGAAAAGTCATCTTGCATATTGAATATTGGTAGAGGGAAAATGGGTCATCTTCCTCTTCCCTCCAACATTAATTTTTTTGGTGTTTCTGATAGCCAGCTTTGTGCTGGCTAGGCACTCTGAAACTTGAATTGTGTCTCCAAATCTAAAAGTTTGTCATCTTTGTTGAATATAGGGTTTTAGTATTGTTTAGAGCAATAGTTTTATTTATTTATGTTTGTTTGCATGGGTCCTGGGGATTGAACTCCACCTGGGCGCTGTCCCTGTGCTTTTGTGGATAAGGCATTGTGTGTGTGCATTGTGTGTAATGGCTCTGCCACTTGAGCCATTGCTTCACATTGGCTTTTTGGTGGTTAATTGGAGATGAGAGCCTCATGGACTTTTCCTGCCTGGCTGGGCTGGCTTACAGATAGCTAGGATTATGGGTGTTAGCTGCCATGCCCAATTTAAGAGCAGCAGTTTCAAATTGAACTTTGTCTTTCCTTTCTTCTAATTTTATTTATTGATTGCCAGTAGTAGAGCTTAAATTCAGGGTGGTGTCCCTTAGACTTTCTGCTCAAGGCTGGCATTCTTCTACCACTTTGGTGGTTTGTTTGTTTCTTTTTGTTTTGCCAGTCCTAGGACTTGAACTCAGGGCCTGAGCACTGCTCCTGGTTTCTTTTTGCTCAAGAGCTAGTACTCTACTACTTGAGCCACAGCACCACTCTGGCTTTTTCTATATATGTGGTGCTGAGGAATTGAACCCAGGGCTTCATGTATGTGAGGTAAGCACTCTATTACTAGGCCATATTCCCAGCACCACACTTTGGCTGTTAATTAGAGATAAATCTCACGGACTTTTCTTCCCAGATTGGCTGTGGTCCTTAGATCTCAGCCTCCTGGGTAGCTAACTTACAGGCATGAGCCATCAGCACCTAGATAGTTATTTTATATTCTTCATCTGATTACTACATCTTTTTACTTCATGGACTCATCCTGTTAACTAAGGAAAAAAATATATTATTTTCCAGCTGGCTGAACTAAAGCAAGAATGTCTTGCTCGTGGTTTGGAGACTAAAGGAATAAAGCAAGATCTCATTAACAGACTCCAGGCTTATCTTGAGGAACATGGTGAGTACATATGGAGGCAAGGTGATGTAAGGGGATTAAGTTTTAGACTCTGACACTTAGATTTCTTCCTTCCTTAGATTATTGCTAGTGTAAACTCTAAATTAAGAACATCAGGAAAACTCTTGGGCTGGGCTTGGTGTACATACCTGTAATCTAGCACTTGAGAAGCTTCGACATAATTGTATTTGAGTCCAATCTGCTAAAAAAAAAATAAACAAAAGTTAGCATGGAGCTATGTCTCTGTGTTTTATGCCTATAATCCTAGTTATTCAGGAGTTAAGATCTGAAGTTCCTGGCTCATAGTCAACCTGGGTAGGCAGACCTGAAAGAATTCTTAGCTCTAATTCATCAGCAAAAAGCTGGAAGTGCAGATTTAGTATCAGTCGAGTGAAAAAGCTAAGCAAGACTATGAGGTCCTGAGTTCAAGACCCAGTATTGGCACACGTATGTGAGCTCGCATACAAAGTTAGCATGGATAGCTGGGTGTATTTCAATAGTAGATCATGTGTGTAGCATGCAGGAGGGCCTGACTTTGAACACTAGCACTACAAAAGAAAATGAAAGGAAGGATGAATGAATGAATGAATAAATAAGAGTGTGTGTGTGTGTGTGTGTGTGTGTGTGTGTGTGTGTGTGTGTGTGTTTATATGTTATAAATGTGTTAGCCTGAAGAACCAGGTCTGTAATCCCAGATGCTGGGAGGCTGGTGTAGGAGAATTATGAATTTGAGGCTACCCTAGACAATTAATAAAACCCAGTTTTAAGGAAGGAAAGGTTGGAGGAGGGAAAGAAGTAGGGATAACCTGGTGGTACAAATATCACTAGATGAAAACTTTTTTTTTTTTTTTGGCCAGTCCTGGGCCTTGGACTCAGGGCCTGAGCACTGTCCCTGGCTTCTTCCCGCTCAAGGCTAGCACTCTGCCACTTGAGCCACAGCGCCGCTTCTGGCCGTTTTTCTGTATATGTGGTGCTGGGGAATCGAACCTAGGGCCTCGTGTATCCGAGGCAGGCACTCTTGCCACTAGGCTATATCCCCAGCCCTAGATGAAAACTTTTAAAGTCCTGAATTTTAATTCCTCTTTTGCCAAGAATTTACTATGTCAAACTCTTCATATGTCTTAAATATTCATGATATGATATATGTCTGGAACCAAATCTATAAACTTGGCAAGCTGTGGTCTCTCTTAGGTCTGGTATTCTCCACTTCTACTTTTAAGAAAACAAAAACAAAACAGATCCTAATTCCTTCCTTCCTTCCTTCCATCCTTCCTTCCTTCCTTCCTTCCTTCCTTCCTTCCTTCCTTCCTTCCTTCCCTCCCTCCCTCCCTCCCTCCCTCCCTCCCTCCCTCCCTCTGGGTGTACTAAGGCTTGAACTTGGGGCTTGGGTACTGTCTGCCTGGGCAAACTTAGATCCTTAGATCCTTAGATCTCAGCCTCTTGAGTAGCTAGGATAATAAGCCTGAGCCAGCAGTGCCTTAAGTCTATACTTTTATCACTCGTGCATCAGAGTTTTGTATCTCCACAAACCTAAATTTGACATTATCTTATCAAGTGTCCTATTTGTGCTCATTTGTTGTTTTTAACTTACATATCATTTTTTTTTTTTTTTTTGGCCAGTCCTGGGCCGTGAACTCAGGGCCTGAGCACTGTCCCTGGCTCCTTTTTTGCTCAAGGCTAGCACCCTGCCACTTGAGCCACAGCACCACTTCTGGCCATTTTCTGTATATGTGGTGCTGAGGAATCGAACCCAGGGCTTCATGTATACGAGGCAAGCACTCTTGCCACTAGGCCATATTCCCAGCCCCTTACATATCATTTTTGTATAGCTCTTTAGGTTTCTTTGCTCGGTTTTCTATTCGGGTTCCCTTCATTCATTTACTGGTTTGCAGATTTTTTTTTTCCCTAGTAACTTCGTTGTTTTAAGAGACATTCTTTTTTTCTGTTTTCTTTCTTTCTTTTTTTTTTTTTTTTTTTTTTTTTGTTGGTCATGGGCCTTAAACTCAGGGCCTGCATTCTGTCCTTGAGCTTTTTCACTCGAGGCTAGTGCTGTACTACGTTGAGCCACATCTGTACTTCAGTTCTCTGGTGGTTAATTGGAGATGAGTCTCACAGCCTTTCTTGCCTGGGCTGGCTTTGAGTTACTATCCTCAGAGCTCAGCCTTGAGTAGCTAGAATTACAGGTGTGAGCTATAAGCTCCCGCCTGAGAGATTTGCTTTTGTGGTTAGTTTTTTACATTTTTCTTTGGTATTCTTTCCTAAGTAGGAGTCTTAGTTTTTGAAAAATCCAACATTCTTCTGTTGCTTTTTTGCTTCTTAAAAAAAAAAAATTGGGCTGGGGATATGGCCTAGTGGCAAGAGTGCTTGCCTCATATACATGAGGCCCTGGGTTCAATTCCCCAGCACCACATATACAGAAAATGGCCAGAAGTGGCGCTGTGGCTTAAGTGGCAGAGTGCTAGCCTTGAGCAAGAAGAAGCCAGGGACAGTGCTCAGGCCCTGAGTCCAATCCCCAGGACTAGCCAAAAAAAAAAAAAAATTGATATTGTGGGGCTTGAACTCAGGGCCTGGGCACTATCCCTGAGCTTCTTTGTGTTCAAGGTTAGTGCTCTTTCACTTCAGCCACAGAGCCACTTCAAGTTTTCTAGTGGCTAATTGGAGGAGATAAGAGTCTCACGAACTTTCCTGCCTAGGCTGGCTTTGAACTGTGATCAGCATATGTCGGCCTCCTGAGTAGCTAGAATTACAGGCCTGAGCCACCAGCACCTGGCCGATTATTCATTTTGAACCTGAGACCTTGCACTTGCTTTCTCAGTTGGTTGGCTGGTGTTTTACCACTTGAGCAACACTTCCACTCTGGTCAGTCTAGCTTGCTTTTTGGGGTGTGTGTGTGTATGTGTGAGTGTGTGTGTGAGCATGCACACCTATACGTCTGTACTGGGGCTTGAACTGAAGGTCTTGTGTTCTTGTTTGGATTTTTCACTTCAGGATAGTACTCTAGTACTTAAGCTGCACCTCTATTTCTGGTTGTTGTTTTTTTCCTCAAGACTTGCACTTAACCACTTGAGCCACAGCCCCACTTCTAGCTTTTTGGTAGTTAGTTGGTGATTAGAAGCTCACGGACTTTTCTGCCCAGGCTGGCTTCAAACCTCAACCCTCAGATCACAGCCTCTAGAGCAGCTAGAATTACAGAGGCGTGCCACTGGCTCAAGGCCACTTAATTGCTTTTTGTTGGTTAATTGGAGATGAGGGTCTTGGGAATTTTTCTGCTCCTGTTGGCTGTGAACTTTGATCCTCAGATCTCAGCCTCTTGAGTAGCGGTGATAAGCCACTATTGCCCAGCTCAGTCTGGATTTTTGCTGTTTATTTTGGTGATGGAATATTGTAGACTTGAGGTAGCCTGAGCCAGCCTTAAACCACCATCTTCAAGACCTTAGCCTCCTGAGTAGCTAGGATTATAGGCATGAGCCACTAGTCCTGGCCAAAATCTATTCCATTCTTCAAACATTCCATATCAGATAAGCATTGATTCTGCCTTCACTGCTTAATTTTATTTTTGGAAAACAAAGAGATTTTAACTTTGTTTTTGTAATGTAGTTTGACCTGAATATTTTAATGTTCTTTAGCTGAAGAAGAGGCAAATGAAGAAGATGTATTGGGAGATGAAACAGAGGTAAGTTGGAAAAAATTGGCTTGGTAATGTGCTACTGCCTTGGCCAGTATTGCTAAATATCAACCATTACAGTATTTAGATGCTAATTTATTTGGGGAGCTCAAGAACAGAGTGAAAATTCTGAGAGATTTGTTCATTTTGGGGTTGTAATATTCTTTTGTTGATGGGTATTTACTACTGTTGATTCATGGTAACCTTTTTTTTTTTTTGCCAGTCCTGGGGCTTGAACTCAGGGCCTGGACACTGTCCTTGAATTTCATTTGCTTAAGGCTAGTATTCTACCACTTGAGCCACAGCACTACTTCTAGCTTTTTTCTGTGTATGTGGTACTGAGGAATCAAACCCAGAGCTTCATGCATGCTAGGCAAGCACTCTACTACTAAGCCACATTCACAGCCCAGTTAACCTTTTTTGTTTTACTTCATTTTAGGAAGAAGAACCAAAGCCCATAGAGCTGCCTGTCAAAGAAGAAGAACCCCCTGAAAAAACTGTTGATGTGTAATTGTCTTTTTAAAAAATAATCTGAATATAATGCATATATAATGCATATATGAATATATTGTGCTATTTTTAGTGGATTTAGTTTCAATTCTATTTACCTCTTAAATGTTCCCATTAGCTTTTATTTCTGGTTAATTAGAAATTTTCAGAAGAATAGGCATCAGTGGCTCATGCCTATAATTTTAGCTACTTAGGAGGCTGAAATCTGAGGATTGAGGTCTGAAGCCACTCTGGCAGACAAGTCTGAGAGACTTACCGATATCTAGTTAACTATGAAAAAACTTGGAAGTGAAGGTGTGTCTCAAGTGCTAGAGCACCAGCCTTGAGCATAAAAACTATTAAGTAAGTGTGAGACCTTGAGTTCAAGCTCTAGTACTGGCACAAAATAAACAAAAATGAAACAACAGCACAAAAACCCCAGAAATTTTCAGGTAAAGTAAAAGTTTTTCTTCAGGTTGTACAACAGGTGATTAAAACCACGTGTCTTCAAGCCCAGATATAGTTCAGTGTTAGCCTTAGTTCTTTTTTTTTTTTTTAAACAGTCCTGGGGCTTGAACTCAGGGCCTGAGCACTGTCCCTGGCTGCTTTTTGCTCACGGCTACCACTCTACCACTTGAGCCACAGCACCATTTCTGGCTTTTTCTGTTTATGTGGTGCTGAGGAATTGAACCCAGGACTTTATATATATGAGGCAAGCACTCTACCATTAGGCCATATTCCCAGCCCCAGCCTTAGTTCTTTCATAGGTTTATCATAAGAATTATTCTGCAGAATCTGTAAGATTGTCTGTAAACATAAAATTCTGTAAACTGTTACTCTTCTAGAATTACACTCTTACAGAAAAATATAAAATGGCCAAGGTACTTGTGGCTCATCCCTATAATCTTAGTTAGCTATTCAGGAATCATAAGATCTGAGTTTTGTGGTTCATAGCCAGCCAGGGCAGAATTGTTGGTGAAATTCTTCTTTCTAGTTAACCAGTAAAAAAAATGTAGACCTGTATAAAAGGAGTTTTGTAATGAAGGAGGCAGTTGAGCAGAGGTTTTATTTCTCAAGTAACACTGTATCCTTTCTTTTTGATATGCTTTAGTGGAGGGAAGACAAATATTAGAATAAAAAAATGGGTTTCAGTTTGTTTAAATCATCCTACAATGTTGATCATAGGCATTTTGAGGGAGAGTTCTCTCCCAACATATTTAGCCATTTTGTTAGCATATTCAGAAAAATTGAGGCCGGGCACCAGTGGCTCACACCTGTAATCCTAGCTACTCAGAAGGCTGAGATCTGAGTATTGTGGTTCAAATCCAGCTGGAGAAGGAAAGTTTGTGAAACTTGTATCTCCAATTAACTATCAGAAAACTGAATGTGTTGGTGTAGAGCAATTGTCGAGCTGAAGAGCTCAGGGACTGTGCCCAGGCCCAGAGTTCAGCCCCACCACTGATCCAAAAAGAAAAAAGAAAAGTTGAGTTCCTTTTATTATTTTTGTTTCTGATAGGTATATGAAATAGACTTAAATATAAAAAAAGAGAAATAGTACATGGAGGAGTATACAAACATAAGTACCTCCTGTTAGATTTTTTTATCCCAAGGAAATTGAAATTGAGATTGAACTCAAGACCTTGTATATTCTAGGCAAACACTATACTACTAAGTTACATCCTTATTCCTTCCATTAAGCCTTTACAGAAGTTTTCTAGTAGATTCTTTTGAGGGTATTTCACCTCTTGTGTGTGTATAGGAATGTATGTGTGTTTTTATGTATATACAGATAAATGCTCTATACACAGGTTCTGAGTCTTCTTTTATGTTTTGTGATCTTTCCTATATAATAACCTTATTTTTGCTGGCACTGAGAATGTAAGTCAGTGTATTGGCTTGCTCATTACTTGCTTGTTCAACTCCTACCACTTAAGTCATGCCTCTGCCTGGCTTTTGCTGATTATTTTTGGAAATAGTGTCTTGGATTTTCTGCTTGGGTTAGCTTCAAACTTTGATCCTCCAGATCTCATCTTTCTGAAGAGTTTAAATTTATAGACATGAGCCCTGGTGCCTAGCTTAAGTGAATAGCAGTTTTGTTTTGTTTTTGCCTATATTGGGCTTTGATTTCTGGACATCATGTTTGCTTGCTTGCTTGTTCCACTGGAGTTCTCAGTTGAGCCATGTCTTCAACCCTTTTTACTCTGTGTTTTTAACACAGGATCTCAGGTTTTTACATGGATTGGCCTAGACTGCAGTCCCAACTGCAGTTAGTTGGCTTCACAGCTAACTATAATGACGGGTACACACCACTGTGCCAATTTTTGTTGTTGTTAAGACATGTTGCTTACTTTTTTGCCCAGGCTTTGAACTGCGATGCTCCTGATCTCCAGCTGCTGAGTAGCTGAGATTACATGTGTGAGTCAGGCAGTAGCCTGGCTCCTATTGAAGATACAGTGCCTTGAGAACATGACTTAGTGAGAACCTTAAAATAGGAATATTTGGAGACTTCTGGGACAAGAAGGAAGATCAAATGAATACAGTGATAATTAGCTTCTTTAGGTTAAAATATTGAGGTTGGAAAGTTGGTAGAGCTTTGGAAGAAGTTCATTATATTTAGCATTTATTAAATGTGCAGTCATCTTGTTTATGGAGCTTAAATTCTATTGTTGAATTTTGAAATAAGGACGTTTAAAAGGGGATGATGGTGCTGACTTTGTTTTTCTGAGGCATACTTGTGGTTTTAGACTAAAGTATATACAGAAAGATTCTGGGTCCCCATAGTTTAGAGAGCAGTTTTTGTGACTGACAGTGAATACTGGAAATATACCCTGTGCCCCCAGAATGTGATAGGCATTGTTCCGTGAGTTTTAGCTGTGTTTAAAAGAGTTGGAATATAAGCAGTTCTGAACTCTCTTGGATTAGTTCCCTTTCTGCCATGAGATCTATTACAATGATTGTCTTTAAAGATGAGAACAAAGGAAGTCATTAACTTGTGGTTGATGGAGGGGATTGCTCTTTTAATGACATTGGTCTTCAAGTAAAACATTAAACTTCTGTGGTCCTTTATTTTGTGAGTGTGTGCTAGAATAAGGCAGAAAATGCCATTGCATATTCAGAACTAAATCCTCTGCTTCACCTCTGGCCCCAGGTTCTTCAAAAACATAGCTTTCTAGTTTAATGGCAGGTTTGTTTTTTTGTTTTGCACCCAAGGCAATTAAATGTTGTAGGACTTAGTTATGGTCAGCAGGGGGCACCCATTGCTTGTCTTTTGCTTCAGGGACCTCCCAACAAAAGGAACGGGTGGTGGGGAGAGTGTAAGTTCCTGTTCTAGAATTGCTTCCTCTGAAAATGTCATTAAAACCTTACTACCTTTCAGGGCATCAAATGGGAAAAGTGTCCAGGGTATTGGAACAAAAGCTATCCATGTCTCTAAATGAGGGACCTTAATGAGACTGGTTATGACCCACAGTTTTATTGGAGTTGTTTGTTGGAGAGTTAATGCCCTTCCATTTATCCTAGGTACTTCTGAGCTTTGTCTCCCGCCCCTTCGGTCCCCCTCTTTTGTTTTCTCTTAAACCTTTTGCCTGTAACTTGTCATGTTTTCCTAATTCAAGCCCCTCTTAACCTTTTTTCTTCTCATTCTCTTTGGCATTTTTATTTGTTCCAATTTGACTGTTTCAGTTAGAGCTACAGTCCCCTTGGGAGAAATAAGGGATTTGTAAAACAAGGAAATTGGGGCTTATTGGGCACTCATTAGTTGTGATAAAAATTGAAAGCTGGTATTTAAATTAGGGTTGGACAACTCGTCATTAGTTCAAAGGTAAATTTAAAGTTCCTAGGAAAAAGCAAAATCATTTTTTGGCATCCTTTGAGTGTTTCTCTTTGGTCCAGAATATTAAACTAGATTTCTTTTTCTGATGACTTTTTTCCTCTTCAAATAAAAAAACCTAGTCTTATTTGAACTTTTTCTTCTCAGTAGATGACAGTTCAAGGAACCAGAGTTTTAGTGGACTTCAGATTTCTTTGGATTAAGAGGTTGCAGGGGAAAAAAACAGCAGTGGCAGAGGATATGGATTAGAGGTCCATGACTCAGGCAACTTCTATTACATTTCTAAGGTTTTGATGTAAAATACCAATCTCCTGATTTCTGAAAAATCTTTCTTTTCCAGGGCAGCAGAGAAGAAAGTAGTAAAAATTACATCTGAAATATCACAGACTGAGGTAAGAATTCTGCTCCTTGGTAGAGCAGTGTCAGCATTTCTCTGTCTCTGTGCCTCTGTGTCTGTCTCTTTCTGTTGCGAGTTTTTAAGTCAGTATCTTGCTCTGGAGCCCAGCATGACCTCAAACTAATGGGCCTTCTGTCTCAGCCTCTTGATTGCTGGGATTACAGGCATGTGCTATCATGCCCAGCCATTTCTCTCTCTCTCTCTCTTTTTACCCTTTATTTTATCTGTATGATCATTTCAAAATCTTATTCACAGCAGAAAGTCAGTATTGACAGCTTTTAATGGTGGAATTCTAACTACTCTTTGACACAGAGTGTCAGCTTTGAAATAGTCTTGTTTATAATTCTGTGGTCTTACAGGAACTCTGTTATAAAGTTGTATATAAACCTATGATTAGCGTTTGATAGGATTATGTCTTGAAAAAGTAGCTGTGATAGTGTCTCCTTTAAATTACTACCTGGGCTGGGATTTTGGTTTAGTGGTAAAGTGCTACCTAGCATGCACGAAGCCCTGGGTTTGAGTCCTCAGTACTACATAAACAGAAAAAGCCAGAAATGGCACTGGGGCTCAAGTGACAATAGAATGCTAGCCTTGAGCCTAGAGAAGCTCAGGGACAGTGCCCAGGTGCTGAGTTCAAGCCCCAGGACTGGTTTTAAAAAAAAAAATACTACCTGCTAGCAGATGAGATTGAGATTTCTTTGGATTCTGTCTCAGGATCTCTGAAACCAGCTTCTAGTTGAGGTTTTCTGTTCAGTGTTATACCTTTCAAAGGTGGAAACAATTGAAATTTTAGAATGCCATGAGATGATGCTGCCCCATTTCTAACTGAAAAATTACCATTACAATTAGAACCAAATTATTACTACTATTATTATTATTATTATTTTGCCAGTCTTGGGTCTTGGACTCAGGGCCTGAGCACTGTCCCTGACTTCTTTTTATTTAGAGCTAGCACTCTTCCACTTGAGCCACAGCACCACTTCTGGCCATTTTCTATATATGTGGTGCTGGGGAATCGAACCCAGGGCTTCATATATACGAGGCAAGCACTCTTGACACTAGGCCATATTCCCAGCTCCCAAATTATTTTTAAAATCACTTTTCTTTTTTTTTTTTAAATCACTTTTCAAAGACCAGCCAAATGTAACTTTTATGTTTTGGGTTTTATAGAGTGATGGGTTTTATATTATTCTTCCTTTTTGTTTCTAGAGCATGAATGTGGAGTTTGTGTGTGTATGTGTTTGATTTCTGGAAATAGCTGTTCCATTAAGCTTTAGGATACATACAACTTAATATACTCTATGCCTGTCAGTGTTTTAAGTTTAGATCCTTAAAACTACTGATGTTTGTAAAGTAAACCTTTAACCAACCTTTTTTTTTTTTGGCCAGTCCTGGGCCTTGGACTCAGGGCCTGAGCACTGTCCCTGGCTTCTTCCCGCTCAAGGCTAGCACTCCGCCACTTGAGCCACAGCGCCGCTTCTGGCCGTTTTCTGTATACGTGGTGCTGGGGAATCGAACCTAGGGCCTCGTGTATCCGAGGCAGGCACTCTTGCCACTAGGCTATATCCCCAGCCCCTTTAACCAACCTTTTTATTTTGTACTAATCCTGGGACTTGAGCTCATGGTCTAGGAGTTGCCCCTGAGCATTTGTACTCAGGGCTAATGCTCAACACTTGAGCCACAGATCCACTTTCTGCTTTTTAGTGATTAATTGGAGATAAGAGTCTCATGGACTTTACTGCCTGAACTTGCTTTGAACTGGGATCCTCAGATCTCAGCCTCCTGAGCAGCTAGAATTATAGTCATGAACCAGTGCTGCCTGGCTTCTGACCAACTTTTAAAATCCAGAAACTGAAATTTTTCTTCTTATCTTTCATCTGTCATCACTTAGAGAATGCAGAAGAGAGCTGAACGATTCAATGTACCTGTGAGTTTGGAGAGTAAGAAAGCTGCTCGTGCAGCTAGGTGAGTGTCTCCAGCTTTTTGGACCTCATAGATTTGAAGGCCCAGTGGTATGACTTTTACTTTTAGTTATAAGTGTTGATTTTAATTATAATAATGGCCCAGCTAAAAGGAAATGAACACATTTTAACTCTGTTACAATATCTCTGCTAATTGAATGTAGTATAGATTGGACTTGATTATTGATAAAGTTTTATAATAGGTACGTCAGGAACTGACTGATAAAGATTCCTTTTAGTATCGTCCCTTCACTCTTGGTGAGAAGGAGAGTAAAGTGAACCTCTTTCATAGGGTTGTTAGAATTAGCTAATGATTGCAAAACTTGAGATCACAAGCTAGAAGTGTCATGTACCCTTGACATGGGGACAGACAACCAGGAGTGTGAACAGCTTCCTAAAATTTAGCTTGTTTTTGTTCCTGCAGGTTTGGAATTTCTTCTGTTCCAACAAAAGGTAAGACTACAGAGATTCATCTGAGAAAGTTACTTACGTTCTGTTTTGATTTTTTTTTTAAAGATTTAATTTCTTCAAACTAAGGTAAACATGTTAGCTCTGGAAGTCCTTAAGTGGTTGCAGCATTTGTGTTGCTTTAGGTAAAGGCATATTTAAGATTTCCAAGCAAGTAAGTAAGAGAGGGTTCTGATGTTACAAGAAATAGGAGGAGCTGCCATCATTTGTCTTGGCTTCCCTGGATATGCCCAGAGACTTTTCTACTACTTTTCTTACTTAGTCTATTGTTTAATCAGAATGAAATTACTTTTCTTATCATCATAAAATTAGTGTTATGGGATGGTGTAAGTGGTAAAAGGGAAAAGACTATCTTTTACCTTCATTATTTTACTTCTAAGAACTTACAAGGAAATAATCTTGAATGTGCTTAAAAGATTTATTTTTAGTTATTAATAACTAAAAACAAGGGCTGGGAATATGGCCTAGTGGTAAAGTGCTCGCCTTGTATACATGAAGCCCTGGGTTCGATTCCTCAGCACCACATATATAGAAAAAGCCAAAAGGGGCGCTATGGCTCATGTGGTAGAGTGCTAGACTTGAGCAAAAAGAAGCCAGGGACAGTGCTCGGGCCCTGAGTTCAAGCCCCAGGACTGGCAAAAAAACAAAACAACTAAAAATAATAGAATATACAATAGAGGGGCTAGGAATGTGGCCTGGTGGTAGAGTGCTTGCCTACCATGTGTGAAGCCCTGGGTTCCATTCCTCATGGCTCAAGTGGTAGAGTGCTAGCCTTGAGCAAAAGAAGTTCAACAGTGCCCAGGCCCTGACTTCAAGCCCCAGGACTGGCTAAATAAATAAATATACAGTAGGTGACTGGATAGATAAATCTATGTGTAGTATGGCAGACTGTTTTATGCTAAAAAATAAAATTCTAGCTGGGTGCCAATGACTCATGCCTGAATCCTACCTACAGAGGAAACTGAGCTCTGAGGATCAATTTTTTGTTGTTGTTGGTTATGTGGCTTGAATTCAAGGCATGGGCACTGTCCCTGAGCTTTTCATCCATCGCTAGAGCTTTACCACTTTGAGCTACTTCTGGTTTTCTTGAGGCTAAATTGGAGATGAGAGTCTCATGGGCTTTCCTGCCCTGGCTGGCTTTGAACCACAATCCTCAGATCTCAACCTCCTGAGTAGCTAGGATTATAAGCATGAGTCACCAGTGCCTGGCTAGGATCAAAATAGGAAACCAGACCAGGCAGGAAAGTCCATGAGATTCTGATTGCCAACTAATTAGCAAAATTGGAAGTGAGGGCATAGCTCACGTGTTAGAATGCCAGCCTTGAGCTAAAGGACAGTACCCAGGCACTGAGTTTAATCCCCAGTAACTGGCACAAAAACAAGTAAGTCTTGCTCCTCATGGTCACTCAAATGGTTTTGTTTTTTTTTTTTTTAAACTAATTGAGCAATGCTTCCCAGCCTGGCTTTATGCTGGCTATTTTGGAAAAGGGAGTCTTGTGTATTTTTCCCTAAGCTTCCTTCAAAGCATGATTTTTCAGATCTTATCTTCTTGAATAACTAGAATCACAGGTAGTGCCCCAGAAGCCCAACCTAGGGAGTCTTCTTAATTACACCAACTAAAACATTTTCTAGTATAAAATGCACCTCTAACAGGTATTTGTTGCATAATCAAATAATTACATTAATGACTGCATCTAAACTCAACTTGATGACACACCTTTGACTATATTTTGTCACGCGTGCTTATGATCCTCATGAGTATATTTTGTGTAAGTTTATGTTTGTGGAGTTAAATTTTTTCACAGCTAATATTTTTAAAAATTTAGCTTACATTAACAGTGTAAGGAAATTTCACTATGATATTCTATGCATGTGTACGGGGTACTCTGAGCAATTCCATCCTGTTTATTCAATTCCCATATGCTCCCCGTCTCTCCTTCTTAAACACTGTTTTTGCCCATTTTTAAAGTTATCTTTAATATATTTTACCAAAGGAGTTTTGATTCAATATGGCAGTTTATGAGTACAATGTTCCTTGGTACATCATTCTCCATCTCTTCTAACCCCACTCATTCCTGTAAGTTACCTGGTTTCATTTTGACATATGTACATTGACTATTATGACTGTTTCCACTCTTCTTCTCTTCTTTAATCTTCACCCCTCTCATGGACACCCGCTTTCACAGGGTGCATATTCCAAGTTTCTAGTATTCATTTTGATGAATTGCAACCTAGTTGTTCAAAGATGGTACACCACTGGAATCCTCTTTTGTGTACACCATAAATTAGTCAATTTGTGCGTATCTGATAGGCTTCATTTACTATCTTTGTGTGTGTGCATACATGTGAGTATAACCTACTTAAATCCTCTTTACCCTTCAGTATCCCTTCCTTGAATAAAAACAAAACAAAACAAAAAAACAAGTCTAAACCCAGAGTGGAAGTATATACCTATAATCCCAGTAGTCAGGAGTGGGGCTCAAGTGGTAGAATGATAGCCCTTGAACTCTGGGCCTGTATGCTATCCTTGAGCTTTTGTCCTTAAGGCTAGCACTCTACCACTTGAGCCACAGTTCTAACTGTGGCTTTTTTTGGTCGTTAATGGGAGGTAAGAACTTCATGGACTTGATTGCTCGAGCTGGCTTCAAACTGTGATCCTCAGATTGCAGCCTCCTGAGTAGCTAGGATTACATAGATGAGCTACCAGTGATGACCAGCTGTATGATTAATGTGTGTGTGTGTGTCTGTGTGTCTCCTGGGCTTAAACTCAGCCTGAGCGCCCTGTCCATGAGCTTCTTTTGCACAAGGCTAACACTCTATCACTTAAGCCACAGTGCCACTTCCAGCTTTTTATGCTGTCAGATTACTGACTTTCTTTATGACTTTTAAGAATATTAAATAAAACTCTTATTTGCTTCCTTAGGTCTGTCATCTGACAACAAGACTATGGTATGCAATCTTTTTTTAATTCCTTGTAAAACTAGATCTTAACTCTATACAGTTAATTTTTAAAATGAGAGATTTCCTTGGTTTGGTACCTTTTTTTTGATACATGTCCTGAATAATGATATGTATAGTAATATGTCCTTTGCTTTATGAAAAAAAGTTTTCCCAAACCTAAAAATATAATAACAATAATAATGAAAAAATGATTGAGATACAGAAGAGTTAGGATAATTGCCATTTCTTCACTGTTTTTTTTAGACTTCTTTCGTGCTGCTACTTGTCTCTTTGTTTAGAAGGATAAATAAATGTTGTTAGTTAGAGAACAATCTCTTTGTCTTATGGTACTGGAATTTCAGGCCTTGTCCATTGGCTTTAGGTAATACCTTTACATTTATTTTTATATTTTTTTTTTGCTGCTACTACAAATTTAGGGTTTTTTTTTTTTGCCACTCCTGGGTCTTGAACTCAGAGCCTGAGCACTGTCTCTGGCTTGTTTTTGCTTAAGGCCGGCACTCTACCACTTGAGCCACAGTGCCATTTCTAGCTTTTCCTGTATATGTGGTGCTGAGGGCTCAAACCCAGGGCTTCATGCATTCTAGGCAAGCACTCTACCACTAAGTCATATGCCCAGCTCTGATTCCCCCCCACATCCCCCCTCCCCCCCAGCTAGAGTTTGAAGTTGGTGCTTTATTCTTTCTAGGCTGATACTCTACCACTTGAGCAAACACTTTAAGTCCTTTTTTTTTTTTCTTTTTTTTTTGCTGTCATAGTGCTTGATCTCTGGGCCTTGGGTGCCGTCCCTGATCTCCTTTGCTCAAGGCTAGCACTCTACCATTGAGCCACAGCACCACTTACGGCTTTTTCTGTGATTAATTGGAGGTTAGAGTCTTACAGACTTTACTGCCTTGGCTAGTTTTGAACCATGATCCTCAGATCTCAGCCTCCTGAGTAGCTAGGATTACAGGCATGAACGACCAGTGCCCGGCTCCAGCCCTACTTTTTGGTGATTATTTTGTCTTTTTTTTTTTTTTTTTGGCCAGTCCTGGGCTTTGGACTCAGGGCCTGAGCACTGTCCCTGGCTTCTTTTTGCTCAAGGCTAGCACTCTGCCACTTGAGCCACAGCACCACTTCTGGCCATTTTCTGTATATGTGGTGTTGGGGAATTGAACCTAGGACCTCCTGTATACGAGGCGAGCACTCTTGCCACTAGGCCATATCCCCAGCCCTTGGTGATTTTTTTTTTTTTGGCCAGTCCTGGGCCTTGGACTCAGGGCCTGAGCACTGTCCCTGGCTTCCTTTTTGCTCAAGGCTAGCACTCTGCCACTTGAGCCACAGCGCCACTTCTGGCCATTTTCTGTATACGTGGTGCTGGGGAATCGAACCCAGGGCCTCATGTATACGAGGCAAGCTCTCTTGCCACTAGGCCATATCCCCAGCCCCGCTTGGTGATTATTTTGAAGATGAGATTCAGCAAACTTTTCTGTGCTGGCTGACCTTGAATTGTGATCCTACAGTTCTCAGCCTTCAGAGTAGCTAGAATTACTAGCTAGCTACTTGGTGTTACTAGCAGTTGGTGGTAGTGTCTAATTTTGTTCTTTTTAATTCTAGTACTGGGACTTGAACTCACTTTGCACTCTGGCTTACCTTTTTCTGCTTATAGCTGGTATTTTGCCATTTGGTCCACACCTCCAATCCAGCTTTAATCTTGCAGACTTTTTTTTTTTTTGCCAGTCCTCGGGCTTGGACTCCGGGCCTAAGCACTGTCCCTGGCTTCTTTCTGCTCAAGGCTAGCACTCTATCACCTGAGCCACAGCGCCTCTTCTGGCTTTTCCTATATATGTGGGGCTGAGGAATTGAACTTAGAGCTTCATGTATACAAGGCAAGCACTCTGCCACTAGGCCATATTCCCAGTCCTCTTGCAGACTTTTCTGCCAGACTAATTTTTTTTTTTATGTTATTTTTTTTTCCCAGAGCTGGGGACCGCACTCGGGGCCTTGTGCTCGCCAGGCAGGCACTCTTCCGCTGAATCAGATCCCCAGCCCCTATCTACCAGACTGATTTTAAATTGCAATCCTGAGATCTCAACCTCCTGAGATGCTAAGATTACAGATGTAAGCCACTGGCATCTGGCTGATAACTTCTAATTCTTTTTTTTTTTTTTTTTTGACCAGTCCTGGGCCTTGGACTCAGGGCCTGAGCACCTTTCCTGGCTTCTTCCCGCTCAAGGCTAGCACTCTGCCACCTGAGCCACAGCGCCCCTTCTGGCTGTTTTCCATATATGTGGTGCTGGGGAATCGAACTGAGAGCTTCATGTGTAGGAGGCAAGTACTCTTGCCACTAGGCCATATTCCCAGCCCAACTTCTAATTCTTAACCACAAGAAAATCTGTGGAAGCAGTTTAAAAGTTGTATTTGTACTAAATACAAAATCTGATAGTAAAGAATGTTAAAATAAGAATGGCCTTCTAAGCCATTGTGATCAAGTCAGCATGTTTAGAAAATGGAAACATGCTGTGTTAAAATGTTCAGCTTTATAAAATCCTGCTGAAAGAGTTATTATTTGGTGTTGTAAGTGAAATTCAAATGTTTTGTCAGTGTTGTTATTATTTTTTAAAATGTGTTCTAAACCTATGATAACAACTTTTATACCAAGGCTCCCACAAGAAAGGGTAGAGAACCAGGTTGGATAGTGGCAGTATATTTGTCTTCTCAAGATTACAAGTGCTGAGTGGTAGGTTGTTCGTCTTTGCATGAAGATAGAGTTAACTATTTTCAGAAGCTGTGTTTAAAAATGGGATTGGGCTATGAATGATGGAGTTGTTTGGAGGTAATATTTTATATATTTGGTTGCTTTTTCAAGCCATGTTTGGCCTACTTTGATCTTAGCTGCCTTTGACAAATAGAGATTGGACTAAAACCTTCATGCATTCCAGAAGAGGCTTTTTAGTAATCATTGGAGTGCATAGGTGCTACTTTAGTTCCCAAGTTTGTCATAATATGGTGTCTTTGATGTTACAGGTTATAGGGTTGTTTGTTTTTTTCCAGGCAGTGTCCCAGGCTGGCCTGGGAATGACTATGTAGCCCCACATTGGCATCAAACTCAGATCTCCTGCCTCACCCCACCCAAGTACAGGGATTACAAGTGTGTACTACCACACTGTTTTGATGCTTTAAGCTTTTCTGAATTCTTAGCTTTTTACCATAGTTTCTGCCTTCTTTTCTTTTTTTCTTTTTAAAAGTATCCCTATATTTTTGTAGGTTAACCTGGATAAGCTAAAGGAAAGAGCACAAAGATTTGGTTTGAATGTCTCTTCAATCTCTAGAAAGGTAATGTAGATTGGATGTAAGTGCTGTTTTCACAATATTAAATCATCTTGGCAGGTTTATACAGATTGAGGACTCTTGTGAGAATGTAGCTGTCTTCTAAGAATGTATTATTATTAACATTTGTTGCTCGTGGGATTTGAACTCGAGGCCCCAGTGTTGCCCCTGAGCTCTTTGCTCAAGGCTAGCTTTCCTACTACTTTGACCCACAGCTTCACTTCCAGTTTTTGAGTTGTTAATTAGAGATAAAAGTCTCATGGGCTTTTCTGCCCTGGTTGGTTTGGGACTGGTTTTGAACAGCAATCCTCAGATTTCAGCCTCCTGAGTAGCTAGGATTACAGGCATGAGCCACCAGTGCCCAGCTTAAGTATTGTTTTGACTGATTAAGTCATCTGCTTGTCTCTTTTGTTTTGGAATTACAGTTGGAACATATTACAAATTTGTGGAAACAGTCTTTGCTATTCTTCCTAAGCTGACCTTTTTTTTTGTCGGTCATGAGGCTTGAACTCGGCTTGGACACTGTCCCTGAGATCTTCAGCTCAAGGCTAGTGCTCTACCACTTGAGCCACAGTGCCACTTCCTGCTTTTCCTGTTTTGTGGCACTGAAGAATCAAACCCTGGGCTTAATGCATGCTAGGCAAGCCTTCTATCACTAAGCCACATTCCCATCCCCCTAGGCTGACTTTTGAATAACTGCTTATATATTATAGTTTTCAGCTGTACTAGAATAGCAAATACATTAGGCATGACATAGAAACTTAAAGAAATCTGGCTTCCCACACCCCATCATCTTCTTCCTTTCCCCTGCCCAATAAAAGTCTGTCTATTCATGTTTGTAGCTCAGCTCTCAGTGAATAGGATCCTGTTGGTTTAGGATAATGGGAAGTGACAAGGCAAAGAATGGCTCTGGCATTTATAGACATTTTTTACACAAGCGGCTGTAAATTGTCTCATCCAATTCTTTGGACTATTTGAAGATAGAATGGCATCCCTATTCTCCTATAAGCCATATGGTGACTATGGACTAAGAAACCTCTTACCCCCTGAAACAAAACCAAACCTAGAAAAATAAGATCTGCCTCGTTGGTTCTGATTGATTACCAGCTTGTTTTTCAGTCTTGTGCTTGACTGGTTATTTTTTTTCCTGTCAGTTTTCTGTGTCTTCTAAGAGAAGTAGTGTTTGGGTCAGTCGTATTGGTAAAGGACAGGACTTGGTCTGCCACATAATAAACTCACCTTTGAAAGGAGAGTTGTATAGAGGAAATCAAGATGGCAAGCTAGTACAGTTGATTTGTAATGGCCAAAAGACATTATTTTTGGTAAAAACAACAACCACCAAAAAATAAAACAAAATAAAATGAAAATCCCCCAAAAGCTTCTCATAATTGTCTACCTGTGCTGGCTTCCATCCACAATGCTCAGATCTCAACCTCTCCTGAATAATTTGTGATTGTAGATGTGGACCACTGTTGTTTTTTTTTTTTTTAATAATAAAATAAAACAATGCTGGGCGCTGGTGGCCTGCTGTAATCCTAGCTACTCAGGGTGCTGAGATTTGATGATCATGGTGTAATGCCAGCTCAGGCAGAAAAGTCTGTTAGAAGCTAGGGCTGGTGGCTTACGCCTATAATCCTAGCTGCTAACAAGCCTGAGATCTGAGGATCAAGTTTCAAAGACAGCCCAGGCAGGAAAATCTGAGACTGTTATCTCCAATTAACTAGCCAGAAACAGATGGAAATGGAGGTGTGGCTCAAGTGATAGAGCATTAGCCTTGAGCACAAAAGCTAAAGGAGAGTGCCAAAAAAGAGAAAAGTCCAGTATACTCTTTTCTTTTTTGTGGGTCATGGGGCTCGAACTCTGGGTTCTGGCTACTGTCCTTGAGCACTTCAGCTCAAGGCTAGAGCTGTACCACTTTTGAGTCACAGTGCCACTTCCAGTTTTCTGGTGATAAGAGTCTCACATATTCTCCTGCCTGGGCTTTGAATCTTGATCCTCAGATCTCAGCCTGAGAAGCTAGGATTACAGGCACGAGCCATTGGCACTTGGCTCCAATATACTCTTATTTCCAATTAACCAATAAAAAGCTGGAACTGGAGGTGTGACCCAACTGGTGGAATGACTGAGTGAAAAGGCCAAGTGAGTGCATGAGGCCTTGAGTTTAAGCCCCAGTACCTGCACCAAGAAAAAAAAAAAGCCAAACCCAGGTTTACAGAGCACTGGAGTATGGGTGAGGCTCTTCTTTCTAGGAATATACTAAGCATTTGTTACTGATTATATTGATTGGTGTTAGAAGATAGAACCATACTGTATCCCCCCCCCCCTTTTTTTTTTTTTTTTTTTTTGCTTTTGCTCTAGTAAAATATTACCAGGGTTTCTTTACATTTGTGCCTCCTTATATAGGTAACTTCTACTAATTAGTTATTGTAGGAGTGGTCTATCTGTGTGCTGGAGATGGAACCTAGGGTTTTGCACATGCTTACATCTCCATTTCTAGAATATTCTTGAATAGGTGTAGCAGTTACTTTCATGGCCTTTTTGTAATATATCTTTGCTACTTATTAGTAGTTGGAGATGAACTACTTCAGAGCAAGAGAGCTAATAGGCCTTCTTTGTTTTTGAAGAGATTGCCTCTGAAATTTGTTGAAATAACAAAGAAGCTGGGACAGAGTCGATTCCAAGTACAAGAGAGTACCAGTGTCATGCAAATTTCACTGTGGCTAACAGATTGCAGTTTGGTCTCAGTTCATGGAATATGTTTGACTTTATGTTGATTCTCTCTTGCCATCCAAAATAAAGGAAGATGCAACTGTTCTGTTCTATCAGTCCTAGGTTTTGGTGTTAAGCCATTGGAATATGAACAGAAGAAGACGTTTTCACTGTGGATTTAGGAGTTAGTCCATCCTTCTTAGAGGGTCTATAATTTTAAAATTTGTCAGTTTACAAACTGTGGGGTCATGTATACAACATTGTCAGTAGGAAACTGAATCTTAGGACTGTAAGCTGTGATGAGGAATTTGGTAGATTAGTTTCAAAGGGGATAGTGGTAAAAGAATTAAGTTCTATGACAAGCTGAAAAGAGTAACCTAAACATTTTTATTATTTTTATTGGAAGTGGGGCTTGAACTCAGTGCCTGGCTACTGTCCCTGGGCTCAAGGCTAGCATGCTACTGCTTTGAGCCATAGCACCACTTTTGTTTTTTCTGGTGGTTAACTGGAGATAAGAGTCTTATGGACTTTCCTGCTGGGACTGGTTTTGAACCATGATCCTCAGATCTCAGCCTCCGGAGTAGCTAAGATTACAGACATGAGCCACCATCACTCAGCCTATAGATTATTTTTAGCTAATTTCCACTATAGCTATTTTCTGCTAAAAAGTAACCTGTAGATTAACTATTGGCTATTAAAATATTTCCAAATGTCTTTAGGAAGCAGTGCTTGAGTGTAAAACTTAAATCTTTGATTTCCCTTACTTCCTGGGGTTGGAATCAAGGAATAAAAATGCTGCTTATATACAGTGGTTCATTTTAATAGGTTTGTGTATGTTGTGTGCACGCGTGTGCTAGTCACGGGGTTTCAACTGTGGGCCTTGTGCTCACACTTAGCCTTTTTTGATTATAGCTGGATATTCTTTTTTGTTTCTGTTGGTCATGGGTCTTGAACTAAGGGCCTGCTTGGGTGCTATCCTGGAGCACTTACCTACCACTTTGAGCTACAGCTCTACTTCTATGTTTTTTGGCAGTTAATTGGAAGTAAGAGTTTCATGGACTTTCCGCCTGGGCCTGCTTCAAACCATGAGCCTCAGATCTCGGCCTCCTGAGTGGGTAGAATTGTAGATGTGAGCCACTGGCTCTGGGTTTAAATGCATTTTTGACTTAATCTTTTTATCTTTTGACTGGTTTATTGGGTATAATCTCATCATAAATTGAAAACCATCTGTATATAGTTGAAGTAGTAAATGAAGGTGAGTGGATAAATAAACCTAAGTGAGTTTCCAGAATAGGTGTCATTTCTCAGAACATTTAAAGCTCAACAAACAACAACAAAAAAATTTTCCCCCAGTACTAGGACTTGAACTCTAATTAACCTTTTCCATTCATGGCTGGCACTCTACCACTTGAGCTATGACTCAACTTCTGGCTTTTTGGTGGTTGAGGCAAGCGCTTTATCACTAGTCATATTCCCAGCCCCTTTTTGGTGGCTGATTGGAGATAAGAGGGTTACATATTTTTCTGCCCAGGCAGGCTCTAAACCTCCATTTTCAAATCTCAGACTCTTGGGCAGGGAATGTGGCTTAGCGGTAGAGTGCTTGCCTAGCACGTGTGAAGCCCTGGGTTCGATTCCTCAGTACCACATACACAGAAAAAGCCAGAAGTGGCGCTGTAGCTCAAGTGGTGGTAGAGTGCTAGCCTTGAGCATAAAGAAGCCAAGGACAGTGCTCAGGCCCTGAGTCCAAGCCCCAGGACTGGCAAAAAATCAAAACAACAGCAAAAAATCTCAGCCTCTTGATTAAGAGGTGTGAGCCATCAGTGCCTGGTCATGGCTCAACAAAAATGTAACCTAGTTTTAGTATTCCTCCTAATTTACAATACTTTGAAAGTAAGTAATTGATGTTTTCAAGAAAAGACGCATTGTATAATCATGTATCTGGTTTTGTTTTGTTTTTTCCCCATCTTTTTCTCCTCTACTGCCCCAACGGAACAAATCTTGAGGGAGTGGTGAAAGAGCTGTTTAAAGAGGAGACAAAAGGAGAAACTCTGCCCTTAGTTTATCCAGTCATCTGGTTCTTCATTTGTCTCTGCTGAGGAACAGAACTTGTCTTTTGTCTGTAACACAAATACATCTTCACCTCCTTCCCTTTCCATCCCCCCACAAAAACTTCTCATTCCCTTTTATTATGGTTCCAATCAATGATGTCATTATGTGTGCCATTCAACTGCTGTCAAACCACTTGGATATAGGAATTTGGAAGAGCAAAGGGGCAGAATGGAATTTTTCTCTCTTCTACACAGGGCTCTTAAAAATGTATTCTTATTTGAACTAGAGAAACAGGAGTGGTGTTTTTCTTTGCTTAGCTTTTTCCTTCTGCCTTCCCACTGTGCCCTAAACTTTAGACATACTTTTTTCACCTAGGAAAATTATGAAGGAAGAGAAAACAACAACAAATGTTAAGGATATAAATCTAACACTTTCACAGGAAAAGTTTTTTTTTTTTGCTTATGCCAGTCCTGTGGCGTGGGAGTCAGGGCCTGGGCACTGTCTCTGAGCAGTTTTGCTCAAGGCTAGGGCTCTACCACTTGAGCTACAGCTCCACCTCTGTTTTTTTTGCTTTTTGGTGGTTAATTGGATTTGAGAATCTCCCAGACTTTCTTGCCTGGGCTGGTTTCAAACTGCTATCAGATCTCAGTCTCTTGAGTAGCTACAATTATAGGCATGAGCCACCAGTGCTTGGCAAAAAGCTTTTAAATTTGAGAAGGTAACATTTTGGATACTATATCAGTGTTACTGGCTAGTCCCTTGCCCTGTTTACATAGACTAGATATTTGGGAAGTTTCTGGTAGAAGGTTGGACTTTTTCTAAAGGATGTGGCTGAGACCACTAAGGTCTTTTGTAGTAAACAAAACTTTCTGTGTAGTACTCTACTCTGTCTTTGCATTCCTTCCTTCCTCTGATGTGTCAAAACTGATGACTTTGGGCCCCCCCCCCAAAAAAATTATGTCTTTCTTGTCTCCCCAAAGTTAACACAGCCTGAAAAAGGAAGGGATTCTGTTGAGTCTGTTTTACTTTAAATGCCTTCACTAATTTTTGCAAGTCTAATTCTTAGGGTAGGATTGTTCCCTGAGTGACTTTTCTATTGAGGTGGAATCTTGTGATCTGGAACTTTGACTGCAATACTCAAATCTCAGCCTTCTTGTAGTTGGAATGAAAGGCCACCCTGTTGGTTGAGAAGAGGTCATAACCTGTATACCTGGAACTTCACTAGATCTCAGCCTCCTAAGTAGTTGTGATTACAGGTGTGAGCCACTCTTGACACCTGGCTGGCTTTCTTCCCTTCTTTCCATTTTCTCTTTCTTTTCTTGCTCTCTTTTTTGTAGTTTGTACAAAGGGGTTTCAGTTCCGTTTATGAAAGTATGCATACAATGTATCTTGAGACACCTGGCTTAAGTTATGCCACAACCGGGGCTAGAGTCATAGCTTAAATGGTACAGCACCTGCCTAGCAAGTAGGAAACTGAATTCAAACGGCAGTATTACCAAAAAGAAATAATCATCTTAAATGCTATTTGCAGTATATAAGTAAATTATTTTTAATTTTTTTATCTAGTTTCTTATTTAATTATAGATATAACATTGAGGTAACCAGTAGGTAGCTAGCTATGCATTTCTTTCTTTCTTTTTTTTTTTTTTTTTTTGCCAGTCCTGGGCCTTGGACTCAGGGCCTGAGCACTGTCCCTGGCTTCTTTTTGCTCAAGGCTAGCACTCTGCCACTTGAGCCACAGCGCCACTTCTGGCCATTTTCTGTATATGTGGTGCTGGGGAATCGAACCCAGGGCCTCATGTATACAAGGCAAGCTCTCTTGCCACTAGGCCATATCCCCAGCCCCTAGCTATGCATTTCTAAGTGGAATAATGTCTATTTACTCTCAGGTACTCCCTAACTGGTGAAATGTGAGCTAACTATATGAATCTAAGTATAGCCATCCTTAGAAATCTTCATGGGAAGGGGAAAGTGATGGTTGGGAAGTTATTTGATTTTGAAGGGAAATAGGGTGTGTATTGGGGATTTTGCTTGTTTTGTTATAGTGAAATGAGCTGGTGATGATATGTTTGTATACTGGGGTTTGAACACAAATCCACTTACTGGGCAGGCACTCTACCACTTGAATCACACTTCTAGTTCTTGATTTTTTTTATTTAATTACTTTTTTTGTGCCAGTCTTGGGGTTTGAACTCAGGGCCTGGGAGCATCCCTGAACTTTTTTGCTCAAAGCTAGCACTCTCCCACTTGAGCCACAGCTCCACTTCAGGGTTTTTGATAGTTGATTGGAGAGCCTCATGGACTTTTCTGCTTGGGCTGACCTTGAACTGAGATCCTCAGATCTCAGCCTTCTGAGTAATTGGGATTACAGGCATGAGCCACCAGTGCCTGGCTCAATAATTTTTTGGAATTTAAAGCCTTCTCATGTTGTAAGAACTGTAGTAGTTTAGGAATACTTAAGATATATTTTAATAATTGAGCTCCTAACACTTGAGTAATAACTTGTTTGTGATGGCATTGATAAAGTTAACAGTTTATACATATGGGCTCAATTCAAATAAGATTTAATAGTTACATGGACTTTTCTGTGTACTCACCACAATAGTATAATTGCTCTTCTTGCCCGAAAAATGATGGTATGGATATTCATAGACTACTGAAGGTGCTTGCCTAGGCAACAGTTACTCTCTTGATCAATCACTTGGTCCATGTCCTCAGCCATGTGTGTGTGTTGGTGCTGGGGCTTAAACTCTGAGCCTCTGCTTTCAGCTTCATTGCTCACAGATGGTGCTCTCTATTACTTGAGCCAATATCCAATTCTGGCTTTTTGCTAATCAAAGACAAAGTATCTCAGATCTGTTTGCCCCTGTCCATAGTGGGGCTTGAACTTTGGGCCTGGGCAATGTCTCTGAGCTCTTCAGCTCAAGGCTAATGTTCTGCCATTTGAGCCATAGCACCACTTCTGGTTTTCTGGTGGTTAATTAGAAATAAGAGTCTTACAGACTTTCCTGCCTGGGCTGGCTTTGAACTGCAACCCTCAGATCTCAGCCTCCTGAGTAGCTAGGATTGCAGGCATTTGCTACCTGTGCTGGCTTCCTGCTGGCTTTCAATCATGGTCATTAGAGCTCAGCCTTCTAAGTAGCAAAATTATAGGCACGAGCCACCTTGTGTCTAGTACCCCCAACCCTTTTTGCTTGTTATTTTTCAAATAAGGTCTCCTTTTTAATTTAGGCCTGACTGAACTATAGTCCTCTTATTTATTCTTTTCCTTTAGTTAGAATAGCAATTTTGAATCAGGAGCCACCACACCCCAACTTTATTGATTGAAATGGAGTCTTGGTTGAAATGGAGTATTTTTAACTTGATAATCTCTAGAAGACTCTAGAAGGTGAGGAGGGTATGGTTCACAACTGTATTGCAAGCTGTTTGGGAAGCTGAGATTTGGAGGATCATTTTTTGAAGTCAGCCCAGACAGAAAAGTCCAACAAAAGAATTCCTCTTCAAAAGAATTAGCAAAAAGCAATGCCGAGGGCTGGGGATATAGCCTAGTGGCAAGAGTGCCTGCCTCGGATACACGAGGCCCTAGGTTCGATTCCCCAGCACCACATATACAGAAAACGGCCAGAAGTGGCGCTGTGGCTCAAGTGGCAGAGTGCTAGCCTTGAGCGGGAAGAAGCCAGGGACAGTGCTCAGGCCCTGAGTCCAAGGCCCAGGACTGGCCAAAAAAAAAAAAAAAAAAAAGCAATGCCGAAAGTGTGACTCAACTGATAGAGTGCCAGCAGAAAGCATGCAAGCTTAGTAAGTGTGAGACCCTGAACTCAGAGCATGGTAGAAGATAAGAACCTAGAAGTTAACTCCAGGGGCTGGGGATATGGCCTAGTGGCAAGAGTGCTTGCCTCGTATACATGAGGCCCTGGGTTCAATTCCCCAGCACCACATATGCAGAAAATGGCCAGAAGTGGCGCTGTGGCTCAAGTGGCAGAGTGCTAGCCTTGAGCAAGAAGAAGCCAGGGACAGTGCTCAGGCCCTGAGACCAAGCCCCAGGACTGCCCAAAAAAAAAAAAGAAAAGAAAAGAAGTTAACTCCTTTCTTCTTCCCTTTTCTATGCTACTGTCTTTTCCCACTTTAAAAAAATATAGAGAGGGCTGGGAATATGGCCTAGTGGCAAGAGTGCTTGCCTCGTATATATGAACCCCTGGGTTTGATTCCCCAGCACCACATACATAGAAAACGGCCAGAAGTGGTGCTGTGGCTCAAGTGGCAGAGCGCTATCCTTGAGCATAAAGAAGCCAGGGATAGTGCTCAGGTCCCGAGTCCAAGCCCCGGGATTGGCAACAAAACAACAACAAAAACAATGGAGGGTTGGAGATAGGGCTCACTTGGTACAGTGCCAACCAATGAGTAAAGCTTCAGATACCAAGTTCGAGTCCTGGTCTGAGACAATAAATATATGCATATATACATGTATAAGTTCCAGGCAGATCCTTAGGACAGAAATAGAAATGCATTTGCAGTATTGATTGTACATCTGAAGTATATATCTGATTTTTGCTTTTTAATTCTTTTTTTTTGGCCAGTCCTGGGCCTTGGACTCAGGGCCTGAGCACCTTCCCTGGCTTCTTCCCACTCAAGGTTAGCACTCTGCCACCTGAGCCACAGCGCCCCTTCTGGCCGTTTTCCATATGTGTGGTGCTGGGGAATGGAACCGAGAGCTTCATGTGTAGGAGGCAGGCACTCTTGCCACTAGGCCATATTCCCAGCCTGCTTTTTAATTCTTAACAGTGGAGATGTGGCTTTTTTATGTATTAATTTCTCATAATACAGAGATACATTCTTGAGATTATATTTGAAACTCGTGGTGTAGACTTTTAGACAGCAACTTAGTGAGTCTGGGCACCAGTGGCTCATGCTGGTTATCTTAGTTATTCAGGACACTAAAATCTGAAGATCATGGTTTGAAGCCAGCCTGGGTGGGAAAATTGGAAGTGGAGCTGTGGCTCAAATGGTAGAGCACTATCCTTGAGTGATAAAGCTCAGGGACAGTTCCCTGGCAAAGAAAGAAAGAGAGTGGGAGGGAATGAGAAGGAAAAGGAGAGAGAGCGCAATGAATTTTGGGATATAAAGTAGAGGCAGTTGTAGAATTTTTGTTCTCATGCCCTGTTTAGGTATTTGCTTGTTGAGGAGAATGTACAATTATAAGGTGAGTACCCTTGAAGGATGGGCGATATCCTCAGTGCTATAGAAGAATAAGCAAAATATGTGAGCGTTATGACAAATCCAATTTCCCCTTTTTACTTTATTGATGTTTCTTTTTCTCTTACCAATTTGATAGGGCAAAATATGCTTTTTTTGTGCTTGATCCTAGCCACCTCCCTATTTTGCTCCTGTATACCTGAAGTGTGTTCTGATGTTTTATGGTTGGTTTATTTAAGGGTCTACATATGTAGCCCAGGCTCTTTTCTCTGCCTCCAGGGTGCTGAGATTACAGCCATGTTACCACCATACTAGGCTGGGGGGATGGGTGTGTATGTGTCAGCTGTGGGACTTGAACTCAGGGCCTGGGTGCTGTCTCTGAGCTCTTCAGCTCAAGGCTAGTGCTCTACCACTTTGAGCCACACTGTCACAGTTTTCTGGTAGTTAATTAGAGATAAGAGTCTCATGGGCTTTCTTGTGCAGACTGGCTTTGAACTGCAATTCTCTTATCTCAGCCTCTTGAGTAGTTATGAATACAAGCATAAGCCACCAGTGTCCAGCTTTTATTTTTTGCCAGTCCTGGGGCTTTAACTCGAAGCCTGTGAGCACTGTCCCTGAGCCTCTTTGTGCTCACAGCTGGCGCTCTACCATTTGAGCTATCGCTCCATTTCCGGATTTTTTTTTTACCCTCCTGAGTAGTATATTAGAGTTAAGAGTCTCATAGACTTTTCTGCCTGGGCTGGCTTTGAACCACAATCCTTAGATCTTATCCTCCTGAGTAGGATTACAGGCCATTGGCCTATATTGTTTCGTGTAGTCTAGTAGCTGGGATTATAGGCATGAGCCACTGTACACAGCATAGCCCAGGGATTAAGCCTTTCATATTATGTTTTTCCTTGTATTGAACTAAGATCGTGCTGCTATATTTGTGAAAAAGGTTTTCTGTTGGTTGGTTTTGTTGTATTTGTTGTCTTGCAATGCTGGGGGTTGAACCCAGGACCTTGTGGCGAGGCAAGCAGTCTACCACTGAGCTCATTCTCAGGCTCTTTATTTGAACTAGGAAAGTAAAAAGATAGTTGTGCTACATGCAACACCCTTTATGATTCTCTCATGGCTTTCTTTTTTGTTGTTTGTGGGGCTTGAACTCAGGGGCTGGACACTATCCCTGGCTCCTTTTGCTCAAGTGTAGCACTCTACCACTTGAGCCACAGCACCACTTCTGGCCTTTTCTTTTTATGTGGTATTGAGGAATCGAACCCAGGGCTTCATGCATTCTAGTAGGCAAGCACTCTACCACTAAGCTACAATCCCAGCCCTCATAGTTTTCTTATCTGTAAGAAGCATGAACTTTTTTGGAAGATCCCTAGTGTTTGTTGAGGAAAGTAAAGTCTAATAGCTTTATTTGGACTTGATGAAAAATTGTTTTTGAAATTTTCATCTGTATTTTATCAGAGATATGTGTAGCACTTAAACAAGGATTGCCAGAGGGCAATATATTTTAATATATATATATATATATAGTTTTTATTAAGGTATTGTACACAAGAGTTACCTATTTCACAACTCAGGTAATGTGCACATTTCTCATTTGGACAACGTCACCCCTTCCCTCAGTTTTCCCCTCACATCCCTGCCTACAGTGTGGCTTCCCTTTTGACATTTACATTTATTCAGTTGGGGTAGAGCCAAGAATCACCTTCATTTTTTAAATATGCCAGATGACAAGACTTTTCCCGGTACTTATTCTAAATTTCTGAATATTCAGGTAACTGTCTTTGCTTCATTCTTTGTCCCAGATAAGACTTAACCTCCCTTCGTAAGTTTTAGTTTCCCTCTACTGACTTCTTGACATTTCTACCAAACTCTGTATCACTTTTCCTTAAAAGCATCAGCTTCCTGGCTTTTAAGGGAGGGAGGTGGGGACTTTTAATAGAAACTTGATTTCTGGAGGTCTCAAATGTGAAGCCTTCATTTCCTCCACCTGCTTAGCTTTGCTGCTTTGCTTTGCTTTGTCCTACAATCAGCTAGAGCAAGACCTAGTCAGCCTCCTCTGGCAATGAAGAGGATGGGGACTGGGGAAAGAGCTTGATTTGTATGTGAGAAAGAAAAAGTGATAGGAGCTGGTGAGTCAGAAGAGTGCTTCTGAGCTGACCGTGATTTTGAGCTTCAAAGTCTGTGAAGATAGGAGATAACAATTCTTAAGTGGTCTTAAATTCTAGTAGTCTTACCAGGTGCTAGTTGCTTATGACTGTAATTCTATCTACTCAGGAGGCTGAGATCTGAAGATCCTAGTTTGAAACCAGCCCAGACAAGAAAGATTGTGACACAATGGAATTTTGCTTATCCATTAGAAAGAATAAGATTATGTCATTTGCAGGGTAATGGATGGACTAGAACAAATCATGCTAAGTGAGGTTAAGCCAAGCTCAGAGAGACAAATGGTGCGTGCTTTCTCTCACAGTGGAAGTTAAATCTAAAATAAAACGATAATATAACCCATACAGGACTTTCTAGGCATTCACACACAAGCTGTCAGACTAAAGGAGAGGATATCCTAAGGGGAGGAACCCAAAGGTGTAACTTCTCTGTACACTTAAAATATTATTTGTTGTAACAAATTCCAGGAAATGGGAACAAAGTGGTAGTGGTAATTGTTTTTGCTTAAAGTCTGCAAAGCCTGGCATGATGGCTCAAGCCTGTAATCCTAGCTACTTGGGAGGCAGAAATCTGAGGATCATAGTTCAAAGCCAGCTGGGGCAGGAAAGTCTAGGAGACTCTTATCTCTAACTGCCACAAAAGCTGGAAGTGGAACTGTGGCTCAAGTGGTAGAGCACAAAAACTCAAGGACAGTGCCCCGGCCCCTGAAAGTTGGTTCTGGTCTCACAGTTGGAGAGTGCTAAGAGTAGGAAAAATGGTTATATTGAGGAAGTTAGTATATGTTTGTGAGTAGAGTATCTCTTTACCATGTATTTCTTAAGGTGCATTCTCTGCTAGTCTAGTCTTTCACCTTTAGTCTTCCTAAACTATATGCATTAACTTTATTACTGCTCTATATTCAGTGATCTGATTGGTATGAAGGCTTAGAAATAAATAAGTTCAGATAGGTTTCAGAAATGGGCCAAGAGATGACAGCTATGTATTCCAGCATTGAAGTGTTTCTGAGGAAAGGCCATCAGTTGTCATTTATCTTATGAGTATGAAATTAGAAGCTCACTTACCCTGGAGTGTTTCATAACCTTTAACTCTGGAAAGTCAAAGCCATGTTGTCCTTAATCTATCATCAACAGAACCCTTAGGCTCTGCTTTTCATCCTGCCATCAGTCAGTCACATGGCAGTGGGATTCAGGAAAGTAATTATAAGGCTCCCCTTTTCCTTTTTCCTCACTACAGTTCCCTTGGAAAATTACATTGGTCTGAGAACTGCTAATATCTTAGGGTAGTGATTCCTTTACAATAACAGAAGTTACCTGTTACTTTTGCAAAATTTATAGCCATTTTGGGTTGGGAGTTGCTCAATGGTAGAACACTTGTATCATATGTGCAAGGCCCTAGTTTCGATCCCAGTAATGGGGGAAAAATTGACCAGCTTAGTTCCCTGTCTTTTTTCATCACTCCAGGGAAAGACTTCTAGGGAAAAATGAGTCGCCATACTTGAACTTCTCTGAAATAGTCCTTTCTACTTGTAAAGATATATCAGACTGCATTTCTGGATTTGAATTTGTCCTCACACATATAAGGGATAAGGGATGAATGTGTTCTTAGTACAATCAGAAACAATACTGGGCTTGGTTAATTCTTTGTCCCCTTCTGAGAATAGTAAGGAGATTTCTTGGATCCAGTGAATACCTAGCTTTGTGTTCTTGAGAATTTTTGAGTTCAATTTTTCTAAATTTGCCTGGGTTATACTCTAGGACACTGTTTTGTTTTCTCCAGTTTATTTTTGATCTAGAGTGGCACTGGTAATAAGATTGAAGAGAGCTAATGCTTTGAAAAGACAGCCCATGGGGGTGCTAATTGCATCAAAGTGTGGACTCTTTTTGGCAGAGCAAATAGCCCTTGGCTAGGCTAGGATCAGTGTTTTTTATTGTATGCAGAATAAAGGTTAGTGGGTTTAGGGAAATGTCCTCTTGAATTTGAATCTTAAGGCAAAAGTTAGAGCTCTAATCTGTATAGAGATATCAATAGTATTCTGAGATGAAAGGCAATCAATTTAAAGATATGTATGATATTCAGCTGCCAGTTGTTGCAGCTGGTTTTCCATTTGGGACTTAATACACTGGCTACAGAGTGCATGCTATTGAAACCATTGCCAAAAAGCCCTTAGTTTAAAGTTTCTAATTATAACCTTGTACCTCTTGTATTCCTTCTCAGGTCATTGAGGTATTTTTAAATGATTCTATTATGTTTGGCCTGGAGTAAGTTCTTAAGGGACTAGCAGCAGTCCTTTAACCAATTACACTTTGAATCTTGTTTTCTAAGCAACTTCTGTGGCTCTAATTTGATCATCTTCTTTGTATCGTATAGTTCTTCCCCATCTCAATACCTCCTCCTTCTTTTCTCTCTTTCTCCTCTCACCCCCAGGGTGGGTTAAATTGAGCCCAGTATCTCCAGTAACAGTTATTATTATTATTATTATTGCCAGTCCTGGGGCTTGGACTCAGGGCCTGAGCACTGTCCCTGGCTTCTTTTTGCTCAAGGCTAACAGTCTTACCTCTTGAGCCACAACGCCATTTTTGGCTTTTTCTATTTATGTGGTGCTGAGGAATGGAACCTGGCACTTCATGCATGCTAGGCAAGCACTCTACCTCTAAGCCAAATTCCCAGCCCTAGGTAACAGTTACTATGCCACACAACATTAAATTTTATTTTGAGACAAAGTCTTGGAAGCAGGTTAACCTTGAACTCACACTTCCAACCTCAGCCTTCCAAGTAGCTGGGATGAAATGTATTTGCCATTACACTTGAATGGGCTTCCCTTTTCTAAGAGAAACATTTTCAGAATCATTTGTCAGCAATAAACCATACATAGCCGGGCACTGTGCCTATAATCCAAGCTACTGAGATCTGAGAATGATGTTTAGAAGCTACGTTTGACAGGAAAGTCCATGACACTCATCTCCAATTAAACAATCAGAAGCCCAAAGTGAATGTGTGCTTCAAGTAGTAGAGTGCCAACCTTGGTACCAGAAGGAAGGAAGGTGCATGCCACACATTTGGCTCCAGACATACAGCAGTAAAAGAAATACAGTTATACTGCTTACAGTGATTCACAGAGTTCACAAGGTAAATGCTCTCAAGTTGCATGAAAGTATAGCTGTGTATTTTTAACTGTATTGGGTTTGAGAACCAGAAAGAACATTTCTCCATGAGTCTTTACTGTAACTCAGTGGTGAATTTATTCATAAACCTTGTGTGATTAAGGCTCTTTCTTATTAATTTCTGTATTTTCAGTGACCAAAATATAGTGCCTGATCCAAAGGAGACATTCGGTTGTTGGTGTGAATAAATTATTGAATGAGTTTTATAGTTGGCAGTGTTCTTGAAAATGATTTATGCCAGGTGTGGGATGATTGTCTAAATAATCCCAGCCTCCAGAGGCCGAGGAAGGATATTCTTGAATGTGAAGCTAACCTGGGTTACATAAGACACCAGGTGGTACAGAGTACTTGCTTAGCATAGTAAGACCCTGGATTCCATCCTTGACACTATGAATGAATGAATATGCTAGTGAAAATAATTCCTCAATTCCTTTTTTTTTTTGGCCAGTCCTGGGCCTTGAACTCAGGGCCTGAGTACTGTCCCTGGCTTCCTTTTGCTCAAGGCTAGCACTCTGCCACTTGAGCCACAGCACCACTCTGGCCGTTTTCTGTATATGTGGTGCTGGGGAATTGAACCCAGGGCCTCATGTATACGAGGCAAGCTCTCTTGCCACTAGGCCATATCCCCAGCCCCCTCAATTCCTTTAGAACTATATAAGTAAAGGTAAAATCCTTGCTCAGTTCCCTCTGATACTACCTTATGTGGGCTTATGCTGTTTTTAGCCACTTGAGTTGGAGAAGTCAGTACAGCCTGACAAAAGTTTTCAGGGGCCTTGAGAGAAAAAATGGTTAAGATCTGGTGGACAAGACTGGTTTTTGTCCAGTTACTACACTAAATTTCAACTTTGAATCTAGCCTTCTGTTCACTTATGTCCTTTGGTAATAGATCTTACTCTTATTGTTTGTCCTGTGTTGATTCCATCTTTTTTTTTTCCTTTTTTCTTTTTTTTTCTTGCCAGTCCTGGGGCTAGAACTCAGGACTTGGGCATTGTTGCTGAGCTTTTTTTTTTGCCCAAGATTAGCACTTTACCACTTGAGCCATAGCACTGTGGTACTGAGGAATCAAACCCAGGGCTTCATGCATGCTAGGCAAGCACTCTCCTACCAATCCACATTCATAGCCTGATTCTACCTTTTATGTAAGAGAGTGCATGGTGTAGTTAGCTTCAAAATTTTGTTGGTTTCAGGGGGAATGTGGCAAAAACACACACACACACACACACACACACACACACACACACACACAAAAACAACCCTTTGGGGCTGGGAATATGGCCTAGTGGCAAGAGTGCTTGCCTTCTATACATGAAGCCCTGGGTTTGATTCCCAAGCACCACATATACAGAAAAACGGCCAGAAGTGGCGTTATGGCTCAAGTGGCAGAGTGCTAGCCTTGAGCAAAAGGAAGCCAGGGACAGTGCTCAGGCCCTGATTCCAAGGCCCAGGACTGGCAAAACAAAACAAAACAAAAACCCTCACTTTTTTTGGTTTGGGGGAGGCTGGTCATGGGGCTTGAACTCTGGGCCTGGATGCTGGGTTCTTTTTGCTCTACCATTTGAGCCACTCTGCCACTTCTGGCTTTTGCTGTGATTATTGGGGATGTGATTATTGGGCACTTTCATGCCCAGACTGGCTTCCAATTATGATCCTCAGATCTCAGCCTCTTGAGTAACTAGGATTATAGGCATGAGGTGGGCCCGCCTCCTAACACTTACTTAATACCCTTTGTAAGATAGTTAATATGTCATACGTGGTAGTTTCTATGTACCAAGTTTCTGCATATGTAATTGGTGTCTTGGAGTAGTCTTGAATGTCTCATTCATTTCCTTTAGCATGTGTTATTTTCTTTATACTTTGTGTCTTAAGGATTTACCAAGTATAGAAGAGAAACAAGGAGCTGGGAATGTGGCTTAGCAGTAGAGTACTTGCCTAGCATGCGTGAAGCCCTGGGTTCAATTCCTCAGCACCACATAAATAGAAAAGGCCAGAAGTGGCGTTATGAGTCAAATAGTAGGGTGCTAGCCTTGAGCAAAAAGAAGCCAGGGACAGTGCTTAGGCCCTGAGTCCAACTCCCAATACAGACAAAAAGAGAGAGAGAGAAACAAGGAAATAGTGAAATTTGAGAAATTCAGAGTGTCTTCAAAGGAACTGTCTTTGTTACATAATAGCAATATGCAATAGTAGTAAATATTCTGGAATATTTGGAAATATTTGGCTTCTTACACGAGTGCTCTCTTTTGCACAATTCTTTTTCATTTTAGAAATGTAAACATCTCATTTTGAGGAATGAGAAAATTGGGAGAAATAAAGTCTGGATGAGCTTATATTGCATTGAGTAAGGCTGGTTTCTTCTCTGATTTTGAGTTGTATGTTTAGAGTTAACATTTGATGGAAAATCAGGGCATTTCAGATTAGAGGAAGGAATTGAGAGGGTGATGAAGAAAGGAGAGTTTTACAAATGCATGTGACACAGAGCTAGAAAGGCCAGTGCTGTCTGCAAATGTGTAAACCCATTTGGGCTTGTGAACATGGCCTGGGGGAGTATTGGCCGGATGAATACAGAGAGAGATGAGTTTTGATTGAGGTAATATCTTTCAGATGGGTCTCGAAATCCCATGAAACAAAACCTGTCAGCAAGGAGCTGACGATGGAGTGAAATTTATTGTATGTTTGTTTTCATGGGACATAGTCACCCTAGAAGGGTCAAGTGAAAGAGATCATTAGAACCATGTTGATTTACTAGGCTGTTGTACACTTTCCTGCAGGGCAAGAAGGAAGGAGGCCACATAGGGGAGTTGAAGGGTACTGGTTGAGGAGGGAAGGACAGGCTATAGGGAATAAGGAAGCTGTATTGGGTTTTTTTTTTTTTTTTTTCATCTTAGAGTTCCTAGTAAGTTTGGAGCCGATGCTTTGCTTGGACCTCTGGAGAGGCCCCAAACATCTGATTTTAAAAGACAGGTATGGAGAAATCTCTACTAGCCTTAGCTAGAGAAGTGAGTCCTCATTCTCTTTCTTCTACTCTTCATCCTTCACCTTTGAATGCAAAAGGAAATATATTTAATTTCAAATTGAAACTTGCTATTTTAGGATTTAGCAAAATGAAGAACAAAGGAAAAGACTCCTTTCCTGTCCCCTACCTTCCAGATGGACATAGACATTTTTGATATGTGAAAGAAGTGGCCTTGCGATTTGTGCTAGGATTCAGGTTTAATGTGTTCTCTAAATGCTGAAGTACACATAGCACTGAACTGAATTTGCTTAAAAAAAAAAAAAAAAAGCTGGGCGCTGGTGGAGCACACATGTAATTCTAGCTACTCTGGAGGCTTGAGATCTGAGGATCATGGTTCAGAAGCCAGCCAGAGCAAAAACGTCTGCGAGACTCTTATCTCTAGTAAACCACCCAAAAACTGGAAGTTGAATGGTGGCTCAAAGTGGTAGAATGTTAGCCTTGAGCAAAAAGAGCTCAGGGATAGCACCCAGGCCCTGAGTTCAAACCCATGACCAACAACAACAATAGAAAAATTTAGGGCTGGGAATATGGCATAGTCGCAAGAGTGCTTGCCTTCTATACATGAAACCCTGGGTTCGATTCCTCAGCACCACATATATAGAAAACAGCCAGAAGTGGTGCTGTGGCTCAAGTGGCAGAGTGCTAGCCTTGAGCAAAAAGAAGGTAGGGACAGTGCTCAGGCCCTGAGGCTACGTTCATTTGCCTTTTTCCGAGAAGAAATGTTCCTTTTTTCTCTTCCTAAAACTCATTCTATTAGTTAGTCTCCATTGATATCTTACTTTGTCTTAGTAGTCATATTAAAAAATCAGTGCAACTTTCCCCTTGCTGTATGCAGTAAATATGGGGTGGAGCTTAGTGTTCAATTCTTTTTTCCCCATTGTTATTATAAAGGTGATGTATGGAGGAGTTATAGTTCTTTACAATTGTTTATTACATTCCAACCTCTGGAATGGCTACTTAGCAAAAGTTAGAAACACATTTCAGCTGAAGAAAACCTTAATTTTTTTTTCTTTCTTTTTTTTTAAACTGCCAGTCCTGGGACTTGAACTCAGGCCTAGGCACTTTTTCTAAGCTTCTCTTGCTCAAAGCTAGCACTCTGCCACTTGAGCCACACCACCACTCCAACTTTTTCTATTTATGTAATACTGAGGAATTGAACTCAGGGCTTTGTACATGTTAGGCAAGCACTTTACCACTAAGCCATCTTCCCAGCCCCTTAATCTATCTCTTTAAATAAATAACAAAGAGACATGACAAAGAAAGCAGGACACTAGGTACCAAGTCACAGGGAGACCAAAACTTGGGAGAATTAGTCTTAGAGAATTTAAAGGATCCTATACCCTTTATCTCAAACAGGTGTATACATGTGCACATCTGAAAGAAGCTGGGAAGAGGGCACAGAATGAATGGAAAATTGGGAGGAAAATACAGTAGAAAGGGCCCAACAGCTGCAGTGGACATTGATGAGAGCAAACTAAGCAACTCAGGGGCAGCAGGGAGGAGAAAAAGAAGGAACAGATTACACTGAGCAAAAGGAAAGAAATGTATATGTATATATCACCCGATCTGGAAGGAGTTGTTTTACGGGTTAATAATCATAGTGGTCCTAAGCATTGTAGACTAGATTGACAATGTACATCAAGGGTAAGATTTGGGGTGGGGGGAGGGCGTTGAAAAAAAAATGAAGAAGGCAGGGAGGGTTGAGGGACTGAGGGGGAGGGAAGGAGGGAGAAAAATGAGGAAAGGGGTTATAAGTATGACAAGAAATATATATGTATTTACTACCTTAAGTATGTAACTGTAACCCCTCTGTACATCATCTTGACAATAAAAAAATATTAAAAGCAAAGATACACACACAAAAAGAAAAATACACACTGCCTTATGTATGAAACTGTAACCCCTCTGCACATCACTTTAACAATAAAGAAATAAATAAATATATCTACAAAATATATTTCCTTAAAATATATGTGTCTGTATATAGTTATTGTAAAGATGATGTACAGAGGATTTACAGTTATATAAGTCAGGTAATAAGTATATTTCTCCCAGTATAAATATATTTCCCCCCAGTCCTGGTGCTTGAACTCAGGGCCTGGACACTGTTACTGAGCTTTTACTCAAGGCTAGTGTTCTATCACTTGAACCACAGTGCCACTTCTGGCTTTTTCTATGTATGTGGTACTGAAGAATTGAACCAAGGTCTTCATGTAAGCTAGCAAAGCACTACCACTAAGCCACATTCCTAGCCCATGAGTACATTTCTTTATGGACAGAGTTGACCCTTCCCTTGCTCTCTCACCATTTTCCCTTCTATCCCCACCCACAGGTTGAACAGTTCATTTGCAACAGAGTGTCTAGTGACATAGTGTCGCTGCTGCATTTGTTCACCTTTTGTTCCACGCTTTTTGTCTCCCCACCTTCCCCCATATAGGCAAATTTACAAACAAAAGGTAAAACAAAAACAGCAACAAAGGGAAAAAAAAATCAACCCTCTTGTTTCCATTTCTTGGAGCTCATTTTGATAAATATTATTTTATATGATCATATGCATATAGCTATTGAGCCTTTGTGATTTTTCTCCTAAGAATATCCTCCTTTGGTCTCACTGTGTAAATGTCTAGAGTCCTGTATAATTTATCATGTCTCACTGTATTTTTTTAAATAGGGAACACTTCACGAATTTGCATGTTATCCTTGCACAAGGGGCCATGCACATCTTCTTTGTATCGTTCCAGTTTTAGTATATGTGCTGCTGAAGTGAGCACCTGTTGTTGTTTTTTTTTTGTTTTTTTTTGTTTTTTGGCCAGTCCTGGGCCTTGGACTCAGGGCCTAAGCACTGTCCCTGGCTTCTTCCCGCTCAATGCTAGCACTCTGCCACTTGAGCCACAGCGCCGCTTCTGGCCGTTTTCTTTATATGTGGTGCTGGGGAATCGAACCTAGGGCCTTGTGTATCCGAGGCAGGCACTCTTGCCACTAGGCTATATCCCCAGCCCCTGTTGTATTTTTTGTCTTGTACTATCCAGTGTATTTACTTGTAGCTTTATAGGCACATTTTAAGTTACTACAAATGAGGGAAACCATGCAGCCTATGTTTTTGTGAGTCTGGTTTACTTCTCTTAATACAATTTTTTCCAAGTATTTCCATTTCCTTACAAATAGTACATTGTCATTCTGGTGAAGGAGTAGAATTCCCTTGAGTATGTCTACCACATTTTCTTTATCCATTTGTCCATTGAGGGGCATTTGGCTTGATTCTATATCATGACTATGGATGGCCTTAGTATATTTCTAACAAGTCCTTTTCCTAGGTTCTTAGTTTATAAAGTGGAAGCAGTTGTTATGGTAGGAGGATGCTAGTATTGCTTCAGTTATGTAACCATGTAAAAGTAATTATAGTAATTTACAAGTACTTCTAGTTAAGGTTCTTGGTGATCCTTTTCCTTTGGGAATTAAGCATTCTGTATTCTGCTACTATTCATCCAAAGAAATACTGTGTTAGATACTAAAGTTAGGAAAAATGTGTTCTTGAGCAAAGTGTCCTAAGGATTAAAACAATCTAAGTATTTGTATAAAGGGGTTTTAATTCAGCATGTTAGTTTGTAAGTACAATGAATCTTGATCAGATTTTAATCTTGGCTCTACTACTTAGTGTTTTTTAGATTAATTTGTGTATGTGTGTGTGCACATGCATGTACATGGGTGCTAGTACTGGGTTTGAACTCAGGGCCTTGGCGCTGTCCCTGAGCGTTTTTTCTCAAGCCTACCACTCTACCACGTAAGCTGCAACTCCACTTCTGGTATTTGCTGGTTAATTAGAGATAAGAGTGTCACACAGACTTTCCTGCTCCTGTTGCCTTTGAATCAAGAGCCTCAGATCTCAGCCTCCTGAGTAACCAGGATTACAGGTATGAGCCACCGGTGCCCATTTGAGATTAATCTTTTAAGCTTTAGTTTGTATACGTATTCAGTGAATCTAATCATTGAACCTACTTCATAAGATTATTATAAGACTAAAAAGAAATAACAAATGAAAAGAACTTGTATGTGTCAGATAGGAAGCACTCAAATGTTAGTGCCCATATTTTTATTATTATTTTGTAGTTAAGGACAAAAATACTTAGTACCTGGTTTTTCCATTGTTTAGATTATATGAATAGGTTATCCACTGTAGATTTATTAGTGGTTATAATGAAAAAGGTAGAAAAACTGTAGGCAATATTTTATCCTAATAATATCTAAGATTAAAAAATTGATGTGTAAGATTTTTCACTTACAGCACCCAAGCTTTCTTAATGTCCTTTGTACTCACTAGGAAGGAAGCACAACATATAAACTGAAAGTCAAAGTTAGCTGGGTACTGACTCACACTTGTAATCCTAAACTACTCAGGAAGCTGAGATCTGAGAATCACATTTCAAATCCTGCTTGGGCAAGGCAGTTCTTAAGACTCTTTGTTCCAATTAAGCACCAAAACAGCCAGAAATGGAGCTGTAGTTCAAGTAGTAGAGTGCTAGTATTGAGCAAAACCTTGGAGAGTGCCCAGGCCCTGACTTCAAGTTCCAGAACCCACACCAAAAAAGTCAGAATGTGACTTGGATTGGGCTTGCTCTTAGAATAACTCACTCACAAGAACTAACTCAAGATCCCACAAGAACTACATTAATTCCCTCTTACATCTTGCTACCAATGACTTAACCAAATTTCCACAAGGTTCAACTTCTTACAGGTCTTACCATCTTCCACCACCATCACATTAAGAAAGCTTCTAAAACATCAACCCTTGGGGACAAACGTGTTTAAATAATAACACCAGCTTTATTCATTGGATCCTTGGTTCTTGGGTATAAAGCTGGGTTACTTATTGTAACTGATAAAGTTTTATATCTATGTACTTTGTGAATAAAAGACTGATTTGTTTCAGCTGTTTGTTTTGTTTTGTTTTTGTTGTTGAGCAGTCTGAAGATGATGAGAAACTGAAAAAGAGGAAAGAACGATTTGGGATTGTCACAAGTTCAGCTGGAACTGGAACCACAGAGGATACAGAGGTAAAATAGAATGCTCTGTAGAGCTGTTAAAATGAAATAAATGATGAGGAATATGTTGGAGAGGAGAAAACACCTTTATTTCTCCATCCCGCTTCTCAAATTGTCCAAATGACAAGATATTCCTTTTGCGTGATTGCATTTTCTAGGTTGAAGTTACACTGAATTCCACCAATGTATTTAATTCCATGTTAGATTAACCTAGTAAGAAACAGCAATGGATTTGATATCATGAATACTTTTCTTTTTATTTTTTAAATGACTGTGGCACTTATCAATTAGAGTACTTTGCTAAGCCTTCATTTCACTATTTGAGTAGTAGAGATTATAAACTTAACTCAGAAAAGGATTTTCAGAATGAAGTGAAGTGATTCTATGTAAAAAAGGATGGCTTTATTCAAAATGCTTAAGAATGATGGCCTGTCATATTGTAAGTATTCAAAAGTGTTTATTCAGCAGTGTTTATTATTTTCTGCTTGGCATGTTTCCTTTGATCATTTAATGAAAGCCACCTCCAACCTAGGCACAAGAATAGTTAGGCCTAACTCCCCTCTGGAATTGATAGTGGATACATATGAGGCTTCTCATTCTTATACTTGGTTTATAATTAAGTTTCTCAAAATGAAACTTAAGCGTTCTGAGAAGCTAGGATTACAGGTGTGAGCCAGTATAACCCGGCCCCAGTAGCTTTTTAAAAGACCTGTTTATCTATACCTCAGATTACCCTAGAGTAATTGACATTAACTGAGATCAATCATTGCTAATTTAATTGATTGATTTGAATACCTCTAATAGTGTGTGGGTATCAACAGGAGTGGAGTGTATATAAAGGACAATTGAAATTATACCTGTAGACTTCTTGAGTGTAGGCTTCTTGAGTGTCAAGGCATTTATAATGGTGTTTCTTACTTCCACAATCTAGGTTTTCTTCTATCTACTTCTGGAGATAGCCTCTAAAATTTATTTCCTTACCCATAGTCTTTCCCCGCCCCCCCCCTCCCGTGCCAGTCCTGGAGGCTTGAATTCAGGGCCTGGGCTCCGTGATTTTCTTTTTGCACAAAGCTAACACACAATCATTTGAGCCACAGCTTCCCTTCTGGCTTTTTTTTTTTTTTTTTTTTTTTTTTTGCCAGTCCTGGGGCTTGGACTCAGGGCCTGAGCACTGTCCCTGGCTTCTTTTTGCTCAAGGCTAGCACTCTTATCACTTGAACCACACCACCACTTCCAGCTTTTTCTGTTTATGTGGTACTGGGAATTGAACCCAGGCTTTATGCATGCTAGGCAAGCACTCTACCACTAAGCCATATTCCCAGCCCCAACTTCTGGCTTTTTTTATAGTTTAGTGGAGATGAGTCTTACTTTCCTACCTGGGCTAGCTTTGAACTGCGATCTAAGATGTCAGCCTCTTAAGTAGCTAAGATCATAGGTGTGAGCCAGCAGCCTCCAGCTCTACCCCAACCTTATAAATAAGCTAGAATAAGACCCACAGTTTTTTGTTTTTGTTTTTTTTGCCAGCCTTGGGGCTGGAACTCAGGGCCTGAACTCTGTCCTTGGCTTCTTTTTGCTCAAGGCTAGCTCTCTACCACTTGAGTCACAGCGCCACTTCTGGCTTTTTCTATATATGTGGTTCTGAGGAATTGAACCCAGGGCTTGCTGTATATGAGACCAGCACTCTACCACTAGGCCGTATTCCCAGCCCCAAGGCCCATACTTTTATGAATTAAATCATATTAGTTTACACTCACCAGTAGGAAAAAGCAAAAGGAATTTATTTTCTTTGTACTACTGAGTACTTACATTGTTAAATATCTGCTTATATACTGATTTACCAGAATGATCATGAAGTAAACTTAGACTTGTTTTAACTGGTTAGAATTACTCTCTTCTTATAAGGGGAAACTTGTTAAACCAAGCATCTTTGCTAATAATTAAGTGTATTTGTCTTCGCCCAAGTTAAGGAATACAGAGATTTTCTGGCAGAGTACCATGGCTTTTGTTAGAAGAGGTAGTGTATGCAAAGGAATAGTAACTTTTTTTATATTTTTTATTTTTGCCAGTCTTGGGGCTTGAACTCAGGGCATGAGCACTGTCCCTGGCTTCTTTTTGCTCAAGGCTAGCACTCTGCCACTTGAGCCACAGCGCCACTTCCGGCTTTTTCTATATATGTGGTGCTGAGGAATCGAACCTAGGGCTTCATGTATATGAGACGAGCACTTTACCACTAGGCCATATTCCCAGCCCCAGGAATAGTAACTTCTAAAGCTGATGAAATTCATGTGAATCAGATTTTTGTTTGATTTTCATAGTAGAATGGCTGGGATTTCTTTTTTTGTGTATGCCAGTACTGTTGCTTGAACTCAGAGCCTCATGCTCATTTAGCTTTTTTTGTGAGCCATGCCTCCAATTCTTATAGTCAGATTTCTTTTAAAATCTGTATTAAGTTGGGTGCCCATGGCTCACACCTATAATCCTAGTAACTCAGGAGGCTGAGATCTGAGGATTGTGGTTCAAAGCCAGTCTAGTGAGGAAAGCCCATAAGACTCTTCAGTCAACTACCAAAAATTGGAAGTGGAAGTTTGGCCCAAGTGGTAGTGTGCTACCCTTAAGCAAAAAAGCAAGTGACAGCACCAAGGCTCTGAGATCAAGATTAAGTACTGGTACACATGCATTCTTGTGCATGTGCGCACGCATTGTATTAGGCTGAGTGCTGGTGGCTTATACTTGTAATCCTAGTTTTACGGGAGACTACTAAGGATTAAGTTCAGAGCCAATCCAGACAGAAACAGTAACCAGCAAAAGAGCTAGACTGGAGACAATGACTCAAGTGGTAGAATGCCAGCCATAATTTAAAACTCATCTGAGTGGAAGGGATGAAGGGCGGGGGGGCGTGGGAGGGCAGTCCTGGACCTTGTCCACTCAGGGCCTAAGCACTGTCCCTGGCTTCTTTTTGCTCAAGGCTAACACTTTGCCACTTGAGACACAGTGCCGCTTCTGGCCTTTTCTATATATGTGGTGCTAGGGAATCGAACCCAGGGCTTCATGTATATGAGGCAAGCACTCTTGCCACTAGGCCATATTCCCATCTTATCTGTACTAAACTTTCTATGTGATTGGGTTGAAAAGTCCCATGTGTGTCAGAGGATGAAGGGCTAGAGTGCTTTTTGTGTCTGTTTTTTTGTTTTGTTTTTTTGCCAGTCCTGGGGCTATGAACTCAGGGCATGAGCACTGTCCCTGGCTTCTTTTTGCTCAAGGCTAGCACTCTACCACTTGAGCCACAGTGCCACTTCCGGCTTTTTCTATATATGTGGTGCTGAGGAGTCGAACCTAGGGCTTCATGTATATGAGGTGAGCACTTTACCACTAGGCCATATTCCCAGCCCTAGAGTGCTTTTTTTAATCCAGCCTTTCTGTCCCAAGTTTGTGCCATCACTCCAGTGCTGTTTCTTAAGGGATCTAGGACTAGGACTCTCCTGCAAACACCCTTCCTCCACTAATTTATTCTGTTGGTATTGAAGATTTACATGCTTCTCTGTGGATTGGAGTCCTGAGACTTAAGGTGTAGCTACTGCTTGCTTAAAGCAGAATGCTCCCTCATTGAATAGTACCGGTTACTACCCCTTTTTGTTCTCTGAAATCTCCCAGCTCCCCACTGAGTGGAAGACTTTCCTAGCCTGTTCAGGAAGTACACTTTCCAGAATAGCTTCTTCTAAGGTGGAGCTGCCGTTTTTCAGGATTTTTTTTTCCTATATAGTGAGACAGGATCTCAGTATGTAGCCCAGGCTGGCCATGAACCTCAGCCTTCTGATTACTGAGACTACTGATGAATGCCACTTCTGTTCCTTCACAAAATCTTTGCCATTTCTATCATTATTTTCTTTGTCCCCTCCTGTCTCATGTCTTACTAATATTTCCTCCTCATCCTCTTTTTTCACTAAATCTTCCCAGCTTAAACTGGATAACTAGAAGGACTCGGGAATGAAGTCTCTGGCTTAAAGTCTTGACTCATCATTCCTCTGGCCTTGTGACAGTTCATGTGAGTTTGGGTTAAAGCAGCCAGGAACCTAGGCCACTATTGTTTTAACAAATGTTTTTTTCTTCTTGCTTTTTCCTCACAGGCAAAGAAGAGGAAAAGAGCAGAGCGCTTTGGGATTGCATGATGAACAGTTCTTCATGCTTTCTGTTCTCCAGTGGTTTCCATTTCTATGGTTCTTCTTGGTTACATATATATCTAAATGCACAGTCACATGTCTACTACATCCAGCTCCCAGTGAGGGAGTGTGTACCCCAAGTACATCTGTGAACTCCAGCAGCAATTGGACTTACTGCTGTTCCAACTTTAAGGTTGTTGTGTTTTTGTTTCTAATTATTTTGCTTGTTAATAAAAAAAAAAGAGAGAGAGAGAGAAAATAGAACAATGTGTTTTATTAGGTGCTCCTTTTTTAAGTTTTTGGAGCCAGATCAGACCAGATGAGGGGAGCTTCAGGGACAAATATTAGAGCCATAATTCTTTTATCCTTTTGGAAAAGAAAAGAAAGAGGATTGAGTCTACCTTCTAAGCCTATTTATTCATTCTCATTTTTACACTCACAGACATCCATCTACTTTGTGAAGAAGAGGCCAATTTACTACCTCTTGAATTTTTGCTTCAACAGGTTAAAATGATCATGAGATAAAATAGAACTTTGGGAGGTTTTAGGAGCTGCAAATGATATAATTATAAAGACTAATGACTGATAAATTTATTCTATATGCCTTGTTAGTTAAAATGTGCCAAAATCCCACACCAAGAAGGGCCCTTTTTTCCAGGATGGCCTAGCATGATATTGATACCAGAAGTCATTATGTTTGACCTTGTTGGTTAAACAGTTCTTGTAGGTAAATATTTGGTGTGGATATTCCTTAGATAAAACATGTCAGGTGTCATATGTTTAGCATCATTACCTACATCATTGGGACATAAGCAGTGGGACTGGATGCTTCTTGTTTTTTTGCTGTTTTTTTTTGTTGTTGTTGTTTGCCAGTACTAGAATCTGAACTCAGAGCCTTGTACTTGTTCTACTGTTGCTCTACTACTTGAGCCATGTGTCCAGCCTGTTTTTTTTTTTTTTAACTTGGAGGTGGAATCTCATGGACTTTTCTAACCAAGCTGGCTGATTTCTCTGATCTCAGCTTCCTGAGTAGCTAAATTTAGTTACAGACATGAGCTACTAGTGCCTGGCATGCACATAAGTGCACGTGTGTATATGTGTGTATGTGTGCATGCTAGTGTGTGTGCATGCTGGGCATTAAGCCCAGGGCCTTGTACATGCTGGACAAACACTACCACTAAGCACTGAGTTACACTCCAAACCCCACCTCTACTTTCTGATCAAACCCATTAAATCAAACTAGGGTGCTAAAAACTTTCATTTAAATGTGCTATTACTATTTTGACAGTGATGTTTCTTGGGTATTGAAAATATTTATTTTTGCTGAGACTCCTGATTAGAAAAGTATGGGCTGTCCCCAAGCAGGCTGCTTGCTTGTACTTGAAGTTGTATATATGTTTGAGACCTAGTATTTAGTATTTTTGATGTGTTAGTGTTGTATTTCTCCATTTAGTCTTTATACTTGAATATCTATAAAAGCTTGCTTTTGCTTTTTTAGTGGAGGGGAGGTGTGAAGTCATAAAACTTAAAAGCCTGGTATCTTACCTGAAAACTGCTTTCATAATTAGCTTCTGAGATGCTTGTTTGTACCTAAACCAGCCTGACAAGGGCTGGGAGGAAGCCCTGGGCTCCATTCCTCAGTACCACATATATAGAAAAGGCCAGAAGTGGCGCTGTGGCTCAAGTGGCAGAGTACTAGCCTTGGGGAAAGAGAAGCCAAGGACAGTGCTCAGGCCGAGTCCAAGCCTCAGGACTGGCCAAAAAAAAAACACAAAAAAACAGCCTGGCTAAAAAATAAGTCTCGTGGGTGAGGAAAGCAGAGACCACCATGTAGACACTTTAGCAAAACTGCACCATGGACAGCAGATCCAAGCCTTGCCCATTTGCGAATTTTGCTTCATCTGTGACTTTGTAGAATTGAGGGACAGAGATGGAAGAGCAAGTGAAGTGACTTTTCCTTTTCTCATCAGTCTCTTCTGTCCCCTCCCTTTCTTTAACTTCAGGCCCCAATCTCTGGATTAGCTTCCCCTTACCCCTTTCTCTCTCTCTGTCTCTCTCTGTCTCTCTCTCTCTCTTTGGGGGGGGGCAGTCCTGGGGCTTGAACTCAAAGCCTGGGCACTGTCCCTGAGATTCTTTTGCTGAAGGCTACCACACTACTACTTGAGCCACAGAGCTACTGTGGCTTTTTCTGTTTATGTGGTACTGAGGACTCAAACCCAGGGTTTCATGCATGCTAGGCAAGTACTATACCAGTAAGCCACATTCCCAGCCCCAGAATTTATCTTTTTGTAGTGAGAGAGATAATAGATTCTGTAAGAATTTCTACCCCAGGATGGTAAGGGAAGAACCTGTGGCTCCTTCAGAAGGTTTCTTCTGTTTATCTCCCATGACCTTCCAAAAATGTGTCTTTACTAGTTAGGATTCCCTTCTTGAAGCCTAATCATTCTCTTGACACTTTGCCCAAATCTTTTATACAGTGTCTCTCAATATGGGAGGATTTTTTTTTCCTGGTTAACCTTTTTCCATTTCTGCAGTTCATATGTTATTCGAGCTGAGTTACAGGTAGCTCACACCTGTAATCCTAACTGCTTGAGGGAGGGTGAGACCTGGAAGATCAGGGTTTGAAGTCAGACTGGTCAGAAAAGTCTTTGAGACTCTGTCCAGGCTGAAGGCATGGCTCAATTGGTAGAGCAGCAGCCATGAGTAAAAGCTGAGGGAGAACTTAATGCCCTAGGTTCAAGCCCTGGTGCCACCCTCCACCCTCCCCTGAGGAGAAGAAAAGGGAAGAGAAGGGGGAAGGGGAGACTCTAACTTCCAAGCTTGACCGATATCATAGTTTTTTTGTCTCAGTGTTATGTCACACTTACTTTTTGAGCTCACATAGTTTACCATGTCTGTGTCTAATTTAGTCCAAAGGAGAAAGCCCATTTTATTTGCTTAGATAAAACAGACATGTGGGCTTGTGATTCTTTATCTAGAACCCATGTACCTCTTCTATCCTCTATTCTTCCCCTGTGTGATACAAAAGCCCAAAGCTTAAAGCTCTTAAATGAGGGAGTCTTTGGCTGGGAGCCAGTGGCTCATGCCTGTAGCCCTAGCTACTCAGGAGGCTGAGATCGAGGATCACAGTCAAAGCCAGCCTGAGCAAGAAAGTCCGTGAGACCCTTATTTCCAAATAATCATAGCAAAGGTGCTGTGGCTCAAGTGGTAGAGTGCTAGCCTTGAGCTAAAGGAGCTCAGGGACAGCGCCCAGGCCCAGAGTTCAAGCCCTAAGACTGGCAAAAAAAAGAAAAGAAAAGAAAAAAGGAGTCTTTAAAAGCTGCAGAGAGAATGAGCTTCTTTAGCTGTAAATCTGTACCTTTTTATACTTTTCTAGGATATTTCTCTACCATCCCTAAAATGCCTTTTCTCCGGCCCCATTTCTTGAGAATTATTGAAAATAGAAGGCTAGAAGCTTGTGGAGTTGAAAGGCTATGAGAAGGAAGGTGTCATTAAGCAGAAATTCTTAGTGTTGAGCTGAGTCTTCTTGCTATGCTATGAGAAATGGAAGGAGGGAGGGAAGAAGGAGCTCAGATCATTAAGACAGGATAGTTTTTCCCTGTTCTCTTTTATGAGGCTTCTTAAAGTCATTGCCACTTGTGACTACTGAAATTATTTCCAAATCTAATCTTGCCTTCTCTTGGTGTTTCTAGACCCCTTTTTTTCCCTTCAAGGGGATTGAAAATGAAGTTTCACACATTTAAACTGTTCAAGCACATAGTGTTTCTAACCTTTTTCATTACTTTTCTTCTTTGTTGTCCTTGTACTTAGTTTCTCACCTGTCATATCAATAATGATAGAATACAATAGGTTAAAATGTAATACTACATGTTAGGTACTTTGATTTATTTGTTCTACCACACTAGCCCTGAGACCTGGGCAAATTACTAAATTAAATCTTTTTTTCATTTTCCAAACTGTAGGAATCCTGTTGTGAAGGTTACTGTGAAAATTAGCTGATCCCATATTATGTACCTGGCATGATTTGCATGCTATACTTAGCATAGCAGTCAGTCAATAAATATTAACTCTTAAGTTTATTAAAGTTCAATTAAGGCTTAGGTTAAGTGGCATTGTTTTTATTAGGTTCCAGTTAAAGAATAGGGGTTAAGTGGAATAGTTTGAGCCTGCATATGTGTACATGTGCTTACTTTTCACAATTGTTTTTGGTGTAGAGACTGCAAAGAATTCTAGGTGCTCTCTTAGCTCTAGCTCACTGGCAGAAAAATTGACCTTTTCATGTGGGACATTGATTTTCCTCCTCCTGTTCCTCACATGCAAAACCTGGTCAAAGGCAAAGTACAGGATAACTTATGCATTGTCTTGGAGGAAGTTTGGGAAAAGAGGGGAAAAAACTTTCTGTAACCTTATCAGTTTACAAAACCATTCCTGTAATCCTAGTAGAAGTGTTGCTCAAGTGGTAGAACAGCCTTAAGCAGAAAAGCCAAGTAAGAGCACAAAGGCTCTGAATTCAGGCCCCAGGGTGGGGGGGCCTATTAGTCATCTTATACTTTCTTCTGAATGCTTTTTTTTTTGGCCAGTCCTGGCCTTGAACCCAGGGCCTGAGCACTGTCCCTGGCTTCCTTTTGCTCAAGGCTAGTACTCTGCCACTTGAGCCACAGCGCCACTTCTGGCCGTTTTCTGTATATGTGGTGCTGGGGAATTGAACCCAGGGCCTCATGTATACGAGGCAAGCACTCTTGCCACTAGGCCATATCCCCAGCCCCTGAATGCCTTTTCAATGCAGGAGATAAATGAGTAATAGGAAGGGAAAACCCATTGTTGGCTCAGGCCAAAAGCTAGGGATAGATGGGGAGAAGTAGAGTGCCAGCTGAGTGGAATGAACGTGCAAGCCCAGGGAGTTCAGGCCCTCTGTTCAAGCCCCATTACTAGTATACCCAAACAAAAAACAAAGCAGTTCCTTTGGAGGAAAAAGGAAAGATGTAGCGTTTTTGTTATTCATTAACTTTACCCATTCCCAACTTGTTTTGTAGTTTGTCTGGGTGGGGATCCATATATTCATGGAACAGTACATTGAAACCCTCTTTTGGTCCTCTCTCCTTCATGCTGGATCAGGTTGATGTCACAGGAGTTTGTTGTTTATTTTGGGCAGTTCTGGGGCTTATACTCAGAGCTTTACGTTTGTTAGGGAGGCACTCTATTGCTTAAGTTGTGCCTTAAGCTCTTTTTGTTCGAGAAATAAGGTCTGACTTTCCCCCTAGACTGAACCTATGTCTACTTCCTGCCTTAACTGGAATAACAGACCTGTACCACCATGCCCCGATTTTTCTGATAGGATCTCTGCCAGGTGCCACCTGTGAGCTATTCAGGAGGCTGAGATTTGAGGATCATGGTTCAAAGCCAGCCTGGGCAGGAAAGTCAGAGAGACTCTAATCTCCAGTTAACCACCAGAAAACCAGAAGTGGCACTGTGGCTCAAGGGGCAGAGTGCTAACCTTGAGCAGAGGCACTCAGGGACAGTGCCCAGGCCCAGAGTTCAAGGCCTATGACTGACAAAAGATAGGATCTCCTTTTTCTGCCCAAGGTAGCCTCTGGCCATAATCCCTCAATCTCTACCTCCCATCATTATTTTTAATGTAAGCAGGGCAAGATTCTCTTGCCACCTTCAGCTCTCATTGCCTGGAGTGCAAGGTACTATGCCTCTATGGAGACAATTTTTGTAGTGTAGTGTTTGAGGTGCTTGTTGCACAGGCAGAATGAATGGGAGTTGGTGTGGCTCATAGGTTTTGGTGACAGTGTTGAAGGACACAGGACTGCGGAATAGGAGAGACATGAGCTAGATTATCTCAAGATAACTTACATTTTTCATTCTGAGGAGATTCAGAGATGTCTTCAGAGAATTTTCCAGAGAAGAATTCAGACTCTCCAGAAAAGAATTGTTAGATCCTTTCCCTTTCCTGTCTTCTGTGTCCCAACCCTCTTCCCACAGTCCTTTATAGTGTTTTTCTGTCTTGCTCCAAGGACCCCTTTTGATCCTCTTCAGTTCCTGGTCTCCTTGGTGTAAATGTGGCGCTTGATTAGAAGAGGTCAGCACTGAATTCTAAACTCTTTGACTGCTTTTATTTTTCTTTTTTCAGGTTCAAGTGCTGGATTGTGTCATGTGACCATCCCAAAACTCAGAGCACCCTATGGCCATCTTTGCCCTCTGTCACATAACTTGAAAACTGCTTGATGGCCTTTTTGCAATGGTTCCTCTTTCCAGGAAGCCTTGATCTCAGTGAAGAAGTCCTTTCCTGGCATTCCAGTACCCCTCTCAGTCCCATACTTCTCAGACACCCTTAACAAACAAAGGCAATCACACACATGATGTAACAAATACACAAAGCAAATAATTACACTAAAAACTGGTATGTTTGGAGGGGCACTGACCAGGTCCACACACATATGCTGTGTGTGGTGGGGTTAAGGGCTAGCTCCCTCTAGGGAGCTGGGCCATGTACCCAAGCCAACCCATGCCTCTTTGGGGATGGGTAAGAATGAGGGAGACTTCATATGAGAGTCCTCCCTCCTTGCAAAGTTCTTTATGGTGGTAACAAAGGGACGATGTTTTAAGTGTCCTCCAAGTTTAATGCCCTAACTCTAGACTATTGAGGGAAGTTGGCTGGTGCCCACTGCCTAACACCCACCCCATCCAGTATCAAGAGACATTTGGGCCTGGGGAAAGCATCTTCACTTTTCTGTTCCTATCCTTCCACCAAGGAAATGTAAATAGTGTTGACAGTCAAGGGTATCTTGTTTTCCAAGCCTGGGGCAGGAGGAAGAACAGAGCCAGAGGAGAGGCTTGGGGTTAACATGGTTGCCATATGGAAAGTGAGTTGAAGTCACTTATTCCTTTAATAAAGCACCTTACCCCATTTTCTCACTATGAAAATCAGAGAAAGATGCTAAGACTTCGCAACAGCACCTTCCCAAGGTTCATCACATACCTTTGCCCTTTCCGTGGTCTGGTCTAAGCAGGAGAGACATGCTCTCCGGAAGAACAAGCCTTCTAGGCCTGCTTGCCAGCTTGTGCTTTACTTCATCATTGTTTCTGCCAGATTGTAACTGCTGACTATTTGGAGGGATTTATTTTGTCATACCCTCTTTTCCTCTCTTCCTCCCTCTAGGCTCTTGCTGGAGCCAGGAGGTAGCTGGTGAGTAATGGATAGGGTATAGATTCTCAACTCCGTGGCTTCAGGCACTGTCCAGCTAGGAGGCAGAGGGGAACTTGTACTCCAAAGCCTGTGACTCTGCTAAGCCTCACATCTCTTCACCACCACTCTGGTGCCCTGGTTATCTAGTCCCACAGCGAGAGGTATTTTATGTCCATAAAGTGCCCGTGGTAAGTGCTCAGAATTCATCTCTTGGCTGTGGTGGGTGCTGCTATTTTTCATTCCATCGAGGGGAAGAAACTGAGGCACAGTGAGTCCAGAGGAGGGTGGGTCCAGATTGTGAAAGGAACGAAGGGGGGCTTAACTAGTGGCTTGAAGTGGCAAAGTCTGCCTGCTCTGTAGCCTTTCAAATCCAGAGGGTCTCTATCCTTCTCATACTCTGCTGTAACTGGCCTTGTCATGTGCCTTACCCCGCTGTACTATCCCCTCCCTGCTGCCAGATACTATTTTCCAAAAATAAAAGATAAAAATTATAGACACTCTACTCCCTTATTCTCCCTCCTTCTACCCTGAGCTTTGGGGTTGGGGGACTAAAATGCCCCCACCTCCAGAATCCCTTCCACCTTGGTCTGCTGGCTTTATTCCCTAGCCCAGAGCAGTGATTTGGATTCAAATGCCCTGTGACCTTCAGCCTCTTCACTACTTCCTAGACCCTTTCTAACCCTTCCCAGACCTCGAGGATTCTGGGATCTGTACCTTTTTTTTCCCTTGACCTGAAGATAGAGGCTGGGAGCAAGGGCATTCCACAGGCTCTTTGGTCTCTCTTGGCTGAGGGGAATTTGGGCATAAGCAGGTTGTACCCCCTGGCAAAATAATACCATGAAGGTGGGCCTGAGGGTTAGTTTAGTGGCTCTCATACATAGATCCTGGATGTTGAGGGCTCCCTCTCCCCTCCCACCCCTTCCCAGCTCTTAAACCCTAACCTGTTTCCATGAACACTCAGCTCAACCCCATTTGGCTCAAAAAGGTTAGTTAGGGTGATTATGGGGTATAAACTTAATGTGTTAGCCCTCTTGCCCTTCAATCCCATCCCCAACCCTGGAGGCTTTATACAAGTGCTTAAGTGGGTATTGGGGAAGAACAGGGTTTGAGGAATAAGGAACAAATGGGGCATAGTGGGCAGGGGCCCCCCTATTCCAGTAAAGCCAAATACCAAAAAAAAAAAAAAGTCACAATAAATAAATAAATAAAATTCCCAAATCCTTACTTTTGCCCCTGTCTTTGTTTCCCTTCCCCTGGCAACTTTTGGAGGGAGAGGGAATAACCTAAGAATGGATTTTTTTATTTCTTCCTACTGAGTAGTCAGGGGAACTCCCCAAACTAGACCAAGCCTCTTACCTTACCAGTAGAAAAAAGGAGGCTTGGTGTGGGGCTTTCATTTATTACTCCATTTCCATCTCTTTCTCAGCATTTGTCTCTGCCTAGTCTCTTGTCTCATCTGCTTCTCTGTCCTTTAGCCTTCTCCATGCTGCTCAGTTTGCTCCTGTCTCTATTCCTCCATCTCTACCTGTCTCTGCATCTCTATCTTCTTGCCAAACCTTCTCATCTTGGACACTGCCTACCCTGACCATGCCCCTCCTCTCCCTTTACCCCCAACCCCTCAGCCCTCAATCCCCACTTGCCTCCCTCTGTTGTATTGCACACTGCATGGTCAGGGAACAAGGTGTGGTGTTCATGGGAAGAGGCGGAGGGAGCTGTAGGGCTTGGGGGAATTAGGGCCAGGGCTGGGAGTGTTGGGGAAGGGTCTGGTAGGGAAGGCCATCCACTGTCCCCCACCTTAGGAGCAGCCACAGCGATCCACCACCATGCCAGGGATCTTGCCGTAGATAATCTGCTGCTTGTCATTGAAGTAGAGCATGTTGATTGGGGACATCTTGGTTGGGGTGCAGCAGGGCCCAGCAGAGCCTCTTGGATTGGCTTGTTGCACCAAGTGGGTGTGTGGATACTTTTGCATGAACATGTACTCGCACTGGCCGGAGCAGTAGTTGGCTTTGTAGCGCTTAGGTGCGATGATCCAGTCCCAGCCAAAAGCCTCAAAGTCCACTGTGAGAGGGTATCGGCAGCATCGGGACTCGCTTGAGTGCTCGTCACAATCCAGGCCCAGGTTCCGCCGGGACCGTTTTGTGTTCTCTAGGACTCGAAGCTCCATGAAAGGATGCTGAGGGTCAGGGAGAGGGGAAAGAGATGTGACATAGCCCTGAACAGTAGATCTTCCCTGTTCCTTCCCGTCCTGCCTCTCACAGGGGCATCAGAACAGAAACCATTGATTTCTTGGCTATTTAATCCCTACTTACCCCAGACTTTATATTCTACACACTTTTGTCACCTAACCATCTTGACTCACCTCCCCTAATTCTTTTCTGGCAACCTGAGCCTCAAGCAGCTCGGCCCAGGGCCTCATCAAGGGCCCATTTGTATTCCCACGGATCTCCCATTAACTGACATCTTTCTTCACCCCAAATCCAGTTTTTAGCTGTTTGCCTGGCTTGGGTCCCTGGATTGCCACTCTAACACCCAATGCCTCTAGAATCAGCTCCTGACCCCAGATAAATAACACTGGTCCCTAGTCTCCTCACATGCCTAGTCTACTTTTTCTAACATCCCCACCTCCTCAGGGCCATATCCACCACCACTTCAGGCCCCCTGCTCACCAGCCCCTCAGCTCCTGGCCCCAAGGAGGTGACAGCCAGGTCTGTGCCACTGGGATCAAAGGCGTTGATCTCGATGCCCCAGTTGCTCTGTGGCTGGCGGAACCAGCTGTGTAGCACTTGCTTGAAGTCGATGCTCTGCCAATGGCCGGAGCGTGAATGTAGCTCAATCTTGAGTGAACGGATACGGATGTGACGCCGGCCTCCTCCCCCTCCCCCTGTGGTCCCTTCCCCAGTTAGGGGTTTCAGTCGCAAAATCTGCAGGTAGACTGTGGCTGGGCGGGGCACTGGCCGAAGGTACACCCACAGCTGGGCCTTCAGTACCTTTGTGAACATCACCTTGGGGCTGAAGTGGAAATGGCAACAGAGAGGGCTGCCATCTGTCTGCACTGCAGGGTCCGCTGATAAGAGAGAAGGGGGCACAGCATCAGCAAAGAGTGTATGGAGAGCTTCAGCAACCCTGGGAGGCACTGGCAGGTTCTTCTGAGCCTGAGTTTTCCATTTCTTCTTTACCCTTCTGCACCTCTGGTACCCAAGAGTGTCTCCTCTCTAGGATGAAGGCTGTTAGGCTTTACTGATCTGTACCAGTTACCCTAAGATATAGGTTCCCCTTTACCAAATGGCCTATAAAGCTAGTTATTAGGTAATTCTTTCCTCCAGACCTTTCAAGCATATGACTCCAATTTTTTTCTGAATCTTCAGTATTCTTCATAGAAGCTATACCTCACTACTCCTGTTGTCCTGGCTGCTTTGCTGTTTATTGGTGGAGCCTGATACCCCACCCCCAAAAGAAAATGGCCTTAGAGGAGATCTGAGAGGTCCTTAGAGAGTATAGGCTAAATTTATCTCATAAAGTAGAACTCAGATCTAGGCTTCTCGTCTTATTCATTCTCCCCTAAATAAAATTTCCTTAGCTGCTTCCTCATTGCCATTACTGTCCCAGCCCACCTTCCCTCCCTTCTTCCCTTCCTTCCTTGTGATACTGAGGTTTGAATTCAGGGTCTTGGAGTTGATAGTCAAGCATCCTGACACTTGATTCATACCCCAGTATTTTTAGCTTTAATTTTCAGATAGGGACGCAAGCTTTTTGTACAGGTTGACCTCTTCAGACCATGACCCTCCTATCCTCACTGCCCAAGTAGCTGGGAGTAGCATGAGCCATGGTGCCCACCACTGGCCCCCACTTTTGAGGAAGGGAAAAACTTATTTCCTATTTGCACAGAGTGTCAGAAATAATTTTTAGCACATCAGATTAACCACTAGCAGCTTTTTCTCCTCTGAGCTTTCTTTGATCCCTTAGTCTACTGCTACTGAAAGTCTTTACAAAGGTTCAACACCCCAACATTACATTTTGATCCATTTTCCCTGGTCCAGGATCATAAATAGATATATTGATTCTCAATATAGGCCCTCTGCTTCTTCCTCTCAGTTCTGGTTTCTCTCCTTCCTAATTCCTTAAATCAGTTGGGAATGCTTAAGTTGTGAAGTCTTTCATGCCCAGTTTTCACATTCTGAAGGACTTAGCATATGTTGTCTCCCATCAGCACTCCCCACCCTCCCCAAAAGGAGGTGAGATGGGGAGGAAAGTGCTTAAAATGATTTCCATATATTCAGAACATGATACACAAAGTTCTTCTGTAGTATCTTTTCCTTGGTTCTTCTGAGGTCCCCGTGCTCTGGTAGTCCTCCCAGTGACCCTACTGGTGGGAGCTTCAGTAGAGGTGCAGTAGAGTAGGGTTTGGGGAGTGGAGATTGAGATTAGGAGAGTAGTAGCTGGGGCCAGGAAGCTACTAGTGAGACCTGGAGTGATAAGCAACAATCCACATGGGTATTATGTGCCTAACTGCAGCATAAGAATTACCTGAGTTTTACCATTAACTATTCATCTCCTTGAGAACAGATTCTCATAGTACAAAGCTGTACTAAACATTCCATGCTGAATGGAACTCTCGGCTCTTACATTACAGGAGCAAGGATCTGTTTTTCCTAAACTCTGTTCTTTGGTTACAACCCCAGTGGGTTTGTTTTTGTTTTTAACCTGGTCCTGGGGCATGAACTCAGGGCCTGGTCACTGTTCTGGAGCCTCTATGTGCTCAAGGCTAGCACTCTACCACTTGAGCCCCAGTGCCACTTCCGGCTTTTACTGAGTAGTTTATTGGAGATAAAGAGTCTCGTGGACTTTTCTGCCTGGGCTGGCTATGAATGGTGATCCTCAGATGGCAGCCTCCTGAGTAGCTAGGATTATAGGTTTGAGCCACCGCTCCCCGCCCCCAGTGGTACTGCCTGACTCCTTACCCACCACACTTCTCAGTGTGGTACAGGGAATTTTCAATAAATGTTGGTTTAACTCTCTAAGCTCTAAACCTATGTCACTATCAAAGCTGTGCCAGGATTTGGAGGTAAGGGATTGAGCACCAGAGTCCCGTCCCCTCAGTCTGGTTCCTTGTCCTCAATCTTCACCCACACCAAAGAATCCTCACACTTACACTTCTGTGGATGTGGTGACCAGGAGGGGAGAAACAGAGATGGGAGATGGCAAGGAATGGTGTGAGGAATGGCAGAGATGGTGTGAGGAATGAAGGCAGGTTAAAGATGAGAGGAACTAAGCAAAAAGATCACAGAAAGGGAAGAAGTCAGTTTGCAAATTGGAGAAGGCTGAGGTAGTGAGTTGGAGAGGAGTGGGCAGGAGTTAAGAAGCTAGAGGTAAGAGAGTGGAACCTAGTGGGGTAAAGAAAAGAGCAGAAAGGGTGCAGAGGGAGAAACAAAGGGGAAGCAGGTAGAGCTACAGAGGGAAATGGGGCTTGAGAATGTCCCCAACACATGCCTCTCCCCCCCCCCCCCCAGCACTCGTGGCACTCATGGGGAGGGGAAGGGGCCACATCTGTGTTGGATTGATTTGGTTGGTGGCAGGCAGCAGGTCAGGTTTAGTAGGCGGTGCTGGTGGGGGAGAGAGGTCAATGCACTATTTTCACCAAAGGCCCAACCCCCTCCTGCTCACTGCCTCCCCTTCCTCTCCTCCTCCCCCCCCCCCCCCACACACACAACACACCCTCTCCTAACCCAGGCTGGAAGGCCTGGGGGCAGAAGGTTGGGGCTGAGAGGGCAGGGGCCTCAAGGGGTGTGCCAGAGAGACAAACTAAGGGGCTGGGCTTGGCTCCCGGAAGGGCAGGGGGCTGGGTTCCCAGGATGAAGGCTGGGGTGAGAGCCTGAGAGGGTCGAAGGAACTAGGGCAGGCAGGCACAGCAGCCAGGGCGAGGTGGGGGCTGGGGTCCACTGTATAGGGCTGGGGGAGGGGAGGCAGGGGGAGGGGAGCAGAGGCCATCTCTGCTGACAAACACCTCCCCCGATTAGCAGAGCACAAGTCTCTTATTAAAGCGGGTCCCTGGGGATTAGACTATAAAAGTCTCTTTTTCCTTTTCCCCTCTCTCCCTCCCCTCCCCTCCACTCCCCCTCCCTGTCTTAAGAGCACTGCTAGACTCTTAAAGGGGCCGTACAGTACCTGGTTGGAGACCTAGTCCTAGTTGCCCAAGCCCTGAGATGGTGCTAGAGTAGACTTTGGGGTAAGACCCCACCAGCTGATACTCCTCCACCCCCCCACCCCGACTAACATGCACTGCCCCGTCCTGAACACAGCATCCTTTCACTTCTTGCATCCCCATTACCAGGGCTAACTGTGGGCTCAGTCTTTAAGGTTAAGGGATGCTGAGATAGTGGCAACAAGAACATCACAGCCTAGGAATCCTTCCATCCTGGACATCCTTCCACTACAAAACATAGACCTGAGTATCTCTTTACCTCTGCACCCTTCGTTTTCCAGCCCACTCTAGATCAGAATTCCTCTACAACTTTTTTCTAGAAGACTTTCACCATTCCTGCCTGCAGTGAATCTCAGGCTGACCCTAGCTCCCAAAAGCAGGAACCCTAGAAACAGAAGGAAGACTAAGGAACCCAAGACCAGATCTCCATGCCTTGACCTGCCAGCAAGTTTAATTTCCCGGTTCTTTGCGTTCTCTTCACAACACTGCCCAAGCACTGTGGAGTTAAGTTCTGCAGAAGGAAGGGTGGCAAGCTTCAGGCACTCACACTCCCAGAGGCACACCTGGGTTCCTGTGCCTCTAACACGGTGGTGGGCCATTAGGACTCCCCTCAACTCCCAGCTTTTTATGACCCATCTGCCAATAAACCACAGTCTCCCTCCTCTGCTGTCCAGAGCCATAAAACCAAAGAGTCTGTGTGAGTGTGTGTGGTGGTGGGGAACCTTGCCATTCCACTAGGGAATAGAGAGGGGCCTGGTTCCCTGGAGTTGGGGGGGGGGGGAGGAGACGCAGCAGGAGAGGGGAAGAGGGAGTCACCTGACCCCAGGGAGAACTGGAGGTGGGGGTGATAGTATTGGCCTGGATTTTCCAGGCCATAAAATTTCAAAGCAGCTCATGTCTATTAACATGTTCATCTTCCGTTTGGTCAGGAGCTCGGGTGCCTGGGTTTCACCGCCCCCCCCCCCCCCGAGTTCTTTCTCTTTTCTCCTTGGATCTTCCTCGGGCTCCTGCGGGTAGAGCAGTGAATAAGGGCCGGACTCGAAGGTCTGAGTAACCCAAGATGTCCTTAAGCCCCACCCCCACCCGCAGCGCCTCGGAGTTGAGTTCCCCGAGCTCGGTCAGGACTTGGGTAACCCAGTGTGGAGACAGGGCTCGGGCAGGATGTGGAGGTGCCAGCTGGGCTGTTGGGCAGGACACGGGGTTCTGGGATCCTATTCCTGGGACGGGTGGAGGGGCCTTCGGTTCTCTGCAGCCCGCCGGGCGCAGCGCGCAGCGCGGAGCGCGGGGCGGCGAGGGGATGCCGGAGCCGCGGGGCGGCTGCACTGCGGCCACCCGGGCGCTGGACGGGACTGCGGGGGTCCCAGCGCCTCCCGACGCTGTTCCAGCCTGATCCACCCTCCCCCGGCCAACACACACACACGGCCCCTCAGAACACGCCAGGGGGGGACCCCTGACGGTGGCTCCTGGACTCCCAGCCTCACCGCCGGGGGTGTGCGAGGCAGGGGCTCTCCACCCGGTCTCACGCCCAGCCTCCCGGAACGGGGCGTGCACGGAACTCCGCTGCCCACCGTCACCGCTCAAAAAAAGAAAAAGTTCTGCGGAGCAGCCCCTGCTCCCTAAGCCAAGTTTGTTTTTTTTCCCCCTCTCTCTCTCTTTTAGCCGGGAGCGCCCCGCTTCCCCCGAGCCGGGCGCGCGCGGCCCCGCGCCCGCGCCACCCCGCGCCGCCCGCCCGCCCGCGCACTTACTCTCCTGGGCCATGCTGATGACCGTCTCGGTGGTGGCGTGGTACTCGTCCTCCTCCAGGAAGTCCTCGGGCTGCAGCGCGTCGCCCTGGAAGTCGTGCAGGTCCAGGATCTGCTGCAGCGGCGGCGCCTTGGGCAGCAGCTGCTTCACCACCTCGCGGCTGATGTTGGGCGCCTCCTTGAGCCGCAGTTTGCTCAGGATCTGCGACTTGATGCTCTCCAGCCGCAGCTCGCGGCTGTGCTGCCGCCACACGCACACCGGACAGCCGTCCGGCTCGGGCGCCGCCGACGGGGCGGGCCGGCTCGCGCGCTGCCCCCCGGCCCCGGCGGCCCCGGCCCCGGCCCCGGCCCCGACCCCGACCCCGGCCCCGGCCGCCGCCGCTGCCGCCGCCGCCGCCGCCGCCGCCGCCGCCGCGGGGCCCTCGGCCGCCTCCCCCCGGGGCCGCAGCTCCAGGGCGAGGAGCAGGAAGCCCAGCAGCAGCGGGGCCGCGAGCACCATGCTGCAGGGGAGGGGAGGAGGAGGAGGACTGGGGGGCGGGGACGCCGGAGTCCCGCGGGGAGGGGGCGGGGGAGGAGGGGAGGAGGAGGAGGGGGTCCGGGCGGCGCGGGATTGGGGGCTGCCCGGCCGCGGGGGGGCCGGGGGGCCGGGGGCGGCGGGCGCGCGGGCGGGGCGGGCGGGCGGCCGGGGCGGGCGGCTGGGGGGGCCCGGGTCCGGGCCAGGCCCTTTATAGCCCCGGCCCCCGTGTCGTCAGCGTCCGCGATTGGCTGCGGAGCCAACAAAAGAGGTAGCGCTGTCATCCGAGGCGAGAGAGGGAGCTGGAGAGAGCGGAGGAAAAGAGAGAGGGAGAGGAAGAGAGAGAGGGAGAGAGGGAGGGAGAGGGAGAGGAGGGAGGGGGCACCGGCCCAGAGGAAGATGCTGGGACGGGACGGAGGGATGAGGGAGAGGGGGGACAGTTAGGGACCAAGGGGGAGAGGGTCGGATCCAGAGAGACCCAGTAGGCAGAGGAGAGATGGGGAAACAAAGGAGGGAGAAAATTAAGAGTCGGAGTGGGGAGAGTCACAGAGAGAGAGACCCCGAGAGGCCGAGAAGAAAAGCTCCCCCCCCCCCCCCCCCGCCTCGGTTTCAAGAGGGAAGAGAGTCAAAGACAAAGATAAGGAGTCTAGAGAGAAGTGTGACTTGGAGGGCCGGAGACCAGGAGAGATGTCAAGGCATAGAGACAAGAGTGGGAGCTGGGGGACATGGTGATGGGGGGCCCAGTCCAGTACCCAGGGGGAAACAGAGGATGGCAGAAAGGGGGGGGGGGTACCAGAGAGGAGCTCCATGCAGAGAACTGGGGAAGGCAGAGACTCCTGAGACTCTCCGAACCATAGGGACTAGGGCGAGAGGCAGCCTTGGTGGAAGCACCGAGAGCCCAAGGGAAAGAAAGAGGATCCCTAGCTAGAGGAGGTACTCCTAAGAAATTGTTTAAAGAAGCCATGGAGGCCCTGCTCCAGTGACGCACGGCTGTTATCCTAGCTACTCAGGAGGCTGAGATCTCAGGATCAAGGTTGAAACAAAGACTCCAATTAATCATAAAAAATAACTGGAAAAGGAGCTATTACTCGAATGGTAGGCACTCTAACCTTGAGTGGAAAAAGCTAAGGGATAGCACCAGTACCAACACACACACACACACACACACACACACACACACACACACACAGCCATGGAGACTGTAATCCTAGCCCTCTGAAGGCCTAGCCAGGACTGTCACTATACATAGTGAAACCCTGTGTCAAAAAACTGTGGGCCTGGGGCTGGGGATATGGCCTAGTGGCAAGAGTGCTTGTCTCATGTATACATGAGGCCCTGGGTTCAATTCCCCAGTACCACATATATAGAAAATGGCCAGAAGTGGCGCTGTGGCTCAAGTGGTAGGGTGCTAGCCTTGAGCAAAAAGAAGCCAGGGACGGTGCTCAGGCCCTGAGTCCAAGCCCCAGGACTGGCCAAAAAAAAAAAAACAAAACAAAACTGTGGGCAGCTGGTGTTGGTGGCTCATGCCTATAACCCTAGTTATTCAGGTTACTGAGATCTGAAGATCGTGGTTCAAAGCCAGCCCAGGAAGGAAAGTCTATGGGACTCTCCAATAAACCACCAGAAAACGGGAAGTGGCGCAGCTGATGCGGTAGAGCGCTAGCCTTAGCTGAAGAGCTTAGGGACAGCACTAGGGCCCCAAGAGTTCAAGTCCCATGACTGACAAACAAATCAAGGGCTAACAAAGGGCAAGGGTGCACTGGGGGCTCATGCCAGCTACTCTGGAGGCTGAGATCTGAGGATGGGGTTCAAAGCTAGCCCTGGGCAGAAAAGTTCCTGAGAGACTCATCCTCAGTTAACCTCTCAAAAACTGGAAGTAGAACTGTGGCTCAAAGTGATAGAGCACTAGTCTTGGGCAAAAATTGCTCAGAGACAAAGCCCAGGCCCAGAGTCCTGGCCCCACAACCAACAACAAACCAGTCGCCCCCCCCCCCAAATGGAGACAGAAAGTAGCAGGACTGAAACACTGAAACTCTGATGTGAGACCAGCCCTCTTCTGCATAGATGAGACCCTAGGCACTGCCAGAAAGCAGAGTAGAAGAATGCCTAGGGATAAAATGCTTTGGGAATACTTAACTTCCTCACTGTTGCCTCTTCAAGACCTTAGTTCCTAAAGGCCTATTTCTCAATCCCCACATCTCTGGAGATCACTAGGCTAATGGAAAATATTTACAGAATCAAACTCCATTCAATGTTTGCTGAAAAAAGAAAGATGAACTTCATTATTGAGCTTTTCAGACCAAGTAGATGGGTGTTGATTTCTTTTCTGGAATTAAAGCCCAATACTGTAATAAAATATCATAAAGTTGGCTTTGCATAAGCATGAGAGCAGAGCCTTGGGTAGGGGAGCTGGAGTAAAATGTGGTGAAAAAATTGGAGCTCCAGGTGTAAGAGGAGGCTGGGTAGGAGTTAAGAACAACAACTTGGGCCAGGGGTCAGTGCCTCCTGCCTGTAATCCTAGCTACTCAGCAGGCTGAGATCTGAGAGTTGCAGTTCAAATCCAGCCTGGGCAGGAAGGTCCATGAAATTCTTATCTTCACTTACCTGGCAAAAAGCCAAAAGTAGAGCTGTGGCTCAAGTGATACGAGTACCAACCTTGAACAAGAAAAGTTTGAACCACAATACCTACACTCATCTAGTTTTAAGGGTTACATAGTAATCAATAGAGACCTTCATGGGCTTCTCCTTCAATATTCTTTCCCTTTCCCTCTCATCCCCTAGAGCAGTGGTTGTCTTTATCGAATATTTAGCTATGTCCTGTCCTTCAGTGTTTCTCTCGTGGCATCACCTCAACAAAACTGTAATCTCCTGCTGTAGAAAAGGTAGCCTAGCTTCATTTCCTCACCAAACCCTTCTAGTAGAAAGTGCAAAGAGAAATCAGATTCAGGTTCTCTCTTCCAGGAACTTACAGACCAGAAAAGACAGTAGATAAATTGTACCAGCCAAGACTCCAGACCAGGGGGCTGAGCCAAGGCACTGTAAATGTCAGGTGAAGTAGAAAACTCCTCTCTTCTAAGATGATCTCTGAATCTTTGCACAGGTTGATTTTCCCTAGAATAACTGCCAGGACAGGGCTATAGTTCAGTGGTGGAATGAGTGCTTCGTATATGCAAGACCCTGGGTTCAATCCCCATCCCCAAGCATCTCCTCAAATCTTTTGGCTGAATTTACTCCTTCCTGGGTCTCTGTATTGATGGATTTGTTTGTGTGTGTGTGTTTGTGCACCTGTGAGCATGCCAGTATTGGTGTTTGAACTCAGGCCTTACATTCTCCCTTACCTTTTGTGCTCAAGGCTGGTGCTCTGTCACTTGAGACATACCCCTACTTCTGGTCTTTTGCTAGCTAATAGGAGGCATGAGCCTCAGGGACTTTTCTGTCTTGGCTGACTTTGAGCCTTGATCTTCAGAGCTTAACCTTCTGAGTAGCTAGGATTACAGGTGTGAGCCACCGGTGCTCGGCACAGTGAGAGTTTTTAATCCATTATCCAGAAGTCCTTTTCTGATTCTGACTTCGCAACTAGAGCTATGCTATCTGGGTTCAAACCTCTGCAGTCTTCCTTTTTAGCCTATGTGAGCTTGGGAAAGTTATAAAGTCTTTTTACACTGCAGATTCCTCATTTTGTAAGACAGGGTAACATTTCTGTAGCTATTTCATAAGATTATGTACCAGCCAAGACTCCAGACCAGGGGGTTAAATGTGTTAGTCATAACCAGGCTCTAGCAGCTCATACCTATAACTCTAGCTATTCAGGAGGCTAAAATCTGAGGATCATCATTCAAAGCCAGCCAGGGCAGGAAAGTCCATGAGACTCATCTCCATTAAACCAGCCTTAAATGGAGCTGTGCTTCAAGTGGTAGAGTGCTATCCTTGAGCAAAAAGCTTGAGAACAATGCCTAGCCCCTGAGTTCAAGCCCTAGGACTGACATAAAAATAATAAAGAAAAGTGTTAGTTATTCCCCTTCCTTTAACTTATAAGAGAAGTTTTCACTGAAGTGCCTTAGCTACATCGAATAAAGAACGAATGAGCTCGAATGCGCTTTGCTGAGTGAGCCTGCAGAACTGTAGAGAGAAAGCTATGTATGTCCACGAGGGGTTACTGTTTGCCAAATATTGCCAGGCAGGAACAAATGGGACAGAAAGTATTTAGCCCTTCGCTTTCTGCCCTGCTGGTTCTGGGACTAGGCGTAATCCAATAAGTGGACAAGGCTGCCATCTGGTGTTGGAACATGGACTGTCAGCTCCTTAAAGGTAAAACTAAAACCATAAAACCGTGTGGTTTTCCTAGCTTGTACATCCCGCCCCCCCCCATAACCCCCCATTTTGTTGTGTTGTGTTGTGTTGCGTGTGAGGGGGAGTGGAGAATGGAACCCACAGCCTTGTGAATACTGAGCAGGTGTTTTACCATGGCACGATACCCTCAGCCCAAGAAGTTCTACTTCATTATGTGTTGTCTGTTCTTTCTCCAATCTGCTTATATCTGCCCCCTTTTCCTTAGTCCTTTAGGATTCTGAAGCTGCAGTGTTTCTGGGAACAACCCACAGGTTTTTCTTTTCCTTTCTCTTTTCCTCTCCTTCCCTTTTGTTTCTTTTCCTTTCTTTTTGAGACAAGGTTTCATCGAATAGACTTGCTATGTAGCTTAGGCTGGCCTTGAACTCATCATCTTCCTGCCTCCAGCTCCAAAGCACTGAGATTACTGCCAAGCAACGCATGTTTGGCTCTGGGAAGTTTCTTTCAGGAGCTTCAGCAGGCCAGCTGTCCCCAGACTCAGTCCTGAGGAGGGCAGCCTGAGACTTTACAGGAAAGCAGTTGTGAGGGAGAACTGGACATTAAGATTTTAGCATATCCGAATACATGCCAACCCTGGCTTGGGTTCCAGCCCACTGTCCTGGTCTCCTTGGCAACTGACTTCCTGCCAGGGGTACCCCTCTCCTGGTGTTACCCTGGCAACCTTCAGGCCTGCCTTTCAAGGTCCTGACTGGTTTATAGTAAATATGAGTCGGGGCCTAAGGAGGCACTTAGATTGTGAGGGGCAGGGATGGGAGGCTGTGTTCCAGGGGGCGGAACAGGGTGAAGTTCCAGGACCTGCTGGAGTAAGAGGTGGTATGGCCTTGGGTAGAGGCTCTGTTACATTCTGTGGTAGAAGAGCTGCAGCCATGAACTACAGATCTCTAGAGTCAAGGCCACTGCTGCTAGAATTGGAGAACACTGTAAGGAGAGAAACCTGCTATCCTGCACCTCCACCCTCAAACTGCCTTGTCCAACACAACCTGGCTCATTGGGGAATACTTGTTTCTCATGCCTCTCCCAGTAGGATCCCTTATTGTAATTCAACTCCCTTTTTGCTCCTAAAGTCCTTGTTTTGAAGGTCAGTGGATGGATTCCTTGACACTACTGGCCTTTCTTAAGACAGGGAGGGGAGAAGAAGGTTGGTTGAGCTATAGTGGGGAGAGGGGCCTCCCTCAAGGTTTTCTCCACCCCTCCGGGCATGAGGCTCCAGGGAGGGGGGTGGCAGCTTTGGGTGGAAGGTGGTGTGTGGCTCTGCTCCCCACAAGCCCGGAGTCCCACCCCCAGGGAGGACCTCACTGTGTAATTACTGCCCTTTCCCACACCACTGTTCTCAACCATATAATTTATCTTGCTCAGGTCCCTGGGCAGCTCTGTGAACCTCTTTAGCCCTAAGGCTCTCTTAACGGTAGTTGGGTTTGGGAGAAGGGAACCAAAGTGAATTTGCATTTCAAATTTGCATTTCGGGCTCGAGGCCATACCACTAGAATTCTTCCCAGAACTCTCTCCATCTTTACCCAGCCACTTCTCACTTTTCCTTTCCTTTTTTGTGAAGAGCCTGGGCTTGAACTAGGCATGGTATACTTCTAGCTTTTTGATAGATAATTGGAGATTAGAGTCTAATGGACTTTCCTTCCCAGGCTGGCTTTGAACTGTGATCCTCAGATCTCAGCCTCCTGAGTAGCTAGGGTTACTCGTGGGAGCCACCAGCACCACATCTGGCTTTTTGGCTTTTCTTATTGCTCCACCTCCAGTGTGGGAGAGCAGTGGCCCAGCCTGGCTGCATTACCTGGCGGTGTCAGCAGGCAGCGCCCTATTCTAACTACTAATCAAAAAGAGGTCTGATCATGATACTCAGTATACAGTACGTGGAAAATCAAGTATGCAACTTGTGAATAGGAATGGGAGGGGAAAACTGGGAGAAAGTGAAGGAAGGGGTGACTGTCCAAAAGGAAATGTATGCATTACCTGGATTATGACATGGCAACACCTGTGCACAACACCTTAATATATTAAAAAAAAAAAAAAAAGGAAAGAAGGGGATTCTGAATGTGATGTCTGCTTCTCCAGATACATTAAAATATGGGTGGACAGATGTTGGAGGCTCTGGGCCCAGGTGATGGCTTCAAGCGTGGGACCTGGGCACCAGCAGGGCCAGCTGTGCAGGACAGATGCTGCAGGTGCTGCCGGGGCTGTATCTGGGTGGTGCTGCTACTGTTGCCAAGCCTGGTCATCTGGGGGAGGGGGCAATGCTGCCATGCTGGTGGTGGACTCTGAGCCCAGTTTCCAGGTGGGAGCTGGGTTCAAAGGTCTCTGCAGCCTCTCCTTACTGGTGCTCTACAAACCCGAGACCTACCTGCTCTGCCTTGGGGTGTGTGTGCACTGGTCGGCTTCTCAGTTGAGGTGTAGCTGGAGTGGCTGGTTTCATGATGAAGACTGACCAATTTTACCTTTGCAAAAACCTATGAAAACCTCCAGACTTGGGTTTGGGAATATGGCCTAGTGGCAAGAGTGCTTGCCTCGTATACATGAAGCCCTGGGTTCGATTCCCCAGCACCACATATATAGAAAACGGCCAGAAGTGGTGCTGTGGCTCAAGTGGCAGAGTGCTAGCCTTGAGCAAAAGGAAGCCAGGGACAGTGCTCAGGCCCTGAGTCCAAGCCTTAGGACTGGCAAAAAAAAAACCCTCCAGACTATTAAACCAGAAGCTAAGGTGAATGAGGAGTTTGAATGGCAACTGAAATGATGCCGGGTAGTGGAATATGAAGTGGATACCGCTAGTGCAATTTATAAGCGAGGTGGTTTATGAAAGGTGACAGAGAAGTATCAGACATGCAGGATTTACTTCAAGAATAATTTGCCATTGACCCAGCAACCATTTCATAAGGATTAAAAGATGACATTCTCTAGGGCTGGGACTGTGCCTTAGTGGTAGAGTGTTTGCCTAGCATGCATGAAGCCCTGGGTTCAATTCCTCAGCACCACATAAACAGAAAAGGCCAGAAGTGGCACTGTGGCTCAAGTGGTAGAGTGCTAGCTTTGAGTAAAAGAAGCCCAGATTCAAGGCCCTGAGTTCAAGCCCCAAGTCTGTCTGGCAAAAAATAAAAAGATAACATTCTCTATAAATGTATAAAGTGCAGGTGATCTTTATTTCACAGTTCAAGTATTTTGAATCATGAGGAGGGAAGTGGGCCTACAGCCTTTGCCCACAAGAGAACAACACCGTCATTCTTGTCACAGAGAGTCAGGCTTGGTGGCCATCTTATTTCATTCTGCACAGTGGATGGAATCTACTTTGTTGGCAATGATAGGTGGACAGTCTCTTTGCCCAAAATGTAATGCTGAGGTGGGTTCCTTCAACTGGTATGATGATCAGCATTTGTGCGGCAGATGGCTGATACCTGCTTTGCAAATACACAAGAATAGAGTGGATGAGATGAAATGCTCCCAGTTTTAGGATCACAAATAAGAAAATTTTGACCTGTGACTTTTGGTGACTTGGAAGGAAACTTGTTGGTGATTTATTATTCGTGGCAGACAATCTTGTTTTTAGGCTCCTGTTTTATTTGGAATGTGAGGAGACAAAAATCTCTTGGTGTGGCACAGGAGCTGGGTTATTACAATACCTCAGACGAGAAAGCCTAACCTGGGCTCCCTGGCCAAAGAAGGTGAAGGCAGCAGAAGACAGAAGTCTTCAGAGAAAATTCAGTTTTCCAAGTTGTTGTCAGGTGAGGATGGTGTGTGTGTGTGCGTGTGTGTGTACTGGAGGTGTAAGGATAGCCAGAAAGTCTGGCTAGGCTCTTCTTAGGAAGTCTGCACCTCCCACCATTGCAACTCCATCTGCTCTCAGCCCAGCACGCTGAGTGAGTGGCATGACTGTATCCATGTGTGTGTGTGGGGGGGAAGGGAACAAACGGGCTTGGGGCAGGCAAGTTCTTCACATCCCTGCTCCCTCTTCCTGTGCCCACCAGCCTCTGTATCCAGGCCTGTTGCCTGCCTGCCTTCTTTTCTTTATTTCTCTTTGTCTCTTTCTCTGTCTATCTTTCTCTTTTTTCCCTCCCTCCATCCCCCAATCAACCCTGCCTTCTTTTCTTTCTTTCTTTCCTTTTCTTTCTTTCTTGTGTTGGTCTTAGTTTTTCACTCAAAGCTAGCACTCTATCACTTGAACCACAGTAGTTAATCAGAGATAAGTGTCTCATGGACTTTTCTGCAGGGTCTGGCTTTGAACCACGATCCTTAGATATCAGCCCCTTGAGTAGCTAGGATTACAGGCATGAACTGCCAGTACCCCGCAGCTCCTCTGTGATCTTCCTCACTGCTCTATGATGTGGGAGAGGAAGTTTCCTTCCTATGAGACTGAGAAGAAGCTGAGATTCAGAAAGTTAACGTTGGGAGGGTCCTGCAGGGGCAGGTGGAGCACCTGAGCTGGTACATCCAGCCGTGGGCTTTTTCCTGTAGGCTGAGCCTGACCCAGAGGCTTCACGTCCCTCTGCCTCCCTCTTCTTGCAGAAGGACACACGGGGACCTGGTCAGTGTTCTGGGGATCACGGTGAAGCATGCGGCCTCCCAGCAGGAGCAGCCACCATTATGACTGCAGACTCTGCTAGCCAGCACAGCACTGACATGGCCAGGAGGCCGCTGTGGGGGTCCCCCGTGGGAACTCACATGGGGGCCCCCCGTGGGAACTCACATGGGGGCACACCCTGTCTATGACAGGTCTCTCACGGTAGTGCTTCCATCAGGCCTGTAGGTGCCTTACCTATACCTCCCCATGTTTTGCTCTGAGCATGGAGTCTGGGCAGATCCTCTTCATTATCCAAAGTTGGACCCTCAGGGTTCAAATCCAGGCCCCCTTTAGATGCAACCTCTGTTTTTTTTTTTATTTAGAGCTTTAATTTAAATGTGTTCTTCATGTTACAATGCAACCCTTTAAAATCAATCCATACATAACGTTAAAATACTTTCAAAATTTATCAGCAGAGGCAACCTCTTGACCTTAAATTCCAGCCACCATTCTTCTTACCCTCCCTTAGTGGGGGTGAGGCCTTGACCCTGATGCACCTTTCATTTCCTCAAGTCCTACCGCCCCTGTCTCCTTTCTCCTCCTGCCTATTTTCTCCCCTAATGTCTTCCACCACCACCCCTTTCCTGCCATACTAGGTTTTGAACTCAGTGCCTGAGCTTTTTTGCTTAGGCTAGTGTTCTACCACTTGAGCTACACTTCTATTTCTGGCTTTTTGGTGGTTAATTAGAGATAAGTCTGTGGGCTTTTGTGTCTGGGTTAGCTTTGAACTAAGATCCTCAGATTTCAGCCTCTTCAGTAGCTAGAATTACAGAAATGAGCCACACATCATGGTGTGAGGCCAGCTTGGGCAGAAACAAATCTGTGAGATTTCATTTCCAAAACAGATAGCAGGGCTGGGAATATGGACTAGTGGTAGAGTGCTTGCTTCGTATACATGAAGCCCTGGGTTTGATTCCTCAGCATCACTTATATAGAAAACGGCCAGAAGTAGCTCTGTGGCTCAAGTGGTAGAGTGCTAGCCTTGAGCAAAAAGAAGCCAGGGACAGTGCTCAGACCCTGATTTCAAGCTCTAGGACTGGCAAAAAACAAAACAAAACAAAACTAGATAGCAAAAAGCAGGACTGGAGGTATACCTTAAATGGTGTAGTGCCAGCCAAGAAAGCATAAGGGCTGGGTCAGACCTGTAATCCTAGCTACACAGGAGGCTGAGATCTGAGAGTCTTAGTTTGAAGCCAACCCAGACAGGAAAGTCCATGAGATTCTTTTTTTCTTCTTCCTCTTCTTCTTCTTTTTCTTTTGCCAGTCCTGGGGCAACTTCCGGCCCTTTCTATATATGTGGTGCTGAGGAATCGAATCCAGGGCTTCTTGTATATGAGACAAGCACTCTACCACTAGGCCATATTCCCAGCCCCCCAGTTAACCACCAAAAAGTCAGAAGTGAAGCTGTGGCTCAAGTGGTTGAGAAAAAAAGCTCAAGAACAGTGCTCATGCCCTGAGTTCAAGCCCCATGGACTGACAAAAAAATAACAGAGAGAGAGAGAGAGAGAGAGAGAGAAATAAAGTATAAGGCCTTGAGTTCAAACTCCAGTAAAAAAAAAGTTCATGCCTGTAATCCAGTACTGCCAATAAATATATAAAACAAATAAAAATAAACAAACTGGGAATGTGGCCTAGTGGTAGGGGTGCTTGCCTAGCATGCATGAAGCCCTGAGTTTGATTCCTCAGCACCACATAAAAAAACCAGAATAAAACAGAAGCAGTGCTGTGGCTCAAGTGGTAGGGTGCTATCCTTGTGCAAAAAGAAGCCAGGGACAGTGCCCAGGCCCTGAGTTCAAGCCCCAGGACTGGAAAAAAATAAAAAATAAAAGAAATGCTACTAACTCCCTATCCTACTAACAATTACCTTCTGTCTTGACTAGTTTTACCTACACTCTTGCTTGTCTCCCTTCCCAACTCTCCATGGCCTCTGGGAACCTCCTGGTGCACCCTTCTGTTCCCTGTTGTTTTACCACTCAGAAGACACCCCTGTGCCCTTGCCAGAGCTTGCCCTGGGCTCCCTAGGCAGGTACCATTCTCTTGACCTTCCTCTCAGCTCCCCCTCTCCTCCTCCTTGCCTTTCCCTTGCTTCTCACTACTGAGCACTAGGGTCGCTGTTGTCCCCTAACTCCTACCCCCACCTCATAATGTTTTTCCTGGCCTCCTAGAGAAGGGGGGCAGGGACATGGCCTTAGAACACTTAGAGATCTGGGTTCAAATCCTAAGACTTCCTTTCACTGTCTGGGGCTCTGGACATGTTACCCTATGTCTGTGAGTCTTGGCTCGATCCTTCCTTCCTTCTTTCCTTCCTTCCTTCCTTCCTTCCTTCCTTCCTTCCTTCCTTCCTTCCTTCCTTCCTTCCTTCCTCCCTCCCCTCCTCCCTCCCTCCCCCCTCCCTCGCTCCCTTCCTCTCTCCCTCTCTTTCTTCCTTCCTTTTGTTCTTTCATTGCTCATTCTTTCTCTCTCTCTCTCTTTCTGCCAGTCGTGGGGCTTGAACTCAGGGCCTGAGCACTGTCTCTGGCTTCTTTTTGCTCAAGGCTAGCACTCTACCACTTGAGCCAGAGCGCCACTTCTGGCCTTTTCTATATATGTGGTGCTGAGGAATCGAACCCAGGGCTTCATGTATACAAGGCAAGCACTCTACCACTAGGCCATATTCCCAGCCCTTGTTCTTTTTTTTTTTTTTGTATATGAAGCGAGCACTTTTACCACTAGGTCATATTCCCAGCCCCCTTGTTCTTTTTTTTTAGTGCTGGTCCTGGGACTCGAATTCATGGCCTGGATGTTGTTCCTGAGTTTTTATGCTCAAGGTTTGTGCTCTACCACTTGGCCCACAGCTCCAATTCCAGCTTTTTTTTTTTTTTTTGGCTGTTAATTGGAGATAAGAGTCTTATAGCGTTCCCTGCCTGGGTTGGTTTTGAACTGCCATCCTCATATCTCAATCTCCTGAGTAGCTAGGATTATGGGCATGAACCATCAGTGCCTGGCTTGGTTTCTTATTTCTAAAACAGGAAACGGAATAGAGTCAAGAGGTGATTGTCAACTCAAAATGGATCAAGGACCTCAACATCAGACCTGAATCCTTGAAACTACTGAAGGACAGAGTAGGAAAGACACTAGAACTTATAGGCACAGGAAGGAACTTCCTGAATAGAGTCCCAGGGGCACAACAAATAGGGGAAAGACTCAACAAATGGGACTACTACAAATTAAAAAGTTTCTGCACAGCTAAGGTCATAGCCACCAAAATAGAAAGACAGCCAACGATATGGGAAAGGATATTTACCAGCACAGCAACAGACAAAGGCCTGATATCTGTCATCTACAGAGAACTCAAAAAACTAAGCCCCTCCAAGCCCAATAAACCTATTAGGAAATGGGCAAAAGAGCTAAAGAGAGACTTCACAAGAGAAGATATAAAAATGGCAAAGAAACACATGAGGAAATGCTCAACATCCCTGCTAGTAAAGGAAATGCAAATAAATACAACCCTGAGATACCACCTCACCCCAGTTAGAATGGCCTATACTCTGAACTCAGGAAACAACAAATGCTGGAGGGGGTGCGGGGAAAGAGGAACCCTTCTCCATTGTTGGTGGGAGTGCAAATTAGTACAACCACTTTGGAGAACAGTATGGAGGTTTCTCAAAAAGCTCAATATAGACCTACCCTATGACCCAGCCATACCACTCCTAGGCATCTATCCTAAACAGCAAAACCCAAGATATCAAAAGGACATTTGTACTTCCATGTTTATTGCGGCACAATTCACAATAGCCAAAATGTGGAAACAACCCAGATGCCCCTCCACAGATGAATGGATCCAAAAAATATGGTACTTATACACAATGGAATACTACATAGCGATTAGGAATGGTGAAATATTGTTATTCGCAGGGAAATGGTCAGAACTCGAACAAATAATGTTGAGCGAGACAAGCCTAGAACACAGAAAACAAAGGGGCATGATCTCCCTGATATATGACTGTTAACAAAGGGAGATGGAGAGACAGTAGAGACCAAGTCTGTGAACACTGTATATGTGCTTGATACATTGTAAATTGCATATGGGTCTACCTGACCTAGACAAGGGATGGAAAAACAGGTTGTAAGATATCACAAGAAATGTACACACTGCCCTACTATGTAACTGTACCCTCGGTGCACAACACCTTGTAAAAAAATTTTTTTTGCTTAATTAATAATAAAAAAAATTAAAAAAAAAAAAAGAGGTGATTGTGAGGATGAAGCCCTGAGCTAATGAACTTTGTGTTTAGCACAGGGCCTGGCATCTGGTAGAGAGGCCCAGCCCTGCCCACTCCGCTCCCTTTCAGCCTCTTTACTAGATACCCTCAGCCCCTGACCTCACCCTGTGAAGCCTTCTGGAGGCTATGGCTCTTTTCTTCCCTGGCTTACCTGTCCATAGATTACTCAAAACTTACTGATTAATATTGTTATTATTATTATTTTGTGCAGGTCCTGGAGCTTGAACTCAGAGCCTGGGCACTGTCCCTAAGCATCTTTGTGCTCAAGGTTAGCACTCTACCACTTGAGCCACAGCTCCATCCCCAGTTTTTGAGTGGTTAACTGGAGTTAAGAGTCTCACAGGGACTTTTCTGCCTGGTCTGACTTCAAACAAGATCCTCAGATCTCAGCCTCCTGAGTAGCTAGGATCAGAGGTGTGAGCCACTGGTGCCAGGATAGTCATATCATTGCAAAGCTAACAAAATAGATTTTTTTCATGCTGCAGCAATGGAGATTATAGTCTCAGATCCTTGTGCATGGTAGGCAAAGTCACCCCACTGAGCAACAAATAAAGCCAGCCTAATGAAAAAATATTGTCATTTCTACTTCTCATTTAATAAATATGCACATTTCCCAAGTTGTTTCCAAAATGTTTTTTTGCAGCCGACTTGTTTGTGCAAAGAAACAGGACAAAGCATTATGCTTGGGCTGGGAATATGGCCTAGTGGCAAGAGTGCTCGCCTCATATACATGAAGCCCTGGGTTCAATTCCTCAGCATCACATATATAGGAAAGGTCAGAAGTGGTGCTGTGGCTCAAGTAGCAGAGTGCTAGCCTTGAGTAAAAAGAAACCAGGGACAGTGCTCAAGCCCTGAGTTCAAGCCCCAGGACTGGCAAAAAAAAAAAAAAAAAGCATTATGCTTGCCTGTTATGTATTTTAGGTCTATCTTGATATTTGGACAGTTTGTCCACCCATCTTTACCATATCTAGCACCAGTCTCTACCTGCCACATATCTGGTGTGTGTGTGTGTGTATGCACGTGTCTGTGCATATGTGTGTTAGTATCAGGGCCTGAATTCAGGGGCTCAAACTCTCATGAATCTGTTGCTCATGGCTAGCATTCTACCAAATGAGCCAAGCTTCCAGTTAAGCATTTTACTGGTTAATCAGAAATGGAGTCTTGGAGGGGACTTTGCTAACTGGGCTGGTTTTGAACCTTGATCCTTCAGGTCTCAGTTTCCAGAGAAGCTAGGATTACAAGTGTAAACCAAGAGTGCCAGGTCTGCCATATACTTAGAAAAAATACTCCTTTTCTAGTGGTCCTCACTAGACACTATGTTGAAAATGAACTATACAACTTGTGGTGCGGAGTAGGATGGAAAAACTAGGAGAGAGCCAGGGAAGGGGTGACATTGTCCAAAAAGAAATGTGCTCTTTGACCTGACTCATATCACTGTACTTTACCTTTATTATAACAAAAATTTTAAATGCTACTTCTGTACAGCTGACCACTTTTCTGTCCTTAAGAACTTGCCCTTCTATTCCTCAAGGTCACCATGGAGATTTCTGTGAGATCCATTCTCCTTTCTCCATCCTTCCCTGTGCTCATCAGCCTGATTCTGAGAACTTGGTTCTGCCTCCTGGCAGAGGGCAATCCACATTTTCATTTTCTGCCCTGTGCCTAGCACATGCCTGGCATCTAGTGGGAGAACAAGAAGAAAATGGGTGAATACCCCTTTCGCTGGCATTTTTCCTCCTCCACGGCCTGCTGAGCAGAAGGGAGAACAAGATCCAGAATGAGTCCAGTGTATGCTATTAGGAGCGTGAAGGGGCAGAAGGCATTCCTCAGAAGTCCAGCCAGATCACTTTCCCTTTGCTCTTTCACTGTTTGTTTGCTTGTTTTATGAGCATATAAATTGCAGAAAGTGAGGAGTTTCATGCTGACATTTTTCATGCATGAATATAAGATACTTTGATTGTATCCACCTCATTACTGTTTCCCATTCTTTCCCCTCTTCCATTTTCCCTACCATTCCCCCTTATACTGTCATGTGTATCTCCCATCCCCTACTCCTTATACAAAAGAAAATATATGAAACTTGTCTCTGAAACTTGTTTGTTTTACTTAACACAATGATCTCCAGTTTCATCCACTTTCCTGAAAATAACATAATTTCATTTTTCTCCCTTCCTTTCCCTTTCTTTCTTTGTTGCTGGTCCTGGGGCTTGAACTCTGGGCCTGGACTCTGTCCCTGAGCCTCTCTGTGCTCAAGGCTAGCACTCTACCACTTGAGTCACAGCACCACTTTTGCCTTTTTCTGTTTATGTGGTACTGAGGAATTGAACCCAGGGCTTCGTATATGCTAGGCAAGCACTCTGCCAGGAAACCACATTCCCAGCCCCTCCCTTTCTTTTTTGAGGCAGAGTCTCACTACAGAGCCAAGGCTGGTCTCAAACTTACGATCTCCCTGCTTCAGCCTTCCAAGGGGAAGTTGTTTTTTTTTCTTTTCTTTTTACTTTGAATTGGAAATTGGTACTGAGGATCCACTCTAAGGCTTTGCATATGCTTGGCAAGCATTCTACCAAGCATTCTATATTTACAGCCAGAATTAAAACTAAATACATTAAAATTAAATACATATATATATATACATATACACACGCATATATATTTGCCAGTCTTGGGGCTTGAACTCTGGGCCTGAGTGCTGTCCCTGGGCTCCTTTTGCTCAAGGCTATTGCTCTACTACTTTGAGCTACAACACCATTTCTGGATTTTTTTCTGTGATTAATTGGAGATAAGAGTCTCATAGAGGGGCTGGGGATATAGCCTAGTGGCAAGAGTGCTTGCCTCGTATACATGAGGCCCTAGGTTCGATTCCCCAGCACCACATATACAGAAAATGGCCAGAAGTGGCGCTGTGGCTCAAGTGGCAGAGTGCTAGCCTTGAGCAAGAAGAAGCCAGGGACAGTGCTCAGGCCCTGAGTCCAAGCCCCAGGACTGCCCCCCCCCCCCAAAAAAAAAGAGTCTCACAGACTTTCCTGTCAGTGCTGGCTTTGAACTGTGGTCCTCAGATCTCAGTCTCCTGAGTAGCTAGGATTACAGGCATGAGGTGCCAGTGCCCAACTAAGGGTGGCTTTAAAAAATTTGTATTGTGGTGGTTTTAACTCTGGGCCTCACAGACTTTGACACTACCACTTGAGCCACCCCCTCTGCCTTTTCTTTTACTGTTATTTTTAGAATTGGGGTATCACTTTTTTGGTCTGAAACAGGGGCTGGAAATGATTCTCTGCCACTTGCTCACTGGTTGGTACTCATGACCTAAGCCCCACCTCCAAGCCCCAGGTCTCTGGCTAACCAGGATGGAGAGCCTCCTTTATAGGATTTCAGGAGATGACAGGCAGCAGACACCAGATCCAACTGCCTCCTGAGTAGCTAGGATCACAAATGTGAGCGTCCAGCTTTTTTTTTTTTTTTTTTTTTTTAAATTGGTTGAGACAGGAGTCTCACAAACTTTTTTGTCTGGGCTAGCCTTCATCTTCTATTCTCCTGATCTCTGCTGTGGAGTAGCTAAGATTACAGGCATGGAATCATGCCTGGCTTTATTTATTTATTTATTTATTATGGTAATGGAGCTTTGAACTCAGGGCCTTGTACTTGCTAGGTAACCCGACCCTTCTTTTCCGGACAGGGTCTCACCAAGTTGTTCTAAGCTGTTCGGATCGGGCTCCCACTGGTGATGCTCCGGTCTTCACCTTCCGCTTAGCTGGATTTACAAGCACGTGTCATCGAGCTCGCCCTTTGCTCACAAAAGTTTTTTTTTCTTTCTCCGTCCAAACTTCCCCACCCCCAGGGCCCAGGAAGCGGCTCTCGAATGTAGTACCCAAGAATCCGGGTTCGGACCCGACCGGGGCCTCCGCGCTCGCGGCCTCCCCCGGGCTTTGCTTGGGAGAAGGGAACCCCGCAGGCCACGGTGAATTCGCTCTGCGATCCCTAGCTCCCCGCCTCCTCCTCCCCCCGCCCCCCCGAAATGGCAGGGAAGCGACCCTGGACTGGCTGCTAATCTTCCCCCAGGGAGGAACAGCGAGCCGACCGTAATGGACGGCCGGGTAAGCTGGCCCAGGAGCCCTGGAAAAATGGAGAGGCCGCTTCAGGCGGGAGGCCAGGAACCCCTAGTCCAGAAAGCCGGGGGACTTCCCTAAGCGAGAGGGCTGGAGACTTGCTGGAAGTGTCGACTCCCGGCCCCGCCCGATCCAGGCAGACCCAGGACCCGGGCGGTGGGGGCGCGGACGGGGCGGCGGTGGGTTCTGGGCTCCCCAGCTGGTCCCGAGACCGTCCAGTCACCGCCCCTGCCTGGCGCCCTCACCCGCCTCCCCGGCTGGCGGCGCTCCGAGGGGTCGGGCGCGCGGAGCCCCCTCGGCGCCGGGGGTGGGCGCCGGGCTTCCGGGAGGGGGCCACGTGGCTCCCGTCGGGCTGGGCAGCGGGGACCCGGAGCCCACCCCGCCCCGGCCGGCCGCGGTGACTCAGGCCGCAGCTGTTCCCGCGTCACGAGGGCGGCGGGCGGCCACGGGGGGAAGGAGGGGGCGGCGGCGGGAGCCGGGGCGGGGCCGCGGCAGGCGGGGCGAGGGGGGCGCAGCCAGAGGGCCGGGCGCCGCGGCGGAGTGGAGCGGGCGACCTCGAGGAGCTCAGGTGAGGCCGCGGGCCGAGGGGACCGCCGTGGGCCGGGGGCGCCGCGGGTCTCAGAGATCCCTGCGGGCACGCTCTTCTCCGGGGCCCTGGCCTCCTCCCCCTCCTCCGGGACCCAGCCCCGCGCTCCCCGGAGCCTTGGGAAGCTTTGCCTGAAAGTTTCCTCGAGGAGCCCGAGTGGGCGCGCGGGGCTCTCGGGATCTTGGCCGCCTCTCGGGATCGGCGTCGCGCAGAAAGTGGCCGGGGCGGTGGGGTGCCGCGACCGAGCCCCGCACGGGCTTTTGGCGGAGGTTGGGCGGGGAGCGGGGGCTCGGGGAGCCCCGTCGAGGATCGGCTTCGAGCCTGGCCCCGGGGCGGTGGTGCCCCGCGGTCGGGCCGGGCAGCGCGGGGTGAGGGGGACCGGCTGGGATCGCGTCGCCCCCTCTCCTCTCTCCCTCCTTCCCCCCCCCTTCCCGTGGGCAGCGGCGGGGGGCAGGGAGACGTGGATCTGACCGCGGGCTTCCGGGTGGGAGGGGCCGGGAATGGGGGCCTGCCCGGGAACTCGCGAGGGCCGGGGAAGGGGAAGCCCGGCGCCCCCCTCCCGGTCTCACCCCTCCCTTCACGCGCTCCGGGCCTCATCCCCTCCTCCCGGCCTCTCCCCTCCCTCCCTCTGCGGCCTTCCCCCCCCCCGCCCCGCCCCGTCCGGTCTCCCCTCCCTCCTCTCCGGCCTCACCCCTTCCCCTCGCCCCCAGGCCCTGCAGCCATGGCGGTGGAAGGAGGCATGCGGTGTGTCAAGTTCTTGCTCTACGTCTTCCTGCTGGTCTTCTGCGTGAGTTGGGAGGAGGAAGGGGCGATGGGGGGGCTGCCGCCGCCGCCGGCTGGGTGCGGGGACTCCAGGCCCATGAGGCTGTCTGGATGAAGGCAGCAGCTGGAAGCCAGATGGGGGGGCGGGTGCAGGGCCCCGGCAGCTCGGGCCGCCCTGCCCTCCAAGCTCCCCTGCCCCCCCTTCCCCCCCCCCCCCGCCCCGCCAGTCCCTGAGGCTACCAATTCTACGAGTTCGGAACCCGGGTTCGTCCTCCAGAAATTGCTGCAATTCCTGTCCCTTCCTCCTCCTCCCGTCTTCCTGTCCGGTGACCCAACCACTTGTGATATGGGGCGGCCTGTGGGGCAACCAGCCAACTGCCCGATGCTATCAGGGCGCCTCCTCTCCCAACCTCCTCAGCCCTCCCTACTCCCTTCTCCTACCCTGCTAGCTGCCTGTCCACCTGAATGCCCCCCAACCGGAGAGGTTATTGTCCACCCCCCTCCCCCAGCCATGCCACCCTGGCCCCCTTCACCTTCCCTTCTCCCTGACCTGGCTGGGCCTAGTCACCAGGGTGGTTTGGGGAGTCAGGGGAAGCGTTTCTCCGCCTTAGGTAGGCACTTGTGCCCTGGAGTCAAGCTTTTCAGCTTCCTTTCCGTTTTGTATTGGGTTCAACTCCTGGCTCTAGAGCTGCTTAAGGAAAGGCATGACCCCTGACGCCCCCTTCCCTGAACTAGTCAGTCCCCAGCCTTCACTGTGGGGCCAGGATGGGGGTACCTCCATCCCTGGCAATCTCAATTTTCTGGGTGCTGGTCAGGTGTGTGCCCTTGGTGCACCTCCACCGCCCCAGTGCAGGCCTGTTGGGTTGTGCGTCTGCTCTAACCTCCACCTGCTTTCCCTCAGGCCTGTGCAGTAGGACTGATCGCTGTGGGGGTAGCTGCCCAGCTCTTCCTCAATCAGACCATAATCCAGGAGACGACCCCCAGCACCCTGCTGCCTGTGGCCATCATTGCCGTGGGTGCCTTCCTCTTCCTAGTGGCCTTTGTGGGCTGCTGTGGGGCCTGCAAAGAAAACTATTGTCTCATGGTCACTGTGAGTAGGGGCGTGGGAACAGCCGGGAGATTTCTGGGCTCAGTGGGGTGGGTGGGTAAGTGAGGCTTCCACGAGTGTTCTAGAGGCCGTGGGCCATCACAGGCCCTTTTTATCCAGACTTCAAACCTAACTCTGGCTCTCTTTTGCCCCCCCAGTTTGCCATTTTCCTGTCTCTTATAGTGCTGGTGGAGATGGCCGTGGCCATTGCGGGCTACGTGTTTAAAGACAAGGTAAGCAGAGAACATGGGAAGAATCTTCCTGCATTGGGGTGCTCTGGGGCCCACTGTCCTGATTGTCTAATATAACTCCCCTCTCCTCTCCTTACTCTTAGGTGGTAATGGAGTTTGAGAAGGGTTTCCGGCAGCAGATGGAGAATTACCCTAAAAACAACACTGAGTTGTTACTGGATGAATTGCAGAAAAGAGTGAGCCGGGTTGCTCAGTGCGGGAGGAGTGTGTGTGTGTGGGAGAGCATTTTCACCTCCGTGCCAGAGGTGGGGGCTTGCTTAGCAACTTCTACTTTTCTCTGCTCCCCCAGTTTAGCTGCTGCGGAGCTAGTAACTATACAGACTGGGCGAAGGTCCCTGACATGGCTAAGAACCAAGTCCCTGACTCCTGCTGTGTCAACGTCACTGTGGGCTGCGGAAAGGATTTCAAGGTGGAGGCCATCCATCCCAAGGTAGGGGAAGAAGACTGGCAAGACCTGTGGCAGAAGAAACCTGGGGTGCTCCTCTGCCGCGGCCCCCTCCTCCCCCCTCCCCCCTCCTCCTCCCTCCCCCTGTGGTTGGGAAGGGGAGGGAGGGGTGAGGAGAGGGTGGGAGGAGAGACAGATGGACCCAGGAGGTGGCCGGAAGTCTCTTTGATGGCTCTTTGCCGGCCTGCAGGGCTGTGTGGAGAGCATCGGGGTCTTCCTGAGGAAGAAGGTACTGCTGGTGGCCGCAGCGGCCCTGGGCATCACTTTTGTGGAGGTGAGTGGTGCTCTGGGCAGGGGCTGGGACTCAGTCCATGGCGTGTAGGGAGGAGGGTGCTGAGCTGGAGGTGCTGGCCTGGGGAGGGGGGGTCCTAGGTGTATGTGGGATCCCTTGAGGGGCAGCTTGCTTGTGCTTCTGACTCCTTTACTCTGCCCCGTATTGCCTTCCAGGTCCTGGGAATTGTCTTTGCCTGCTGCCTGGTGAAGAGCATCCGAAGCGGCTATGAAGTGATGTAGGGGCCTGGGCTGTTCAGCTTCTTTATCGTGGGGAGTGGAGTGATGTCCTCCAGGTTTTTCAATTAAACGGATTATTTTTTCACACCAAAAGAGAGAAGGTTTCTCTGTCTTAGAGTGATATTGGATCCTGATCCAACTTTTTTTTTTTTTTAACTGTACTGGGGCTTGAACTCATGACGTGTGTTGTCCCTTAGCTTTTTCACTCAAAGCTGGTACTCTACCACTTAAGTCACAGCTCCACTTTTGGTTTGTTGGTTACTCATGGACTTTCCTACCTGGGCTAGCTTTGAACTGTGATCCTCAGATTTCAGCCTCCTGAGTGGCTAGGATTGCAGATGCCAATCACCAGTGCCCTAGCCCCTTCCCTCTCTGTATGTTCTCAGTCTTCTGAGTGATGGATACTAAGTTGTTTGGGACATGTATGGCCAGTGTTTCTGATTCTTTTTTTTGCCAGTCCTGGGGTGTGAGCACTGTCCCTGGCTTCTTTTTGCTCAAGGCTAGCACTCTACCACTTGAGCCACATGTTCATGTGGTGCTGAGGAATTGAACCCAGGGTAAACCCAGGGTTCATGCATGCTAGGCAAGCACTCTACCATGAGGCCATGGTTAATATTTCCTTCTATGAAAACTTTTTTTTGTCAGTCATGGGGCTTGAACTCAGGGCCGAAGGGCTGTCCTTGATGTATCTAACTCAAGGCTAGTGCTCTAGCACGTGGAGCCATAGCACCACTTCCTGGATACTTTTTTTTTTTTTACAAGTCCTGGGGCTTGGACTCAGGGCCTGAGCACTGTCCCTGGGTGATTTTTGCTCAAGGCTACCACTCTACCTCTTGACCTACAGGGCCACTTCCTGCCTTTTCTGTTTGTGTGGTACTGAGGACTTGAACCTAGGGTTTTATGCATGCTAGGCGAGCACTCTACCACTAAGCCACATATATTTCCAGTCCTGGATACAGCTTAAGATTCATCTTCACCTTTCCTCTTCCCACATGAAAATTAGATCAGGCAAACACAATTGTATCCTTATCGAAGGGAAAGGCTTCCCTCTGGTGGTCACTCCAGGTACAGCTCCAAAGACCATCTATAAATGTGAGGGGGTTCCTATCACCCCCTAGTGGGCGTTGGCTGTTTTTACAGGTTAGCTATTAAAACTGGAGAGAGATGTTGGTCAACACAGTAGAACAGTTTTTCATTGAGCATCTTTTCTTTTAAACGATGCACATTTTTTGAGTGCCTCTTTTGTGCCAGGCATTAGGCAGAACCAGGAAGGGGACAGAAATAGAAGTGGCTGCCTTTGAAAACCAGTCTCTTGTTGGAAGTCTGGCTTCAGTGGACTGTCTGGGCGGGCTTGGGAAGGACCCAGGTGAGCAGAGCATCCACCAGGCAGGCTGGCAGATAGGAGGCGGGCAGCCAGAGGAGCTTGGCATCCCAGCCTGGGCTATAGCGGGTTCGAGGATGACGAGCAGTCAAGGCGTGCTCCAGACATCTGCTCACCTTGGTGAGGTCTGGGTCACAGATGAGGCTCATGATGCGTCGCTGCACTTTGAGGTCTGCGGTCCCATGGGTAGTGGCCATCAGTATCCTTGCCCATTGCACTCTATCCACCCCACCTTCTAGATCCTTGGGCCTGTTGCCCAACAGTGCCGAGAGGGATCCTTGGTTCCTTCCCATTGTGGGAAGTGGGCACCATTCCCAGGCCCTCCCCAACCCCGACCCGTCTCCTTCCTCCTGCTAGGCTGATGCAGTAAAGGCTTTTCTGGCTCTCTCATGTCTCATGTACCCCCAAGTAGGCCCAGTGACTCACATGTGGTGAGGAAGGCCTCCCCGTAGCGGGCCTGTGTAGCTGGAGGTAGCTGGGCCCAGCAGGCCCTCAGGGAGGCCTCCAGAGTTTCCAAGGTGGTTGCAGGGGTTCTGAAGAAGCCAGGTTCCACGATGGAGACTCGGACCCCAAAAGGAGCCACGTCTCGCCTGGAATGTCAGCAGAGGGATTTCTGAGTTCTTGCCTTACATGGAGGTGATTTTCAGGGCCTTGGGTGGGGATTCCCAAGATGGAAGGTCATCACAGATCAGGAAGGGAGGGATGAGGGGCAAGTATGGCAGGTGGAGGGAGTTTTTTGGCTTATTTTGCCAGTCTTAGGGCTTGAACTCAGGGCCTGGGCACTGTCTCTGAGCTGCTTTTGCTCAAGGCTAGCACTCTACCACTTAAGTCACAGTGTCACTTCTGGCTTCTTCTGTTTATGTGGGACCAAGGAATTGAACCCAGGGCTTCGTGCATGCTAGGCAAGCACTCTACCACTAAGCCACATTCCCAGTTTGTTTGCTTTATTTGCTTAAGCCTGGGGCGTTGTATTTGGTAGGCAGGCATAAATACTCTGTCACTAAGCTGCATCTCCAGGCCTGAAAAAGGTATGTTTTGGTTTTCGTTTGAAGCAGGGTCTTACGTAGCCCAAGCTGGTTCTGAACTTGAGGTCCTCCAGGGTGCCTCTGCCTCCAGGATGCTTTCTTTTTATTTTATTATTATTTTTTCTAGCTTCAGGACTTTATGCTTGCTAAGTAGGTACTGTGAAGCTTGATCCATGCCTCCAGCTCTTCCTGCCCTGGCCATCTTTGAGATAGGTTTCTTTTTGCAGGTGCCTCCCTGGACAGCAGTTCTTCTAGTTCTTCTGGTTTGTTTTGCCAGTCCTGGGGCTTAGACTCAGGGCTTGAGTACTGTCCCTGGCTTCTTGCTCAAGGCTAGCACTCTACCACTTGAGCCACAGGACCACTTCCGGCTTTTTCTGTTTATGTGGTGCTAAGGAATGAAACCCAGGGCTTTGTGCATGCTAGGCAAGCACTCTACTGCTAAGCCACATTCCCAGCCCTATACTTTCTGCTATAGCTGGGATGACAACTATGCAACAGCACACCTAACTTTTTCTGTTGAGATGGTGTCTCTAGAGTTTTTTGCTTGGGCTGTCAATGAACTGTCATTTTATCTACACATTTCCATTAGCGAGATAGGGTTACGATTCTTTTTTTTTTTTTTTTTTTTTTTTTGTGCTGCCCTGGGCCTTGAACTCTGTGTCTGGGCACTGTCAATGAGCTCTTTTGCTTAAGGCTAGTACTCTGCCACTTGAGCCACAGCACCACTTCCATTTTTCTGATGGTTAACTGGAGTAAGAGTTTCATGGGCCAGGCACTGGTGGCTCACACTTGAAATCCTAGCTACTCAGGAGGCTGAGATAGAATAGTGGTTCGAAGCTGGCCAAGTAGGACAGTTCATGAGACTTTTATCTCCAAGTCACTGAAAAACGGGAAGTAGAGCTTTGGCTCAAAGTGGTGGAGTGCTAGCTAGCCTTGAGCCAAAAAGCTCAGGGACAGTGGCCAGGCCTAACTGATCAAAAAAACAAAAAACAAACAAACAAAAAACCAAAAGGGAGTCTCATAGACTTTGCTGCTCAGGCTGGCTTTGAACCGAAATCCTCAGATCACACCTCCTGAGTAGCTAGGCTTACTGATGTGAGCCACCAGTGCAGTTTGCAATTCTCGATGGAGATGAAAACCCCATTCTCTAGCTCCCCAAACACAGGATTGAGTCCTGGGTGCTGGACATGAAGGATCTGATGTGTTGGGTGGGGTGGGGGTTAATCTGACGTGAAGAATGGGGTGCATCCCACTGCCTGTCTAGATGTAGAAATCCAAGTCCCAAGTATGTATTTGATGATGCTGACTGGGAAATTAAGGACTGAGGAACAGGGGCAGAGAAAGACACCGTGATCTGCGGGATGGTGATAGGGGCTCAGCTTGGGGCAACCCGGGCTTCTGCCTCAAATCCAGTTCCCTGTTGACCTCAAGGCTGCTCTGCGCGCTCCCAGAGCCTTGTGTGTGCTGGTGGCTGGGGCTCAGGCTCAGCTCCTTGTACTCCCTGCTCTCTGCACGCAGCTGGTATTCTGCTCCTTGAGTCAAACCTCCAATCCTAGTCTAGTATTTTTGTGGCCAACTGGAGATGGAGTCTTACAAACTTTTCCTCATGGGCTGGCTTTGCATCAGCACTGTCTACATCTCAGCCTCGTTGGTAGCTGGGATCCTCTGCCTCCCCACTGTTGGGGACTCTAAGCATGTGTCACCATGCTCAGCTTCTTCTGCCTTACGCTGGGCAGTAAGGAGTGCGTTTATTGAGTGGGCTGCCCCTTGCAATGGCGTAGGGCCCGGAGTCCTGTACCTCTTACCTCAGACTATCAGAGAAGGCCTCCAGACCAAATTTGGAGACACAGTAGCCTCCACCATTGGCTGCCAGGCGACCCAGGACACTGGTGATGTTCACCACTCGGCCCCGGGCCTGCTGTAGCAGGGGCAGCAGGGCAAGGGTGACCTCGATGGCACCCAGTGTGTTCACATTTAGCACCCGGTGGAAATCATCTCGTGTCAGCCACGGTGTAGGCCCGATAATGCCAGCGATGCCAGCATTATTCACCAGACCAAAAAGCCCTGTGGGAAGATGAGACAGAGCGGGGAGCACTCCCACATTCTCCCCTCCTTGGGGCATCTAAATACATATCCCCTGCAAGTGTCCTGGGCCCATGCTCTTACCGTACTCGCCTGCTTCTTGAACATGTGTCTCTGCCCACTTGGCTGCCTGCTGGACACTGTGGGGGTCAGTCACGTCCAGCAGGGTGGTGTGGAGGCGGGAGGAAGCCATCTGCTGTAGGTTCTCAGCCCCTGAGGGGGTCAGGCAGCCGGCTAGCACTCGGAAGCCCCTCTGGTCCAAGCGCAGTGCCAGAAGGCGCCCAAAGCCCGAGTCGCAGCCGGTGATGAAGACGAAGGCATCGCTGGGGGGCAGGCTCTGCCGATCCCTGAGCCACCACAGCACTGCCCAGAGCAAGGCACCCAGCAGCAGAAGCAGCCACATGCTGGGCCCAGGTGACCTGCAGGCGATCACCTAAGTCTGGGCAGGAAAACTTGTCATTTACTTTGGCCCTTCTGCCCTCGCTTGACATTCTCCCCAATTGCAAGTGTCTGGTTTGAGCAGACTGAGAAATTTGATCAGTTAGGCAGATAATTGGCAAACTATGGCTTATTGGGCAAAAACAAAAGAATGTGGGCAGACTCCATATTTGTGGCTAACTTTAAAATGGTTGAGTGGAGTCCTGTGCTTGGCTCTGCATTGTGGGAGCCGCTTTGCTTTGACTGAGTCAGAGACGCTGGAATCCTCTAATGGAACCTGAGCCCTCAGCCTTATTTTTGGAACTGCATGGAGGGTGCAGAGCCGTACACTGCAGTCCTGATGGCCTCATGTCCTGCTGTGTGATGGTGGATGTGCGTGCGTGTGTGCATGCGTCTTGGGATTGAACTCAGGGCACTGGGCATGCCGGGCAAGTGTTCTGCCACTTAACCCAATGATTGTAGCCCTGGGGCTTGAACTTAGGGCCTGGGCCCTATCCCTGAGCATTTTTTGCTCAAGGCTAGCACTCTGCCACTTGAGCCACAGCACCACTTCTGACTTTTCAGGCTTGGTTTTTGAACTGCGATCCTCAGATCTCAGCTTCCTCAGTAGTTAGGATTACAGGCAGGAACCACTTTACAGGCACCCATGGTTCGTCACTATATCTGTTAACCTATTTTTTCACCTACCAAATTAAGCTAATATTTGTCAGCTCTGCTTCAGAGTCACAGTGGACTAAAGAGACCTGCCAGAAAGCCTGTCAAAGCCTGTGGGCTTGGAATGTGGCTCAGCGGTGGAGTGCTTGCCTGGCATGCATGAAGCACTGGGTTCAAGTCCTCAGTACCACATGCACAGAAAAAGCTGGAAGTGATGCTGTGGCTCAAGTGGTGGAGTGCTTGGCTTGAGAAAAAAAAAAAAAAAGCTGAAGGACAGTGCCCAGGCCCTGAGTTCAAGCCCCAGGACTGGGGGAAAAAAAAAGCATGAAGCCTGAGTGTTCAATAGGGGGCCTTACTTGGTAGTCTCACCGCACCCCGCTCTGGTGTCCACTTACCCCTTCTGCAGAAAGCTGGCAGTACCACAACGTGCCACACTGCTTCTCTTGCTGCTGTTTAAAGACTTTGTTCCCGGTCTTCCCCACTAGCTGTGGCAAAGGCCAAAGTCCAGAGTGGGTATTAAGTGTGTGTGATGGGGCGTGGAGAGGGCGGGAGAGGGGAGCCAAGGAGGCCGGAGCCGCCTGGCTGAAGCTAGGACTTGGGTGGAGGCCAGCTCTGTCTCCTCAGCCCTTTTTATTCTGCTGCTTCCCGGTAGGGAGCTGTCGAGAATGGCACCTGCTGTCTGTCGGTGGCTTTGGACCTGACAGTTCTTTCCCTCCTGAGACCTGAAGTGTCTCCAGGAATCAATCTCCCACCTGGTCCAGCCTCATGACACTGCTTACGTGCCAGCCTGGGAGAGGCCATAAGCCGGAGCGAGGACCAGGCCTTTTTCCTATCTCCTTTCTCCTCTGGAGGAGCCAGAGCTAGGAAGGTTGGGGCGGAGAGCATTTCTCTGGGGAGGTAGGGAGCTTGTGCCCTGCTTAGCCACCAGGACCCGCACCAGGCCTGCAGAGGAGGGAGCAGCAGAGGAGGGAGCAGCAGGGAAGTCTAGTCCCACCCTCTGCCTGAAAGGCCCCTGTCCCTCAGGGAGAACCTGACCTTCCCATTCATTCCCACCTCCACAGGGAAGCTGGGTGAAACACACCACAAAGAGTAGCTACTGTATTTTATTCTTGCTCCTGTGGGTGAGGCCAGAGAGTGGGGGAGAGGGGAGGAGAGAGGGGTTAGGAGGAGGCGGACTGCAGCTGCCCTTTGTAGACGTACTCCAGTGCCGTGGCAATGGTGCGCATGTCCAGCTCGATGCTTCGCGCCCAGTTCTCCACGTCCCCAATTTCCTGAGAATGGGGAGAGGGGTGTGGAGGCCAGGACTCAGGCTAGGTAAGAGGACGGCTTCCAGGCCATCTCCTGGAAAGGGCTTCACTTGGGTCTACTAACGGCTTTTACTTCATATTTTTTGTCAGCCATGGGGCTTGAGCTTAGGACCTGGTCACTGTCCCTGAGCTCTTTTGCTCAAGGCTAGTGCTCTATCACTTTGACCCACAGCTCCATTTCTGGTTTTCTGATGCTTAATTTAAGATCCGAGTTTCACAGACTTTCCTGTCCGGGCTAGCTTTGAGCCTCAGTCCTCAACTCTCAGCCTCCTGCATGGCTAGGATTACAGGCCTGAGCCACCAGTGCCTGACTTCTTTTCTTTTGTGCTGGGTCCTGAGGCTTGAACCCAGGGCTTGGGCACTGTCCCTGAGCTGTCTTACTCAAGGCTAGTGCTCTACTACTTGAGCTACAACTCCATTATCAGGTTAATTGGAGATAAAAGCCTTAGATTTCTCTGGCTTTGAACTGTGATTCTCAGACCTTAACTTCCTGGGTATCTAGAATTACCAGCGACTGGCTTCTCAACTATTTTGTTGATGGGGGTCTTGCTATGTTACCTTATGTTAGCCCTGAACTCCTGGACTCATGCAATCTTCCTACCTCGGCCTCCCAAGTAGCTGTATCAGGATGTACACGAGCACGCACCATGATGTACATGAGCACTTATCATGATGTACATATTCTGAGCATATTTTTGTGGTGTTGAGGGATTAAGCTCTGGCTCTGTGCATGTACACATTGTCTCACTGAGTCACATCCCCCACAGTTTTTCTAGCTGTTCTAACATTGGGGCCACAGATGGGGTATCTGCCACTATCCCACTTTCTCCTAATCCTGGGCTCAAATGAGGGTAGTGATGTGGGGAATTTGGCTTACCTTGAGTGCCTGGTTAAAGTTTTCCACCATCCCGATCCACTGGCCTGTCTGCTTGGCAAATTGGGCAGCCTGGACCTGTAAGGTCTTCACCTCATGGTCTAGCTTCCTCTGGTTCATGTAGGCCTGGGCCACACTAAAGATTGGAGAGAGGAAGTCATCCTCTGGTTTGTGGGGTGGGGTGGGCCCCAGGACTGATGTTCTATTGTAGCAGTGTGTGTGTGTGTGTGTGTGTGTGTGTGTGTGTGTGTGGCGGGGGGAGGTGGTGTGCAGCCAGAAATCAAGGCTTGGGAAAGCTTGGGCTTCTGGCCTTTCTTGGACGTGATGCAAGTGAAGCCTGCTCCTTCCTCCATTCCCAGGGTTCCCAGGAGAGCCAAGTTGAGATGCCGACTAGAAACACATCAGCTCCTATTTCCTAAAGGAGTCCCTGCAGCTGAGTGGGAGAAGGGAGGGTTAATTTGGGGAGATATCCCTGAGGAAGAAGCTAGTGGGGAGAAGGGGTGTGTTGATGCTGGGAAAATCCATCTGGCAGAGATGGGAAGCTCAGGGATTTGTGCAAGAAGTTGGGAAGGGAAATTGGGCCCCTCCCTGAATCTAGGGTGGGATGGGAGGGCAAACCCCCTCTCCAGGAGCCCTGGGTCAAGAGAGAATATCCCAAGAGTTTCCTCTTGGCTCTGTCTCTCCCCACCCTTCTCCTTTTGACCACACATAAGCAAACACACAGATTCCTTCCCTTCTCCAGGCAATTACCCTTCTTTCTCTTCAATCTAGGTGTTAGCTGTGATACCATTACTGTCAAAGGGTAGTGACACAGGGTAGTTTGGGTCCTAATCCACCAATGGTTTGGCTCCTCCTTCTGCTGAAATGATTATTCTCCCTACTGGCTGATGCATCTTTCACTCACTGCTCAATCCTAAATTCTAGGTCAGCCAGAAGACTCCACATCCGGTACCCCCACTCACTGGAATGTGTGGGGGCGAAGGAGACAAGGGGTTGCTGGGGGGAGGGGAGCAGTCAAGAAAGTAGGCAGGACACCTGACAAGGGCTGAGACAGACTGGGTCTTTGTTTTCCTTTCTATGGAATAAATGGAGCTGTGGGCAGCAACACAAAACTCTTTCTAATCTGGATTTGGTTTAGCTGCCCTCTAAGCCGAGAGTGGGGTGGTCTCTAGCAAATGAAGAGGGAGATGCCTGAGCCAACTTCACACATGGTAGCACAGGAGGAGCCAGTATAGGAGGGAGGGAACCAGGCAAACCCTGCCCTTCTCTGGAAAGCAATCCAACACTGAGAGAAAGCTGCCTGGAGGGAGAGGAAATTCGAGGCTCTAACTCCAGTCTTCCTTTCCCCTCATTTCCCCTCAAGAGGAGTAATGATGATGACCCGAGCCCCTGCATGACTTCTTTCCATGACTCAATCTCTGGATTGACAACTAAGCTGCTCTACTTGGCCTGAGTCAAAGGTATTATGTGGCCTCTTTTCTTCCAACACACAGGCTATCAAATCCTCATCCCCTCACTCTTCTGAGTCACACAGGGTCAGGAGACAATCTTCTTTGCTCCTTTTCACGTCTTTGGATATTACTGACATTTTCATTTAGGCCTGGGACAAAGGATGATCTCTAGAGGCCCAGAAGGAAAGAAGCAGACAGTCCGGGTCTGCTGTGGCTCCTGGCATAGGTTGTACTCTAACCCCCACCAGCTGTGCCATCTCTTTCCTGCCAGCTGTTCCCCAGAGGCTTGCCAGAGAGTGAGAGGTGGGGGAGAGGGCAGAAGTTGTGGTCAAGAAGGGTGACGTCCCTCCCACCAAAATGACAGCTGGACTTGGAAGGATGAAGGGAGGTGGGCAGATGGCATCAAGTTGTAAGTGCCAAGGAAGTGGGGAGGGGGAGATTTGGCAGCTTCACCAACCATTGCAGCTGCTCCTTCCTCATCCCTTGTTTGAGGTCTGAGCTGATTCACGTTTTTCTCTTTTAAGTTACAATGCCTGGGAAGGGCTGCACAGAGGGAGGGAGTGGGACATGGCAACCCTTCAAGAGGAGTCTGAGGGCTTAACGTGGGTGGGTGGTGGTTGGGCAAAGGTTCATACCCCACATTGAGGTGATCCACCAAAGCTTCTGTCAGGCAGGTCGCGGCCGTGATGGCCTCTCGTCTCCTCCTCTCTGGGGGAAGGAGAATGGGGATTGGAGAAGATACTTGTTTGTTTTTGAGGGGTGATGCTAACGGTTCCTCATCCATCCATTCCTATTCTGCTAGTTCCCAGAACATCACAGCTTAACTCAAATGCCAGAGCTGAAAAGGACTTTTTTACTAAACACAAGCAATCCCCTTCCATTTAGAAATGAGACTAGTATCCTGATAGGGGAGGGGAGCCACTCGGGGGTCTGAGGGGTCAGTGGCGGCACGCAGGACGGCCTATCCCACTCTTGTTTGCAAAGCGTCGGTCACCCTGGGACTGGATAGGAGGTGGGAGGGACAAAACCGCCCCCATCAGTCTCAGGGTTTAACACTTCTTCAACTACCCAATGAGTAACCGGCATTTCTTCGCACTTCCGGGGTGAGAGACTCCGCGGGCCAATAGGCAGCGTGTAGCACGCGCAGGGGGCGGGGCTCAGGCGGGACCTGAGGGGGCGTCACCGAGGGGCCAGGGCGCGGCCCTAGGGACCGGGCGGGTGGGCAGGGAAGCACGTTTCCAAAAAAATGCATTCTCGGGGGTCCCTTCCCTTCACACCCCGCGGCTCGCTGGCGGGCGCCCGTCCGCGGGCTGATTCTAGGCCGCAGGCCGGGAAGGAAGCAGCTGTCAGGCTCACCTTGCAGTTCCTTGCGTTCATTCTGTTTGGCCTGGTGCTCCCGGAGCAGGCGGGACAACATGGTGGCGTCGGGCAGGGCTGGGCTAGCGGGTGCCCGCGGACAGTGCGGGAGGAGGAACGCGCCGAGGCTCCTGCGGGGCGGGGTCACGTGGCCTTGGCGTCACGTGATGGCGGGAACCTCCCTCCGTGAGGGGCGGGGGAGGGGGAGGGCGGTGGTAGTGGCGGGCTCCGGTGGGCTCCGGCGGGCTGGGTGGGTGGGTGGGTGGGGATGGTGGGGGAGTTCTTCTGTGAGTGTTGGAGGAAGTTCTCTTTAGCACCCACTTCCGATATATGTATGTATATATTTATGTATATATACATCTATATACGCATACATACATACGTACGTATATGTGTATATTAACACATATACGTACATTGGTCTGGTCCTGGGTCTTGAACTCAGGGCCTAAGCTCTGTCTCTGAGTGCATATATAGACACGCACACACATATGCACACATTTACGTACATTGGTCTGGTCCTGGGTCTTGAACTCAGGGCCTGAGCTCTGTCCCTGAACCTTTATGATCAAGGCCAGTGTTCTGCCACTTGAGTCACAGCTCTAGTTCTGGCTTATTTATTTTTTTGTTAACTGGAGATAAGACTTTCATGGTCTTTCTTTCCTGGCCTGGCTTGGAACTGCCATCCTCAGATCCCAGCTAGGATCACAAGCTGCAGAGCCTGTGTTTAGCCTCTCCTTTGGCACTCAGGCCAGGAGAGGCTTGGTGTTGCCAGGTTGCCCATCATGATTGGGTTGTTGGGAGCTGAGACTCTCTGGACTCATTGAAATTCTTTCCCCTTGCTTGCTTGTCCTTTCTCCTGGCACTTGGTGCCAGTTTGCAGTGGATTTCCAGTTCACTCCTCCTACAAGAAAAATGTTTTCCTCTTTTTAGCCTGTTTCTCACCTCTCTCTCTCTCTCTCTCTTCCCCACCCCTTTGGGGGCACTCAGCTCTGGGTGATCCCTATAAAGAAGCAATTTAGGCCCTTGGAGTGGCCTTCTAGGGAGCTTTGCTAATTTGTTGGGCTGTGTGTGGTCAATACAAAGTCATCCCTGTCCTTTTGTGGTCAGGGAATGCAAAGTCATTTTAAGCCTTAGCAGAAGCATTAAGGGCTGCTGTCAAAGTGAAAGGTAAATTATACAATGCCTCCAGAACTAAGCAAACATGCTCTAGGATTGACTCCAACAGGAAGAAGTGATAAACATAATCAACATATTGCTATTGTTACAGCACCTCTTAGTGGCTTTTAAAAAGATTTATTGATGTCCATTAGTTCTTCAAGGAAGAGTTTCATTGTGACATTTCCATATATACATAGATTATACCCTGATCAAACTCACCCCCTCCATCTCTTTCCTACTCCTCTACCCCTTCTTAGAAGTTTCAGTGCCAGGTGCCTGTGGCTCACACTTGTAATCCTGCTTACTCAGGAGGCTGAGATTTGAGGATTAAAGTTTGAAGCCAGCCTAGGCAGGAAAATCTGTGAGACTCTTTACCTCCAATTAACCATCAGAAAACCAGAAGTGGAGCTGTAGCTCAAAGTGGTAGAGTGCTTAGCTTTGAGCACAAAAGCATAGGGACAGCATTAAGGCCCTGAGTTCAAGCCCCATAAAAGATAAAAAAGAAAAGAAAAGAAAAGAAAGTTTCTAAAGGTCCCATATATATGTATAAAGTCATTCCACAATTTTTGCCTCCTTTACCCTCACTTGACCCTTCCCCTTCTGCTAGTACCTGTCCTAAAATTGCCCATTTTACTTGCCTGTCATTCATTTTCTCCCTACACCTTTACTGGGGCTTGAATTCAGGGCCTAGGGTCTGTCCTTTAAGTTTTTCACTCAAACCTGGTGCTCTATCACTTGAGCCACACATCCACTTTCCCTCATTATTAATTGTTCAAGGCTAGGAATGTGCCTTAGTGACAGAGTGCTTGCCTAATATGCATGAAGTACTGGGTTCGATTCCTCAGTACCACATAAATAGAAAAAGCCAGAAGTGAGGGGCTGGGAATATGGCCTAGTGGTAGAGTGCTTGCCTCATATACCTGAAGCCCTGGGTTCAATTCCTCAGTACCACATATATAGAAAATGGCTAGAAGTGGCGCTGTGGCTTAAGTGGCAGAGTGCTAGCCTTGAGCAAAAAGAAGCCAGGGACAGTGCTTAAGCCGGAGTTCAAGCCCCAGGACTGGAAAAAGAAAAGAAGCCTTGATTTTCCCACCTTGGTATCTCACACCTGTGATCTCAGTAGTTGGAGACTGAGGCAGGAGAACTTGGAATTCAAGGCCAGTTTAGGCTACAAGCTAAATACTGTCTCAACTCTCCTCAGCCTCAAAAAAGCCTGGCCCCAGATTTTTGTGAGTGTGTGTGTGAGTTGTGAGCTTGAACTCAGGGCATGGCACTGTCCCTGAGCCTCTTTGAGCTCAAGACTAGCACTCTACCACTTGAGCCACAGCACCACTTCCAATTTTTGAGTGGTTTATTGGAGATAAGAGTCTCATGGGGACTTTTCCTTGTGGAGCTGGCTTCGAACCATGATCCTCAGATCTCAGTCTCCCGAGTAGCTAGGATTTATAGGCATGAGCTACTGGCACAGGGCTAGTCCCAGATTTATTAAATAGATTCTCTGAAGGATAGACGCCACACATCAATATTTTGTAAAAAGCTGTTCTGGTCATCCTTCTTTGTTTCCTCCCTCCCTCCCTCCCTTACCTCCCTCCCTCCCTCCCTCCCTCCCTTACCTCCCTCCCTCCCTCCCTCCCTCCCTTACCTCCCTCCCTCCCTCCCTCCCTCTCTCCCTCCCTTCCTTCCTTCCTTTCTCTTTCTTTGACAGGTTCAGGTTGGCCTTGAACTCCCAGTCTTCCTGACTCAGCTTCCAGACTGCTGAGATTATAGGCTTGAGCCACAATGCCCTACCTATTCATGTGATTCAAATGTACATCCAGGAATAAGAACCACTGGCCTAAATCATATCTAAGACTGTTTTCAACTTACATTTAACTTATTTTCAGATCCAGTAGCACAGTTGAAATTGGCTTCATTGTATTTGTCAGGAAGTCAAATGAGTGCTAATTGAGTTCGAATAGAACATTCTTCTCAAATTTTCTGAGTAAGATTAGAGAGCTACTGATACATTGGTGCATTTGGTTATTTGTAGACCCAAATCCTGGGAGATGTACAACTATCAAAGGAGTGAGAAGCAGTTCATGAATGGTTAAATGGCAGCATTTAGCAGAACATCAAGCACTGAAATAAGTATTTTCAGTAGAGGCTGGGATGTAGCTTGGTGGTAGAGTGCATGATTAGCACATCCAAGGACTTGGGTTTGCTCCCTAGTATCACTTATACAAAACTGAATAAAAACATTGGTGACTGGCTGGGAATATGGCCTAGTGGCAAGAGTGCTTGCCTCGTATACATGAAGCCTTGGGTTCGATTCCTCAGCACCACACATATAGAAAAGGCCAGAAGTGGCACTGTGACTCAAGTGGCAGAGTGCTAGCCTTGAGCAAAAAGAAGCCAGGGACAGTGCTCAGGCCCTGAGCTCAAGCTCCAGGATTGGCAAAGAAAAAATTGGCTGCTATTTATGTGTCTGTATGCTTACATATGCCATGAACATTTAAAAAATATTTTCTAAGCCAGGCTCATGCTTGTAATCCTAGCTACTCAGGTGGCTGAGATCTGAGGATGGTGGTTCAAAGCCAGTCCCTGGTAAGAAAATCCATGAGACTCTTATGTCCAATTAGCCACCAGAAAACTAGATATAGAGCTGTGGCTCAAAGTGGTAGAGCACTAGTCTTTTTTATTTATTTATTTATTTATTTATTTATTTATTTATTTATTTATTTATTGCCAGTCCTGGGCCTTGAACTCAGGGCCTGAGCACTGTCCCTGGCTTCTTTTTGCTCAAGGCTAGCACTCTGCCACTTGAGCCACAGCGCCACTTCTGGCCATTTTCTGTATATGTGGTGCTGGGGAATCGAACCCAGGTCCTCATGTATACAAGGCAAGCACTCTTGCCACTAGGCTATATCCCCAGCCCTTAAAAAAAAAACACTTTATTTATTTATTTTGCCAGTCTTGGGGCTTGAACTCAGGGCCTGAGCACTGTCCCTGGCTCCTTTTTTAAATTTTATTTATTTATTTATTTATTATTATTATTATTTGCCCATCCTGGGCCTTGGACTCAGGGCCTGAGCACTGTCCCTGGCTTCTTTTTGCTCAAGGCTAGCACTCTGCCACTTGAGCCACAGAGCCACTTCTGGCCATTTCCTATATATGTGGTGCTGGGGAATTGAACCCAGGGCTTCATGTATGGGAGGCAAGCACTCTTGCCACTAGGCCATATTCCCAGCCCCAGAGCACTAGTCTTGAACAAAAGAGCTCAGAGACAGCACCCAGGCCCTGAGTTCAAGCCCCACAGCTAACAACAACAACAACAAACAAAACAACAACAAAAAAATTCCAGAACTGGGTGCAGATTGTTGGTGCTTGTAACCCTTGGTACTTAGGAGGCTGAGGTCTGAGGATTGCAGTTCAAAACCAGCCTAGGTCGTATACATGAAGCCCTGGGTTCAATTCCCCAGCACCACATATATAGAAAATGGCCAGAGGTGGCGCTGTGGCTCAAGTGGCAGAGTGCTAGCCTTGAGCAAAAAGAAGCCAGGGACAGTGCTCAGGCCCTGAGTCCAAGGCCTAGGACTGGCAAAAAAAAAAAAGAAACACACAAAAACAAAATCAGCCTAGGATGCAAAGTCCACGAGACTCTTATCTGCAATTAACCACCAATAAAGTAGAACTAGAGCTGTGGCTCAAGTGGTAGAGCACCAGTCTTGAGCTCAAAAGTTAAGGGACAGTGACCGGGTCCTGAGTTCAAGCTCCAGTCCTGGCACAAAAGAAAAAAAAAATTCTGAGTACTTACAAAGGGTCAAGCACCGGCTGGGAATATGGCCTAGTGGTAAAGTGCTTGCCTCGTATACATAAAGCCCTGGGTTCGATTCCTCAGCAGCACATATATAGAAAAAAGCCGGAAGTGGCGCTGTGGCTCAAGTGGTAGAGTGCTAGCCTTGAGCAAAAAGAAGCCAGGGACAGTGCTCAGGCCCTGAGTCCATGCCCCAGGACTGGCAACAAAAACAAAACAAATAAACAAAGGCTCAAGCACTATCTATGCTGTCTGTCTGTCTGTCTGTCTATCTAAGAATAATCCTGTGAAATAGTAATGCCATCTCTAATTTGTAGGTGAAGATTCTGAGATACAGAGAAGTGAAGTACTTAAGCTGGGATATAAATTCAGGCTCTCTGACTCCAGACCGTGTGTGATCAGTGCTTGTGGCGGACCCAGGAGAGGCGGCTCCCAGCATTTTTCAGAAGCACTTCTGGCCTTATCACTGCATCAGCCTCATTGCTGGGCATGAGTTGAAGGGAATCCTGGCTGAGGAGGAGTGTTTGGGAAGAGGCTGTGCCCCTGGAAAGAGCTGATTAATAGAAGCGGGAAGAGTGAGAGCATCACAGGGCTGCCTAGCCCCCTTCCCCTCCCCTTCCTCCCTCTCTCTGGCTTCTGCTTCCAACTGCAGTGAGCAAGCCAAACAGTATCAGGTTGGAAGGCGCATGCTGCTTCCCTGGCAGAGCTGAGGGGCCTGGGAGGGAAGGGTGTGGCTCAGCCGGGGCATCAGAGAATGGGGGCATGGAGCAAGGAGAATGATGGGTGGGGGCTGGCAAGGGGGGGTTCATGTTGGGATATCAGGAGTGAGTCTGCAGTAAGAGCAGGCTGACTCAGAGTGTGAGGCGCATTCTATACTACCCTCACCCCCTTGGCACTGCGGGACATTTTCACAATCGGTCTGGAGACTGCCAGCATGCTGCAGACACCAGTCCCTGGCCTCCTCTCCAATGCACTGGCTGTTCCTTTGCCCTAGAGTGGAGTAGAGCAAATGGGGTACCCCAGCTGATCTCCCTGTATGTCCATCTTTCATCAGCATGTTCCTGGGCTTTTCTACTTCTAGCCATTTCTGCTGTGGGTTAAATCATAGTCTGCCTTTGGTAGAAGTGGACACATGTTACATCCTCTCCAGACACTTAGTTGACATTTGAAATATAAAGCTAGGCACTGGTGGCTCACGCCTGTCATTCTAGCTACTCAGGAGGCTGAGATCTGAGGACCGTGGTTTAAAACCAGCCTGGGCGAGAGAGTCTGTGATTCTCTTCATCTCCAATTAACCAGCAAAATTTGGACGAGGAGCAGTGGCTCAAGTAGTAGAGCACTAGCCTTGAACAAAAGAGCTAAGGGACAGTGCTCAGGCCCTGATGTCAAGCCCCAGTATTGGCACAAAAATTAATAATAAAAAATCAAATCAATTTGGCTGGGAGTGTGGCTTAGTGGTAGAGTGCTTGCCTAGCATGCACGAAGCCCTGGTTCAATTCTCCAATACCACATAAACAAAAAGATACTAAAATAAAACAAAAAAAATCAATCTGGACTTGTACAGTTTCCTAGCTAGATTATTTTCCTTAGAACAAATGAATACAAGCTTATATTCATTTTCTCTTCTGATTTTCCTCTTCTTTTGAAGTCTATCTTTAATTAGCAGACTCCAAATGGACTGGCTCCATGAAGTGAAGTGTTAGTTAGGGCTAGAAGTTGCCAAGATGTTAGGGGTTGGGTGAGGACTGAGGGAGGACATGGAGGGAGGGGAGAAGGCTTCACATACTGGAAAAGCTGGCTGGACTTCAAGGGGCGGGGGTGGGCGGGGTGGCCAAGTTCCAAATGTTGGCTTGAAACCAGGACTCAAAAGAAAAGAGGCCCTCAAGACAGTCTCAATGACTTCTTGTGGGAAGTGACCTCCTAGCTCTCTCTCCAAGATGCAAGGATTTCTCCTGGACCCTCAAAGATCAGAGTGGTCAAGCTGTATCCCTGTGGACTCCTCTCAATCACATTTATTTTCTTTCTCAGACACTCCCACAGTGCGAGCTTTGGCTACAGCCAGAATTCAGAGGCAGGCAGAAGGAGTCCAGTGCTGGAGAGGTGGGTGGGCTGAGAAAATCCTCCCGTGTGTGTTAGAGAGGAAAAGCCTGACCCCGGGCGTATGCTCCAAGCCTCCATTGTCAAATGAAGGGGAGAGAGAAGTGAGTTTGGAGTGAGTGTTCTGGAAATGTTTGCTTCTAAGCTTAAAAAAAAAAGAGCTGGAAAAAAAAGTGATCTGGGAGAACTAAAAAATTGGAGCCTTGGCTGGGAATGTGGCTCAGTAGTAGAGTGCTTGCCTCGCATGCATGAAGCCCTGGGTTCGATTCCTCAGCACCACATAAACAGAAAAAGCCAGAAGTGGCCCTGTGGCTCAAGTGCTAGAGTGATAGCTTTGAGCAAAAAGAAGCCAGGGACAGTGCTCAGGCTCCGAGTTCAAGGCCCAGGACCCATTAAAAAAATGGGATCTCAGGAGGCAGGAAAGATGTTAGAGGAAGGCCACACACACACACACACACACACACACACACACACACACACACTATATGCTAGGTTTGGGCATCTTTTCTTTTTCTTTTCTTTTGCTGGTCCTGGGCTTGAACTCAGGGCCTGGGCACTCAGGGTTAGCACTCTACCACTTAAGCCACATGCCCACTTCTGGCTTTTTGGTGGTTGGAGATGAGTCTCACAGACTTCTCTTCCTGGAAGGCTTTCAAACCTTGATCTTTGATTGGCAGCATTTCTTTCCCTCCCTCCCTTCCTGCCTTCCCTACTTAGTGCCGGTCCTAGGACTTAAACTCAGAGCCTAGGTATTGTCCCTGAGTTTCTCACTCAAGGCTACTGGTCTACCAGTTGAACCACAGGTCCACTTCCAGTCTTTTTGATGATTAATTGGAGAGAGTTTCATGGACTTTCTTGTCAGTCTGGGTTTGAGATCCTCAGATCTCAACTTTCTGAATAGCTAGCATTATAGGAGTAAGCCATCAACTCCCAGACCCTATTTATTAATATTTTTGACTTAGAGGAAGTTGTAAAAGTAGTACACAGAGGGCTGGGAATATGGCCTAGTGGTAAAGTCTCATCTCATATACATGAAGCCCTGGGTTCGATTCCTCAGTACCACATATATAGAAAAGGCTAGAAGTGGCGCTGTGGCTCAAGTGGCAGAGTGCTAGCCTTGAGCAAAAAGAAGCCAGGGACAGTGCTCAGGCCCTGAGTTCAAGCCCCAGGACTGGCAACAAAAACACAGAGTACACAGAGTCTATATATCCTTCAGTCAGCTTCCTAGAATGGTGACATCATATACAGTACATATGAAAACCAGAAAGTAAAAGGAAATGTACTCATTACTTGACTCATGCAATTGTAATCACTCTGTATATCACCTTTATAATAACAATAAAGTAAATTAATTAAAAAATTGGGAAGTACACATAGTTAACAGCCCTGTTGACTAGCTTATAGGTTTTATTCAGTTTTCACCACACATTGTGTGTGTGTGTGTGTGTGTGTGTGTGTGTGGTACTCTGTAGTTTATTCCATGTATAGATCCAGATATTGAACTCATAAAGGCATGTCTTTGTGAGCAATTTCCCTCCATTTGTGCTAACTTCCTTCATCTTTATCACAAGGCAATCACTAATTTGTTCTTCATGTCTATAGCCTTGTCATTTTGATAATGTGGTAGGAGCAGAATTATGCAGTTTTTTGTTTTTTAGGGCCTGGGTGCTGTCCCTGAGCTTTTATTTATTTGTACTGATCCTGGGGTTTGAACTCAGGGCCTTGGCACTGTCCTTTAGATTTTTTTTTTTTGGCCAGTCCTGGGGCTTGGACTCAGGGTCCGAGCACTGTCCCTGGCTTCTTTTTGCTCTTAGCACTCTGCCACTTGAGCCACAGTGCTACTTCTGGCCGTTTTCTATATATGTGGTGCTGGGGAATCGAACTGAGGGCTTCATGTATACGAGGCAAGCACTTTTACCACTAGGCCATATTCCCAGCCCTGTCCTTTAGATTTTTTGCTCAAGGCCACTTGAGTCACAGCTCCACTTCTGCCTTTTTGATGGTTAATTAGAGAAAAGAGTCTCACAAGCTTTTCTGCTTGGGCTGGCTCTGGCTTCAAACTGTGATCCTCAGATCTCAGCCTCCTAAGTAGTTAGTATTACAGGGGTGAGCTACCAGCACTGGGCCAGCTCTTCTTTGGGGAAGATCTACTTGTCTAAATTTACTGGGCTGGTCTAGTGCTCTGTGTGTTCCCTGCCCTCCCTTACCCTACTATTTATAGCCAGGCTAATTTTGGGTGTCCAATCTCTCTTCTTTTCTGCTCCTTCCTCCTGTGGCGGGTGAGGTGACTTCTCAAATATTTGGGCAGGGGAGGTCAGGAGCAGATTCTTGGCATCTGATTTCAGCCTTGGATTTATTACAGGCCAGTAGAGTGGAGATGGAGTCAGGCAGAAGCTTCAGGTGCAGAAAGGAAGGCAGCTGTGGCTCTAAAGACATTTTGCCTGGGTCAGGGTTCTGAACTGAGAGGCAGGAATTCTGGGTTCTAGCTCACTTTCTCTCTTCTGCATCCTCACATCAGCTCCTGTGAGATACAGAAAGGTGTCAAGGAGCTGGGTGCTGGTGGTCCTCATTTGTGATCCTAGCTGCTCAGGAGGTTGAGATCTGACTATCTTAGTTTGAAGTCAGGCCTGGTAGAGAAGTCTGAGAGACTTAAAAAAAACAACAACACCCAACACATACACACACAAAACAAAAACAACAATAAACAAAACCTCTAAAACCTAGAAGCAGAGCTATGGGGTCTCACGTGGTAGAGCTCTAGCTTTGAGAGGAAAAAACCCAAGAGAAAATGAGAGGCCCTGAGTTCAAGACCCAGTAATAAGAACACAAACAAACAAAACCCAAACCCAAACCCCAAACAAAAGGATGGAGAGGGCATGTGTGGAGATCCTGGGATTAGAATGCTGGTACCAGTTCTGTTCACGCATTTCCTTCATGGCACTGGCTGAGAGGTGCCATGCCCACAGAAGGAGCATTACAAAAGCAACTGGCCAAGCGACTGCAATTTACATGGGGGCAAGGATTGTTCCAGAGCCAGCCAAGTCAGGGCCTGCCTGTTCTTTTCTTTTTCTTCTTCAAAGAAGTTGTCATGCTGAATAAAGAAGAGAGACAAAGGGGTCACCAAATCACCAAATGAGGTAGGACACATAACAACTCTAAGAATCTGAGAGCAGTTGAAAGGCAGAGATGTAAGTGACACTGAGAAATAGGCTGAGAAAGATTCCAAGTATAAATGAGACAATAAGGGGGCAAAAATAGAACTTGGGGTAAGACAAACCAGAGAGAGAGGGAGGGACACAGAGAGAGAGATAGAGATAGAGATAGAGAGAGAGAGAGAGAGAGAGAGGAGGCAGTAGCTATGATTTAAAAAAAAGAGGGGGGCTAGCCTTGAGGAAAAGAGCCCAGGGACAGCACCCAAGCCCTGAGTTCAACCCCCCCAACTGACAAAAAAAAATGTGAGAGAGCCGGTGCTGGTGGCTCATGCCTGTAATCTTAGCTACTCAGGAGGCTGAGATCTGAGGACTGAAGTTTGAAGCTAGTCAGGCAGGAAAATTGGTGAGATTCTAATCTCCACTAAACTACTCAGAAAAAGCGGGAACTGGTGCTGTGGATCAGGTGGTAGAGTGCTAGCCTTGAGCAAAAGGAGCTCAGGGACAGTGCCTAGGTCCAGAGTTCAAGGCCCAGGACTGGCAAAAAACCAAACCAAAACAAAAACCTGAGAGAGGAGAAAAAAGGAAGGGGAAGGATGAACAGTTGCATAGACACAAAATCACCTTAATAAGAAAGAGAAGAAGGGAAAGTGGGAGCGAGGGAGCCCCTTCTTTTGCCAAATGATTTCTCATATCTTATCCTGGCTCCATTTCTGGATTACAGTTATAAATAGCAGAGAGATGGAAAAATGTCCCATCCTTTTGCTTCTGTCCCAGTCTCGGGGAAAGAGAGAGGAAGAGAGTCAGGCTGTCGGGGTCCTGTGGAGTTCCCTTCCCTGCTCCCCAGCTTCTGCCTGAGCTGGTCCAGGACTGCTTCATCCATTCCTGCCCCTCCCTTTCTCATTTTCATTTTTTTTGGTGTGTGTGTGTGTGTGTGCCAGTAACAGGGCACTGTCTTTGAGCTTCTTTGCTCAAGGCTAGCACTCTACCATTTGAGCCCAGGACCACTTCCGACTTTTTCTGAGTAGTTTATTGGAGGTTAGAGTCTCACAGACTTTCCTGCCCAGGCTAACTTCGAACCCCGATCCTTAGATCTCAGACTCCTGAATAGCTAGTGACCTTTCCTTTCTTTGAAATCTGTATTATTTCCCTTCCCAGGTGGCCCTTCAGCCTCACCCCATTTTCAGAGGGTGGGGCGGGAGCTGGGGCGGGGGCCGGGGGTGCAGGGAGCAGGGGTGGGGTCGGAAGGATGCTGCAGCTAGGATGCATCCCTCCCACCTGCAGCGGACGGGGGCGTGGCTTCGGAAGGGCGTGACCTGCGCGAGGGCGTGGTCCGGGGCGGGGCCGGGCAGGGGCGTGGACACAGTAGCTGCGGCTGGTCGCTGTAGCAGTCCTAGCGTGTCCTGGGGCTGCGGAGGGGTGGGAGAGAGAAGGGTTGGGGTGACAAAAGATCGGTAGACCCCCGAGAGACCCGTTAGACTTCCGAAGCCAGAAACACGCCTGGGGCAGACCTAGGGCTCCCGGCTTGCCCTCGCGGGGACCGCGCGCCCCGCGCGCGTGGGCGGCCCTATGGCTGGGACTCGGAGCCGCGATCTTCGGGGATCCCCCCGGATTTGCTACCTCCTTGGCTCCTTGTTCTTCGGGTCGCTCTTCCCACGAGCTGTCTCCTTCAATCTGGACGTCATGGGCGCCCTTCGCAAGGAGGGCGAACCAGGCAGCCTCTTCGGCTTCTCCGTGGCTCTGCACCGGCAGCTACAGCCCCAACCCCAGAGCTGGTGAGTTTCCCCGCCCAGGGTCCCCTGGCCCAAGCCGTCGAACACCGCCTTCCCCTCGTGCCCTGGTCACCTTCTCTCTCAATCTCTCAACCCCAGTGAGACCCGCCCTCCCGCAGACATTCCATACCCCAACCTGGAGCCTGGAGCTGCATCTGCCCGAGTTTCCCCGTCTGTCCCCACCCAGGTCTGAGACCGAGAGCTTATGTAGGGACGGGTAGGAGAGCAAGACTGTTGTCTAGGAAGGCAGTCATCCCTTCTGCCTTTCTCCCCAGTGTGCTTGTATCTTTGCTCCACTCCCAGAGTCTCTGGTTTCCCTCTTCTGAGGACTGAAGTCCCCGCAGGGAGCGAGGCTGACCACTGCGCCTCTCCTTAGGTCAGGCAGAGAAGGAGTGGACCGAGAGGATGAGGGAGCCCGGGAAGGAGAGGAGGGTAGCCTCCAGAAATAACTTCCAGCCAGGGCATCACCATGGTATGAAGGGAGGGTTACAGAGCATTGGAAGGCCAGGAGGCCAGCTGCCACTTTTGTGGTTCAAGACAGCAGGAAGCTGAGGAGAGGATGGGGAGGCTTGCTGACCTGCAATGATGGTGTTTGGGCGATGGAGGCGGTGGCAGCAGGGACAGAGATCCACAAAGGATGCTGGCCAGGCTGTTCGTTCTCTCTCCTCCGCAGGAAATTTCCAACTGCAGGGATCTCAGCAGTACGGCAAAGGCAGGGAGGTGCACGGGGCAGAGGACAAGTCTACTTATCTCCGCCTTGATCCAGAGAACCTCGGCGAGATACCCTTGTGTGGGACCTGCAGTTGGTGGTGCTTCCTGTAGTGTTGGCTCTTGCTACTGTAATCAGAGAGAGATAAGGGGGTGGGGGGGGGGGAGAAAGCTCCCCATTTCCGCCTGGCCAGGGGCATTTTCTCCCTTTAGCCCGGTGCTTAAGCCTTCTTAAGTGTCCATTACTGGGATCAATGAGACGGTCCCCTGGGACCGTCTTCTCTCTCCCCCCCCCCCCACTATTGGTCTGGGGGCAAGGGGAGTTAGGGACAAGAGCTTATTTGCTTCACCAGCCAGAGGTGAAGGCTAGCCCTCATTGTTCTCCTCCCATCATCTTGTCCTCTGGGAGCAAGTCTGTGGTCCCTGGAAGTTTGGAGGAAGAAAATAAAGTATCTGACTTCACTGCTCCTGAAGTCTGCCTCTCTTCCTTGTCTCCGTCTTGCTTCCTCCCTCCCTCTTTCTCCCATCTGCCAGAGTCCCAGGACGGGAGGCCTTTTTAGGACATGCTGAACTCTGAGCTATTTCTAGGCAAATTCTAGGTTATTTTTATGAGCTTGGTCTCTTGTCATTTCCCCCCCCTCATCTTGGAAGGTGGGTCCTGAGTTTGTCTTTCACAGCCAAGCTGGAGGCATTCCTGTAGGGGCTTGATGACTTAACTTTGTCTTTGCTCCAGGGCACTCTGCTGCTTGGTGACACTGAAAAGACACCTGGTACCTTCTCAGCCTCGGGAGTCACAGGTCACTTTCCTTAGCACCTATGGATGGAAAAACCTTCACACCTGTCAGTCTACTTTGCTCTGTGGTTGCAGCCACATTTTCTTTCTCCCTCCCTCCCTTCCTCCCTCCCTCCTTTCTCTCTCTCTCTCTCTCTCTTTATTTTTTTGCTGGTCCGTGGGACTTGAACTCAGGGCCTGAGTGCTGTTCCTGAGCCTCTTTGTGCTCAAGGCTAGCACATTCTACCATTTGAGCGATGGCACCAATTCTGGATTTTTCAGAGTAGTGTACAAGTCTCACAAACTTTTCTCAGATCTTGGCCTTCTGAGTAGCTAGGATTATAGGTGTGAGCCACTGGTGCCTAATCCATCCTTCCTTCCTTCCTTCCTTCCTTCCTTCCTTCCTTCCTTCCTTCCTTCCTTCCTTCTTCCCTCCTTCCCTCCTTCCCTTCCTCCTTCCCTCCCTTCCTCCCTTCCTTTTCCTTCCCCCTGTCTTCCATGCTTTTTTTTTTTGTCAGTTGTGGGGTTTGAACTCAAGGCTTGGGCTGTCCTTGAGCTCTTCAGGTCAAGCTAGCTCCCTACCATTTTGAGCTACAGTGCCAATTCCAGTTTTCTGATGGTTAATTGGAGGTAAGAGTCTCCCAGACTTTCCTGCCCAGGCTGACTTGGAATTATGATCCTTAGCTCTCTAGATCCTGAGTAGTTAGGATTACAGGTGTGAGTAAGCCCCTAGGCCCAGCGGCATTCTTAACATAGGGAAGACACTTAGAATACTGCACAGCCTGTAGCAAGTGCTATAAAAATGTTCATAGTAAGGTTATTTATTTATTTATTTTCTATTCCACTCTTTCTTTCTTTTTCTTTTTTTTTGTAGTCTGGGGTCTGAACTCAGGGACTTGTATTTGTAAGGCAGGCACTCTGCCACTTGACTTACATTCCCAGCCTTTCCTTTTTATTTTTTACTTTATTTATTTATTTACTTCTTTTTGTCAGTTATGGGGCTTGAACTCTAGGCCTGGGCATGGTCCCTGAGCTCTTCAGCTCAAGGCTAGCACTCTACCACTTGAGCCACAGCATCACTTCTGGTTTTTTGGTGGTTAATTGGAAATACGAGTCTCATGGACTTTCCTGCCTCAGCTGGCTTTGAACCATGATCATCAGATCTCAGCCTCCTGAGTAGCTAGGATTACAGATGTGAGCCACTGGTGCCTGGCTTTCCTTTTTATTTTTTAAAGTATATATTAATTATACAAATGAGTATTTTTTTTTATAAGTAACAGTGCTAAAGAGCTACTTTGGTGTCTTACAGCATCCTGGATCCAAAGGCTTGGCTACAGGACCTCCAGGCCCAGCCAGCCTTTCAGTCCAAGTAGCGTTCCCAGAGGGCCACCCAGACTGAGGGGTCAGGGAGGGGCTGGACTTGGGCTGGAGCCCCAATGTTTGCAGAGAATAGAGAAGTCCATGGTAGTGGGTGATCCCTTGTCTGTATTTAGCTGGGCCCCCAGGAGGTCCCTCTACCCCAAGCTTTGCAGCTTTCTTTTTTTTCCCCCCTCTCTGCAGTGACTGCAGCTGGGGCTACTGTGCTGTCTGGAGGCTTGGGGTGCCTGGGACTCCTGCGATGAAGCTAGGAAAGAACACGTGGCTGGGGTAGAGGTGGAGGGGTTGAGGAGGCTGCACGTGGGTGCTCTTGTTGCAGGAAGAACTGTCTGGTCTCTTTTCCATCAGAAGTGGGGCTGGGTTTGTCTCTGCACATTCAGCTTTTGTCCATATGGGCCTCTCCCTGTTCTTGGCCTCCAGGACAGGAGCAAGCAAAGAACACTTAGCTGCTCTGGGTTCTTCGCTATATGCACTGACTCACTCTTTGTGAGTTTGCAAGAGGTGTGGGTTTAGTCAATGCATCCTAGTGGCTCCTGTGGGCCAAGCACAAAGGCAAGTGAGGCACCTCTGTCTCCTAAGGGATGGCCCCCTCGGCATTGCGAGGTTGGAGCTCTGCTGACTTTCCTGGGCGTTGGCACTGGGCTCTGTCACCCAGATTCCTAGGGAGATTCCCAGGGTGCTCGCCCTTTACCTCCCTCCTCTTCCTCTCCTGGCGTAGTGTCAGTGTTCTGAATACAGGCCAGTCGGTGGGTGGAGCAAATGAGTGGTGGAGTTAGGCAGATGTGGATTTGAATTCTAATAGGACTGCTTAATGTCCTTCAGTGAATTCCCTCATCTGGAAGACAAGAAAAAAATCCTTAAACCAGTGCCTGTAACCCTAGCTACGTAGGCTGAGATCTGAGAACTGAGGTTTGAAGCCAGCTGTGGCAGGAAAGCCCTTGAAACTTTTTGATTTTTTGCTGGCTTGAACTCAGGACCTGGGCACCGTCCTTGAGCTTTCTTTCTTTTTTTTTTTTTTTTTTTCTCAAGGCTAGTGCTCTACCACTTTGAGCCATAGCACTACTTCTGGTTTTTGAGTGGTTACAGATGAAAAGTCTCAAGGGACTTTTATGCCTGGGCTTGCTTCAAACCGAGGTCCTCAGAGCTCAGCCTCCTGAGTAGCTAGGGTTACAAGTGTAAGCCACCAGAGCCTGGCTTCCATGAAACTTTTATCTCCAATTATCAACCAAAAAGCTGGAAGTGTAATTGTGGTTCAAGTGGTAGAGCACCACCCTTGAGGGTAAAAACCAAGAGTCTTCAGTTCAAGCCTCAGTATTGAGTGAAGAGGGAGAGGGAGTCCGAGTCCTTATCTTGCAGTGTTGTTGGGGAGATAAAATGGGATCATGTGTGTGACTTGGCCCTTCTAGCACCTATGTGGTTATTTTCTCTTATGTCTAGCCTTGGACCTGATAAGAGTAGGTGCTGAATAAGAGTAAATGCTGAATAAGAACCACTACCTTGTGTCTTTGGTGCCTGACACAGGGCTTGGCATACGATATGATCTCAATAACTGGTTGTTCAATGAATGCTGCATGTCCGTTCTCTTCTTTACTGCTGCCCCTCCTCCACCCCCTCTCACTTGACACTGGCTCTGACATGGGATGACAGCTGCTCAGAGACAGGAGGAGTTGTGGGAAGGGGGATGGCTCTGTGCCCTTCCCTTGCCCCATCTCGCCTGGCTCTGTGCCCTGCAGATGCCTGTCTGTAATATTTCCCGACCCTTTTGAGCTTCAACCCTCTCTCTTAGGAAGGGAGATTGAGGAGTGTGGGAGAGAGGTCTTGAGGCTTGTCCCGCTGCCACTTTGGGTTTCTCCTCTTGTAAACAAGGGACCCATGTATTCTGCTGGATGTCAGTCAGTCACCTCACTTCACCCCCTCCTTCACTCCTGGCCTGGGGGTTCAGTCTCAGGGGACCCAGCAGGCAGGGTCCATTCCCAGCGCAGTGCTCGCCTGGGGAGGATGCCTTGGCTGTGATTGTGGAAAATTGTCCTGCCAAGAAAGCTGTAGCTGGGAAAAAGGCTGAGGGGGAGGTTGGAGAGAAGATGGGCTAGGGGGTGGGCGATGAGGGAGGCAGGAGAAGGAAGGATGGGGAAGGGGCTTCTAGATGTGTGTGGAGAATGAGGGTAGGATTGGAGACAGAATAACACACTTGTCCTGACTTCCAAGGCAGCTGGAGTGAATGACAATGAATTCTGGGCTGGTGGAGCTGCCTTGGGGATGGGGTAGGGTCTTTGCCAGGTTCCTGATGATGGAGAAGCAACTTCCCCTAATCTCAGGCAAGGGGGCTTCTTGCCTGGTCTCTGAAGCTGATATCTGAGTCCCACTGGTGGTGCCAGGCTGGGCCCTGGTTGCTCTTGCTCCCAGCATTCTTGGCATTCTGGCAGGGTATCAACTGAACCAGGGTGGGGGGAGGAGGGCAGAGCCCGGGGATGGGGCCAAGAAGGGGGTCAGGAAGGCCTGTTAGGAACAGGTGCTGGGCACAGGCGGTTTTTTCAAATTCTCAGTGCTGGCCAGGATGCTGTGGTCGGCATGTTTATGTGCCTGTGCATATGGATGTTACTTTCTCACTCAGACAGTATGTGTCTATATAACATAATGGTTGCGTGGCCAAATGTGTTAATTTGTCACAGACAGAGCCAGAGGCAAATGACTTTTGCCCTTCTCTTTGGCACTGAAGGGCTGGGCCTGCGCAGCTCTGGAGAAGTCGAAACCCTCTGACCTCTAACTCTGGCCTCTGTTCATTGTGCAGGCTGCTGGTGGGTGCGCCCCAGGCCCTGGCTCTTCCTGGGCAGCAGGCAAATCGCACTGGAGGCCTCTTCGCTTGCCCCCTGAGCCTCGAGGAGACTGACTGCTACCGAGTGGACATGGACTCCGGAGGTGCGGCCTATGAAGGAGCACTGTTGTGGGGAGCAGAGCACTTGCTCTTCTCTTCCCTCTCTTGATCCTCAGTATCTTGTCTCTAGCTAATCTGCAAAAGGAGAGCAAGGAGAATCAGTGGTTGGGAGTCAGTGTTCGGAGCCAGGGACCTGGGGGAAAGATTGTGGTGAGTATTCCTTCTCATGACTGGACAAAAAGATGATAGATGATGGCGATGAAAATGACAGAGTATGGGTGGTGTGAACATGTGTCAATATGCTGATAGAGCACACATTGGGCACATGACATGATTCCTAGGACCTCTACAGATATAAAAAGTGTGAGAAATGATCTCTGTCCTTATACATTTACAAACACCTATCAGTTATCTCCCCTCCCCCCACCCCCATTTTGGTCCTGGGGCTTGAACTTAGGGCCTAGACACTGTTCCTGAGCTTTTTTGCTCAAGATTCGTGCTCTACCATTAATTAGCCTTAACCACTGCTTTTTAGTGGTTAACTGGAGATAAGAGATTTTTGCTCAAGGCTAGTGCTCTGCCAATAGCTAAAACCACTGCTTTTTGGCTAATTGGAGATAAGAGTCTCTGGGACTTTCCTACCTAGGCTGCTTTTGAAATACTATCCTCATATCTCAGACTCCTGAGTAGCTAGGATTATAGGCATGAGTCACCATGCCGAATCAAGCTTCAGACACTAGTACTAGTTACTGAGAGAAGGTATATGAGGGTAGGGGAAGGCCGAGTCCTTGCTATATAGTTATGGAAATTCATTTTCTTTCTTTCTTTTTTTGTTTTTGCTGGTCAAGGGGCTTCATCTCAGGCTGGGTGCTGTCCTTGAACCTCTTTTTGCTCAAGGCTAGCATTGTACCACTTGAGCCATAGCTTCACTTCAGGCTTTTTCTGAGTAGTTTTTTTTTTTTTTTTTTGGCCAGTCCTGGGGCTTGGACTCAGGGCCTGAGCACTGTCCCTGGCTTCTTTTTGCTCAAGGCTAGCACTCTGCCACTTGAGTCACAGCACCACTTCTGGCCATTTTCTATATATGTGGTGCTGGGGAATTGAGCCCAGGGCCTCATGTATACGGGTCAAGCACTCTTGCCACTAGGCCATATCCCCAGCCCCTGAGTAAGGGGTAAGAGTCTCAGAAACGTTTCTGCCCAGGCTGGCTTCGAACTGTGATCCTCAGATCTCAGCCTTCTAAGTAGCTAGGATTACAGGTAGGAGACACCAGTGCCTGGCTGTTTCTTCCATTTTCTTTCCTTTTTTGGTACTGGAGATTAAACCTAGCATGTTGTGCTTGCTAGGCAAGTGCTTTGCCACTGAGCCACAGCCCAACCCTGGAAATTTTTATTCTCTCTTTTAGGCACAATTATCACAAGTCTTTTTTTTTTTAAATTAAACTTTTTTCTTTATTGTCAAAGTGTGGTACAAAAGGATTACAGATTCTTAGTAAGGCAGTGAGTACATTTCTTGTTCAACTTGTTCCTTCCTCCCTCACTCCCCCCCTTTTCCTCTCCCCCCAAGAGTTGTGCAGTTGATTTACACCAAATGGTTTTGTAAGTATTGCTTTTGGAATGGTTTGTCTTTTGTTCTTTGTCCCTCAATTTTGATATTCCCTTTCCCTTCCCCAGTTGTAATACCCACATAAACAGTATCCAGGGTATTCGGATGAGATATAGTGGTAGTGGGGGTACAACCACAGGAAGGGACTACAAGAGAAACAAAACAAAACAAAACAAACAGGCAAGAAAAAAAACAAAAAAAATACAAAAGGTACGGTTTCACATGGCATGTTGACAATAATTACAACAGTGGTATAACTCTTGTTTCCATAACATGGAGTTCATTTCACTTAGCATCATCTTATGTAATCATATGGGTGTAGCTCTTGGGGTATTTTGATCTTCTACCATGACTAGCTTAATCATTTACTAGCTATTCCCTATGAGGGACACCATAGGGTTTATGTTTCTTTGGGTCTGGGTCACTTCACTTAATATGATTTTTCTAAGTCCTTCCATTTCCTTACAAATGGGGCAACATCATTCCTTCTGATGGAGGCATAGAATTCCATTGTGTATATGTACCACATTTTCCTGACCCACTCGTCTACTGAGGGGCATCTAGGTTGGTTCCCTGTTTTAGCAATGACAAATTGTGCTGCAATGAACATTGTTGTGCTGGTGGCTTTAGTGTGGTCTTGCTTGTAGTCTTTTGGGTATATGCCCAAAAGTGGGGCTGCTGGGTCATAGGGGAGCTCTATGTTTAGCCTCCTTAGGAACCTCCACACTGCTTTCCAGAGGGGTTGAACAAGTTTGCATTCCCACCAACAATGTAGTAGGGTTCCCTTTTGGCCACATCCCCTCCAGCATTTGTTATTGTTAGTTTTCCTGATAATGGACATTCTTACTGGGGTTGAGGTGGAATCTCAATGTTGTTTTGATTTGCATTTCTTTTATGGCCAGTGATGTAGAGCACTTTTTCATGTGACTCTTGGCTATTCTCATTTCCTCTTCAGAGAAGTTTCTTTTTAGGTCTTTAGCCCATTTGTTGAGAGGGCTGTTGGTTCTTTGAGGTTTTGTTTTGGAGGATTTTAATTTTTTGAGTTCTGTATATATTTTAGATATCAGGCCTTTGTCCATTGTATGGCTGGTAAAGATCTTTTCCCAACCTGTGGGCTTTCTTTTTATCTTGCAAGCTATATCCTTTGCCCTGCAGAAGCTCTGCAGTTTGATACAGTCCCACTTGTCCAACCTTTCTTTGATTTGTTGACCTTTGTTGGGGAAGTTTCTTCCAGTACCAAGGAGTGCGAGAGTTTCTCCTATTCCTTCTTGTAGTGTTTTCAGGGTATCTGATTTTATTTCTAGGTCTTTGATCCATTTGGAATTGATATTGGTTGATTGGAATTGATAGGATGAGAAATAGGGATCTAGTTTTAGTTAGTTACAGGTGTTGACCCAGTTTTGCCAGCACCATTTGTTGAAGAGGCTGTCTTTGTTCCAACCTATATTTTTACCTCCTTTGTCAAAGATTAGGTAGCCATAGGTCTGTGGGTTCATTTATGGTCTTCAGTTCTGTTCTATTGGTCCTCGGGTTAATTATCACAATTATGGGACCAGATGTGGTTAACAATGAGTGGTCCAGTTCCTTGTCTGTAAGTTCAAAGGAGTGGAGAGAAAAGATTCCTGTGATGATTTGAGATAGGCTTTTAAGCATAACAGTTTGAGAGTGGAGAGGAGGTTCTTTGTAGGTAGTGGCCCTCAGAAAAAGAGTTAGGCACTGGTGGCTCATGCTTTTAATCCTAGCTACTCAGGAGGCTGAGGTCTGAGGATCCTGGTTTGAAGCCAGTTGGGCAGACAAATTTGGAGACTGTTATCTCCAATGAACCAGCAAAAAACTGTAAGTGGAACCTGGCACCGGTGGCTCAAGCCTATATATCCTAGCTACTCAGGAAGCTAAGATCTGAGGATCGTGGTTCAAAGCCAGCCTGGGCAGAAAAGTCCCCATAGGACTCTTATCTCCAATAAACTACTCAAATAAGATGGAAGTGACTCTGTGGATAAGTGGTAGAGCTCTAGCTTTGAGCACAAAGAGGCTTAGAGACAGTACTCAGGTCCTGAGTTCAAACCCCAAGCCCCACAAAAAAAGCTGGAAGTAGAGGAATGGCTCAAGTGGTAAAGCACTAATCTTGAGTGGAAAAAGTGAGGCAGGAGTGTGAGGCTCTGAGCCTCCAGAAGCAGTGCGTACACACACATATACCCACACACACCACAAAAATTCAGGGACAGGACCACGCCTAGCATGTTGTAGGATAGCAGTGTCCCGTGTGCTGCCTTCATCATGTGTCTGTGGTGGCCATGTAGAATGTGAAACAAGGCCATCTGTAGGCAGGGACAGGAGGTGGATAGAGCTGAAATTCTGGGTGGTGCAAAGACCTGCCTAACAACAGTCTGGGTCCTTGTGTTCAGATGATGCTGGCATAGGGACACGTACGTGTGTGTGTGCAGTTGTGTGTGTGCAGTTGTGTGCATGCACATGTGCGCGCGCGGATGTCTGCATGTAGGCAGTGTATACATCTCAGACCCTCACAGGAAATGACCTTTCCTCCTTTCCTTCCCAGACCTGTGCACACCGATATGAGTCAAGGCAGCGAGTGGACCACATCCTGGAGACTCGGGACATGATTGGTCGCTGCTTTGTGTTGAGCCAGGACCTGGCTATCCGTGATGATTTGGATGGTGGGGACTGGAAGTTCTGTGAAGGGCGTCCCCAGGGCCACGAACAGTTTGGGTTCTGTCAGCAGGGCACAGCTGCTGCCTTCTCCCTCGACAACCACTACCTTCTCTTTGGGGCTCCAGGAACCTATAACTGGAAGGGTGAGTCATTCCTCCGGGAGGGGAGAAGGGGACCAAAACCTCCTCTTACCTCAGAGATGGGATTGAGGGTAGCACATGGCCCCAGCATGACCACGTGCTCCCTGGCATATTACCCTGGGGCATTGCCAGGCCTTCCACTCCCATCGTGCTAACACACACACAAATGGGGGTACCTCCTCTTTTCTGCATGGCCAAGTGTTCCTCCACACGCTGGCATGAGCCCCCACATGCATGGCTGGGTCAGGTCACCACCCAGCCCAGGGTCTGCATGCTCCAACACAGCTGCCCACTCCTCATCACTGCCACTCCCGTCTCTGCACGCTGCTGCTGGCTGAGCTGACACTAGGTGAGTGAGATGCTAAGTCTGGGCCTGGGCTAGGGTGAGGGTGGAGTTAGGACGGATGAGGAGAGGAGGGGCTTCCTTGGGCCTGTCTACCTCCATGTCTGTCATGAGGAATGCTCCTTGCTCTCTGCCCTGGGCACTAACAGGCTTGTCCTTGCAGGCACGGCCAGGGTGGAGCTCTGTGGACAGGGCTCGGCGGACCTGGTTCACCTGGACGACGGGCCCTACGAGGCGGGGGGCGAGAAGGAGCAGGACCCCCGCCTTATCCCGGTCCCTGCCAACAGTTACTTTGGTAGGGACCCCTCCCTGACCCAGAGCCACTCTAACCCTCTGTTCCTCTCTCTTGTCCTCCCCCTCCATGCTCCTCCCATCCTTCTGTTTCTGTCTGTCTTTCTGTTTCTGACTTTCTGTCTCTGACTCTTGTCTCTGATTGCTTGGTTTCTCTTATCTTCCTCCTCCTCTTCCTGCTTTTTTTCTATCTGACTCTGTCATCTCCCTACTCTGTGGTCCTTTCTCTGGATGTCTCTTCCCTGGTGTCTCGCACTCCCCACCCCTACCCCCCCACAGGGTTGCTTTTTGTGACCAACATTGATAGCTCAGACCATGACCAGCTGGTGTATAAAACTTTGGACCCTGCTGCCCGGCTCCCAGGACCAGTCGGAGACTTGGCCCTGAATAGCTACTTAGGTTTGTAAGCTTCCACCTTCTGGGCCCGGGGGCGGGGGTGGCCCTGGCCTCCCCTCCCCTTTCCTGCCCTGAAACCTATAACACACACACACTCAAGAAAACACACATTGGGCCCAAATCGCAGGGAAAAGCTGGGTGTAGTAACCAGGCCTAGGGAGGCCCTGAGGGTGATGGTGAACAGAACCTCTTTATTGAGGAGATCCAGGTGGGTGGGGGAGGACGGGGCTGAGACTCTCTTGGGAAGTGTGAGTCTAGATTTTTAGGAGGACTTTGAAGGTGGAGAACATCTAGCCTTGTTGGCAAGTCTCTCCACCTCTGCATCCTTCTGCAGTGGAGGAGGAAAGAAGGCCTGGGAGGCCTTTGGGAGAAGAAAGCGCTTCCTCACTGCCTGGGTCGGGAATGGGACAAGGAAGGCATGTTGGATGGGGCAGGGGCCTTTTAGGGTGTGAAGCTGGGAGGGGCTTGGGGTTCTTTCCCAGGCCCGAGTTGGGCATGGGCAGAGCCTCTGGCTCATCCCCTGTCCCTGTGCCCAGTCCCTGCCTGCTGGTCACAGTCACTTGGGCATTTCTGTCAGTGCCTTTCTGTCTCCTCCCTAGTCCGGGAGCCTGACCTTATCATACTTCTTGTGCCAAATTCCAGCCTGTGGGCGAAGAGGGCATGGGAGGGCTGCCAGGCCCTGGGAGGGGAATGAAGGATGGCCCAGCCATGGTGGTAGCACCTTTTTCTTTTGGTTCCAACCAGAGTTGTTTAGGGGTAGGGCAAGGGCCAGGGATTGTGGCTTTTTTGGCTTCTGAATCTTGGGGGAACGTTGACTGCTAAGTGATCCCTCATTTAGGTTTCTCCCTTGACTCTGGGAAGAGTCTGGTGCGTGCGGAGGAGCTGAGCTTTGTTGCAGGGGCCCCCCGTGCTAACCACAAGGGTGCTGTGGTCATTCTGCGCAAGGACAGCGCCAGCCGCCTGGTGCCTGAGGTTGTGCTGTATGGGGAGCGCCTGACCTCTGGGTTTGGGTACTCATTGGCGGTGACAGATCTCAACAATGATGGGTAAGGTGGACAGGGAGTGGGGTCTGGAGGGGCTGGGTCTGGGGCTGGGAGGGAGGAAGAGCTTGGAAGACCCCCCACATTGACTACTTCCCTCTCTCCATAGTTGGTCAGACTTGATCGTGGGTGCCCCCTATTTCTTTGAGCGCCAAGAAGAGCTGGGAGGTGCCGTGTATGTGTACATGAACCAAGGCGGTCACTGGTCAGAGGTCTCACCACTCCGGCTCTGTGGCGCCCCTGATTCCATGTTTGGGATCAGCTTGACTGTCCTGGGGGATCTCAACCAAGATGGCTTCCCAGGTGTGGCTGGGAGCAGGAAGGGCTCAGTGAAGGAGATGGGGGAGGGATGTGGAGGTCCCCTCCAGGGATCATGGGGTGAGGGCTTCTGAGGGCTCAAGGAGAGAGGTGAACCTGAGCTGATGTGTGGATTTTACCATGCTTTTGGTGTTGGGCAAGTTTAGCCTTTCTGACCTAGTCCTATTTGGAGGAATGACTGAGGAGATTAAATTGCCTGGGACTTAGTAGCTTATTTTTTGGGGGGCAAGCCAGTCCTGGGGCTTGAACTCATAGCCTGGGTGCCGACCTTGAGCTTTTGTGCTCAAGGCTAGTGCTCTACAATCTAGACAGCTCCACGTCTGGCTTTTTTTTTTTTTTTGGTGCTTAATTGGAGATAAGAGTCTCATGGACTTTTCTTCCTAGCTCGCTTCCAACTGCAGTCCTCAGATCTCAGCCTCCTGAGTAGCTAGAATTACAAGTGTGAGCCACTGGTTCCTGGCTCTTAGTACCACCTCCTCCTCTTCCTCCTCTTCCTTCTCCTTTTTTTTTTTTTTTGCCAGTCCTGGGGCTTGGACTCAGGGCCTGAGCACTGTCCCTGGCTTCTTTTTGCTCAAGGCTAGCACTCTACCGCTTGAGCCACAGCACCACTTCCGGCTTTTTCTATATATGTGGTGCTGGGGAATTGAACCCAGGGCTTCATGTATGCGAGGCAAGCACTCTACCACTAGGTCATATGCCCAGCCCCTCTTAGTTGCTTCTTAATAAAACAGAAAACATGGAATTGGAGGTGTGGCCCAAGTGGCAGAGGCCCAGTCTTGAGGGGGAAGGGGAAGCTGAATTCAAGCCCCAGTTACTCCTCTCCTCCACAAAGCCATATTAAATAGGGTTGAGTGAGGGAAACTGGGCCTGGGCCTTGCCTACCATCTTCCCTAGCCCGTGTGACACCTTTCCCACATCCCACAGATTTTGCAGTGGGAGCTCCCTTTGACGGGGCTGGGAAAGTCTTTATCTACCATGGGAGCAGCATGGGGGTTGTCACCAAACCTTCACAGGTAAGGGGAGTCCTGGGGATGAGGGAATGAGCATGCGTGGAGAGCAGGGAGGAGGCAGCGATGGAGGAGATGGGGATTCCAGGAGAATGATGGCTGGTCCCCAGGTCCTGGAAGGGGAGGCCGTGGGCATCAAGACTTTTGGCTACTCCCTGTCGGGTGGCCTGGATATGGATGGAAACCACTACCCCGACCTGCTGGTGGGCTCGCTGGCGGACACTGCTGTGCTCTTCAGGTAATCAAATCCTTCTCTCTTCCTGAGGCCCTAAGCCTCTCCCTGTAGCTCCAACCCCACCTTTGTGCCTTATCTGCAGTGTGCTCCCAGCCTCATGTTCTTCTATTTCTTGCATCCTGGATTTCTCACATCCTCTGCCCACCACCCCCTGCCCTCCAGGGCCAGGCCTGTCCTCCACGTTTCCCATGAAATCTTTGTGGCTCCTCCAGCCATCGACCTAGAACAGCCCAACTGTGCTGCTGACCGCTTAGTCTGGTGAGCTGGCATCTGAGAGAGGATGGTGGCAGGGTTGTCTCCTTCTTCTCTCTGGTGTGGCACCCGGGGCTGGGCTTTGGCATGAGTGGAAATGGTGGGGTGGGGGGAGTAGGGTCTCACTTGGTTCAGGAGCCTCCCTTTGCTCCCCGCAGTGTGGACTTGAGGATCTGTTTCAGCTACATTGCCATGCCCAGCAGCCATAGCCCTATTGTGGGTGAGTGGGGGGAGGGGGCTCTCTTCTGCTGTTCACCCTGTTGGATTTCCAGGGTGGGTCACCCTGAGGTGGAGAGGAGGGCGCCTTAAGAACGGGGTCAGGTGGAACAGCTCCCCAGCTCACTGCCTCCTCTGTTTTCTTTCCATGCCACAGCCCTGGATTATATGCTAGATGGTGACACAGACCGGAGGCTCCGGGGTCAGGTTCCTCGTGTGACCTTCCTGAGCCGTAACCCTGATGACCCCAAGCACCAGGCCTCAGGCACCGTGTGGCTGAAGCACCAGCATGACCGAGTCTGCGGAGATGCCATGTTCCAGCTACAGGTGGACACTGAGCTCCTGCTTCTGGGTGTCCTCATTGAATGTCTGTTCCTTGATCCCTCTTAGCTGCCTCCTCCCCCTCATCCTTGTCCTCCTCTTCCTCCTTCTTCTTTGTGTGTGTATGTGTGAGCTCTGAGGCTTGAACTCAGGGCCTGACTGCTGGTCCCTTAGCATATTTTATTCTTTGTTGTTGTTGTTGTTGCTTGTGGGTCTTGAACTCGAGGCCTGGGTACTCTCCCTGAGCTCTTTTACTCAGGCTGGTGCTCTACTATTTTGAGCCACAGCACCACTTCTGGTTTTCTGGGGATTAATTAGAGATGAGTCTCATGGACTTTTCTGCTTGGGTTGGCTTTGAACCATGAGCCTCAGATCTCAGCCTCCTGAGTAGTTAGGATTACAGGTGTGAGCCACTGGTGCCCGGCTCCGTAGCTGCTTCCTCACGGGTACACTGGCACCTTGTTCTAAGATAGACACTGGTAGGTGCCTCTTTTCTGGGTTACCTCGTCCTCACTGCTCTTTCTTGCAGTAATCTGTTCAGTTCTGCACTCCAGAGAGGTAGGGAATCTGGGCGTCAGAGCTTTAAATGCAGAGTTTCCTTCCTTCCCTACTTTACTCTCTTCTTCATCTTCTAGCTTGGTTCCCCAGCTCTGTCCTCCTTCTCCCTAAGTTTCAGTGTCTTTCCAGGGTCTGGCTGGGCTCTGGAGGGGACTCCAGTGAGGAACAATCTTTCCTTTGCAGGAGAATGTCAAAGACAAGCTTCGGGCCATTGTGGTGACCTTGTCCTACGGTCTCCAGACCCCTCGGATCCGGCGACAGGCTCCTGGCCAGGGGCTGTTCCCAGTGGCACCTATCCTCAATGCCTACCAACCTAGCACCCAGCGAGTAGAGGTGAGCAAGGGCAAAGTAGCTGGGAGGGGCAGAGGTGCTGCTCCCTCACTGTGACTCCACCCACAGCTCCCGGAGCTCCTGATTGCTGCAACAGCAGTTCTGCACAGGGCCTGGGTGCTGTCCCTGAGCTGTTTTTGCTCAAGGCTCTGGCTCTACCACTTGAGCTACAGCTTCACTTCTGGCTTTTTTTGGCGGTTAACTGGAGATTAGAGTCTCCTGGACCTTTCTTGCCCATTCTAGGTGTTCTAACAAGTAGACCCCAAAATGTGAAATGGCCCAAATGACCCATGCTCCTAGTCCAAGGGGTCAGTGTTCATTTGCTCCCTGTCATCATTCAGGTCCTAGGCTGTGAGTGGCCATGGTGGTGGAGGGTGGGGGGAGAAGGAGGAGAGGCTGTCATCTTCAAATGTTGCGTCCAAGGTTCTTCAGTCACCTTCTTCCCATTCAGCTTTAAGAGGAAACATGGAGTTCCCTCCGGAGCAGTGCCCTTGACTGCTCCTCAGTGTCAATGTGGAATCCCAAACATGCAGTTGAGGCAGAGGAAATGTGGGCTGACTGTGAACTAGCTTGTTCATGCTTGTCTGTCTCTGTCTCTGTCTCTGTTTCTCTCATTTATCTCTCTATCATCGGTCTCTGTTCTCTCATCTCTCTCTTTATCTCTCTCGTTTCCTGTCTGTTTTCTGTCTCTCTGTCTCTATCTCTGGGACTGGAGTTTGAACTCTGGACTTTGCCCTTGGTAGACAAGTGCTCTATCACTTGTCCCAGAGCAGCTCTAGCTGGCTATTCTCTACCACAGCATGGCTATACTCCCATCATTTTACAGCTCAGAGTGGTGAAGTGAGTGGCCCCAAAGCACACAGATGATCCACAGTTGCTTAATCCTGTGATACTCTATAATTCGTCCTATGTCCTGGGACACAGTCAGCCCCTGCCTCACCCCCTAGGGATGACCCTCTTCTCAAATCTCTGCTCAGATCCACTTCCTGAAACAAGGCTGTGGTGAAGACAAGATCTGTCAGAGCAACCTGCAGCTGGTCCAGGCTCGCTTCTGTTCCCGGGTCAGCGACACGGAGTTCCAGCCCCTGCCCATGTGAGAAGGGTGGGGGGCAGATGGTAGGGAGAGGGGAGGGCAAGAGTGAAGGAGTGGGAGGCAGCCCTCTCTGGAGGGCCAGGCAGAGGAGAGTCTCAACCTGCAGAGGAGAGAGGGCTAGGGAAGACCTTGAGGGGAGGGGCTGGGCTGAGGCCACAGGGCTTCCTGGCAGGGAGTGACAATCCCGCCACAAACCAGATGACAGCATAGGCTTTACTCACACCTCACTGCTTAGTCTTCCCACGTGTGTGAGGTAGGACTTGTTTTCTTTCTGTGCCAATACTGGGGATTGAACACAGGGCCTCATATTCTTGTTTAGCTTTTTTGCTCCAGGCTAGTGCTCTACCTACCACTTGAGCCATGCCTCCACTTTGACTTTTGGCTAATTAATTGGAGATAAGGGTCTCTTGGATTTGTAGATGTGTCTGTCTGGGCTGGCTTCAAACTGGGATCTTCACATTTCAGATCTCCTAGGATTACAGGTGTGAGCCACAGGTGCCCAGCTTTTTAAAAGTTCTCCCTTATTGATGGAGAACTGAGGCCTAGAGTCACTGAGTTATTTGCCCAAAACAATGGCTTCACTGGCATGAGAATAGAAGTCTCCCAATTCTCATTTGTGTCTACACAGCCCTGGCTTGGGCTAGTGTGTTTTCAGTACCTGGCTTAGGGTGAGGGCTGGGAGGGGAGCCAGGGGAAGGATTCAGATCTTACAGTGAGTGGGGATGTGACCCTCCAGGGATGTGGATGGGGAGACAGCCCTGTTTGCACTGAGTGGACAGCCAGTCATCGGCCTGGAGCTGATGGTCACCAACCTGCCCTCGAACCCAGCCCAGCCCCAGGCTGACGGGGACGATGCTCATGAAGCCCAGCTCTTGATCACCCTTCCTCCCACTCTGCACTACTCAGGAGTCCGGGCCCTGAACTCCCTGGTGAGGACCTGGGGCTGAGGTGGGGCAGGAGGCAGGAGGCCTCTTGAAGAGCTCTGGTACCCCCCACTGACCTGCCTTCATCTCTCTATGCCAGGAGAAGCCACTCTGCCTGTCCAATGAGAATGCCTCCCGTGTTGAGTGTGAACTGGGGAACCCCATGAAGCGAGGCTCCCAGGTTGGCATGTCTGCATAGAGCCCTGAGTGATCCCGTAAGCCCAGCCCTCCCCTGACTCCATCATTTCACCCTGGCCTAGGTCGCCTTCTACCTCATCCTCGGCACCTCTGGGATCACCATTGAGACCACAGAGCTGGAGGTGGAGCTGCAGTTGGCCACGTGAGACTGTAGGGTGGAATAAGGGGAAAGTTGGGTTGACTTCATGAGGTGTGTGTGGGGGTGTCTGTGCCTGCTGACCCGACCTGCCCCTATTCACATACCAGGATCAGCGAGCAGGAGCTGCACCCGGTCTTTGCTCGAGCCCACGTCTTCATTGAGCTGCCACTGTCCATTGCAGGGTAAGGCCTGACTGTGTGGCCACTTCATCTGGAGATGGGCAGGAAGATGGGCACTGCCATTCCCAAACCCTGGCCTGGGTTCTGCCTTACCTGCCATTATCCTCCTGACTTTGTTCAGCCAGACCCCAGGCCTCATCAGCCCCTGTTTTGACCCCTTCACCCCAGGGTGGTCACACCCCAGCAACTCTTCTTCTCTGGCGTGGTGAAGGGCGAGAGTGCCATGCGGTCTGAGCGGGATGTGGGCAGCAAGGTCAAATATGAGGTCACGGTAAGTGTCTTAGTGGATATGCCTTTCTTCCTCTTCCTGCTCATTCTTCTCTCCCTCTTTCTTCTTTTGTGTTGGTCTTGGGGCTTGAACTCAGGGCCTGGGCTCTGTCTCTTGGCTTTTTTTTTTTTTACTCAAGGCTAGCACTCTAACACTGAGCCACAGCTCCACTTTTGGCTTTTTGGTGGTTAATTGGAGATGAAAGTCTTATGGATTTTCCTGTTCTGGCTGGCTTCAAACTGGAATCCTCAGATCTCAGCCTCCTGAGTAGCTGGGATGACAGGCATGAACTACTGACCGTCAGCCTTCTTGGCATAGGGTACAGGCTGAGAAATGTCCTGAGCCTGGGGCTCTTCTCCCTGTGTTAGGAGGGTGTCCAGTGAGTCTACAGTCTCTGCCCTTACCAGGACCTGGCTGTGGGCAGATGTTTGTGTTCGAGTCTCAGCTTGGTATTTTGACCGACCACCTCTCTTGCTGATGTGAGAAGTAGAAGTTGGATGAGCACAGAGGAACTTTTCTGCTGTGGCCTCAGCAGAAAGACGAGACCTCAGGGCAGAGCTTCCTGAAGCCCTTCCCCTCTTCCTTGTCCCCTCCATTTCTGTGGCTTAGGGTCTGCCCGGAATCGGAGCTTTCTCCCTTCATACCAGCTTGTGCCTACAGGTCTCCAACCAAGGACAGTCCCTCAACACTCTGGGCTCTGCCTTCCTCAACATCATGTGGCCTCATGAGATTGCCAACGGGAAGTGGCTGCTGTATCCCATGCGGGTGGAGCTGGAAGGAGGGCAGAGGCCAGGGCAGAAAGTGCTCTGTTCCCCTAGGCCCAACATCCTCCACCTGGTGAGGTTTAGGCAGGGCTAGCCTTCCAGAGGGAAGTCATGGGGTGGGGATAGTGTGTGTGTGTGTGGGGAAGGAGATAGCATCTCAGGATTGCTGCATTTGGGGGAGGGGGTCCTCATGGGTTCCTTCCTCCTCATATCCAGGATGTGGATAGCAGGGAGAGGAGGCGGCGGGAGCTGGAGCCCCCAGAGCAGCAGGAGCCTCAGGAGCAGCTACAGCCTAGCACATCCTGGTGGCCAGTGTCTTCTGCTGGGAAGAAGAAAAACATCACCTTGGTGAGGGCAGGGCCAGTGTGGTAAGCCACAGTGGGAGAGTGGTGTGGAGCAATAGAGGAGGCTGGGGTGGGGGCATGGAGCCTCAGGGTGGTGGGATGGTGGCCTGGAAAATCATGGGGTGGCCAAATGCCTGAGCAAGATAGTTGCTGTACAACTTGAGGGAAGGGGCACCAGGGAGTCAGCCTCCCCCACCCAGCTCCAAGTGCCCACTGCAGAGCAGGGCACTGGACCTATAGACAGCTCACCAGCCAAGCAACCCATTCTCCTCACATTATACAGCACCCCATCTTGTAAGAGATGGGATGGAGGAAACTATCTTTGAGATGTTTGTTGTTCTTATGAACTTAGTGAAAGGAACACCCACTCAGTTTTCACTCAGTCAAAACATCTAGTTTTTTCTTTTCGTGTGTGTGTGTCTGCTTGTGTCTGCGTGTGCATGCGCGTGCCATTACTGGGGTTTGAATTCAAGGCCTTAAGTTTTCACTTTATTTTTATTTTGCTCAGGGCTAAAACTCTACCACTTGATGAGATATTTTATTTTATTTTGTTAGCCATGGGGTTTGAACTCAGAGACTGGGCACTGTCCCTGAATCTTTTTGCTCAAGGCTAGTACTCTACCACTTTGAACCTCAGCTCCACTTCCTACTACTCGAACTAGTTTTGGCTTTTTGCTGATTAATTGGAGATAAAGTCTTTTGGATTTGTTTGCTTGGACTGCCTTTGAACTGTGATCCCCAGATCTCAGCTTCCTGAGTAGCTAGGATTATAGGTGTGAGTTACCTCATCCCTTTTTGCTAGTTCCCATCCCACAACAAAGCCTGTTCTACTTTTCTGGCATTCATTTTTTCCCCCACCATTTAAAAATGTATATCAGGGGCTGGGACTGTGGCTTAGTGGTAGAGTGCTTGCCTAGCATGCATGAAGCCCTGGGTTCAATTCCTCAGTACTACATAAACAGAAAAAGCTAGAAGTAGCACTGTGGCTCACTGACTGTTTTGCTTGGGTGGCTTCCAAGCTTTGATCCTCAGATCTCAGCCTTCTGAACAGCTAGGATTACAGGTGTGAACCATCAAGGATTCTTGAGTCACTTACAAGGTGCAAATATAAAGATAACATCCTCAAAGCCATTCTCTGTACATGGAATGAGACAAATGATCAGTAAAACTTAACTTTTAGGCCAGTCCATGATTGGTGGTGATTGGGTCAAATGGATTTAGGTCTGAGTTCCTTGCGCCTAGCAGCTCCTTAGGGACAGTCACACCCTAATTTAGTGAATTTGCTTAGTGCAGGCTTGTGGCCTTGCCATATATGGACTTATCTCCAAATAAATTCAGCTAATTAAAAAATTTTTTTTACAAAGGTGATATACAGTCAGATAGCTTCTATTTTCTAGTCTTGCTGGCTTTGTGATCCAAGTTAGGCTGGTGGTTGTCTCCTTGGGCCTCAATTTCCTCTTTTGAAAGATGCTATGAAGGGCTGGCCTGATAGTGCAGGACTGTAATTCCAACTGTGTAGGAGGCAGGATAAATAGGGTTGAGGATCAAAGCCATCCTGGGCTTAAAAAAATGTCAGCTCCTCAAACATCTAGGAGAGATGGGATGTACCTGTAATCCAGCTAACAGGAGAGATGGAGGTAGAAGGGTTACTGTCTTGGGCTGGCCCCTGAGCAATGCATGAGATGCTATCTAAAAAAAATAGCCAAAGCAAAATGACCAGGCTGTGTGGCTCAAGCATCAGTTGAGGAAGCTACTCAGCCTGTTGTGAAGTAAGAGACTCCCTTTCCCTCACTGTGTTTCAAAGAAAAATAGTTCAGATTTGGGTAGAGAGTCACTTTTATTTTGGTGTCAGTACTGCGGCTTGAATTCAGGGCCAGAGAGCCATCTTTGAGCTTTTTTGCTCAAGGCTAGTGCTCTACCACTTGAGCTCATAGCTCTACTTCTGGCTTTTTGATTGTTAATTGGAGTCTCACAGGTACAGGCTGAGGGCCGGTGGCTCTTGCCTGTAATCCTAGCTACTCAGGAGGCTGAGATCTGAGGATCGCAGTTCAAAGCCAGCTTGGCCAGGAGTCTGTGAGAACTGTTATCTCCAATAAACCACTCAGAAAACCAGAAGTGGCGCTGTGGCTCAACTGGTAGAGTGCTAGTTTTGAGCTTCAGGGACAGTGCCCAGGCCCAGAGTTCAAGTCCCACAACCTACAAAAAAATGTATCACAGACCTTCCTACTCAGGCTGGCTTTGAACCTCAATCCTCAGATCTCACTCTCCTAAGTTGCTAGGATTATAGACGTGGGTTACAGGCACCTGGCTAGACAACTACTTTGAATCACAGAGGAAGACTTCCCTGGGGAGGGGTAAGGAAAATGCGAGAGATGGGCTGATTCAGCCGCGGTGTGGGGCCATGTGGCTTAGAGCCCTGTCTTATCTTGTCATCAGGACTGTGCCCGGGGCACGGCCAACTGCGTGGTGTTCAGTTGCCCCCTCTACAGCTTTGACCGGGTGGCGGTGCTGCACGTCTGGGGCCGCCTCTGGAACAGCACCTTTCTGGAGGTAAGGGCACCGCTGGGGCTCCAGGCTGGATTTCTTCTAGAAAATCCTCACCAGGACTCGCGTTTACCTCTCTCTCGCCTAAAGGAGGCACTCAAGTGTTGTGTTGGATACTGTTTCATTTATGATCAGACACTGGAAGGAGGGAGAGGAAAGAGGAGGAGGGCATGGAGCACTTAAGAGGGGGATCTCCTCTATTCTGTCAGGAATACTCAGCTGTGAAGTCCCTCGAAGTGATTGTTCGAGCCAACATCACTGTGAAGTCTTCCATCAAGAACTTGGTGCTCAGAGATGCCTCCACAGTGGTGAGCAGTGGGCTGGGTAGAAGACTCTCCTCCCTCCTCTTTCCTGATCCTCCCTCCTTCTCCTCCCCCATTCCCCCTCTAGCTCTCACCCCACCAATCCTTTGCTCGGCAGATCCCAGTGATGGTCTACTTGGACCCCATGGCTGTGGTGGCAGAAGGAGTTCCCTGGTGGATCATCCTCCTGGCAGTGCTGGCTGGGTTGTTGGTGCTGGCGCTGTTGGTGCTGCTGCTGTGGAAGGTGAGGCTTTGGGAGGGGTGGGGGAATCCTGGCCAGGTGCTCAGCCTCCCCTACTGGGGTTCCCTCACTCACCAACACACCCGTGTTCAATGTCTTTACACTGAGCACTTTACCCAGCAGGCACCAGGAACTCTATCATACCTGGACATTTCAAAGATGACTCAGGGGGGCTGGGAATGTGGCCTAGTGGTAAAGTGCTTGCCTCATATACATGAAGCCCTGGGTTCAATTCTCCAGCACCACATATACAGAAAACAGCCAGAAGTGGTGCTGTGGCTCAAGTGGCAGAGTGCTAGCCTTGAGCAAAAAGAAGCCAGGGACAGTGCTCAGGCACTGAGTCCAAGCCCCAGGACTGGCAACAAAAACAAAACAGATAAACAAAGATGACTCAGATTCCAGTCTTGCCCTTAGGAAATTTATAGTCTAGTAGGATGGTGAGCAGAAGGTCTGGAGTTGAGATCGTGGGCGTGAGTTCAGAGGAAGAAAGGCTTGAGTTCAGAGGAGGTAGCCTCGGAGCCGCGCCATGTAAAGAAGGGTCTTCTTTCCTGTTTCCTTTGGAGGACTCAACTGTGAAGTCCTTGGCCATGACTGCTTAGGTGGGAGCCCTGGGTAGCGCCTGCAGGTGGACAGGGTGGGTAAGGCCTGCACCTTTCAGAATCACCATGGTAGGCAAAGCCAGGGTGGCAGGGAAGTGTGGCTCTTTAAGCAGAGTGTGGCAGTGAAGGCTGGAAAGGAAGCTGTGACAAGGGCCACCAGATGTGGAGAAGTAGCTCCAGGGAAGTGTTTGCAGGACAGTCCAGGCTCCACATGGACCCACTGTCCTCTGCCAGGAACTGTCATGGACTCCCAGTGCCATCTGAGACTCAACATTCAAGCAGACACATGTACATGTTGTGGGGGCAGTCACATGCATCAGCAGGGCCTGTCCTCTCTGGGCCACACATTCCCATGTGGGGCTGCAGTCCATGCGGAACCATCAATGTCCTGGGCCTCTGGACAACTTTCCTGCCCTCGTGCTCCTTCAGACCAGTCATGTACCGAGCACACCCACTGGCTATGGAGCGGCGCCCTAACTGTTGGGAACGTGTCCATTCTTAGAGGAGCTGGATGTATTCAGGAAGCCGGCCCCAGAGTACTTGCTTTTCTGCTCCCAGCAGAGGAAAGGACCCCTCCTTCCTCAGTTTCCCCATCCTCTGCCTCTTTCCCTCCTTTTTCCCTCCACATCCCAGTGTGGCTTCTTCCGACGGAGCGGTCAGAGCTCAGCTATTCCCACCAACTATCACCGAGCCCATCTGGCCGTGCAGCCCTCGGCCATGGAAGTTGGGGGCCCAGGGACTGTGGGGTAACTGTTGTGTGTGTGTGCATTTGTGTATGTACATGAGTGGTAAGTTCAGCTGCCAGTGTTCAGGTTGTCAGGAAGGGAAGGGCGCAGGGTTGAAGAGATACGTTTGCATGAGGGCCAAGAGACTCCTAGCAGCTGAGGTAAGACGTCACCAGCAGGGTGAGATGGTCAGGGTGAGTATACATAGCTGAGGGGCTCCACAAAGAGGGGGAGGCTCGAGGAGTGTGGGCATGTGATAATGTGGGGTGGTTCTCTGCATGTCTTTTCCACAGGCATGAGTGTGCAGATATGAGCGTGCAAGGAGATGCTCTGTAGCCTGAGCATGGAGGAGTCTTGACAGTTCTGTGTGTGAGGGTACAAGGGATGCATTATCATCTTGGTGTATTGGGTCAGCACGGCCTTAATTCAGGGCCGAGCCTGAGGGAGATGGTGCTGTGTACAACAGTATATGTTTATGAGGTCTGAAGTCTCTGAAGAAACTAGAGTGGTAGCTGGGCACCAATGGCTCACTCTTGTATTTCTGGCTTCTCAGTTAGCTGAGATCTGAGGATCACCGTTCAAAGCCAGCCTGGGCAGGAAGGTCTATGAGACTTTTTTTTTGGGGGGGGGGAGGGGTCATTGGGCTTGGCCTTGGGGCCTAGGAACTGTCCCTGAGCCCTTTTGCTCAAGGCTAGAGCTCTACCACTTTGAGCCACGGTGCCATTTCCAGTTTTCTGGTAGTTAATTGGAGATAAGAGTTTCACAGACTCTCCTTTCTGGGCTGGTTTTGAACTGTGATCCTCAAATCTCAGCCTCTTGAGTAGTTCAGATTATAGGCATGAGCCACCAGCACCTGGCTTGTGGACTTTTATCTCTAATTAACCACTAAAAGCCAGAAGTAGAGCTGTGGCTCAAGTGGTAGAGTGTTAACCTTGAGTAAAAAAGCTCAGGGGCAGCACCCAGGCCCTGAGTTCAAGTCCCAGGACTGGCACAAGATTTTTTTTTTTTTAAAGCAGCTTAGGTGGTTGGAAACCTTCAGCGTCAGAGGGCTTATGCTCCAGCTTTAAGCCTCTCTTTCAGTGGCAATGGGAGAGTTCCTCAGTCCTGTGTCTGGGGCCTTCCTGGTGAATGAGCACCTGGGGCCCTGGCAGTCATGGTGCCACCCTGGGGGGGGGGAAGGTGCTGGGCTGTACTGGTGTTTGCTCCATGGCCTGCAGTCCTGCAAGCTCTACATGGCCTGTTTTGGTGTCTGTACAGATGGGATTCTTCAGGCGGGCGAAGCACCCCGAGGCCACCGTGCCCCAGTACCATGCAGTGAAGATCCCTCGGGAAGATCGACAGCAGTTCAAGGAGGAAAAGACGGGCATCATCCTGAGAAGCAGCTGGGGCAGCCCCCGCAGGGAGGGCCCCGACACACACCCCATCTTGCCTATGGATGGTCACTCTGAACTGGGCCCTACCGGGCATCCTGTGCCAGCCACTGCCTAGCTTCCTTTGTCCCATGCTGCCAGGGGTTCCCTTTACCCCTTCTTGAGTGGCTTTCCAGAATGAAGAAGGTGGAGGGGGTTGTTGGGGTGGCAACAGGACTTGGCAGGGCCTGCTTCCTCAAGGGGTGCAGACCTCTCCCACCCAGGAGCACCACCCCTCCAATTTCTCTTTAGAATGCTGAGGGGTCACGGGAGGGCTGTGGGCAGGGCAGGAAGGGGAGGGAGGCCCTGATAGAAGGCGGGAAGATGGGATCCCAATCCCCCCTCTCCCATTCACCCCTACCTCTCCCTTCTCCAGCTACCCTATGTAACTTGTCTTCCCCAAAGTGCCTTAGCCAGAGGGTCAGGGAGGAGATTGTGTCATGGACTCAGGGGCTCCTCCCTCCCTAGTTTCCCCTCTCCTCTGACCTTAGTTTGCTGCCTTAGTCTAGTAGGTTTTGTTTATTTATTAAAAAATATTGGAAGAAAAAAAAATAACCCTCTGGCTTTTTTTTTTATTGCCTAACGGTCCTTCATCCTGGGTACAGGGACTTGGCTTCTGTCTGGCACCTGGCATTCAAGACAAAGGTGTTGTGAGTGTCATAGGTTCACATAGCCTAGCATCCATGTATCATGACTTTTGGGACTGGTTCCCAGGGGCAGTGACTTTTGGGGATGGTTCTGAGGGGTACAGAAGGTGGTCAGGGGAAACCATACCATAGGGATGTGGAAAAGGGAAGGGGAGTGAGCGTGTGAAGTCCAAGGATTTGCAATTAAGAGTTTGACTAGTGGGTACTAGAGGCTCACACCTGTGATCCTAACTATTTAGGGGGCTGAGATATGATGATTATGGTTCAAAGCCTGTCCAGGCAGGAGAAAGTCTGTGACACTCTTATCTCCAATAAACTTCCCAAAAGTCAGAAATAGAGCTGTGGTGCCTCAACTGATAGAGCACCAGATTTGAGCAAGACAGTTCAGGATCAACACTCAGTCTCTGAGTTCAAGCCCTAGGATTGGCATGCATGCACGCATGTGCTCACACATGTGTGTGCACGCATGCACACACACATACACAGAGTTTGACAGGATATAAAGATGGATGGAGGTGAGGTGGGGGATGGATTAAAGGAGAGATTCCTCTTGGTAAAAGTGGGGGCCGGGAGGAAATCGGGGATGGTGAAGGGAGATGTCTCTCAGGCCCTTGTTATGGGCTGGGAATGGGGCTTGGTGGTAAAGTGTTTGCCTAGCATGCATGAAGCCCTGAGTTCCATACCTCAGTACTACATAAATGGGAAAGCTGGAAGTGCGCTGTAGCTCAAGTGGTAGAGTACTAGCTTTGAGCAAAAAGCTCAGGGACAGTGCTCAGGCCCAGAGTTCAAACCCCAGGACTGGCAAAAAAAATTTATTATAAAGATGATGTACAGACTTCTTTCAGGAGACGATAGCCTTGGCTGGTGAGTGGAGGCTGGGGAGGGAATGAATGGTTATCCTGAAGGCTTGAGGAAAAGTTTACTTTATGGCCTTCCCCATGATGTGGGGCCCAACAGGTAACCATTTGAGGGGAGGGGGCTGCCATTCCATTTGGACTTCAGCGAACCCGGCATTCTCAAGGTCCTTCCAGGTCTCTCTGGTGAGGTGACAGCCATTCCCGATATGTTTCCAGGTGGGCTCCAAAACTTGCTGACACATATGGGCCCAGCTTCCACGAGGCTCAGCCACATGCTCCCAGAACAGCAGCAGCCCTCCCTGGGAAAAGAGAGTGAAGCACTGCCACTGAGCTGCCCCACTGGGGTCTTTCTAGCCTTCCTTCTCTCCTAGCGTACCCGGCCTCTTGGTGAAGTGGGAGCAGCGGGTCTAAGGGTGTATAGAACAAACTATCCCATCTTGAATGTTTTCTGTCCCCCCATGTCTGCCCCTCCTCATGAGGTGTGTAAAGAACTCTTTCAGTCCGGTGCCAGTGGCCCATGCCTCTGTAATTCCAGCTACTCAGGAGGCTGAGATCTGAGGATTGTGGTTCAAAGCCAGCCTGGGCAGGAAGGTCTGTGAGACTTTTATCTCCAGCTAATCACCAGAAAACTGGAAATGGAGCTGTGGCTCTAAGTAGAGTGCTAGCACTGAGTGGAAAAACAAAACTCAGGGAGAGTATCCAGGTCCTGAGTCTAAGCCTCAGGACTGACAAAAACAAAACAAAAAACACCCACCCACCTAACCAACAGAAACCAAACAACAATAAAACCCTTCTAGCAACTACTGAGAGGGAATGGCTGGGGAATTTCTATCTATCTATCTATCTATGATCTATCAATCAATCAATTTATTTATTTTTACTAACACTGAGGCTTGAATTCCGGGCCTTTTTTTGGTCAGAGACCGGAACTTGAACTGACTTTGCAGTTGGTCTTGAGCTGATGTTTTTGCTTGTTGGCTAATGCTCTCCCACCTGAGCCATGCCTCCAATCCCATAAAAGGTTAGTTTGTTCATTTTCCTTTTTTTCCCCCCTTAGGTCTGAGACTGGGACTCAAATTCAGTACTGCCTTACACTCTCACTTGGGTTTTTCATACAAAATGGTGCTCTATTATTTGAGCCACAGCTTCTTTAACTTTTTTTCTTGTGGCTGTTTAATTTCAGCTAAGAGTCTCTCACATTGGTCTGTCGGTCTGCTGGGGCTGGCGTCAGCCTTGATCCTCAGATCTCAGCTTCCTAAGTAGCTAGGATTATGGGCATCCATATCCTTTGCCTGTAACTGGGCATGAGTGATAAATTTGGGGTATAGAAAACTTACTTTAACTTTAGGCTCAAGTCATAATCTCCAATTCAGCTTTATTAGTAATGAACCTAACATTTTGCTTCCTAATTTAAGCCCTGGTCCTGGGGTGTGAACTCAGGGCCTGGGTGCTGTTCTGGAGCCTCTCTGTGCTCAAGGCTAGTGCTCTGCCATATGAGCCAAGGCTTCACTCCTGGCTTTTACTGAGTAGTGTATTGTAGATAAGAGTCTCATGGACTTTCCAGCCTGGGCTGGCTTTGAACTCAGATCCGCAGATCTCAGCCTCCTGGGTAGCTAGGATGTGAGCCACCAGTGCCTGCTGTGCCCATTTTCTCTCTAGAGACTCAGGTGAAGACCACAACTGATTTCTGGATATTTTGTATATTTTAGGAAAACACAGTCTGGCCCACCAAAGTGGGGATTCCACAAGCTCTTCTCTCCCCAAACATGCTCTCCCTAGGTGGCTCATTGAATTATCACCTGCAAATTGGTGGTACAGACCAGCTACATCATCTTTTCTTTCTTTCTTTTCTTTTTTTTTTTTTTTTTTGCCAGTCCTGGGGACTTCTGGCCTGAGCACTGTCCCTGGCTTCTTTTTGCTCAGGGCTACCACTCTACCACTTGAGCCACAGCGCCACTTCTGGCTTTTTCTATATATGCGGTGCTGAGGAATGGAAACAAGGGCTTCATGTATACAAGGCAAGTACTCTACCACTAGGCCATATTCCCAGCCCCAAAGCTACATCTTTTCTTGATTTCTGGGTCTGGTCTTCTAAGGGTCTGTAGGCATGAGGCCAGATGTGGCTGGAGTGTTAGTGCATTAGCCAAGCAAGCACGCACATATGCATGCAATGCCAGAAAGCCCCTGGACTTCAAAGTTCAGCATAGGGAAAAAAACCCACCAGTTGACTAATGGCCTATGTGATTTTCTCAGCTCGTGGTCTTCCAGCTCTGAGACCTTGTGAGTACAGAGCACAGTTCTTTTATCCAAGCAAGTTGGCCTGCTTGTCTCCCTTGCTTTCAGTTCACATGCCAAAAACTACCCTAAACTCCTACTCTCCACACTCAGATCAAAACCTTGTGGGTCCTACAGGCCCCTCCTCACCACAGAACTCTAGGAATGGCTTGACTTTTTGCCCATCCCTTCTACACCCTGCTCAATCAATACTTCCTTCCTTCCTTCCTTTTTTTCTTCCTTCCTTCCTCCCTCCCTTCCTTTCTTCCTTCTTTCTCCCCATGTTTATCTTTCTTTCATCATTAGTGGGGCTTGAACTTAAGGTCTGGGCATGCTCCTTTAGCTTTTTTGTTCAAGACTTGCACTCTACCACTTCAGCCACAGCTCCACTTCTGGCTTTTTGATGGTTAATTGGAGATGAGAGTCTTTTCAACTTGTTTTCCCCAGGCTAGTTTCCAACTGTGATCCTCAGATCTCTGCCTCCTGAGTAGTGAGACTACAGGCCTGAGCCACCAGTGCCCAGCTTGCTTAATCCTCTAGAACTCAATTTAAATAGCTTTAAAATTTTAATTTTGGTGGTACTACTGGGATTTGAACTCACAGCTTCAGGCTTGCTAGTCAACCCTCAGATTGCAATTCGCCTTCATTTCCTTAGGTGTCCTTCCTAGCTTCCCTAACCCAGCCTTAGGTGATGTTTCTGTGTATTTCTTAGGGGCTTGGTGTGGCCAATACAGACAAGTAGGTGGACATGGTGGGAGTCTAATGTGCTAGCTTCCCTATTTGTGTGTGTGTGTGTGGGGGGGAGGGGTGGTGCCCAACACCACTCTAGGCTTGATCTAGGCCTGTACCCTTCCCACCCTGCTTACCGGCCTCAAAACTCTCTGGACTTCTTGCAGGACTCTCTTTGAGCTCTTCACAGAGCACAGGACCAGTGTGCAGACCACCACATCCATGGAACTATCGGCCAGTTGTTTCATGTTCTCACCAGGAGCCACGACAAACCGCTCATACTGGAGGTGCCGATTCTCTGCCATGCTCTTTGTCAAAAACTTCTCGAAGTTGGGATTGGGATCTAGGCAGGTGACTTTGCAGCCAGGTGGGTAGAACTGGAAGTTGGCACCCGTGCCACAGCCCAGCTCCAACATGGTCACTTTCCCAGAGGTTTCCATGAGCTTCTTTATCTGGTGGAAGAGCTCCCGTTTCTTGCTCTCCATCCTGCGATTGGTTTTGGCAGTCAGTATAGCCATCAGATAGGGGAAGTAAGTTTCACATAGGTGCTGCCAGAAGCCCAGCAGAGCCATGAGGTGCAGGGGCAGGGTCAGGAGCAGCACCAGCAGCTGCAGGAGTCGGATCACAGCATCCATGGCACTAACTCTGGTTGCTGATTCCTCTGGGCACTGGCTTTTTGCCTCTGTTCAGTCACTGTAAATGCTCGTTTTAGCTCCTCCTATGACAGGACTTTGCTCCTTGTCCCCTACCCAGCAATTTTCTCTAGGAGGCAGTGTGTGTATATTCCCTGCTGTATTCACAGACCCTATGACCCCAGAGTTTGATTTGTCTTTTGTGGGGCTAAAGGGCCAGGTGATACCTGGGCTCCTGCCTTGTGGGAGCACTGTCTGCCCTGACAGACAGGTGGGGTGTGCTGACTCACCTCAGAGGGGGTGCTCGAAGGAGGCCAGTTCAAATCCTAGTCTCATGGGGGTCAAAGGCTGGGCAGAGCTGACTCACAGGACATCCTGATTGCTCTCTGCCCACAGGTTTGCTCAGGTTGTGCAAGCTGGAAATTCTGGTTGAGTTTCTCTGCCACACCCCCATCTCCCCAGGGCTGGTGCCGGGGGAGGGGTTTTGGTAAACTGTAACCTGCATCTGCTACAGTTGTAGGCCAAATACAAAATGTCCAGTGTTGTTAGGCCTGATTGGTCATGAGAAGGAGGGTGAGTCCAGTGGTCTAAAGAATGACGCTGGCACTGGGGGTTGTAGCTCGGTGGTAGAATTGCTTGCTTACCATGGGCAAGGCCTTGGGTTCCACCCCCTGCCCTAGAGGAAAAATAAAAGGCACCACACTGCTGTTTGTTTGTTAAATTCAAGGCTTGAAGCCCAGGGTGGTAGGCATGTTTATAAACTCAGTACTAGGATTGGAAGTTTGCAGCCAGCCTGGGCTACACAGTGAGATACAAACAAACAAATAATGAATCTCAACAACAGAAAGTGAAAAGTGAAATTGTAAAACAGTAACAATAAACTTAGTTACTCAGAAGGGTGAGATCTGAGGATTGAGGTTCAAAGCCATCCCAAGCAGGAAAATCCACAAGACTCTTTTTTTTTTTTTTTCGGCCAGTCCTGGGCCTTGGACTCAGGGCCTGAGCACTGTCCCTGGCTTCTTTTTGCTCAAGGCTAGCACTCTACCACTTGAGCCACAGCGCCACTTCTGGCCGTTTTCTGTATATGTGGTGCTGGGGAATCGAACCCAGGGTCTCATGTATACGAGGCAGGCACTCTTGCCACTAGGCCATATCCCCAGCCTCCACAAGACTCTTATTTACAATTAACTAGCAAAGAGTCTGAAGTGAAGCTGTGGCTCAAGTGATAGAGAGCCAGCTTTGAGCGAGAAAGCTAAGGAACAGAGCCCAGGCTCTGAGTTCAAGCCCCAGCATGTGCACATGCTCACACACACACTCTCACACACAGACAAACAATACACACAAAAAAAGACATGAAACAAACAAACAAAACAAACAGCAAACCCACCAAAAAACCCCGAGAAATTCAAGGCCTTAAGCCCCAGAAAGAGAAGAGGAGGTGTGTGTGTGTGTGTGTGTGTTTGTGTGTGTGTGTGTGTGTGACAGAATGAAGAAACAGAGGAGTCAGGACAGACCCAAGTTTCAGTCTCAGTTCTGCCACTTGGTTCCATTGTTGTTGTCGTTGTCGTTGTCGTCATCGTCGTGGTCATCATCATCATCATCATCATCATCATCATTATCATCATCATCATGATTTAGTTGTAAAAAGGGATTACAATCCCATAAAACAGATTATGAGTACAATGCATCCTGACCAATGTCACTCCTTCCATCCTTCTCCTCAATTTTCTCCATCCCATCCCTATATATGAGAGAAAACATGCATTGTTTGTCTCTCTGAACTTGGCTTACTTCACTTACTATGATTTTTTTTCTAGGCCACCCATTTCCCTCCTAATGATATATTATTCTTTCTAATGGGTGTATAAAATTCCATTGTGTATATGTATCACATTTTTTTGATCCACTTATCTGTTGTAGGGCATCTGGGCTGTTTCTCTCACTTGGCTATTGTGAATAGTGCAGTAGTAAACATGGGGTACAGATGTCTTTACTGTATCCTGTCTTATTTTTCCACTTGGGACTCACCTCTAGTTCAGCATTTTCCTGGTTAATTGGAGATGATTTCTCTTGAACTTTTCTACCTGGATTGACCTCAAATTGAGATCTTACAGTTTTCACCCTGCTGAGCTAGGATTATAGGCTGTTGCTACCTGGCTGTTATTTAGTTCTGACTTCCCTTGGAAAAGTGATTCTACTTTCTCATATTTAAAACTTTTTTTTATTGTTGTTATAAAGGTGATGTATACAAGGGGTTACAGTTACATAAGTCAGGTAGTGAGTACATTTCTTTTTGGACGATGTTACTGCGTTTTCCCAGTTTTTCCCTCTATCCCTACCCACTACTTGTATAGTTCATTTTCAAGATAATATCATCACATATAGTGAGTTTACCCTTTGTCTGTCCATTCCTGTGTGATTTTGCTTTCTGACCCTCAACTTCATGTATAAAATGGGTAGACAGGAGAGCTTAGAGAGTCTCACTCAGTTTCTGGGGTATATTAACAACAAAAAAAAGTCTACTAGGGCTGGGAATATGGCCTAGTGGTAGAGTGCTTGCCTTGTATACACGAAGTCCTGGATTCTATTCCTCAGCACCACATAAGCACAAAATGTCAGAAGTGGCCCTGTGGCTCAAGTGGTAGAGTGCTAGCTTTGGACAAAAAGAAGCTTGGGACAGTGCTCAGGTCCTGAATTCAAGCCCCAGGATTGGCAAAAAAAAAAAAAAAAAAAGAGGGGCTGGGGATATGGCCTAGTGGCGAGAGAGCTTGCCTCGTATACATGAGGCCCTGGGTTCGATTCCCCAGCACCACATATACAGAAAACGGCCAGAAGTGGCGCTGTGGCTCAAGTGGCAGAGTGCTAGCCTTGAGCAAAAAGGAAGCCAGGGACAGTGCTCAGGCCCTGAGTCCAAGGCCCAGGACTGGCCAAAAAGAAAAAAAAAAGAAAAAAGAAAAAAAGAAAAAAAGAAAAAAGTCTACCAATGGGCTGGACGGTGACTAATACCTGTAATCCTAGTTACTCAAGAGGCTGAGACCTGAGGATCATGGTTCAAAGCCAGCCCTACCAGGAAAGTCAATGAGACTTAAAATTTTTTTATTGTTATTATAAAGGTGATATACAGAAGGGTTATAGTTATATAAGTCAGGTAATGAATACATTTCTTTTTGGACAATGTTATCCCCTCTCTTCCTCTTTTCCATTTTTTTCCTTCCCATCCATAAGGCTTTTATCTCCAAAGAACCACCAAAAAAATTGTGATCTTCAAACCTCAATCCTGGGGCTGGAAATGTGGCTTAGTGGTAAACTGCTTGCCTAGCATACATGAAGCCCTGGGTTCGATTCCTCAGCACCACAAAAACAGAAAAAGCCAGAAGTGGCACTGTGGCTCCAGTGGTGCCAGAGACAGTGCTCTGGCCCTGAGTCCAAGTCCCAGGTCAGGCAAAAAACAAAACAAAACAAACAAACCTCAATCTTCAGATCTCAGCCTCCTGCGTAGCTAGGATTATAGGTCTGAGTCACTGGCATGGTTTCTGCTTGTTTTATAGTCATCTCACTAAATTGTTTTATCATTGAAATATATATATTATATACATATATGTACATACATACATATACATATATGTATATATAATATATGTTATACTTTATATGTATATAATATATATATTTTGTCAGTCATGGGGCTTGAACTCTGGGCCTGGGCACTGTCCCTGAGCTCCTCAGCTCAAGGCTAGCACTCTACCACTTGAGCCACAGCGCCACTTCTGGTGGTTAATTGGAGATAAGAGTCTCATGGACTTTCTTGCCCAGGCTGGCTTTGAACTATGATCCTCAGATCTCAACTTCCTGAGTACCTAGGATTATAGGCATGAAGCACCAGTGCCTGGCTGGTATTGCATTTTTAGCTTTGATCCTTTGACTTTTCTAGGTTCAAAATAATATGTGGTAGTAATAATGATTTTGTTTCTCCTTTTCAACTTTTCTATTCTTTCTCCTGCCTCACTGTTTTAACTAAGGTTTCACAGCCTCATCACATAGTGGGAAAAAAACCATAGTTTTCCTTCCCTGCTTCTGAAATGACTGGGAATATTTCCATGTGTTCCTACACTTGCTGTTTGCCCCGAGTCTCCCAGCCTTTCACTTGCCTTTGCTCTCTATTGCTGGGTTTAGGAGGCTGCATATTACATTTTCTCGGCTCCTGAGCTTTCAGGCTTCCTTGTGAGAAGCTGTTGGTGTTGGTCTGCAATCTGGTTTGAAGAGGGAGAAAGCAGCTTCCTGCTTCTGGTGTACAGTGCAGGGCAGGAAGGGTTGGGGAAGCAGGGGCCATAGGCAGTTCTAGACTCTGCCTGAGGTGGAGGCTGGACCTTTGCAGCAATGGAGGCTGTGATCCAGGTAGGCACTCCCTGGGTAGATCTAGATCATGTCCGGACAGTGTTGGCAACAGGCTGGCCTTGATCACTGTGGGTTCCAGGGAAGTGCTGTTGGCAAATTATACCTCTGGTTACCCTCCCTTCTTCCTCTTTTATTTTTTTTTAAATTTTTATTGTCAAACTGATATACAGAGCAGTTACAGTTTCATACGTTAGGCATTGGGTACATTTCTTGTACTGTTTGTTACCTCTTCCCTCATTCCCCCCTCTCCCCTCCCCTTTTCCCTTCCCCCCCATGAGTTGTTCAGTAGATTTACACTAAACAGTTTTGCAAGTATTTCTTTTGTAATCGTTTGTCTTTTTTACCCGGTGTCTCTCGATTTTGGGTATTCCCTTTCAGTTTCCTAGTTCTAATTCCTGTATACACGGTTTCCAATGTACTCAGATAAGATACAGAGATAGTGCAGGTACAACCGCAGAAAGGGGAAACAAGAGGATCATCAACAATAGAAGCTACGGTTTCACATTGCATGTTGAAAGTAATTACAACAGTGATATAATAGTTGTTTCCATAACATGGAGTTCGTTTCATTTAGCAACATCTTTTGTGTTCATAGGGTATAGCTATTGGGCTTTTGTGATCCTCTGCTGTGACTAGCCTAAACCTGTGCTAATTATTACCTATGAGGGAGACCATAGAGTCCATGTTTCTTTGGGTCTGGCTCACTTCACTTAGTATGATTTTTTCCAAGTCCTTCCATTTCCTTACAAATGGGGCAATGTCATTCTTTCTGATAGAGGCATAAAATTCCATTGTGTATATATACCACATTTTCCTGATCCATTCGTCTACTGAGGGGCATCTGGGTTGGTCCCAAATTCTAGCTATGACAAATTGTTCCTCTTTTATTTTCAGTGCTCCAATTTTGCTTTTCAGCTACTTCATTTTGGTTGAATATGTTTGTGAGCAGTTAAAGATGTCAACTTTTTTTTTCTTCTGGTTCTGAGGCTTGAACTCAGGGCTTGGCCTCTGTTCCTCAGCTTCTATGTACTTAAGACCAGTGCTCTACCATTTGAGCCAAGAATCACTTCTGGCCTTTTCTGTTTATGTGGTACTGAAGGAATCAAAGCCAGGACTTCATGCATGAGAGGCAAGTACTCCACCACTAAGCCACATTCCCAGTCCCCCAGCTCAAAAATCTATAACCCCTTTTCTAAGTGGCTCAGTGGCAGAGCACATGCTTAGAACACTGTGGTTCTAGGTTCTTGCACTGTGGTAGAACACTGTGGAAGACTCCAAGGTCTGTCTCTACCACCTCATTAAAAAACTAAGAAAGAACGCTCTTCTAGCTTTACTATCAGTTGATGGATTTACCTTACATTTTATAATAGGAGTTACTAGATATAAATATCTTTCTTTCCTCCGTGAGACCTACCTACAAATTATTTGAATCTTTCTTTTCTTGTATGACAAGGAGGTGTTACTCCTCTCTGTTCATGTAGTATGCCTCTCTTGCCTTCTCAGGAGTTCTTACTTTAGTTTTTGTTTTTTTCACCATAGAGCTTCATTGAGATACAATTCATATACCATAAAATCCACCCATTTATTTTTATTTTATTTTATTTTTTCCAGTCCTAGGGCTTGAGCTCAGGGCCTGGGCACTGTCCCTGAACTTTTCTTGCTCAAGGCTAGTGCTCTACTACTTGAGCCACAGCGCCATTTCTGGCTTTTTTCTGTTTATATGGTACTGAGGAATTGAACCCAGGGCTTCATGCATGCTAGGCAAGCACTCTACCACTAAGCCATGTTCCCAGACAAATCTACCCACTTAAATGACACAATGCATGGGTTGTTAGCATAGTCACAGAGCTGTGAAATCATTACCTCAAGGAATTTTAGATTATTGGGATCACCAAGAAGAAACCCTGTGCCATTTAGTCACTTTCATTTCTCCCACCCCTCTGCATCCCCGAAAACAAAGACTGCTTTGTGCTTCTGTGACTTCATCTATTCCGTGTACATTATATAATGAAATCATATGACATTTGGCTTTTGTGATCTGGTTCTTCCACAGTAGGTGACCTGGATTAGTACACCATCATCAAATAATATGCCATTGGATAGATTTGGCTTTATTTAATTTATCCATCCATCATATGTTGAACATATAACTTAAGTGGCAGAGTTCCAGCCATGAATGAAAAAAGATATGATTACATTTTTATCACACCTAAAAAAATCTAACAGGCTTGGGAACGTGTTTTCGCAGTAGTGTGCTTGCCTAGCTACATGAAGCCCTAGGTTCAATTCTTCAGTACCACATAAATAGAAAAAGCCGGAAGTGGTACTGTGGCTCAAGTGGTAGAATGCTAGCCTTGATCCCAGAGAGGCTCAGGGACAATGCCCAGGCCCTGAGTTCAAGCCCCAGGACTAGAAAAAAAAACCCTAACGTATTTCCTAAAACAACGTATATCGTAAAACAACAACTTCTTCTTCTTCTCCTCCTCCTCCTCCTCCTCCTCCTCCTCCTCCTCCTCCTCCTCCTCCTCCTCCTCCTCCTCCTCCTCCTCCTCCTCCTCCTCCTCCTCCTCCTCCTCCTCCTCCTCCTCCTCCTCCTCCTCCTCCTCCTCCCCTCCTCCTTTCCTCCTCCTCCCCCTCCCCCTCTTCCTCCCCCTCCTCCCTCCTCTTCTGTCACTTATAGGGCTTGAACTCAGGGCCTCGGTGTTGTCCCTGAGCAATTTTGCTTAAGGCTTGCATTTTATCACTTAGAGCCACAGCTCTACTGCTGGCTTTTAGGTAGTTAATTGAAGCCAAGAATCTCACAGTCTTTCCTGCCTGGGTTGTCTTTGAACCACAATTCTTAGATCTCAGTTGATAGTAGCTAGGATAAGAGGCATGAACCCATACAAAACTTCTATTTTTTTTTTTTTGCCAGTCCTGGGGCTTGAACTCTGGGCCTGAGCACTGTCTCTGGCTTCTTTTTGCTCAAGGCTAGCACTCTGCCAACTTGAGCCACAGCACCATTTCTTGTCTTTTCTATATATGTGGTGCTGGGGAATTGAACGCAGGGCTTTATGTATACGAGGCAAGCACTCTTGCCACTAGGCCATATTCCAAGGCCTACAAGACTTCTATTAAATTTTTTTTTTTTAAAACAGAATCTCACGATTTAGTCCAGACTGGCCTTGAACTGGAGATCCTTCTACATCTGTCTCCCAAGTACTGAGATTACAGGGCCAGACCTCAATTCTAGTTTTCAATTTTTAAATGTCCTGCATTTCTTTAATCTCCAGTGGCATGAATCTAGAGCAGAAGATAAGGCTCTCCAGACTGGCCCATAGCAATAGCCTCATAATGAGTTTTTCTACTTCCACCCAACTGTTTAAAATCACTTTAGTGGGTTCCTCTTGAATTTAGTACAACTCAAGCACTGTTTCGAAGGCCCTGTAAAAGGTGGCCTTTGCTCAGCAATTCCACTTCTCTCCCTCACCCCAGCTGTCTCAGAGATACAATCTTCTTTCATTTCCTCATACTTTCACTCTTTCTAGCCTCAGGGTCCAAAGAGAGTCTTATCCAAGATCAAACTAGCTAGGGGTGGTAGGTTGGGGGCCTAGATGGAAATTGTAGGTAAGAAGCTTGAGTCAAGTTGGAGAGTCATGTAAGGTAACTCCTGGGACTGGGAAGGGATTGAGGGTGGGCCCTCACCTCGCAGGCTCAGGGGTAGAGTGAGCAATGGGAATGGGGCAAAGCTCAGAGCTGGGGTGTCAGTATTAGGGTAAGGGTCAAAGTGGGGATAGGGTCAGGGATAGGTAAGGGTCAAGGTTGGGGTAGGGTCAGGAATGGGGTAAGGGTCATGGCTGAGATGAGGGTCAGGTTGGAGGGCTGGAAATGTGGCTTGGTGGTGTAGTGCTTGCCTAGCATGCACAAAGACATGGGTTAGATTCCTCAGTACCATGTAAACAGAAAAAGCTGGAGGTGGTACTGTGGGTAAAGTGGTAAAGTTTAGCCTTGAGCAAAAGAAGCTCAGGAACAGTGCCCAGGCCCTGAGTTCAAGTCTCAGTATCAGCAAAAGAAAAGGGTCAAGGTTGGGTGGTGTCAGGATTGGACTAAGGGTCAAGGTTAGGGTAAGGGTCAAGGCTGGAGAGGGTCAGGATTGGGGTAAGGGTCAGGATTTTCAAACATCTAGTGCAAACCTCATTCTTGTAATTCAGAGCACTGTTTCTCCATTTTGAAGAGGTGGCTGTGACACTGCCTGCTTTATGGTGCCAATTTTTAGGCGTCCTCTGGTCCTAAGGACAACTCAAGGCGGCGAGCAGGGTAGGGAAATGGCAGGAAACCATGCCTCCAGGCAGCCCAGTGTGCGCTTCTGGGTGACTCCTGCAAGTTGCTCTTTCATGTTCCCAAATGATCATTTCATGTTTCTTTTTTCTTTTTTTTTGTCAGTCCTGGGGCTTGGACTCAGGGCCTGAGCACTGTCCCTGGCTTCTTTTTGCTCAAGGCTACCACTCTGCCATCTTGAGCCACAGCGCCACTTCTGGCTGTTTTCTGTATATGTGGTGCTGGGGAATTGAATCCAGGGCTTTATGTATACGAGGCAAGCACTCTTGCCACTAGGCCATATTCCCAGCCCGATCATTTCATATTTCACAGTGAAAACTATTGAAGGCACCAGATGAAAACTATAGCCTGAACTATGCTATGTGTTGAGGTATGAAGATCCCCTCCTCCCCCTTTCCTTCTGTCAGGAAGGGAATTGTAGGTCAGAACTTGTACCCAAGGCATAGGAGCCCCGGAGTGACTTACTAGATCGAATGCAGGCTCAGGCAGGCACAGGAAGATGTCAGAGGTTCCCTAGTTTTGTCTTGTAAGGGTCATCATTTTGTAAGGAATATGGTGAAAATCCTCTCTCTCTCTCTCTCTCTCTCTCTCTCTCTCTCTCTTCTCTCTCTGTGTGTGTGTGTGTGTGTGTGTGTGTGTGTGTGTGTGTGTGTGTGTGACATTACTGGGGCTTGAAGTCAAGGCCCAGGCTCTGTCTCTTACTTTTTTTTTTTCTTCTCTCAAGCTTGGTACTGTATTACTTGAGCCACAGCTCCACTTCTGGCTTTTAGCTGGTTCATTGGAAATATGAGTCTCATGGACTTTCCTACCTGGCTGGCTTTGAACTGCAATCCTCATCTTAGCCTTCTGAGTAGCTAGGATGATAGGCATGAGCCACAGGTGCTGGACTTTAGGTCTCTTAATGGCCCCTTTGGTTCTTTTCCTATCTTGGCTATTTGGGAACAAGAAGGCCATGAACATGGTAGTTCAGATGTCTTTTTGTGGCAGTGTTTTCTTTCCTTTAGGTATTTGCCCAGAAGTGGTATTTCTGGGTTTTATGGTAGTTCTATTTTAGATTTCTTTAGAAGCCACTATCCATGTTTATTGGTTTCTCTCCCAAAGCCCCAGGGAACTATGAAGAAAATGTGATTAAAAACATCAGAGCAGGAGGAAGCTCTTCTGGATTGATGGAGCAAAGAACTTGGAAAATGTGCTCTTCTTCATAAGTAGCAAGAAATAGTCCTGATAAAAATAGTCATGCCTGTAATCCTAGCTACTTGGAGGCTGAGATCTGAAGATCTCCATTCCATTCCAAGCCAGTCAGGGCAGGGAAGTCCATGAGATCATATCTTAAATTAATCACCAAAAAGCTGTAAGTGGAGGCATGGTTCAAGTGGTAGAATGTCAGCCCTGAGCAAAAAAGCCAAGGGATAGCATCCAGGCCCTGAGTTCACTCTCCAGTATCAACACACACACACACACACACACACACACACACGAAAATCAAGTTTTTTAGGATGTAGTCAATTTCCACTCCTTGGAAACTGTCCAAGGAGTGATTTTTATTTTTCCCCCAAAAGAAAAATGATTGTTTTTAAGAATGGTGAATATTGGGGCTGGGAATATGGCCCAGTGGTAGAGTGCTCGCCTCGTATACATGAAGCCCTGGGTTCGATTCCTCAGTACCACATATATGGAAAAAGCCGGAAGTGGCACTGTGGCTCAAGAGGTAGAGTGCTAGCTAGTCTTGAGCAAAAAGAAGCCAGGGACAGTGCTCAGGCCCTGAGTCCAAGCCCCAGGACTGGCAACAAAACAAAACAAAACAAAACAAATAAAAATGGTGAATGTTGTGCTATTTTAATTGCCCCAATTGCTGTTTCCTTTTCTCAACTCCATGGTAATCTTGGAAGCTCAGAACCACTGTAACCACGAGCACTGTCCTTGCAGCAGCCATTGGAGGTGGGAGAATGGGCTTTGTGCTCTTGAAGAGAGCTGACCTTCAGAGAGAGATGGCCCAGTGAGAAATCCCTGGAAAAGCCTCATGCACAGAGATGTCTTCATTCAGTCATATCTAATAATCAATGACAAGGTTTTTATGAAAATATGATTTTATTGTTATTGTTAAGGTATTCTCCAGAGGGGTTACTGTTAGGTTTTTAAAGTAGGTAGCCGGTAAAGGAGAACGCCACGCGGTATTCAGGCAGGAGAGAACGTTTATTACCGAACTGCTGGCCTGTGGCCAAGGTGATCCATGGCCTGAGAGAAGGGAGAGAGAGAGAGCCAGCGTCCCCCACCCAGCCCTGCTTTATTTAGGGCAGGGGCAAGGGGTGTGGCCAGGTGGATTAGGAGGTGACCTCAGGGAAAGGGGAGGTAACTGCCTCCAGGTCTGCTGGTTACCCAGGTAACTGGGTGGAGACTTAATGAGGTGGGGGCATCTGCATGGAGCCCTCAGGGAGAGGACCTAACAGTTACCATCTCCTAAGTCAGGTAAATGCGTACATTTCTTTTTTGGATAATGCGACTACTTCCTCCTTCACTTCAATGACAAGTTTTAACAGTGCCATTGCCTGAGGTAGCGAAAGTCATTAAACAAAAAAAAAAAACACCCCATGGCGTAATTTTACTTAGAGAATCATGGGATTTCTGTCTGTATGCCTGTAGGAGGATTTGAACAATTACTTATCTTATGCTGAAGGCCTAGAAGGTCATATACCTGGAGGGAGCTGGCTATCTCTCACCTCTGGCTTACCTGGTGGCTCTGAGCCAGCAGGAAGTGAAATACAGGTTAAAGTTACCACTTTACAGGTTAAAGTTACAACCTACAGCTGCTGAGATGCTGAAGGACACACACACTGACACCCCCACCCCCCACCCCCGCACCCCCACACCCACACACTGCACAGTGAGCAAAAAGCAGATTTAATGGTAACAGACATTTAAGGAAATCTCTTCCATTATTAGCTGACTGCTAAGCTAGCCCAAGACTTCTGTAGTCACACATGACAAAGAGTTATAAGAAGACAAAGAAATACAGAATTAGTCCAGGGAAGTCAACAAACAAACAAACAAACAAAAACAAAGAGAAGCAAAAGATGTTATTAAAAAAACCCAACAACTCACAGACAAGAGAAGCAGAGAAAAGCCCTGAAGGAATAGAAGTGTGCTTTTTTAAAACTCACACATAAATTGTTGAAAGCAGTCAGTTTTCAATTAAAATAGTGAGAGATGCAGAGAAAGGAGGATATGGGTCATGCATGGGGTGGGAGACACAACCAGTAGAATTGCTTCTCTTCACAAATCCAGATGTTTGACTTTGGAGATAGATAACATTTACCTATGATTCTTCCTTATTTCTGTAAGGCCTCTCTCTCTCTCTCTCTCCCCCTCCCCTTCTCTCTCTTTTGTTAGTCAGGGCCTGAGTGCTGTCCCTAAGCTTTTTTGCTCTACAACTTTGAGCATTGGTTTTTGAATGGTTAATTGGAGATAATAGTCTCCCAGGGACTTTTCTGCCTGGGTTGGCTTTGAACCTATATCCTCAGGTCTGGACCTTCTAAGTAGTTAGGATTACAGGTGTGAGTCACCTGCACCCAGCTTGGGGTGTCTTCTCCTTCACTCCTGATTTTAGTAATCTCTTTAAGACTTTTTTCTTAGTTTGTCAATTCTGTTGATCTTTTCACAAAACCAACTTTTTAGTTGGTTCATTTTCTCTTCCTTTTCTTTTTCTTTTTTTGCCAGTCCTAGGGCTTGAACTCAAGGCCTGAGCACTGTCTCTGAGCTTCTTTCACGCATGGCTAGCACTCTACCACTTGAGCGACAGCACCACTTCCAGCCTTTTCTGTTTATGTGGTACTGAGGAATCAAACCCAGGGCTTCTTGCATGTTAGGCAATCACTCTACCATTAAGCCACATTCCCAGACCTCTCTTATTTTTTCTTCCATGATCTACTTAACTTATCTATATTTTACTCTTTATTTCCTTTGTGATAGGTTGAGCCTCTTATCATCTAAAAATGTTCTTCTTTATCTGTAGTAGTAATTGTTCTCTTACTCTATTCTTTGTTTGGTGGTGCCTGATTTCTTTCCTTTTCTAATAAAAAAGGAAGCATTGATTTCTACCCTTGGATCATTCATTGAGGAGACATTTGATAATGTCTGAGGATGTTATGATATTGGAGGGAAGGGTGATACTGGCGTCCTAAGGGAAGAGACCAAATATGTTCTTAAACTATTAACAATGTGTGGAACCAGGCCCAGGGCAAAGGATTCTCTTGCCTCAGATGTCAGTGATGCTAAACTTGGGGTATTCTGTCTCCTGTCAGGCTCTCAGGGAAGGGTGGGACAGGTGCATCTCCTTTATGAGTAAGATCCATCATAGCAAACTCGCAGTCAAGGGCAATGGCAAGGCTGTGGACCAGCCCTCTCCCTCTGTGTGTCCTTGGAAGAAACTTCTGTCTAGTCTTTGTTCCAAGAATAGTTCTTGCCTATGTAATCTGTGTCTGTTTTATCTCATGGTTAACTTTTAATGTTTTATCTCATGTTAACTTTAGAATGGACCAGACTGTCCTTTTGGGGTTGGGTATGAACAGTTCTGAGCCAAATGTGTGGTCCAGCCCTAGGAAGGACCTAAGTCTTCACATATATATATACATATATATATGTATATATATATGTTCAGCTTTATTCTTGTGTTTTATATTACTCTTTTAAAATATTTGTTACATTTCTCTTTTCTTTGTTCCTGCCATTAATCTTCACCACATTGCTGTGTTTTGTATGTTATGCTGCGCAACAGGACTGAGCAAATAAATAGCTGGAACTTTTTTTTTTTTTTTTTGGCCGGTCCTGGGCCTTGGACTCAGGGCCTGAGCACTGTCCCTGGCTTCTTTTTGCTCAAGACTAGCACTCTGCCACTTGAGCCACAGCGCCACTTCTGGCCATTTTCTGTATACGTGGTGCTGGGGAATCGAACCTAGGGCTTCATGTATGGGAGGCAAGCACTCTTGCCACTAGGCCATATCCCCAGCCCTGGAACTTTTTTTAAATTTATTGTACCAATACTGGAGCTTGAACTCAGGACCTCACACTTGCCTTTGGCTTTTTTGCTCAAGGTTGGCCCTTTACCACTTGAGCCATGCTTCTTCCACTTCCAGCTTTTTGCTGCCTGACTGGAGGTAACAGTCTTGTGGATTTGTCTACCTGGGCTTGGCTTTTAATCTCCATTCTCAGCCTCCTGAGTAGCTAGGATTGAAGAGGGGAATGAAGAGTTAAAGTAAACCTCATTTTCAGGCAGCCCCTGTTTTTTTTGGCCAGTCCTGGGGCTTGGACTCAGGGCCTGAGCACTGTCCCTGGCTTCTTTTTGCTCAAGGCTAGCACTCTGCCACTTGAGCCACAGCGCCACTTCTGGCCATTTTCTGTATATGTGGTGCTGGGGAATCGAACCCAGGGCCTCATGTATATGAGGCAGGCACTCTTGCCACTAGGCCATATCCCCAGCCCCGCAGCCCCTGTTTTGTTGTCTGTTTAAACTATGGGCAAACCCAGGGCAAGCTTATTAGGGCCCAGCCGGTCAAGAACTCTAACCGCCTGGGAATGCTTAACTCTAACCATGTCCAGAATGTCTTGAGCCCTGAGCCAATCAGATTTGTACCAGTGTCCTAATCTTGCTTGCTTGAACACCTGATTGCTGTAACTTTGTTTTTTGTCTTGCTTGAACACCTGATTGCTGTAACTTTGTTTTTTGGCCTTTATAAGCACTGTGCAATCGCAGCTTGGGGCTTCCGCCTAACCTCTGCTGTGTCGGTGGGTAGGACAAGGCCCGGGCCATGGCCCGCTTGAATAAAGCCTTGCCTTGCTTTTGCATTTCGGAACGTCTGAGTCTCGGTGGTCGTTTCGCGACTTGGCATAAAAGGATTACAGGCATGAGCCATTGGTGCCAGGCATCTGTGTGTGTGTGTGTGTGTGTGTGTGTGTGTGTGTGTGTGTGTGTGTGTGTGTGTGTTACTAGGAATTGAACTTAGAGCTTTATGCTTGCAAAAGACTCTATCACCTGAGCCAGCCTATCAGCAGGGATCTCAGCTGCAGAATGGAGGTAGGGGGCAGAATGAGGCAGATTATGGGTGCTATGACAGAGACAGAATCCCTGAGGCCTGGGATGGGGCCCAGTGGCTCTCTCTCCTGCTTCAGGAGCCTGGTTAAGTGGCAGAGGCAGGGTGTGAGAAGGTGGCCCGGGGGAGGGGTGGATACACCAGTGCAGCACACTGTAGCCTCTTGGTATTAAAAAGACCTGCTTTTCTCGGCTTCTTGTGATAGCCGATGGGAGCCGATGGGATCTTGGTTTTAAGTCCCAATTTCACACTGGTGACTGTAGTCACTGGTTGCCTCATTTTCCTGTCAAGACAAGAAGTCAATAATGAATACCTACTAGGCCTGTCTCTAGGGCCAATGGGGGACCCAGTAGGATAATGCAGGGAAATGGCTCATGTGCTCTACTCATTACTAGGCTGCAAACTTTTCTTTCTTTCCTTTTTTTTTTTTTAAAATGTTAAAGGACAAAGGTAATTGTGGAGTGCTTGTGTCTGTAATTGCTGCTGTGCTGCAGGAGCTGGTCTGATTGCTGCTACTGTAGAGGTGCTGGGGGGCCGGGGAGCTGGGGAGGAGGCCTGAGGGACACGAGAACACTTGGCTGACCCCAAGGAATTAATTAAAACTTTCCCAGCCCCACAGGGACAAGGGATTTGTTAATATGAAATTGTAATATCTGGATAGAAGCAAGTAACTGCTCACGTTTGTAGAGTATGAGGAATCTTTAGGTCCCAAGTTCTTCTTCTCAGGAGGTCACAGCACCCCTGTTTTCAATATAAAAAGAAACCTTATGGAGGCTGAGATCTGAGTTTTGCCGTTTGAAGCCAGTCCAGGCAGGAAGTTTGTGAGACTCTTATCCTCAAGTAACCACCACAAAAGCTGTAAGCGGAGAGATGGCTCAAAGTGGTAGAGCACTAGCCTTGAGTACAAAAACTCGGGAACAGTGCTGAGGCCCCTGAATTCCTGAGTTCAAACCACAGGACCAGCATGCACACACAAAGTTGAAAGCTGGTTGCCTGTAATTCTAGCTACATAGGAGGCTGAGAACTGAGGATTGTGGTTCAAAGCCCACTCAGGAAGGCAAGTTCATAAGACTCTTACTTCCAAGTAGCCAGGATAAAAAGCTGGAAGTGGAGCTGTGGCTCAAGTGGTAGAGCACCAGACTTAAATATATAAGCTAAAAGACAGTGCCCAGGCCCAGTATTGGCATAAAAACAAAACAAACAAACAAACAAAAACAAAGCTCAGCCTCGGAGAAGCCAGAAGTTCTGGGACTCAGGGTAAAAGCCATTCCCAAGCTTCTGTGTTGTTTCATGGTCTCCAGGGAAAAGATCTTTAGTTTCTTGAGTGCATTGCAATGTGTTCAGCCGACATTGGAAGCCAGTTTCCTTCTCTAACCTTTGTTTTGTTGGTCAGAAGTCCTGGACTCTCTGTCTCTCATTTTTCACATCATTTTTGAGTTCATCTTTCTACATCCTTCGACCAAGGCACATCCCAGACTCTGCCACCACCTCCCTCCCCAGTATGCCTGTAGGGACACATCCCATTTGGGTGTGGAACTTTCCATGGCACTGCACTCTATCCTGGGCTAGCTCAGCTCTGACCCTTAGCTCCCTGGTAGGAGCTTCTTGCCACCCAGCCATTGGTACCCCAGCCCCGGGGGACATCAGGGATGTTCTGTCTCTGACCGTCCTTTCCCTTCTGCCCATGGGACGTCTTGTACCTTCCTAGCTCCCACCTTGGTGTGTCTGCTCAGCAGAGGTAGGAGTGTGGAAGAAACCTCTGTCCTGGGAAAGGCAGGGGTTTGTGGCCTGAATCTGCTTATTTGTGTGGTGTTTGATCCCCTGCTGGCTTCATGTGGGCCTCTGAGCCTTGCGTGCTGAATGGCAGGGAAGTGTGTTCCTGGGATCTTGCACCCATGGAAGCATCCTCAAGCCCAAAGAGCTGCAGGGTGGTACCCCAGACCATCTATCCCTGGCCCCTCCCTTTCCCATAAACTTCTATCCCTGTCTCTTGCTTCAAGGTCTGTGATGGGGCAGGTGCCAACTGGAGAAGCTGGCGAGGATTGCTGTGGGGGTTTCCTGGCTACTTTTTCTTTGGGTAGATGTGTCCCAGCACACAGGGACACACACGTGAGTCCATACATGTATTTTGGCAGAAACATATTGACAGGTATGCAAACATAAGACACACACACACACACACACACACACACACACACACACACACACACACACACACAATTGCAGCCAAGGAGTAGGTGGTAAAGAGAGAGGCCTATAGAGAATGTTAGGCCAGGAGCCTGCAGACATGGGTTCTAGCCCCATCCTTGACCCTTGGTGCCTGTGATAAACATTTCCCCCATCCACCTTTGTTTCCTCTTCTGCAAAGAGATGGATTTAGAGCAAATTTCTTTCTGTGCTCCAAATGCAGAAGCATTGCAGAGACATGTAAGGTGAACAATGGATTTGGGGGTGTTGGGGACAGATGGACTTAGTTTGAATTCAGGCTGGACTGCTGTGGACAGGCTGTGTGACCCCAGACAAGATGCTTCACCTCTGATCTGTCCAGTGGATGACTTAAACCTCACTGAGTCAGGACTGAGTGAGGTGATTTATGTCATGTGGGTAATATACATGATTTATATGATTACTGGTCTTAGCTTTGCAATGAATTCATTGCATGATATTGGGAAAACAAAATTAGTTTTTCCGGGCTAGGGATATGGCCTAGTGGCAAGAGAGCTTGCCTCGTATACATGAGGCCCTGGGTTCGATTCCCCAGCACCACATATACAGAAAACGGCCAGAAGTGGTGCTGTGGCTCAAGTGGCAGGGTGCTAGCCTTGAGCAAAAGGAAGCCAGGGACAGTGCTCAGGCCCTGAGTCCAAGGCCCAGGACTGGCCAAAAGAAAAAAAATAAATAAAAATTAGTTTTTCTTTTTTGTTTTGTAGACTTTTCCTCCCTTTATTGATTGAGAAACTTAACTCTTGGCATATGTCAATTAAAACCAATTTCTGGGGACTGGGGATGTGGTTTAGTGGTAGAGTGCTTGCCTAGCATGCACGAAACCCTGGGTTTGATTCTTAAGTACCATATGAACAGAAAAAGCCAGAAATGGTGCTGTGGTTCAAGTGGTAGAGTGCTATGTTAGCCTTGAGCAAAAGAAGCTCAGGGACAGTGCCCAGGCCCAGAGTTCAAGGCCCAGGACCGGCAAAAACAAAACAAAAAACCCAAAAACCAATTTTGGGGGTAGGGGGATAATAAAAATCCACAATAGAAAAAATTAACCTTGTCTGGTCCAAGTAGAAGCTAAAAAATCCAAAATGAGTTTTTCTTGATTTCAATTTCCTCTGTGTAGACTGAAGAATTTGGACAAGTAGACATTCAAGTTTGCTTTCTTTATATCCCAGACACAGTTCAGAAAAAGAGGGGCAATGCTCAAAGTGGCTACGCAGAGGTTTACCACATGGAGGCCATGTGCACAAATTCTAGAATTGTACTCCATTGTGCAGGGTTTTTTTTTTCTTTCTTTTCTTTTTTTTTTTTTTGATACCGGTACTAGGGCTTGAACTCAGGATCTGGGCTCTGTCCTTTACCTTTTCTGATGAAGGCTGGTGACCTACCACTGAGGTACAGCTCCATTTCCAGCTTTTTTTTTTTTTGGCCAGTCCTGGGTGTGGCCTCAGGGCCTGAGCACTGTCCCTGGTTTGTTTTTGCTCAAGGCTAGCACTCTGCCATTTGAGCCACAGCACCACTTCTGGCCATTTTCTGTATATGTGGTGCTGGGGAATTGAACCCAGAGCCTCATGTGTACGAGGCAAGCACTCTTACCACTAGGCCATATCCCCAGCCCCCATTTCCAGCTTTTTGGTAGTAAGAGCCACATAGATTTTCTTGCCTGGGCTGGCATTGAACTGCAATCCTCAGATCTCAGCCTCTAGAGTAGTTAGGATTACAGTTGTGAGCCACCAGTACTTGGCTTTCTTTCTTTCTTTCTTTCTTTCTTTCTTTCTTTCTTTCTTTCTTTCTTTCTTTCTTTCTTTCTTTCTTTCTTTCTTTCTCTCTCTCTCTCTCTCTCTCTCTCTCTCTCTCTCTCTCTCCTCTCTCTCTCTCTCTCTCTCTCTCTCTCTCTCTCTCTCTCTTTCTCCTTTCTTTTATGAAAGTCACCAACAGCCCTCAAATGAAAATGAAAACATTTCCCTTTTGGGCCCATTTTCAGAATCTACCCCACCTGTTCTTATTTATAACTCATTTGAACTGGAAATAAATTAGAGAAATGTTGAACATCATAAAGCTGGAAACAAACATTGTTCTCTTTGTAGCCTTTCTGCCAGGCATGCATTTGGAACAGTGCAGTGACAATTAGAAACATTGTCTATTTGGTGATGTGGCTCAAGTGACAGGGCACCAGCTGTGAGCAAGTGGCTGGGCAAGTGTGCAAGGCTGGGCAAGTGTGCAAGGCTCTGAGTAAAACAGAACAGTACAAAACAAAACGTTGGCTACTGACAAAATTACAAAATCAAACTATTGATATAATAGTCCCAAAGATACAGCATAGGCATAATTGGGTGAAGATTAATTAGACATTTAATATATTAAGCTAAAAGTTCCATCTTTGCCAGTCCTGGGCTTGAACTCAGGGCCTGAGCTTCTTTTGCTCAATGCTAGCACTCTACCACTTGAGCCACATGGCTACTTCGGCTTTTTCTGTTTATGTGGTACTGAGGAATCAAACTCAGGGCTTCATGCCTGCCAGACAAGCACTCTACCACTAAGTCACCTTCCCAGCACTAATTCTATCATTTTATTTTAATGTTTTATGCTATGGTCCTTATTGTATGATTACAAGACCTAAAATACATTAAAAACACATAGAACCAAAAGAATTAAAATTCCAAATCCATCTCCATCTCATTTAGAATCTGTTATTGTTAATACCTTGCTATCTATCATCTATGTATCCATCGTCTATCTATCATCTATGTATCTATCATCTATGTGTGTATGTATGTATGTATGTATGTATGTATCAGTCTATCTACTTATCTATCATCCATCAGAACAAAATTTCTTTTTTTTTTTTTTTTTGGCCAGTCCTGGGCCTTGGACTCAGGGCCTGAGCACTGTCCCTGGCTTCTTCCCGCTCAAGGCTAGCACTCTGCCACTTGAGCCACAGCGCCGCTTCTGGCCGTTTTCTGTATATGTGGTGCTGGGGAATCGAACCTAGGGCCTCGTGTATCCGAGGCAGGCACTCTTGCCACTAGGCTATATCCCCAGCCCCAGAACAAAATTTCTTTATTTCCTCAGACTTTCCTTATTTTGATGACTTGAGTTTTCTTTTCTTTGCTTTTTGGTACTGGGGCTTGAGCTCAGGTCCTCTTGCTCTTTTGTTCTAGGCTGGCACTCTGTCACATACTTTAGCCACATCTCTATTTCTGGCCTTTTGGTGGCTTATTGGAACTAGGAGTTTTGAGGATTTTTCACAGGGCTGGATCCTTAGAGCTCAGCCTACTGAGTAGCTAGGCATGTACCACTAGCTTCTGGATTTTTTTTTTTTGTCTGTTGTGGAGCTTGAACTCCGGGCCTGGGTACTGTCTCTGAGCTATTCAGCTCAAGGCTAGCGCTCTACCACTTGAGCCACAGCACCACTTCTGGTTTTCTGGTGGTTAATTGGTAGTTTCTGTCAGCAGCTGGAGTGGGTTGGGCTAAACTCCTGGGTTTGGTTGGAAGTTTTCAAAGTCAGTTCTATCACTATTGAACAGTTATTTACTCTGTGGACTAGGAGTGCCTCTCAAAAGGGTTTTGAGAAATGCTTTCCAGGTGGTAGGAAGAAGGTTGGGAGATAATTCTGAGAGAACATTGTGCAGATGGCAGCCCTTGGGGGATAGTAGCCCATAGTCCAGTCTAAACTTGAATTCTGGGCTTGGACACTGTCCCTGACCTCTCCAGCTCAAGGCTATGCTCCACCACTGGGACAACAGCTCCACTTCTGGATTTCTGGTGATTAATTGGAGATAAACGTCTCACAGACTTTCCCGCCCAGGCTGTCTTTGAACTGCGATCCTCAGATCTCAGCCTCCTGAGTAGCTAGGATTACAGGCATGAACCACTGGCTGCCTGGGTCCTCCATCCTTTCATCATTTTCCCCAACCCATCTGCCTCCCTTCCCCTGCTGGGAATCAAAATCATGGGGGAACTGAGCTGCTGGGATGTGCTGCTGGGAGGAGCTCTCTGAGAGCTCTGGGGACCCCTTTGCAGGTAAAAGCCCACAGGCCCTCAGCTCAGGCCTTGGAGCCTACATCTTCTATTTTCCTCTCTTGATTTTGCTCATTCCCACTCACTCTCTGCTTCAGCCTCCATCCATTTTTGTGGATCCATAATTATCCTGTCGGCTCACCCACTTTTCCGCCTCTTTTCTTCGCTGCTTTCTCAAGGGGAGCTGCCCCATTCCCAGCTCTTTGCCTCTGAATGATGCAACCTGGGTGAGTGGAACAAACCACCCTGGTGTCCATCAATCCCCCACCCACAGGAACGTCTGCCCCTGTCCTTCACCTCCTGGGGTTTATCTTCCTTCTGCCCTGAGCCCATTGCCTGGGTGGCGTCCGCCCTCTTCCTCTGAAAGCTGGAATGTCTGCCTGTCCTTGCCCATCTTTCCTGCTGTAGCCCCTGTCTCCCCAGCTGCCTCTCACTGCTGCAGGACACCCCCTCTGACCCCCTCCTTCCAGTCAGGACACATGGGGGTGGACAATGGCACAGCAGTCACTGAATTTGTTCTGCTGGGGTTCTCAGAGTTTGGCTCCCTCCGGCGCCCCCTGTTTTGGGGGGTGCTCTGCATGTACGTGGTCACCCTGCTGGGCAACTCTCTGATCATCTTCCTCACGCTGGCAGACTCTGCCCTGCACTCCCCCATGTACTTCTTCCTCTGTCACTTCTCGCTGGCAGAGATCCTCTACACCACCACCATCGTGCCCAGGATGCTGAGGGACCTCCTGTCCTCCTGCCCCACCATCCCACTGGGCAGCTGCTTCACCCAGCTCTATTTCTTTGCCCTCTTTGGCATCGCTGAGTGTTGCCTGCTGGCTGCCATGGCCTATGACCGCTATGCCGCCATCTGCCGGCCTCTACATTATGCCACCCTGATGAACTGGGGTGCATGTGTTGGTATGGTGGGTGCCTCCTACCTCATGGGTGTCATCACTGGCACCTCTCACTCCCTCCTCATCTTCACCTTGCCCTTCCATGGTGACAATGTAATCCACCACTTTCTGTGTGACATCCTGCCTGTGCTGAAATTGGCTAGTGCAAGCATCTTCTGGGGGGAAGTGGGGATTCTTGGAAACACCATAACTTTTATCTTGATCCCCTTTTTGCTGATCATGGCCTCCTATGTCTGTATTCTTGCAACCATCCTTGGGGTCTCAACAGCCCAAGGTCGGCGAAAGATCTTCTCTACCTGCTCCTCTCACCTCTTTGTGGTCATACTGTTTTATGGGACTGCAACAGTTGCATATATAAAGCCTCAGGCAAGCGCCTCTCAAGACACAGACCAGGTACTTGCTCTCTTCTACACAGTTGTCACCCCCATGTGCAACCCTTTTGTGTATTCTCTGAGGAACAAGGAGGTCACTGGAGCCATGAAGAGGGTCATAAAGAAGCACTTTTGGAGTTCTTGATCCCCACCCCTTCCTGAGGGCTTGGAGCTCAGGGCCAGATCCCTGGACATTTTCAAGGAGGAAGGAGAAGCTGTATGGAGCACAGTCCACAGGAGCCTGGCCTGCTGTGCAGTGGTGTCCTGTGGAGTTTCTTGCCCTGCCCACTGAGAGCACAAGACACTCTGTGACTGTAGAGCTCTGCTTCTGAGGGCTGGCCACGGGACCCTAATGTGGCTTCATCCTGAGTGCACTGCTGAGCCAACTCACAGCACAGGGAGGTTGCTGGAGCAAGGAAACTCTGCTGACCTGGTGTGAGGATCTCTCAGTTCCTGGTCTTTGTGGAGGCCCCCATGACTTCTTGGGCTATATAGTTCTTGAGATCCTCATGTTTGCCCTTCTCCCAGAGACTCCTCCTTGCAAGCCTTTCTCTGACATCAGCCACTTCTGCTTCAACATAAGCTCCTTCACTCCAGGTGTGATGTCTGTTCTGTGCCTTTGGTGGCAGGAGCAACTATGGGCATGGAGTCATTGGTTTGGCTTTGGGAATTCAGGTGCCACTTATGACTTGGTGTTGCTTTAGGCCAGGAGGCTTCTGTCCAGTTACTTGTCTCTATGAGATGTTGGTATTCTCTCTCTGCTCTTTCCTGCATTCCTTTGGTGGGCTGCTTTTCTTTTTTTTTTTCTTTCTTTTTTTTTTTTTTTGGCCAGTCCTGGGCCTTGGACTCAGGGCCTGAGCACTGTCCCTGGCTTCTTCCCGCTCAAGGCTAGCACTCCGCCACTTGAGCCACAGCGCCGCTTCTGGCCGTTTTTTCTGTATATGTGGTGCTGGGGAATCGAAGCTAGGGCCTCGTGTATCCGAGGCAGGCACTCTTGCCACTAGGCTATCTCCCCAGCCCCTGGTGGGCTGCTTTTCATTTCATCCTCTGCTATTATGGTCCAAGGACTGATGTGGCCCTGAGACCTTCGCAATAGTACTGTGGTTTCTTGCAACCAACTGTCCATTATTTCTAGTGAGAGTCCACTTTGGTTTGCAGCCATTAGCTTTTCTTGGGGAGCCAGGTCTTTTCATGAACTGTCCTTCAGCTGTATGCCACAGGAGGGGGCAATGTGTGCAGAAAAACCACTCTCCAGGCAAAGAGATAAGCACTTTTAAAGAGTTTTTATTTTTATGAAGAACCTAGATTAAAATAGGTAAGAAAGTAGAAGGGAGACTATTTGGAGAGAGGAATGAGACCAGGGGGAGCGGATAGGGAGAGACACAAGAGGGCGATGGAGATGCAAATATGATTAAAACACATAATGCACATGTTTGAAAAATGTCATAATAAAATCCATTATTTTTTTCAATTCATATATACTAATAAAGATGAATGAAGAATAGTATTGATTGTCTTTCCCAGCTTGCAAAACCAACGCTGGTAATTATAGTGAATTTTGCACATAGGTGAAAAGAAAACAACTATTAATGTTTTGGTGTTATGTCCTTGGAAAATCACTACAGAGTATATTGTTCTTTCTCTCTCTCTTTTTCTCAGTCTCTCTAAATATATCTTATATATATTTAAAAATGAACAATGAGATTTTATGGCTTGATTGCTTTGTAAAAGTCATTTTCTACTTTTTGAACTGTATTTTTACACTGTACCATAACAGGAGACTGCTAGAGAATGGTTTTATTTTTTATTTATTTGCTTATTTATTTTTGCCAGTCCTGGAGCTTGCACTCAGGGCCTGAGCACTGTCCCTGGCTTCCTTTTGCTCAAGGCTAGCACTCTACCACTTTAGCCACAGCGCCACTTCTGGCCATTTTCTGTATATGTGGTGCTGGGGAATCGAACCCAGGGCTTCATGTATAGGAGGCAAGCACTCTTGCCACTAGGCTATATTCCCAGTCCTAGAGAATGATTTTAATATCCATGTAGTACTTTACTTTTATGGATATGGTATAATTTCCATCCTTAGAATTAATATGTTTTTGTCACAGTATTGCTGAGATAGATGCTGTTACAGTTATATCTTTGTATATTTACCTTATGGTTTCTTTAACAAAAAATTCTGGAAGTTGTTGGACTGAAATAAAATGTTTTGGAACCATTTTGACAGTTGCCTTCCTAAGAAATTTTATTTTCTTACAGTCCATTTGATTACCTTTCCAGATAATTTTCAGGGCAGGGCAATGGAGTAAGAGCCAAGAATGAGTTGGGATTAGATATATCATAGAAGAAAAAGACAGGCAAAGAACAGAATAATATTTTCATAGTCCCACAAGGCACAAAGAACCTGATAATAAGGCTTTAAGCTCACTTTTCCTCAGTTTACAGAGGACAGAGTGAGACATGGGTGAACTGGAGATATGCTATGATACACCAAAGTTGGGCTCAAGGAAGCACTTCCCAGTAGAGTTCTATCTGAACAAGACAAGGAGAAGACATTGTCTTTTTTTCCCCTCCATGTTCTGAGCTGAGAGTTAAGGCAAAGGGATGATAAGGTCTTGGTTCAACCCTCAGGTTTCCCTTACGTAACCTTCAGCAGTGGCTGAGGTCTTTTAGAAAGTACTGAAAGAAAAGGATGACCAGTCAAATTTGAATGTTAGGTAAACAACATTTGTTTCTTTTGTCAGTTGTGTGGCTTGAACTCAGGGTTTAGGCACTGTGTCTAAACTCTTTTTGTTCAAGGCTAGAGCTCTACCACTTTTTTTGTTTGTTTATCATGGGACTTGAACTCTGGGCCTGGATGTTGTCCTTGAGTTCTTTTTGTTCAAAGCTAGCACTCTACCACTTTAAACCACAGTTCCACGTTCAGCTTTCTGGTGTAAATTGGATATAAGAGTCTCACGGATTTTCCTGCTTTGGCTGGCTTTGAAATGAGATCCTCAGATCTCCTGCCTCCTGAGTAGTAAGGATTATAGGCATGAGCTACCAGCGCTTGGCAACATGTCAGTTTTTCAGTTTTTAATATTAGCATGTCCCTTGAAATATCTATCAAAAACAACTCAGCCTATTTTACCCTTCTGAGGAGAGAAATTTGAGACACACAGAATAAAACACAATTCATTGTTAGTTAGAAGCTCAATTTAACTGGACATCTTGCATTTTTACTTGTTAATCTGACAACCCTGCTCCCAGTTATTAACCAAACCAGGCAGAAGAGCAGAAAGATGTGAGGATGGAAGAAGAAAGCTTGGGATGATCTCTGTTCAGAAAGAAGGAAATCTACCTGGAAGTAGTTTTTTTCTCATGAGTTCTTTGACCAGAGCCCTATTCTTAGTACCTGTGTGAATGCTGGCCCTTCCTAGCTAAATCATGAGTATAAGAGTCTCTGTGATTCTCACAGCTGTGGTGAGGTTGAAGGTGGTCCTATCTAAAGCTGCTGGCAAGTCTAAAATGTGTCATGGTGAAGACAGGCAGAGGAGAGCTGTGTGATTTGGAGGAGAAGGTCTTAGGGAAGAGCAGTCACTGGTGCAAGGCACAAGGGGATGGTTCAGAAAGGATCCGAGGGCCCGGGCCCTGGGGTGGTGAAAAAGGAGGCAAGGGGAAGGAACAATTCTGGAGAAAAAATGACCATGGTGGCTCACAGAGTGCAAAGAAAAATTTAGTCCACCAGGCTTAGAGATGGCTGGGAATGGAGAGACACTGAGAGTCAGAACCTCAGCCAAGGTCAGACCACAGGGGTGGCCTGGTTAGGATGCTGTGGGGCTGCCAACACGGGTCACTGGAGACTTTGCTGGTGTTGGTGCTGGTGCTCCTGGGCCTGGAACTCGGGCCCACCGAGTGCACCAACAGTGACTGCACCCTTTCTGCTCCTCTGTCACACTTGAATCTGAATCCAGGTCTAAGGCAGGTGTAATCACTGAGACTTCGGGATGGTCCTGGGCCTGTGAGGCAGGGGAGGCACAGACTATGGGTACTGGCTTCTGGGGAGGTGGGTGGAGTTTGTCTGTCACAAAGCTGTTCATCACCAAAGCAAAGAAGATGTTGTGTCAGTCACATTCTCATCAGCGGAGGTAACTGGGTAGACAGGGGGAGAAAGGCCGTGCATTACTTCTCTGTTGTGAATCTCTTCTTCCTGTTCCTGTGTCTATTCCCCTTAACTTTTTATTTACTCTTAACTCTCTACTTGCTCTCAATTCAACTTGTCAGAGGAAGAATCTAGGTGAGAGGGTTACACAGGTAGCCTTAGAAGTTGGAAACCAGTTAGTTACTTATTTCCCAGCTGCACTAGCTGAGGAAAGCTGAACAAAAGTCTCTTTATTTCTTTTGTGCCTCGGTCATCTACTCTTCACACTCAACCTAGAGAGTAATCTTTCAGAAAATCACACATGAAGGGCTGCTTCATTCCCCTCCTTGAGGAACAAGGGAAAAAGCACTTCCTGCCTGCCTTTCTCTATGGGTCTTCCTGCTTCTTCATGGTCTGGGGAGGGACATGAATTACTGATGATTCTGTCCATGGCATTTTTGCCCTTTGGCTTTTCCCCACAGGCTGACTTGCCTTCACATACTGTTTTCTCTTTCAAATCACTCTCATTTGGAGTGACCTGTGATTCCTTTCACATGGGATGAGTGGTAAATGGGAGGTGTAGGAAGTTCATTTGGCCTTAAGGTTCAAGCCATACCCTGTAATTTAGCTTTAGGAGTAACAAAGGTGATGTTTTGCTGCTTGTTAACTCCTTGGCATGTAGTCATTGTGCAAGGCATTTTCTGTCTGACTGCATTGAACATCAACTTCCCAAAGGGTGCAGTGCAGCATGCTTGTGGGTCACATATACTGGAATGTTCTCTAGGGGAGTTATCCTAGCTTCTTGTTTCTTTTCTTTTCTTTTTTGGCCAGTCCTGGGGCTTGGACTTGGGGCCTGAGCACTGTCCCTGGCTTTTTTTTTTTTTAATTTCACATCCATTTCTTTCTTTATTTTTAAATTTGTTATTATTATTAATTTTTTGCCAGTCCCGGGCTTGGACTCAGGGCCTGAGCATTGTCCCTGGCTTCTCTTTGCTCAAGGCTAGCACTAGCACTCTGCCACTTGAGCCACAGTGCCACTTCTGGCCGTTTTCTATATATGTGGTGCAGGGGAATCGCACCCAGGGCTTCATGTATAGGAGGCAAGCACTCTTGCCGCTAGGCCGTATTCCCAGCCCTTTCTGGCTTCATTTTGCTCAAGGGTAGCACTCTGCCACTTGAGCCACACCGCCACTTCTGGCCATTTTCTGTATATGCAGTGCTGGGGAATTGAAAGCAGGGCCTCATGTATACCAGGCAAGCACTCTTGCCACTAGGCCATATCCCCAGCCTGTAGCTTCTTGTTTTGAGGGTCTTAGAGTAGAAAGATTCTCCCAGGTCTGTTGCCAGTGGCCATGAATTGCCTTGCTTCGAGCTTCCTAAGAAAAAGCCACATGGCTGGGAATGTTGCCTAGTGGTAGAGTGCTTGCCTAGCATGCATGAAGCCCTGGGTTCAGTTCCTGAATACCACATACACAGAAAAAGCCAGAAGTGGTGTGGTGGCTCAAGGTTAGAGTGCTAGCCTTGAGCAAAAAGAAGCTCAGGGGCAGTGCACAGGCCCTGAGTTCAAGCCCCAGATGTGACAAAAAAAAAAAAAAAGCAAAAAAAAAGCAAAATCCATTGGGAGTGGAGTTTGGTGATGCTTCCTAAGTTCTCATAGGTGGGGAAAAAAATGAGCAATGCCCACTGCTTGGCCTGTGTAGGCCACTGTGCTCATAGTGCATTCGGGGCCTGCAGGCTTCCCACAGGCCTGAGGCACATGGGGCAGCTCCAAGTGTGGAGGAGTTGGAGGATGGGAAGCTCCCAGCGTCTCCTGAAGGTTTCTCTCTATTGACTCTGACCTTGGGTTCCAACATACATGAGATGCTTCTGTCCATTGTCTATTGAGGTGTGCTACCAAGCTACATAACAGGCCACATGATGACAGCCCTGAGTGCAGACACGTTCTGAACATTAGAGCCTCATCAAGATTATGTTATGAAAGACTTGGCAATGAAAAATTAAGACTTTTCATCAAGATTTTTCAGCATTAATGTATTTTTCACTGACAGATGCCGGGCACCAGTGGCTCACACTTGTAATCTTAGCTACTCAGAGGCTGAGATCTGAGGATCATGGTTCAAAGCCAGCCCGGGCACAAAAGTCCGTGAGACTCTTATCTCCAAGTAACTACCAGAAAACTGGAAGTGGTGCAGTGGTTCAAGTGAGAGAGCACTAGCCTTGAGCTGAAGAGCTCAGGGACTGTGCCCAGGCCCAGAGGTCAAGCCTCATGACAGACAGAGAAAAAAAAAAAATTCAGTGACAGAAAAGAAAGTAGATTACTTACTTACAATTTCAACTCCTGAGAAATGGTAAACGCTTTGAAAAAGTTTCACTTTTTTTTTCTGCCAGTCCTGGGCCTTGGACTCAGGGGCTGAGCACTGTCCCTGGCTTCTTTTTGCTTAAGGCTCTGCCACTTGAGCCGCAGCGCCACTTCTGGCTGTTTTCTGTATATGTGGTGCTGGGGAATTGAACCGAGGCAAGCACTCTTGCCACTAGGCCATATCCCTAGCCCAAAAAGTTTTACATTTTAACAATTAACTCCTTCTGCAAGTGGCCATCTTTTTCCATGGTTGGCAGCCCCACTGAAGAGGTGATTAGCCATTTTCAAACATGACATCTTACATAAAAAGATAACTATGTTTGCTTCACAGAAGCCAACTGGGTGAGGGAAATGTTTGTATAAAGCGAGTATTTAAAGGTTTTCCTATGTATTTTATGTCATGTTATTTATTTCTCTGGGCCTTCTGCTTTTCCCACTCAAGGCTGTTGCTCTCTCACTTGACCTGCAGCTCCACTTCTAGCTTTTCATTGGTTAATTGGAGGTAAGAGCTGATCAGATTTGTCTCTCTGGGCTGACTTTGAACCATGATTTTCAGATCAGAGCTTCCTGAGCAGTTAGGATTATAGGTGTGAACCATGGACAACCCCTTGTGTATTTTATTTTTTATAATGACACAGTGAAAAGTCTGTGATAATTTTATTTTTCTTGCATTAATCCCTTTCCATATGTCGCCAGATCTCTTCAGCTTGCCTGCTGTGCTATTCCAGTGTTACCTGTGAAGTGAGGAAGGTTGGATGTGCTGCTCAGAGACACTTCTAGGAAGTTTTTCTGGAATACTGCCAGGAATCATCAACCTTCAAATCCACCCACCTTTATAATTACAGGTTTCTGCTAGTTTGTTTCCTCTCCACTCCATACCTCTATCTAACCTGCATTATCAGGAATCCCATGGACCCAGAGACCGTAGGTTAGTTTCTGAATATCAGGAATGGTGTTCATGGCTAGTCTTCTTGGTCCTGTGTGTTTATCTGAGGACATTCTCTGAGCCCAAGCTCTCTTTAGATGCTTTTTCTAAGAGGTCAAGACCATTTCATGCTAAGAACATCAGGGTTAAAGGTCCCCTCTGCTGTTGCCATCCCCTAAACCTTGGCTGTCTAGATGATAAAGCAGAAAAATGATTTATGAATAAAACAGAAAGCAGTTCACAGAGACTTGGAGAGGGCTGCAGACCAGGTTAGAGTCTAAGTCTCTGGCACTGTCTCCCAAATCCAAACTAGTCAATTGCTGTTGCCGGTCAGATGCCACTTCTAGGCCCGCATGTTGGTGAAAGAGGGCCACATGCTGGGTGGCTCCACTCTCCAGATGTCTACTCTCCATGTCCTGGGTAGCACGGTTTTAGTGCCCTACTTGATCCAGGAGCTGGTGAAGGCCTACAAGACCAAGCTGTTAACGTGGCCTGCAGATCCTCTTGTGCAGGAGAACAGATGGTTACTGTCATGGGGGAAGTCAGAAGTCCAGGGTGGGGCCAGAGAAGTAGATGTAATGGAATCCTTCCAGGAGGAATAGCGCCAGGATTTAGGAGAATCTGGTGAGGCTGGCAATCTTTGAATATCATTGGGAGCCAATTAGGACACAGGAGTTAATCAGTTAATAACATTTTATCTAACATTTCAGTTTATGAAGTGATTTTAGAAACAGTACCAGACTTGAGCAATTCATTATGGTAACTGACACCCATTGGGGGTATTTAGGGAATACTGAGAATGGACCCCTCTTTTCTTATATTCAGGTTGCTTAAAACAAGATGAAAACACATGAAAGACAATTCTAATGATTACCCCCAAACTTACAGTAGTAATGACATGAAGCAGAGAATCATTTCTTTTTTGCCAGTCCTGGGTCTTGGACTCAGGTCCTGAGCTGAAGCAGAGAATAATGAAATCTATCTTGGGCAAAAATTTCAGGGATAAATTTCTTTCTTTCTTTCCTTTTTTTTTTTGGTTACTTGTCCTGGGGCTTGAATTTAAGGCCTGGGTATTATTCTTTAGCTTTTTGGCTCATGGCTGGTGCTCTACTACTCGAACCACAGCTTCGCTTCTGGCCTTTTGCTGGTTAGTTGGAGATACGTGTCTCACGGATTTTCTTTCCTGGACTGGTTTTTGTTTTTGTTTTTTCCAGTTGTGGAGCTTGAACTCAGGGCCTGAGCACTGTCCCTGGCTTCTTTTTGCTCAAAGCTAACATTCTACCACTTGAGCCACAGCGCCACTTCTGGCTTTTTACATATATGTGGTGCTGAGGAATCAAACCCAGGGCTTCATGTATACAAGGTAAGCACTCTACCACTAGGCCATATTCCCAGCCCCTCCTGACTGGTTTTTGAACCTCAATCTAGATCTCACCCTGCCTGAGTAGCAAGGATTACAGGTGTGAGGCCCTGGCACCAAGCTCAAGGATAAATTTCTTGAGCTGGGATTTAGAGGAGAACATGGCAGGTAAGATGTACGCTGGGAATGCTGGAGAAAAGCTCATGAAAAGGCCTAGAACCGCAAGAAGGCTTCCTGGGCAGGGAGGACTTGGTAGAAACGAGTCTAAAGAGGAGGCCAGGGTGAGCACAAGAACTGTATCTGGACACAGTCCTTGTGAGGCCTTGTGGGAGGTGAGCTGGAAGGTGGAGGGAAGTCAGGGTTCCCACCACTCTCTGAGCAGTATTATTGATGAAACATTGGGGTTATGGCTCTTTACTCAGAGTGTGAAGGATGTGAAAGTGGTAATGTCATGTGGGGCTGAGAGGCCAGGGAGGTAAGGCCTGGAACCATCTGTCCTTTTCCATCAGCCTTCAGTGGCTCTCTTTACAGAAGACACCCCAGGAAACAATGATGGGGAGCTGTGTTGTAAGGCTGGGGCATTAGCCATGGCTGAGGCTTTTGAGGGCTTTTGCTTCCATCCTTCCCTGCTTCTGATTCTTTGTTTGACTTTACTTCTGGATCTTGCCCATGATCTCCTGGAGTCCCAGACTTGCCCTCTCCTAAAATGCATCTAAGCAGGGGATTCCAGTGTGTTTCTGGCAGGAGTACATAGGAGCCCCTGATGTGATGCTTAGAGAAAAGTCCTTTTCCATTCTGTTTCAGCCTACTGATGCATGCTCTGACAGTGAGTCTGGGGTACGGGATGGGAGATACAAAACAGATTTATCTGCATTTTAAGTCTAGCACTTTCTACTAGGAGGCCCTATTTGAGGTACTGTATTCTTTTTCTTCTTTCTTTTTTTTTTGTGTGCTGGTCCTGGGTCTTGAACTCAGAGCCTGAGCACTGTCCTGGGGCTTTTGTGCTCAAGGCTAATGTCTGATAACTTGAATTACAGTTCCACTTCTGGCTTTTCTTTCTTTTTTTTTTGTGGGGGATGATTAATTGGAAATAAGGGTCTTACACACTTTCCTGTCCATGCTGGCTTTGAACTGCAATCCTTAGATCTTAGCCTTTTGCTTGGCTTACAGGTGTGAGCAACTGGTAGCCCACCCATCTGAGGCACTGAACTGTTTATGTTAGGCTGGGGTTTTATGCTGCCCCGGAGTGCTTGACTCCCTGGAATCTCTTCAGGGGGATGGGACGTGTCTCTTCATCATGTGCTGCAGGGCCCCAGTCACCTCCTTGTTCCGGAGGGTGTAGATGATGGGGTTGAGCATGGGTGTGATGACTGTGTAGAAGAGACTGAGGATACGATCTGTGGTGACAGAGGAACCTGCCCGGGGCCGAATGTAGGTGATGCTGGCTGTCCCAAAGAAGAGGGAGACCACGAGCAGGTGAGAGGAGCAGGTAGAGAAGACCTTGCGGCGGCTCTGGGTGGAAGCCATGGCCAGGATGGCCCCCAGGATGCGTGCATAAGAGGTGATGATCAGGGAGAAGGGGACCATGATGAAGACCACAGTGGCTGTCATCACGGAGATTTCGCTCCTGTGCTTCCCAAGACTCGCCAGCCTCAGCACAGGCAGGATGTCACAGAGGAAGTGGGGGATGACTGGGTGGCTGGGGAAAGGCAGGGTGAAGATGAGGGAGGAGTGCGTGGTGGCTGTGATGATACCCATGAGCCACGAGGTGCCCACCATGGCCATGCAGGCCCGCTGGCTCATGAGGACGGAGTAGTGCAGGGGCCGGCAGATGGCTGCGTAGCGGTCGTAGGCCATGGCGGTAAGCAGGCAGCACTCTGAGATGCCCAGGACGATGAAGATATACATCTGGGTGACACAGCCCTGGAAGGAGATGGCCCGGGGGAGTGGGGAGGTCAGGTCAGCCAGGATCCTGGGCACGATGTCGCTGGTGTAGAGGAGTTCCACGATGGATAGGTGGCGGAGGAAGAAGTACATGGGGGAGTGTAGGGCCGGGCTGGCCTGGGTGAGGAGGATGATCAGGGAGTTCCCCAGCAAGGTGACCAGATAGACGAGAAGCACCACCCAGAACAGGGGGCCCTGCAGAGCCCTGAGGTCAGAAAACCCCAGGAGGATGAATTCAGGCACCGCAGTATGGTTTTCTTCAGCCATCTTGTCAGTCCAGAAGTTACAGCACAGCCAAGAAGTTATTTGTTTAGAAACAACCAGCTCATTCAGTAAGGCATTCGACCTCTGGTTCTTCTCTAAAACAATTGGGAGGATTGTCACCTTGGATAAGCTCTGGGTCTCAGATTAAACAACACATTGGAATGAATAATCCAGGGATCGACACAGCTGGGACTTGAATCCAGTCCTCTTGACTCCAAAGTCTATACAGTGTTTTTCCCCCTGTTCCCCAAGTGCTGGTCCCAGGTCTGAGGTCTTGCTCCCATGTGGAGAGACCCCAGCTCTGCACTTTGGGTAGAGTTGCTGTGTCCTTTGTACTTTCCAGACTGAAGCTGCATCCCAACAAATGAGGCCACGCCCAAGACTATTTTAGGCAGAGGAGGCCAAGACAAGTAAGATGTTTAAGGACCGCCTCTGTGTGTATGGGTGATTTAGAATGCTCTGGTGATTGACGGTGATAAAACTACCCAGTTGCATCGTGCTTGGGGATTCTGGCCCTGGCTCTGTTTTTTTTTTTTTTTTTTCTTTTTCTTTCTCTTCTCCCCTTATCTGGGTCCCTGTGATCAGCTATACCTGCTGTGTGTCCCAGAACACTCAGTTCTCTTAGGCCTCACTGCATTGCCAGTGTTTCCCTTCCCAATTCCTATTCATTCTGTTAATATCTCACTCATCCATCGAGGTCCACTGCCCCACGGCAGCATTGCTCACTCCTAATGCTCAGAAATGATCTGATCTGTGGCATTTAGGGTAATATATTTCATGCAACAATGCTCACATCTTACCGACAGTAGTTTAGAAAAATACTGTGAGGGGCTGGGAATGTGGCTTAGTGGTAGAGTGCTTGCCTAGCATACATGAAGCCCTGGATTCAATTCCTCAGTACCACATAGACAGAAAAAGCCAGAAGTAGAGCTGTGGCTCAAGTGGTAGAGTGCTAGCCTTGAGCAAAAGAAACTCAGGGCAGGCCTAGGACTGGCAAAACATAAACACAAAAATCTACTGTGAGGTGCTTTTTATTTTTATGTTGGTACTTGAACTCAAGACTTCCCTCTCTCTCTTCCTATTTCCCCATGCAGGAAATTGGAGTTAAAGAAAATGGCAAAGCAAGTTTAATAGAGAGGAGAGACAGGGTGTGTGAGTGAGAGAGAGAAAGAGAGAAGGGAGACAGAGAAAGAATTCCTGCTTTCTATGCACGAAATAGGAGTAATAACTCCGTAGGATATTATTTTTTTAAAATTGAAACATTAAATCTGGGTGCTAGTGGCTCATGCCTGCAATCCTAGCTACTCAGGAGGTGGAGATCTGAGGACTATGATTTGAAGTCAGCCCAGGCAGGAAAGCCTGTGTGAGAGTCTTATCTCCAATTAATCACCAGAAAACCAAAAGTAGAGTTGTGGCTTAAAGTGGTTGAGCACTAGCCTTGAGCGAAAAGCTCAAGACAGTGCCCGGGCCCTGAATTCAAGCCCCATGACTGACAAAAACAAATTCAGGGGGTTGGGAATATGGCCTAGTGGCAAGAGTGCTTGCCTCGTATACATGAAGCCCTGGGTTCGATTCCTTAGCACCACATATATAGAAAAAGGCCAGAAGTGGTGCTGTGGCTCAAGTGGCAGAATGCTAGCCTTGGGGAAAAAAAGAAGCCAGGGACAGTGCTCAGGCCCTGAGTCCAAGCCCCAGGACTGGGGGAAAAAAAAAAAAGAGCTTAAGGACATAGCCTAGGCCTAGAGTTCAAGGCCCAGGACTGGCAAAAAAAAAAATCCTTAAAAAATACAAATTCAGTAATAGTTGGAATAAAGTTGTAGTTTTATCACCTTAGTAGACTTCTCTTTCTTGTAAATTGCCTTCATGTCTTTGTCCCCCTACAAACCTATTTTGCACGTTTGCAATCACAATATAGTTCATATTTAGTCTTCTTCTTGCCCTCTCAGAGTTTGTTGTAGGTATTTTTCTATAAGCCTACACAGTATTTTGAATGAACTTCTTACAAAACAGGGTTGAAGGGGGCTGGGGATATGGCCTAATGGCAAAGAGTGCTTACCTCGTATACATGAAGCCCTGGGTCCAATTCCCCAGCACCACATATACAGAAAATGGCCAGAAGTGGTGCTGTGGCTCAAGTGGCAGAGTGCTAGCCTTGAGCAAAGAGAAGCCAGGGACAGTGCTCAGGCCCTGAGTCCAAGCCCCAGGACTGGAAAAGAACAACAAAACAGGGTTAGAAGTATTGTCTAGTGGAAGGCTGTGAGTACTGCCCCAAATAAAAAAGATCTTGTAGTAATTCATTCTGCTCTCTACTAGCATTTCACAAACACTTCTCAGTTAAAGTGGCAGAGAGAGAGAGAAAGAGAGAGAGAGAGACAGAGAGAGAGAGAGAGAGAGAGAGCGTGAGTGCCATTAAGGGAAATAGCAAGCTTGGGCTGTATGGCTCAAAATCCCTCTTCAAATTTAAGTGTCCTACGTGTTGGGCATTGTAAGGAATGGTGCAAATGATTTGTGCACATCTTGATTTGCTTCTGTTAATATACTCTCTTAGGATAAATAACCAGGAGTGGAATTTGTCACTGAACATGGAAAGTCATTGAATACATCCTTTCATTATATAACTGGGGTTCCTCTAAAGGTGCATGTGAGTGACAATCTCTGTCTTCCTTCCCTGGGCCAGGCTGGGGTTCTCCTGTATCCTGGTTCCCCTCCTGGGTTACTCCACCTTTGCCACGCCCAAAGCCTCTGGTGGCTCTCAGTCCTTTGACTGAATTCTGTTTTCAGAGGTCATTCGTGAGTGTCCAGAGGCAATTTTTCTCCCGAATCCTTTGCACTTCCCTGCCCTGCTTCCCAAAGCCTCACTTCCCGTGTCTAATCCATTAATCTCCTTCTTCAAAGTCTCTTATTTCCTAATGTCCCCACACATTTGAGACAATCTTCACAGTGGCAATGGCATTTAAGTCTCTCTCTCTCTCTTTTTTAATGTGCTGATTCTGGGACTTGAACTCAGGGCCTGGTGCTGTCCCTGAGCCTCTTTGTGCTTGATCAAGGCTAGCGCTCTACCAGTTGAGTCACAGATCCACTTTTGGATTTTCCAGAACTTTTTCGTCTTGCAAAAGAGGAACACTATACTCATTCAATAATTCCTTGTCTTGCCTTCCCCATGGCTCTTTCTTTCTTTTTTTCCAGTTGTAGGGCTTGAACTCAGGGCCTGAGCACTGTCCTTGGCTTCTTTTTGCTCAAGGCTAGCACTCTACCACTTGAGCCATAGCACCACTTCCAGCCTTTTCTGTATATGTGGTGCTGAGGAATCCAACCCAGGAATTTTTGCATGCTAGGCAAGACAGGCAGATGGATAAATTCCTTTCTTTTCTCCTTCCTTCTTTCCTTCCTTCCTTCTTTCCTTCCTTCCTTCCTTCCTTCCTTCCTTCCTTCCTTCCTTCCTTCCTTCCTTCCTTCCTCCTCCCTCCCTCCCTCCCTCCCTCCTCCCTCCCTCCCTCCCTCCCTCCCTCCCTCCCTCCCTCCCTCCCTCCCTCCCTCCCTCCCTCCTTCCTTCCTTCCTCTCTCTTTCTTTCTTTTTTGCTGGTATTGGGGTTGAACTCAGGCCCTGGCACTGTTCCTGAGTCTCTTTTTGCTCAAGGCCAGTGCTCTACCACTTGAGCCACAGCACCACTTCTGGCTTTTTTGAGTAGTTTATTGGAGATTAGAGTCTCACAGACTTTTCTGCCTGGGTTGGCTTCAAACCACAATCCTCAAATCTCAGCCTCCAGAGTATTAGATTACAATTTGTGAGCCAATAATGCTCAGCCCAGACTTTCTTTTCTTGCCTACAGTATTAATGGGAACTGTGCACGAAAGGGAGTGTGTATATATGTGCACACTTGTCCATGCACATGGGTGTTGGGAAGGGTGTCAGTAAGCACAGGAAGACGCAGGCAGCCTTGCTGTGGGCACTGAGATAGTGACCTGTAATCTGAGTGACCTCACCACAGACATTATGGAGGCTAAGACTGTCTTTGTTTAAGACAGTTGGTACCTACTACCCCACTTATTCCATCCTCCATCTTCCATCCTCCATTACAGATCATATAATCACCACACTTATCACACTAGATGCTTCTGTACTTCCAGAATATCTACTTATCGCACACAACAAAAGTTTGTATTATAGGGGGGAAGGTGGAAGAACAATGAGGTAACAAGTTTGATAAGAAATGTACTCACTGACATGTATGAAACTGTAACCCCTCTGTACATCACTTTGACAATAAATCAATTAAAAAGCTGGTATTATATACAAGACAAACGCTTGTATTACCTTGTTCTTTTACATGTTGTTTACTTGGCAGAAATTGTCTAACATTCCTTATCTCCTCCCCAGCCCTTCCCTCTGACCAGCAAAGCCAGTGGCACCTGAACAATACCTCCACAACTAAACAGTAGAGATTTGGAATGTCTCTCCTGGATACTTTCCTTCTGTGTTTGGTGACAGATATTGGATCCTTACACACAAAGAAGTTCTAAGGGCTGGAGGGGGCCCTGTTCTACCCAATGCTTTTCTTCCTTTCCTGTGCATGGAAGGGTCTTGTCAAAGAAAGGACAGGCGACACTGTGTGGGACACTTACCCACACAGAGGAGATGGAAATGGTCAGCAGGGGCAGGAGTGATGGGGTATATGCGAATCCCTGCTGCTGCCTCCTTCTCCTCCTCTGGAAGTCTCAGCCTCTGTGGTGCCCACAGGTATTCTCTAGCTGGTATAGAGCCTCTGCCCCCTGAGGACTAGAAAGGCCCTGACTCTTGGGGTTTCCCTGGGAACCATGAGTTGAGGAAGTGTTATGGACCAGATAATTCTGTTTTAGTGCCCAATGCCATACGTGTTCTTCCTCTTTCTCTTACACTCATTTCCCATGGCCACTCTGTGTCCTCCTTCCTTTCCCTTCCTGGATAGCCATTGCCTCTCTGGAGGCAAGGAAGGGTCTCTTTGGTTACAGATGACAGGAAGCTTGAGGGTCTCCCTCCCTCATGTGTAGACTCTCTCCTGAGAAGTTCATCCCTGGTTCTGTACTCTTGACTGACTGCCTGCCTGTAAGCACAGTCTCCTGTCCAGTTCTTGTAGTTCATTACAGTGAAGCATTCTTTAGCCACCTTGTGTACCATGCTTTCTTTTTGATGAGAGCTGGTGCATTCAGGGGTATGGATGGAGACAGAGTTTGTTTTTGAGAAAGTGTTTTAGCGAGGGCCTGCCCTGTCAGGCTGTGTGAGTCCTGTGGATTTGGTTTCTGTCAGCTTATTTATTTTTTCTTTTTCTTTCTATTTTTGCCATTCCTAGGGATTGGGACTCAGGGCCTGAGCACTATCCCTGGTTTCTTTTTGCTCATGGCTAGCACTCTATCACTTGAGCCACAGAACTACTTCTGGCTTTTTCTGTATATGTGGTACTGAGGACTTGAACCCGGGGGCATGCTAGGCAAGCACTCTACCACTACACCACATTCCCAGCCCTATTTAATATTTTTTACTCTGACTTTTTTTTGGCCAGTCCTGGCCCTTGGATTTAGGGCCTGAGCACTGTCCCTTGTTTCTTTTTGCTCAAGGCTAGCACTCTATCACTTGAGCCACTTCTGGTCATTTTCTATATATGTGGTGCTGAGGAATCGAACCCAGGGCTTCATGTATACGAGGCAAGAACTCTTGCCACTAGGCCATATTCCCAGTCCTGCGCTGATGTTTTGACACCTAAGACCTCACTGACACTAGGATGCCTGCCTCTCCCAAGCTCAGGTGATTTTTCAGGTCATCTCATAACTGCAAGGATGCTTTCCAGAGGCAAAGGAGCCAACCTCAAGTCCATACCCTAAGCTGCTTCTGGCCCGATGCTTTGGGCCAGAAATCTACTTTCCCAATCATCCCAGGGTCAGGTACCAGAGGCTCTTGGGAATTTCCAGCAATAGATTATTTTTTCAGTGGCAATTGTCTTCTGACCTGTTGTCCTTACCCTATATGAGCACTCATAATCAAGCCCACATTAATAACACTTATGATTGTCCGCTCTGGGGCAGCCATGCCAGCTCTTTTCTTCCCTAGGCACTCTTCAAGTTTTTTGCATATCATCCCCTCTGTGTGGAATTTCTTACCTTAGACCTTTTCCACAGACTTCTAATGAGGCCTCAGCTTAAAATTTACCTCTTTAAAAAGCCTTCCTTATTGAATAGTCCTAGATAAGGTAGCACCATGATTACCCTATTTTGTATGCCCCATCGCATGTGTTTCCATCAAAATGCTGTCTTTTGCTTGTTTGAGTGTGCAGTGCAGGTCTCCTCTGCTAGGAAGGGGAGGCAGAGACATTGCTTTGTTCATAGCTACTGTTTTAGAGCTTAGAAGAGACTAGCACACAGCTTACACAAGGTGCTTATGACCCTTTTATTTATTATTACTATTATTATTTTTTTGCCAGTCCTGGGCCTTAGACTCAGGGCCTGAGCACTGTCCCTGGCTTCTTTTTGCTCAAGGCTAGCACTCTGCCACTTGAGCCACAGCGCCACTTCTGGGTATTTTCTATATGTGTGGTGCTGGGGAATTGAACCCAGGGCTTTGTGTATATGAGGCAAGGCAAGCACTCTTGCCACTAGGCCATATTCCCAGCTTCATTCAAAGAGAGGGGGTTGGGAGGGAGGGGAGGAGAATGTATGCTTTTCTTTTCTGTGGTCTAGAAAGATTACTTTCTTCACCCTCCTTAATAGTTTAGGTCATACTTATGACCTAGCTTCTTCTGAGCTGGGGTATACAGGGCACATGGAAGCTGGGGAAGTGAGGTGGAGGCTGTGCTTTTCTTGATTCTTCTGAGTCTCCCAACAAGTTTAGTTGTGGTTTTCTGGGGGCAGTGGTAGGTGAGATGCCAGTCCAGTGGTTGTGAAGAGGCAGGGTTAGGGTACCCCCGTTTTGCCTGGCATTCATGGAGGTAAAAATGATGTGGTTTTTACAGCCAGCAGTTTCCCAATGCCCTACCTTCCCAATCTTGGCAGTGGTAGCAGATTGCTGGGCAGGTTTGGGCAGTGTTGTCCTAAAATTCATTCCTAACCAGGTGCTGGGGGCTCATGCCTGTAATCCTAGCTACTCAGGAGGCCGAGAGGCTCAGGAGGATTGTGGTTCAAAACTAGCTCGGGCAGGAAAGTCTTTTTATCTTTCAGCACTGCCTATATGACTGGTTGATGGAAGAGGAAAAAAGAAAGAGTCCAATCTACAGAAAACTGCAAAATCTGCTGTAGCTAATTAGATATGGATTTTTTGTAGCATTACCCCCCAATAGGGGGGGTGACTCTGAGAAATACTAGAGAAAAGAAGATAATTTCCATTACATAAAGCTTTGATAGTAAACCGAGAGTCTACTCTGCCTGGAAGAAGGATGGTCTAAGCATCATTTTCTTTTTGGTGTTTAGTTGGAGAAAAGAGTCTCATGAGTTTTCCTGCTTGGTAGAATGCTAGCCTTGGGCAAAAGAGTTCACAGGGATGGCAAGTTCAAGCTCTATGACCACTACCACCACCAATTAAATAGCTATGTGAATACAGCATAACGAAACCCATGAAATGGGGGAGGAGGGAAGAGAGAAATGGGACTATAAGGGATGAGTTGTACTGCATGCAATTATTAAAGAAACCTCAAGAAACCCCATCATATTACAAATACGTATTAACTCGAAAATAAAATAATAAAGCCAGGTGCCAGTGGCTCACACTTGTAATCCTAGCAACTCAGGAGGCTGAAATCTGAGGATTGCAGTTTGAAGTCTCCCCAGACAGGATAATCTGTGAGATTCTTTATTTTATTTTTTTCTTTTTGCCAGTCTTGGAGCTTGAACTCAGGGCCTGGGCACTGTCCCTGTCTTCTTTTTGCTCAAGGCTAGCACTTTACCACTTGAGCCACACCTGTTTATGTGTTTCTGGGGAATCGAACCCAGGGCTTCATGCATGCTAGGCAAGCACCACTAGGCCACATTAGCAGTCCCTTGTGAGTTTCTTATCTCTCTAATTAATGCAAGTGGAACTATGGCTCAAATTTAGGGGCAAAAGTTGAAGGACAGTGCCCAGACCTTGAGTTTGCGCTCCAGGGCCGGTACACACACACACACACACACACACACACACACACACACACACACACACACGCACACACACACCGGTCAAAGGAAAAAATTCCAACCATAGTTTGGAGGGTAGGGGGAAAAAGAAATAGCAAGTCTAACAAAGACCAAACCTAGTTTAAAGGGTTTATCTGGGGTGCTTATAGGCAAAAACAGTACAGCAGGTCTTTCAAAGATGTACAATGCAGAAGAAGGTTTGAGGCTCTTCCATCAGGTAAAATAATCCTGGTGCTGGCTAAAGCCAAAGAAATACACATTTGAGGAAGGAAGGAAGCTTCAAACCAACTACCACTTCATGAATCATTGTAGAAATAAAGGGTAGCCATATTTTATTTCTTTTTCATGATATGTTTATATTATGCACACGAATCAATTTTCATCTGCATTTTAAAGTAGGGTGTCTTAGTAGTGGTTCACTTTATGGCAACACTCACAGTTTATAGGATAATGACGTGGATTTGTGTCTGAAGTGGAAGAGAAACTGTTATACAGGAATTTAATCACAAGAGATAGAGAAGCCACATTTTGAGAGGTTGAATTGGCAGTCTTTATTAGAAAGCTGGTGACTACAGTGGACATATGTCCCCAGAAAACCTGCAACCTTGAATAAACTTAACATTGTTAGAAAACTGAACCATGAGGGTAGTAAAGCAAAGAACGAGCGGGAAGACAATTCCAACAAACCAGATCAACTGCAATGGAGAGCCAAAGAGGGATGCCATGGCGTGGCCTGAGGAGAGTCAGGAGACAGGAGGCATAGCATGCAATGGTGCCTGAGCTGGCCTGGAGGTGGGGGTGGGGGGTGGAGTTTAAATAGGGTCATGGGGCAAGGTCACAGGGAGCTCCAGAGTTTCTGGAGTTCCTTCCACAGGACTGGCAGGTACAGTAAGCTATTGTCCAAGTCCCTGCCTTTGCCTCTAGGAATTCAAGCATGCCCATCCCCTGGGTGTGGGACTTCATCTCCATCTACCAAGAAGACAAGATGGCTCCAGTTAAATCCAACTCCCTATCATCCATCACATGGCCAAGATGGCTCTTGTTAGACCCAGTATCTATAAGGTCCACCCCTGGGAGGGCACCATGCAGATGCCCTAACCCCCTGTCTAAAGTCTGTGTCCAGTCCCTGTGTTACCTAGGTATCTGGCACACCTGGAGGCAGTTACCTCCCCCTTCTCTGAGGTCACATCCAATCCACCTGGCCACACCTCCTGCCCCTGCCCTAGATACAGCATGGCCCATCAGTGGTTCACCCCTTCTCTCAGACCATGCATCATCTTGGCCACAGGCCAGCAGTTCTGGAATAAACTTTTCTCTCAAGCCTGAATACCACATGGTGTTCTCCTTTATTGGCTACCTACTTTAACAAAACTTACCCCATCCTTATTTCAAACTGAATACCACCTAGAAATGGATCAAATAACTGGTAAGACTTTAGATTTCCCTCTTGGGGAGAGGCCATGGCCTTTGTAAGATGGGAGTGGATTTACATTAGGCAAATCCTGCTAGTGTTAGTTAACACTGCTGTTGAGTAGAGTCTAACATTAAGAAGAAGCAAAAGTTTTCTGAAACAAACATATGGTGGTTCTCTCAACTTCCTTCCAGTGCCTTTGTAGCATCCCTTACTTCCAACTGGAAGTGGAGCCCTAAACATGTTGGTTTTCCAATTGAGTCATAGCTTGGACTCTGCACTGTAAATTTGTTTTCACTATAGAGTATATTCACTAGGTATTTGGAAGGAAACTCGAGGTGAAAGCTGCCTTCTTGTTACACTTGCTGTTTTTGCTGGAAGCTAGAGTGATTTCTATTTTTTTCCCCTCCAGCAGTGGCAGCAGAGATCTATAGGTTTTATTTTGCAGGTATAAGGGGCTTTATTTTTCTAGCATGGGTCATGAGTGAGATGTGTGGGCCCAAAGCTCACAGCGGGGGGTGGTGTGGTGTTTCCTGATACTCAGATCACAATGGAGGTAGAGTGTTTCCTAAGCCAACCACTGGGAAAGTAGGTCCCTGGTTTTCTAGATTTCTGAGAATCACAGAGACAGCAGGGCCTTTGGCAGGGCTTTTCAGATCTGGATGCCTAATATCTACTATGTTCCCGTAGCCCTTCATTCATGCAATCCCTGTATTAGATCTTTTCTGTTTAAGGCAGCTAGGCAGATTTCTGAATTCTGCTCCAGCACCTGTGATGTAAGCCAGGTGGAATTGTTGGTCTACCCAGGAGAGCCCTTTGCTGTGCAAATATGAGGAAGAGGAAGTTGGTTGTGGTGATCTGGTTTTCCTTAACTTCTAAGCCATTACCCTCCACCTTTTCCTTTCCTTTGTTTCTTTTCAGATCTGCATTTTCCTCCGTGTGTGTGCATATGTGTGTGTATGTGCTTGTGCCTATGCTGGTACTAGGGTTTGAACTTAGGGCTTTATTTTTCACTCAAGGCTGGTGTTTTACCACATGGGCCATAACTCTATTTTTGGCTTTTGATGGTTAACAAGAAAGACCACACTAAATCCACCAGCACAACAATGTTCATTGCAGCACAATTTGTCATTGCTAAAGTATGGAACCAACCCAGATGCCCCTCAGTAGACAAGTGGATCAGGAAAATGTGGTACATATACACAGTGGAATTCTATACCTCCATCAGAAGGAATGACACTGCTCCATTCATAAGGAAATGGAAGGACTTGGAAAAAAATCGTATTAAGTGAAGTGACCCAGACCCAAAGAAACATGGACTCTATGGTCTTCCTCATAGGGAATAATTAGTACATGTTTAGGAGTCATAGCATAAGAACACAATAGCCCAATAGCTATGCCCTTATGAACACATAAGATGATGCTAAGTGAAATGAACTCCATGTTATGGAAACAAGAGTTATATCACTATTGTAATTATTTTCAACATGCCATGTGAAACTGTACCTTTTCTTCTTCTTTTTGTTTCTCTTGTATTCCCTTCCTGTGGTTGTACCCCCACTATCACTGTATCTGATCTTAGTACCCTGGATACTGTATATACGTGTATTAGAACTAGGGAAGAGAAAAGGGAATATCAAAATTGAGAGACAAGGGGTGGGAATAGTGCTTGCCTCCTACACATGAAGCTCTTGGTTCGATTCCCCAGCACCACATATATGGAAAACAGCCAGAAGGGGCGCTGTGGCTCAGGTGGCAGAGTGCTAGCCTTGAGCGGGAAGAAGCCAGGGAAGGTGCTCAGGCCCTGAGTCCAAGCCCCAGGACTGGCCAAAAAAAAAAAAAAAAAAAAAAAAAAGAGAAAGGAGAGAGAGAGAGAGAGAGAGAGAGAGAGAGAGAGAGAGAGAGAGAGAGAGAGAGAGAGAGAGAGAGAGATAAAAAGACAAATGACTCCAAAAGCAATACTTACAAAACCATTTGATGTAAACCAACTGTACAATTCATGGGAGGGAGAGGGGGAAGGGTAGGGGGTAGGCAGGGGGGGAAATGAGAGAGGAGGTAACAAGTTGAACAAGAAATGTACTCACTGCCTTACATATGAAACTGTAACCCCTCTGTATTTCACTTTGGCAATAAAGGGAAAAAAAGTCTCAAGGGCTTTCCTGCCTGGGCTGGCTTTGAACTTTGATTCTCAGATCTCAGCCTCTTGAGTAGCTAGGATTATAGGGGTGAGCCACCCGTGCCTGGCCTTACCGCACAGACATGTTAATGGCATTACACGGTAGAGCTGAGCTCTATTCTTATTGTCATCCCCATAGGAAACCTTTCTGCCAGCTATTGCAAAGAGGGGAAAAGAAAAGTGCCAGTTACTACCTTCCAGCTTGATTTGGTTTGATATGGTGAAAGCAGGTGTATAGCCAATTATGACTTTCTTTTTTGAGTGCTGAAGATTGTACCCACGCATACACTTATGCGTATTGTACAATTATACCCATAATCATAAGCTTTTTCATTAAATGACACCCTAAGCCCCATGACTATTTTCTTCAATAGTTATAGTTTGAGTGCTGAATTTTTATTAAGAATTCTAAGTCTCCTATGAAGCAGTTGTATCTAAACAGAGTTACATCTGTGAGTAGTCCTTCAGTACTTGGTAGATCCTAAAAACAGAAAATAAAAAAATCCTTATTAGAAAGAAATGTTTGAATAATTCCTCAGAGGGTAATTCCATTCCAGTAGAATTAAGATCCTTGGAGCTTTTGTACTATATGGGCGTGTAATGAATGTTGTGAGAATAGGATCTTCCACTAGAGGGAGCCATGTGACTATATTATCTTTGGACTATTGAGCCCTTGCTTTGAGAATTTTGTTCTCAGTATGTGCACAAAGCTTTGTTCTAGCTCTCTGCCCCAACCTCTCATCCTACAGTGCCTATGGGGGTTTCTCACAGTAACTCCTTTCACATAATATTAGTTTTGAAGTGGATGATGATGGAACAAACTTGCTAGCTACCAAGGCAATCTATGTTTTACTGAGTTTGAGGAAAGGAAAGAAAAATATCCAATTAAGATTGGTTCAGGGGCTGGCAATATGGCCTAGTGGTAGAGCGCTTGCCTCGTATACATGAAACCCTGGGTTCGATTCCCCAGCACCACATATATAGAAAACGGCCAGAAGTGGCGCTGTGGCTCAAGTGGCAGAGTGCTAGCCTTGAGCAAAAAGAAGCCAGGGAGAGTGCTTAGGCCCTGAGCCCAAGGCCTAGGACTGGCAAAAAACAACAACAAAACAACAACAACAACAAAAAAATCCAACAAAGATTGGTTCAGGTTAGGAGTAGCATAGATCAGTACGTCTGCTTCTTGCCTCTTTCCCATACTTTCTGAGAAATACATACCCAAACTCGGCAGTTCAGGGTACTTTTCTTGTAGAGGGTTGCCTTCATCTGAGAATTTTATTCATGTGGTTAGAATCTTTGGGTAAGGACATCCCAAGGATACTGTTGATGAGAGTGTGGGAGTTTTAGAGCACAAGTGGCTCCTGAGCTTTCTGGGAGACTGTAATGTCTTATTTTGCATAGAAAAATGAAGCACATATAATACAGGGGCAGGGAATCTGTCTTAGTGGTACAGTGCTTGCCTAGCATGCACAAAGCCCTGGGTTTGATTCCTCAGTACCACATAAAATAGGAAAAGCCAGAAGTGGCACTGTGGCTAAAGTGGTGTGTCCTAGCCTTGAGCAAAAGAAGGTCAGTGCTAGCCTTGAGCAAAAGAAGGTTAGGGACAATGCCCGGGCCTTGAGTTCAAGCCACAGGACTGGCAAAAAAAAAGAATATATAATATATACTATATAGTATGTACTATATAGTATTTAATGTATACTATAGAGTATGCAACATATTCAGTACATAATATGTAATGCAAGATATAATAAATATATAATAAACACAAGATAATATAGCATATGATATAATATACATATAAAATTTCGAATCCTTAAATGTTTCCAAAGAGAAATGTCAACTTACTTAAAATAACAAGAACAAACTTGTTCAACCACTCTGGAAAGCAGTATGGAGGTTCCTCAGAAGGCTAAACATAGAGCTCCCCTATGACCCAACAGCCCCACTTTTGGGTCTACCCAAAAGATTACAAGCAAGACCACACTAAAGCCACCAGCACAACAATGTTCATCACAGCACAATTTGTCATTGCTAAAGTATGGAACCAACCCAGATGCCCCTCAGTAGACGAGTGGATCAGGAAAATGTGGTACATATACACAATGGAATTCTATCAGAAAGAATGACATTGCCCCATTCTTAAGGAACTGGAAGGACTTGGAAAAAAATTATACTAAGTGAAGTGAGCCAGACCCAAAGAAACATGGACTCTATGGTTTCCCTCATAGGGAATAATTAGTACATGCTTAGGTGAGTCATAGCAGAAGATCACAATAGCCCAATAGCTATGCCCTTATGAACACATAAGATGATGCTAAGCGAAATGAACTCCAAGTTATGGATACAAGTGTTATATCATTGTTGTAATTATTTTCAACATGCCATGTGAAACCATACCTTTTTTTTGGTTTCTCTTGTATTCCCTTCCTGTGGTTGTACTCCTGCGATCACTGTATCTGATCTTAGTACCCTGGATACTGTATATACATGTATTAGAACTAGGGAAGGGAAAGGGAATATCAAAATCGAGAGTCAATGGATATAAAGAGAAGCCATTGCAATAGCAATACTTATAAAACCATTTGGTGTAAACCAACTGTACAACTGGAGGGGGAGGGGGAGGGGAAGGGGAAGGAGGGAGGTGGGGGAAAATGAGGGAGGAGGTAACAGAACAAGAAATGTACTCATTGGGGCTGGGGATATGGCCTAGTGGCAAGAGTGCTTGCCTCGTATACATGAGGCCCTGGGTTCAATTCCCCAGCACCACATATACAGAAAATGGCCAGAAGTGGCACTGTGGCTCAAGTGGCAGAGTGCTAGCCTTGAGCAAAAAGAAGCCTGGGACAGTACTCAGGCCCTGAGTCCAAGCCCCAGGACTGGCCAAAAAAAAAAAAAAAAGGTGGAGGTGGAGGAAGATGGCGGAGGAGCGGCTGAGCGCTTGCAGAGCTCCCTCCGATATCGTAGTTTTCTCACCTCATAGAAACTGTTTCTCCAAGAAAGACAGCCAAAGTAAGTTCTAACAGTACAGAGATTCTGAACAGGAAGGAAAAATCGACTTTGCTGGTCTGAAAACACAGATTTGAGCTCCGGGCGGCCTCCCGCCGCTGCGCCAGCGCCGGCTCCGGCACAGTGCCGGGCACAGCCCCCCGCACTCCGCGCAGCTAAAGCGAGAAATACTCCAGACGACAGCCGAGCACGGAGGACCTGACATCGCAGAGACAGCGTGAGTACCCCACAAAAAAAAAATTATTCTCGCTTGTGCCCACAGTCCAGCTTCTGGAAGGCATCCCTGTCCCCACCGCCAGAGCAAAGCGCCATCTTTGCCACTGGCATAGGGTCAGACCAGACTGGAACTGAAGCGGGCCTGGGGAAAGCAAGGTCAAAAAAGCCATCTTTGAAAAGGGCAGGAGGGGCGGAATCAGTGAGAACCAGCTCCGCCCAGAAGAACGCCCCCTGCCCTGGTGGGAGGTGAGTCCGGGGCTTAGCCAGAGATGCCCCGCCCTGCCCGCCGGAACTTCTAAACTTAAAGCAAAAGCTGCGAGCAGCTACCAGGGGCACGGAAACAACAGACGGAGGAACAAACAGTTCCGGGGACAGCTAAACGGTCCCGTCACAGAGGAAGCTAATTCCCAGCCCAAAATGGAGCTGCATTCCATAGCTACCTATGCCAAGGAGGCCGCCTCCCTCAGGCAAGCAACTCTCAGTGGAGCAAAACAGGCCAGAGGCGCCACGCTCTGCTGAGTTCACAGCCTAGTCAAGTCCAGGCATCAAAGGCAGCTGCCCCACAGCAGACAGAGGAGCCACAGTTCCTGTGACTGCCCACGTCCCCATCGACAGAGGACGCCCAAGGCCTGCCTGCAAGCTGTGCGAACCTCAGAGACCCACGATTGCACCAACAGGGGAGAAGGTCAGAACAGAACCACCCCTTGCCAACTGAAATCAAGTCAAACCAGCCAATCAGGAAAATAGACTACAGTCCATTGCAGGGAAACCAGAGACTGGTTTCTTTTTCTTTTCAAACATTTTTTTTTTTAAACTTTTCTTTTAAATTTTCTTTTTAATTTTTTCACACCTGAAACATCATTGCTGTTTTTTTTTTTGTTTGTTTTCCATTTTTACTGGTTTGTTTTATCAAGTTTTTTTGTGTTTGTTTATTTGTTTGGGTTGTTCCTTTTCTGTTATTTTCCTTTTTATTTACTTATGCTTCCTTGTTAAATAATTTTTCTCTGTTTTGTGTATCTGTCTTCCAGTATTTTTACTTCATTTCTCTCGTTGCATCCTCTTCCTTTAAAAATTACATTCCTATAAATAACACCTACACCCTTTTCTGCTAACTCTCCAGTGTCTGTCATTTTATCAATGTTCTTTCTACGGATTCTACTCTTCTCCACATTTCCACGTCACTGAAACTAAACCAAAATCACCACCCCCCCCCCAATACACTTTACTCTATTCTCTTTACTACCTCCAACTTACCCTCCTGACTTACTGCCTGGACCTCCAGGTTCCATTGACTCCTGGTTATTGGATAGAGGGTATCCCAGCTTAATACGAGTGAATCAAAGGGGTTCATAGAGAAAGCCAGTCCTAAAAGAACTTAATATAAAAACAAGAATTGTGTATAAGGTTGTAACAGTAAATAAGTAACTACTGAATACAGGGCCCAGGATCGGATGTTATATTGAAATTGTATTCTTTAGGAACACCAAATCTAACTTTATAGACAGGTATACAAGTTATCTGTATATAATTGTGAAATTGTAAGATTTACAGAACAGTGCTTGGTAAGGGCTGCTTTGGGTCTTAAACAGTGCTCACAGGTGCTGGTAGACTGGCATTCCCAATTCAAATGGGCAGAAGAAACACAAGAAAGATGGCAAATAATGAAGTCTTATCCCCCACTCAAAACAAGCAGGAAGCAGAGCAGTCAATCAAAAACATAGAAGAAAACCCCCAAAATGCTCTACAAAGTTTACTGATAAACATGATAAATGAAAAGTTTGAATCTCTTCAGTCAATTATGTTAGAGCGTGAGGAGGCAAAGCAAAAATTAATGGAGAATTTCATGGCATTCACAAATAGAAAGATAAGTGAGCTTCAAGAGTCAAATGAAAAGATAGCTACCCAACTTAAAGATTTGAGAGACAACACTCAAAACCAAAGTAATGAAGTTAATGAAGTAAAGAAGTCCATACAGGACCTAAGAAATGACATGGAAATCACCAGGAAAGACCAGTCAGAAGGAAAAGAGATTCGAAATCAAGTAGCTAGCCTACAGTCCCGACTAACTGAAGCAGAGGATCGAATCTCAGGAGCTGAAGATTCCTTAGATTTTATGGAGAAAGATAAAAAATCAATACAAATCCAGTCCAATCAACAAAACAGATCGCTACAGGAGATTCAAGACACAATCAGGAAGCCCAATTTAAGGATAATAGGTATTGAGGAAAACTTGGAGAAAGAGGTTAATGGGATAGGCAACCTATTTAACAGAATATTAGCTGAGAACTTCCCAAACATCCAGAAGGAAAGACCTATACAGATACAAGAAGCATTTAGAACCCCAAATCGACCAGACCAGAATAGGACTTCCCACTGACACATTGTGATCAAAACAGCTTCAGCAGAGTGCAAGGAAAAAATACTCAAAGCTGTTAGGGCAAAGAAAACAATCACATATAAAGGAAAAGCAATCAGAATTACCCCAGACTTCTCAGCAGAGACCATGAAAGCAAGGAGAGCCTGGAATGAAGTATACCAAACTCTAAATAAAAATAACTACCAACCAAGAATTCTGTACCCCGCCAAACTCTCCTTCATAGCCAAAGGTCAAATAAAAGTCTTCCACAATAAGGAAAAACTGAAACAATATATCTCCACCAAACCAGCTTTACACAAAATCCTTAAAGATGTACTATACAGGGAAAATAATCAAGATCCCAACACAGACAGAGAAATGAACCCTAATTAGTAAACACTAGATCAAGAAATGGGAAGACACAGCTTTAAACAAGATAGTGATAATGAAAGGAACAAACGATCACCTCTCAATCCTAACTGTCAACATTAATGGACTTAATTCTCCAATCAAACGACATAGGCTCATAACTTGGATCAAAAATCAAGATCCATCTTTCTGCTGCCTCCAAGAGACACATCTATCCAGCAAAAGTAAACATCTTCTAAAAGTGAAAGGCTGGAAACAAATCTATCAAGCAAATGGCCCCCATAAGCAGGCTGGAGTTGCAATCCTAGTATCAGACAAAATTGACTTCAAATTAAAAAAGGTAAGAAGAGACAAAGAAGGTTACTACATACTAGTAAAAGGATCTCTCCAACAGGAAGAAATAACCATCCTAAATATCTACACGCCAAATGCAGGAGCACCCAACTTCATCAAATAAACACTACTGGCTCTAAAAACATTCATAGACCCAAACACAATGATAGTGGGGGATTTTAACACTCCACTATCACCTCTGGACAGATCAACACGCCAAAAACTGAACAAAGAAACCACAGAACTAAACAATTGCATAGACCAACTAGACTTAATTGACATCTACAGAATATTCCACCCAGCAAGGACAGAATACACATTCTTTTCGGCAGCACACGGAACATTCTCCAAAATAGATCACATCTTAGGGCACAAAGAAAATCTGTACAAATTCAGAAGTATCAAAATCATTCCCTGCATTCTTTCAGACCACAATGGAATAAAATTAGAGCTCAACTCATTCAGCCACCACAGAAAATCCCACAATTCATGGAGACTAAAGAACACACTGCTGAACCATCAGTGGATCATTGAAGAAATTAAAACAGAAATTCAAATGTTTATGGACTTCAACCAAGTTGAGGACACAAAGTACCAGCTCCTTTGGGACACAGCAAAGGCAGTACTCAGAGGAAAATTTATATCTCTGAGTACATACATCAACAAACTGGAGAAACAGCAACTCAGTAATTTAAGGAAGCACCTTAATTTTCTGGAGAGAGAACAGCAAGCCAAACCCCAAGTCAATAGACGGAAGCAAATAATTAAAATCAAATCAGAATTAAATCAATTAGAGACTAAAAAAACCATAGAAAGAATCAACAAAACAAAGAGTTGGTTCTTTGAAAAAATCAACAAGATAGACAGACCCCTGGCAATCCTGACCAAAGAACGAAGGCAGCACACTCAAATAAACAAGATAAGAGATGAAACAGGTAGCATCACCACAGAAATAACCGAAATTCAGAAAATAATAAGGGACTATTTTGCAAACCTTTATGCCAACAAATTCGAGAACTTGGAAGAAATGGATGATTTCCTAGAAAAAATTGATACCCCCAAACTCAACTACGAAGACTTAAACCTTCTAAACAGACCCATATCCAGTATTGAAATAGAAACAGCAATAAATGATCTCCCATACAAGAAAAGCCCAGGTCCAGACGGATTCACCGCAGAATTCTACAAGGCCTTCAAAACAGAACTCACTCCAATATTTCTCAAACTCTTCAATGAAATTGAAAGAGAAGGTTCACTGCCAGACTCATTTTATGAAGCCAGTATAACCCTCATCCCAAAACCAGGCAGAGACTCATCACGGAAAGAGGACTACAGACCAATCTCCCTGATGAACATAGATGCAAAAATTCTCAACAAAATTCTGGCCAATCGACTTCAACAGGTCATCAAAAAAATCATACACCACGATCAAACTGGATTCATCCCAGGGATGCAAAGCTGGTTTAATATACGCAAGTCAATTAATGTAATCCACCACATCAACCGGAGCAAGGTAAAGAACCACATGGTTTTATCGCTGGATGCGGAAAAAACGTTCGATAAAATCCAGCACCCATTTATGCTAAAAGCCCTGGAAAAACTGGGAATTCCAGGGAACATTCCTGAGTATAATCAAGGCAGTTTATGACAAACCAACAGCAAGCATAACTCTAAATGGTGAAAAACTAAAGCCATTCCCTTTAAAATCAGGAACAAGGCAGGGATGTCCACTCTCTCCCCTGCTCTTCAACATAGTACTAGAATTTCTAGCCAGAGCAATTAGGCAAGAAGAGAATATAAAGGGGATCCAAATAGGAAAAGATGAAGTTAAACTTTCTCTCTTCGCAGATGACATGATCCTATACCTAAAGAATCCCATAGACTCTACCCCCAAGCTACTAGAGCTGATCCAAAACTTTGGCAAAGTTGCAGGATATAAAATAAACCTTCAAAAATCAATGGCCTTTCTCTATGCTAACAACCCGAAGACCGAGGCTGAAATCAGGAAAGCAACTCCTTTTGCAATAGCCCCCCAAAACATAAAATACCTAGGAATAACCTTAACCAAAGAAGTGAAAGACCTCTTTGAGGAGAACTTTAAAACCTTGAAAAACGAAATTAAGTCAGAACTAGGAAATGGAAAAACCTCCCATGCTCCTGGATTGGGAGGATTAATATAATCAAAATGGCAATATTGCCAAAGGCTATCTACAAATTCAATGCAATACCCATTAATATCCCAACACCATTCTTTAATGAAATAGAGGAAGCAATCCAGAAATTCATATGGAACAATAAAAGACCTAGAATAGCAAAAACACTCGTAAGCAGAAAGAACAGTGCTGGAGGAATTACAATACCCAACTTCAAGCTGTATTATAAAGCTATAGTAATAAAAACAGCTTAGTATTGGCACCGGAACAGGCCTGAAGACCAGTGGAACAGAATTGAAGACCCAGAATTAAACCCACAGAACTATGCCTACTTAATCTTTGATAAAGGAGCTAAAACAATAGTATGGAAGAAAGATAGCCTCTTTAACAAGTGGTGCTGGCAAAACTGGCTCAACACATGCAACAAACTAAAACTAGATCCTTATATATCACCCTGCACCAAAATCAATTCCAAATGGATTAAAGACCTTGAAATCAAAACAGGCACCCTGAAGACACTAAAGGAAGGAGTAGGAGAAACACTTGGGCTCCTTGGCACAGGACAGAACTTCCTTAACAAAGACCCTGAAAGGCTACAAATCAAAGAAAGGTTGGACAAATGGGACTGCATCAAACTCCAGAGCTTCTGCACGGCAAAGGACATAGCTCTCAAGATAAACAGAAATCCCACAGACTGGGAGAAGATCTTTACCGGACATTCAACAGACAAAGGCCTCATATCTAAAATATATGCAGAACTAAAAAAAATTACCTTCTTCCAAAACAAAACTGCAAAGAACCAATAGCCCCCTCATCAAGTGGGCTAAAGACTTACAAAGAAACTTCTCTGATGAGGAAATGAGAATGGCCAATAGACATATGAAAAAATGCTCTACATGGGCTGGGGATATAGCCTAGTGGCAAGAGTGCCTCCCTCGGATACACGAGGCCCTAGGTTCGATTCCCCAGCACCACATATACAGAAAACGGCCAGAAGCGGCGCTGTGGCTCAAGTGGCAGAGTGCTAGCCTTGAGCGGGAAGAAGCCAGGGACAGTGCTCAGGCCCTGAGTCCAAGGCCCAGGACTGGCCAAAAAAAAAAAAAAAAAAAATGCTCTACATCACTGGCCATAAAGGAAATGCAAATCAAAACAACATTGAGATTCCATCTCACCCCAGCAAGAATGTCATATATCAAGAAAACTAATAATAACAATTGTTGGAGGGGATGTGGCCAAAAGGGAACCCTACTTCATTGTTGGTGGGAATGTAAACTGGTTCGGCCACTCTGACAAGCAGTATGGAGATTCCTCAGAAGGCTCAATATAGAACTCCCCTATGACCCAGCAGCCCCACTGTTGGGTATCTATCCAAAAGCCCACAAACAAAATCACAGTAATGCCACCAGCACAATGTTCATTGCAGCACAATTTGTCATAGTGAGAAGCTGGAACCAACCCAGATGCCCCTCCATAGATGAATGGATCAGGAAAATGTGGTACATTCACACAATGGAATTTTATGCCTCTATCAGAAAGAATGACATTGTTCCATTTGTAAGGAAATGGAAGGACTTGGAAAAAGTTATACTAAGTGAAGTGAGCCAGACCCAAAGAAACATGGACTCTATGGCCTCCCTTATTGGGAATAATTAGTACAGGTTTAGGCAAGCCATAGCAGAGCATCACAAGGCCCAATAGCTATACCCTTAGGAACACATAAGATGATGCTAAGTGAAATGAACTCCATGTTATGGAAACGAATTATATCACTGTTGTAACTACTTTCAACGTCCTATGTGTATGTGTAGTTTCTATTATTGATGATGTTCTTGTATCACCTTCCTATGTTTGTACCTACACTATCTATGTAATCTTATCTGAGTATATTGGAAACCGTGTTTACTGGTATTGGAAGTAGGAAATTCAAAGGGAATACCAAATTTGAGAGACACAGGGTAAAAAAAGAGAAATAACTACAAAAGCAATACTTGCAAAACTGTTTGGTGTAAGTGAACTGAACACCTGGGGGGGGGAGGGAAAGGGGGGAGGGAGGGGGGCATGAGGGACAAGGCAACAAACAGTACAAGAAATGTATCCAATGCCCAACGTATGATACTGTAACCTCTCTGTACATCAGTTTGATAATAAAAATTTGAGAAAAAAAAAGAAATGTACTCACTGCCTTACATATGAAACTGTAACCCCTCTGTACTTCACTTTGACAATAAAGGGAAAAAAAAGGAAAAACAAACAAACAAAAAACAAGAATGACAGATTTACATCAGGCTTTTTCCCTAGGCTGACTTGACTTTGGCTTTATATACTCTTAGCTCCTATAAATCACTCCACTTGAGGTGACCTGTAATTTGTCCATATCCTTTGCCTGTAAGTGAGGGGTGGGTGATAAATTTGGGGTATAGAAAGTTTATTTTAGCTTTAGCTTCAAAGCATATCCTTCAGTTCAGATTTACCAGTAACGAGCCTATCATTTGCTTCCTAATTAATTCCTGGGCATATTTCTGAATGTGGGAGAGATCTCAAAAGGAAGAGATGCAAGGACACAGTTTGAGTGTGTTCCCCAAGGGTTGTTGCAGTGAAGTTTGTGAGGAACAAGTTTCACCCACCTCCTCAGAAGCCAGTGCCCATAGTCTCTGCCTCACAGGCTCAGGACCTTCCTGAAGTCTCATTGATTACACCTGCTTTAGACCTGGATTCAGATTCAAGTGTGACAGAGGAGCAGAAAGGGTGCAGTCAGTGTTGGTGCACTCGGTGGGCCCAAGTTCCAGGCCCAGGAGCACCAGCACCAACACCAGCAAAGTCTCCAGTGACCCGTGTTGGCAGCCCCACAGCATCCTAACCAGGCCACCCCTGTGGTTTGACCTTGGCTGAGGTTCTGACTCTCAGTGTCTCTCCATTCCCAGCCATCTCTAAGCCTGGTGGTCTAAATTTTTCTTTGCACTCTGTGAGCCACCATGGTCATTTTTTCCTCTAGAATTGTTCCTTCCCCTTGCCTCTTTTTTCACCACCCCAGGGCCCGGGCCCTTGGATCCTTTCTGAACCATCCCCTCGTGCCTTGCACCAGTGACTGCTCTTTCCTAAGACCTTCTCCTCCAAATCACACAGCTCTCCTCTGCCTGTCTTCACCATGACACATTTTAGACTTGCCAGCAACTTTAGACAGTTTTTTTTTTTAAATAGGAAAAGTCCAGGATTTTAAAAGCATCTAGAAACCTTGAAGAATGTTATCAATGTTTGTGAGATTACAAAGGACAGGAGTAGCTATCATAGTGATAACTGAAATAAGTGTCATGGCTTTCTTTCTGTCCTGGGGCTTGAACTCAGAGCTTGGGCACTGTCCCTGAGCTTCTTTTGCTCAAGGCTAGCACTATGCCACTTGAACCATAGTGCTGCTTACAGCTTTTCTATTTATGTGGTACTGACGAATTGAACCCATGGCTTCATGCATGCTAGGCAATCACTCTACTACTAAGCCACATTCCCAGCCCACAGCTTTCTTATATATACTTGTTTATATCTTAGCAAGTGTTTTTGAACATCTCCTGGTTCCAGAAATGCATGGAGAGCAACAGCAACAGCAACTCTGCCAGTATGCGACACTGTATTCTAGCGATGATACCTCTATGAGGAAGAAATTCATCCTGGAAATGCAAAGGGACTACGTGGAAGGAAATGATGGGGGAAGGCCACCTCCAACCTCACCACAGCTGTGAGAATCACAGACACTTTTCTACTCGTGATTTAGCTAGGGAGGGCCAGCATTCACACAGATACTAAAAAGGGGACTCTGGTCAGACAACTCACAGGAAGAAAACCTACTTGTGGGTGGGTTTCCTTCTTTCTAGTTTTCTTCTTCCATCCTTACTTGTAGCTGCATTTCCAATGTAGCTTGAACAGCACCTGTAAACATACAGGACACCTGGCTTAATTTGAGCTTCTGATAATAAATTTGTGTGTGTGTGTGTGTGTGTGTGTGTGTGTGTGTTTTAGGGCTTGCACTCAGGGCAGAGGCACTGTCCTTGAGCTTTTGTTCTGAAGGCTAGTATTCTATCACTTGAGCCACAACTCCACTTCTGTTTTTTGTTTATTTGTTTTGTTTTTGTTGCCAGTCCTGGGGCGTGGACTCAGGGCCTGAGTACTGTCCCTGGCTTCTTTTTGCTCAAGGCTAGCACTCTACCTCTTGAGCCACAGTGCTACTTCCAGCTTTTTTCTACATATGTGGTGTTGAGGAATTGAACCCAGGGCTTTATGTATATGAGGCGAGCACTTAACCACTAGGCCATATTCCCAGCCCCCACTTCTGGTTTTTGATGGTTAGTTGTAAGTAAGAATCTCATGGACTTTTCTTCCCTGGCTGGCTTCAAACTGCAGTCCTTAGATCTCAGCCTCTTGAGTTCTAGGACAACAGGAGTGAGCTACAGGTGCCCTACTGAATAACAACAACATTTTTTTTTTTTTTTTTTTTTTTGGCCAGTCCTGGGGCTTGGACTCAGGGCCTGAGCACTGTCCCTGGCTTCTTTTTGCTCAAGGCTAGCACTCTGCCACTTGAGCCACAGCGCCACTTCTGGCCATTTTCTGTATATGTGGTGCTGGGGAATTGAACCCAGGGCCTCATGTATATGAGGCAAGCACTCTTGCCACTAGGCCATATCCCCAGCCCAACAACAATTTTTATAGTATGAACCTGTCCCAAATCTTTTTCCAAAAAGATTAAAATCCCGGATCTCTTTGAACAAACATTTCCTGTGACATGCTTGTACTAAAACCTTACTTGATGTTTAGAAGACATTTGGGTTTAATTGATCATCCCGTACTTTAGCTGACAACTCACCTGAGAACTGTCCAACAGGGACTCAGACAAAGCTGATGGTCACCATCTCAGATGAGAGAAGCCTGAGAATATCTAAGTCGAAGCCAGAACTCTTTTTTTTTTTTTTTTGTTTGGCCTCCATTCAAGCTTAGAACACAGGAGGGACAAAAGACAAAAGTCTTCCCCTTGTCTATCTAGTTCAGATGCCGCCTCCACTGGGAAGTGCTTCTGTGGGCCTATCTTTGGTGTATCATGGTACATTTGTATTGGTGGAAAGCAAGCTGACATACATTTTGTCAAATCTTTTCTACCTCATGAGACTATGAAAACATCATTTATTCTTCCGTACCCTATTTTTTCACTAACCTGTCCAATCCCAACTTATTCCTGGCTTTGAGTGAATTGCCCTGCATTGAGAACTGGGGGAAAAGACACTCAATTGGAGCATAAAATAATAAAATTCCTTGCAGAAGATGGTTGACAAAATGTTTCAAAAACATTTTACTTCACTGAGAACATTTCTAGATTCTTGTACAAAACATAAGATAAACATACAAAGATATAATTGCAATAGTATCTATCTCAGCATGTTTATATGTCTAGAATGCATATGTTTATATGCATATATTTTAAATTCTAATGATAGAAATTACTGTAAATTATAGCATCCCATATTAGCAAGGTACAACATGGATATTAAAATCATTTTCTAGGGGCTGGGGATATGGCCTAGCCCTGGGTTCAATTCCCCAGCACCACATATACAGAAAATGGCCAGAAGTGGCTCTGTGGCTCAAGTGACAGAGTGCTAACCTTGAGCAAAAAGAAGCCAGGGACGGTGCTCAGGCCCCGAGTCCAAGCCCAAGGACTGGCAAAAAAAAAAAAAAAAATCATGTTCTAGCAGTATTCTGATAAAGTTTTACAAGGCAATCACTATATAACCTCATTTAGAGTAATATATATATGTATATCTCCATCTATCTATCTATATCTATATGTCTATATATATGAAGACAGAGAGAAAGTGAGAATGGATTTATAGTAATTACCCAATAATATTATAAACACCAAAATATGAATATTTTCTTTTCTTCTGGATAAAAAATTCATTGCAATGACCAGATTTCCTTTTTCAAGATAGAAAAGAAAACCAATACTATTTTTCATTCATCTTTATTAGCATATACTAATGCAAAATAATGGGTTTTATTATGGCAATTGCATACATGTGTGTACTGTGTTTTAATCATTTTCAAATGTCCCTTACCCTTTTGTGTTGCTTACTCTCCCCTCTCACGGGTCTCTTTCCTCTTCCCAAATAGCCCTTCTCCTTCTACTTTTTTATCCATTTTAATTCAGATTCAGCATAAAAAAGCAATACTCTTTGCCCTGCAGAAGCTCCAGAGTTTGATACAGTCCCACTTGTCCAGCCTTTCTTTGACTTGTTGCATTTCTGGGCCTTTGTTGAGGAAGTTTCTTCCAGTGCCAAGGAGTCCTAGAGTTTCTCCTATTCCTTCTACCCAAAAGACTACAAGCACACTAAAGCCATCATCACAACAATGTTCATTGCAGCACAATTTGTCATTGCTAAAGTATGGAACCAACCCAGATGCCCCTCAATAGACAAGTGGATCAGGAAAATGTTGTACACATACACAATGGAATTCTATGTCTCCATCAGAAGGAATGATGTTGCCCCATTTGTAAGAAAACAGAAGGACTTGGAAAAAATCATACTAAGTGAAGTGACCCAGACCCAAAGAAATATAAACCCTATGGTGTCCCTCATAGGGAATATCTAGTACATGAATAGGCTAGTCATGGTAGAAGATCAAAATACCCCAATAGCTACACCCATATGATCACATAAGAAGATGCCAAGTGAAATGAACTCCACGTTATGGAAAGAAGAATTATATCACTGTTGTAGTTATTTTCAACATGCCATGTACATTTTTTTCTTTTTCCTTGTCTGTTTGTTTGTCTGATTGGTTTGTTTAGTTTTCTTTCTCTTGTAGTCCCTTCCTGTGGCTGTACCCTCGCTACCACTGTATCACACCTGAGTACCCTGGATACTGTTCATATGGGTATTAGAACTGGGGAAGGGAGTACAAGAGAAACAAAGAACAAAAAGACAAACCATTCAAAAAGCAATACTTACAAAATCATTTGGTGTAAACCAACTGCACAACTCTTGAGGGGAGAAGGGAAGGGGAGGGGGGAAAATGAAGGAGGAGGTAACAAGTTGAACAAGAAATATACTCACTGCCTTTTGTCGGAAACTGTAACCCCTCTGTATCACACATTGACAATAAAGAAAAAAGAAAGAAAAAAAAGCAATGTTATTTTAAAGTCCTTGTCTATTGTATCTATTGTATTGAGAGTAATTTCTCTGTCCACATTGCTACCTCCTGTGGCAGACAGCTGAAGGACAGGTCATGAACAAGAAAGTTCTTGCTCCCCAAGAAAAGATAAATGGCAAGATCCCTAGGCAGCAAATCAAAGTGGACTCCGAGGAGAAAGAGTAGAGAGTTGGTTGCAAGAAATCAAAGCACCACTTTGAGTGTCTGAAAGAGAAATTCAGTCAGGGAAGAGAGACATGTGCATTTCTCCCCAGGTGAAGCGGAGGAAATGAAGATCAGTCCACCAAAGGAATTCAAAGGAAGCTGAGAGAATGCCAACTCTCATGGAGATTAGCACCTGCACAGAAGCCTCCTGACCTAAAGCAACACCAAGTCATATGTGACACCTGAATTCCCAAAGCCAAACCAATGACTCCATGCCCATAGTTGCTCCTGCCACCAAAGGCACAGAACAGACATCACACCTGGAGTGAAGGAGCTTATGTTGAAGCAGAAGTGGCTGATGTCAGAGAAAGGCTTGCAAGGAGGAGTCTCTGGGAGAAGGGCAAACATGAGGATCTCAAGAACTGTATAGCCCAGGAAGTCATGGGGGCCTCCACAAAGACCAGGAACTGAGAGATCCTCACACCAGGTCAGCAGAGTTTCCTTGCTCCAGCAACCTCCCTGTGCTGTGAGTTGGCTCAGCAATGCACTCAGGATGAAGCCACATCAGGGTCCCATGGCCAGCCCTCAGAAGCAGAGCTCTACAGTCACAGAGTGTCTTGTGCTCTCAGTGGGTAGGGCAAGAAACTCCACAGGACATCACTGCACAGCAGGCCAGGCTCCTGTGGACTGTGCTCCATACAGCTTCTCCTTCCTCCTTGAAAATGTCCAGGGATCTGGCCCTGAGCTCCAAGCCCTCAGGAAGGGGTGGGGATCAAGAACTCCAAAAGTGCTTCTTCATGACCCTCTTCATGGCTCCAGTGACCTCCTTGTTCTTCAGAGAATACACAAAAGGGTTGCACATGGGGGTGACAACTGTGTAGAAGAAAGCAAGAATCTGGTCGGTGTCACTAGAGGAGCTTGCCTGAGGCTTCATGTATGCAACTGTTGCAGTCCCATAAAACAGTATGACCACAAAGAGGTGAGAAGAGCAGGTAGAGAAGATCTTTCGCCGACCTTGGGCTGTTGAGATCCCAAGGATGGTGGCAAGAATACAGACATAGGAGGCCATGATCAGCAAGAATGGGGTCAGGATAAAAGTTATTGTGACTCCAAGGTTTCCCACTTCCCCCCAGAAGGTGCTCGCAGTAGCCAGGCTCAGCACAGGCAGGATGTCACACAGAAAGTGGTGGATTACATTGTCACCGTGGAAGGGCAAAGTGAAAATGAAGAAGGAGTGAGTGGTGCCAGTGATGACACCCATGAGGTAGGAGGCACCCACCATACCAACACATGCACCCCAGTTCATCAGGGTGGCATAATGTAGAGGCCGGCAGATGGCGGCATAGCGGTCATAGGCCATGGCAGCCAGCAGGCAACACTCAGCGATGCCAAAGAGGGCAAAGAAATAGAGCTGGGTGAAGCAGCTGCCCAGCGGGATGGTGGGGCAGGAGGACAGGAGGTCCCTCAGCATCCTGGGCACGATGGTGGTGGTGTAGAGGATCTCTGCCAGCGAGAAGTGACAGAGGAAGAAGTACATGGGGGAGTGCAGGGCAGAGTCTGCCAGCGTGAGGAAGATGATCAGAGAGTTGCCCAGCAGGGTGACCACGTACATGCAGAGCACCCCCCAAAACAGGGGGCGCCGGAGGGAGCCAAACTCTGAGAACCCCAGCAGAACAAATTCAGTGACCGCTGTGCCATTGTCCACCCCCATGTGTCCTGACTGGAAGGAGGGGGTCGGAGGGGGTGTCCTGCAGCAGTGAGAGGTAGCTGGGGAGACAGGGGCTACAGCAGGAAAGATGGGCAAGGACAGGCAGACATTCCAGCTTTCAGAGGAAGAGGGCGGACGCCACCCAGGCAATGGGCTCAGGGCAGAAGGAAGATAAACCCCAGGAGGTGAAGGACAGGGGCAGACGTTCCTGTGGGTGGGGGATTGATGGACACCAGGGTGGTTTGTTCCACTCACCCAGGTTGCATCATTCAGAGGCAAAGAGCTGGGAATGGGGCAGCTCCCCTTGAGAAAGCAGCGAAGAAAAGAGGCGGAAAAGTGGGTGAGCCTACAGGATAATTATGGATCCACAAAAATGGATGGAGGCTGTAGCAGAGGGTGAGTGGGAATGAGCAAAATCAAGAGAGGAAAATAGAAGATGTAGGCTCCAAGGCCTGAGCTGAGGGCCTGTGAGCTTTTACCTGCAAGGGGGTCCCCAGAGCTCTCAGAGAGCTCCTCTCAGCAGCACATCCCAGCAGCTCAGTTCCCCCATGAGTTTGATTCCCAGCAGGGGAAGGGAGGGAGGGGGTTGAAGGAAGAAAGGAGCAAAGTGGCTTTCTCTTGATATATCACCATGCCTGAGCCTCTGCTGCCCGGCCTTGGTGAAGAGTGCCCTTTGAAGGACAACAGAGGCATTACACATGGAAGGGGCAGCATGTATCCAGGACCCCTCAGTCAGGTGGTATGGAGCTCCACTCAGAAACGCAGGTTGTAACTGTGTTATATCTCCATGGTCTGCTTCTGTATCCTGGACCCTGGTCCACTAACTCGCCCACCCCCACCTCCAATTGCTGCCATCTGCACAATGTACTCCCAGAATTAGTCACCAGCCTGCTTTCAACCATCTGGAAAACAGGTTTCCAAACTCTTTTAGAAAGATAGTGCTAACAATCAAACTAAATACTCGTTTATAAAGGTCTGACTTTGAGAAGAACTCCCAGCCCAGTCTCACTCAACTCTTCGCAGTGCAAAGGTTCCTTCTACCCCGCCCCAGCTGCACCTTCTTCTGAACTGAGAAATAAGAAACTCTCTTAGACCTTAGCTAGGGAAGTGACATCTCAAAGAACTGTGGATTTTAGGGGTGACCCCGTAGTCCTGATTGGTTGACAATTTGACAGCAACCTCATGAGAGAGACTTTGATCCCAAGCTACCCAGATAACTAATCTAGCTCCTATCCAACAAATCTATGAAAGAATGTGATTTATTTATTTACTCAAGGTTGAACTCAGGGCTGTGTGTGTGTTAGGCAAAATGTCTTGGGAATAATTTAAGCAGAATAGATAGTGATAGAAAATTGTATTTATTTTTAATTAATTAATTTTTGTGCCTATACTGGGGCTTGATATAATTCTAATACTCAGGCAACAACCAAGCCATGCAGCAAAATGGCTAGAGTTTGGGTTGGGCAGAAAGTTTTTGTTTTTACTATGACTCATGATTTTCCCCAAGAATCTAAGATTCTAAAATTTTGAGTCATGACTGTAAAAGAGGCTTCTGTCCAGGTTCCAGCAAATGGAAAGGTTTATTTGCACCATAGACTCTTTTTATTACAGACTCATGGGACCAATTCAGAGAGAAACAGAAACTATGTCTGGGGATTTGTGCCCAGAAATCACTAATAAACAGGATATGTTTGCTCTAGGCACAAACTGTTAGCATGACAATGAAAAAAAATCACCAGGGCTAGGCTGGGAATGTGGCTTGGTGGTAGAATGCTTGCCTAGCATGCATAAAGCCCTGGGTTCAATTCCTCAGCACCACATATACATAAAAAGCCAGAAGTGGGGCTGTGGCTCAAGTGGTAGAGTGCTAGCCATGAGCAAAAGAAAGTCAGGGACAGTGCCCAGGCCCTGAGTTCAAGCCCAGGCCTGGTTAAAAAAATTACCAGTAGAAATGATAGGATATTTGCTTTAGAGCTTTCTTCCAAATGAATATTTATGTTACTTGACTGTTGCTAGGTAAGTAGTTGACAATATCTGTTGGGTAAATAGTCTTGAGGATTGTTAAGTAAGTAGGTAAGAAGATATCAAAGGCCATTTTGTCATCATTTTGGTTTATCTAATCACAAATGTTATAGATGTCCAGCCTGTCTGGCAACTTTAATTTGGTTTTAATCCTATTGCAAACACATTGCTGCTCAGGTGCAGCTCTTTGTTTGGGCACCATTGTCTATGCAGATGTAGCAGCTACTCCACTGGAAGTAAGATGGCTTAAATTCTAGTTATATTTTGGTGGCTATCATCGGAACTTTGCACAATTATTTCTTCCAGACTTAGTTTTTCAACTTGTAATATCTTTTGGAGTTGATAAAGGGAGGGTGTGAACTAAGATGTCTTTCTTTATTCCTTGTTGTAATTTCAAGTGTCAAGAACCTTCTCTTACACCTCTTGAGTTCTAAAATACTGTGAGGTTTCTGTTTACTTTTTCCATGTCCTTTATGATCCCATCTTTTGTCATATTTCTCTGGCTAAGAATTCCAGAACTATATAAAATAAGATTGGGGAGAGTAGACATCCTTATTTAGTTCCTGACTTTTGACTTCAATTTTTTTCCTCAATATTTGGTACAATGTTGGCTAAGAGATCTGTTACATATAGCTTTTATTATACTGAGGTACATTCATTTATTTTTTAGTTTCTTCAGTTTTTTTTTAATCACAGAGAGATGTTGAATTTGGTCAAAGACTTTTTCTGATTTGTTTAATTGATCATGTGATTTTTTTGCCCTTTTTTTCTTTTTCCTTTTTTCCTTTATGGATTTGCAAATGGTGACTCATCCTTGTATGCTGGAAATAAAACCAATTTAATCATGATATATGATATTTTCATTATCTTCCTGAGTTGAGTTTCAAGTATTGAGAATTTTTGCATATATTCATTAAAGAAATTAGTCTATAAGTTTCCTTTTTTAATTGCTGTTGTAGACTTAATCTGACTTGGGTGTCAGGGTTATACTGGCATCATTGAATGAATTTAGTATGAATTTCTCCCTTCTCTATTTTATGGAACAGTTTTCTTTCTTTTTTTTTTTTTTTTGCCATCCCTGGAGCTTGCCTCAGGACCTGAGCACTATCCCTGGTTTCTTTTTGCTCAAGGCTAGCACTCTGCCACTTGAGCCATAATGCCACTTCTGGCCGTTTTCTATATATGTGGTGCTGGGGAATCGAACCCAGGGCTTCATGTATACAAGGCAAGCACTCTTGCCACTAGGCCATATTCCCAGCCTTATGGAACAGTTTTTGAAGCATTGATCTTAATTCTTTAAAGGTCTAGTAGTTAGCAACGCCTCCATTGCATCCTGGGTTTTTCTGCATTGGGAGATTATTGCATCAATCATGTTGCTCATTATAGATCTGTTTATGTGGTTGATACCTATTTTTATAGAAAGTTATATACATTTATTTTAGATTTTCTAGTTTACTAGACTATAAAGTTTAAAACATTTGTATTTTTAATCTTTAAGTAGTTGTACAAGGGAGTTACTATTCAACCAATAAGTTTATGAATACAGTGCACCTGAGCCATGTCATCCCCTTCACCATTCTCCCCTATCCCACCCAACCCAACCCCCATCCTCAATTTTCTTAATTTCATAGGTCATGAACTGAATAGTATGACTGTCCCGACCCGCAGGACGTCAACAGGGGAGACCACCTACGAGAGAGAATGAAGGGAAAGGGAGACGCGAAGAGAGCAGCAAGACGAATGGGAGTCTGTTCAAGCTGCCAATTTATTTTGTTTTTTCACACACTTATATACTCTTAAAGCAGGAGGGGGCAATCTTGGAGCAGGAGGGGACAGTTCTTCAGCACCTGTAGGAAGTTGGCTTGGGGTAGCAGGACGTTGGCAGGGTGAAAAGGTTACTGGTCATACTATAGGGGAGAGTTGCTAAGTGACCTGACCACAAAATGTTCCTATACACTGGGTCCAGCCTGGGTTGCTAAGAGACTTGACTGTAGGACGTTCTGGTAGGTTTATTCTCAAGAATTATCTATTATTATTGCTCTTTGAACTGGGCCATCTAGCGTAACCAAGGTGGTGCTGACTCAATGGTTGGTTTCTTAGCATGTTTCCATGGTGGCTTCTAGCCAGAGGCTCAAGTCAGGGTCTTGGTCCCTGACATATGACTACATTCTTTCCCTCTTCCTCTCGTCATTTGTCTATTCCTTTTCTGTGGCCATGCCCCGCCTCCCCAACCCTTGTTTCAATAGCAGTTTTTTTTTTTTGGACTGTATGTTTGCTTCCTAAGCAATTACACCATTTGAATTCTTCCCTGCAAATACCATACTTTGGTTAATACATTTGTGCACACTTGCATACAACCCATTGTGTTCACCTGTATATTTATAAATTAGTTATAGCTTCTATTTATGAGAGTAAACATATAAGCTCTGCCTCTCTGTGCCTGACTTACTTCACAACATAATGGATGAGTAAAATTACATCGTATACATACACAAAATTTTCTTGATCCCTTTGTTCATTGAAGGGCAATCTGGGCTGTTTCTATACCAAGGCTATAGTGAATAGTGAAGCAAAGAACATGGTTGTACAAGTGGCTTGACTGTATCCTGATCTGTAATCTTTTGCATAAAAGCCCAAGAGTGGTATTGCTGGATCATAGGATAGTTCTATGTTTAGTTTTTGAGGAATCTCCAAGCTGCTTTCCAGAGTGGTTGAACAAGTTTACATTACAACAAATGGTGAATTAGGGTTCCTCCCCCTCCCACATCTGTGACAGCATCTCCTATAGCTTCTATTCTTGATGATGACAATTCTATTTGAAGTAAGATGGAATCTCAGTGTTGTTTTGATTTGAATTTCTTTTATGACCAGAGATGTTGAGCATTTCTGTGTTTTTTGGCCATTTTTACTTCTGAGAAATTTTTCTTTAGCTCATATGACCATTTATTAATTGGGTTGCTGATTCTTGGAGGGTTTAGTTTCTTGAGCTCTTTGTATATTCTGTATATTAGGCTACTGTTTGTCATATAGCTGGGAAATTTCTTCTCCAATTCTTTTTTTTTTTGTTGTTTTGACCAGTCCTGGGCCTTGGACTCAGGGCCTGAGCACTGTCCCTGGCTTCTTTTTGCTCAAGGCTAGCACTCTGCCACTTGAGCCGCAGCGCCACTTCTGGCCGTTTTCTGTATATGTGGTGCTGGGGAATCGAACCGAGGGCTTCATGTATATGAGGCCAGTGCTCTTGCCACTAGGCCATATCCCCAGCCCTCTTCTCCAATTCTATAGGCTGTCTTTTTAGCTTGTAACTATGTCTTTGCTGTGCAGAAATTTCTTTTTTTTTTTGGCCAGTCCTGGGGCGTGGACTCAGGGCCTGAGCACTGTCCCTGGCTTCTTTTTGCTCAAGGCTAGCACTCTGCCACTTGAGCCACAGCGCCACTTCTGGCCGTTTTCTGTATATGTGGTGCTGGGGAATTGAACCCAGGGCCTCATGTATTCAAGGCGAGCACTCATGCCACTAGGCCATATCCCCAGCCCCAGAAATTTCTTAGCATGATGCAATTCTATTTGCCAATTTTTAAAAAATTTTGCTGAGCCCCTGGAACTTTACATAGAAGGGCCTTGCATATGTCCATATGCTCTAATGTTTCTCCTACTTCTTGTAGGAGTTTCACGGTTTCACATCTTACATTGAGGACTTTTTTTTGGCCAGTCCTGGGCCTTGGACTCCGGGCCTGAGCACTGTCCCTGGCTTCTTCCCGCTCAAGGCTAGCACTCGGCCACTTGAGCCACAGCGCCGCTTCTGGCCGTTTTCTGTATATGTGGTGCTGGGGAATCGAACCTAGGGCCTCGTGTATCCGAGGCAGGCACTCTTGCCACTAGGCTATATCCCCAGCCCCGACATTGAGGACTTTGATCCAGTGAATTGACATTAGTACTGGGTGACAGACAGGGACCCAGTTTTAGTTTCCTGCATGTGGATATCCAGTTTCCCCAATACTATTTGTTGAAGAGGCTGTCTTTTTCCATCCTGTGTTTTTGGTTCCCTTATCAAATATTAGATGGTTGTAAATCTGTGGGTTTATTTCTAGGTCTTTTGTTCTGTTTCATTGGTCCTCATGATGTTTTTTGTGCCAGTACAAAGCTATTTTCATTACTATATCTCTGTAGTAGACTTTGAAATCTGGAATTATTATACCTTCAGTACTGCTTTCCTCCTCCCCCCAGGATTGCTTTTGTGATTCGGGGTCTTTTGTGATTTCACATGAATATTTTGATTGTTTTCTCTATCTGAGTGAAGAATGACATTGGTATTTTGATGAGTTGCTACTAAAGACCTTTCTGCTCTACACAAACAGCATTTTTGTACCATATGCACTCATTTTTTTTTAAGAAATAAGCTGTGAATTTTTAACTAGACTGAATCTACTCCCTTCTTTTCTTAGATTTACCAAGGTTTGGAAAGTGGGAGAAGGTTTTCTCACAACCCCTGCATTTATTTCCTGTGTGTTCTTTGATGCACATTGAATATGAAATCTTTCATTCACAAGACTTTCTGATACTTAGGGAACATGATATTTCTAGATGATTTCTCATCCAAGTTTTCTTCCTAAGTTCCTTTTTAAAAAATTTTTTTATTATAAAGCTGATGTACAGAGAGGTTACAGTTTCATACGTTAGGCATTGGATACATTTCTTGTACTGTTTGTTACCTCATTGTCTCCTGTAGGGATGCTGTCATGATTAATGAGCTAAGACTTTCCAATGGAAGTTTTCTTACCTTCAGGGCACACATGATATTTCTTAATTTTGTGAGTCTTGTTGATGTTTAAGGACTTTGGATTTAGTACCTATGCATTTTGTATTTTCAGGGAGTTTAAGCTCAGCATACACATGTTCATGCACATAGGGAAGTCTGTCATCTTCTACAAGGGAATTGTCATATAAAGATGAGGCAAAGGGGCTGGGAAGTTGGCCTAGTGGCAAGAGCACTTGCCTTGTATACATGAGGCCCTGCGTTCAATTCCCCAGCACCACATATACAGAAAACGGCCAGAGGTGGCGCTGTGGCTCAAGTGGCAGAGTGCTAGCCTTGAGCAAAGAGAAGCCAGGGACAGTGCTCAGGCCCTGAGTTCAAGGCCCAGGACTGGCCAAAAAAAAAAAAAAAGATGAGGCAAAGATTGGTGGCATGCTTCTACCAATGGCAGGCTGTCTGCAAACCACCCACAGTTCTCAGAAGGAACAATATTGCTGATACATAAATCTTAGGCCTTGAGCCCCCAGAACACAAAATAAATTTCTGTTGGTTAAACCAAATAGTTCTTGGTACTTTGTTGGGGACGTGCTTGCCAATTAATCTATGACTAGGACAGTGAAGGACAACGGTGGGGGGGGGGGGGGGGAGGGATTTTTACTTAAGGTAATGAACGTTACATTTGTGGGAAATAGGGGTAGAACATGTACTTATTTACAGTATTTAGTTGCATTTGAAGAAAAGATAGGCTAGCAAGATCAGAACATAGCAAAGAAGAATGGGATTGGAGAGATATGTCAAGAAGAACAAGTAGGGTTTTGTGGGATAGCCTTCAAGCCCTCCATCAGTGCTCTGAGTGACTTGGGAAGTTCTCAGAGTGCTTAGGATATGGATAATATGATGTTCTCTTTTTTTTTTTTTTTTTTGCCAGTCCTGGAGCTTGAACTCAGGGCCTGAGTGCTGTCCCTGGCTTCTTTTTGCTCAAGGCTAGCACTCTGCCACTTGAGCCCCAGCGCCACTTGTGGCCTTTTCTTTTTTTTTTTTTTTTGGCCAGTCCTGGGGCTTGGACTCAGGGCCTGAGCACTGTCCCTGGCTTCTTCCCGCTCAAGGCTAGCACTCTACCACTTGAGCCACAGCGCCGCTTCTGGCCGTTTTCTGTATATGTGGTGCTGGGGAATCGAACCTAGGGCCTCTTGTATCCGAGGCAGGCACTCTTGCCACTAGGCTATATCCCCAGCCCCACTTGTGGCCTTTTCTATACATATGGTGCTGAGGAATCAAACCCAGGGCTTCATGTATACGAGGCAAGCACTCTTGCCACTAGGCCATATTCCCAGCCCCTAATATGATGTTCTCATGGTGTGTGAGATAAGCCAGGCTCAGAAAGACAAATAGCACACATTTTTGCTCATATGTAGATTCTAGACCTAAATGATGGTAATGATGGTGATGATGATGATATGATGTAAATGCCCAAGGAGGACTACTTGTGGGGAACCAAGGGATGAGGAAAGGGGATAGGGGAGGGTAATGGGAGGTGAATATGACTAACATGAAAATAGCATGATAAAATCCACTGAAAATTAGAAAATAAAAGAGGGGGAGCTGGGAATGTGGCTTAGCAGGAGAGTGCTTGCCTAGCATGCATGAAGCCCTGGGTTCAGTTCCTCAGTACCACATAAACAGAAAAATCTGGAAGTGGTGCTGTGGCTCAAGTGGTAGAGTGCTAGTCTTGAGCAAAAAGAAGCCAGGGACAGTGCTCAGGCCCTTAGTTCAAGCCCCAGGACTGTAAAAGAGAGAGAGAGAGAGAGAGAGAGAGAGAGAGAGAGAGAGAGAGAGAGAGAGAGAGAGAGAGAGAGGTAACACAAAAAAGGGAAAATACCAGAAGGGTTGATTTTGATAAAAATACATGTGCATGTAAGGAAATACCACACTGAATCTCCTTTATACAATCAATATATGCTAATAAAATAAAAATATCATTTTATACCATTTTAAAGGTAGATCAGTGAATCTGGAATGATTTGAAAGTCATTACCATTTTCTAGTTACCAATCAAAGAAAACTAGTTATTCAGAACATCAAAAGCTTTACATAAAAGCCTAGTCTCCAAAATTCTCCAATGTATTCTTCAACATGGTCTATGGTTCTAATAGTTTGTTCTCAGTATTGTTACAGTTCAGCTTATTTTTTAAATGTTTAAGCAGTGCTTTTCTTCTAGATATTTTACCACATATAAAGTATGTGGAATTCTAGATTTTGTTCCACTAATACCTAAAATAGCAAGTAGTAGCCTCAGTGTGGTACTTACCATTGAACTATATAAGTGCTCATATGAAAAATGACTTTTCTCCCATTGAAATTGAGATCTTTGGGGCTGGGAATATGGCCAATGGCAAGAGTGCTTGCCTTGTATACATGAAGCCCTGGGTTCAATTCCTCAGCACCACATATATAGAAAATGGCCAGAAGTGGCATTGTGGCTCAAGTGGCAGAGTGCTAGTCTTGAGCAAAAAGAAGCCAGGGACAGCACTCAGTCCCTGAGTCCATGGCCCAGGACTGGCAAAAATAAATAAATAAATAAATAAATAATTAAAAAAAGAAATTGAGATCTTCCCATCATCTTTTCAAATTTAAGTTGTTGACATCTTGAATGTGTATGAGTAGAGGTTTGTTTTTGGAGGGCCAACTATTTCCAATTATTTTTCAAGGCTCATAATGTGGAACATTCCAGATATAAAACTATAGTGATACTTTGTATTCCTTTTCACTTTACAAACCAGTCATCCATGCTTTATGTTGATAACAAAAGCAACAACTTAAGGAAAAGGTTAAAGAATAGAACTGAATCACAGAGCTTGTTTTTCTAATATCTAGTGATTATAAATAAAAAGGTGCAAATAAAATCATAATAGGCTTGATAGCTATATGCTATATGTGTGAATATCAAAATATCATATAGAAATCCATCAATATGTATAAACAATAACTACTAAAAGTACCAGATGCCAGGTGCTAGTGGCTCATACCTGCTTCGCAGGAGGCTGAGATCTGAGGGTCCTGGTTTGAAGCTAGGTCAAGCAGGAAATTCAATGAGTCTGTTATCTCCAGTTAACCACCAGAAAGTGGGAAGTGGAGCTGTGGCTCAAGTGGTAGAGTGCCAGCCTTGAGTGAAAAAGCTAAGAGGCAGTGTCTAGGCCCTGAGGACTGGTACACAAAAAGCACCAGAAACTACACAAGATAGAAGGAGAGGGAGAGTGAGAAAGAGAGAGGAAAGAGAGAGAAAGAGAGAGGAGAGAAAAAGACAACAGATCTCCTGCTACCTATTTAAAATGTCAGTTAAAAAATGAACAGTAAGCTAGGCACCAGTGGCTCATGCCTGTAATCCTAGCTACTCAAGACACTGAGATCTGAGGACTGTGGTTCAAAGCCAGCCCTGGCAGAAAAGTTCGTGACACGCTTATCTCCACTTAACTGCCAGGAGACTGGAAATAGTGCTGTGACTAAAGTGGTAGAGTGTTAGTCTTGAGCACAAAGAGGCTCAGGGACAGGGTCCAGGCCCTGAGTCCAAGCCCCACAACTGACAAAAGAAAAGAAAGAAAGGAAAGAAAGAAAAAAGACCCATAGCAGAATGTGGTAGTTCTCTCTATTAGCTCACTCCTAGCCATGGAAGAGTGTGAGATACAGAGGATTTCATTTTCAGGCAAGTTGGGACAAAAAGTTCTTGAGACAGCCCCCGCCCCCAATTTCAACAGAAAAAGCTGTGCATGGTGTCATGCACGCATCATCTCACCTACCCTAGGTGAAACAAATAGGAGAGTTGTGATCCACATCAGTCCCGGCATAAAGCAAGACCCTATCTCAAAAACAACCAGGCTCATGCCTGGTCTGTAAGCCCTACTCAGAAAGCTGAGAGTAGAGCAGTTGAAAGCCAGCTAGGACAGGAAAAGTCCATGGGACTCTTATCTCCAATTAACCACCAAAAGGTCTGATGTGGAGCTGTGGTAGTGTGCTAACCTTGAGTACAAAAGCACAGGGACAGTGCTTAAGCCTTGAGTTCAAGTCCCAGGATACACACGCACACACACACACACGAACACACACATGCACACACATACACACACACACATACACACACCCTAAAAAAAGGGCTAGAGACAAGGCTGAAGCAGTAGAGAGCATGCCTCGCAAGTACAGGGCTTTGAGTTCAAACCTCAGCCCTACCCTCCCCCCCCCCAAAATGAAGAAAAAATGAAAAGAAAAAGGAAAGGAAAGACAGAAAGTGAGAGGCTCCTAACTTCTCACATAATATTTTTCTAGGAAACTTCTCTGCTCATAGTGTTTAGGAAATGGACACACAAGCTGATAAAGTCTTGGGAGTTTTATTCTAATTTGAGGAAAGGCAGACTTAATGTACATTCTTTCATTTCCCTCAGGAAAGGAAGGAGGACATAGTGGCTACAGTTGAGACACAAAGGACAGAGGGAGGAGAAGAGAAGTGACTGTTAGCTTGATGGAGGCAAAGTCTCCTGGACTCCATGTGGATGAGCACCACCACCTCTTCAGCAGAACACTAATGAGAACATTTACCTCTTGTCTCAAGATTGCACAGCAACCCTACATTTTCCAGTTAAATACATTTACAATCTTCCCTCCTTTATCCCTTTAAGTTCTTCTCCTCTTTCTCTCTTAAATAACCTGTTTTGCTTCTGAAATTTCAAATCACTCCTGGAAAGCAGCATTAATTCCCTTCAGCTGTTCTTTTGGTAGATTCTCATTCACCTTCTCCAATCATATCATGTCATATCATTGATTGATTGATTGCAGGAAATGGGGCTTGAAGTTGAGGACCTCATACTTACTTGGTTTGCTTAATCACAGGTGGCACTCTACTACTTGAGCCACTCCTCCAGACTGGCTTTTTGGCTAGTTAATTGGAGATGTAGCTTTTCAGATTTTTCTGTCCTGGCTGGCTTCAACCCACAATCCTCAGATCTCTGCTTCCTGAGTTGAAAGGATTATAGGAGTGAACCATAGTACTGAGCTGTATCATCTTATTTTTCTAAATTTCCTACATAAATTTAGGTTGTGCACTCTAATTCTACTCTTGAGGCCATATTCTTAAGGTCAGAACATGCGACACACATATACATATACGCACATGTATACATGTAGATGCATATATAGTCATATTTCATATACACATATGCATACAAATGTAAGCTTATCCTCAGGGGTCATCACTTGGAAAATAGTAAGACACAGTCCATACTTTACGAATTGAAAATGCATTTTGCATCGAAATATCTTTTCTTTAGAACCTCACCATCTTCTTGACATTGTCCTTAAAGGCTTGCTTTACTTGTTGGTTTCTCAGTGTATAAATGAAGGGGTTCAACAAGGGGGCGACGGAGGTGATGAGCACAGCCATTGCTTTGTTGAAAGTACCTTCTTCTTTCACAGAAGGATTGATATACATGAACATGCAGCTGCTGTAAGAGAGGGAGATGACCACCAGGTGGGAGGAACAAGTAGAAAAGGCTTTTGTCCTTTGCTGGGCAGAAGGGATGTTCAGAATGGTCCTGATGATGTATGTGTAAGAAAGTATCACCAGCACCAGCGTGACCACTAGAGTCATCATAGCCAAGAGGAAGACTGACAGCTCTAAGGTGTGTGTGTCTGAGCAGGCAAGCTCTATCAAGGGTCCGTAGTCACAAAAATAGTGGTTCAGAACATTGGAGGCACAGAACTCTACCTGGCTCATCAGGATGACTGGCAGTAAGATAGCTATCAACCCCCCCAGCCAGGAGCAGAACACAAGTTGTAGGCAAACTCTGCTGTTCATGATAATCAGGTAATGCAGAGGCTTGCAGATGGCCACATAGCGGTCATATGACATGGAGGCCAGGAGGTAAAACTCTGTGGCTCCTAAAAATATAGCAAAAAAATATTGAGTGAGGCAGCCCGCAAAGCTGATGGCTTTATTTCCAGTTGTCATGCTGGTTAGAAATCTGGGAATGAAAATGGACGTGAAGGAGATTTCTAAGAAAGAGAAATTCCGCAGGAAGAAATACATGGGGGTTTGGAGGTGAGAATCTAGGCAGGTGAGGATTATGATAGACAGATTTCCGAGGACACTCAGCATGTAGGTGAGGAACAGAAAGATGAATATCACCACCTGGAATTCAGGCTGACTTGTGAGGCCCAGAAGAATAAACTCAGTGACCATGGTCCGGTTTCTCATTATAGACTTTCCATAGATCTAGAGAGAAAAGGTTGAGAAAATACGACTACTACTTCTACTACTACTAATAACCAAAGAGTTTCTCAGAGTAGGAGATAAAACACTCATTTTTACCAACAGAATCAAGTCATCCATTGCTCTCCCTCCTAGTAACCCATCTACTTGGCTCCATGAAAGCCTGATCTCTTACCTAAGTGACTTTATTCCTAATGTCTTCTTTAGGAAGACTTTTGTGATATTGATCTTACTCCTGCGAACTTCACAAAATAAATTACTTAACATTATTTAACATTACTCAATCATGACTTAACATTTTCCCAGAAGAATATATTTTATTTTTTGTGCTGGTCCTGTAGCTTTGAACTCAGGACATGAGCATTCTCCCTTAGCTCTTTTTTTTTTTTCCACTCAAAGAGAGTTCTCTGCCACTTAAACCACAGCTCCATTTCTGGCTTTTTGGTAGTTTACTGGAGAAAAGAGTCTCATAGATTTTCCTGCCCTGGCTGACTTTGAACCACAATCCTCAAATCTCAGCCCTCCTGAGTAGCTAGGATTACAGGAATAAGTTACCAGCAAATGGCTAGAAGAATATATTAATTTTTTTAAAAAAAGCTACCCTTTATTTTCATATTAAAATTATTTTTAAGTAGTTATTCAAAGAGGTTTCAATTCAACATGTCAGTTCATGAATACTGATGCATCTTGATCAATGTCACCCTTTCGATCATTCTCTTAATCTCCCCCATCCAATCTATTCAGAAAAATATACTTTTAAATTCTCTTCTCTCAAAATGTTTATGAAACTCTCAATTTAAAGCATTTCCTCTTAACTTTATTGATGTCTCCTTGGCTTCTAGGCTCTTGGCAAAAAGATGTTCACCTGATCATTTTTTTCTGATATTTCCCCCGCCCCTTTGATCTCTTGCAGCTTTTTATGCTCCACAGGATATCTTCTATAGATTCTCCATGTTCAGAAACATTCCCCACACAAGCAATGATGAAGAGCATCTCATTGTATACATTGAGCCTTTATCTTTGCACCAAGAAGGCTCAGGCATCAATGAGTTATATGAATTAGTATTTTCTCATTTGTTGGTTTCCTTCCTTCAGAGTCTCCAGGACATTGATTTGGGCTATGTCCCTGAGAATAAGAATTCTGAGCAATCACAGGTGGCATTTCAAACTGCTCAGTAAATGGGCCCCATGGAAAGTGAGAATGAAAATTCATCATGCTCAGTTCTTCCATCCTCTTCCCTGCCCCATACAGAAACCAGAAAGGGAGACTGCCACGTTTTTTTTGACACTAAGTTTTTAAAAAAATCTCTAAGTTGGTAATTTCCAAAGAAGAAAACTCTGTGAAGTTAATCAGTTTAGATTCTTTTGATAACCAAAGACAGTATAAAAGGGCCTCTCCAATTCACATGCATAAAATTTTCATGCATCAAAATGTTTATTTTTTTCCCTGTGCAAATTTTAGGGCATTAGGTAACATTAAACACAGATCCAGATCTGCTAACAACTCTCAGTTTCCTATTTATACAAACCTGTGGTCTTTGGCAAAGATTTCATTTTCTTCCAGATTTTCACCATCGATTGATTTTTACAATCCAAGTCTCCAGGATGACAATATCAGGAAATTTAAAAAGCATATAATGTTCACAATTCTAGACTATCTGAATATCTTCAGTGTGCTGGTCCCTTATTCCTAAGAGGCAAACCCAAGGTAAGATGTGACTTGCACATCTCTGAGTAGCCTAAAAGCTGACTTATTTTCCATTCATTTGCTACCTTTAGCTTTCAAACATGCACATATTACCCTTCTCTCAATAGAAACATTCAAGGTTGTTGGGTTTACCAGAAACAAAAAAGTACAAGCCAGAATAAAGTCTCATTTTTGGATGATGCAGTCCTTCACATGTGTAATCAAAAAACAAACAACAACATGAACACCTTCTTCCTATAGTCTTAGAAGTCTTTCATAGATCAAAGAATCATTAATATTTCAGTTCTGAGGAGATTATGTGTACATCCTTAGAAATCAGCCTGTGGGCTTCTTAGCTAGAGTGACAGGAAGTTTTATGTACTCTCTTTAGAGAAGACACATTGGGACCAATTTTCTGATGATGTCAAAGATACCCTATGGACTCAAGTTCAAAAGGTGCCACTGAAGCTAATAGATCTCAATTGCTGACAACCTTGGGAACCAATTTGTTAACATATGGTGGGGAAGAGATGCTCCAGAGAGACCATAAGATTAGGGTTCCATTATGTCTCCACATGAATTCTGTGGAGGAGTTGAGACCCTGGGAATGTTTTTGCCTAGCCTAGTCATTGTTTCCATAGTTGCTCCCTTTAATACCCAGTTAGCCAGTGCTCACTTTTTTTTTAACCATTTCTTTGTATTTTTTATTAGTGTTTTTTTATTATTTATTTATTTATTATATTTTATTTATTTGCCAGTCCTGGGGCTTGGACTCATGGCCTGAGCACTGTCCCGGCTTTTTTTTTTTTTCTCTCAAGGCTAGCACTCTGCTACTTGAGCCACAGTGCTACTTCTGGCCGTTTTTCTGTATATGTGGTGCTGGGGAATTGAACCTAGGGCTTCATGTATATGAGGCAAGCCCTCTTGCCACTAGGCCATATCCCCAGCCATTTCTTTGTACTTTTATTGACATTATTTTTTTTTTTAATTTCTGCCCTGTTAAGGCAATGGAGTGAGAAATCACAATTACAATTCACAGACTGTGGCATGAAGAACACATTCCATCCAGAATCACTGCAAACTTTTTCCTCTTTATTCAGACAGAAGAACCCTTTACACAAATGTCAATAGGAGCAGAGTTGTTTTTTCTTAGAAGGGGGAAAACATTTATTTTGGCAGTACTTTTAAAATTCCAGGAAGTGGCTTTGCAGGGATAGAAACCATAACAAACTTGGAGGGCATTTGTTTGAGAGGCAAGGGACTCATTGAGTGGAACAAATTCCTCTTGTGCTTAGTGAATGGTCTGTCAGCCTTGGCTGGTGGCTGAGTCTTTCCAGGTGTTGAGAGACAAAATGGAATTTCCTATATAGATGGCAAAATTTCCTGTAGAGCAGTGTTTTCTGTATCCTCCACCTCCCCCACCCCATGCTGAAGTAGGTTCGCATGTTTTTCTGGAGCTTCTTGTTGTCATATGATCCCCTACCATGACAACCCTTTGACCACAACACTGTAGGTTTCCTCATACACTGCTTCTCTAGGGTTCAGGTAACAGCACAAAACATCACTTGTTAAAAAAAAAAAGTAGTAGGTATTAAGACAATGGGCATATGGGTTCATGAAAATAGCAAATTCTTTGCAGGGCTTCAGCCTAGTGACACTACCTTCACTTGATAGAACCTCTGGCGAGTGAGCCCAAAGTCATAAATTTGGAAGTCTTTTGCAAAGACTAGACAAAGTTGGTTGATTAGACAGCTGAAGAACTGTCTGGGGCCAAATAAAATGTTCTAACTGCCAATGGTCCATAAAGCAATTAAATGCTATCATTCAGTACACACACACACACACACACACACACACACACACACACACACACACATGAACTGTGACAAAAGGATTAATTAAATTAATCTTGTGACTATGTTCTAAAGGAAAATGAAATTTTCCTTTTTCATGAAGTGTCATATTGGATTATATATATATATATATATGTATTTAAAAAAAGGCCTACAAATAGGTTACTCCACTTGAGTTTATGATCAGGTTCTGATGTCAAGGAAGTTAACTGTCTGTCCCTATACAAACTGATGTGCAAATTCTCTAAATGCAGTTGTGTGTTCACTCTCAAGGTTTAAGTATGTGGAGACTTTGTGCTCTATGACATTCCAACAGTCAATACTTTGTAAAGGAAGCGAACAAGTAATACTAGCTGACTCACTTTCTTGTCTGACACTAGTGAGAAACAGTTTTACACATTTTCTATCCACACAGTGCTCACTCGATCTAAATAAATGGTACTTTATAGTGGGCTACCATAACCTTAATGCCATGGTGTGCTTCATTGCGACTGAACTTGGAAAGCAGTTGGCTGCTTTGTGTTTCAGTGTGTTCTAGTCAAGGCATCATTGCAACAGTCTTTCAGAAGAAATTTGCCTTCATCTATGAAGAAGTAATGTGTTTTCACTCGCTTCCTCATGCCTGCCAACACACAATCTTTGCAGGCATGATCTTTATCATGTTTTACTTTTATTTTTTGGAGAGGGACACATGTATGATATTATATTTTTGCTATCCTATGAGGAAAGGATATGTTTGCCTAGGAATACAAAAACTTGTCATAGACCTTTTGTCGTCTGGTTGAACCCTTACTTCCCACAAAATCTAATGCTCTGCCACTTCATAAAGAAGTCTGGGGCGTTACCAGTTAGTTCAGGGATGGTCCTTACCCAAGACAGTGAGTGGAATCTCATTTTCATTGGCACTTACTACTTTAACTCAATACTTACCTTCTTCTACTTTAATGCCTTTTCAAAATGCAGCTGCTGTGTATGAAAGAAAACATGTGATAGTTGTCTTTCTGAGTCTAGGTTATTTTACTTAAAAACATGAGGATTTCCAATACTATCCATTTTTTTGCCAGTGAAAACATTTTTTTCCTCTTTATGGTTCATCTTCTATATAAACCACATTTTCTTTATCCATTTCTTTATCTGTTAATGGACAGCTAGGCAGATCCCATATCTTGGTTATTGTGAGTGATGTTACAATAAGCATGAATGTACAGGTATCTCCATTATAGGCTGACTTCCTTTGATTTCTTTTTTAAAAAATTCATGTGTTCTTGTTTGTGGTCTTTTGGGTAGATGCCCCCAAAAAGTGAAGTGAGCCAGACCCAAAGAAACATGGACTCTATAGTCTCCCTCATAGGGAATAATTAGCACAGGTTTAGGCTAGTCACAGCAGAGAATCACAAGAGCCTAATAACTATGCCCTTATGAATGCATAAGATGATGCTAAGTGAAATGAACTCCATGTTATGGAACAACTGTTATATCACTCTTGTAATTACTTTCAACATGCCATGTGAAACTGTAGCTTCTATTCTACAAGAGGATTCTATGATCCTCTTGTATCCTCTTCCTGTGGTTGTACCCACATTATCATTGTACCTTATCTGAGTACACTGGAAACTGTATATACTGGTATTAGAACTAGGGAAGTGAAAGGGCATATCAAAATTGAGAGACAAAGGATAAAAAGACAAACAACCCCAAAATCAATACTTGCAAAACCATTTACACCATTTGGTGTAAACCAACTGAACAACTCATGGGGGGAGAGGGAGAAAGGGAGGGGGGAGGGGGGAATGAGGAGGAGGTAACGAATAGTACAAGAAATATACCCAAGGCCTAATGTATGAAACTGTAACCTCTCTGCACATCACTTTGACAATAAATAAGAAAAAATTCATTTCTTTATTGTCAAAGTGATGTACAGAGAAACCTTTGATTTCTTTGGGTATATATCCAGAAGTGTACAGCAGGATCATATGATAGCTTTGACTTTACTTTTTTGAGGAATCTCCATATTGAATCCCACTGCAGTAGAATAATTTACCTCCCTACTAATAATAGTTCTCTGTGCCTTTTAGTGGTCATGTCACTTCTTCACTCAATCTTCTAATTTTCTTTTCTTTGAATACAGTCTCTCATTATTATTGTAACTCTACCCATTCACATAATTACAGAAAAAATGTCTAATCTATCTCTTTCCCTAGGAGTCAATTCAGTAGCTTTTTTTTTTTTTAAAGGAGGGGGCACTACTGGAGCTTGAACTCAAAGTCTCATGCTGAAGGCTGGTGTTGTACCACTTGAGATGTGTTTCCATGTCTGGCTTTTTGCTGTGTAATTGGATTAAAAGTCTCTTGTATTTGTCTGCCTGTGTTGGTTTCAAACTATGATTCTCAGATCTAAGTCTCTCTCTCTCTTCTCTCTCTCTCTCTCTCTCTCTCTCTCTCTCTCTCTCTCTCTCTTTCTTTCTTTCTCTCTCTCTCTTTTGGCCAGTTATGGGGCTTGAACTGAAGGCCTGGGCACTGTCCCTGAGCTTCTTTTGTGCAAAGTTAGCACTCTACCCCTTGAGCCACAGCGCCCTTCTGGCTTTTTCTCTTCATGTGGTACTAAGGAATCAAACCCAGGGCTTCATGCATGCTAGGCAAGCACTCTACCACTAAGCCACATCCCAGTAGATCTCAGCCTCTTGAATAGAGTTACAAGTGTGAGTCACCAGTGTCCTGCAAATGAACAGTTTATATACAGCAATAAAAACTCAATGAACAAGAAGCTGGGAAAATAATCCCATTCATAAAAACCTTAAAAGAAGAACTCCAAATATAAATGCTTTAAAAGGTGATAAAAACATCTACTGTGAAAAGTATGAAACACTGAAGAAAGAAATTGAAGAAGAAATTAGAAGATGGAAAGCCTACCCATGTTCATGGGCAGAATTAACATGGTAAAAATGGTTATATTACCAAAATGATCTACAGATAATGTCTATCAAAATCCTCTTTTTTTTTTTTTTTTTTTTTTTTTGCCAGGCCTGGGCCTTGGACTCAGGGCCTGAGCACCGTCCCTGGCTTCTTCCCGCTCAAGGCTAGCACTCCGCCACTTGAGCCACAGCGCCGCTTCTGGCCGTTTTCTGTATATGTGGTGCTGGGGAATCGAACCTAGGGCCTCGTGTATCCGAGGCAGGCACTCTTGCCACTAGGCCATATCCCCAGCCCCTCTTTTTTTTTTTTTACAAAAATAGAAAAACTATCCAAAAATTCATACAGAAACAAACAAAAAAATACCCCAAATAACCAAAGCAACCATGAGAAAAAAGGAAGGCTAGAACAATTACACTCTAGAACCATGGTGACAAAGGCAGATAGAAAGAGCATGGGCTAGCAGGCTCAGACACAAGCCCATGTGACTGCAGTCCTCTGATTCTCAACAGAGGTGCTGAAAACTTATTTTGAGAAAAGATAGCCTCTCTAATAAGTTGGGCAGGGGAAAACTGGATATTCACAAGTACAAAACGGAAAGAATCCTTATCTCTCATCCTTTTACAAAAGTCAGTTCCAAGTAGATGAAAAACCTTTGTGTGAGATATAAACTTGAAACTACAGGTAGTGAGAGCTTTGTGAATAGGAATAGCAAGAAGCTGAAATGGGATTACATCAATACAGTGAAGAGACAGCCAACAGATTGGGAGAATATCTTTGCCAGCTAGTCATCTGTGAACTAATACTCAGAATATAATAATTTTTTTTAGTGATACTTGGAGTTTAACTCAGAGCCTCCAGCTTGACATAGATGCTATACCACTTGAGCTATGTTCCCAGCCTTTTTGCTTTAGTTATGCTTGTGTTTATGCCTGGCAGGACCTGTACTGTGACCCAATTGTATTTCTCAAGTGTCTGGGATGACAGGCCTGTGGGACCATGCCCACTTATTGGTGGAGAAAAGTGTCTCATTAATTTTCTTTTTTTGGCCCAAGATGGTCTTAAAACACAATTCTGGGTAGCTGGGATTACAGGTGTGAGCTACCTTATCTGGCGTATGTGTGTGTGTGTGTGTGTGTGTGTGTGTGTGTAGTTTGGAAGAGTTATCACTATTTAGCTCAAGGTGGCCTCAATTACAAGATCCTCTTTGTCTCCGAGTGCTGGTTTTATAGGTGTCTGCTACCACTCCCGGCTTTAGAATACACAAAGAAGAGAACAAGTTAAATTCAAAAGAGCAGATACAACAGCCAATAAATGGGCAATGAACTGAACAGAGGCTTTTCAAACGAGGAATTATAAAGTACCAACGAGAATGTGAAAATGAAAGTTCAGCATCTTTAACTATCTAGGGAATGCAGATTAAAATTGCATTGAGCTGAGTCTGGTGATGCGTGCCTATAATCCAAGCGATTTAGCAGATTAAGGAAGGCAGATTTCAATTTTGAAGCCAGCCTATGCAGAATTAATAAGATTCTATCTCAAAAACTAAATAAAAAAATAGAAGGGCTTCAGGACCATAGGTAAGTGACAGAGTGCTTTCCTGGCAAGTATGAAGCCCTGGGTTCAATCCCCAGTACAGCAAAACCAAAAAACAAGCAAGGAAGCAAGCAAACAATCATTGACCATCCCATCTCACACTAGTCAAAAAATTCTGGATTCTTTATTCATTAGGTAATGTTATAAGACTTTATGATTGAGATTGGGTGTTTTTATACTTACAAAAGATTGAAAATATTTAGAAAAAGAATTAGCAAACCCTTTTAGTAAATAATTTAGTTAAAAGAACATAAGTATCAGCTGTCATTTATATTGTGTCCATCCCATTAATCTCTCTAAGCCTGTTAAGCTAACATTCTAAAAGAGACCACAAAAGCACTTATACATGCTGACACACAGATGCAAGGAATAAGAAATTCTATTTATAGAGATAGAGATTTTTTTTTTTGTATGTATTAGTCCTGGGATGTGAACTAAAGACCTCATAACACTCTTGCTCAACTCACTCTTTCTCCTTCCTTCCTCCCTCCCTCCCTCCCTCCCTTCCTTCTTTCTTTCCTTCCTTTCTTGTTCGTTAAGAGACTTGAACTCAGGGCCTAGGCACTGTCTCTGAGCTCTTTTTGCTCAGGGCTAGTGCTCTACCACTTTTGAGTCACAGAGACACTTCCGGTTTTCTGGTGGTTAATTGGAGATAAGAGTTTCACAAACTTTACTGGCCAGGCTAGCTTTGAACCTCAATCCTCAGATCTCAGCCTCCTGAGTAGCTGGGATTACACATGCGAGCCACCAATGGCCAGCTTTGCTTAGCTATTTCACTCAAGGCTAACACTCTACTACTTGAACCACAGCTCTGTATCCTGCTTTTTTTTTTTTTTGCTGGTTAATTAGAAATAGTTTTTCAGATTCATCTACCTGGGCTGGCTTTGAACTATGATCCCCAGCCTCTGCCTCCTGAGTAGCTAAGATTATGAGCCACTGGGCAGACACAGCTTTTTTTGTTTTTGTTTTTTTTTTTTTTTTTTTTTGGCCAGTCCTGGGCCTTGGACTCAGGGCCTAAGCACTGTCCCTGGCTTCCTTTTTGCTCAAGGCTAGCACTCTGCCACTTGAGCCACAGCGCCACTTCTGGCCGTTTTCTGTATATGCGGTGCTGGGGAATCGAACCCAGGGCCTCATGTATACGAGGCAGGCACTCTTGCCACTAGGCCATATCCCCAGCCCCAGACACAGCTTTTTTTAAACTGATAAGAACAGATACTACACTTGATCTTAGCCAAAAGTCCAAGAAGCGATCAGACACAGCTTTTATAAAAGGAAACTATACAACTTTTTTTTTTGCTAGTTCTGGACTTGAACTCAAGGCCTGGGCACTGTCCCTGAGCTTCTTTTGTTATACCCCTTAAGCCACAGCTCCACATCTGGCCTTTTCTGTTTATGTGGTACCAAGGAATTCAACCCAGGCCTTCATGCATGGTAGGTAAGCACTCTACCAGGAAGCTACATTCCCAGCTCATGACATACACCTTTTAAGCAAGTGGACATAGGGGCAAATTTCAGTTTACAGTTATACCTCTTTGACAAGCAGGAGAAACAAATGAGTTTTATCAAACAAGGTCCTTGCTCTGTCCTCAGAGCCCATTATTTCTGATGTTCATGGAGGATGTGAGACTCAGAGGGCCATGTCAGTCAGTGCAGGGGTAGATGATCACCAACATGTATCATCATAAACTGTATCTGAATCTTGATTCTGTTAGCAATAACAGGTGTGTTAGGACAATTATTGTTGGGGCTAGTTCTGGGGCTAGGTACCTGGATCAACAGTGGGCCATAGAGGTCACAGACCTGTTTTGTAATACAAAAACCATGTCTAAAGTAGAAGTAAGAAAAAAACCAAAGTGGAGATGAGGAATTCTTTCATACTTGTCTTTGTGTGTGTGTGTGTGTGTGTGTGTGTGTGTGTGTGTGTGTGTGTGTGTGTGTGCGCGCGCTGCTTCTGGGTCCTAGGTTCCAGGCACTGTCCCTTAGTATGTTTTTTGCTCAAGTCTGGTTCTCTACCATTTGAGTCACAGTTCCACTTCCAGCTTTTGGGTGGTTACTCGGAGATAAGAGTCTCACAGACTCTCTTGCCAGGGCTTGGCTTCAACTTGTGGTTCTCAGATCTCAGCCTCCTGAGTAGCTAGGATGACAGACATGAGCCAACAGTGTCTAGTTCATGTTTTGTCATTTTGCACATGGCAGCTCTTCAGTTCTTGGTGATCGAGGCAGTCCTTTTGATCATGCCTTTGAAAGCTTGAACTACTTGCTTGTTCCTCAGGGTATAAATGAAGGGATTCATAACTGGTGCGACGGAAGTCGTGAGCACTGATACCACCTTACTAACAGCTACCCCTTCTTTGGCAGATGGTTTCACATAGATGAAGATGCAGCTCCCGTAAGTGATAGAAACCACAATTATATGGGAAGAACAAGTAGAAAAAGCCTTTTTCCTTTGCTGGGCAGAAGGGAATCTGAGAATGGTCTTGATGATGTAGGTATAGGACAGAGTCACACATGCTAACGTAAATAGCAGTGTCAGCACAGCCAAGGTTAAGACATACCGCTCTATAAGCTTTGTGTCTGAGCAGGTGATCTTCAGGATTGGGCCCGCATCACAGCCAAAGTGATCAATGACATTGGAGTTGCAGAACTCAAATTCAAGGCCCATGCCAAATGGTGGGATGACGATGACAAGGGCTATGATGTAACAACTCACAAGTAATCTGATACAAACCCTATTGTTCATGATGGTTGTGTAATGCAGCGGTTTGCAGATGGCCACGTAGCGGTCATAGGACATGGCTGTCAGCAGGAAGAACTCAGTCACGCCCAGGACAATAACTAAAAACATTTGAGTGGCACATGCATTGTAAGTAATAGTATTGTCCCCAGATGCCATTGTGTAGAGGAATCGGGGGATGCAGACAGTTGTGAAGGTGACTTCCAAGATGGAGAAATTGCGGAGGAAAAAGTACATGGGTGTTTTAAGGTGAGAATCCACCAGTGTGAGAGTGATGATGACCAGATTGCCAACAATGCTCAACAAGTAGGTTAGAAGCAGAAAGATAAAGAGCAGAATCTGTAGGGTTGAATTATCTGTTAGGCCCACCAGGATGAATGTAGTTATTGCCGTGTAATTTTTCATTATTGATTCCTGATGGTGATCTGGTCTGCAATGTAAAGATAAGAGAGAAATTTGTTTGGAGACTAGAATTGTCAGCAGAGTTAGTACTGGGTGAGGCAAAACTGTTGGCTAAGGCAAATTTTTATTTGTTTGTTACTTGTCAATAAAGAATGCTATTGGAATTATAGTTAATAATACTGCAGACAGGGGCTGGGGATATAGCCTAGTGGCAAGAGTGCCTGCCTCGGATACACGAAGCCCTAGGTTCGATTCCCCAGCACCACATATACAGAAAACGGCCAGAAGCGGCGCTGTGGCTCAAGTGGCAGAGTGCTAGCCTTGAGCGGGAAGAAGCCAGGGACAGTGCTCAGGCCCTGAGTCCAAGGCCCAGGACTGGCGAAAAAAAAAAAAAAAATAATACTGCAGACAAACGCGGCATTATACTAAAGGCCAGCCAGGTGACTCTTACTAATGATTTTTTTTTTTTTTTGTGGCCTGTAGCTTTTATGTTTTTTTTTTTTTTTCTTTCCCGGTTACAACTGGAGTTCTACCATTTGACTACTTTTGACTTTTTTTTGTGTTATGGTTTATAGTACTTTTATTGATCACATTGGTAAAAAATTAAACAAAAAAGCACCCTATCACTGGAATCTTTGATTATATAATCCTAGATAGTTTAAAATATTTAGCTCTCGGTTATAAGGTAGATAAAATATTACACTGAATGCCTGTATTTTAGACTTTTAAATATATACTTTGATGTGTGCATAGCCATGATAATGATCATGAAATCCATGTGCATGTTGGTTTTGGAAGTTCTTCTGTTCTACATAGTATCTTATGTCCATATCTACCATCTTGGTATTTAGTTTATACAACTATATGCAGCAAACTGGACTAGGAGTATTTCAAAGATACATCTGAATGTATTTACATATGTATATCAATATATGAAGATACATGCATCTACATAAAGAAACCAATAAATAAAAACAAACATATTATTACATTTCCTATGATAAATTTAGAATATAAATATTAAAATTAAATGTAAAAAACAAAAATATTAACAGTAAAGCAAGTTACCACTGACACCTATTTGAATCACATGACAAAAACAATATTATAAATTACTTTTAATGCTTTAAATCTGCACCTATTTATGTATATATGTATATAGATATGTGTATAAACACATATATGTATATATCCATATATATACCTATACAAGTATACCTATATGTATGTATGTTTATATTACATACACATACATATGTGTTTACATATGTGTGTATACACATGCATACATATATATAAATGTGTATGCATGTGTATATGTGTATAAATATGTGTACATGTATATATACATGTGTATATATAGCCATGTGCTACATTAGACATATCATAGAGATATTTATCACTGTAAAATTACTAACATCTACGTTCAAGAGAAAAATCAAAGACAATTGCAAATAAACAGAAATCCAACAATTCCTTTTTGACTTTTTAACTGGAGATGAGTCTCCCATGTTTGTCTTCCCAGGCTGCCTCAATTATGATTTTCAGATCTCAGTCTCTTGAGTATCTGGGATTACAGGCATAACACTGGTGCCCAGGTTATTAATGATTCTTATTACTACATTCAGAGCACTAACTTGTATGTCAAAGGCATTCTTTGATTAACAACCCCACAGAAACAAAGCCATTTTATAAGATCTGTGTGACTGGATAGAAAGACCTTTTCCTAAGTCACACATAGCTTGTGATCTGATGAACGTAATAAAGCTGTGGACATGGATCATCATCTTGGTTTGATGTGGGGCCTAGAGTTTGGGTTGTAAAGTCAAAATTATTCTGCTTTCAGCCTGGTGCTGCATTGAACTTCAGACACAAACCTCTCCAAGGAAGGGTAGTGCTAGGACCTTCTCAAAATCTGACTCAAGCATATAATAAATGGTTGGAATATCAGTGATATCTTTCTGAGGTATTGTAGCTCCTCTTAGGAAATGATCACCCCAGACCAAGTGGGAAAGGATATCTGTTACCCTTCTTTGTCATCTGATCCAGGCTCCCCAGACCCACATAAAGTGCCTGCTCAGGTCCTCAGCTTAGTCTAAGTGCATCCATAATATTCTAACTTCTGTGTTTGTAAACATCAGCATCCACCACTGTCCTACTCTTGTAATATGTCCTGGGAAGCTATTTTGGCTGAGAGGTGCTGAGGCTTTATTTGGGCTAATGGATTAATTTAAAGCAAGATTAAAGCTAGGTATTCCTGCTTTCATTTTTTATCTGTGTCTTTGGCCTTGAGCCATTCTTTCCTACAGGCACATTACAGCAGGAAATCAGGAAGGAACTGTCAGGAGACAAGACCAGTCTGCCAAGCATCAGTGATTCTTAGTGTACAAGTTCCCACCTGACCAATCTGAGATACAGGGCTGTCACAAGTGTCTAACCACCTCTAAACAGTCCTGGGAATAACATTGTGTAACTCTGCATACCTTTTGTCCCTGACCTCTAATTCCTTATCTCTTTAACCCAATGGCTCATCTCTGTATCCTGAAAATGACTGAAGATGGGCTAGAATGCTATCTTCCCATGGCTGCCTGTGCCATGTAATAAATTTCCTTCCTTTGCCTTTCACCATAGCTCTTTACTTGGCATATGTGAGCAAGTGGCTGTACTTATGGAGTCCCAGATATTCGAATTTAGGATCTAAAATTCCAGTTTTGGTCTCATTTGAAACATATTAGGTAAACTTGTGCAGGACAGCATATGAAAGCTCATTGATTTATTGTGTTATCTTCCTAATGGAATGTCTTTCAAATACATCTTGTGATACTGTTCATTAAAGAGAGGGAATCAAGCCAGGTGCTACTGGCTCACACCTGTGATCTTAGCAACTCAGGAGACTGAGATCTGGGGATCACCGTTCAAAGCCAGCCTGGACAGGAAAGTCTGTGACAGTCTTATATCCATTTAGCCACCAGAAAACTGGAAGTGGCACTGTGGCCCGAAGTGGTAGTATTAGCCTTGAGCAAAAGAGCTTGGGGACAGTGCCCAGGCCCTGAACTCAAGCCTCAGGATGAATGACAGAGTAGGAGGGAAGGAGGGAGGGAGGAAGAAAGGGAGGCGGGGGGAGGGAGAGAGGGAGAGAGGGAGAGAATGGGAATCATCCCTACTTGTAGAGATTCAAATTTAAACATTTGGTAGGCATTTAGGGTTGGGGAAAAGGAAATTTCTCCAAGATCTTTCCCTAACAAGTAATGCCTATTCTTAAAACTTCTTTCAAATACATTTTTTTCTAAAGTCTTATTAAAATTCAAATTTCACTTGCCATTCTTTGAATTTTTTTTCTTGTGTCTGGTACTAGGGCTGCCACCTTAGCTTTTCCTCTCAATGCTAGTGTTCTATTACTGGAGCCACAGCTCCACTTCTAATTGTTTTGGTGGTTAATTGGAGATGAGAGTCTCATAGGCTTTCCAGTTTAGGTTGTCATGATCTTTAGATCTCAGACTCCTGCTAGGAATACAAGTATGAGCCACCTGCATCAGACTTCGAGTTCTTATTGTTAGTCTTGTCAAGAAATACAAACAATGTCGGATATCAGTAGCTTATGCCACTGATAACCTTAGCTACCCAGGAGGCAGTTCCAAGTCAGCCATGGCAGGAAAGTCCATGAGATTCCTATCTTCAATTAACCACCAGAAAACCAGAAGTGGGCCTGTGGCTCAACGTGACAGAACCTTGAGCAAAAGAGCTCAGGGACAGTTCCTGAGTTCAAGCCCCATATTAGAAAAAAAAACTTGCTATTAATATTTTAGGTTTTGAAACTCATAAGTCAAAGCCTTTTGCCCTGTGACTTTCAGGGACGTGAGTTCTACATAGTGAACAGGTAGCATGATGAAAGTAAATAAATCATACTCACCATTCTGATGGCTGTTCATGGTGGCCATGGGTAATTTAACCACAGGGATCCTGAACTCCTGCCTCATGGTTTGTTAATTCTGATGTTGCCCCTACACTTTCCATCACTGCCAAGTGTGTGATTAGGTAGACATCTCTAGGTTTCCATTGTATACAATTCCCAAGTCTTCTTTAAATGTCCTTTCTCTCCAACTAGTCTTACTTTGAAAATTTTGGGGGCTCTAATGCCAGTAAAAGTGGACAAGTGTGTTGAAAGAGTTTAAGGCCAATATGATGAGATGCATTTTGGTTGGTGCAGTAGCAGTGTCTAAACCTCTCTGCAGGAAGGGGGTAGCCCTGTAAATTCTCTATAAACAATAATGATGTAAGTTATATCTGTTTGGTTCTCAACAGTGGTCATTTGATTAAAAAGAAACCTAAAATACCCTTTGGGATTCTAGGTTGAAAAGGAGCTAATTAGCCTCTAGTGTAATAAACTTTGTGAGGAAAAGAATTAAACAACTATCAATGGGTCTGTTCCTGGTGGGGATGGGGAGATGGAACAACAGAATCACAAACAGGTCAAGTGCAAAACACCCAGATGAGAAAGTACCAGGATGGTTTCTTTGCCCCTTTTCTTTTCACTGCCTGAAAGATTCTTCAAGGGACTTCAAAGATGTCTTTCTGAGGATTCCCAGACATGCTGGCTTTGCATAAAGTCACACATCTTCTACCACAGGAGAAATAGCTTCTGCATTGGGTTTTGAGCTCTCCATAACCTGAAGTGTGTTTTGCCCATTTGTGTGACTCATTATCGCCAGTTCATAGAAAAGTGAGCACTCACTCTTTGTTCAGTGTTTGCTTTGAATCTTCTGTCAAATTGCTTCAGTAACAAATTAAGAAAAATAAAAAGCCTTATTTATTTGCTTTAAAAATTATCCTTAGGGTGTCATTGTTCAAAGAGAAATGTACTTGTTACCTGACTTGTGAAATGGTAACCTCTCTGTATAAGAATTTATTAATAACAATAAAATTATATTTAAAAGAAAACAAAAGCGTTAGCTTCAAGTAGTTGTGCAAGAGGGTTTCATTACAAAACTGGCTGGGCGCTGGCGGCTCATGCCTGTAATCCTAGCTACTTAGAAGGCTGAGATCTGAGGATAGCTGTTCCAGGCCAGCCTGGGCATTAAAGTTCGTAAATCTCTTATTTCCAATGAATCACAGGAAAAGCTGGAAAGGGTGTTGTAGCTCAAATGGTAGAATGCTAGCCTTGAGCAAAAGGAACTTAGGGACAGTGCCCAGACCCAGAGTTCAAGGCCCAGGATTGGGGGTGGGTGGGAGAAAGGGGTTTACATTCAACATGTTAATTTGTACAGTACATCTTGGTCAGTATCATTCCTTCCATCACTCTTCTCCATCTGTCCCAACCTCACTCATCCCTTCATATCCAAATATATGTTTATATACTTTTCTTTCTTTTATTATTATCTTAAGTAGTTGTATAAAGGAGTTGCTATTTAACAAAGCGGTTTCTGAATACAATTTATCTTGATCGATGTTACCCCTTTCAATATTCTTTAGAGCTTATTTAATTTCTCTGAAGTTGAAAGATTAACCCCAATCTTTTCAAATATATGCACGTATAGTACAGATTTCCTCTAAATTATCATATTTTGTGTATGATACATTTCAATGTGTAGTATCAATATCCATTTCTGTGATCAATGTGCTATATAAACTCATTGAAATAAAATTACATAATTATGAATATCAATAAAATATGAACATAAAATGTGGATGTGAATGACAACTATATTTTACACATATGACTTTATTATATATTGTATAAGATGCATTCATATTTAATGCTGCATATATCTGTATAGTAAAACATTCATTTACATGATCTTTTGAAATTTTGATATAGCAAGTATGAAAAGGTATAAAACCAATGCTTCTTTTCACTATCTTACCATCATATGCTCAGTCACTCATTTGTACATGTATACCATTTTTACAATGTTTTATATGTTTTTAGGTGTATGCAAAATTAGGCTTGGGCATTGTCCTTCAGTTTTTTTTCTCAAGGCTAGCACTCTACCACTTGAGCTACACCTCTACTTCTGGGTTTTTGGTGATTAACTGGAGATAAGAATCTCACTAGCTGGATGTTAGTGGCTTACGCCTGTAATCTTAGCTACACTGGAGACTGAGATGTAAGGATTGTGGTTCTAAGTGGCTTGGGCAGGAAAGCCCTCATGAGACTCTTAATCTCCAGTTAACCACCAGAAAACCAGAAGTGGCACTATGGCTCTAGTGGTAGAGCACTAGCCTTGAGCAAAAAAGCTAAGGGACAGCACTCAGGTCCTGAGGTCATGACCTGCAACAGACAAAAAAGAAAGAAAGAAAATCTGTCTTACTGACTCCTGCCTGGGCAGTATTTGAACTGCTATCGTAAGATCTCAGCCTCTTGATTAGCTAGGGCCAGATCTGACCTATGGAAATCAGGAGGTTGGACCTAGGACCTAATATGTTCTATAGAAAGAGTAATGAATGGCACAGAATAAATAATAAGTAAATGTGCTCTCTCCCCCTCTCTCCCTCTCTCTCTCTTTCTCATATTAGGGCTTGAACTCATGGCCTTGGTGCTGTCATTTAGCTTTCTGCTCAGGGATAGCACTCTATCACTTGTGCCACGTCTATTCCTCTGGCATTTTGGTGATAAGTTGAATATAAGAATCTCACAGACTTTCCTGCTTGGTCTGATTTCAAGCTGGGATCCTCAGATCTTATTTTGTTTTACTTCATAGATTTCCCTTCTGTATTGAAAACATTCATGATGTTTACCACTCATGTTGTCTTGTGTAGTTTTTTTTTTTTGGCCAGTCCTGGTCCTTGGACTCAGGGCCTGAGCACCATCCCTAGCTTCTTCCCACTCAAGGCTAGCACTCTGCCACCTGAGCCACAGCGCCCCTTCTGGCCGTTTTCCATATATGTGGTGCTGGGGAACGAACTCAGGGCCTCATATGTAGGAGGCAAGCACTCTTGCCACGAGGCCATATTCCCAGACCATTGTGTAGGTTTTTGAATTGTTTACACTTCATGATTGTATGTCTTATATGTTGTGTTATTGCTCTGGGGCAAAATTTGCTTCTTTTGCATTTTCTTAACTAGTAACATGTCAAACATATGTTTAACTATTTGTTAAGTTATGAATAAGAAGTTCTTGCAGGTCAGAGAATGTTTAGGGCTGTTTCTGTTCCCAGGAGAAAAGATTATTTCAGCAAGAAATAAATTTGGGTTTTGGAGGTTTTAAAATATTCAAAGTAGAATTTTTTGTCTTAAAAACAGCCACTTTGGGATCAATTGTGCTAACAAACAATGTGTTCCCTGGGGGAGGAGGTGTCTTGGTATTGGGGACTAATACAGATCTCCAAGAACAAAAGTAAAGTAGATATTTAGGAGAAGTCATTCCAGAGAGACTAGAGAGCAAATTGCAATGGGAGCATCAAACGCAGGTCATCGGTAGAGTAAGGAGGAAAGCATCCAAGTAGGAGCCCTAGGCCAAACACCATTTCTGGGTAGGGACATAGCAAAAGGGATCTCTAAATTTTTCTTTCAAGTCTATCATTTAGGTAGTGATGAGTCTTTGTCAGCATAAATAAAGTCATCATTGTTTAACCAGAGGATGGCATTTATTTGTATAGACCTTTGGAGTTTTTTTTTTTTTTTTTTTTTTTTTAAAGAATAGCTTTAGATTACAGAGAAATTGGGAAGATAATACAGAGTTTGAGTCACACAGACCATGGCCATTTCTTCTTATTAATAATATCTTCCATTATCATGATAAATCTGATAGTGATGAATTGAACATAAAAAGCAATGTATATACTTTTTTTGTGTTGGTATTAGGGCTTGAACTCAGGGCTTTGGCACAGTCCTTTAGCTTTTTTGCTCAAAGCTGGTATTCTACCATTTGAGCCACACTTCCACTTCTGGCTTTTTGGTGTTAACTGGAGATGAGTCTCAAAGACATTCCTGCCCAGGCTGACTTGGAACAATGATCCTCAGATCTCAGTCTCCTGAGTAGCTATGATTATAGGCAGTGATGGTAGAAGACATTGAGTACTTTTCTTTGTAGTCGTATCATATTTTTCAAGATACACTAATCTCAGATAATTTCCAGAAAGTCTAATGGAAATGTTTTTTGTATATTAGTTTAAAAGAAAGAGTGTAATCATCTTCATGGATTTTGAAATTTCCTCATTAGCATCTTTTACATATTCCTGGAAAAAACTGACATTTTAAAACTACATATATAAAACTGGAACTAGGAAAATTGAGGGGATGGGTGGAGTTGGGAGGAATGGGAGAAAATGACATTGATCAAGATGCATTTTATTCGTAAATTGATATGTAGAATTGAAACACCTTTGTACAAGTACTTAAAATAAAATAAAAAATAAAAAATGAAAGCAAACACAAAATAAAACAAGAAAGGGCTTTTGAATGCTGCATTTTGCTTCACATAGCTTTTCAAGTTTCAGTAAAAAATCTTTAATTACTCCTAAACAATTGGGGTTCAATATCAAAGTATTCCCCCAAAGTGAGACAGTGCCTGGGTATTTAGATTTTGGTGGTACATATGGCAAGGAGTACAATATTTGTTCATTTGTATGGTCTCTTTATAACATTGGGGATTTGGGAACCCTAATCTGTGGTGCACACTATAATTGAAAGAAAATCATCCTAAACTAAATGCATTTATAAAGAAAGTGAAATAAATTGCTTGGTTTTGATTTAGATTATAAGAGAGAAAGAAAAAAAAATGCCCCTGGGGAAAGAATAGCTTGATGAAACTACTCAATAGGAAGAGTTCATTATGTTGCTCATGGTTGCTCTTATTTCAATTCCATTTGATTTAGCAACAGGTTCTTACTTCCTTGTGAGAAATATAATCCGTTTTACTGTGTCTTTGAAGGCCTCTTTCACTTGTTTGTTTCGAAGTGTGTAAATGAATGGGTTGAGCAAAGGGGCAACAGAGGTTGTGAGTACAGACACTACCTTATTCATGGCCACACCCTCATTTGCTGAGGGTTTGATGTAGATGAAGATGCAGCTGCCATAGGTGATGGAAACCACGATCATGTGGGAAGAACAGGTGGAAAAGGCCTTTTTCCTTTGCTGGGCAGAAGGGAGCTTTAGGATGTTCTTCACGATGTATATATAGGACAGGACCACACAAACTAGAGTAACAATGAGTGTCAGTATGGCAAAACACAAGATAATCCTCTCAATGAACACTGTGTCTGAGCAGGTTATTTGCAGTATAGGATAGGTATCGCAGCCAAAATGATCAATCACATTTGAGTCACAGAATTCCAGCTGGAGGCCTACGCTAAGAGGTGGCAGAATGATCAGTAGGCCGGCACCCCAGCAGCAGAGAATGAGTATAGTGCAAACGTGGTTGCTCATGATGGTTGTGTAATGCAGAGGTTTGCATATGGCAACATAACGGTCATAAGACATGGCAGCGAGGAGAAAGAATTCTGCTGCTCCAAAGAGGACAATGAAAAACAACTGGGTGGCACAAGCATTATAAGTAATAATATTGTCTCCTGTTGTCATAGAATACAGGAATCTGGGAATACAGGCTGTGGTGAATGAGATTTCTAAGAAAGAGAAATTCCGGAGAAAGAAATACATGGGAGTTTTAAGACGGGAATCCAAAAGTGTGAGGGTGATAATGGTGAGGTTTCCAGCCACACTTAACATATAGGTAAGAAACAAAAATAGGCAAAGTACAAGCTGTAGTTTGGGGTCATCTGTTAATCCCAGCAGGATGAATGTTGTTATTGTTGTCTGATTTCTCATCATTACTTTGTGCCAAATCATAAGTGATTGAATCTGGTGGGGGGGGGGGGAGAGAGAGAGAGAGAGAGAAATCTGGTAATGGAATCAGAATGAAGATATCCCAATTGGCATTTTACACACACTTAATCTTTTACTTGATTAGTTTGTTAACATAGCTTTGAAATCAATGTTATACTAGGAAATGTGTAAAAAAAATCTATGTAGGATGGGTGCTGGTGGCTCATGCCTGTAATCCTAGCTACTCAGGAGGCTGAGATCTGAGGATGGTTGGTTCAATGTCAGCCTGGGAAGAAAAGTCCCTGTGAAACTCTTTATCTCCAATTAAAACCAGAAGTGGTACTGTGGCTCAAAGTGGTAGAGCATAATCAATCATCTGATTAGACATCATATTTATGATGATGCCAAATAACGAACAAATACTATATATATGCATGTATAGTATGTATATTCAGTATGTAATTTCTCAACAATATTGCCTCAAGGTGTGTAGTTTATGATTTTATCCTATAAATTGTATTCTTCAATCTGTATATTTCTTTGTTTCTTTCTGCCCCATATGGAAATGCTCCATTTTCCAAAGCAAGAATGTTCTGTTAAGATTTCCTGTTATTTTATGTGGTTGCCATGAATTTTAATGGTGGCACATTAATGTTATTACTTATTAATTAATTTATTTGTATTACTGTGTTTGAACTCAGGCTCTTGCTAGGCAGGGGCTCTACTTGCTGAGACATGCCTGTAGCACTGTCTTTGGCACTAGTTATTTAAAGTTAAGCCCATGGGCCTGGCTTAGTTTTGAATTCTGCTGTTTGTACTTCAAATTATCTCTAAATAAGGAGAGAAAAGCTTAAAAAGCCAAGGTTTGTATTTATTTTTATCATTCATAAATTTGGTGAATGAGAAGTATTTCTAAGCAAATTTTTAGATGGTTCAGGCAGAATTTCCTGAAACTTTTAAGCACTGTAAAGAAAAAGTTGTGCAATCAGGTATAAGATTAGTTTAGCCTAGGGGGGAGGGGGGTATGAGGGACAAGGTAACAAACAGTACAAGAAATGTATCCAATGCCTAACGTATGAAACTGTAACCTCTCTGTACATCAGTTTTATAATAAAAACTAAAAAAAAAAAAGATTAATTTAGCCTGTTGAGATGCTTTGGGTCAAAGAAGGCACCCAGATGGAATGGTCTGTGGGCTTTTTTCTTTTTTTCTGCCAGATCTGGTGCTTGAACTCAGGGCCTGGGCACTGTTCCCGAGAGCCTTCTTCTTCTTTTTTTTTTGCCAGTCCTGGGCCTTGGACTCAGGACCTGAGCACTGTCCCTGAGATTTTTTTTTTTGCCAGTCTGCCTCAGGACCTGAGCACTGTCCTTGGCTTCTTTTTGCTCAAGGCTAGTACTCTACCACTTGAGCCACAGTCCCACTTCTGCCTTTTTCTGTATATGTGGTGCTGAGGAATTGAACCCAGGGCTTCATGTATGTAAGGCAAGCACTCTACCAGTAGGCTAGATTCCACCCCCACTGAGATTCTTTTGCTTAGGAAGAGTGCTCTACCATTTGAGCCACTGCTCTACTTTTGGCTTTTTTCTTTGTTTGGTAATTTATTGGAGGTAAATGTCTCACAGACTTTCCTGATCTGGCTGGCTTTGAACTATGATCCTCAGATCTCAGCCTCATAGGACTGCAGGCATGAACCACTGGCACCTAGCATGTGGTACTGGTTTTGTTGTCAGTCTAACTTACCCTATGCTCTTTGCACTGCCTTCTTCAGAGTCCCCACTCACCTCTTTTGGCCATTCCTGCTGTTTCCTTTCTGAAACTCTCCTCCCCACCCACTTAGCAATCATCTCTTGAGTTCTGTTGTTTTATTTTCTGGATTTTGGAGACATGTAACTTGCTCAGGCAATATCAAGAGACCAATGGACCCATATAAATAAATCTTTGAAAATAGATGATTAAATAACTTGTCTTTCTTTGGCATTTAACATTGTCTATTTTAGGAAACTTCCAGCAGTTCAAGCCTTCCTGATTCAGATTTATGCTATCCCCTCCTTAATCCCACCAAGGAACCATATTAGATATATGCTCAAGGCAGTCTCCTTTTCTTCATGACAAAAATACACTTTATTTCTTAAGTAATTTCCCTCAGACAGCCATCTTTTTTTTTTCTTGCCAGTCCTGGGGCTTGAACTCAGGGCCTGGGCACTATCCCTGAGCTTCTTTTGCTCAAGGCTAGCATTCTAACACTTGAGCCACAGGGCTATTTCTAGCCTTTTCTGTTTATTTGGTACTGAGTCGTTGAACTCAGGACTTCATGCATGTTAGGCAAGCACTCTACCACTAAGTCATCCATCTTGTAAGAGGAAATATGCTGAATTTATTCTCACAAGGATACTAGTTGAACAAGAAATGTACTCACATAAGAATCTGTAACCCCTCTGTACTACACTTTGACAATAAAGAAAAAAGTTTAATAATAAAAAAAGGATACTAGTAAGCTTAGGTATAGTTAATTGTTAAATGAGCAATTTTAAGTATGACTCAAGAGTTTTATAGAAGAGCTGTACATGTATATGAGAGGAAGAGACTAGTTTCTTAGGTTATTTAGACAATTGTTCTGATTTTACTCAATGTATGTATTTGTCATTTTGGAGTCAAAAGTTTCTTTTTTTTAAAAAAGTTTTTATTATAAAACTGATGTCCAGATAGGTTACAGTTTCATACCTTGGCATTGGATACATTTCTTGTACTGTTTGTTACCTTGTCCCTCATACCCCCCATAAGTATCTGTTCTTGTTTTCAGTGTTCAGTAATCAACATTGACTGATGTCAATGAGTACTTATTATTCTTGTTTAATGAGCAATTATTATTTGTAGAGCATGGTATCAAGGGTGGAGACACCACTGTCAACAAGTTGCTCCTGAAAGGAGCTTTTGGGCAGCCATAAGTGGCAGACAGTATTTCTTTTCTGTACATCCAGTGACATAGTAACACAGACTACAGTGGGAACATGAGCTTTCATGTAGGGTTACAACTATTCCATATGTGTTCCTTTACAACTGCCCTTAGTTATACTGCCAGCTATTCATAGCAGTTCAGGTTTTCTTATGTCCATTCAGATTCCCTGGGCTCTTTTTTTTTTTAAACAATGATTATCTTTAAGGACTTGAATTCAACATATCAGTTTGTAAGCACAATGCCTCTTGAGCAATGTCACACCTTTCATTGTTCTCCTCCATCAGTCCTAACCTCATCCATGCTCTCATGTCACCTAGCTCTATTTTCACATATGAACGTTGAATATTAAAACTTCATTCTCCCTCTTTGCTTCTCCTTCCTCTCTTTGCTTGTCTGCTCTGGGTTCTTTCCTTTCTTCTAAGTTGGCAGTCTAAGTTGTCCCCAAATGTTAAGTTAGCAAGGCACAGGCATGATTTTGGCTTTTTTTTTTTTTTGGCCAGTCCTGGGCCTTGAACTCAGGGCCTGAGCACTGTCCCTGGCTTCTTTTTGCTCAAGGCTAGCACTCTGCCACTTGAGCCACAGCGCCACTTCTGGCCGTTTTCTGTATATGTGGTGCTGGGGAATCGAGCCCAGGGCCTCATGTATACAAGGCAAGCACTCTTGCCACTAGGCCATATCCCCAGCCCCACAGGCATGATTTTGGAACAAGGAAAACTTCCTCTCTCCTTGGCTCATGGGAGCAATAGTTTACTGGAGAGATGATATTTTGACATGTGTTTGTTAAAAGATGCTGATAGATGGAATACAGTGGTAGATCAGGTTCATTTCTTCACATTTTTTTGGTACTACTGGGGATTAATATCAGGACCTCTTCCTTGCTAGGCAAGTGCCCCAAGTCCCATTTCTGCACTTTGGATTTATCTTCCCCATCTTCCTCTTGTACTTTCTTCCTTACATCATAGACTAGTTCAATTCATTGTAGCAGCCTTTGACTTTCTCATTCCAGCCTCCTTCTCGCCTATGGAATGCTGAAGTTAAAAATAAAAATTACCCCTTCACCTTACCAAAATATGTATTCTTAGCCCAGCACTGGTGGCTAATGCCCATAATCTAGCTACTTAGGAAGCTGAGATCTGAGGATCTCAGTTTGAAGCCAGCCTGAGTAGGAAAGTCTTTGAGGTTCATCTCTAATAAACCACTCAGAAAACGCCTGAAGTGGTGCTGTGGCTCAAGTGGTAGAGCAGTGCTCTAGGCTCTGAGTTCCCCAGGATTGGAATAAACAAAGTATGTGTTCTTCTATGTTATTAGAAAAGACTAAAGAGTTTAATCAGTGTAGTATTTGAATGCTTGTTAATATTTAAAGTGTCTAACAATGTGTTAGATTTCAGGGGCTTTGTTCTTTAATTCACAAAACTTGTTAAATAAACACTACTAAAAGTCTAGCTAAGTACATTTGTTGGCTATTAATTAATGCAAGTTTCTTCATTTTATTAGCATATGGTAGCTGGGCCAAGAGGTTTCATTGAGATTTTTCATATATGCAAATAATATATTTGACCAAACCCAATCCCTTTGTCACTCCCCTTCACTCCTCCTCCCTCTTCTTGGAACAAATCCAGTTAGTTTCATTGCTATGTTTTCATAATACATATAAACACTGTGTGTGTGTGTGTGTGTGTGTGTGTGTGCGCGCGCGCTTGTGTGTGCACTGCTTCTGGGGCTTGAACTCAGGGCCTGGTTCCTGTCCTTGAGCTTTTTTTTTTTTAACTCAAGGATAGCACTCTACCATTTGACCCTGAGTTCCACTTCTGGCTTTTTTTGTGGTTAATTGGAGATCTGAGTCTGATGGCCTTTCCTGTTTGGGCTGGCTTCGAACCATGATCTTCAGATCTCAGCCTCATGAATAGCTAGGATTATAGGCATAAACCACTATACCTGGCTATAAACACTACTTTTTACTAATGCATTAATCCTGTTGTAGATCCTTTGGACGTGATGTTAATTCATATGTACATATATACATAGTGGTACTGAGCTTTGAATTCAGGACCTTGTGCTTGCTTGGCTGTCACTACACCACTTGAGCCACAATTCTAGCCCTGATTTTTGATGGCTAATTTGGAGAGAGGGATTTCCTAGCCAGGCTGTCTTTTGGATTTAGCTTCTCGAGCAGCTAGGATAACAGATGTGAGTGATTAGTACCTGATTCATTTTGATTTTTATCTACCATCCACCATACCAGTGGTTTATGTTATATTGGGAAGATTTCTCTGGGTGGCTGAATGTTATTTATTTTTGTAGTTTGGGTTAATTAAAGTTTGAAATAATTTTATTAATACATAAGCTTAGCCTCTTCCCTCCTGTTTGAATGATCATTAACAAGATAACCCTTGGTGGCTTAACCAGTGCACGACCACTGCCTCTAAGGCACGTTGGTAATTCTGAGAATGATTATGAGTCAGTCATTTTCCTTCAGAGACTCTCTATTTAGCAAATTAACAAACACATTTCAGACTCCCTATTTGAAATATATCTCATTCTGACTTCCTCCGGGACAGTGGCTGCCTTTGGACTGACTGAATAATTTAGCTTCAAAGAGTTTGAATGCTGCAGTTCCTAAAAAAAGTGGCAAAAAGGTCACAAATGCCTGATGGATAATAAAACTAAAGTTATACTAAGATCACTTCCATGACACCAATGGATATTATTGGGTGAAACTCTCCTTTCCACTGTCTGTTAAATTTCTGTGAAGTAGCAACTGTCTCAACAGATAGTTACAACTAGGATAAAGGGTGAAATAATTTTTGCAGGAGAATTCTAATTTCATGTGCCTCCAGAACAATAATTGATCAGAAATGCTCATCAAACCCCTTACTGAAGTATAATAATCGTAAATTGAATTTAGATTTAAGAGACCTACTTGCATTTAGAGACCACAGGAAAACATTCACAACAATTATACACACACATATGTACCTACTATTTTTTTTTGTCAATTATGAAGCTTGAACTCAGGTCTTGAGCACTGGTCCCCGAGCTCTTTTTCTTAAGGCTAGTGCTCTACCATTTTGAGTCACAGCTCCACTTCTGGTTTTGGTAGTTAGAGCCAGCCCAGTCAGGCTTTGAACCACAATCCTCAGATCTCAGTCTGAGTAGCTCTATAGGCATGAGCCAGTAGTTGAAAGCCCAGCTTTAAACAAACAAACAAACAAACAGTATTTTGTCTTTTTTTTTTTGGTAATGGGGACTGAACCCCCACTGAGCTACATCCCAGCCCCATATATACTTACTTTTTGAGAGTGCTTCATTGGAGGTGCTTGAGAGAACGACGATTTGAGGAGCATTAGCTGATGAGAAGGTTTGTGCATACTCTCTTCCCACTTTTACATTTCTCTTCCTATATACACATGATTTCGTTCTCTCTTTACATACACACACTCTCACACACACTCACACACGTTCTATTGCCCCTGCTACAGTAAGATTAGTCACAGTTCTTGAGGCGAGCACTTTACCAGTAGGCAATATTCCCAGCCCGAGTCACAGTTCTTACTTCCCTTTCCATATCTAAAATGGCATCTTATAGTATAAACTTCCCAGTTATTCTGTGAGTTCAAAGGAAGAAGAGAGTGGCATAGAGAAAATGGAAAATTTCTTGGGGCAGGGTGTCAGGCTCCCCTGCAATTTCTGTCACGGCTGCACTTCTTTTATGTTGCCTGCAATGCACAGGTGCTGTGAACAACCAAACAGCCCTTGGTGATTCAGTTTGAGAAATTACTAACAGTGTAATCAACATGCAGCAATGGGGACAAAGTCCTCTGAGACCTTGGGGGTGGGTCTGCATCATCTCAACTCTGTTTTGATTCCTCTATGGAAACTTTAGGTTTCTCCCAGCATGAAGTGCTCTACTTGCTACTTTAAAAATATTGTGGTACATATATACAATGGTATTTTATGCCTCTGTCAGAAAGAATGACATTGCCCCATTCGTAAGGAAATGGAAGGACTTGGAAAAAATTATACTAAGTGATGTGAGCCAGACCCAAAGAAACATGGACTCTATGGTCTCTCTCATAGGGAATAATTAGCACAGGTTTAGGCTAGTCACAGCAGAGGATCACAAGAGCCTAATAGCTATGCCCCTATGAATGCATAAGATAATGCTAAGTGAAATGAACTCCATGTTATGGAAACGACTGTTATATCACTGTTGTAATCACTTTCAGCTTGCCATGTGAAACCGTAGCTTCTATTGTTGATGATCCTCTTGTTTCCCCTTCCTGTTGTTGTACCTGCACTATCACTGTATCTCATCTGAGAACACTGGATACTGTATATACTAGTATTAGAACTACAGAAGTGAAAGGGAATATCAAAATCAAGAGGCAAAGGATAAAAAGACATGACTCCAAAAGCTATACTTGCAAAACCATTTGGTGTAACCAACAGAACAACTCATGGGGAGAGAGGGAAAGGGGGAGCGGGGAGGGGGAATGAGGGAGGAGGTAACAAACAGTACAAGAAATGTACCCAAGGCCTAACTATGAAATTGTAACCTCTCTGTACATCACTTTGACAATAAATAAGAAAAAAAATATTGTATTGCTGGTTGATAGGGGTTGAATTTAGGACTTCAGCTTGCTAGGAAAGTGCTCTACCCCTTGAGCCATGCCTCCAGCCTGCCTGCTACTTTATAGATACAATGGTTATTTGTGTTTAAGGTACATAGCATAGAAAATAAAAATTAGTTGGGTGCCAGTGGCTCACGCCTGTAATCCTAGCTACTCAGAAGGCCGAAATCTGAGGATCACGGTTCAAAGACAGCCAGGCAGGAAAGTCTGTGAGACTCTTATCTCCAATTAGCCACCAGAAAACCAGAAGTGGCACTATGGCTCAAGTGGTAGAGCTTTAGCTTTGAGCTGAAGAGCTCAGGGACAACACCCAGGCCCAGAGTTCAAGCCCATGACTGACAAAACAAAACAAAACTATTTTTCACAAATTAAAAACTTACTTGTTTTACAAATGAGATAATGGAAAGCCTGGAACTGACAAGTGAGAATGTGCTGGTGCAGGTTTCAAATAGGACTTCAGCTCAGTTCATAGATTCTGCTGTTCTGGGATTTACACTGGATCTTGGCTGTGATCCTCAGGAGATTCTCCAGCATTTGCATTTCAGACTTGGTGCTCTGGTGCTGCTGGCTGGACAGAATTTTCATCATATCCTGCTCTACTTAAATCTATTCAGATAGCCAGTGAAGCCACTTTTGGCATTTGAAGAGCAACAGAGTTTTTCATCCCCAAGCATGGACTTAAAACCTGATAGGGGCTAGGAATGTGGAATAGTGGTAGAGTGCTTGCCTAGCATACATAAAGCCATGGGTTCGATTCCTCAGTACCACATAAGCAGAAAAAGCCAGACGTGGCACTGTGGCTCAAGAGGTAGAGTGATAGCCTTGAATCAAAGAAGCTCAGGGGCAGTGCTCAGGTCCCGAGTTCAATCCCCAGGATTGGCACACACACACGCTGCCACTATTTCTGAACATGGACTCCTGATGCTACCCTGGTGTCAAATGATGAAGCAGCTGCCCAGAGGTGGTGCCCTCCCCAAAGCAGGTGCCCCCCACTGTCTTTCCACTCACTCAGCTTTCCTCTCCAGTCCACTCAGATCTGCTGAGGTTCTCACACAACTAGCCAGATCACACCACTCCTGTCTGTCACTAAGAGTGAGCAGACAGTGGTTGAACATTTGCTGTGGCAAAAGATGGATATAAAGGCTATATAAAGTTTTGAAGGAGATCTGAATGGTGGTTCCCTTCCTCCTCATCTTCCTCCTTCTCCTCCTCTTCCTGTTTCTCTACCTTCCTTTCCACTTCCTGTTTCTTTTTCTTCTTGTTACAGAAGACTAGTTTTTCTGAGGGTGGCAAAGTGGATAAGTTACCAGCCACCTTCTTTATAGCTGGTATGGTTGTGTGACTAAAATTGTGGCCAATTTTATACCCTGTGATTATTTTAAATAATTATCATGACTAAATGGCTATTGGCTTCCCTGTAACTACTCTAGTTGCATCTTATAATTTCCCCACATATTTTTAATAATTGTCTTCCAACTATGTTTCTTAAGAAAATTTCAAACCTATTAAAAATAATTCCCCTGGATCAGAAGACAGGGATTGTATGGTTTGAATCCTTTAAAATCCTTTGTCAAGACTTGCTACAGATGACTTGCTGTATTATCTACATATTATCTGTGAATTTTGGAATAGCTTTTCTCTTCTTTAGTTGGGGAATTCTATGACACATCGACTGAAGATATTGCTCAAAGCTTCTGTACAACTACATTTTTGGGTATTGGTTCAATTAATTATTGACACAGGTGTGCTGAACTTTCTAATTATAGTAGTAGGTTTGTCTTTTTCTTTCTGTGGTGTTATCAGGGTTTTCTTTATGATTTTTTTTCTTTCTGGTGGCAGTCCTGGGGCTTGGGCCACTGGCACACATCTTTATTGCTATTATTAAGGGTTACAATTCCACAAGTTATGTAATGAGTATAATGCTTCTTGGACAATGTCACTCCTTTGCTTTCCCATCCCTGCTCATAAGTCATCTCCCCCTCCTCCTCCTCCTCCTCCTCCTCCTCCTCCTCCTCCTCCTCCTCCTCCTCCTCCTCCCTCCACCTCCTCCCCTCCCTCCTCCTCCTCCTCCTCCTTCTCCTTCTCCTTGCCCCCCCCCCCCCCCCCCCCCCGGTTTTGGGGCTTGAACTCTGGGCCTAGGTTCTGTCCCTGGGCTTCTTTTGCTCAAGGCTAGTACTCTACCACTTGAGCCACAGTGCCACTTCCAGCTTTTTTGAGTAGTTTATTAGAGATAAGAGTCGCACAGATTTCCTGCCTGGGCTGGCTTTGAACTGTGATTCTCAGATCTCAGCCTGCTGCGTACCTAGGATTACAGGTGTGAGCCACCAGTGCCCAGCTTATAGTTCATTTTTTTACATAGTGTATATTGAACACCATGACTTCCTTTGCTCACCCTCCCTCCAAGCCTGTGCCCTGCTGGATTTGATTTTTTTTTTATATTTCAGTTATATATTTATTCTATATACTGCTTGAGGGAAGAGTTATTTTTTGTGTATCTTATTTCAAATATTGGACATGAATGAAAATAAATACATACTTAGTGAGGCAAAGTATAAGTTGTAAAGTATGGATCAATAATACAAATAAAGACTATTGTTTTTTGACTAATATTTCATTAATGTTCATACTTTGTTGATTAAATTTGCTTACTTTTTGCCATTTTAATGATGGATGTAATATGAAAGTTTCTTTTACTTTGGAAAACATCAAAAAAGAAGCATGTTTGTAAGAAGTGAAGATACATGACCTATTTGGCAAAGTTGTACATGCAAGAAACATTTTTGTTTTGTTTTTGTTGCCAGTCCTGGGGCGTGGACTCAGGGCCTGAGCACTGTCCCTGGCTTCTTTTTTTTTGAGTAGTTTTTTGGAGATAAGGGTCTCATGGAGTTTCCTGCTCTGCTTGGAACTTCCATTCTCAGATCTCAGCCTCCTTAGCAGCTAGGATGACACAGGTGAGCCACTAGTGCCTAGCTCTTTTTTTTTTTTTTTTTTTTTTGGCCAGTCCTGGGGCTTGGACTCAGGGCCTGAGCACTGTCCCTGGCTTCTTTTTGCTCAAGGCTAGCACTCTACCACTTGAGCCACAGCGCCACTTCTGGCCATTTTCTGCATATGTGGTGCTTGGGAATTGAACCCAGGGCTTCATGTATGCGAGGCAAGCACTCTTGCCACTAGGCTGTATCCCCAACCCCAAGAAACATTTTTGTTGTTGTTGTAGGGCTTGAGCTCAGGGCCTGGGTGCTGTCCCTGAGCTCTTCTGCTCAAAGCTAGCGTTCTACCACTCTGAACCACAGTTCCACTTCTGGTTTTCTGGTGGTTAATTGGAGATAAGAGTCTCCTGCCTGAGCTGGCTTCGAACCATGATCCTCAGATCTCAGGCTCCTGAGTAGCCAGGATTACAAGTGTAAGCCACCAGCACCCGGCTTCAAGAAACATTTTTTTGAGAACTTTTATGTGGACAAATGTTAGATTTGTCAATAAAAAGATGCTTTAGGAACGTAAAGGTGTATGCTTTGGTGAAACAGTCTCTTATTTAAAAAAAACCGAGTAATCCACTTTACTGTTCCTTTACTTCTTGGATAACGCTGCCACTCTTTTGACTGAATCATGGAAGGCTTGTTTTACTTGCTTGTTCCTCAAGGTGTAGATGAAGGGGTTCAGCATTGGAGCAATGGAGGTAGTGAGCACGATTACACCCTTGTTGATGGCTACTGAATCCTTAGCAGAAGGTTTGACATAGATGAAGATGCAGCTGCCATAGGTGATAGAAACCACAATCATGTGGGAAGAACAGGTAGAAAAAGCTTTTTTCCTTTGCTGGGAAGAAGGAAATCTCACAATAGTCTTAATGATAAATGCATAGGAGAGAACAACACAAAGAAGTGTTGTGATGAAGGTCAACACGGCACAGCCAATCACCATCTGCTCAATGACCCACGTGTCTGAGCATGAAATCTTTAGGAAAGGAGACACATCACAAAGAAAGCTATCGATGACATTCGAATCACAGAATTCCAGATTTTGGCTCAGGCCAAATGGTGGGAGTATGATTAGCAAGCCAGCTACCCAACAGCAAAGGATGAATCTTCTGCAGGTGCTGGTGCTCATGATGGTGGCATAATGCAGAGGATTGCAGATGGCCATGTAGCGGTCATAAGACATGGTAGCCAGGAGAAAAAATTCAGTCACCCCAAAAAGATCAGTGAAAAAGGCTTGTGTGGCACAAGCACTGTAGGTAATAATTTTGTCACCTGTTGCTAGGTTATATAAGTATCTAGGCATGCAAGCAGATGTAAATAAGATTTCTAAGAAGGAAAAATTCTGCAGGAAAAAGTACATTGGTGTTTTAAGGTGAGGATGTATAAGTGTAAGGGAGATAATGGTCAGGTTCCCAATGATACTCAATAAGTAGGTAAGAAAGAGAAAAATTAAAAGGAGGCTCTGAATTTGTGCATCATCTGTTAGTCCCAGGAGGATGAAGGTTGTTACTGTATGGTTTCTCATAATTGGCTCCTGGGCTTTGTGGCCTTCATGAAAAGAAATTAGAATATAGGATATGAAAGTTCTATAGTGATATACAAGGAGAAGTAAACTAAAACATGTAACTAGTCCATGTGAGATTTATTCTTTACCTGGTGGCTAATATTGCCAATATTCTTGTGGGCTTATAAGTTTCCTTTTTTTTTTTTGATAACGTTTGAAGAAATATTTTTCCCATAGATCAATTTAACTGTTATAGTCCCATGGCTTATATATTCTAGATTTCCACTGTGTTTTTCCAAATTAGTTTGAATTTTTGTTTTTATTCTGAATTGATTTTTTTTTGCCAGTCCCAGGACTTGAACTCAGTGCCTGGGCACTGTCCCTGAGCCACTTTGTGCTCAAGGCTAGTGCTCTAGCCTTAGAGCCACAGAGCCACTTCTGGCTTTTTCTGAGTAGTTTTTTGAAGATAAGAGTGGATAGAATTTCTTGTCCAGGATGGCTATGAACCACAATCCTCAGATCTCAGTCTTCTGAGCGGCTAGGCTTGAGACATCAGTGCCTAACTCCTGAATTAAACATTCAGTAGTAAGATCTTACTTCACTCTCATGTGTTCTTCTTCACTTTGAAGTTGAAATCTTAAAGTACACTGTTTCATATCTTGCCACTAGGAAAAACTACCAGGTAGTCTTACAATGACTAGAATTGGACTTGCATAGGGTCTCTCCCATAATTTCTTCATTTATTCCTCAGTTATAGAGCATTTGGGCTATTTCTGTAGCTTGGCTATTATGATTAGTGATGCAATAGGCATGAGTGTGCAGATGCCATATTATATCTGAACTTGCATTTATTTTTCCTGATAAAAGCCCAAGAGTGGTATGACTAGATTATAAGATAGTTCCACTTTCAATTTCTTTGAGGAGTCTCCATGCTGACTTTCATAGCCAGTTGCAGTAATTTACATTCCCATCAGTGTATATAATTTTATTTATTTATTTAGAGACAGAGTCTTACTCTGTCTCAGTGTAGACTGGTCGGGAACTCATGGTCCTCCTGACTCAGTCTCCTGAATACTGAGATTACATGAGTATTCTACCATGCCAAGGTCAATTATAATTTTGTGTTCATCCTCTAAAACAAAATAATAGTACAAAATTATTTTAAGCAGAAAGTTTATAATATGGTGGGGGGTCAAGCACATGATTTAATATAGAATCTCTGTTGTGATCATCTTTCCATCTGCGTATTGAGGCCTGATCTCTTTTGTGGAATTGAGGTACATTAGCCACATACACCTCACACTGGAGCATGCAAAGCTGATTTTATAGACTCTGTATCTCTGTATGTTAATCCCCCCATGTGTTTACTCTAATAAAGCTAACTAATTACTGAAATGAAATACACATGAATATGTCAGGTGTTGTTAATCATGTCAAGAAGTCACCTGTTGGAAGCAATACTTCACCAATAACTTCCCATTTTCTACTACATTGTTCCTTAAAGGACATTTAATTCAATTTGAGGACGAAAATATATCTTTGATATTCAGCCAAAGCACTCCTTTTGGGAAATCTTTTCAAACCTACTGGTGTACTGGATTCCCCCAACCTCCATTTATGAGCCACTGCCAAACAATGCTTCATTCTTTTAAGATGAGTATATATTAATTGTACAAAGCAATAGGTTTATTGTGATGTCTCATATATACATAAAAGAAATCCTCATTTATGTTTTTGTCTTTGGCTTTGAGACAAGACCTCCTCATCTTGTAGCCCAGAATGGCATCAAACCTGAGGTCCTAATGCCTCTGCTTTCCAAATCCTGGGATTACACATGTGAACCACCATGCTTAGTCCTGCAGTTCTTATTTCAGTAATGGCACTTACCTGACTTTACACCTTTATTGAGGCCAGAAATTATATTTTTTTCCTACTGAGATGATAGAAAAAAAACCAAACAAGCCAACTCAACCAAGAGATGTAGTTAATGCCTAAAAAATGGTCATAAGAGGAAATGCAACCACATTGTTTTTCTCCTGATCCATACAAAGCTGTGTGCTTTCATGTTTGGACTTCCCCCTCGACCTACCCTATTACTGAATTTACTTGTTTAAAAATAAATACATTAAAGTGATATGTTTGACACTAAACTTTTTACTACAGAATTGAAACATTTCCTGCCAATATTCATTATCAAAGCAATGACTGGTTTTTCTTCCTTGCCTTATCTGTGGTATTAATGAGTAGTTGAATCTTCATATTACCAAGAGCACAAAGTAATAGATTAATTTTGCAATATTGAGTTCAGATAACTAGCTCCATTATTGCCTTCCTTCCACCATCACAATGCATTATGATGTGTATCAATTAAATGTTTCCAATCAGTGTTTCTAGGGCTTGCTATTTCATTCTTGCAACAATGATAGAAAGAATTCCCCAGAAGACTCCAGTAAAATCGTTGCAAGAATGTATTGATTAAAATATTCCTTTCTTATTAGAGCGTATACAGGAGCAACCCCAGTCATAAGTCAGGCTCACGTTTGTGGAACTATCTCAGATAATTATCAGAACCTAAGCGATCTTGTGAGTCTGAATCCTAAAAGCTAGTCTGGTGACCCATGGACCAGTCTCAAAGGATCACTTACGATGTAGAGATATCAACTTCCTTGAAATCCCATTGTTTTCAGCTCACAGGCACCAAAGGCTTCACTCTAATATTAAACTCAATCCTGCACTGTTCCACAAGAAAAGTTTTCCCTGATTGGTCAGTGTCAATTTTTGGCAAAATAATTGACTCGAATGTGAATAATATATCTTATTTAATGGTCAAACATGTTATATTCACAATGGCATGTAAAGATCTTTAATAAGATAATGTCATTGATAGCCCTGTTATGTTTGAGAGTGCAGCATGGGGTGTCACTTGAAGTGTCACTCAAGACAATAAATCCTAATTAGTTGTAATTAATGACTGTAACATATCTAGTGCTAATGCTTTTGCACCTTTAAATATTGGTTATAGTTTCTGTTCACTATGCAACTATAAAAAGTGATAACGACAAATAATTGAAAATGAAGATGCAGTTGAGATTTCTATGTGGATGTGTGATAATTTTTACTAAACATGCTCACTGGCATCTTTGGAAACTCATGGATTAAAAAAATTAGCCATATTGTTCCAAGTGACCTTTTTTTTTTTTTTCCTTTTTAGCCAGTCCTGGGGCTTGAACTGAGGATTTGAACACTGTCCTTGAGTCTTTCTGTGCTCAAGGCTAGCATTCTACACAGTAAGCCACAGTGCCACTTCTGTATTTTTCTGAGTAGTTAATTGGAGATAAGAGTTTCATGGACTTTCCTGCCATGCTGGCTCTGAATCTTGATCCTCATACCTTAGTCTCCTGAGTAGCTAGGGCTACAGGTGTTAGCCACTGGTGCCTGGCTCCAAGTGAATATATATATATATACATATATATATATACATATATATATATGCTATAAGTATACACACATATATATAGTGCCAAGTGACTCACTATATATCTGGGGCAATACATTTTTCATTACCATCCAATATCTCTTCATTACTGGGATGAAAAAGTTTTCGAAGTGAGTAGTGTTAAGAATGATAGGGAAAGTTAGTGTTTGAAATCCTCTGAGATATGACAGGTTATTAGGCTAACATTATAACATTTATAACCCATAAGTTAAAGATATGGAGCCTTTTATAACACAGGTTCAGAGGCTAGTAATGGATTTTCTGCATGTTGAAGTTTTTGTTTACTTGTAGTGCTGAGGATTGAACTCAGGACCTTGTGCATGCTAGGGAAGTATAATACCATTGCCCTACACCTTCAGTTTGTGTACTGAACTTTTCTTAAGCCTAATAATCATCAGTTGTGATAGAGTCTTTAGAGGAGGAGTAACCGTCAGTATCACAGGCCACAGGCACTTTTTTTTTGTTGGTCCTGAGGTGCTCTCCAGCTCAAGGCTAGCACTCTACTACTTGAGCCACAGTGCCACTTCCAGTTTTCTGGAGGTTTATTGGAGATACGAGTCTCACGAACTTCCTTGCCCGGGCTGGCTTTGAACCGTTATCCTTAGATCTCAGCCTCCTAAGTAGCTAGGATTACAGGCTTGAGCCACAGGTGCCCAGCACATACCACAGGCTTTTAAAGTGCCAGTCTGTTTTTGTTTTTATTCGTTGTAAGGCAGTTGGAAAACATAAGGCCTGCTATTTTTGTTAGCTGTTTTCAATCATATGGATAATGTATAAAGTTAAACATTTAGCCTGATAGGCAAAAATGTAAAATAGTATAAAGTAGCTAACATCTTGCAACATATACTTTATATTGTGTTCCACAAATACCATTAGATATATTATAGCACCAACATGTAAACCTTAAAAACAGAACTTTTGCAACTGAATATGTAACTTGTCATATACTAAATACTTTAAAACAGCAAATGAATTTACTTGTAAAATTGACTTGATCCATTTTCAGCTTAGTCACAATATCTGGTCTCTTCTCTCTGACTTAGGCAGATTACATCTTCTCAGTATTACTATTTATATGTCTTTATTCTTTAAGTGACAAATCCATGTTTTCAAATACTCTGTTCTGACTTTATGCCAATAGTTGTTTCATATATACATATATATATATACACACATATATATCAGTAGCAATCAATTTGTTGCACTAAGATCTCAAGAATATACATATATAAAAATATATTTTTATAGTAATCACCATCTCTACAGCTTTTACCAGTGAATGGAAAGAATATTTCCTGGTGGCCCCAATTAAACAATAATGTGAACAGTGTCATTTGTTTCTTTAAAACTTTCCTTAGGATGAGGGGCACAAGGTCAGCTATCAGATATTTGTATGCCAAATAAAAATCCTGAACATACTGTCTTCATCACAGAAGGAAGACAGAAAAGTCAATCAAGTTGAGAGGCTCTGAAAAATTTTCTCCACACCCAGGTGAGCCTCTTGCTAAACCTTTTCAGTTCTCAGGCATTTAGTTTACTATGTAGCAACATGTACAACATGGCCACCCTAATAAGAATCCCTTGTTCTAAAATATCTATCTTTTACTTCAATCCATAACATTCTCCTTTTGTAAAATATGCTAAGAGACTATCAGACACTGGTGTCTCAGACCTGTAATCTTAGTTACTCAGGAGGCTGAGACTGGAGGAGTTTGATTTGAAGCCAATCCAGGCAGGAAAGTCTAAGACTCTCCTCTCCAATTAATCACTAACAAGAAGGAAGTGGAGCAGTGGCTTAAGTGGTAGAGCACTAGCCTTGAACAAAAAAATCAGAGACAGTGCCTAGGCCTCGTGTCCAAGCTCCAGGACTAGCATATTGAAACTAAGCTGTGACTGACATTTCTATTTCCTTTATAAATGCGTATGGACAATTTAAACAGTATTAATACTTCAGAGGCCATTCATTATATGAATTTTTAGGTAAGGAGTCATATTTTGGAGTGATTTTTCCATGGAAACACACATTACTTTTGCTTTGCAGTGAAAGGTGTGTGTTCATGTTAGGTAGCAGTGAGGTGACTAGCAATCATTGCATACCATCTTGGCTAAGCCATGCTATTCAAAGGTTATGCTTTCTTCTAAAATTACAAAACAAATATAAGTTGAATTCTTTTAAAAATAATATTTCAAATATCCACACATATAATTATTACCTGATGAATAGATCTCAAATCTACTTCTCTGACGAAACCCTGAGCTGATTTTTCAAGAAGAGAAGTAATTGAAATTGCAGAGTTGGATTTACTCTTCTGAGAGTGGATAATAGAGTGAGTGGAGGCTCGTACTTGAACTTGCTTCTGTTTCTGCTCACGGACCACCACTCATTGTGTTCTGATTGTCTTTGTTTCTGAGCTCTTCATCTCCAACACATTGCTAGACTTCTGCCTCAAGGATTTAATCTATTGTAAGATGCTTTAAGTTTGAAACCAATATGAGATTGAAAGATGATTTGGGATATTTAGAGCCCTCTTGAGTGTCTTGAAAAGATATACCCTGTGTTTGAAAGATATACTCTGATTCCTATAGACAGAGTAAGAAGTTATCACCAAGATTATCTTTTTTTTTAATTTGCCAAAGCTGAAGTGAAATGAATAAACAAAAGGGACCTTGGTGACCTAATTTCAAAAATCACTAATGAATCTTCTGTGTAATGAACTTGGCAGAAATCCTGAAAAGCATAGCATGAAGGGCAGTGTCCTTAGAGACAGACAGACTGACACACACACACACACACACACACACACACACACACACACACACACAGAGAGAGAGAGAGAAAACTGCAGCAAATGTAAGCCAACACACAGTACTGAAAGCCAGATGAATAAGAGTTTGTCTGTCCTTCATGCATTTATTCCATATCTCAACAAGAGTTTACATTTTCATCCACATAATACTTTTTTTTTTACAGAGGGGTTAAAGTTTCATACTTAAGGTAGTGAGTACGTTTCTTATCCAACTTGTTACCTTCCCCATCATTTTCCCCCTGCCTCTCCCTCCCACACACGTACAGTTGGTTTACACCATAGGATAGTCCTAGCAGAAGATTACAATAGTTCAATAGCTAGGCTCATATGAACACATAAGATGATGCTAAGGGAAATGAACTCCAAGTTATGGAAACAGTGGTTTATTATTGTTGTTATTTTCAACATACCATGTGAAATTAAGCTCTTTTTCTTTTGCCTTTTTTACCCATGGTTTTTCCCCTGATATCACTATAACTGATATCCTGGATATTGTATACATGTGTATTGGAACTAGGGAAGGGAAAGGGAATATCAAAATTGAGAGACAAAGGATAAAAAGACAAACCAATGCAACAGCAATATTCACATAATACTTTTAACTGGAAGAAGTAAAAATATTTCAGACTATTAGGAAAATTGTGAATATTCACAAATCTAGGGATAATTACTATCTTATACTTAATTTTTCAAATTTTCCTATGTAATTAATGTGTCCATTCTATCTACTATGAAAACTACTTCAGTCTCTAATATGAGGTGTATGATAGTAATTCATACCTGTAATCCTGGCTACTTGAAGGCTGAATATTGAGAAGGCTGCAGTTCAGGGTCAGTGAGTTGAAAAGTTCACTAAATCCCTTCTTAATAGAGAACTAGACATGGTGGTGCACCTATGATGTAAGTGGGCTGTGCCTCAAGCATATGGTCAGACAGGGAGCAAGACCTCAACTAAAAACTGACTAGTTCAAAACAGGGTCTTATCTAGTGATCAGAACATCTACCTAGCAAGCATGAGGCCATGAATTCGAGTCCTAGTACTGCTAAAAAATAAAAGAACCCCCTCCATGGTTTTCAATGTGATTTTTTTCATTTTTGATAACTTTGCAACAAGAGTTTACCAGTGTTTCCATTCCATTCCTAAGTCTTCACAGATTTTCTGTAACTACTCATTATTATCTAATAGATGGGCATGTATGAATAAATTGAACAGTTGTGCAAACTATTTTTCAGAATTATTTTTCCTGAAAATAATCCTTCTACAAATACCTTCACAACTCTAGAAATAGACTAGATCTAGAATGCTAGGAACAAAGTGCATTCACATATGAAGGTTTTATATCATATTATCAAAATCCTCTCCAAAAGATCCGTACTGATTTCTCTACCTGATGCAGTCAATGGAAGTGCTCCTGCATTCACACTAAGTGAAACATTGTGTTTTTGTTATGATTTTCAAATTCGTAGGCACTCATCAAATATGTTGAAAACATCCTTCTAATTTTTTTCAAATTTGTTTACATTTATTAAAAAGAAATTGTAGAAAACAGATGGTTGTGTTTTCATTTTTGATTTAACCTGCAATTGTATATTTCTTTTCTTTTTTTTTTTTGGCCAGTCCTGGGCCTTGGACTCCGGGCCTGAGCACTGTCCCTGGCTTCTTCCCGCTCGAGGCTAGCACTCCGCCACTTGAGCCACAGCGCCGCTTCTGGCCGTTTTCTGTATATGTGGTGCTGGGGAATCGAACCTAGGGCCTCGTGTATCCGAGGCAGGCACTCTTGCCACTAGGCTATATCCCCAGCCCAATTGTATATTTCTTGATCAGCAAATTGAGTCCATCTATGTTGACTGTTAAAATGGAGAGGGGGTTTAGTTGTTTCTGCCATTATTTTTTTTTTCAGTGTTATATATATATTTTTTGTTTCCTTTTTGCTTGTCTATACAAGGGTGGAATTTATTTTCTCTATGTTTTTCAGGATGACCTTCCTCTTTTGTGAGCAGCATGGCTTTGCATATCTTCCATAGTGGTAGTTTGATAGTGATAATTATTTTAGCTTTTGTTAACCATGAAATTATTATTATTTTTTTGTGCCAGTCCTGGGGCTTGAACTCAGGGCTTGAGCATTGTCCCTGAGATTTGTTGCTCAAGGTTAGCACTCTACTACTTTGAGTCATAGCTCCATTTCTGGCTTTTTTGGTGATTAATTGGAGATTAGAGTTTTATGGACTTTCCTGCCCAGGCTGACTTTGAACCATGATCCTCAGATCTCAATCTCCTGAGTAGCTTGGCTTACAGGTGTGAGCTACCAGTGCCTAGCTGTACCTTTATCTTTTGATCAGGATTTTATTAAAAAGGTTATTATTTCTCTATTCAATATTGTCCAGGCCCAGTGAATGTTGCAGAATTTATTTATGACTGCAATCTGGGGGTTTACTGCGTGGTTAGGCTCACTGGACTGTCCTCAGGTGAATCTGATGGGAAGTTCTTCCAGTACTTTTTGCTATGAATATTTCATGAAAATGCATGTGGAGAAGTAGCCACCACAGAATTTAAAAGCACAGCAACAACATCAACCCAAGATACAAGAACAAAAGGCTGTGTAGAGGGCTTTTCATGCTCTGAGTTCCTTCTGACTGCAATTTTTGGCTTCTTACTTGTAGAGATTTAAGGTTTAATGTGCACCCCCTCTAGTCTTAATCTCTGTAGCTTTTCTGGTATCTTGCCTAAGCTGGCTTTTCTTGTAATCTACATACCTGTTGTAGGTCCAATGGGGGGGGGATGGTGGGGGATGTGTGAAAAGGATGGTTGTCAGCAATCTCAAATCTTGACTTCAATCTCTAAAGGTTTGTTGCTATTGCTAGTTTGCAATTTAAATTTTATCAACCTGACTTATGTAGCTGTAGCCCCTCTGTACATCACCTTTACAATAAAAATTAAGGAAAATACATAGCAAATATTATATACTCAAGAGACAATAAAATTTATATATCTTTTATTTTCAATGGCATTTATTAGTAATATGTAGTGAATTCTTTATTTTGTTTAAAATGTAAAGCCACATTCTTTATACAAATTTGAATATGTTAGTATATATTTCCCTTTATACATATTATGGAATTCATTTTGTTAAATTTCCTAATTTTTTAGTAATTTCTGTTCTTTAATTATTCTTACCATGTTTTTGTACTCATTTTAAGCTCTTAAATTGAGTTTGCTGTGTCTGTTTTCTCCACTTTTTTAAAGACTTTGTGTAACATAGGTAACATTTATAGAAATGTACTTGGGATGCTATTTGGTGTTGGAAATTATGTTAGGGGAAGAGTTTTTCATAAAAGATACATGCTGTTTTTGGAATGTGGAACTAACAAAATTTAAATTAATATTATGTCATTTTTGCTGAATCATGATTTTCTAGGCCAATACTAGTCAAATAGATACCCAACCATTTGCATAAATTTTAGGTGATCATTAAAAAAAAAACAACAACAACTGTAGGATGTACAGTGATATGCCTAGTGATATATGGGCCTTTGCTAAAGATAAAATGACTGGCTGGGGATATAGCCTAGTGGCAAGAGTGCCTGCCTCGGATACACGAGGCCCTAGGTTCGATTCCCCAGCACCACATATACAGAAAATGGTCAGAAGCGGCGCTGTGGCTCAAGTGGCAGAGTGCTAGCCTTGAGCGGGAAGAAGCCAGGGACAGTGCTCAGGCCCTGAGTCCAAGGCCCAGGACTGACCAAAAAAAAAAAAAAAAAAAAAAAAAAAAGATAAAATGACTACATGTAAGTGGTTTTGTGTGTGTGTGTTTATTTGTGGACTTCCTTTTCTGTTCCATTGATTTTTTTTTTTTTTTTAATCAAGCATTTCCCCCGCTTTTCCTGGACTGAGATTTGAACTTAGGGCCTTTTGTTTACTACGCAGGTACTCTACTGCTGAGCCCCACATTCACATGGGCCCTTTTTTCTTCTTTCACTTTTGAATAGCTGGGATGACAGGTATGGACCATATACCTGGCCTTTAGGATAGACATTTCTTCAGACTTTGTGGGCTGTGTGGTGGGGAGAAAGAACTTCCTATGTAAATGAGTGACATTTCAATTGAGATGTAAATGAAGACTAGAAATTAAGTGGAAGAATGAGGGAAAGATAATTTTTGTTTGATAGAAGTAACAGGAAGTATAAAATCTCTAGTATCTCAAGGGAAATAACAACAGACTCTATAAGATGACCATTAGGCTTGCATCCCAGAAAGATAAGAGAAACTTATCAATGTTATTTTGTGTGAGATATTTTGAAAAAAAAGGTAGGTGGATTTAAAAAAAAAATTTTATTGTCAAACTGATATACAGAGCGGTTACAGTTTCATACGTTAGGCATTGGATACATTTCTTGTACTGTTACCTCCTCCCTCATTCCCCCTCCCGCCTCCCCCTTTCCCTTTCCCCCCCCATGAGTTGGTTCAGTAGATTTACACTAAACAGTTTTGCAAGTGTTGCTTTTGTAATCGTTTGTCTTTTTTACCCTGTGTCTCTCGATTGGATTTTTTTTTGTTTTAATCTATAAGCCATTTATCTCATGAGAAATCGACTACTATGTCATCACTTTTCATTTATATTTCCTTTGAATTTATATAAGAACTTAATGATATTGCTGTTTTTTGTTTCTAACAAAATTATGCTTACATGGTCTATGAAAATTATTACTTTATTTAGCTACATTTTGAGATAAGATATTCATACTCTAACAATGTCCTCGATCTTTAATAACTTAATCTTAAATTGCAATCAGCATACTGACATTTAATTTAATATCCTACCAGCAAAGAGCCTTTTGTTTATTATTATAAACATTGTTAATATATATAAACATATATGTATATATCTTCAATAAGTCAGACAAAAGCGTTTCAATTTAACCTGTTAATTTATATGTATAATGAATGCATCTTGATCAGAGTCATCCCTTCTATCATTCTGTACCCTATTCATCCCCTCTTATCCATCTTCCCAAGTTTCAGTCCAGTTTTCACGGGTGTACCTTGAGTGTAATGGCTATATTTTTCTACTATTCCTCTTTTTTTTTTTTTTTGGCCAGTCCTGGGCCTTGAACTCAGGGCCTGAGCACTGTCCCTGGCTTCCTTTTGCTCAAGGCTAGCACTCTGCCACTTGAGCCACAGCACCCACTTCTGGCCATTTTCTGTATATGTGGTGCTGGGGAATTGAACCCAGGGCCTCATGTATACGAGGCAAGCTCTCTTGCCACTAGGCCATATTCCCAGCCCCTATTCCTCTTTTTATTCTCACACTACCTCCTTTTAGTCCTTACCTCTTTCAGGCAAGATATGTTTTGGCTTCCTGGTATTCATTTTGTTGAATTATCTGTTAATTGTTTAAAGGAGTTACACTAATGTTTTAATTTCAAAATTTCAGCATTTTATATGTGTACAGATATATATACAGATGTGAATAAAACTTCAGGATTCTATACATCAATTCTGTTTTATTTTGAACAAGTTTATTTGGTCCTGCATTTATTTTTGTTGCCTCTACTTTTAAATTTTATCATGTCACTTATTGAGAATGGTGATTAAGCAACTTCCATTATGGTAGATTACTAATGAGATAAGTAAGATCAAGGATGTCCCCGATTTTTTTTCTTATTTATTGTCAAAGTGATGTACAGAGAGGTTACAGTTTCATACATTAGGCCTTGGGTACATTTCTTGTACTGTTTGTTACCTCCTCCCTAATTCCCCCTCTCCCTCCCCCTTTCCCTCTCCCCCCATGAGTTGTTCAGTTGGTTTACACCAAACAGTTTTGTAAGTATTGCTTTTGGAGTCGTTTGTCTTTTTATCCTGTGTCTCTTGATTTTGGTATTCCTTTTCACTTTCCTAGTTCTAATACCAGTATATACAGTTTCCAATGTACTCAGATGAGATACAGTGATAGTGTGGGGACAACCACAGGAAGGGGAAACAAGAGGATCATCAACAATAGAAGCTATGGTTTCACATCGCATGTTGAAAGTAATTACAACAGTGATATAACAGTCATTTCCATAACATGGAATTCATTTCACTTAGCATTATTTTATGCATTCATAGGGGCATAGCTATTAGGCTCTTGTGATCCTCTGCTGTGACTAGCCTAAACTTGTGCTAATTATTCCCTATGAGGCAGACCATAGAGTCCATGTTTCTTTGGGTCTGGCTCACTTCAATTAGTATAATTTTTTCCAAGTCCTTCCATTTCCTTATGAATGGAGCAATGTCATTCTTTCTGATAGAGGCCTAAAATTCCGTTGTGTATATGTACCACATTTTCCTGATCCATTCATCTACTGAGGGGCATCTGGGTTGGTTCCATATTTTAGCTATTTTGTTTCTCTTTGGATGCCAAGAACTAGGTTCTCAAAAATTTTAATTTAACCCATTTAACCTTTCAGCAACATTTTGACCAGAAGAAGTAAAGAAAACTGGAATTAAATAACTTAGTATTATTGGAAACACAATACAATTTAATCTATTTATTTCTCCTTCCTTCCTTCCTCCTTCCTTCCTTCCTTCCTTCCTTCCTTCCTTCCTTCCTTCCTTCCTTCCTTCCTTCCTTCTTCCTTCCTTCTCTCCCTCCCTCCTCCCCCTCCCTCCTCTTTCCTCCCTTTCTCTCTTTCTTTCTCTCCTTCCTTCCTTCCTTCCTTCCTTCCTTCCTTCCTTCCTTCCTTCCTTCCTTCCTTCCTTCCTTCCTTCCTTCCCTCCCTCCCTCCCTCCCTCCCTCCCTCCCTCCCTCCCTCCTTGCCTCCTCTTTCCTTCCTTTCTCTCTTTCTTTCTCTCCTTCCTTCCTTCCTTCGTCCTTCCTTCCCTCCCTCTCTCCTCCCTCCTCCCCTTCATTCTCTCTCTCTCTCTTCTTTTTGGTGCCAGTCCTGGGGCTTGAACTCAGGACCTGGAGCGGACTCTGACTTTTTATGCTCAAGTCTAGTGCTCTACCACTTGAGTGATACCTCCATTTCTCCCATTTATAGTGATTAAATGGAAATAAGAGTCTCACAGACTTTCTTTCTGGGCTGGCTTCCAACTGTAGTCTTCAGATCACAACCCGATGAGTAGCTCAGATGACAAGCATTAGCCACTAGCACTTGGCTATTTGTTTCTTTATTGTGTTTGGATGCATTATTTTACTTTGCTTTTGATTTTTCTAGATAGGAATAAAATCATTAACTTAAACAGTTAATGTAAATTTTAACAGAAAACAAATAATTGAAACATTTTCTGACTGGGGTGTTGGCATTAGTGAGAGAGGGGAAAATGTGGAGGGGAAGAAAAGTGAGCCAGAGAAAATATTTTATATTTCATGCATGAAAATAGAACAAGGCAACTTGTTTTTTTTGGCCAGTCCTGGAGCTTGAACTCAGGGCCTGAGCACTGTCCCTGGCTTCTTTTTGCTCAAGGCTAGCACTCTACCACTTGAGCCACAGCGCCACTTCTGGCCGTTTTCTGTATATGTGGTGCTGGGGAATTGAACTCAGGGCCTCATGTATACTAGGTAAGCACTCTTGCCACTAGGCCATATTCCCAACCCCAGAGCAAGGCAAGTTGATGAGACTGGTTTGGGAAAGAAGAGGAGGGAGGAGGAGGGAGAAGTGTAGAAGGGTGATTATGATTTAAAAAAGTACACATGAATGGATTTGCTAAAAGGAAACCTCTCTTGTATAAGTAACTGATATCAATAAAAATTTAAAAAAGGAGGAAACTAACTTCAAGAAAAAAGTGAAATAAAATCATTAATGAGAGCTGGATGCTGATGGCTCATGCCTGTAATCTTAGTTACCCAGGAGGCTGAGATCTGAGGTTTGCAATTTGAAGCCGACTTGGACAGGAAAGGCCATGTCACTCTTATTTCCAATTAACAACCAAAACCTTGGAAATAGAGTTGTGGCTCATGTGATAGAGCACTAGCCTTGAGTAAGAAAGTTAGGAGACAGGGGCTGGGAAGAGTGCTTGCCTCGTATACATGAAGCCCTAGGTTTGATTCCTGAGCACCACATATATAGAAAACTGCCAGAAGTGGTGCTGTGGCTCAAGTGGCAGGGTGCTAGCCTTGAACAAAAATAAGCCAAGGACAGTGCTTAGGCCCTGAGTTCAAGGCCCAGGACTGGCCAAAAAAAAGGAGACAGCACTTAGGCTCTGAGTTCAAAGCCCCTGTACCAATACACACATTGAAAAAAACCATTAGCAAGAAAAATATCACTTTTTTTTTTGATTTGGAGAATATCCTGAAAGAGGATTGTTTTATTAGAGGAAGGACTTACATGTTAGTATTGCTGTGGGTGAAAGAAATAGAATGCTGGAAGGCTTAACTAGAGTAGAAAGCAGATCGAAAAAAGACTGAGCAGACAAGGAGTTCAGTGGCTTGTGTTCAGACAGTATTTTATTTGTACATTTAAACATTCTCTTTCTTCTTTGAGATGAAGGCAAGTTTTTTGAAGGAATTACTGAAAGCTTGTCTCACTTGCTTATTCCTTAGAGTATAAATGAATGGGTTCAACATGGGGGCAATGGACGTCATTAGCACTGCCACACCTTTGTTGATAGCCACAGATTCCTTTGCTGAGGGTTTCACATAGATGAAGATGCAGCTGCCATAGGTGATGGAAACCACAATCATGTGAGAAGAGCAGGTGGAAAAGGCTCTTTTCCTTTGCTGGGCAGAAGGGAATTGTAGAATGGTCTTGATGATGTATATGTAGGACAGAACCACACAGACGAGGGTCAGAATGAAGGTTAACACAGCACAGACAATCACCAATTGCTCTATGAGCCATGTGTCCGAGCAGGAAATCCTCAAGATAGGAGATGCATCACAGAAAAAATAATCAATGACATTGGAGTCACAGAATTTCAAATTCAGAAATAGAGTAAGTGGCGGGAGAATAATCAACAAGCCAGTCATCCAACAGCAGAGGACAAGCTTCCTGCACACTCTGCTGTTCATGATGGTCACATAATGCAAGGGTTTGCAGATGGCCACGTAGCGATCGTAGGACATAATGGCCAGAAGGAAAAATTCGATAACTCCAAAGATATCAGTAAAAAACACTTGGATGACACAAATAGTATAGGTAATTGACCTGTCACCTGTGGCTATGTTATACAAGTATCTGGGGATACAAGCAGATGTAAATGAAATTTCCAGTAAGGCAAAATTTTGTAGGAAAAAATACATGGGTGTTTTAAGGTGGGAGTCCAATAAAGTGAGGGATATGATCGTCAGATTCCCTGATATACTCAGCATGTATGTGAAAAGCAGGAAGACGAAAATTGGAATCTGAAGTTGAGGGTCATCAGTTAGTCCCAATAAAATGAAGGTAGTAATGGTGTGGTTTTTCATTACCAACTTCTGTTTTATTCAGTCTTCATATACAAAGAGATGTATTGTTACATAAGTGACATCAAAGCCAGGTAGCAAGAGGCAGGGAGCAAACAAATTCATGCTCAGTGTCTTCTCTAGGTAGCAACTGATGATCAATACTCTAGTGAGCCTGGATATTCAGTAATTTGTTTTAGCTCATTATTTTTTTTGACAGTTTATGATAGGTTAAAAAAACTGTTCTGCAATCCAATTTCTCCTGTTGTCTTTTGTTTCTACTCTATGCCCAGCTGGGTCTATTTCTATGCTATTAGATTAGACTCAATGTTTTCTGATGGAATGAAATTATATTCTCTTTTATGTCTAACATGTCTTCTGTATTTTGGAAGTGTCTCTTTAAATGTAGTTATTGTTCATATCTTTCCCCAAAGTTTGTCTCTTGGTAAAGTATAAAAATATATCAACTTATTTGGGCACCATGTCTGGGTTTTGTTGACTCATCTGTAGCTTGTAGTTCATATTTTTGTCACCATGACCACCGTGCATACATTTATGTTGTTTGCTTTATTTTAAAAAGAAATTTCCTGGGCTTGGGGTGTGTGGTTCAAGTAGAGCATTTGCCTAGAAAGTGCTAAGCCCTGAGTTCAAACCTCAGTATGTCCAAAAGCAAAAAAATGAAACTGCCACATTGTCAGCTTGATTCTCCTTAACTTTCTGTCTAGTGTGTAGTTTACATTCTGTGTCCACTGGGATGGCTACACAGTGGGCTACATGAGAAGAAATGCTTGATCCAAATACATACACAGCTGGGAAAAGAGAAACATTGCCTTTATGTGTTTGGTCTGTTAAGTATGGAAAATATCCTAAAACCTTGTTATCATCATCATCAAGTTCAAAATCAGATGGAAAGTACTATATAGACATTCCTGTGTACAACTACTTCCTCGTGGTTTATCAGCATGAACCACATTTCCTACTGGACAAGTCTTCAAAACTCAATTGTGTTAATGGCTCATTTGTGCTCCATTGACAAGTAATAGGGATTTCCTTTTTAGCATTTCCCCTGAGAAAGCAAATTTGTTGAAAGTAGGGTGTGTGTGTGTGTGTGTGTGTGTGTGTGTGTGTGTGTGTGTGTGTGTATGTGAAAAGCAGTTACTGTGGTTTGAACTTAGAATCTTGGACTTGCTAAGTAGGCATTCTAGCATTTGACCTATACCCTTAGCCTTTTTTGCTGTTTCTGCTTTTCAAACAGGGTCATGTCTGGACCATGATCCTCTTATTTACATTTCTTATGTACCTTGGATGACAGACATATAAGACCACATAGGAGACCACATACAGATTTATTGATTGAGATGGGGTGTCGTGTTAGCTTGTTAACTTTTTTGCCAGGGCTGGCCTCAAATCCCAACCTTCTCTATTTCTGCCTCCCAAGTAGATGAGATGATGGGTATGAACCACTGTACTTGGTTTTTAAAAAGAAAGACAACTATCCAAACTAGCAGAATCATGGACTCATAGTCAATTTATATTCAAAGAAATATTGTTTCCATAATACATTTGCATCCATTCTTTTGGCTCACACATCAAAACTTTGACTTCATCTTGAAACTACTTTGTCCTTGATTTTAATTATTTAAAATTTCTTTGCTTCTTTATTTAACATAGAGGTTTTATGTTTGCCCTTGAAATAAGACTTTTGCTAGTGAATAGTCGTACCATGAAAGTCTCTTTTTATGAAGAGACTTTCACCCTCTAAGTCTCATTTTATGAAGGAGTATCATTTTGCTTTCACTCTCCAGCAGATAAACAGTTGTAATCTGTTAATGGAAAGTTAAATCTTCTTGAGAGAAATCAGTTGGTGCTATATGAAAAGAAGTTCATATAATAATTTTTACATGGTAATCATCTGAAAATACATGGTAGATACTTTTCTCATCTCTATTAATTCACTTAACCTAATCTCTAAGGCACTTGTATTACTAGTTGATAAACCTTTTAGTTTTATAAAATCCTATCCTTTAAAAATTTCTCCTATACAGAAATGGTGGGGATAAAGGGTGAACTAATGCAGCAGTAATATTCACTGGACACTATGTTGGAAATGAACAAATTTGTGGGGGAGGGCGAGGGATTGGGAGAGAAAAAACTGGGAGAAAATGAAAGAAGAGGTGGCACTCTTATATAACTGTAATTTCTCAGTATATTACCTTTATAGTAATAAATAAATAAAATTTTAAAGGAAAAAATTCTATACTGAAATAAATTTATGAACATACCACAAGCTTTAAATGATTTCCCATATGCTCTGGTGTATCTCTTTAAGTTCTATAATTACTAGAAAGTCTGAAGAAATGTTTTTATAAACAGCATTGCATACTTTAATAATTCTTAGAATGTAATTTCAAGGACAAAGGACATATTTATTTAAAACATCTGTATATATCTACCAGAGATTACTATAAGCTGTTTTTTTATATCAGCATTTTCCTTTAACATGATTTGAGACTGTGTCAGAGTACCTACACGCAAACCACTGTTAATGTATCACATCTTTTTTCAAGATAATTGACATTTTTATTGAACACAAGTATTAGTAATATTGGACTTTTATTTTATAGTCTCACCATGGATTAATAATCAATTCTGTTTTCATCTAAGACCTTCATCACTGTCTTCTAGAGATTTCCTCCTTATATTTTGCCCAATTATGCCTCTTCACTGGAGATTTTTTTGCCAGTCCTGGGGCTTGAGCTTTGGGCCTGGGCTCCCTGAGCTCTTCAGCTCAAGGCTAGTGCTCTACAACATTGAGCCACAGCACCACTTGTTATTTATTTAAATAGCCACTTTTCAAGATACCAGAGCCAGATCATTACTTAATTATATGTATGACCAGTTGCTGCGATTAAACACCCAGGTTTATTATCCTCTCATTGGGAAAGAGAGTTAATTTTTTGTTGTTGGAGCTCAGTGACATTCCTATAACTACGGAGTCAAACGATCATGACAGCAAAAAGTTCTCATTGAAGATAACATTCTTTTCAGCCTCCCTACTACTCCCCGTCTGCTCTTTGGAAACTGGTACTTCCTGAGCTCTTGAATAGAAATGTGCTCATTCCTGTACCCTCTGCATGATTGCCCTTGTTCCCAAACAGATTTTTTTTTTTTGGTCCTGGTCCTGGATATTGAACTTAGGACCTGAGTGCTGTCCTTGAACTTTGGCTAGGAGTGCTTGCGCCACAACTCCACTTCAGGCCTTTTGGTGCTTAATTGGAGGTAGGAGTCTTGGACTTTCCTGCCTGGACTGGCTTCACACCTTGATCTTGAGATCTCAGCCTCCTGAGTAGCTAGGATTACATGAGCCATCAGCACCCACCTTCTACCATTTTCATATTAAAACATTTCAGGAGAGTTCATCTTGTGAGTATCAGACATTGTCATATTGAGTGATTTAGATATAGGTGTGTTTTTCTCTTTAAAAAGGAAAGTGAGGATTTGAGTCATAACACCACCCCATTCATAAATTTACTTTGTAAAAACAGCATTCCAGAAACACCACCTAGAAAGATCTGTGAATCATTATAGAACAATTCAAATATATATATATATATATATATATATATTTTTTTTTTTTTGCCAGTCCTGGGGCTTGGACTCAGGGCCTGAGCACTGTCCCTGGCTTCTTTTTGCCCAAGGCTAGCACTCTGCCACTTGAGCTACAGTGCCACTTCTGGCTATTTTCTATATATGTGGTGCTGGGTAATCGAATCCAGGGCTCCACGTATATGAGGCAAGCACTCTTGCCACTAGGCCATATTCCCAGCCCCTCAAATGAATAATTTTAACGGAGTTTGTAAATCGTATCAAACTTTCCTCTCAGAGCAAAACATCATACAGATTTACCAAGTATGAAATTAAATGCAACAGCCACAGTACCTCCTCTTCTGAGAGTGAATAACGGCATCAGCTGATTCTTTAGCAAGAGTCCTAAATCAGGCTAACCTGATGAAAAGAACCTTACTGCAAAGGCTGATGTGGAATATTCTTGTTTCAGTGCATGGTTCTTGCTTTCTCTGACTTGGCTCTGCAAGGCCTTCAAGTCTTCATCTCCAACACACTGGGAAGGTTTTTATAGCCAACAATTGCTGGTCTATTTTTTTTTTTAATCTAGAAAATATACCTTAGTTCTCTCTTTGGATGAAAATTGTTATTTCAAATATTTCCCTTTCTTATATTCAAAGCATTAACACTATTACTTCTCTTGAGAGAGCGGAGAATTTTTACACTATTAAGATTTACATTTATTTATTTGCTAACCTTGAAAATAAATGTTTCGGGGTCCTTGGTGACCCACATTCTGGCATCACTAATGAGTTTTGTTTGTAATGAACTTAGGCAAAATTGTGGAAGATGCTACAGTGGGGCAGTGTCCTCCGAGAGGCAAACATGTAACCATAGCAACATGTGTAGGTCAAGACACAATACCTAACAAGACAAGGTAGTCCAGAATCAGCCTGCTTCTCCTCTATTTTTCCCTACAATAAATGAAAGTTGAAAGATTATAAAACCAATCCACCAGCTATTTCCTCAAACATTAAAAAGACAATAAAACAAAAATATTGGAAACACAAAACAAGTGATAATTGTTTTTAATATTTTAAAGTTATAGCTGATGGGATATTAAGAACTGAAAATATTATTTCCATTATTCATGGCTGCAATTGGCATTTTCACTTAATTATGTACTGTTATTATAATGTTTTAAAAACCATACAAGACCCTCATTGATGTATAATGTGTTTCAAAGCATCCATTTATATTTCGTACCATTGTTATAGTTATATATACAATATTTTACATATAATATATATGTGTTGTTATATTTACATATTTAAAATATATATGTATTTATGGTATTATATATTTAAGGTATTATATATTAAAAATATATTTTATATATGTAATATAATATATAAATATCTAGTATAATATATATTTATGGACTATATAAGTATATAATATATTACATACATACACATAAATATATTATTATATTACACAGTATATTAGAAAATATTATAACATATAACTATATTAATATATTTATATTACATGGTATAGTTGTATAATGTATAATGTAATTATATTTTATACAATAAAATGTTATATTTTGTACAATATAATTATATATAAACATATTAAATATAATATATAATATAATTGTATTTTATATATACTATAATATATACTTATATGCTATATAAATATATAAAACAATATATTGTATGTTATATATAAGATATAATAATATATAACGTAATAATATAATGATATATAATATATTATATAATGTGTTATATATATATATATTTTTTTTTGGCCAGTCCTGGGGCTTGGACTCAGGGCCTGAGCACTGTCCCTGGCTTCTTTTTGCTCAAGGCGAGCACTCTGCCACTTGAGCCACAGTGCCACTTCTGGCCATTTTCTGTATATGTGGTGCTGGCTAATTGAACCCAGGGCCTCATGTATACGAGGCAAGCACTCTTGCCACTAGGCCATATCCCCAGCCACGTGTTATGTATTTTTATATTCATGAATTTATGTATTGTATAGTTATATAATATATTATATATAATGTTTTATATACTTATATAATATATGATAAAACATACTGTCTATTATATATGATCTATAATATGTATTATATAATTATATAATATGGGATATGTAATATGAAAGAATATATGATACATATAATACATGTAAATATTTACAATATATAATATATAAATATATAAACTCAAAGCAAGTTATAATTGTTTTATATATTATATTAAAATATTTTGTATATTTAAAAATATTTATATACGTAATCCTTAAAATAGCTTTACTGTAATGAACTGTATGCTGGTAGGCTCATATATATATTTAGTCTTATTTTTCATAATGAACAATTGCTAGAGAAAACACACTTATATAAGTTTATGGAGAGAAATATAAAGAAAATACAGTCATGCATTAAGGTTTTTGTATTGTTACTATAGTGTCCTTGAAAAGATTGTACTAAATTATACAATCAGATTTTATGCATTACCTACCTTTTTATGTTTATTTAAATTTTTAAAAATTTGCTATACTAGAATATGAACTCGGGGCCTCAGGCTTGCCAGGTGAATGGTCTAACCACTTGAGACACATCCCAGTCCAGTATAGCTTCCTGCCCCCCCCCCCCCCCCCACTGGTCCTGGGGTTAGCCTCTTGTGTTCAAAGCTCGCACTCTACCTCTTGAGCCACTGCTCTATTTTCAGCTTTTTGTGATTAATTGGAGATAAGGACCTCATGGAATTTCTTGTCTAGGCTGGCTTTGAGCCATATTCTCAGATTTCAGCCTTCTGAGTAGCTAGGATCACAGGCAGGAGCCACTGGCACCAGGCTGGCTTTCTTTCTTTCTTTTATAAGTTAAATTAAATTAAAAATTTTAACTTTTCTTTTTTTAAGCTTGTGAAGCTTAATTTTTAAAATTAATTTATTGTTACTATAACAGTGATGTACAGAGGGATTCCAATTACATGAGCCAGGTAATGAATATATTTCCTGTACTATGGTGTCTTCTGTTCCCTCACTCTCCCCCAGCCTCTCCCTCCCATCTCCACCCATGAGCTGTATAGCTCTGTCCCATGAGCTCCACTGCAGTACTTTTCACCATTTTGCCCTCAAGCTCTGTAACCGCCCCCACCTTCCTGAAGATATATACTTGAATATACCATACATAAAGAAAAGAATAATCATCAAAAAATTAAAACTAAAAAAAGAGAATTCTCTTGTTTCCAAATCTTGGAGTTTGTTTATATATATATATCTGATATATATTTGATAATATCTGATATATTTGATATATATCACATATATCTGATAATATCTGATATATTATATATCATATATTTGATAATATCTGATTTATATTTGATATATGTCACACATATCATGTATATCTTCTATATACTTGATATATATCATATATATTGTATGTATAGCATATCACTTTATATAAATATGAAGAAGCACTTAGGCATTGAGCCTTTTTGTTTCTCCTCTAAGAATGTCTTCTTTTGGTCTCAATGTGTGTATTTAGGATCCTGTATAATTTATTATATCCCAGTGTCTTTTAGATCTAATTTCCGCATATCAGAGAGAGAGTATGCACCATTTGTCTCTCTGAGCCTGGCTTACCTCACTTAACATAATTTGTTCCATCCATTTCCCTGAAAGTGACATTATTTTATTCTTTCTAATGGCTGTGTAAAATTCCATTGTGTATAGGTACTACCTTTTTGAATCCAGTCAGTCTCCCAAGTGCTATTATTCCTGCCATGGGCTACTTTGATCAGCTAAAACGTACCTTTTCCACTTTAGAGAAGCTGCTCAAGACTTCTTTTTTTCCCCCCGGGCCAGTCCTAGGCCTTGGACTCAGGGCCTGAGCACTGTCCCTGGCTTCTTCCCGCTCAAGGCTAGCACTCTGCCACCTGAGCCACAGCGCCCCTTCTGGCCATTTTCCATATATGTGGTGCTGGGGAATCGAACCGAGAGCTTCATGTGTAGAAGACCAGCACTCTTGCCACTAGGCCATATTCCCAGCCCCTCAAGACTTCTTTTTCCATATCTAAATAGTCTGCACTTACTCTGCCTAAACATTGGGTCAAGTACTAAATAGAAAGTGAGTTACTTGGATCAAAGTGCTTTCAGAAGAGTTGACTCAATAACCAAGGCAGTCACCAAGTAACTTGGGAGGTGGGTATTGAATTCCGTTTGGATATTCTGTGAAGAAAAATATTTCATAGGTAGGGTAGGCTGGAGTGGGTTGACATGAAATTTTATCACGCTATTTAGTAAGATTGCAATTTAAAACATGAGTTGTTTATTTCTGGAATTTTCCATTTACTAGTTTGGACAATGGTTGATTGTGAACATCTCAAATGACAGAAAAACAGTATCTCAGACAAGGATGTGAGCACTGCATTTCATTTTATATGATATCACAAGTGAACAAATTAACCTCTGACTTCATAAGTCAGCATAGCAGGTATCATTGAAGGGCATGAAAAAGATTTCCCAAGTACTGGCTGAAAATATGTTATGTTTGAATCTGAAATAAATAAATAACTAAATAGTAGATAAACGATCTGGTTACATGAATTTGAAATAAATAATAAATAAATAATCTGGTTACACGGCAACTATACTTGAATACATTCATACAGCTATACATACTGAATTATGTTTCTTATTGCATTAGATTGTAATATGTGAGAAACATTACTATTTAGAAAGACTTATGCACTGGGCACTGGTGGTTCACACCTGTAATCCTAGCCACTCAGGAAGCTGAGATCTGAGGACTGAGGTTTAAAACCTGCCAGAGCAGGAAAGTCCATGAGAGTCTTATCTCCAATTAACTACCAGAAAACTGCAAGTGGTCCTGTGACTTGAAGTGGTAGAGTGCTAGCCTTGAGCTTATTATATCACAAGTTCAAATGAGACCCCAAGACTCTCAGTTAATAGGAGCTAGGAACTTTGTTTGGCCAGTATGCTTCTCACTATCGAGATAGTGAAAAACGGCCCCATGCTTAGGGTAGGGTAGGTTTTTCTGAGTGGGCATTACATAGGCAGGCCATGCAAGATTGATGTATTACAATTTCATTGGTGCTGACTCATGACCTCTGAATTCATTTGTTCTTTTACATAAACATCAGGCTTTGTGGCTCACAATAGGCTGCCCACAGTGGCAACATACTGTGTGGTGGGCAGTGACATAACTGGTACGTGTTGTTGGGGTAAGCAAGCAGATTTACAGAAGCAGAAGTTAGCCTTGAGTTACAGACACAAAACATAGGCCAGGTCAGCATGACCATTACTCACTTTATAAAAACCAAAAAAGAGCCTAAAAGCAAACTATAGCCTTGAATAGGGGCAGTATTTTCTTAGAGATGAGCCTTATTAGCTTTTTCTTTACATCATAACAACAACTTTGTTAGTAGGGCTTTCTGGCTAATACAGCAACTCAGTCCAGCTGGTGATAAACTTCAAGGTTGTTAGTGACCCTTTGCAAAGCTGTCAGCTTCGTGAACTTGAGTGAGGGAGAGATGCTGCTTTGCTTCTAGCAAGGACGTGAGATCTTTCCTTTAATATTCAGTCTTATTTCTGATGTCCTGTTTCTAATTTTTCATTAGTAAATTTTATAATAAACTAAAGCAAGCTGGGTACAGAAGCTAAAATGGCAGTTAGCACTTCCTTTAGAATGGGGTATTCTACTTGTGACTGGGTTCCACAAGCTGAACTGCTCAGGGAAAGCACCTAGGACCAGAATTCAGCCCCATGACCAACCAGTAAAAAAAAAAAAAGAAAGAAAAGACATATGTGAAAATGCTGCAAATTAAATAATTACATGTATCTGTTTCAAACAGTAAAGTAGGAGTTGGGAGAATGAACTGGTAAATGAAGCAAGATTAACAATACATATTTGTTGACACTGTGATGAATACAGCAGTGACACATACTATGACACTTTATTTCTTAAAGCTTAGAAATTAAAAGAGTTAAATTGCATAGGACATGGCTCAGCATAGAGATGGGTTTCAATAGTATTTGTTTTTAATAGGATTTTTTAAAAATAAATCATTCTTGGGTATTTCAAAGAATTTAGGAGAATGGCTGCTATTATCTCTGGGGAAGATAAAGGAAGACATCTCAGAACAAGGTCTGCAGTGACTTCTCAGTCTTGCCCCTCCCGCCTCCGTCCCCTTTCCAGGTTAGTCTTGTGAGCCTGAAGCAGCAGCTGATTCTTCTTGCTACAGGGCAGACTTCCTCCAGGGTTTCTATCCCAGGGGAGGGGAGGGTGCTTATTGCAATCTGAACTTCTTCAAATGGAGTCTTCAAGAAAAGAGTCAACATTGAGTCTACTGATTCAATTGGGAATCACCAACTGTCAGGGCAAGAGTTCATGATGATGATGATGATGATGATGATGATGATAACAACAACAATAATAATCATCAAAATCATCATCATCATCATCTGTATGTTGGGGCATGGACTTGGACTGATTAAGGAAATGGAGGAAGGCTGTGCAAAAAGTGAAAGATGAAGCAGAAAAAATCTAGGTCACCACAGTCAGAGTTGGAGAATGAAGTGCAGTGAGTGCTATAGAATAAGTGGTATTGCCACTTGCTAGAAAGTCTTCCAGCATTAGAGAGAGCTGCCCCAGGTCCCTCCACTCATCTGCCCCCATGGTTGTCCCTGGGTGTTTCTCTAAGAAGCAACATGGCTTACAAGTTCATATCCCCACCATCTCCACTAGTTTACAGGTGTCTATTTAAAATAATAAAGTGGGAAGGGACTGGTTTGTAGATGAAATGAGAGTGAGCAAAAAGCTTAAACCTTTTTCTCAGAAAAATTAGCTATGCAAATGCTTAGAACATTTATATTTTTATCCAAAAATTCTTCTAGTGTTTAACCCATAGATTGATTCTGTTTTCAGGGTATCAACTTGACATTAAAAAGAAGTAATGCCAAAAATTAAAAATAAAATGTAAGGAGTTGGAGGTACTAACTCTTGTGATTTATTACTTGCCCTGCACATGTATCTAATGATAATTGCAACCCACAAAATTGTACATTCAAGATAATGATGAAAAGACAGTGTATTTTAGAGTTCATTATTTCTAAGCATATTAGGGATATCCTTTACTATTTAAATGTTATGTCTAATGATTTCAATACCTGTAAGGTATTTATAAGGTTTTTGGAAGAATTTCTTTAAAATCTATGTCTCTCTGTCTCTGTCTCTGTCTCTTCTTTAAAATCTCTGTCTCTCTGTCTCTGTCTCTGTCTCTCTCTCTCTCTCCCCTCTCTCTTTCTCTGTCCTGGGGCTCAGAACTTAAACTTCAGGGCCTGGGCTCTCTCTGAGCTTTTTTTTTTTGCCAGTCCTGGGCCTTGGACTCAGGGCCTGAACACTGTCCCTGGCTTCTTTGTGCTCAAGGCTAGCACTCTGCCACTTGAGCCACAGCGCCACTTCTGGCCATTTTCTATATATGTGGTGCTGGGGAATCGAACCCTGGGCTTCATGTATATGAGGCAAGCATTCTTGCCACTAGGCCATATTCCCAGCCCCTCTCTGAGATTTTTTTTTTTTTGCCAATCCTGGGCCTTGGACTCAGGGCCTGAGCACTGTCCCTGGCTTCTCTTTGCTCAAGGCTAGCACTCTGCCACTTGAGCCACAGCGCCGCTTCTGGCCGTTTTCTGTATATGTGGTGCTGGGGAATCGAACCTAGGGCCTCGTGTATCCGAGGCAGGCACTCTTGCCACTAGGCTATATCCCCAGCCCGCTCTCTGAGATTTTTTTTTTTTTTTTTTTTTTGGCCAGTCCCGGGCCTTGGACTCAGGGCCTGAACACTGTCCCTGGCTTCTTCCCGCTCAAGGCTAGCACTCTGCCACTTGAGCCACAGCGCCGCTTCTGGCCGTTTTCTGTATATGTGGTTCTGGGGAATCGAACCTAGGGCCTCGTGTATCCGAGGCAGGCACTCTTGCCACTAGGCCATATCCCCAGCCCCGCTCTCTGAGATTTTTAATGTTCAAAGTTAGCTCTCTACCACTTGAACAACAGGTATACTTTCAGCTTTTTGATATTTAATTGGAGACAAGAAGTCTCTATGGATTTTGTGCACAGGCTGGCTTTGAACTGTGATCTTCAGATCTCAGCTTCTTGAGTAGCTAAGATTATGTATGTGAACCATGGACTCTATGGTCTCCCTTATAGGGAATAATTAGCACAGGTTTAGGCTAGTCACAACAGAAGATCACAAGAGCCCAATAGCTATACCCTTATGAACACATAAGATGATGCTAAGTGAAATGAATTCCATGTTATGGAAACGACTGTTATATCACTGTTGTAATTGCTTTCAACATATGATGTGAAACCGTAGTTTCTATTATTGATGATCCTCTTGTATGCCCTTCCTATGGTCGTACCTTCACTATCACTGTATCTTATCTGAGTACATTGGAAATCGTGTATACTGGTATTAGAACTAGGAAAGTGAAAAGGAATACCAAAATCGAGAGACACAGGATAAAAAGACAAACAACTACAAAAGCAATACTTGCAAAACTATTCGGTGTAAATCAACTGAACAACTCATAGGGGGAGAGGGAAAGGAGAAGGGGGGAGGGGGGAATGAGGGAGGAGGTAACAAACAGTAAAAGAAATGTATCCAATGCCTAACGTATGAAACTGTAACCCCTCTGTACATTAGTTTGACAATAAAAATTAAAAAAAAAGAGATAACTTATTACTGCAAAGTGTTTCTCTGGTGTGGCTTTCTTAAGCCTAATACAGATTTTTAGGTCAACTAAACAGAATTTTAACTTAGTCCACTATTAACTAGCACCACATAAATATCTGAAGCCTTCTAATAGAACATGAGTCACTGAAAGAGTTTAAAATTTTATAGCAGCCACCTTACAAAGCTAACTGATGTTTTAACATAATAAATATCAAAATAATATTTCAAATTATAGTCAATATAGAAGCACTAAGAGATATACATCAACTATCAGTATACATTGAAGATTTCAATTACTTGAAAAATGTCACTGGAGGCTTGTTGAAGCAGCTTATTTCCCCAAGGTGGAAAGGAAGGGATTAGCATAGGAACAAAGTCATCAGGGAGCTGCCTCCTGCCCTCAGCAGCAGCCAACATTCCTTTGTAGAAAGTTTAGAACAGCTGGAGATAAGCTGCCATAAATTTACTTTGAGTTGTAGTCATTTGTGTGCCCAATTTATACAATTCATCACTTCACTTTTTATAATCTCACAGTAATTTCAATTTCTTTTTTTAATTTTTTCTCTTCATTTATTGATAAAATTAAAAAATATTTGGCAATTGTAGCACTATAAATAAATGAATGACTACTCATTCTGAACGATAAACAATGATACCCATCCAGATTCACAAAAGCCAATTTTAAACGGTATTTTTTTCAATGACTTAAAACACAGAAAGTTTAGTTAATTCCGTCTACTAGTTAATTGATCCATTGCTAAAATACAAGGAATAAAGGTTTAAAAGTGTACACAGTATTCTATTTACTCTGAGAAAACAAAATCACCATCAGAGGACAAGAAAAAGTTTATAGGCCACAGAATTCATTGAGAGTTGACAGAGTTGACAGTTATTTATTTAATAGCTGTAATATGCCAAACTAATACAATTTCAATATACAGAGATGAAGTTCCAAGTCTCATTTGAACCCATAAAGAGGAAAAAAACCCAAACTAGTGAAAATGCTAGAGTATTTTAAGAGTGTTAGATACGAAATGTAACGTAGTACAGAAGAGTACACTACTCCCACACAAATGAAGAGAACTTTCTGATGGCTTGACATTTATCTATGTCCTGAAAAACAAACAGGACTCCAAATAGCCAAGAATAGTAGGCAGATCCTCTATAGGATGTAAATAATACCTTATAGAACATTGGTTTTTTTTTTTTTTTTTTTTTTTGGCCAGTCCTAGGCCGTGAACTCAGGGCCTGAGCACTGTCCCTGACTTCTTTTTTGCTCAAGGCTAGCACTCTGCCACTTGAGCAACAGCGCCACTTCTGGCCATTTTCTGTATATGTGGTGCTGAGGAATCGAACCCAGGGCCTCATGTATATGAGGCAAGCACTCTTGCCACTAGGCCATATCCCCAGCCCTACCTTATAGAACATTGTGACAAAAACACTAAGGTATAATGGACCTAAAGTTTTAGACAGATAGATACAAAATAATTACTGATTTTGCAAGATCTTTATATATATATTTATTATTATCAAACTGAATTACAGAGAGGTTACAGTTTCATACATTAGGCATTGGATACATTTCTTGTACTGTTTGTTACCTCGTCCCTCATTCCCCCTCCCTCTCCCCCTTTCCCTTCCCCCCCATGAGTTGTTTAGTTCATTTACACCAAACAGTTTTGCAAGTATTGCTTTTGTAGTTGTTTGTCTTTTTTTACCCTGTGTCTTTCGATTTTGGTATTCGCTTCCAATTTCCTAGTTCTAATACCAGTATACCCGGTTTCCAATACACTCAGATAAGATACAGAGAAAGTGTAGGTACAACCACAGGGTGGTGATACAAGAAGATCATCAATAATAGAGGCTACAGTTACATATGGCATGTTGAAAGTAGTTACAACTGTGATATAACAATCATTTCCATAACATGGAGTTCATTTCACTTAGCATTATCTTATGTGTTCGTAAGGGTATAGCTATTGGGCTCCTGTGATCCTCTGCTGTGACTTGCCTAAACCTGTGCTAATTATTCCCTATAAGGGAGACCATTGAGTCCATGTTTCTTTGGGTCTGGCTCACTTCACTTAGTATAACTTTTTCCAAGTCCTTCCATTTCCTTACAAATGGGGCAATGTCATTCTTTCTGATAGAGGCATAAAATTCCATTGTGTATATGTACCACATTTTCCTGATCCATTCTTCTACTGAGGGGTATCTGGGTTGGTTCCAGATTCTAGCTATGACAAATTGTGCTGCGATAAACATTGTTGTGCTGGTGGCTTTATGTTTGTGGTCTTTTGGATAGATACCCAAAAGTGGGGCTGCTAGGTCATAGGGGAGTTCTATGTTTAGCCTTCTGAGGAATCTCCATACTGCTTGCCAGAGTGGCTGAACCAGTTTACATTCCCACCAACAATGAAGTAGGGTTCCCTTTTGGCCACATCCACTCCAACAGTTGTTATTGTTAGTTTTCTTGATATAGGACATTCTTACTGGGGTGAGATGGAATCTCAATGTTGTTTTGATTTGCATTTATTTTATGGCCAGTGATGTAGAGCACTTTTTCATATGTCTCTTGGCCATTCTCATTTCCTCATCAGAGAAGTCTCTTTGTAGGTCTTTAGCCCACTTCATGAGGGGGCTATTGGTTCCTTGCGGTTTTGTTTTAGAGGAAGGTAATTATTTTAGTTCTACATATATTTTAGATATGAGGCCTTTGTCCGTTGAATGGCCAGTAAAGATCTTCTCCCAATCTGTGGGCTTTCTGTTTATTTTGCGAGCTATGTCCTTTGCCCTGCAGAAGCTCTGCAGTTTGATGTAGTCCCATTTGTCCATCCTTTCTTTGATTTGTAGCTTTTCTGCGTCTTTGTTAAGAAAGTTCCGTCCTGTACCAAGGAGCCCAAGTGTTTCTCCTACTCCTTCGATTAGTGTTTTCATGGTGTCTGTTTTGATTTATAGGTCTTTGATCCACTTGGAATTGATTTTGGTGCAGGGTGATATATAAGGATCTAGTTTTATTTTGTTGTATGTGTTGAACCAGCTTTGCCAGCACCATTTGTTAAAGAGGCTATCTTTCTTCCAGACTATTGTTTTAGCTCCTTTATCAAAGATTAAGTAGGCATAGTTCTGTGGGTTCTTTTCTGGGTCTTCAATTCTGTTCCATTGGTCTTCAGGCCTGTTCCAGTGCAAATACCAAGCTGTTTTTATTACTAAAGCTTTATAATACAGCTTGAAGTTGGGTATTGTAATTCCTCCAGCACCATTCTTTCTGCTTAGGATTGTTTTTGCTATTCTAGGTCTTTTATTGTTCCATATGAATTTCTGGATTGCTTCCTCTATTTCATTAAAAAATGGTGTTGGGATATTAATGGGTATTGCATTGAATTTGTAGATAGCCTTTGGCAATATTGCCATTTAGATTATATTAATCCTCCCAATCCAGGAGCATGGGAGGTTTTTCCATTTCCTTAGTTCTGCCTTAATTTCATTTTTCATGTTTTTAAAGTTCTCATCGTAGAGGTCTTTCACTTCTTTGGTTAAGGTTATTCCTAGGTACTTTATGTTTTTTGAGGCTATTGCAAAAGGAGTTGTTTTTCTGATTTCAGCCTTGGTCTTTGGTTCGTTAGCATAGAGAAAGGCTGTTGATTTTTGAGGGTTTATTTATTTATTTATTTGTTTTGTTTTATGAAAAGATATTTATTATTTACACCACTGAAATAGTCCCGTAAGAACAATATACACCATATTTATTTAAAAGGATTAATTCCTTTCAAATACAGAAACTGTAGAAAGCAATACTGTCAACACAAAACAGTGGTCACATTATATATCTGCAGGCTTAAGCATTGCAAATAACATATATATTTAATCTGTGGCTAGATACGTTCACTGAAATGGTGTTAGCACTTAAGACAGGATAGAGCAGGAAGAGGACAAAACTGTGTTCATGCTTTTTAGGACTGAATTGGTGACCTGTGCCACCTTTGTTGATGACAATGGCCTCAGGCAGTGCGTCTACTCAGCCACCAAAGACAAACGCATGCTTGGGCCTTCACTGTGTTCTTCAGTCTCGTCTTCTATTCCTCTACCACAGAGCTGTATCACGATTTAAGAACACTGACAAGAATAAAGACCAGGCTGAGACAGCTCAGAATTCAGAGATGAACAAGCAAACTCCAGAACAGAGGCTCTGCCTATGACAAAGGAATACAAATTTTTGGTAATTTTAAGGTTAACAAACTAGTTATTTAACTTCCCCCCCCCCCCCTTAGGTTTTAAGGAGGAACGCACTAGTTCCCAGACAGGTTGTCAGATCTTGGCAGCTGATAAACAGTGAGACAAAAAAAAAAAAAAAAAAAAAAAAAAACAACCAGAAGATAGGACTTGTTTCCAAAGTTGCCAAACGATGCTGTTGAATACTCGATTCTCTCCCATTTTCCTTTTCTACTTTTTATTTCCTTTTTTAGGGGGGAGAGGGGCAGGGTGGAAAAACACCTCAATAAATGTTGGAGAAAATACCATTTTTCAAGAGTAACAGTATAGTCATAGAAGGGGAAACATTTTTCTTAGCATATTGCTATGATCTTCAAAAAATATAAAATTAAATTTACAAAAAATTGGAAGACCAAAGATAAGCAGTCTGGCATTTGCTTCCATGTCCAGCACTATCATTATAATTTCTAGCAGAAAAGCAAAAGTTCATGGAACTCAGTATCTTCACTAACTGCCAGCGAAACTTGTAACTACTGTCCTTGCTTCTTTGACAGATACCTTCCCCAATATTTGTGATTTAGCTCCAAAAAGTCATCTAATTTTGCAATTTCCTTGAGGTACTGAGTTAATTTTAAAAGTTCTTTGTCTTTATCTCAATTTAGATGTGCTTTCATAAAAGTTCTTACCTTTAGTCCATTCTGGGGATTCATTAGAAAATTCCTTCCTATGTCATCAAACATAATGGTGTTTTTTTTTTGCTGTAGTACTCAGAAAACTTTCCCCATATAACACCAAGAGGCTTTACTTTCATTTTAGCTTCAATCCACTTCATATTTGTTGCAGACCAAATAACAATGTCATAATCTTCATAAGCAGATGTTAGAAATTCATGAAGATAAGGCCTCATTAATTCTACCCCAGTCTCTGCACAAGACCTATGATCAAATAATGTGTAATCAACATCTAGCACTAAAAGCTTTTTTCCTTCTCTAGGAGGATTCAGTATTTCTACTTTGTACTCTTTGACTCTGTGAGAAATTTTCAGTAGGTTTTCTTCTCTGTGTTCTACTTCAACTACTTCGTCTTCAATATCAAAGTCATTGACCACATTCATCATTGTCAGGAGGTGGACCTAAGACATCTTCCTTTAACCTTGAGCACAAGTAACTTTTGGAGTTCTGGCAGCACTCCAGTGAGGGTCTTGAGGAACTGCTTGAGGTCTAGCACAGTATCATCTTTTGAAAGGGTGGTCACCGCATACTCCTGTCCACCCCATTTTACGATGATAGGGAGAGCCATTCTTCAAGCATAGTAGGCAGCCTCTGTTCAGAACAAAAGCACCTGGAGCGCGGTAGAAGCAGCAGCGGCGGCAGCAGCGAACGCAGACACCCGCCGCAGCGGAACCTGAGGCGACCGGCGAGGGTTTATTTTATATCCTGCAACTTTGCCAAAGTTTTGGATCAGCTCTAGTAGCTTGGGGGTAGAGTTTATGGGGTTCTTTAGGTATAGGATCATGTCATCTGAAAAGAGAGAAAGTTTAACTTTTTTTCTTTTCCTATTTGGATCCCCTTTATATTTTCTTCTTGCCTAATTGCTCTGGCTAGAAATTCTAGTACTATGTTGAAGAGAGGGAGAGAGAGTGGACATCCCTGTCTTGTTCCTGATTTTAAAGGGAATGGCTTTAGTTTTTCACCATTTAGAATTATGCTTGCTGTTGGTTTGTCATAAACTGCCTTGATTATATTCAGGAATGTTCCCTGGAATCCCAATTTTTCCAGGGCTTTTAGCATAAATGGGTGTTGGATTTTATCAAACGCTTTCTCCGCATGGAGTGATATAACCATGTGGTTCTTTACCTTGCTCCGGTTGATGTGGTGAATTACATTAATTGACTTGCGTATATTGAACCAACTTTCCATCCCTGGGATGAATCCAGTTTGATCGTGCTGTATGATTTTTTTGATGACCTGTTGAAGTCTATTGTCCAGAATTTTGTTGAGGATTTTTGAGTCTATGTCCATCTGGGAAATCGGTCTATAGTCCTCTTTCTGTGATGAGTCCCTGCCTGGTTTTGTGATAAGGGCTATACTGGCTTCATAGAAAGTGTCTGGTAGTGAATGTTCTCTTTCAATTTCATTGAAGAGTTTGAGAAATATTGGTGTGAGTTCTGTTTTGAAGGCCTTGTAGAATTCTGCTGTGAATCCGTCTGGACCTGGGCTTTTCTTGGATGGGAGATCACTTATTGCTGTTTCTTTCTTTCTTTCTTTTTTCTTTTTTTTTTTTTTTTTAACTTATTGCCATTTCTATTTCAACACTGGATATGGGTCTGTTTAGAAGGTTTAAATCTTCATGGTTGAGTTTGGGGATATGAATTTTTTTCTAGAAAATCATCAATTTCTTCCAAGTTCTCAAATTTGTTGGCATAAAGGTTTGCAAAATAGTCCCTTATTATGGTCTGAATTTTGGTTGTTTCTGTGGTGATGTTACCTGATTCATCTCTTATCTTGTTTATTTGAGTGTGCTGCCTTCGTTTTTTGGTCAGGTTTGCTAGGGGTCTGTCTATCTTGTTGATTTTTTCAAAGAACCAACTCTTTGTTTTGTTGATTCTTTCGATGGTTTTTTCGTCTCTAATTGATTTAATTCTGATTTGATTTTAATTATTTGCTTCCGTCTATTGACTTGGGGTTTGGCTTGTTGTTCTCTTTCAAGTAAATTAAGGTGCTTTCTTAAATGATTGAGTTGCTGTTTCTCCAGTATGTTGGTATACGCATTCCTCTGAGTACTGCCTTTGCTGTGTCCCAAAGGAGCTGGTACTTTGTGTCCTCACCTTGGTTGAGTTCCATAAACATTTGAATTTCCGTTTTAATTTCTTCAGTGACCCACTGATGGTTCAGCAGTGTGTTTTTTAGTCTCCATAAAGTGGAGGATTTTCTGTGGTGGCTGTTTGAGTTGAGCTCTAATTTTATTCCATTGTGGTCTGAGAGAATGCAGGGAATGGTTTGATACTTCTGAATTTGTACAGATTTTCTTTGTGACCTAAGATGTGATGTGTGGAGAATGTTCCATGTGCCGCTGAGAAGAATGTGTATTCTGTTGTTGCAGGGTGGAATATTCTGTAGATGTCGATTAAGTCTAGTTGGTCTATGCGATTGCTTAGTTCTGTGGTTTCTTTGTTCAGTTTTTGGCGTGTTGATCTATCCAGAGGTGATAGTGGAGTGTTAAAGTCCCCAACTATCAATGTGTTTGGGTCTATGAGTGTTTTTAGAGTCAGTAGTGTTTGTTTGATGAAGTTGGGTGCTCCTGTATTTGGTGTGTAGATATTTAGGATGGTTATATCTTCCTGTAGGAGAGATCCCTTTACTAGTATGTAGTAACCTTCTTTGTCTCTTCTTACCTTCTTTAATTTGAAGTCGATTTTGTCTGATACTAGGATTGCAACTCCGGCCTGCTTATGGGGGCCATTTGCTTGATAGAATTCCAGCCTTTCACTTTTAGAAGATGTTTACTTTTGCTGGATAGATGAGTCTCTTGGAGGCAACAGAAAGATGGGTCTTGTTTTTTGATCCAACTTATGAGCCTATGTCGTTTGATTGGAGAATTAAGTCCGTATATGTTGAGAGTTAGGATTGAGAGATTTGTTCCTTTCATTATCACTATCTTGTTAAAACCTGTGTCTTCCTATTACTTGATCTGATATTCTGGTTTACTATTTAGGGTTCATTTCTCTGTCTGTATTGAGATCTTGATTTTTTTCCCTGTATAGTACATCTTTGAGGATTTTTTGTAAAGCTGGTTTGGTGGAGATATATTGTTTCAGTTTTTCCTTATTGTGGAAGACTTTTATTTGACCTTCAGCTATGAATGAGAGTTTAGCTGGATACACTATTCTCGGTTGGTAGTTATTTTTATTTAGGGTTTGGCACACCTCATTCCAGGCTCTCCTTGCTTTCATGGTTTCTGCTGAGAAGTCTTGGGAAATTCTAATTGATTTTCCTTTATATGTGATTGTTTTCTTCTCCCTAACAGCTTTAAGGATTCTTTCCTTGGACTCTATTGATCCTGTTTTGATCACAATGTTTCGGTGGGATGTCCTATTCTGGTCTGGTTGGTTTAGGGTTCTAAATGCTTCTTGTATCTGTATAGGCCTATCCTTCTGGATATTTGGGAAGTTCTGGGCTAATATTCTGTTAAATAGGTTGCCTATTCCATTAACTTCCTTCTCCAGGTTTTCCTCAACACCTATTATCCTTAAATTGGGCGTTCTGATTGTATCTTGGATCTCCTGGAGTGATCTGTTTTGCCGATTGGATTGGTTTTGTATTGCTTTTTGATCTTTCTCCATAGATTCTAGGGAATCTTCAACTCCTGAGATTTGATCCTCTGCTTCAGTTAGTTGGGACTGTAGGCTAGCTACTTGATTTCGAATCTCTTTTCCTTCAAATTGGTCTTTCCTGTTTATTTCCATGTCCTTGCTATAATTATCTCTTAGGTCCTGCATGGACTTCTTTACTTCATTAACTTCATTAATTTGGTTTTGAGTGCTGTCTCTCAAATCTTTTAGCTGGGTAGTTATCTTTTCATTTGACTCTTGAAGTTCATTTATCTTTCTATTTGTGGAGGCCATGAAATTCTCCATTAATTTTTGCTTTGCCTCCACACGCTCTAGAATAATTGACTGAAGAGATTCAAACTTTTCATTCATCATGTTTATCAGTAAATTTTGTAGAGCATTTTGAGGGTTCTCTTCTATGTTTTTGATTGACTGCTCTGCTTCTTGCTTGTTTTGAGTGGGAGATAATTCTCCATTGTTTGCCATGTTTCTTGTGTTTCTTCTGCCCATTTGGATTGGGAATGCCAATCTACAAGCACCTGTGAGCACTGTTTAAGACCCAAAGCAGACCTTACCAAGCACTGTTGTGTAAATCTTAGAAGTTCACAATTATATATGGATACCTTTTATACCTGTGTATAAAATTATATTTGGTGTTCCTAAAGAATACCGTTTCAATATAACAACCAATCCTGAGCCCTGTATTCAGTAGTTATTTATTTACTGTTACAACCATATGAGCAATTCTTGTTCTTATATTAATTTCTTTTTGGACTGGCTTTCTCTATGAACCCCTTTGATTCACTCAGAATAAGCAGGGATACCCTCTATCCAGTAACCAGGAGTCAATGGAATCTGGAGGTCCTAGAAGTAAGTCAGGAGGGTAAGTTAGAGGTAGTAAAGAGAATAGAGTAAAATGTATGGGGGGCGTGATGATTTTGGTTTAGTTTCAGTGACATGGAAATGTGGAGGAGAGTAGAATCAGTAGAAAGATTAAAATGATAGGCAATGGAGAGTTAGCAGTAAAGAGTGGAGGTGTTATTTATAGGAAAGTAATTTTTAAAGAAAGAGAATGCAAAGAGAGAAATAAAAAAATACCGGAAGACATGCACATAATAGAGAAAAATCATTAAAAAAAGGAAAAAAGAAAAAAATCAGGAAAAAAAACAAACAACAAAAAACAAACAAAAAAGAACTTGATAGAACCAACAGGTAAAAATGGAAAACAAAAACAAACCAATGACGTTTCAGAAATGAAAATATAAAAAAAAAAAAGAAAAAAAGAGCTTAAAAAACGTTTGAGAAACAATAAAAAAATAATAAAAAGGAGTCTTCCTTATTTGGGTGGGCTTTCTACAGCCTCTGGTTTCCTTGCGATGGTATGCAGTCTATTCTGCTGCTTGGCTGGTTTGACTTGCTTTCAGTTCGCAAGGGGTGGATCTGCTCTGACCCTCTTCCCCTGTCAGTGAAATCCTGGGGCTCTGTGGTTTCCACAGCTTGCAGGTAAGACTTGGGCGTCCTCTGTAGGTGGCGGACATGAACAGTCTTGGGAACCGTGGCTCCTCCCGTCTGCTGTAGGGCCGCTGCCTTTAATGCCTGGCTTTGAATAGGCTGTGGACTCAGCAGGACGGGATGCCTGTGGTCTGGTTTACCCAGCTGAGAGTTGCTCACCTGGGGGAGGTTCCTCCTTCCTGGGTGGGGCAGCCTCCTGGGTAGAACAGGGTATGGAATTCAGCTCCGTTTGGGGCTGGGAATTGGGCTTCTAAATGGGACTGTTCTCTGTCTCGGGAACTGTTTGTTCTGCCGTGTGGCTGTTCTGTGCCACCGGTACAGTAGCTGCTCGCCGCTTTTGCTTTTAATTGAGGAATTCTGGCGGTCTGGGCAGGCCACCTCTAGGTGAGCCGAGGCCCAGGACAAGCCCCCTCCCCCCGCCACCGCCTGGGCAGGGGTTGTACTCCTGGGTGGAGCTGGCTCTCACTGGTGGGTCCCTCTTGCTCTTCTCAAAGATGGCCGCTTTGTCCTTGCTTTCCCCAGGCGGGCTTTAGCTCCAGTCTGGTCTGACCCTATGCCAGTGTCAAAGATGGCACTTTGCTCTGGCGGCGGGGGAAGGAGCTGCTCTGTGGGCATGAGTGAGAGTGTCTTTTGTGTGGGTACTCACGCTTTCTCTGCGATTTTGGCCCGTCCGTGCTCAGCCTGGGATCTGCCTGTATGCCACCATCTGGAGGATTTCTCCCTGGTCTCCGTTGAGTGCTTTAGCTGCGGGGAGTGCAGGCGCTGTGCCGGCGCCGGCACTAGCATGGCAGCAGGATGCTGCCTGGAGCCCAAATCTGTGTTTTCAGACCAGCAAAGTCAATTTTTCCTTCCTGGCCAGATTCCCTGTACTTTTATAACTTACTTTTGCTATCTTTCTAGGGGTAAAAGTTTCTGTGGGATGGGAAAACTGTGATGTCAGAGGGAGCTCAGCTAGAGCTCTGCTGCTCCTCCGCTGTCTTCCTGGAAGTCTCTTTGCAAGGTCTAATTTCAATTTCTTGAAAGCCAATGAGCATTGTTAAAAGCATAAGAATAGATATAGAAAGGTAGATAGATGACCATTTCCTTGTAAGTTAACTAGTCTTTTAAGAATACCTCATACTACTTATTTTTATATAAATTCTATCCAAATTAATTCATTAGCTCCATGATGTTTGGGTTATTCAAAATTATTAGATAGAATTTCATATTCTGTTTGGATTTAACATAGAAACACTTAAATTTTTTTTTTTGCCTTAAAATTTTAACAGGAGTTTTTGGTTGCTTGCTGTGTTTATAACTTGAATGTGATAAGTTAACGTACTTTATTAAATTCATTTGTGGCATGTATACAGTTAAGTGTGAGGAAAAGAGGAAGGACTTGAGTTTCTGGGCTTTCTGTTTCATCCTCTGCTTGAAGTGGAGTTTGGTATTAAGAATATTAAGAATATTCTCCAGTGGTTCATGCCTGTAATCCTAGCTACTTAGGAGGTTGAGTTCTGAGGATCATGGTTTGAAGCCATCCTGGGCAGAAAAGTCCCTGTGAGATTCTGATCTCCAATTAACCATTCAAAAAGCAGAAGTAGCACTATGGTTCAAACTTGTAGATAATTACCCTTGAACACAAAGTGCTTAAGGACATAGCCCAAGTCCTGAGTTCAAGCCGCACAACTGACCAAAAAAAAAAAAATAGAATATTCTCCAATAAGCATAATTACTCATATAAAAAGAAATGATGAGTGTATTGGTTTCATTTCACTTTATTGGTGGTTTGTGAAGGATTATTAATACACTAGTTCATTCTGTTGTTTCCTTGTGTGTATGTACTGTGCTAATTTTTCTTAGTCATTTTGAAATTGCTAGGAAAGTATGAGGTCAAAAGCAAAGATACATGCATAGACATCAAGGATTTTTTCACCAAAAGTTATCAAAACTTCTTATTTACATTGGTGAATTTTCTTACTTTTTAAATAACTGTGAAATTCTTTTGATTGTGTTACTGAAGGCCTGTTTCACCTGCTTGTTTCTCAAGCTGTAAATGAAGGGGTTCAGCACAGGAGCAATAGAGGTGGTAAGGATGGACACATCCTTGTTGCTTGCCATGGAATCCTCAGATGAAGGCTTCACATAGATGAAGATGCAGCTGCCATAGGTGATGGACATCACAATCATGTGGGAAGAGCAAGTGGAAAAGGCCTTTTTCCTTTGCTTGACAGAAGGGAATTGTAGAATGGTCTTAAGGATATATACCTAAGATAGAACTACACAAAATAGGGTCATGACAAAGGTTAACACAGCACAAACTATGACTATCTGCTCTAAGAGCCATGTTTCTGAGCATGAGATCTTCAGGAGGGGGTATGCATCACAGCCAAAATGGTCAATAACATTAGAGTCACAGAATTCCAGATTTAGGATGAGGGTAAGTGGTGGTAATACAATCAACAAGCCAGCTGCCCAGCAACAAGGAATGAGTGTCCTACAAACCCTGCTGTTCATGATGGTGACATAATGCAGGGGTTTGCAGATGGCCACATAGCAGTCAGAGGACATGATGGCTAGAAGAAAGAATTCGGTTACAGCAAAAATGCCAGTAAAAAAAAGTTGAATGGCACAATTGTTATATGTGATTGTGTTGTCACCTGTTGATAGGTTGTACAAGTATCTGGGCATACAAGCAGATGTGAATGATATTTCTAAGAAGGAGAAATTTTGTAGAAAATAGTACATGGGAGTTTTCAGTTGTAGATCCATGATTGTGAGAGAGATGATGGTGAGGTTTCCAGTTACACTCATTACGTAGGTGAGACACAGAACGATGAAAAGCACAGCCTTGAGTTGTGGGTCATCAGTTGGGCCCTGGAGGAGGAAAGTTGTGATGGTGTGATTTCTCATCATGTGCTCCAGAATTTTACTGATTTCTACTCAGTCTGTAGTGAAAATTCAGATATTTGGGTGGAATGGTAATTAACAGGACAAGAAAACTTATGAAAAATAATGTCATGTAATTCCGCTAATACATATTTTCAATTAGACTAGTAGCTTAGGTATAATCCATAGTTTTCATTTCAAAGTAGAATTACAAGTTCAGGTATCCATATCACATTCCACAATTTCAATATATAAAACTACACATTATGTCATATGTGTTATATCAAAACATGGTACCTATGTATTATTGTATTACAATAATACATAACACAATAATACATATTATATAACATTATATTATATACACATATACACAATATATTATAGAATTACATTGTAGCTTATGTAATATCACATCATATATTATATATATTATATTATGCTATATGTATTCTATATTATGTAAGGTGCACATCTTATAAAATATGCATATATAATGTACACTATACATATATTTTATGTTGTACAATATACATATAATTGTTTTTTGAATTAGCATGTTGTTAATATGGAAATGTACATGTACACAATGTATTTTGAACAAATTCACTTCCTCTATTATATTCCTATTGCTTCCCTCTTTCATCCCATCTGTTTTCAAAGTATTTGATGGGATTCATCATGCTGTTGTTGTGTTTGTTAGTAATGCCCTTCAGCCCCCTTACCCATCACAATCCTAACTTTTCCTCTCCTCCTTGTGATCACCTGCTTGTCACCTGTTATATTTATTACCAGTTACCACTGCTATTGCTCCAAAATCTTATTTAAGTTTTTGTTTCTGGGTTTTCTTTCTTTGTGGTGCTAGGGATTTGCCCCAAATTCTTGTGCATGCTAAGTGCTGTACCACTGAAGACATATTTAGCTCATCAGTCAATTTTTTTCCAAACTCAGGGCCTGGGCACTGTCCCTGAGATTTTTTTTTTTTGTAAAGCTATCGGTGTCCAGTATATCTACAGCTCTTCTTCCAGCTTTTTGGTGGTCAACTGGAGATAAGAGTCTCCTGGACTTTCCTGCCTGGGCTGGCTTTCAAGTGTGATCCTCAGATCTCAGTTTTCCTGAGTTGCTAGATTATAGGGGTGAGTCATCTTCAGCCTGCTTGACTACTAATGTTTTTGTGATATAAGTGTTGTTCTTCTTAATACACATGCTGAATGCTTGAGCTAAATCTTGAATATTCTTTAGCCTGTTTATGTGTTCGTTGAAGTTTTTGCCATTCATAAAGTGCAAGTAACTAGTTAGAGCTTCACTCTACAAACTCTTAATGTATTGGTGATGACATTTAGGCACTGGTTACTGCTTGCCTTCCTAACCATTCCAGAGGTTGCAGTCTGAAGGACTGCAGTTTGAAGCCAGCCAGGGAAGGTAAGTCTGTGAGACTTTTATTTCCATTAACCAACCTCCACTTCTAGCATTTTGCTGGTTATTTGGATTGAAGGGCCTCATGGACTTCCTGTTAGGTCTGGCTTTGATCCAAGATCTTCGACTGTGGTCTCCTGAGTAGCTAGGATTACAGGTGAGAGCCGCTGGTGCTCAGTATAGGTGTTTGAGATGAAGCACTGGGTAAGCAGGCACCGCTTCCTGTGCCAGACCACTTGGTACATGAAACTTGGCAATTTTGTGTAGATTTTCTTCCACTCCAGGAGGTCTTGTATTTTTTCCTGGGTTCCACATAACTTGGAATAGATGCATTCACCAATATACTGGTTTAGTTGTTGTGATGGGTTCTGGCTAACTTCCTGCTCTTTACCTTAAACTACAATCCTCTTGAGCTCTGCTTTTTGAATAGCCAAGATTACATGTTTGGCTAGCCCACTGTATCTGTCTAGGATAGGTTGTTGGTTTTGTTTTGTTTTTGTTTTCTTTTGGCTGGTCCTGCAGCTTGAACTCTGGACCTGGGCACTGTCCCTGATCCTCTTTGTGCTCAAGGCTAGCACTCTACTACATAGCCACAGTGGAACTTCCAAAGGATGAGTATTTTTAACTAGCCAATAGTGATACAATTTGCTTACAACTTTATTGCTGCATACATGCTTTATGTGTCATCTTTCCAGTTTGTAATTTCTAGACATTTACTTTCTTGCTGATTCTCTTGTGTTGATAGTTGTTGGAATTCATTTATTTCTTAACATATGGACTTGCTTTGAGTAGTGTTTTCTTGAACTCCAATATTTCCAAATTCCCAAATATTTTCATAATGCCAATCATATAACCAAGTGCATCCTGAGCATAAGCCAGAAATGAAGCTTTTTTTTTTATCATCACACTGTATTTTGTTTCTCCTTGCATTATTTAAAAAAAACTAGTACACTGTATTTAGAGAAACTGTAGTTTTGCTAAATGCATAAATAAGCACTTTATGTCATTTATGTGTCTGCAGAAACATCCTCTGTGATGCTCTGTGCTTCCACCTTCCACTCCTGTGACTCAGTCTCTAATTTCATGAGACAGACTTCTACTTGGCCATAGATTTCAAAATTTTAATTTCTATAAATTTTGTAAATTCTAATTATGCTACTTAAAAAATGAGCTCTTACTCATTTTTTTTTTTTTTTTTTTTTTTTTTTTTGGCCAGTCCTGGGGCTTGGACTCAGGGCCTGAGCACTGTCCCTGGCTTCTTCCCGCTCAAGGCTAGCACTCTGCCTCTTGAGCCACAGCGCCGCTTCTGGCCGTTTTCTGTATATGTGGTGCTGGGGAATCGAACCTAGGGCCTCGTGTATCCGAGGCAGGCACTCTTGCCACTAGGCTATATCCCCAACCCATCTTACTCATTTTTGATTGAATTATTGTTAACAATGTTTATACACTTTCCAACATTAAAATACTTTAAATAATATTTGAATTAATATCATCTTAGGAATTCATTTTCTAAATTGTAACCATCAAAAGTATGTATTTCATCAAGGCTGTGTAACCCAAGACTCAAACACTATAAGAAATTGTAGAATTTGTTATACTTACATTTCTGGCAGTTAATTATATCTTTCTATTAGTCATTTACAGTGATTCTTAGAGCTATAATTTGAAAATGAATATTATATTGAAACTTAAATGATAAGATTCCCAGTATCCTCAGATTACAATCTTTGCTTGAGGTATTCCTCTCTAATTGATTACATGAATGGTTTCACAATTCATGCAGAGCCATTATGAATCAGGTGAGAAAGAAGGTTTGATTTTCTTTCTGTCATTGAAATGTATGTCCATAGAGCTCATAGTGTCTTTAGAATAGTGAATATGATCAATTCTTTTAGTTGATGGGAAGATTCTCTAATTTTAGTTTCCATATTTATATTATTTTTCAAATCTGTAACCAAGTTAATAAACAAAGGAGTCCATGGTAACTCATGATGAAATATCACTAATGAATCATGTATATAATGAACTTAGAGAAAACCCCAATTTTCCTTAGTGACCTTGGGAACAGGGTCTGTGGGGACCAGAGAAAGCAGTAAGTACGTTGCAAGGAGATTGTTAGGGAAACATGAAAAGTCTAATTTAAGAAATCTAGTCCTATTTCTTTTCTTTTTTGGGTTAGTCATAGGGTTTGAACTTGGGGCCTGGGTGCGATCCCTTAGCTCTTTTGCTGAAGTCTAGTGTTCTACCACTTTGAGCCACAGTGCCACTTCCCTGGTTTCTTTTCATTCATTCCTTTATTTTTCTTTTCTTTTCTTTTTTTTTTTGGCCAGTCCTGGGCCTTGGACTCAGGGCCTGAGCACCATCCCTGGCTTCTTCCCGCTCAAGGCTAGCACTCTGCCACCTGAGCCACAGCACCCATTCTGGCCATTTTCCATATGTGTGGTGCTGGGGAATCAAACCGAGAGCTTCATGTGTAGGAGGCAAGCACTCTTGCCACTAGGCCATATTCCCAGCCCCTTTTCTTTTTTTTAAAAATTTAATTTATTAATTAATTGAACACAAATTTTTTGGACAGGGTGTTGTGCAAAAAGGGTACAGTTACATAGTAGGGGAGTGTGTACATTTCTTGTGATATCTTACGCCCTGGTTTTCTTTCCCTTCTCTAGGTCAGGTAGACATATATACAATATACAATGTATCAAGAACATGTACAGTAGCCATGTGGCCGTGCCCAAGAAAATTCGCCTAGGGCTTTAAATGCAATGTCGATTTTAGACAATATGTCGACAGTAGTCTATATGAACATACATACATAGATTTTGAGCTATTGTATTCCACTGAGAGGTCAATTTTTGACCTTTATGTGTTGAGTAGTTGTTTGGTTTTAGTTACATACTGTTGGGTCACTGCCCCAATCTTGTGGGAAATACTATTTGACAAGCAGTTTTTGGTTTCACAGACTTGGTCTATACTGTCTCTCTGTCTCCCTTTCTTAACAGTCATATATCAGGGAGATCATGCCCCTTTGTTTTCTGTGTTCTAGGCTTGTCTCGCTCAATATTATTTGTTCGAGTTCTGACCATTTCCCTGTGAATAACAATATTTCACCATTCCTAATCACTATGTAGTATTCCATTGTGTATAGGTACCATATTTTTTGGATCCATTCGTCTGTGGAGGGGTATCTGGGTTGTTTCCATATTTTGGCTATTGTGAGTTGTGCTGCGATAAACATGGAAGTACAAATGTCTTTTTGATATCTTGGGGTTTGCTGTTTAGGATAGATGCCTAGGAGTGGTATGGCTGGGTTATAGGGTAGGTCTATATTGAGCTTTTTGAGAAACCTCCATATTGTTCTCCAAAGTGGTTGTACTAATTTGCACTCCCACCAACAATGGAGAAGGGTTCCTCTTTCCCCGCACCCCCTCCAGCATTTGTTGTTGCCTGAGTTCAGAGTATAGGCCATTCTAACTGGGGTGAGGTGGTATCTCAGGGTTGTTTTTATTTGCATTTCCTTTACTACCAGGGATGTTGAACATTTCCTCATATGTTTCTTTGCCATTTTTATTTCTTCTCTTATGAAGTCTCTCTTTAGCTCCTTTGCCCATTTCCTAATAGGTTTATTGGGCTTGGAGGGGCTTAGTTTTTTGAGTTCTTTGTAGATGACAGATATTAGGCCTTTGTCTGTTGCTGTGCTGGTAAATATCCTTTCCCATCTCGTTGGCTGTCTTTCTGTTTTGGTGGCTATGTCTTTAGCTGTGCAGAAACTTTTTAATTTGTAGGAGTCCCATTTGTCGAGTCTTTCCCCTATTTGTTGTGCCCCTGGGACTCTATTCAGGAAGTTCCTTCCTGTGCCTATAAGTTCTAGTGTCTTTCCTACTCTGTCCTTCAGTAGTTTCAGGGTTTCAGGTCTGATATTGAGGTCCTTGATCCATTTTGAGTTGATCTTGGTGCATGGTGATAGGCTTGGGTCTACTTTGAGTTTTCTGCATATGGCTTCCCAGTTCTCCCAGCACCAGTAGTTGAAGAGGCTATGTTTATTCCATTGTATGTCTTTAGCTCCTTTGTCGAATATCAGCTGACTGTAAGAGTGAGGTTTTATTTCTGGATCTTCAATTCTAATCCATTGGTCTTCCGATCTGTTTTTTATACCAATACCATGCTGTTTTTGTTATGATGGCCCTGTAGTAGAGCTTGGAGTCTGGTATTGTGATACCTCCTGCACTGCTTTTTTTTGCCTAGAATTGCTTTGGCTATTCTAGGTCTTTTGCTGTTCCATATGAATTTATGGATTGCTTTCTCTATTTCAGTGAAGAATGTGGCTGGGATTTTGATAGGGATTGCATTGAATTTGTATAACAATTTGGGCAATATGGCCATTTTCACTATATTGATTCTGCCTACCCATGAGCATGGGAGGTCTTTCCATCTCCTTGTGTCTTCTTTGATTTCCCTTATTAGATTTTTATAGTTTTCATTAAATAGGTCCGTCACGTCCTTGGTTAAGTTGATCCCTAGGTACTTTATTCTTTTTTTTTGGCTACTGTAAATGGAATTGTTTCCATAATTTTCTTTTCTGTTTGTATATTGCTGGTGTACAGAAAAGCTGCTGACTTTTGTGGATTGATTTTGTATCCTGCTACTTTGCCAAAATGGTTTATTAGGTGTAGGAGTTTGGGGACTGAGTTTTTTGGGTCCTTCAGATATAAGATCATGTCGTCTGCAAATAGGGATAACTTGATTTCTTCCTTGCTGATGTGGATCCCTTTGATGTCCTCCTCTTGCCTTATTGCTATGGCTAGGGATCCTAGCACTATGTTGAAAAGAAGTGGGGAGAGTGGGTACTTGTCTTGTTCCTGAGTTTAGGGGGAATGCACTTCATATCTTAATTACACTCAAGACTAAAAAAAAATAGACCTCCCCCCAAATCCTCAAAGCTACAGCAAACCAATTAATAAATGGGCTAAAGACTTAGAAACTTCTCCGAAGAAGAAATAAAAATGGCCAAGAGACACATGAAGAGATGTTCAACATCTCTGGCCATAAAAGATATGTGACTCAAAATGACACTGAGATTCCACCTCACTCTAGTTAGAATGGCCCATATGAGAACAAAAAAAACCCAACAATAACAAGTCCTGATGGAGATGTTGCCAAAATGGAATGTTTTTATACTATTGGTGGGAAAATAAAACTTTTCAAGCATTCTGGAAAGCTGTATGGAGGTTCCTCAAAAGAATAAACATAGAGCTTCCCTATGACCCAGCAATCCCACTCTTGGGCATTTATCCAATTGACCATAAACCAGGTTACACAGCATCAGCACAGGTTACAGGCATCAGCACAGCCATGTTTATTGCAGCATTGTTTACCATAGCCAAGATAGAGAATCAACCCAAATGCCCCTCTGTGGATGAATAGATCAAGAAAATTGGTATATGTACATGATGAAATCTATGCTTCCATCAGCAAGAATGTCATTGCCCCATTCATAAGGAAATGGGAGGACTTGGAAAAAATTATACTGAGAAGTAAGCCAGAGCCAAAGAAACATAGGCTACATGGTTTCCCTCAGTTGTAATAATTAGATTGTGTCTATAAATATACAGGTAAACAAAAAGAATAGTAAAAGACAAATAATGACACTTGGACATGATTACTTAAACATGAGTCTAAACTGTTGATGTATTTGATTTCTGTGCCCTTGGTACTGTATATAAATTTCTCTGATTGGGGGAGGGAAAGAGGAAGCACAGAAATGGTGGGACAAAGGGTGAACTAATTCAGGAGTGAAATCCACTAGACACTGTGTTGGAAATGAATTATACAACTTGAGGGGGGGAGGGAAGTCATGAGGGGAAAAATTGGGAGACGCTGTTCAAAAGAAATGTATTCATTACCTGACATATATTTGTAACCCTTTATACATTACTTTAATAATAAAATTAAAAAAAACTGAAGGATGGAAAAAGGAGCACAGTTTTTTTATTCTACTTTCAGTGCCTAAAGTGGGGTCTCGGAGTGGGGATATTCTCTAATAAGCATAATTGCATAAATAAAATACATGATGAATTTATTGGTTTTGATTCACTTTATTTGTGGTTGTATCAAGGGTTATTGATTCTTTTGTTGTTTCCTTGTGTATGTGTTTTGTGTTATTATTTCTGAGTCATGTGAAATTGCTAGGAAAGTCTGAAGTCAAAAGCAAAGACATATGCATAAAAACCAACGATCTTTTCATCAAATTTTTATCAAAATTTACATTGGTGAATTTCCTTATTTTCTTAGCAGCAATGAAATTCTTTTGATTGTGTTACTGAAGGCCTGTTTCACCTGCTTGTTTCTCAAGGTGTAAATGAAGGGGTTCAGCATAGGAGCAATGGAGGTGGTGAGGACAGACACACCCTTGTTGATTGCCATGGAATCCTTAGATGAAGGCTTCACATAGATGAAGATGCAGCTGCCATAGGTGATGGAAATCACAATCATATGAGAGGAGCAGGTGGAAAATGCCTTTTTCTTTTGCTTGGCAGAAGGGAATTGTAGAATGGTCCTAATGATGTATATGTAAGATAGAACTACACATAATAGAGTCATGACAAAGGTTAACACAGCACAAACTATGACGATCTGCTCTATGAGCCATGTTTCTGAGCATGAGATCTTCAGGAGGGGGTATGCATCACAGCCAAAATGGTCAATAACATTAGAGTCACAGAATTCCAGACTTAGGCCCATGGTAAGTGGTGGGAATATGATCAACAAGGCAGCTGCCCAGCAACAAAGGACAAGTCTCCTACAGATCCTGCTGTTCATGATGGTGACATAATGCAGGGGTTTGCAGATGGCCACATAGCGGTCATAGGACATGGTGGCCAGAAGAAAGAATTCTGTTACACCAAATAGATCTGTAAAAAAAAGTTGAATGGCACAATTGTTATATGTGATTGTGTTATCCCCTGTTGATAGGTTGTACAAGTATCTGGGAATACAAGCAGATGTGAATGAGATTTCTAAGAAGGAAAAATTTTGTAGGAAATAGTACATGGGCGTTTTCAGTTGTGGATCCACAATGGTGAGAGAGATGATGGTGAGGTTTCCAATCATACTCATCATGTAGGTGAGACACAGAAAGATGAAAAGCACAGCCTTGAGTTGTGGATCATCAGTCAAGCCCTGGAGGAGGAAAGTTGTGATGCTGTGATTTCTCATCATGGACTCCTGACTTCTACTCAGTCTGCACTGATAATTCAGACATTTGGTGGAGTGGCAATTAACATAGCAAGAAAACTATGAAAATAACATCATATGTATTAAAATATTGTATTTGCACATATTAACAATTAGAGTAGTAGCTTAGGTTTTATAATTCATAATTACCATGTCAAGGTAGCATTAAAAATTGAAGTATCCATATCACATTCTACAGTTTAAATATATAGCACCTTATATTATGTTATAATATATATTGTATTAAGATATATAGTACACCATAACATGTTTCCCATGTATTATATTGTTATAGCACAGTAACACTCATGTCTTTTATCACGACTTATGTACATTACATATATAATATATAGTATATGTATGTATTTTATGTTTTAGAATCTATAAATTTGTTTTATAATTAACATGTTGATAATATGGCAATGCATGTGTATGTAGTGCATTTTCCAAGAATTCATCTCTTCTTTTATATTCTTACTTCTTCCCTCTCTTCCCACCTATTTTCAAAGTATTTGATGAGACTCATCATGCTGACGTTTTGTTTGTATATATTGTCCTTCAGACTCTGTGCTCCTCAAAATCACCAGTTTCTTCCTCCCTTCCTGGTGATCACCTCCTAGACAGTCACCTCTTCCATTTATCTCCCATTGCTATTGCTCCAAAATCTTATTTAAGTTTTTGTTGCTAGTTTTTGTTTTCTTGTGGTGCTATGGATTGGCCCCAAGTTCATGAGCATGCTAAGTGCTGTGACACTGAAAACATATTATCTCCTCCATTTATTATTACCCCAAACTAAAGTGATGGCTGATTTATCTTAAAATCAGGAACAAGACAAGGATGTCTGCTCTCTCCACTCCTCTTCAACATAATACTAGAATTCCTAGCCAGAGCAATAGGCAAGAGGCAGATATAAAGAGGATCCACGTAGGGAAAGATGAAGTTAAACTCTCTCTCTTTGCAGATGACATGATCCTGTATTTAAAGAACCTCATAGACTCTACTCCCAAGTTACTTGAGCTGATCCAAAACTTTGGCAAAGTAGCAGGACATAAATTAAATCCTCAAAAATCAATTGCTTTTTTGTATGTCAGCAATGCAAAGAGTGAGGCTGAAATCAGGAAAGCAACTCCTTTTGCTATAGCCTCAAAAAACATAAAATACTTAGGAATAACCTTAACCAAAGAGGTGAAAGACCTCTATGATGAGAACTTTAAAAACACGAAAAAGGAAATTTAAGCAGAACTAAGGATATGGAAAAACCTCCCATGCTCCTGGATTGGGAGGATTAACATTGTGAAAATGGCTATATTGCCAAAGGCTATCAACAAATTCAATGCGGTACCCATCAATATCCCAACATCATTTTTTAATGAAATAGAGAAAGCAATCCAGAAATTCCTATGGAACAATAAAAGACCCAGGATAGCAAAAACAATCCTAAGCAGAAAGAACAGTGCTGGAGGGATTTCAATACCAAACTTCAAGCTGTATTACAAAGCTATAGTAAAAAAAACAGCTTGGTATTGACACAAGAACAGGCCTGAGGACCAATGGAATCGAACTGAAGACCCAGAAATGAACTAGCAGAACTATGGGCTACTTAATCTTTGATAAAGGAGCTAAAAAATAGGATGGATGAAAGACATCCTCTTCAACAAATGGTGCTGGCAAAACTGGTAGTAAACTAAAACTAGATTCTTATATATCATCCTGCACCAAAATCAATTCCCAATGGATCAAAGACCTTGAGGTAAAATCAGATACCCTGAAAACATTGCAAGAAGGAATAGGAGAAACACTTGGGCTCCTTGGCACAGGATGAAACTTTCTTTTAAAAAGGCCTAGAAACACAAGTCAAAGAAAGGTTGGACAAATAGAATTGCATCAAACTGCAGAGCTTCTGCATGGCAAAGGACATAGCTTCCAAGATAAATAGAAAGCCCACATATTGGGAGAAGATCTTTACTGGCCATATAGCAGACAAAGGCCTCATATCTAAAAAATATATAGAACTCAAAAAAATTATGTCCGTCCAAAACAAATCCTCAAAGAACCAATGGGCCCCCTCAACAGTGGGCTAAAGACCTAAAAAGAGACTTATCTGAAGAGGAAATGAGAATGGCCAAGAGGCCCATAGCCATAAAAGAAATGCAAATCAAAACAACACTGAGTTTCTCCTTTACCTCACTAAGACTGTCCATTATAAAGAAATCTAATAATAACAAATGCTGGAGAGGCTGTGGCCAAAAGGGAACCCTACTACACTGTTGGTAGGAGTGGAAACTTGTTCAACCGCTCTGGAAAGCAGTGTGGAGGTTCCTTAGAAGGATAAATACAGAGCTCCCCATGATCCAGCAGCTCCACTTTTGGGCATCTACCCAAAAGTTTACAAGCAAGAACCCAGTAAAACTACCAGCACGACTATGTTCATAGCAGCACAATTTGTCATCGCTAAAATATGGAACCAACCCAGATGCCCCTCAGTAGATGGGTGGATCAAGAAAATGTAGTACATATAAACAATGGAATTCTATGCCTCTATCATGACATTGCCCCATAGGTAAGGAGGAAATGGAAGGACTTGGGAAAAAAATCATATTAAGTGAAGTGAGCCAGACCCAAAGAAACATAGACTCTGTGGTTTCCCTTACTGGGAATAATTAGTACACGTCCTAGCAGAAGATCACAATAGCTCATAGCTATGTCCCTATGAACACCTGAGATGATGCTAAGTGAAATTAACTCCAAGTTATGGAAACAAGTGGTATATCACTGTTGTTATTTTCAACATACCATGTGAAATGCTATTTTCATTTGCCTTTCTTCTACATGGCTTTTTCCCTAATGTCACTGTAACTGATTTTAGTACCCTGGATATTGTATATATGTGTATTGGAACTAGGGAAGGGAAAAGGAATATCAAAATCGAGAGACAAAGGATAAAAAGACAAACCAATGCAACAGAAATACTTACAAAACTATATGGTATAAACTAACTGTACAACTCATGGGGGGAGGGAAATGGGGAGGGAGAGGCAGGGGAAAAATGGGGGAGGAGGTAACAAGTTGGATAAAAAATGTACTCACTGCTTTACATAGGAAACTGTAACCCCTTTGTACATCACTTTGACAATAAAGAAATGAAAAAAAACCAAACCAAACCAAATCCTGATGGCTGTTTTTTTTCAGTTTGTGCAGGTGTTGGTGCTTAAACTCAGTTCCTGGCAATGTCCCTGAGCTTTAGTTTCAGTAAGGCTGGTACTGTCCATTAGAGCCACAGCACTATTTCCAGCTTTTTGGTGGTTAACTAGAGATTAGAGTCTCATGGCTTTCCTGCCTGGGCTGGCTTTGAAGTGTGATACTCATCTCTCAATTTTCCCAAGATTATACGTGTAAGCTATCTGTGCTTGGCTTGAATGCTAGTGTTTTTGTGATATGAAGTGTTCTTCCTAAGGCACAGGTGGAGTGCCTAAGTGGAATCTTGAATTTTGTTTAGCCTATTTATGTTTCCCTTGAAGTTTTGTCATTCATAAAGTGCAAGTAAATAGTTGAGCTTCACTCTACAAACTCTTTATGTATTGTTGAAGATGTTTAGGTCTAGATTAATGCCAGTGGCTAATGCTTGCCTTCTTAACTCTTCAGAATGTAGTAAATGTAAGGATGGCCATTTGAGTCCATCCAGGGCAGGTGCATCTGTGAGACTCTCAATTCCATTAAACAATCAAAACCTGGTTTGGCTCAAGCCAAACCTTCACTTCCAGCATTTTTCTGGTTAATTGGATTTTTTTTTTCTTATTGTCAAAGTGATGTACAGAGAAGTTACAGTTTTATACGTTAGGCCTTGGGTACATTTCTTGTACTGTTTGTTACCTCCTCCCTCATTCCTCCCTCCCCCCTGCTCGGTTAATGGGATTTTGGAGTCCCATGGACTTACTGTTTAGTCTGGTTTTGAACTCAGATCCTCAGATCTTGGCCACTTGAGTGGCTAGGATGATAGTTGAGAGCCACTGGTGCTCACTGCTGATGGGTGAGATGTTATACTTGCTAAGCAGGCACCAACTCAAGTGAAACAGCACATGACCCATGTCTGTCAGCAATATTGTGGATTTTCCTTCCTCCCCAGGGAGTATATTTTTTTCTTGGGTACTATGTTTCCAACAGAGCTTGGAATAGAAGCATTCACCAATATACCGTTTTATTTGTTGAGATGGGTTCTGGCTAACTTTCTTCCATTTACCCTAAAGAACAATCTTCTGGAGTCTGCTTTCTGAATAACTGAAATTACAGGTGTGGCCTGCCTTTTGTGTCTACAATGGGTATTTTTAACCAGGCAATGGTGATACAATTTTCTCACAACTTATCTTATTGCTGCATACATGTTTTACTTGTCATCTTTCCAGTTTGTAATTTCTAGACACTTATTTTCTTGCTGATGTCTCTCCTGCGTTGATAGCTATTTGAATTCATTTCTTTCTTAACATGCACACTTTCTTTGAGTAGTGTTTTCTTGAACTCTAAATAAATTTTTTCAAGTTCCCAAATATCCTCATAATGGCAACCATATATGTACCCTGAGCAGTCAGAAATGCAACTTTTGATCTTCATATTTTATTTTGTTTCTCTCATGTATTCTTTACAAACTAACATATTGCAATTAGAGAACCTATAATTTTTGCCAGATAAAGAAACAAGCACATTATGTCAATTATCTGTCTTCAGAAATATTCCCTCTTCCATTCCTGTGCCTCAGTCTCTAATTCCACTAGAAATACACATGCATGGCCATTGGTTTCTAATTTTTAATTTCAGGGAATTTTGCAGCATTCAAATTATGGTATTTTTAAGTGACTTCTTATTCAGTTTTGCTTAAGATTATTGCATTAATGCCTATACACTTTCCAACATTAAGTATGCTAAAATAATGCTTAAATTAATATTAACTTAGGAATTCCTTTTTAAAATTGTAACATTCAGGAAAGGTGTATTTATTCAAGGCTTATGTAACCCAAGTTTCAAATACTGTAACAAATGATAGAATTTATTATACTTACATTTCTGGAAGTTAAATGTATCTTTCTATTATTGGTTACAATTATTCTTAGAAGTATAATTTAAAAATGAATATTATGTTGAACACTAACATATGATTTACAGTAGCATATGAATACCATGCTTGCTTGAGATTTTTCTCTGTAATTGGTTGTGTGAACTTTTTCTCCATCCATGTAGAGTCAACATCCATCAGGGCGGAAACAGCTTTTGTTTTCTCTCTATCATTGAAAAGTGAGTCCACAGAGCTTGTACTACCTTTGGAATAATGGGTATTAGGATTTCTTTTGCAGTGGGAAGATTCTCTAATTTTAGGCTCCATATTTATATTATTTGCTAAATTTGTAACCAAAGGGGTCCATGATAACTCATGTTGTAAAATCACTAATGAATTATATATATAATGAACTTAGGGAAAAACCCAATTTTCCTTAGTAGCCATGGGAACAAGGCCTGTGGAGACCAGAGAAAGCACTAGGAGCACAGCACAGAGATTGTTAGGGAAACATTAAGAATCTAATTAAAAAATATAGTCTTGTTTCTTTTCTTTCTTTTTTTTTTTTGGTGGGGGGTGTTGGTCATGGGGTTTGAACTTGTGCCCTGGATGCTATCCCTTAGCTCTTTTGCTCAAGGCTAGTGTTTTACCACCTTAAGCCACAGTGCCACTTCCTCGATTTCTTTTCATTCATTCCTTTCTTGTAAGACAGCTAAAAGATCTAGGTCTCCTTGCTGGCTTTATCAGTGTGTTTGACAGTGAATAAATTCCATGTTCATAATTCAAAACTACCATTTGGTTGTACTTTCATTATGTTCTCATAATTTTAACTATACAGTCTTTTCCATCAAAATTCATATTTCACTCCACATTTCTGGATTTAGGAACTAGGAAATCCAAAAGATAGGAGAAACACATTTTTCATGCATTCACATACTTGATAATTAAAACTTAAACTAAGAATCCTCTGACTATTGGAAATCCACATGATTTGAAATCCATTCTTTGGATTTCAAATTTTGACTTTATCATTTCTGAATTTTACATAGATTCCTTATTTCACTTTGTAGTATTTCACTTCTAGTTTGCTGTGGATATATGTCATGAATGTTGAATTTTTATTATTTATTTATTTATTTATTTTTTAGGGCTCCGGGACCAACGATCACCAGCTGTCCAAACACCAGGAAATTATGCCTCCAAAATCTCTTGATGTCAACTCTGCACACAGACAATGAATGCTGAATTTTTAAAGGCTTATTTTCACATACAAAATTTAAAAGAGTTAAATAAACACTTTGGTTAGAATAAAAAAATTGACTTTACCATTTCTCCTGGAAACAGAATTACAGCAGATTTTTCTTTATGAAAATGTCATGTGTTAAACAAATTTATTTTTCAATATCAGTAGCATAAAGCTTGAAGTTCATTTAATATATACATATGCTTATTCACATCATTTGTACTCAACAACCTCTAATTTTATGTAGTTATTGTATTATAAATATGTAGTATAAATGTTGATATATGCATGTGATTTAGAATGATTAAGTCAAACAGCTCTTTTTTTCTTTATTTTGGATGAGAAATTTGAATTTACTTAGTTGTTTTGTAATGTGTGAGACATTGTCTCTGAGTACATTCAACCTGCTTGTCAGTAGATGTCAAAATTTATTACTCTTGTCCAACTGAAACTTTGTGTTCTCTGACCCGCAACAGCAGAATGAATATTAGTGTTTGCCTCTGGCTGTGAAAAGAGATAAATGATGAGTAATTGCTAATGAGTGCGAGGTTCTTTTTGGGGTGATGAAAGTGTTCTAAACTTAGATTATGTTGAGACATATAACTTTGTGAATATTACTAAAATGATTTAATTGGACAAGTATAATTTATACTTCAATTTTGTGGCCTATAAATTACATACAAATAAATGATGTTTTGTTATTTAACTTTGTATTGCCTGTTCTTAAGATGTACAATATGTTAATAATATACATAGAATTGTGACAAGGTCTCAAAGATCAAAGGACCTTAAAATTCAGAGTCTTTGTGCCTTAGCCTCTACCCAGTTTATAATATTTCATTTAAAAATTATTTAATTGTTATTACAAAGGTGATATACAGACAGGCTGGAATTATATATTTCAGGTAAAGAGAATATTCCTCTTTCTTTCTTTCTTTTTCTTTTTTTTGATTGGTCAAGGGGTTTGAACTCTAGGCCTGGCATTGTCCCTGAGCTCTTCAGCTCCAGGCTAGTGCTCTATGACTTGAGCTCCACTTCCGGTGTTTTGGTGGTTAATTGGAGGTAAGAATCTCACGGACTTTTTGTCTGTGCTGGCTTTGAACCATGATCCTCAGATCTCAGCCTCCTGACTAGCTAGGATTACAGATGTGAGCTACTGGTGCCTGGCCAAGAGATTATTTCTTTTTGAATAACGTCACCCTGTCCCTTCCTCTCTCCTGTGTTTTTCCCTCCCATCTGCAACTGCAAGTTGTGTAGTTCATTTTCAACATAGTGTTTGGTGAGTACCACTGCTGCATTTGTTTACTTTTTGTGCCTCCATTTCTGTTCCTCCTCTTACACTCCCAATGAGATACAAATGAACAAACAAGATAAAAGAAAAAGAAAACACAAAAACCCCCAAACAGAAAAACCTTGCTTCCTTTTCCTGGAGTTCTTTTTTTTTTTTTTTTTTTTTCCTAGTGAGTATAATTGTTACATTAGCTCATCCTTTGTTCTGTTTCTGTGATTCCCTTCCCCTTCTATGGATCAGATAAACTTATATACAGCACAAAGGGTATAGAAGACTAAAACAAAAAAGACATAACTGCAAACAGAACATAATAAAAGCCTCTTGTTTACAATTCTTATAATTTGGAGTTCATTTTAATAAATATTATTTTGTATAGTTTGATGTACATAGGCATGTTCCTCTCTTAATACTACCCTCTTTTGGTCTCACTGTGTGTGAATGCCTAGACTCCTGTGTCATTTATCATGCCCTCATGTGTTTTGGATCTATTGTTAGCATATGACACAAACATGTGCCATTTGTCTGTTTTTACTTGGCTTACCACACTTAACATGATTTGTTCTCTGTCCATCCATTCCCATACAAATGACGTAATTTTATTATTTCTAAAGGTAGTCTGAAATTCCTTGTGTACAAGTTCAACATTTTTGGAATAATTCAACTGTTGTAGGGCATCTGGGCTGTTTCCACAACTTGGCTATTGTGAATAGTGCAGCAATGAACATGGATGTTCAAGTGTCTTTACAATATCATAGCTTGTGATGATATGATTAAGTGCCTCACAGTGGTAATGGTGGTTGAAGGGAGATCTTAGTATAGTTTTTTGAGGAACTTCCAGGCTGCTGTCCAGAGTGGTTGTATTATTTTACATTCCCACACAGTACAATAGTTTCTCTTTTCCTCACATCCCTGCCAACACTTGTTGTTTCAGGATATTATAATATTGTCCTAATGGTGTGAGATGGAATCCCACTAAAATGTCAGGGATGGAAGAAGGACCAGGTTTTTTTGAGCTTTCTGTTCTATCCTCAGTGCCAACAGTAGGGCCAGTTATTAAAAATATTCTCCAATAAGCAAAGTAACTCAAATAAAAACATGATGAATTTATTGGTTTTGTTTCACATTATTTGTGATTTTGCGAAGGATTACTGATAGGTGAAGTCATTCTGCTACTTCCTTGTCTGAGTGTAGTGTGTATCTGTGAGTGTGTGTGTTTTTCTGAGTCATCTTGAAATTGCTAGGAAAGGATGAGGTAAAACTCCAGAGATTCATGCATAGGAACAAATGATCTTTTCATCAAAAATATGTATTTGCATTGGTGAATTTCCTTATTTTCTTAACAACAGTGAAATACTTTTCATTATGTTATTGAAGGCCTGTTTCACCTGCTTGTTTCTCAAGCTGTAAATGAACGGGTTCAGCGTAGGTGTGATGGAGATGTTGAGGATGGACACACCCTTGTTACTTGCCATGGAATCCTTGGCTGAAAGCTTCACATAGATGAAGATGCAGCTGCCATAGGTGATGGAAATTACGATCATGTGGGAAGAGCAGGTGGAAAATGTCTTCTTCCTTTGCTTGGCAGAAGGGAATTGTAGAATGGTCTTAATGATGTATATGTAAGATAGAACTAAGGCTAAATGGTAGAAATACAAAGCCAGCTGTCCAGCATCAAAGGACACAGATCCTGCTGCTCATGATAGTCAGATAATGCAGGAGTTTGCAGATGGCCATGTAGTGGTCAGAGGACATAGTGGCCAGCAGAAAGAATTCAGTTATACCAAAGAGATCAGTATAAAAATTCATTGATGAAATTCATTGATGTGATTGTGTTGTACCCTGTTGGTAGGTTGTACAAGTATCTGGGAATGCAAGCAGATGTGGATGGGATTTCTAAGAAGGAAAAATTTTGTAGGAAATAGTACATGGGAGTTTTCAGTTGTGGATCCACGATGGTGAGAGAGATGATGGTGAGGTTTCCAGTTATACTCAGCATGTAGGTGAGACACAGAAAGAAGAAAAGCACAGCCTTGAGTTGTGGGTCATCAGTCAGGCCCTGGAGGAGGAAAGTTGTGATGGTGTGATTTCTCATCATCCACTCCTGACTTCTACTTAGTCTGCAGTGAAAATTCAGATATGTGGGTGGAATAGTAATTAACAGAGCAATAAAACTATGAAAATAATGTCACTTGTATTACAATGTTGTATTTACATATATCCTCAATTATGGAAGTGTTTAGGTTTTATAATTAATAGTTGTAGTTTCAAGGTAGAGTAAAAATTTAAGAGTGCATATTATATTTCACAATTTAAATATATAATACTATATATTATGTTACAATAAATATTATAATATATAAAATTTTACCTGATGATGTTATTATTTTATAACACAGTAATGCATATATTATGTCATAACATAGAATACATTATATTATAGTATATTACACTATATATTATGTATTTATTATGTAATATGGTCACATATTTACTTGTATAATATAGTATAGGAATATATTTTATATTGAACAATAAATGTAATTGTATTTTTAATTAGCATATGTTAATAATATGGAAATTTACATGTACACAGTCAATTTTTAACCAATTGCCCTCCTCCATTATATTCACATTTATTCCCTGTTTTTCCCAACTTTTTTCAAAGCATTTGGTGGGATTCATGAAGCTGACATCATGTTCACAGGTAATGTCCTTCAGTTCCCTTTGCCCCTCAGAGTCCCCGTTTTTCCTCTCTTTCTGGTGATCGCCTTTTAGATAGTCACCTCTTATTTTTATTTTCAATTGCTCTTGCTCCAAAATGTTATTTAGTTTATTGTTTCTATGTTTTTGTTTCTTGTGGTGCTAGGGATTGGCCTCAAGTTTCTTGTGCACGCTAAGTGCTGTACTGAAGGGATATTTAGTTTCTCAATTAATTTTTTCCCCAAACAAAATTAACTGGTAGTTTTTTCTTTTGTGTGGATCCTGGGACTTGAACTCAGGGCCAGAGCATTGTCTCTGAGCTTTTTTTTTCTTCTTTTGGTGTGTGTTAAGCTAGCACTGTGTGCTAGAGCCATACCTCTGCTTCTAGTGTTCTGCTGGTTTATTGGAAATAAGAGCCCCAGTGACTTTCCTGCCTGGGCTGGCTTTGAACTGTGACCTTCAGAACTCAGCTTCCTGAGTTTCTAGATTATAGGTGTGATACATCTATGACTGGCTTGGTTGCTAATGTTTTTAATAATATGAAATGTTCTTTTTAAGACAGAAGTTGAATGCTTAAGCTGAATCTTGAATTTTCTTTAGCCTATTTGTTTTTCCCATGGAACTTTGTCATTCACAAAATGCAAGTATATTACAAGTAGTTTGAATTTCACTCTACAAACTCTTCATGTATTGGTCAGATGTTGAGGTCTAGACTTGTGCTGGCTAAAGGATTCAATCCTAATAATTCAGTGGTTCTAATCTTACAAGCGTAGTTCAAAGACAGCCAGGGCAGGTAAGTCTGTGAGACTCTTATTTCCAGTTAACCAGCAGAAAGCTGGAGGAGGATCCTTGGCAGAAACCAAATCTCTTCTAGCATTTTTCTGGTTCATTGGATCTAAGCGTCTCATGGACATTCTGCATTTGAACCAAGATCCTCATATTGTGGCCTCCTGAGTAGTGAGCATTGCAGATGGGAGCCACTGTGGTCAGTACTGGCATTTGAGAGGTTGTACTTGGTAAGCAGGGCAGACCTCAAGTGAAATGAGACCAGACCCATGACTCTCAGCATTTTTTTGTGTTAGTTTTTTCTTTACTCCCATAAGGTCTTGTATTTTTCCCTAGGTACTATGTTTCCTACATAGCTTGAAATAGAAGCATTCACCATTACATGGGTTTATTTGTTGAGAAGGGCTCTGGCTATGTTTCTGCCTTTCACCTGCAGCTACAATCCTCTTGATCTCTGCATTCTAAACACCTGACATTAAAGGTGTGAGCCATTATGTTTGTGTACAATGGACATTTAAAACTATGAAATATTAATAGAATTCTCTGAACACTTACCTTATTGCTTCATATGTGTTTTATATTCATCATTCCAATTGGTAATATGTAGACACTTTCTTTCTTGTTGATGTCTCTTGTGTTTATAGCTGTTTGCATTCATTTATTTTTTTTTAACATATGCACTTTCTTTGAGCTGTATTTTCTTGAACTCCAAATATGATTTCCAATTTTCCAAATATCTTCGTAATGTCAATCATATAACCAAATGCACCCTAAGCATAAGTCAGAACTTTTGCTCATTCAATTTTATTTTGTTTCTACCACATGTTGTTTAAAAGCTATTACAGTGTGGTTAGATAACTGGTATTTTGTGCTAGATACAGTAATAAGCCCTTTATGTCAATTATGTCTGCAGAAATATTCCCTCCAAGCTTCTGGGCTTCTACCTTCCTCCTTTGTTTCAGTTTACAGTTCCACATACTTGGCTATTGGCTTCTAATTCCTAATTTCCGGAAGTTTCACTGCACTCAAATTATGCAATGTTTGAACAACTTCTTACTCATCTTTTGCGCAATGTAATTGTATGAATGCCTATATACCATCCAACATAAAAATGGTCTAAAATAATGTTTGAATTCATATCATTTTATGAATTCCTTTTCTAAACTGTCACTATCCAGAAATATCTGTTTATTATGACTAGCATATTCAGGTCTCAAAAAGTGTAACAAATGACAGAATTTATTATACTTACAATTCAGGCAGTTTATCGTATGTTTTTATTAGTGGTTTACAATTATCCTTAGAGAAAAATTGCAAATGAATATTATGTTGAACTGTAATATGATATGATTTCCAGTAGCTTCCCTTTGCTTGAGATTTGTTTCTGTAGTTGATTGTGTCAACTTTCACTTCATCTATGTAGAGCCATCATCCATCCGGAGAGGAAACAGTTTCTTTTCACTATCACTGAAAAGTGTGTCCACAGAGCTCAGGGTACCTTTGGTATAACTTTAATTTCCATACTTATATCATTTGCCAAGTGTCTATCCAAATTGATAAACAAAGAACTCCATGGTCACTCACATAAATAATTTCATGTAATGTGTTAGAAATAACCACAACAATGATAAAACACTTGTTTCCTTAACCTGAACTTCTTTTCATTTAGCTGAGAGTGCTTCTTTTTTGACAATGTCACCATGTCCCTCACTCTCTTGCAGCTTTTCCTTCCAATCCCCATACACAATGTGTGCATTTCATTTTCAACATAGTGTCCAGTGAGTACCACTGATGTACTTGTTTGCCCTTTGTGCCTCCATTTCTTTGCCTCTCTGTACCCCTCCCAGGTCATATAAATGAACAAAAAAGATAAAAACAAAAGAAAATACTAAAAACAAAATGGAAAAAAAAACTTGGTGTGTCCTTTCCTGGAGCTCATTTTGATAAATATTATTCCATATAATTTCATTCACATAGGCATTGTGTCATTGTATTCTTCTCTTAAGAGTGTCCTCTTTTGGTCTCACTGTGTATGAATGCTTAGAGCACTGTACAATTTATGATGTCCTGGTATGTTTTAGATCTAGTGTCTGCATTGCAAGGAAAACATGCACTATTTGTTTTTTCTTTGAAAACACTGCAGGAAGGAATATGAGTAACACTAGGGCTCCTTGCACAGGTTGAAACTTTCTTAATAATGGCCCAGATATACAACAAATCAAAGAAAGGTTGGACAAATGGGATTTCATTAAATTGCAGAGCTTCTGCATGGCAAAGGACCTAGATTTCAAGATAAATAGAAAGCCCACAGATTGGGAGAAGATCTTCACTAGTTACACAACAGACAAGGGCCTTATATCTAAAATATATTTAAAACTCAATAAATTAAGTGACTCAAAAACAAATCCTCAAAACAAAAACAAAAATAATTAATAAATTGGCTAAAGACTTCTCTGAAGAGGAACTAAGAATGGCCAGTAGACACAAGAATAAATGCTCATCATCTCTGATCATAAAGGAAATGCAAATCAAAACAACACTGAGATTCCACCTCTGCCCAGTTAGAATGGCTATTATCAAGAAAATTAATAACATTAGATGCTGGCAGGGATGTGGCCAAAAGGGAACACTACTATAAGTTGGTGGGAGTGTAATCATAGAGCTCCCCTATGAATGGCAACTTCACTTCCGGTTATTTACCCAAAAGATCACAAACAAGGCCATAATAAGGCTATCAGCACAACCATGTTCACTGCAGCATTATTTATCATAGTTAAAATATGGAACCAACCCAGATGCCCCTTAGTAGATGAATGGATCAAGAAAATGTGGTATATATACACAATAGAATTCTATGCTTGTATAAAAAAGAATGACATTGTCCCGTTCATAAAGAAATGGAAAGACTTGGAAAAAAACATGTGAAGTGAAGTGAGCCAGACCCAAAGAAACATAGATTCCATGGTTTCCCTCATTGGTAATAATCAGTATATATCTAGGGTAGTCCTAATATACATATGATCATAAAAGATAATGCTCAATGAAATGGAATTGAGGTTTTTAATTGTTGTTATTTTTAATGTATCATGTGAATTTTTTTCTTTTTTTTCCTATTGTTTATCCCCTTGTTTGTATATTTATCTGAATTAGGGAAGCGAAGGGAAACATCAAAATCGTGAGACAAAGAATAAAGGGCAAGCCAATGCAACAGTGATACTCACAAGACAATATGTTGGAAATTAACAGTACAACTGGGGGAGAAGATTAGGGTTGTGAAGATGGGAGAAAAATGACGGAGGGGTTGACAAGAAATGTACTCAGTATCTCACGTATGTAACTGCAACCCCTCTGTACATGACATTGACAATAAAATCAAATTAAAAAAAAAGAAATGTGGAAGGAGACAAAGGATGAGTAATTAGCCGTGGGTACAATGTTCCTTTTGAGGGTGATAAAAATATTCTAAAATGAGGTTATGGTGATAGACACAACTTTGTGAATATTACTAAACCTCATGCAAATGGACAATTATTATCTATACTTCAACTTTGTGGGCTTGGACTGGCTTCTATTTCCAGAAGGGCTGGGAGCAGTGCTCCAGCTCCTGGTCCTGTTTGAGTGCTGGGGGGAGGGTGCAGGTTCCCACTATGCCTTATTGGGAAGTTATCCTTGCCTGAGTTCTGGATTGAGACAGGCGTGGGCCTTGGAGAGGGCAGGCTTCCACAGGGTGGTGTGGGAGACTGGACCAGGACTGGCTTCTATTTCCCAGGTAGTGAGGGTGTGGGGCCCCAGACTGGTGGGCTCTTGGCCCTGGGTTGGGTCGCATATACGCACTCATGTGTGGCCTGTGCTTGGATCTGGGCTAATTCGTACTAGGTGAACTTGCCCACACTTCATGGCTGGCTGGCTTGTGCTGGTTGGGTGGCCCGATCTTGGCTTGCTCCAGGAGACAGGATCTAAGAAGAAACACTTCTAGACACTTGGTTTCTGGCTGACTCCACCCGGTGCTCAGTGCTCGTTGAGGGCCTGGCGGGTGGCGGCTTGTGCTTGGCTTGGGCTATAGCTCACACTGGGTGAACTAGCCAGTGCTCAGCCTGCAAGCCAGCAAGCTCTCCTATCTGGTCTGGGTCGGGAGCTGGGAGGGCTGGATTCAGGCCCTGCGATGGGTGTAAGCTTCAGAAGGGCTTCGGGGTGTGCACAGGAGCTTGTCCCCATAGTCTTTTAGCAGATCAGTTTTTTCCACCTTGGGCTGCTACTGCTGCAGATGACACCTGGCCCTAGTGCTGGGTGGTGGTGCATCCAAGCCCCTTATTGGCCCCAGCGGGTGGTCTGTGCTTGGCCTGGGGCAGGTTCTCTTCATGCAGGTGGCTGGCACTTGGCAGAGGGCTGGAACGCACTTGGCTCCAGGCTAACTCACTAGAGCTGGGCTCCAGGCCTGAGAGGTCTCCACTACCTCCAGGATGGGCCATGAGGCCTTTGGAGGGGCAGACTCCCACAGGTGTGGGGATATTTGTCTCTGCTTCATTCTAGCAGGTCAGCATTCCCTGCCTGCGGCTAGGGCTGCAGAGGACACAGGGCCCTAGCACCCACCCACTATGAGTCTTAGTGGTCTCCTGCTGGAAGCCAACAGGTGGGGTGAGGGGAGTAAGGAAGGGTTCTGGCCTCTTTGTTCTCTTCATGTGTGGTGCCCCTTCCTGGGCCAAGCTCTCATGGTCACATCCAGAGCTGCTGGTCTCCTGTAGGGGTTGTCTACTGCAGGGTACTCGCTGATCCTGGAGTTGGGTGTGGGCTAACTGGTGGTGCTGTGGAAGGTCCCTGGGTCTGGACGTCCCAGTTTCATGTTGCTGGTCAGTGTTGGTGGTGTTGTTCGCACTGATGGGTCTGGCCCTATGGAAGTTTTCTGCATGCAGATGCCTCTGGATGCTCCAGTTTTGCTAGTCCGGTCCCTGGGCTTGGGCAGATGTGGGGCTCTTCTCAATGCTTAGTTGTGGGCTTGGGATCACAGTTTAGAGGAAGGCACTTTGCAGTTTTTCTGTCCTTGTGTGTGCTAGTTATAGGTTTCCCCCCCCCCCCCAATTCCTGTATTTCCCTATCTGTTTATGTATTTTTTTGTTGTCCATCGCTTAGGGAGAAGTGCATGTTAGAACCCCAAATCTCTGTTTGGAGAGAGCTAGGGTGATTTCCTTTTGCTTCACTGCCATCTTCTTCCCCTCCTGAAAATTACTTTCTTAAAAAATAGAGAGGACTTATGAAGGAGAAAAACTCAAATGAAGGTCAGCTGGTGGTGCAGGTCTTCTGTATCAATGCCTATACACTTTTCAATATCAAAATGCTGTAAAATAATGTTTGAATTACAAACATCTTTTTTAAATTGTAAAAAGTGGAAAAGATCTATTTATTCAAGATGTAACATGATTTATCATACACCTCTGTAGGTTAATCATATATTTTTATTAGTGGTTTACAATTTATTCTTAGAGCTATAATTTAAAAATGAATATTATATTGAACACTAACATGATATGCTTCCCAGTAGCCTAGGAATACACTCTTAGCTTGAGTGTATCTATGTCTAACTGATTGCGTGGACGGTTTCACCATTCAGGTAGATCCATCATGAATCGGGAGAAAGCAGCTTTGATTTTCTTTCTTTCATTGAAAAGTGAGCCCACAGAACTCATACTACCTTTGGAATAATGGGTATTATGATTTATTTTGCTTAGTGGGAAGATTTTCTAATTTTAGGTTCCATATTTATATCATTTTCCAAATCTGTAACCAAGTTAATAAAGGAGTCTATGATAATTCACATTGAAAAATCACTCATGAATCATCTATTAATGAACTTGAGGAAATAATGCCATCTGCCTTAGTAGCCATGGGAACAGGGCCTGTGGAGATCAGAGAAAGCAGTAGGACCATTGCAAACAGATTGTTAGGAAAATATAAAGAACCTAATTAAAAACAAATCTAGTCCAGTTCTTTCTTTATTTTTTTTGGTGGACAATCCTGGTGCTTGAACTTGGGACCTGGGCACTATTTCCAAGGTCTGTTTGCTCTTGGCTAGCACTCTACCACTTCGAGCCACAGCACCACTTCCTTGGTTTGTTTTCATTCATTCCTGTCAGTTTGACAGTGAATAAATTACATATTAATATTTCAAAACTACCATTTGGTTTTAGTTTCATTATGTTCTCCTCATAAGACCAACTATAAAAATTTTCAGCTGAGGGTCTGGGGATATGGCCTAGTGGCAAGAGTGCTTGCCTCATATACTTGAAGCCCTGGGTTCGATTCCCCAGCACCACATATACAGAAAATGGCCAGAAGTGGCGCTGTGGCTCAAGTGGCAGAGTGCTAGCCTTGAGCAAAAAGAAGCCAGGGACAGTGCTCAGGCCCTGAGTCCAAGGCCCAGGACTGGCCAAAAAAAAAAAAAAAAAAAAAAATCAGCTGAAATTATTTCAGTATACATTTCTGAGTTTAGGAACTAAGCATTTTTTTTTTTTTTGCCAGTCCTGGGCCTTGAACCCAGCGTCTGAGCACTGTCTCTGGCTTCTTTTTGCTCAAGGCTAGCACTCTACCTCTTGAGCCACAGCTCCACTTCTGGCTTTTTCTGTGTATGTGGTGTTGAGGAATTGAACCCAGGGCTTCCTGCATGCTAAGCAAGCATTCTACAACTAAGCCTCATTCCCTGCTCCTATAAACATATTTTTTTCTTGAATTCATATGTTTGATTTTTAAAGTTTAATACCAAGAATCCTTTTCACCATATGAAATCCACATGAATTGAAATCCATCCATTCTTTTGGATTTCAAATCTTGACTTTAAAGTTTTCATGGAACAGAATTACAGCAGATTCTTCTTTATGGAAATATGTGTTAAAATGTACCTGACAGTACAAGCAATAAAAGCATTTGTAATTGATTTAATATACATATATCCTAATGGACATAATTTTTACTCAATAATCCCTAATTAAATGTTGTTGTTGCATGCAATATAAATTGGATAAATGCATGTGGTATAGAATGATTAAATACACTAATTTGCTTATTCTTTCTTTATTTGGGATTAGGGATTTGAGTTTACTCTCATAGCTGTTTCATAATGTACAAGAAATTGTCTCTGAGTACATTCAACCTACTGTTCAGTAGATATTTCTCTTGTCCAACTGAAACTCTGTAACCTTTGAACAACAACAGCAGAAAGAATATTAGCGTTTGTCTCTGGTTGTTAAGAAATGTGAAAAGAGGGATGGGAACATGGCCTAGTGGCAAGAGTGCTTGCCTTGTATACAAGAAACCCTGGGTTCGATTCCCCAGCACCACATATATAGAAAATGGCCAGAAGTGGCACTGTGGCTCAAGTGGCAGAGTGCTAGCCTTGAGCAAAAAGAAGCCAGGGACAGTGCTCAGGCCCTGAGTCCAGTCCAGGACTGGCAAAAAAAAAAAAAAAAATGTGAAAAGAGATAAAGGATGAGTAATTGCTAATAGGTACAAGGCTCCTTTTGGAAGTGATAAAAATGTTCTAAAGTTGGGCTGGGGATATGGCCTAGTGGCAAGTCAGCTTGCCTTGTATACATGAGGCCCTGGGTTCGATTCCCCAGCACCACATATACAGAAAATGGCCAGAAGTGGAGCTGTGGCTCAAGTGGCAGAGTGCTAGCCTTGAGGAAAAGGAAGCCAGGGACAGTGCTCAGGCCCTGAGTCCAAGGCCCAGGACTGGCCAAAAAAAAAATGTTCTAAGGCTAGATTATGGTGATATATATCTATATTATTGATACAAGGTCTTATAGCTCAAGTGAGCCTGAAACTCAGAATCTTCATGGCTTAGACTTTACCCAGTTTATAATATTGCATTTAAAATTATTGTTATGATAAAGGTGACATACAGAGAGATTAGAGTTATATAAGTCAGGTAAAGAAAGCAGTTCTTTTGGACAATGTCACCCCTTCCCTCACTGTCTCCCAATTTTTCCCTCACATCTCAACTCAAAAGTTGTACAGTTCATTTTCAACCTAGTGTGTAGGGAATACCATTGTTCAATTTGCTTGTCCTTTGTTTCTCCATTTCTGTGCCTCCCCTTATACTCTCAAAGACATATAAATGAACAAAAAGATAAAAGGAAGAGGAAAAACTGAAAAGGAATAACAAAAAAGGAATAAAAATCCTCATTGTTTTCTGAGTTTATTTAGCATATATTGGACTCAGAACCCGAGCACTGTCCCTGGCTTCTTTTGCTCAAGGCTACCACTCTGCCACTTGAGCTCCAGCATCACTTCTGGCTGTTTTCTGTATATGTGGTGCTGGGGAATTGAACCCAGGGCTTCATGTATACGAGGCAAGCACTCTTGCCACTAGGCCATATCCCCAGCCCCTGAGTTTATTTAGATAAATATTATTTTGTATAGTTTGATGCACATAGACATTGTACCTTTGTGTTCCTTTCCTAAGAGAAACCTCTTTTGGTCTCACTGTGTGTAAATGCCTATAATCTTGTATCATTTAAAATGTTTGGGTATGTTTTAGATCTAATGTCTTCATATGAGACAAAAATGCACCATTTATTGATGTTTTCTTGGCTTACCTCAGTTAAAATGATTTGTTCTAGATCCATCCATTTCCCTGCAAATAACATAATTTTATTCTTTCTAAAGGTTGTGTAACATACCTTATTTCTTCATACACGTCTTATATCCATCATTCCATTTTGTAGTATTGAGACACTTTTTTTCTGCTGTCTCTTGTGTTGATAGCTGTTGGAACTCATTTATTTCTTAACATATGCACTTGCTTTGAGTAGTGTTTTCTCCAACTCCAAATATGATTTCCAAATTCCCAAATAGCCACCTGCCAATAGTATAACCAAATGTACCCTACACACAAGTCAAAAGCTTTTACTTATCACACTGTATTTTGCTTCTCCCATGCATTCTCTACAAACTTATATAGTAAAGTTCCAGCCATTTGTGCTAGACACAGATATAAGCAGTTTATGTCAATTATGTATCTGCAGAAATATTGCTTCCAATGCTCTGCGCTTCTACTTTTTAGTAAGGTGCTTCAGTTTTTTTTTTTTTTTTTTTTTTTTGGCCAGTCCTGGGCCTTGGACTCAGGGCCTGAGCACTGTCCCTGGCTTCTTCCCGCTCAAGGCTAGCACTCTGCCACTTGAGCTACAGTGCCGCTTCTGGCCGTTTTCTGTATATATGGTGCTGGGGAATCGAACCTAGGGCCTCGTGTATCCGAGGCAGGCACTCTTGCCACTAGGCTATATCCCCAGCCCTTCAGTTTTTGATTGCACTGGAAATACACATATTAGGCCATTGGTTTCTAATTTTTAATTTCTTGAGGTTTCACAGCACTCAATTTATGCTACTTCCAAACAACTTCCTACTCATTTTTTTGCTTAATATAGTTGTACCAATGTCTATATACTAACCACCAAAAAAACCAGTCTAAAATAGTTTTTGAATTGATATCATCTGAGGAATTCCTTTTGTAAATTGCAACAATCTGGAAAATCATTCAAGACTTATTTATTCAGGTCTCAAATGTAACAAATGACAGAATTTATTATAGTTACACTTCTGGCAGTTAATTTTATCTTTTTTTAGTGGCTTACAGTTATTATTAGTGAAAAATCTTAAAAATGAATATCATGTTGAAGGCTAATATGATATGATTTTCAGTAGCCTAGAAATATACCCTTTGCCTGAGATGTCTCTCTGTAGTTGACTGTGCTGTTTCTCTCCATCCATGTAGAGCCATCATCCCTCAGGTGAGCAAACAGCTTTGGTTTTCTTTCTATCATTGAAAAGTGGGTCCACAGAGCTTGAGTACCTTTGGAATAGTGGGTATTTCAATTTCTTTTGCTTACTGAGAAGATGTTCTAATTTAAATTTTTGTATTTATATTATTTGCCAAATATGTAAGCAAGTGGATAAACAAAGGAGTCCACAGTAACTCACATTGGAAAACCACTAAATAAACTTGGGTAAAAACCCAATCTTTCTGAGTAGCCGTGGGAACATGGCCTGTAGAGACAGGAGAAAGCACTAGGAGCATTGCAAACAGATTTTTTCAGAAAACACTAGCAACCTCATTAACAACACATATGCTCCAGTTTCTTTTCGTTCACTCTTGTCGTGTAAGGCAGCTCATTTTTCTAGATTTCCTCTCGTGCTTCAGTGTAAGAGTGAATACATTCCATGTTAAAATTTCAAAGCAACCCTTTGGTTCTACTTTCATTATCTTCTCCTCATTAGGCCAACTAGAAAACCTTTTCAGTCTAAACAATTAATTCCAGGATACATTCCTAAGTTTAGAAAGTAATCATTTTTTTAAGAGGCCAGAAACACACTTTTCATGCATTCACATTTTTGATATTTAAAATCTGTTACCCAAGAATCCCTCAGACTCTTAGAAGTCCATATGACTTGAAATCCACCCTTTTAGATTTCTAATTTTGGCATATAATTTTTCTTGGAATAGAATTGGAGAGGATTCTACTGTAAAAAATATGAGTTAAATAAACTTATCTTATAATACAACACATGAAAGCATTTGTAGTTCATTTAGTATTATAAATTCTTATGGACATCATATTTACTCAACAACTCTTAACTGAATGTGGTTATTGTGTACAATATAAATTTGATAAATGCATGTGGTATAAAATCATTAAATAAATCAGCTCACTTAGTCTTTCTTTATTTGGGATTCGGGATTTGAGTTACTCTTATAGCTGTTTTGTAATGTGCAAGACTTTGTCTCTTACATATAGTCAACCTGCTGTTCAGTAGATTTCAAAACTTATTTGTCTTGTCCAACTGAAACTATGTATCCTTTGAGCTACAACAGCAGAAAGAGCATTAGTGTTTGCCTCTGGCTGTGAAGAAATGTGGAAAGAGATAAATGATGAGTAATTGCTAGTTGGTAATAAGGTTCATTTTGGGGGTGATAAAATGTTCTAAAGTTAGATTATGATGATGTACATAAGTTTGTGAATATTACTAAAATCATGTAATTGAACAATTATAATTTATACTTCAACTTTGTGGCTTATAAGCTACTATTAAGAAAAGTATTTTTGTTAATTAAATTTGTATTGCCTATTCTTAAGATGCACAATGTTAATGATATACATATTATTGAGGGAAGGTCTCAAAGCTTAAGGGAGCTTGGAAATGAAAATCTTTGTTCTCTAGCCTCTACTCAGTTATAATATTGCATTTAAAATTGTTTAGTTGCTATTATAAAGGTTATGTGCACAGGGATTAGAGTTTCGTAAGTCAGTAAAGAGAGCATTTCTTTTTGGACAATACTACTCCTTCCCCCGCTCTCTCCCAGTTTTTCTCTCCAATCCCTATCCACAAGTTATGTAGTTCATTTTCAACATACTGAGTACCACTGCTGAACTTGTTGCCCTTTTGCCTCCATTTCTGTACCTCTCCTTGCCCTCTGAAAGTCATAGAAATGAACAAACAAGATAAAGCAAAAGAAAACACTAAAAACAAAAAGGAAAAACAAATCCTTGTTTTCTTTTCCTGAGTTCATTATGATAAGTATTATTTCATATGGTTTGATGCACATAGGCATTGTGCTGTTGTGGTCTTCTCCTAAGAGTGTCATCTTTTGACATGTGTATAATGCCTAGATTATAATTTATGATGTCCTGGTGTGTTTTAGGTCTGGTGTTTGCATAGGAAGGAAAATATGCACCATTTGTCTGCCTCTTTGCTTGCCTTAACTGTTTTGTTCTAGGACCATCCATTCCCTTGTGAAAGACAAATTTCATTCTTTCTAAAGGTTTTTTGAAATTCCATTGTGTATATGCATCATATATTTGGAACCATTGATCTACTGTAGGGCTTCTGGGGTGTTTCTACAACTTGTCTTTTGTGAATAGTGCAGCACCTAATACAGACGTGCAAATGTCTTTAAGATATCCTGGCTTAAGTTGTTCTGGCGGGTCAAAGGAAGATCTTTGTTTGTTTGTTTATTTACTTATTTATTTGTCTTTTGCAGAACCTCCAGACTGCCATCCAGAGCAACTTTACTAGATTACATTCCACCAACAGTACAATAGGGTTTCTTTCCCCCCACATCTCTGTCAACATTTGTTGTTGTTCCATTTTGTGTTGTTGGGATTTTTTTTTTTGGCCAGTTCTGGGGCTTGGACTCAGGGTCTGAGCACTGTCCCTGGCTTCTTTTTGCTCAAGGCTAGCACTCTGCCACTTGAGCCACAGCGCCCCTTCTGGCCATTTTCTGTATATGTGGTGCTGGGGAATTGAACCCAGGGCCTCATGTATACGAGGCAAGCACTCTTGCCACTAGGCCATATTCCCAGCCCCTGTTGTTCCATTTTGTGAGGTTGGCCAATCTAACTGGGGTGTGATGGGATCTCACTAAAATGTGATGGGTGCAAATTACAGGAGCTGATCAGATTTTCTGGCAAAGTAGCAGGGCATAAAATTAACCCACAAAACCCAATAGCTTTTCTGTATGCCAACAATGAGAAGAGTGAGACAGAAATCAGGAAACTCCATTTGCAATAGCCTCAAAATATACCTAGAAATTAACATAACCAAAATTGACGGACATATATGATGAAAAATTTAGCTACCTGAAAAAAGAAATTCCAGAAGATTTAAAGAAGAGGACCCCCCCACCCCCCACTTCTGGCCTGGAAGGATTAACCTCATAACAATGGCAATACTGCTCCAAAACTATCTACAAATGCATTGCAATACCCATTAAAATCTCAATAACATTTTTCAATGATATAGAATAATCCCCAAAATTCATATGGAATAGAAGAAGACCTCTAATAGGATAAAGGATCTTTACCACAAAGAACAGTACTGGAGGGATATCAATCCCAAGCTTCAAGCTCTATTACAAAATTGTAGTGATAACAACAGCTTGGTACTGGTACAGAATAGGCCTGAGGAACAATAGAATAGATTAGAAGACCCAGAGATGAACCCTCAGACATATAGCTACCTAGCGTTTGGTAAGAAACGCAGGAACACAGGATGGAAGAAAGACGGCCTCTTCAACAAATGTTGCTGGAAGAATTGGATATACACATGCAGAAAACTTAGGTTAGATTATCTGTCTATCTATCTATCTATCTATCTATCTATCTATCTATCTATCTATCTATCTATCTATCTTTGCACCAGAATCAATTTCAAATGTATCAAAGGCATCAATGTAAGATCATGTACCCTGAAAATATTACAAGAAGGGATAGAGGAAACATTAAGGCTCCTTAGCACAGGTCAAATTTCCTAAGTAAAATCCAGAATCACAACAAATCAAAGAAAGACTGGATAAATGGGATTGCACCAAACTGAACAGTTTCTGTATGGAAAAGGATATAGCTAGTAAGCTAAATAAAATATACTCAGAGCTCAAAAAGTTAAACCTCCCAAAACAAATCCTCAACGAAACAGCAAACCAATTAATAACTGGACTAAAGACAGAGATTTCTCCTAAGAAGAAAGAAGAATGACCAATAGACACATGAAGGGATGATCAATACCTCTGACCATAAAAGAAATGCAAATCAAAATAACAGAGATTTTACCTCGCTCCAGTTACAGTGTCCATTATCAAGAAAACTATGAATAACAAATGCTGGTGGGGATGTGGCCAGAAAGGAACCCTAATACACTGTTGATGGGAATGTAAACTGTTCAACCACTCTGGAAAGCAGTACATAGGTTCTTCAAAAGACTAGACATAGAGCTTCTCTATGACCCAGAAATACCACTCTTTGGCATATATCCAATTGGTCACAAAGCAAGCTACACCAAAGCAACCACCACAACCATGTTCATTGAAGTATTGTTTACCATAGCCAAGATATGGAATCAACCCAGATGCCCCACAGAAGAAGTAGATTAAGAAAATATAATATATATGAACAATGTAATTCTATGCTTCCATCAGCAAGAATGACAGTGCCTCATTCATAAAGAAATGGAAAGACTTGGAAAAAAATTATACTGAGTGAAGTAAACTAGACCTAAAGAACGAGGCTGCATGGTTTCCCTTATTTGTACTAATTAGAATGTGCCTATAAATCTGTGAGTAAACCCAATGGATAGTAAAAGGCCAATAATGACACTTGGACATGATTAATTAAACATCAGTCTAAACACTCACACAATTTGAACAAAGGAGGATATTCTTAGGAGATGAACACATGGGCTCAGTAGCTATGTGTGTATGATCTTATAAAATGATGTTATTGAAATGAACTCCAAGAAATAAAATCAAGAGGGTTGTCTTTTATTGCTTGTTTCCCCCCCCCCTTTTTTTTGTTTTATGTTCCTTTCCTTTTTTCTTTGTTTGGATTCCTTCTAAAACTGTTTTTGATTTCTGTAACCTTTGTCTTTTGTATACATTTATCTGATTTGGGGAGGGGAAGAGGAAGTACAAAAATGGTAGGACAAATGTTGAATTCAGGAATGAAACCCAGTAGACAATATATTGGAAATGACCTATACAACTTGGGGGGTAGATAATTCGGGAGGGGAAGAACTGGGAGACAATGAGGGATGGGGTGATACTATACAAAAGGAAACATACTGACTTATGACATACTGAGTTATGTAATTGTAACCCTCTCTACACCAGCTTTACAGTAAAAGAAAATGTGGGGGTTGGAAGAAGAACCAGAGTTTTCCAGGCTTTCTATTCTATTCTCAGAGCCTGAAGTTAGGTCTAGTAGTAAGAATATTCTCCAATAAACAAAACTCCCCTAATCAAAACACATGACGCTGGACTCTATGATTTCCCTCATAGGGAATAATTAGCACAGGTTTAGGCTAGGCAAAGCAGAGGATCACAAGAGCCCAATAGCTATGCCCTTATGAACACATAGATGATGCTAAGTGAAATGAACTAAATGTTATGGAAACGAATTATATCACTGTTGTAATTACTTTCAACATGCCATGTGAAACAGTAGCTTCGTTTGTTGATGATCCTCTTGTATCCCTTTTTTGTGGTTGTCCTTGCGCTATCACTGTATCTCATCTGAATACCCTGGATACTGTATATACTGGTGTTAGAACTAGAGAAGTGAAAAGGAATATCAAAGTTGAGAGACAATGGATAAAAAGACAAATGACTCCAAAAGCTCTACTTGCAAAACCATTTGTTGTAAACCAACTGAATAACTCATCGGGGGAAAGGGAAAGGGGGGTGGGGAGGAGGGATTGAGGGAGGAGGTAACAAATAGTATAAGAAATGTACCCATGGTCTTACGTATGAAACTGTAACCCCTCTGTACATCACTTTGACAATAAATAACTAATTATTAAAAAAAACCCACATGATGCACTTATTAGTTTTGTTTCACTTTATTGTACTAAAGATTATTGATACACTAAGTTATTCTGATGTTTTCTTGTGTGTTTACTGTGATTTTTTTTTTTTTTTTTGGCCAGTCCTGGGGCTTGGACTCAGGGCCTGAGCACTGTCCCTGGCTTCTCTTTGCTCAAGGCTAGCACTCTGCCACTTGAGCCACAGCGCCACTTCTGGCCATTTTCTGTATATGTGGTGCTGGGAAATCGAACCTAGGGCCTCATGTATATGAGGCAAGCACTCTTGCCACTAGGCCATATCCCCAGCCCCACTGTGTTTTTTTTTTTTTTTTACTGAGTCATTTGAAATTGCTAGGAAAGTATGAGGTCAAAATGCAAAGATACATGCAGAAAAACCAATGAGCTTTTCATCAAAACTTATCTAAATATTTTTTACATTGGAGAATTTCCTTAATTCTTTAACAACAATGAGATTCTTTTGATTGTGTTACTGAAGGCCTGTTTCACCTGCTTGTTTCTCAAGGTATAAATGAAGGGATTCAGCATAGGAGCGATGGAGGTGGTGAGGACAGACACACCCTTGTTGATTGCCACCGAATCCTTGGATGAAGGCTTCACATAGATGAAGATGCAGCTGCCATAAGTGATGGAAATCACAATCATGTGAGAAGAACAGGTGGAAAAGGCCTTTTTTTTTTGCTTGGCAGAAGGGAATTGTAGAATGGTCCTAACGATGTATATGTAAGATAGAGCTACACATAATAGGGTCATAACAAATGTTAACACAGCACAAACTATAAGCATCTGCTCTAAGAGCCATGTTTCTGAGCATGAGATCTTCAGGAGGGGGTATGCATCACAGAAAAAATGGTCAATAACATTAGAGTCACAGAATTCCAGTTTTAGGACCAGGGTAAGTGGTGGAAATATGATCAGCAAGCCAGCTGCCCAGCAACAAAGAACGAGTCTCCTACAGACCCTGCTGTTCATGATGGTCACATAATGCAGGGGTTTGCAGATGGCCACATAGCGGTCATAGGACATGGTGGCCAGCAGAAAGAACTCAGTTACAGCAAAAAGATCAGTAAAAAAGACTTCAGTGATGCAACTGTTGTATGTGATTTCCTTGTCTCCTGTTGATAGATTATACAAGTATCTGGGAATACAAGCAGATGTGAATGCAATTTCTAAGAAGGAGAAATTTTGTAGGAAATAGTACATGGGAGTTTTCAGTTGTGGATCCGTAATGGTGAGAGAGATGATCGTGAGGTTTCCAGTTATACTCAGTATGTAGGTGAGACACAGAAAGATGAAAAGCACGGCTTTGAGTTGTGGGTCATCAGTCAGGCCCTGGAGGAGGAATGTTGTGATGTTGTAATTTTTCATTATGGACTCCTGACTTCTCAGTCTGTAGTGAAAATCCAGATATTTGGGTGGAGAGATAATTAACATAACATGAAAAATATGAAAATATCATCACATGAATTTAAATATTCTTCTTACACTTATTATCAATTACAGTAGTAGCTCAGGTTCCATAATTTTTGTTGTCATTAAAATTCAAGTATCCATATCCTATTCCAAAATTTAAATATGTAAATATATATAATGTTAAAATATGTATTGTAACATCTTACATATGTATTATACTATTATTTTAAAGCACAATAATGCATATGGATAACATAGTAACATTTAATACTTTACATTGTATTTTATATTATGTGTTATATGTTTAATGTAATATGTACATTGCATAATCAACAAACACACATATTTCTCATTTTGTACAGCATATACAGTTATGATTTTGAACTAGCATATATTTCTTATATGAACATGTACATGTACACAGTCCATTTTTAACAAGTTCACCTCATCCATTGTATTCCTTTCATTTCCCTCTCTTTCCCATCTTTTATCAAAATATTTGCTGGGACCCATCATGTAGGCATTATTTTCATATGTAATGTACTTCAGGCTCCTTTGTCCCTCAGAATCCCCATTTTTTTCCTCTCCTCCTAGTGATCATCTCTTAGATAGTTACCTCTGAAATTTATTTCCCATTGCTATTGCTCCAAAATCTTATTAATTTTTTTTATTTCTGGGTTTCTTTTCTTGTGATGCTAAGGATGGATGACAACTTCTGTACCATTGAAGACACTTAATTCCAATTAATTTTTTGTCAGGCAAAACTGACTGCTAGTTTTTCTTTTGTGTGGGTTCTGTGGCCTGAACTCAGGGCCTGGGCACTGTCCCTGAGCTTTTTTTGGCACTCTCTTCTGTAGCCACAGCTCTACTTCCAGTGTTTTGATGGTTAATGGGAGGTAAGAGTCTGAATGAGTTTCCTGCCTCAGCTGGCTTTCAACTGTGATCCTCAGAATTTAGCTTCCTGAGTTGGTAGATTATAGATTAGACCCACCTGCCCAGGTAGCTGCTAATGTTTTTGTCACATGAAGTGTTCTTCTTAAGACACAGGTACAATGCTTAAGCGGAATCTTAAATTTTCTCTAGTCTATTTACATTCCCACCTGAAATTTTGTCATTCATATATTACAAATAGTTTGATTTTCATTCTACAAACTCTTTATTCTTTAAAATGTTGAGGTGTAATTTAGTGCTGGTGTCTAAAGCCTACAATCCTAACAATTCAGGAGATTGCAATCTTTATTTATTTATTTATTTATTTATTTATTTATTTATTTATTTATTTATTTTTGCCAGTCCTGGGTCTTGAACTCAGGTTGTGGGCATTATCCCTGAGCTTCTTTTGCTCAAGGGTAGCTCTCTACTACTTGAGACACAGCTCCACTTCTGAGTCTTTTCTTTTCTGTTTATGTGATACTGAGGAAGCAAACCCCAGGACTTCATGCATGCTAGGCAACTACTCTACCACTAAACCACATCCCCAGCCTCAGGAGATTGCAATCCTAAGGACTACAGTTCAAACCCAGCCAGGGCAGGTAAATTAAACCTTCACTTACAGTATTTTGGTAGTTAATTGGAAATAAGAGCCTCTTACTCTTCTTGTTGGGTCTGGCTTTGAACCACAGTCCTCAGATTTTGGCCTCTTGCGATGCTAGGATTGCTGGTGAGAGCTACTGGGGCTCAGTATTGGTGGTTGAGATGATGTACTTGGCACTACCTCACATGACTGACCACTTGATCCATGATTCTCAGCACTTTTTTGTTTTATTATTTTTGTCCCCTCCTCCTCCAGGACATCTTGTGTTTCTTTCCTAGGTAGTGTATTTCCTACATGACTTGAAATAGAGGCAGTCACCAATATATCAATTATTTGTTGAGATGAACTCTGGCTAACTTTTTGCCTGTCAACTTAGATGACAATTCTCTGTCTCCTGAATACCTGAGATTGCAGGTGTTAGCCATCATGTCTGTTTAGATCAAGCATTTAAAACTAACATTATCAACAGAATTCTCTTACAAATGATCTTATTACTGCATGCATGTGTTACCTGTCATCTTTCCAATAATGTCTAGATAATTATTTTCTTGCTGACGATAGCTGTTTGGATTCATTTATTTCTTAACATATGCACTTGCTTTGAATAGTATTTTCTTGAACTCCAAACATGATTTCCAAATTTACATATATCCTTTTAATGCCCATCATATAATCAAATGTACCCTGAAAGATAAGTCAGAAATAAAAAATTGATCTTTATACTTCATTTTGTTTCTCCTATGTGTTCTTTGCAATCTAGTGTACTGAAGTTAGAGAACCTGTAGTAATGTAAGGTACAGAAATAAGCACTTTTTGTCACTTATTGGTCTGCAGAAATGTTCCCTCCAGTGCCCTGTGTTTTCACCTTCCACTCCTGTGCCTCAGTCTCTAATTCCACTAGAAATATACATACGTGGCCATTGGTTTCTAATTTTTAATTTCCTGAAGTTTCATAGCATTCTGATCATGCTACTTTAAAATGACTTCTTACTTATTTTTGCTTAATATATTTGTATCAATGACTAGATACTAAGCAATAAAAACACTCAAAAATAATGTTTGAATTAATATTACCATAACAATCTGTAAATATCTATTTATTCAAGGCTTATATAACTGAAGTTCTAAAAGTATAACAAGTGTTAGAATTTATTATACTTACACTTCTGGCAGTTAATTGTATCTTTCTATTAGTTGCTTACAATTATTCTTAGAGGTATAATTTGAAAATGCACATTATGTTGAACACTAACATGATATGATTTCCAGTAGAGTAGGAATGCATTCTTTGCTTTAGTTTTCTCTCTCTTTTTGATTGCAAGAACTGTTTCACACTTGATGTAGAGATAGCATGAATCAGGCAAGAGAGCAGCTTTGGAAAGTGCGTCCAGAGAGCTTGTGGTATCTTTGGAATAATGGGTGTTGCAATTTTTTTTTTTTTTTGCTTAGTGAGAAGGTTCTCTAATTTTAAGTTCCACATTTATATTATTTACCAAATCTGTAACCAAGTTAATAAACAAAGGAATCTATGGTAACTGATGTTGAAAATCTCTACTGAACTTGGGGAAAAACCCAGTTTGCCTTAGTAGCCATGGGAATACGTTCCATAGAGATAGGAGAAAGCACTAGGAACATTGCAAACAGATAGTTAGGAAAACATTAAGAATCTAATTATAAACAGACCCATATCCAGTATTGAAATAGAAACGGCAATAAATGATCTCCCATCCAAGAAAAGCCCAGGTCCAGACGGACTCACTGCAGAATTCTACAAGACCTTCAAAACAGAACTCACACCAATATTTCTCAAACTCTTTAATGAAATTGAAAGAGAACGTTCACTACCAGACTCATTCTATGAAGCCAGTATATCCCTCATCCCAAAACCAGGCAGAGACTCATCACGGAAAGAGGACTACAGACCGATCTCCCTGATGAACATAGATGCAAAAATTCTCAACAAAATTCTGGCCAATCGACTTCAACAGGTCATCAAAAAAATCATACACGACGATCAAACTGGATTCATCCCAGGGATGCAAAGTTGGTTTAATATACGCAAGTCAATTAATGTAATCCACCACATCAACCGGAGCAAGATAAAGAACCACAGGTTTTATCTCTGGATGTGGAAAAAGCGTTTGATAAAATCCAGCACCCATTTATTCTAAAAGCCCTGGAAAAATTGGGATTCCAGGGAACATTCCTGAATATAATCAAGGCAGTTTATGACAAACCAACAGTAAGCATAACTCTAAATGGTGAAAAACTAAAGCCATTCCCTTTAAAATCAGGAACAAGGCAGGGATGTCCACTCTCTCCCCTGATCTTCAACATAGTACTAGAATTCCTAGCCAGAGCAATCAGGCAAGAAGAAAATATAAAGGGGATCCAAGTAGGTAAAGATGAAGTTAAACTCTCTCTCTTCGTAGATGACATGATCCTATACCTAAAGAATCCCATAGACTCTACCCCCAAGCTACTAGAGCTGATCCAAAACTTTGGCAAAGTTGCGGGATATAAAATAAGCCTTCAAAAATCAACGGCCTTTCTCTATGCTAACGACCCAAAGACCGAGGCTGAAATCAGGAAAGCAACGCCCTTTGCAATAGCCCCCCAAAACATAAAATACCTAGGAATAACCTTAACCAAAGAAGTGAAAGACCTCTTTGAGGAGAACTTTAAAACCTTGAAAAACGAAATTAAGTCAGAACTAAGGAAATGGAAAAACCTCCCATGTTCCTGGATTGGAAGGATTAATATAATCAAAATGGCAATATTGCCAAAGGCTATCTACAAATTCAATGCAATACCCATTAATATCCCAACACCATTTTTTGATGAAGTAGAGGAAGCAATCCAGAAATTCATATGGAATAATAAAAGACCTAGAATAGCAAAAACCATCCTAAGCAGAAAGAACAGTGCTGGGGGAATTACAATACCCAACTTCAAGTTGTATTATAAAGCTATAGTAATAAAAACAGATTGGTATTGGCACCGGAACAGGCCTGAAGACCAATGGAACAGAATTGAAGACCTGGGAATGAACCCACAGAACTATGCCTATTTAATATTTGATAAAGGGGCTAAAACAATAGTTTGGAAGAAAGATAGCCTCTTTAACAAATTGTGCTGGAAAAACTGGCTCAACACATGCAACAAACTAAAACTAGATCCATATATATCACCCTGCACCAAAATCAATTCCAAATTGATTAAAGACCTCAAAATCAAAACAGACACCCTGAAAACACTAAAGGAAGAAGTAGGAGAAACACTTGGGCTCCTTGGCACAGGACGGAACTTCCTTAACAAAGACCCTGAAAGGTTACAAATCAAAGAAAGGTTGGACAAATGGGACTGCATCAAACTGCAGAGCTTCTGTACGGCAAAGGACATAGCTTGCAAGATAAACAGAAATCCCACAGACTGGGAGAAGATCTTTACCGGCCATTCAATGGACAAAGGCCTCATATCGAAAATATATGCAGAACTAAACAAATTACCTTCCTCCAAAACAAAACCGCAAAGAACTAATAGCCCCCTCATCAAGTGGGCTAAAGACCTACAAAGAGACTTCTCTGATGAGGAAATGAGAATGGCCAAGAGACATATGAAAAAGTGCTCTACATCACTGGCCATAAAAGAAATGCAAATCAAAACAACATTGAGATTCCATCTCACCCCAGTAAGAATGTCATACATCAAGAAAACTAACAATAACAGTTGTTGGAGGGGATGTGGCCAAAAGGGAACCCTACTTCATTGTTGGTGGGAATGTAAACTGGTTCAGCCACTCTGGCAAGCAGTATGGAGATTCCTCAGAAGGCTAAATATAGAACTCCCCTATGACCCAGCAACCCCACTTTTGGGTATTTATCCAAAAAACCACAAACAAAATCACAGTAAAGCCACCAGCACAACAATGTTCATTGTAGCGCAATTTGTCATAGTGAGAATCTGGAACCAACCCAGATGCCCCTCAGTAGACGAATGGATCAGGAAAATGTGGTACATATACACAATGGAATTTTATGCCTCAATCAGAAAGAATGACATTGCCCCACTTGTAAGGAAATGGAAGGACTTGGAAAAAATTATACTAAGTGAAGTGAGCCAGACCCAAAGAAACATGGACTCTATGGCCTCCCTTATTGGGAATAATTAGCACAGGATTAGGCAAGCCACAGCAGAGGATCACAAGAGCCCAATAGCTATACCCTTATGATCACATAAGATGATGCTAAGTGAAATGAACTCCATTTTATGGAAATGATTGTTATATCACAGTTGTAACTACTTTCAACATCCCATGCGTATCTGTAGTTTATACTGTTGATGATGATCATGCATCACCTTCTTGGATTGTACCTACACTATCTCTGGAATCTTACCTGAGTATATTGAAAACCATGTATACTGGTATTAGAATTAGGAAACTGAGAAGGAATACGAAAATTGAGAGACAAAGGGTAAATTAAGAGAAACAACAACAAAAGCAATACTTGCAAAACTGTATGGTGTAAGCGAACTGAACACCTCGGGGGGGGGGGGAAAGGGGGAAGGGGGAGGGGGGTATGAGGGACAAGATAACAAACAGTACAAGAAATGTATCCAATGCCTAATATATGAAACTATATCCTCCCTGTACATCAGTTTTATAATAAAAAAAGAATCTAATTAAAAACAACCTTAGTCCACTTTCTTTACATTCATTCTGTTTTGTAAGACAGCTTGTTCATCAAGGTTTCCTTTCCTGCTTTATCAGTTTGTTTAACAGGGCATAAATTCCATGTTAATATTTCAAAACTGCTATATGATTCTACTTTCATTATGTTCTCCTCATAGGGCAATATAAAACCATTTCAGTCAAAATTAATAATTCCAGAATACAATCCTGAATTCAGAAACCAGGCATTGTCCTAGATAGCCGAAACAAGTTTTTCTTGCATTCACCTTTTTGCTATTTAAAGTTCAATACGTCCAAATCTTTCTGATTCCTAGAAGTCTATATAATTTGAAATTGATCCTATTGGATTTCAAATTTTGTCATATACTTTCTCCTGGAACAGAATTACAGCAGATTCTAATTTATGAAAATATCCTGTTTTATACAAATTTATATGACAATACAAGTAGTATAAGGGTTTGAGGTTGATTTAACATACATATGTTCATATAGACAGCATTTTTAGTCAACAGCCCCCAGTGGTATGTGGTTATTTTGTACAATATAAATTTGATATATGAATGTGGTGTAGAATGATTAAATAAACTAGATCACTTAGTCTTTAGTTTGGATTATGGATTTGTATTTACTGTCTTAGCTGTTTTGTAATGTGCAAGACATTGTCTCAGTACATTCAACTTGCTGTTTAGTAGATGTCAAACTTATTTCTCTTCTGCAACTGAAACTGTACCCTTTGAGAAACAATAGCAGAAAGAATGTTAGTGTTTGCCTCTGGCTGTGAAGAAATTTGAAAAGAGATAAATGATGAGTACTTGTTAACTCAAAGATTCCTTTTTGGGGTGATAAAAACATTCTCATGTTAGGTTATGGTGATAAATACAACTCTGTGAATTTTGCTAGAATGATTTAATTGGGCAATTATTATACTTTAGCTTTTTAGCCTCTAAGTTACATATTAATAAAGTATTATTGTTTTAAAATTTTTCATTGCCTATTCATTTTTTTTGTCGGTCCTAGGCATTGAACTCAGGGCCTAGGGTCTGTCCCTGAGCTTGTTTGTGCTCAAGGCTAGCCCTTACCACTTGAGCCACAGTGTCAAGGCTGGCCTTTTCTGAGTAATTTATTGGAGGTACCAGTTTCATAGACTATTCTTCCCAGCACTGTCTTCAAACCATGATCCTCAGATCTCAGCCTCCTGAGTAGCTAGAATTACAGGTGTGATCCACTGGCATCTGGGTGTTTATCCTTAAGATGCACAATATGTTAACAATACACATATTATTGAGACAAGGTCTCAAAGCTCAAGAGAGATTCAAACTCAGAATCTTCCTGCTTAGTCAGTATGCAGTTTATAATATTCTATTAATTTTTTGTTGTTATAAGCATGATGTATAGGGGGGGTTAGAGTTTCATTAGGCAGGTAAATAATGCTTTTTTTCGGGGGGGGGGCAATGTCACTGCTTTCGTTTCTCTCTCCCAGTGCTTAGTAAGTACCACTACTCCATTTCTGGGTCTCCTTTTCTATTCCAAAAGACATGTAAATGAAGAAACAAGACAAATGGAAAAGAAAACCAAAACCGCAAAAAAAAAAACAACCCACTCTTGATTCCATTGCCTAGAGTTCATTTTGATAAATATAATTTTGTATGACCAGATGCATATAGATGTGTGTCTTTGTGTTCCTCCCCTAACAGCATCATCCTTTGGCCTAACTGTATGGGAATGGCTAGAGTCTTGAATGATTTCTCATGCCCCTGTGTACTTTAGATACAGTGTCTGTATATGAGAGAAAACATTTGGCATTTGTTTCTCTGAGCTTGGTTAACCTCACTTAGCGCAATTTGTTCTATGTCCATGTATTTCCCTGAAAATAGCATGACATTATTCTTTCTAAATGTGTAAAATTCTATTGCGTAGAGGTACCACATTTTTTTGGATCCACTCATCTATTGTAGGGCATCTGGGTTCTTTCTACAACTCGGCTATTGTGGATAGTGCAGCAATGAAGATGGATGTGCAAGTGTCTTTAGGATATCCTGTAGTGTTCTGGGTAGATACCCAGGAGTGGTATGGCTGGGTTTTAAGGAAGATCTAAGTTTATTTTTTGAGGAACTTTCAGACTGTTGTCCAGAGCAGCTATACTAGTTTACATTCCTATGAACAGTACAACAAGGTTCCTTTTCCATCACATCCATGACAACATCTATTGTTCTTTGATTCATGATTTCACTCTATCTTGGGTAAGATGGAATTTCATTAAATGTGAAGGGTTGAAGAAGGACCAGAAATTTCTGGGTTTTCTGCTCTATTCTCAGTGTCTGAAGTCAAGTCTGGTAGTAAGAACCTTCTCTAATAAGCATAATTACCAAAATAAATTTTTTTAGTTTAGTTTTTTGCCAATAATTATTGATATACTAGGTCATTCTGTTGTTTCTTTGTATATGTGTAATTTCTAAATTTTTTTTTGCTTTTTCTTCGAGTCATTTTGAAATTTCTAGGAAAGGATGAGGTCAAAATGCAAAGATACATGCAGAGAAATCAGTGATCTTTTCACCAAAACTTATCTAAAGTATTATTTTACATTGGTGAATTTCCTTAGTTCTTTAGCAACAATGAAATTCTTTTGATTGTATTACTGATTGTATTTGATTGTATTACTTTTGATTGTATTCCCCTGCTTGTTTCTCAAGCTGTAAATGAAGTGGCTCAGCATAGGAGCGATGGAGGTGGTGAGGATGGATATACCCTTGTTGCTTGCCATGGAATCCTTGGATGAAGGCTTCACATAAATGAAGATGCAGCTGCCATAGGTGATGGAAATCACGATCATGTGGGAAGAACAGGTGGAAAGGGCCTTTTTCCTTTGCTGGGCAGAAGAGAATTGTAGAATGGTTTTAATGGTGTATATGTATAAGCTAGAACTACACAAAATAGTGTCATGACAAAGGTTAACACAGCACAAACTATGACTCTGCTCTATGAGCCCAGCAACAAAGATGAGTCTTCTACAAATCCTGCTGTTCATGATGGTCAATAATGCAGGGGTTTGCAGATGGCCAGATAGCAGTCATAGGACATGGTGACTAGCAGAAGCAATTCTGTTATACTAAAAAAAAAAAATCATTAGAAAATTCCAGTGATGCAACCTTTATATGTGATTGTGTTGTCCTCTGTTGATAGGTTATACTAGTATCTGGGAATACAAACAGATGTGAATGAGATTTCGAAAAAGGAGAAATTTTGTAGGAAATAGTACATGGGGGTTTTCTTTCTTTTTAAACACCTATAATAGATTTTTCTTTATTGTCAAAGTGAAGCACAGAGGGGTTACAGTTTCATATGTAAGGCAGTGAGTACATTTTTTATGCAACTTGTTACCATCTCCCTCATTTCCCCCTCCTCCCCTTTTCCCTTTATCCCCAATGAGTTGTACTGTGGGTTTATACCAAATGGTTTTCTAAGTATTGATTTTGGAATGGTTTGTCTTTTTATCCTTTGTTTCTCGATTTTGGTATTCCCTTTCCCTTCCCTAGTTCTAATACACGCATATGCAGTATCCAGGGTACTAAGGTCAGATACAGAGATAGCAGGGGTAAAACCATGGGAAAGGAATAGGAGAGAAAAAAAAAAGAAAAAAAGGGTACAGTTTCATATGACATGATGAAAATAATTACAACAATGATAGACCACTTGTTTCCATAACATGGAGTTCAATTCTACATGGGAATTTTCTTTAAATTTCTTTTTCTTTTTTGTTTTCTTCATTGTCAAAGTGAATTATAGAGGGGTTACAGTTCTTATGTAAGGCAGTGAGTGTATTTCTTGTTCAACTTGTTTCTGCCTTTTCATTTTTCCCCCGCCTACCCCCTCCTCCTTTCCATTTCCTCCCCATGAGTTGTACAGTTGGTTTACACCAAATGGTTTTGTAAGTATTGCTTTTGGAATCGTTCATCTTTTTACTCTTTGTCTCTCAATTTTGGTATTCCTTTTCCCTTCCCTAGTTCTAATACATGTATATACAGTATCCAGGGTACTAAGATCAGATACAGTGATAGCGGGGGTGAAACAGAGAGAAAAAAGTGGGTATGGTTTCACATGGCATGTTGAAAATAATTACAACAATGATATAACACTTGTTTCCATAATGTGGAGTTCATTTCACTTATCATCACCTTATGTATTCATAAGGGCATAGAGGTTGGGCTATTGTGGTCTTCTGCTATGACTAGCCTAAACATGCACTAATTATTCCCTATGAGGGAAGCCATAAGTCCTTGTTTCTTTGGGTCTGGATCACTTCACTTGGTATAATTTTTTCCAAGTCCTTCCATTTCCTTACGAATGGGGCAGTGTCATTTTTTCTGATGGAGGCATAGGATTTCATTGTGTATATGTACCACATTTTCCTGATCCACTCATCTACCAAGGGGCTTCTGGGTTGGTTCCATATTTTAGCAATGACAAATTGTGCTGCGATGAACATTGTTGTGCTGGTGGCTTTAGTGTGGTCTTCCTTGTAATCTTTTGGGTAGATGCCTAAAAGTGAGGGTTCTGGCTTGTAGGGGAGCTCTATGTTTAGCCTTCTGTGTAACCTCCATACCAGTTTCCAGAGTGGATGAACAAGTTTACATTCCCACCAACAATTTCAGTGATGCAACTGTTGTATGTGATTGTCTTATCTCCTGTTGATAGTTTGTACAAGTGTCTGGGATACAAGCAGATGTGAATACAATTTCTAAGAAGGAGAAATTTTGTAGAAAATAGTACATGGGAGTTTTCAATTGTGAATCCCTGATGGTGAGAGAGATGATGGTGAGGGTTCTAGTTACACTCATCATGTGAGACACAGAAAGATGAAAAGCACAGACTTGAGTTGTGGGTCATCAGTCAGGCCCTGGATGAGGAAAGTTGTGATGGTGTGATTTCTCATCATCCACTCCTGACTAGTCTGTAGTGAAAATTCAGGTATTTGGTTGGAGTGGTAATGAACAGAGCAAGAAAACTATGAAAATAACTTTATATGAATTTAAATATTCTATTTACACATATCAATTAAACTAGTACATTAGTTTGCATAATTCAAAATTGTCATTTCAAGGAAGAGTTAAAAATTCAAGTATCCCTATAGTAATAAAAACAGCTTGGTATTGGCACCGGAACAGGCCTGAAGACCAATGGAACAGAATTGAAGACCCAGAATTGAACCCACAGAACTACGCCTACTTAATCTTTGATAAAGGAGCTAAAACAATAGTATGGAAGAAAGATAGCCTCTTTAACAAGTGGTGCTGGCAAAACTGGCTCAACACATGCAACAAACTAAAACTAGATCCATATATATCACCCTGCACCAAAATCAATTCCAAATGGATTAAAGACCTTGAAATCAAAACAAGCACCCTGAAAACACTAAAGGAAGGAGAAGGAGAAACACTTGGGCTCCTTGGCACAGGACAGAACTTCCTTAACAAAGACCCTGAAAGGCTACAAATCAAAGAAAGGTTGGACAAATGGGACTGCATCAAACTGCAGAGCTTCTGTACGGCAAAGGACATAGCTTGCAAGATAAACAGAAATCCCACAGACTGGGAGAAGATCTTTACCGGCCATTCAATGGACAAAGGCCTCATATCTAAAATATATGCAGAACTAAAAAAATTACCTTCCTCCAAAACAAAACCGCAAAGAACTAATAGCCCCCTCATCAAGTGGGCTAAAGACTTCCAAAGAAACTTCTCTGATGAGGAAATGAGAATGGCTAATAGGCATATGAAAAAATGCTCTACATCACTGGCCATAAAGGAAATGCAAATCAAAACAACATTGAGATTCCATCTCACCCCAGCAAGAATGTCATATATCAAGAAAACTAATAATAACAATTGTTGGAGTGGATGTGGCCAAAAGAGAACCCTACTTCATTGTTGGTGGGAATGTAAACTGGTTCAGCCACTCTGGCAAGCAGTATGGAGATTCCTCAGAAGGCTCAATATAGAACTCCCCTATGACCCAGCAGCCCCACTTTTGGGTATCTATCCAAAAGCCCACAAACAAAATCACAGTAATGCCACCAGCACAACAATGTTCATCGCAGCACAATTTGTCATAGCGAGAATCTGGAACCAACCCAGATGCCCCTCAGTAGACGAATGGATCAGGAAAATGTGGTACATATACACAATGGAATTTTATGCCTCTATCAGAAAGAATGACATTGTTCCATTTGTAAGGAAATGGAAGGACTTGGAATAAATTATACTAAGTGAAGTGAGCCAGACCCAAAGAAACATGGACTCTACGGTCTCCCTTATTGGGAATAATTAGTACAGGTTTAGGCAAGCCATAGCAGAGCATCACAAGGCCCAATAGCTATACCCTTATGAACACATAAGATGATGCTAAGTGAAATGAACTCCATGTTATGGAAACAATTGTTATATCACAGTTGTAACTACTTTCAACGTCCTATGTGTATGTGTAGTTTCTATTATTGGTGATGTTCTTGTATCACCTTCCTATGGTTGTACCTACACTATCTCTGTAATCTTATCTGAGTATATTGGAAACCGTTTTTACTGGTATTGGAAGTAGGAAATTCAAAGGGAATACCAAATTTAAGAGACACAGGGTAAAAAAGGAGAAATAACTACAAAAGCAATACTTGCAAAACTGTTTGGTGTAAGTGAACTGAACACCTGGGGGGGGGGGTAGGGAAAGGGGGGGAGGGAGGGGGGCATGAGGGACAAGGTAACAAACAGTACAAGAAATGTATCCAATGCGTAACATATGAAACTGTAACCTCTCTGTACATCAGTTTGATAATAAAAATTTGAAAAAAAAATTCAAGTATCCATATCATATTTCAAAGTGTAAATAATGGTATATAATATTTTAAAATATGTAGTTAGTTAGAAAGCCGGTAGTTTGTGCTAGATACAAAAATAGCACTTTACATCAATTATGTGTTTGCAGAACTATTCCATCCAATTCTCCATGCTTCCACCTTCCACTCTTGTGCCTTAGGTTCTAATTCCCCTAGAAATATATATTTGGCTATTAATTTCTAATTTTTAATTTCATAAAGTTTCACTCTACCCAAATTATGCTACTTTTGAACATCTTCTTACTCATCATAATGGAATTACTCATCATTTGTCTCTTTCCACATTTCTTCACAGCCAGAGGCAAATACTAGCATTCTTTCTGCTGTTGTTGGTCAGGGGATGCAGAGTAAATTTCAATAAATATTATTTTGCATAGTTTGATGGACCTAGTGTCTGCATGTGAGACACATATGCACTGTTTGTGTGTCTGCTTGGCTTACCTCACTTAATTTGATTTGTTCTAGGTCAATCCATTTCCTTGCAAATGACATAATTCTATTATTTCTAAAGGCTGACTCAGCGACTGGGACTGTGGCTTGATAGAGTGCTTGCCTAGCATTTATGAAGCCCTGGGTTTGATTCCTCAGCACCACATAAACAGAAAAATCCAGAAGTGGCGCTGTGGTTCAAGTGGTAGAGGACTAGCCTTGAGCAAAATGAAGCTCAGGGACAGTGCCAAGGCCCTGAATTAAAGCACCAGACTGGCAAAACAAACTAACAAACAATATAGGTTGTCTGAAATTCCAAGTGTATAGGTTCCACATTTTGGAACCACTCATTTATTGTAGGATGTGTGGACTGTTTGCACAACTTGGCTATCATGAATAGCACAGCAGTGAACATATATGTGCAAGTGTCTTTTCCATATCCTGGCTTGTGAAATACTTGGGTAGATGTCCAGGGGTGAATGCTGGTTGAAGGAAGATCTTTGTTTAAATTTTTGAGGAATCTCCAGACTGCTGTCCAGAGTGGTTATATTAGTTTACATTCCTACCAACAGTGCAATAAAGTTCCTTTTCGCCCACGTCCCTGCCAACATTCGTTGTTGGTTGATTTTACCATATTGACCAATCTGTCTTGGGTGAGATGGAATCTCACTAAAATGTGAGGGATGGAAGAAAATCCAGAGTTTTCTGGGATGTCTGTTATATCCTCAGTGTCTAAGAAGCTTCAAGTATTAAGAATATCCTCCAGGGGCTGGGAATATGGCCTAGTGGCAAGAGTGCTTGCCTCATGTACATGAAGCCCTGGGTTCGATTCCCCAGCACCACATATATAGAAAAATGGCCAGAAGTGGCGCTGTGGCTCCAGTGGCAGAGTGCTAGCCTTGAGCAAAGAGAAGCCAGGGACAGTGCTCAGACCCTGAGCCCAAGGCCCAGGACTGGCAAAAAATAAACAAAAAACAAAAAACAAACAAACAAACAAACAAAAAAGAATCTCCTCCAATAAGAACTTGTGCTCAAATCAAAATACACAATAAAATTATTTGTTTTATTAACTTTTTTGTGGTTTTGTCAAGGATTATTGATATGATAGGTCATTCTGCTGTTTTGTTGTGTATATGTATTATAGATTTTTTTTGGAGTTATCTTGAAATTGCTAGGACAGGATGAGGTAAAAACCCAAAGATACATTCTGAGAAACCAACGATCGTTTCATCAAAACTTATCAAAACTTTTTTTTTTTTACATTGGAGATTTTCTTTTCTTTCTTAACAACAATGAGATTCTTTTGACTGTGTTATTGAAGGCCTGTTTCACCTGCTTGTTTCTCAAGGTGTAAATGAAGGGGTTCAGCACAGGCGCAATGGAGCTGTTGAGGACAATCACACCCTTGTTGATTGCCATTGAATCCTTGGCTGAAGGCTTCACATAGATGAAGATGCAGCTGCCATAGCTGATGGAAATCACGATCACGTGAGAAGAGCAGGTGGAAAAGGCCTTTTTCTTTTGCTTGACAGAAGGAAATTGTAGAATGATCTTAATGATGTATATGTAAGATAGAACTACACAAAATAGGGTCATGACAAAGGTTAACACAGCACAAATTATAAGCATCCATTCTAAGAGCCATGTTTCTGAGCATGATATCTTTAGGAGGGGGTATGCATCACAGACAAAATGATCAATAACATTACAGTCACAGAATTCCAAATGTAGGACTAGGGTAAGTGGTGGGAATATAATCAATAAGCCAGCTGCCCAGCAAGAAAGAACGAGTCTCCTACAGATTCTGTTGTTCATGATGGTCACATAATGCAGGGGTTTGCAGATGGCCACATAGCGGTCATAGGACATGGTGGCCCGCAGAAAGAATTCAGTTACACCAAAAAGATCAGTAAAAAAAAAATTCAGTGATGCAATTGTTGTATGTAATTGTGTTGTCCCCTGTTGATAGGTTGTACAAGTATCTGGGAATACAAGCAGATGTGAATGCAATTTCTAAGAAGGAGAAATTTTGTAGAAAGTAGTACATGGGAGTTTTCAGTTGTGGATCCATGATGGTGAGAGAGATGATGGTGAGGTTTCCGGTTATATTCAGCATGTAGGTGAGACACAGAAAGATGAAAAGCACAGCTTTGAGTTGTGGGTCATCAGTCAGGCCCTGGAGGAGGAAAGTTGTGATGGTGTGATTTCTCATCATCCACTCCTGACTTCAAATCAGTCTGCACTGAACATCCAGATATGTGGGTGGACTGCTAATTAACAGAGCAAGAAAACTGTGAAAATAAAATCGCATACATTACAATGTTCTCTTTACATATGTTATCAATTATAGTAGTTATTTAGGTTTTATAATTCATCATCATTTCATGGTAAATTAAAAATTTAAGAATCCATATCATATTTCACAATGTAAATATATAATATTATATTATTATAATAAAAATTATATTGTAATACATATAACATTTTACCTAATAATAATATTATTATTTTATAACACACTAATACATGTATATCATACCACAATATAGAATAAATTATACTAAATCCTGTATTATACTATATATGCTATGTATTTATGATGTGATATATACTATATTTACATGTACAATATAGTAATATATTTTATATTGTACAATACACATAATTTTTTTAAAATTAGTATATGTTACTGATAGGAAAATTTACATGTACATAGTCAATTTTTATGCAATTAACCTCCTCCATTATATTCACATTTATTCCCTGTTTTTCCCAACTTTTTTCAAAGTATTTGGTGGGATTCATATTGCTGACCTTACATTCATATGTAATGTTATCCAGTGTCCTTTTCCCCTTAGAGTCCCTGTTTTTCCTCTCTTCCTGGTGATCACCTGCTAGATAGTCACCTCACTTTTATTTCCAATTGCCTTTGCTCCAAATGTTATTTAGGTTGTTGTTTCTATGTTTTTGTTTCTTGTGGTGCTAGCGATTGTGCCCAAGATCTGGTGCATGCTAAGTGCTCTACCAGTGAAGGTATATTTAGTTTCTCAATTAATTTTTTCCCAAACAAAATTAACTGGTAGTTTTTTTCTTTTGTATGGATCCTGGGACTTGAACTCAGGGCCAGAGCACTGTCCCTGAGCTTTTGTGTGTTTGTGTGTGTGTGTGTGTGTGTGTGTGTGTGTGTGTGTGTGTAGGCTAGCACTGTCTGCTAGAGCCATACTTCTGATTCTAGTGTCCTGGTTGTTTATTGGCAATAAGAGCCCCAGTGACTTTCCTGCCTGGGCTGGCTTTGAACTGTGATCCTCAGAACTCAGCTTCCTGGATTATAGGTTTCATCTATCTATGACTGGCTTGGCTGCTAATGCTTTTGTGATATGAAGTATTCTTTTTTTTTTTGGTTGGTCATGGGGCTTGAACTCTGGATCTGGGCCCTGCCCTGGAGCTCTTCAGCTTAAAGCTAACAGTGTACCACTTGAGCCATAGCACCACTTTTCTGGTGGTTAACTGGAGATAAGAGTCTCATAGACTTTCCTGTCTGGGCTGACTTTGAACTCTGATTTTCAGATCTCAGCCTCATGACTAGCTAAAATTACAAGTGTGAGCCACCTGTGCCCATCCTGAAGCGTTCTTTTTAAGACAGAGGTTGAATGCTTAAACTGAATTTTGATTTTTTTTTTGAGGTTGAACTGGGAATTTATATTACAAAGTTGAGGACTGTGAGTGGATTCATGTCCCAAAGAACTCACTGAATTTTGAGTTTTCTTTAGCCTATTTGTGTTTCCCTTGAAATTTTGTCATTCATAAAATGTGAATGCATTACAGGTAATTTGAGTTTATTCTACAAACTCTATGTATTGTTTCAGATGTTGAGGTCTAAACTAGTACTGGTGCCTAAAGCATACAATCCTAGCAATTCAGCAGGTTCTAATCTGAAGAGTGCAGTTCAAGGACAGCCAGGTAAGTAAGTCTGTGAGATTCTTATTTACAATTAAACAGCAGAAACCTAAGAGGAGGCTTGGCTGAAACAAACCTCCTCTTCCAGCATTTTTCTGGTTCATTGGATTTAAGAGTCTCATGGACAGTCTGGCTTTGAACCAAGATCCTCAGATTGTAGCCCCCTGAGTAGGTAGATTGCAGGTGGGAGCCACTGGTGCTCAATGTTGGTGTTTGAGATGTTGTACTTGGTAAGCAGGCACCACCTGAAATGAAACACCATGAGACCCATTATTATCAGCACTTTTGGTGTTAGTTTTTTCTCCCCCCTCATGAGCTCTTGTATTTTTTCCTAGGTCCTATGTTTCCTACATAGCTTGAAATAGAGACATTGACCATTACATGGATTTATTTGTTGATAAGGGCTCTGGATATGTTTCTTCCCTTCACCTTCACCTTCAGTTAAAATCCTCTCTTGATCTCTGCCTTCTGAATACCTGATATTACGAGTGTGAGTCATTATGCTTATGTACAGTGGACTTTTAAACTAGTACTGTTCATATAATTCTCTCAATACTTATCTTCTTCTTCTTTTTTTTTTTTTGTCAGTCCTGGGGCTTGGACTCAGGATCTGAGCACTGTCCCTGGCTTTCATTTGCTCAAGGCTAGCACTCTACCACATGAGCCACAACACCACTTCCGGCTTTTTCTGCTTATGTGGTGCTGAGGAATTGAACCCAGGGCCTTGTGCATGCTAGGCAAGCACTCTACCATTAAGCCACATTCCCAGCCCACTTATCTTATTTCTTCATGGATGTTTTATTGTCATCATTCCAATTTGTGATATTGAGAAACTTACTTTCTTGCTGATGTCTCTTGTGTTGATAGCTGTTTGAATTCATTTATTTCTTTTTTTATTAAAGTTTTCACTTTTATTTTTCTGTCCTCCATAAAATGATGAAAATAAATGATAGAAATATTACAGAGAAGGAACTGATATAAACACAAATATCATTCATAGCATACTAAAATGCAAGGTAGACACATACTTATTTCATAAATGAAAAGTATTTGTGTCCAGTGTATTCAGTTTGTGTTTATGGATATTCTGTAAGTTAAAAAGCTTACTTAGTAACACATCTTATTTAGGTATATGTTATAGCTCACCAATTAAAGACCTGATATTTTCTAAGATTAAATCACTAGCAATAGCTCTAGGTAAATCTTGTCCCAACTCAGCAGTCAGATATCATAATCTTCTTTCTTTTCTCTTAACAAATTGAAATTTTGCTGTTTACAGAAGAGCTTTATCTTGGTTTTATCTGACTTTTGATTGAATTGCTGTGATTGTTTGATAAGCCCCAAATGATTCCAATGTATCCAGATCCAAATACTCATTTAGTGCTGTGTCTGAGACTAAATACAAACATCCTTTTGTGTAAAATAGTCTCTTTCACTTTTTTCTTCTAAACAATTTGTCTCAAAATCTAATACACATAATATATCAACAAGAATGGAGGGTATATCCTCACGAAATTCACTAGTACCAGTAAGAACATTAGATGCTTGTTTATGCTTAAAATTTCCTTTAATGACATAATATGATAACTCATACAAGGCTTGGTAAAAATCTCTAAGTAGAACTGTAATGGCTTTTATTTTCACTGAGAACCTGGCATAAATGCAAGCAATGATCGCTTAGCTAGTTAAGTGGCTAAGGTGGCCACTTATTCAGGCAATCCAAACTCAGTCTTATTCTGTTAAGTTTCATACAACAGTTTGTAGGAGGACCATTTATTTCTTAATATATGCACTTGCTTTGAGTAGTATTTTCTTGAACTCCAAATATGATTTCTAAATTCCCAAATATCCTCATGTCAATCTTGTAACCAAATGTACCCTAAGCATAAGTCAGAAACTTTTGCTCATCACTCTGTATTTTGTTTCTTCCATGTGTTCCTTACAAACTAATACGGTAAAGTTAGATAACTGGTAGTTTGTGTTAGATACAGAAATAAGCACTTGATGCCTATTATGTGTTTGCAGAAAGATTCCCTCCAATGCTCTATGCTTCTACCTTCTACCCCTGTGCTTCAGTTTCTAATTCCACTAGGAAATACACATACTTGGCCATTGGTTTCTAATTTTTAATTTCCTGAAGTTTCACTGCACTCAATTATATAACTTTCGAATAACTTCTTACTCATCTTTTGCATAATATAGTTATATCAATGCCTATAGACTATCCAACATAAAAATGGTCTAAAATAATGTAATGTCAATCATATAACCAAATGCACCCTAAGCATAAGTCAGAACTTTTGCTCATTCAATTTTATTTAATTTCTACCACATTTTGTTTAAAAGCTAATACAGTGTGGTTAGATAACTGGTATTTTGTGCTAGATACAGTAATAAGCCCTTTATGTCAATTATGTCTGCAGAAATATTCCCTCCAAGCTTCTGGGCTTCTACCTTCCTCCTTTGTTTCAGTTTACAATTCCACATACTTGGCTATTGGCTTCTAATTCCTAATTTCCGGAAGTTTCACTGCACTCAAATTATGCAATGTTTGAACAACTTCTTACTCATCTTTTGCGCAATGTAATTGTATGAATGCCTATATAGCATCCAACATAAAAATGGTCTAAAATAATGTTTGAATTCATATCATTTTATGAATTCCTTTTCTAAACTGTCACTATCCAGAAATATCTGTTTATTATGACTAGCATATTCAGGTCTCAAAAAGTGTAACAAATGACAGAATTTATTATACTTACAATTCAGGCAGTTTATCGTATGTTTTTATTAGTGGTTTACAATTATCCTTAGAGAAAAATTGCAAATGAATATTATGTTGAACTGTAATATGATATGATTTCCAGTAGCTTCCCTTTGCTTGAGATTTGTTTCTGTAGTTGATTGTGTCAACTTTCACTTCATCTATGTAGAGCCATCATCCATCTGGAGAGGAAACAGTTTCTTTTCACTATCACTGAAAAGTGTGTCCACAGAGCTCAGGGTACCTTTGGTATAACTTTAATTTCCATACTTATATCATTTGCCAAGTGTCTATCCAAATTGATAAACAAAGAACTCCATGGTCACTCACATAAATAATTTCATATAATGTGTTAGAAATAACCACAACAATGATAAAACACTTGTTTCCTTAACCTGAAGTTCTTTTCATTTAGCTGAGAGTGCTTCTTTTTTGACAATGTCACCATGTCCCTCACTCTCTTGCAGCTTTTCCTTCCAATCCCCATACACAATGTGTGCATTTCATTTTCAACATAGTGTCCAGTGAGTACCACTGATGTATTTGTTTGCCCTTTGTGCCTCCATTTCTTTGCCTCTCTGTACCCTTCCCAGGTCATATAAATGAACAAAAAAGATAAAAACAAAAGAAAATACTAAAAACAAAATGGAAAAAAAAACTTGGTGTGTCCTTTCCTGGAGCTCATTTTGATAAATATTATTCCATATAATTTCATTCACATAGGCATTGTGTCATTATATACTTCTCTTAAGAGTGTCCTCTTTTGGTCTCACTGTGTATGAATGCTTAGAGCACTGTACAATTTATGATGTCCTGGTATGTTTTAGATCTAGTGTCTGCATTGCAAGGAAAACATGCACTATTTGTTTTTCTTTGAAAACACTGCAGGAAGGAATATGAGAAACACTAGGGCTCCTTGCACAGGTTGAAACTTTCTTAATAATGGCCCAGATATACAACAAATCAAAAAAAGGTTGGACAAATGGGATTTCATTAAATTGCAGAGCTTCTGCATGGCAAAGGACCTAGATTTCAAGATAAATAGAAAGCCCACAGATTGGGAGAAGATCTTCACTAGTTACACAACAGACAAGGGCCTTATATCTAAAATATATTTAAAACTCAATAAATTAAGTGACTCAAAAACAAATCCTCAAAACAAAAACAAAAATAATTAATAAATTGGCTAACGACTTCTCTGAAGAGGAGCTAAGAATGGCAAGTAGACACAAGAATAAATGCTCATCATCTCTGATCATAAAGGATATGCAAATCAAAACAACATTGAGATTCCACCTCTGCCCAGTTAGAATGGCTATTATCAAGAAAATTAATAACATTAGATGCTGGCAGGGATGTGGCCAAAAGGGAACACTACTATAAGTTGGTGGGAGTGTAATCATAGAGCTCCCCTATGATTGGCAACTTCACTTCCGGTTATTTACCCAAAAGATCACAAACAAGGCCATAATAAGGCTATCAGCACAACCATGTTCACTGCAGCATTATTTATCATAGTAAAATATGGAACCAACCCAGATGCCCCTTAGTAGATGAATGGATCAAGAAAATGTGGTATATATACACAATAGAATTCTATGCTTGTATAAAAAAGAATGACATTGTCCCATTCGTAAAGAAATGGAAAGACTTGGAAAAAAACATGTGAAGTGAAGTGAGCCAGACCCAAAGAAACATAGATTCCATGGTTTCCCTCATTGGTAATAATCAGTATATATCTAGGGTAGTCCTAATATACATATGATCATAAAAGATAATGCTCAATGAAATGGAATTGAGGTTTTTAATTGTTGTTATTTTTAATGTATCATGTGATTTTTCTTCTTTTTTTTCCTATTGTTTATCCCCTTGTTTGTATATTTATCTGAATTAGGGAAGCGAAGGGAAACATCAAAATCGTGAGACAAAGAATAAAGGGCAAGCCAATGCAACAGTGATACTCACAAGACAATATGTTGGAAATTAACAGTACAACTGGGGGAGAAGATTAGGGTTGTGAAGATGGGAGAAAAATGACGGAGGGGTTGACAAGAAATGTACTCAGTATCTCACGTATGTAACTGCAACCCCTCCGTACATGACATTGACAATAAAATCAAATAAAAAAAAAGAAATGTGGAAGGAGACAAAGGACGAGTAATTAGCCGTGGGTACAAGGTTCCTTTTGAGGGTGATAAAAATATTCTAAAATGAGGTTATGGTGATAGACACAACTTTGTGAATATTACTAAACCTCATGCAAATGGACAATTATTATCTATACTTCAACTTTGTGGCCTTGGACTGGCTTCTATTTCCAGAAGTGCTGGGAGCAGTGCTCCAGCTCCTGGTCCTGTTTGAGTGCTGGGGGGAGGGTGCAGGTTCCCACTATGCCTTATTGGGAAGTTATCCTTGCCTGAGTTCTTGGATTGAGACAGGCGTGGGCCTTGGAGAGAGCAGGCTTCCACAGGGTGGTGTGGGAGACTGGACCAGGACTGGCTTCTATTTCCCAGGTAGTGAGGGTGTGTGGCCCCAGACTGGTGGGCTCTTGGCCCTGGGTTGGGTCGCATATACGCACTCATGTGTGGCCTGTGCTTGGATCTGGGCTAATTGGTACTAGGTGAACTTGCCCACACTTCATGGCTGGCTGGCTTGTCCTGGTTGGGTGGCCCGATCTTGGCTTGCTCCAGGAGACAGGATCTAAGAAGAAACACTTCTAGACACTTGGTTTCTGGCTGACTCCACCCGGTGCTCAGTGCTCGTTGAGGGCCTGGCGGGTGGCGGCTTGTGCTTGGCTTGGGCTATAGCTCACACTGGGTGAACTAGCCAGTGCTCAGCCTGCAAGCTAGCAAGCTCTCCTATCTGGTCTGGGTCGGGAGCTGGGAGGGCTGGATTCAGGCCCTGCGATGGGTGTAAGCTTCAGAAGGGCTTCGGGGTGTGCACAGGAGCTTGTCCCCATAGTCTTTTAGCAGATCAGTTTTTTCCACCTTGGGCTGCTACTGCTGCAGATGACACCTGGCCCTAGTGCTGAGTGGTGGTGCATCCAAGCCCCTTATTGGCCCCAGCGGGTGGTCTGTGCTTGGCCTGGGGCAGGTTCTCTTCATGCAGGTGGCTGGCACTTGGCAGAGGGCTGGAACGCACTTGGCTCCAGGCTAACTCACTAGAGCTGGGCTCCAGGCCTGAGAGGTCTCCACTACCTCCAGGATGGGCCATGAGGCCTTTGGAGGAGCAGACTCCCACAGGTGTGGGGATATTTGTCTCTGCTTCATTCTAGCAGGTCAGCATTCCCTGCCTGCGGCTAGGGCTGCAGAGGACACAGGGCCCTAGCACCCACCCACTATGAGTCTTAGTGGTCTCCTGCTGGAAGCCAACAGGTGGGGTGAGGGGAGTAAGGAAGGGTTCTGGCCTCTTTGTTCTCTTCATGTGTGGTGCCCCTTCCTGGGCCAAGCTCTCATGGTCACATCCAGAGCTGCTGGTCTCCTGTAGGGGTTGTCTACTGCAGGGTACTCGCTGATCCTGGAGTTGGGTGTGGGCTAACTGGTGGTGCTGTGGAAGGTCCCTGGGTCTGGACGTCCCAGTTTCATGTTGCTGGTCAGTGTTGGTGGTGTTGTTCGCACTGATGGGTCTGGCCCTATGGAAGTTTTCTGCATGCGGATGCCTCTGGATGCTCCAGTCTTGCTAGTCATGTCCCTGGGCTTGGGCAGATGTGGGGCTCCTCTCAATGCTTAGTTGTGGGCTTGGGATCACAGTTTAGAGGAAGGCACTTTGCAGTTTTCTGTCCTTGTGTGTGCTAGTTATAGGTTCCCCCCCCCCCCAATTCCTGTATTTCCCTATCTGTTTATGTATTTTTTTGTTGTCCATCGCTTAGAGAGAAGTGCATGTTAGAACCCCAAATCTCTGTTTGGAGAGAACTAGGGTGATTTCCTTTTGCTTCACTGCCATCTTCTTCCCCTCCTGAAAATTACTTTCTTAAAAAATAGAGAGGACTTATGAAGGAGAAAAACTCAAATGAAGGTCAGCTGGTGGTGCAGGTCTTCTGTATCAATGCCTATACACTTTTCAATATCAAAATGCTCTAAAATTATGTTTGAATTACAATCATGTTTTTTAAATTGTAAAAAGTGGAAAAGATCTATTTATTCAAGATGTAACATGATTTATCATACACCTCTGTAGGTTAATCATATATTTTTATTTGTGGTTTACAATTTATTCTTAGAGCTATAATTTAAAAATGAATATTATATTGAACACTAACATGATATGCTTCCCAGTAGCCTAGGAATACACTCTTAGCTTGAGTGTATCTCTCTCTAACTGATTGCATGAACGGTTTCACCATTCAGGTAGATCCATCATGAATCGGGAGAAAGCAGCTTTGATTTTCTTTCTTTCATTGAAAAGTGAGCCCACAGAACTCATACTACCTTTGGAATAATGGGTATTATGACTTATTTTGCTTAGTGGGAAGATTTTCTAATTTTAGGTTCCATATTTATATCATTTTCCAAATCTGTAACCAAGTTAATAAAGGAGTCTATGATAATTCACATTGAAAAATCACTCATGAATCATCTATTAATGAACTTGAGGAAAAAATGCCATCTGCCTTAGTAGCCATGGGAACAGGGCCTGTGGAGATCAGAGAAAGCAGTAGGACCATTGCAAACAGATTGTTAGGAAAATATAAAGAACCTAATTAAAAACAAATCTAGTCCAGTTCTTTCTTTATTTTTTTTTGGTGGACAATCCTGGGGCTTGAACTTGGGACCTCGGCACTATTTCCAAGGTCTGTTTGCTCTTGGCTAGCACTCTACCACTTCGAGCCACAGCACCACTTCCTTGGTTTGTTTTCATTCATTCCTGTCAGTTTGACAGTGAATAAATTACATATTAATATTTCAAAACTACCATTTGGTTTTAGTTTCATTATGTTCTCCTCATAAGACCAATTATAAACATTTTCAGCTGAAATTATTTCAGTATACATTTCTGAGTTTAGGAACTAAGCATTTTTTTTTTTTTTTTGCCAGTCCTGGGCCTTGAACCCAGGGTCTGAGCACTGTCTCTGGCTTCTTTTTGCTCAAGGCTAGCACTCTACCTCTTGAGCCACAGCTCCACTTCTGGCTTTTTCTGTGTATGTGGTGCTGAGGAATTGAACCCAGGGCTTCCTGCATGCTAAGCAAGCATTCTACAACTAAGCCTCATTCCCTGCTCCTATAAACATATTTTTTCTTGAATTCATATGTTTGATTTTTAAAGTTTAATACCAAGAATCCTTTTCACCATATGAAATCCACATGAATTGAAATCCATCCATTCTTTTGGATTTCAAATCTTGACTTTAAAAGTTTTCATGGAGGGGCTGGGGATATAGCCTAGTGGCAAGAGTGCCTGCCTGGGATACACGAGGCCCTAGGTTTGATTCCCCAGCACCACATATACAGAAAATGGCCAGAAGCGGCGCTGTGGCTCAAGTGGCAGAGTGCTAGCCTTGAGCGGGAAGAAGCCAGGGACAGTGCTCAGGCCCTGAGTCCAAGGCCCAGGACTGGCCAAAAAAAAAAAAAAACAAAAAAACAAGTTTTCATGGAACAGAATTACAGCAGATTCTTCTTTATGGAAATATGTGTTAAAATGTACCTGACAGTACAAGCAATAAAAGCATTTGTAATTGATTTAATATAAATATATCCTAATGGACATAAGTTTTACTCTATAATCCCTAATTAAATGTTGTTGTTGCATGCAATATAAATTGGATAAATGCATGTGGTATAGAATGATTAAATACATTAATTCGCTTATTCTTTCTTTATTTGGGATTAGAGATTTGAGTTTACTCTCATAGCTGTTTCATAATGTACAAGAAATTGTCTCTGAGTACATTCAATCTACTGTTCAGTAGCTATTTCTCTTGTCCAACTGAAACTCTCTAACCTTTGAACAACAACAGCAGAAAGAATATTAGCGTTTGTCTCTGGTTGTTAAGAAATGTGAAAAGAGGGATGGGAACATGGCCTAGTGGCAAGAGTGCTTGCCTTGTATACAAGAAACCCTGGGTTCGATTCCCCAGCACCACATATATAGAAAATGGCCAGAAGTGGCACTGTGGCTCAAGTGGTAGAGTGCTAGCCTTGAGCAAAAAGAAGCCAGGGACAGTGCTCAGGCCCTGAGTCCAGTCCAGGACTGGCAAAAAAAAAAAATGTGAAAAGAGATAAATGATGAGTAATTGCTAATAGGTACAAGGCTCCTTTTGGAAGTGATAAAAATGTTCTAAAGTTGGGCTGGGGATATGGCCTAGTGGCAAGACAGCTTGCCTTGTATACATGAGGCCCTGGGTTCGATTCCCCAGCACCACATATACAGAAAATGGCCAGAAGTGGCGCTGTGGGTCAAGTGGCAGAGTGCTAGCCTTGAGCAAAAGGAAGCCAGGGACAATGCTCAGGCCCTGAGTCCAAGGCCCAGGACTGGCCAAAAAAAAAAAAAAAAAATGTTGTAAAGCTAGATTATGGTGATATATATCTATATTATTGAGATAAGGTCTTATAGCTCAAGTGAGCCTGAAACTCAGAATCTTCATGGCTTAGCCTTTACCCAGTTCGTAATATTGCATTTAAAATTATTGCTATGATTAAGGTGATATACAGAGAGATTAGAATTATATAAGTCAGGTAAAGGAAGCATTTCTTTTGGACAATGTCACCCCTTCCCTCACTGTCTCCCAATTTTTCCCTCACATCTCAACTCAAAAGTTGTACAGTTCATTTTCAACCTAGTGTGTAGGGAATACCATTGTTGAATTTGCTTGTCCTTTGTATCTCCATTTCTGTGCCTCCCCTTATACTCTCAAAACATATAAATGAACAAAAAAATAAAAGAAAGAGGAAAAACTGAAAACCAAAAAGGAATAAAAAACCTCATTGTTTTCTGAGTTTATTTAGCATATATTGGACTCAGAACCCTAGCACTGTCCCTGGCTTCTTTTGCTCAAGGCTAGCACTCTGCCACTCGAGACACAGCATCACTTCTGGCCGTTTTCTGTATATGTGGTGCTGGGGAATTGAACCCAGGGCTTCATGTATAGGAGGCAAGCACTCTTGCCACTAGGCCATATCCCCAGCCCCTGAGTTTATTTAGATAAATATTATTTTGTATAGTTTGATGCACATAGACATTGTACCTTTGTGTTCCTTTCCTAAGAGAAACCTCTTTTGGTCTCACTGTGTGTAAATGCCTATAATCTTGTATCATTTAAAATGTTTGGGTATGTTTTAGATCTAATGTCTTCATATGAGACAAAAATGCACCATTTATTGTTGTTTTCTTGGCTTACCTCAGTTAAAATGATTTGTTCTAGATCCATCCATTTCCCTGCAAATAACATAATTTTATTCTTTCTAAAGGTTGTGTAAAATTTCTTGGTGTATAGGTACCACATTTTTGGAACCACTCATCTGTTGTAGGGTATCTGGGCTGTTTCCACAACCTGGCTATTGTGAATAGTGCAAAATGAACATGGATGTGGAAGTGTTTTTACAATGTCCTGGCTTGTGATGTTCTGGGTGGATGCCCAGGAGTGGTAAGCCTGGATGAAGGAAGATATTTGTTTAATTTTTGAAGAATCTCCAGACTGCCATCCAGAATGGCAGTACTAGTTTACATTCCTACCAAGAGTGAAACATGGTTCCTTTTCTTACATCCCTGTCAAAATTTGTTACTGTTCAAATTGATGATGTTGGCCAATCAAATTGGGGTGAAATGGAATCTCATTAAAGTTTGAGGAATGGAAGAAGGACCACAATTTTCGGGGCTTCTATTCTATCCTCAGTTCCTGAAGTAGGGTCTGGTATTAGGAATATTCTCCAATAAGCTCAATTACTTAAATCCAAATACATGATGAATTTATTGATTCTATTTCACCTTATTTGAGGATTTGCCAAGGATTATTGATAAACTATGCCTTTCTCTTGTTTCTCTGTGTATGTGCATTGTGTGTTTTGCATATTTCCTGAGTAATCTTGAAATTGAGACAAAATGATGAGGGAATAATCAAAGATACATGCATAGAAACCAGTGATCTGTTTATCAAAAGTTACAAGCCTTTTAAAAAATTTTTATTATCAAACTGATGTACAGAGAAATTACAGTTTCATACGTTAGGCATTGGATACATTTGTTTGTTACCTTGTCCCTCATTCCCCCCTCCTCCCTCCCCCTTTCCCTTTCCCCCCATAAAAAGCCTTTTTTTTTTTTTTTTTTACAGTGGTGAATTTCCTTACTTTCTTTTTCTTTTTCTTTTTTTTTTTTTGCCAGTCCTGGGGCTTGGACTCTGGGCCTGAGCACTGTTCCTGGCTTCTTTTTGCTCAAGGCTAGCACTCTGCCACTTGAGCCACAGCGCCACTTCTGGCCATTTTCTGTATATGTGGTGCTGGGGAATCAAACCCAGGGTCTCGTGTATATTAGGCAAGCACTCTTGCCACTAGGCCATATCCCCAGCCCCCCTTACTTTCTTAACAACAAAGCAATTCTTTTGATTGTGTTACCAAAGGCCTGTTTCACCTGCCTGTTTCTCAAGGTGTAAATGAAGGGGTTCAGCATAGGAGCAATGGAGGTGGTGAGGACAGACACACCCTTGTTCATTGCCATGGAATCTTTGGATGAAGGCTTCACATAGATGAAGATGCAGCTGCCATAGGTGATGGAAATCACGATCATGTGGGAAGAGCAGGTGGAAAAGGCCTTTTTCCTTTGCTGGGCAGAAGGGAATTGTAGAACAGTCTTAATGATACATATGTAAGATAGAACTACACATAATAGGGTCATGACAAAGGTTAACACAGCACAAACTATAAGCATCTGCTCTAAGAGCCATGTTTCTGAGCATGAGATCTTCAGGAGTGGATATGCATCACAGCCAAAATGGTCAATAACATTGGAATCACAGAATTCTAGATTTAGGACAAGGGTAAGTGGTGGTAAGACAATCAACATGCCAGCTGCCCAGCAACAAAGCACGAGTCTCCTACAGACCCTGCTGTTCATGATAGTCACATAATGCAGGGGTTTGCAGATGGCCACATAGCGGTCATAGGACATGGTGGCCAGAAGAAAGAATTCAATTACAGCAAAAAGATCAGTAAAAAAAATTTCAGTGATGCAACTGTTGTATGTGATTGTGTTATCCCCTGTTGATAGGCTGTACAAGTATCTGGGCACACAAGCAGAAGTGAATACAATTTCTAAGAAGGAAAAATTTTGTAGGAAATAGTACATGGGAGTTTTTAGTTGTGGATCCATGATGGTGAGAGAGATGATGGTGAGGTTTCCAGTTATACTCAGCATGTAGGTGAGACACAGAAAGATGAAAAGCACAGCTTTGAGTTGTGGGTCATCAGTCAGGCCAAGGAGGAGGAAAGTTGTGGTGTGATTTCTCATCATCCACTCTTGACTTTTACTTAGTCTATAGTGAAAAATTCATATATTTGGGTGGAGTGGTAATTAACAGAGCAAGAAGATAAATTCATATGCATTAAAATATTGTACTTAGAAACACAATGAATTATAGTAGTAGCTTAGTTTTTATAATTCATAGTTGTCATTTAAAGGTTGAATTAAAAATTCAAGTCTCCATGTCATATTCCACAATTTAAACATAATAATATATTATGTAATAATAATGGTATGACATGTATTATTTTACATATGTGTTATATTATTATTTTATAACACATGAATTCATATGTACTGTATTATACCATAAATATATTATTATGTTATAATAATAGTATAACATGTATTATTTTACATATGTGTTATATTATTATTTTATAACACATGAATTCATATGTACTGTATTATACCATAAATATATTATCTTACATATGATATTATTTAATACATATTATATGTTTATTATGTAATATGTACATAGTATATAGTACACAGTATACATATATTTTAGATTGTACAATACATATACATGTGTTTTTGAATAGCATATGTTATTAATATAAGAATGTACACGTACACAGTGCATTTTAAATAAATTCACCTCCTCCATTGTATTTTTATTTCTTCCCTTGCTTTCTAATCTTTTTTCAAAGTATTTGGTGGGATTCATCCTGCTGAATTTGTGTTTGTATGTAGTGCCCTTCAGTCCCCTTTGCTGCTCAGAATCCCCATTTTTTCTCTCCTCCTGTTGATCACCTCCTAGATTGTCACCGCTTACAGGTACTTCCCATTGCTATTGCTCCAACATCTTATCCTCTTTTTTTTTAATTTCTGGATTTTCTTTTCCTATGCTGCTAGAGACTGGCCTCAAGTTTTTGTGCATACTAGGTGCTGTACCACTGAAGGCATATTAAGCTCATCAATTGGTTTTTTGTTTTCCCCCAAACAAAACTGGTATTTTTTTCTTTGTTTGGGTCCTGGGGCTTCAACTCTGATCCAGAGCACTGTCCTTGAGCTTTTTTTTGTGTTAGGTGAGTGCTCTCTACTTGAATCACAGCTCTACTTCCAGTTTTTTGGTGGTTTATTGGAGATAAGCCTCCCAGTGACTTTCCTGCTTGGGTTAGTTTTGAACTGTGATCCTCAGAACTCAGTTTCCCCAAGTTGCTAGATTATAAGTGTGAGTCATCTGCGCCTGACTTGGCTGCTAATGTTTTGGGATATGAAGTGTTCTTTGTAAGACACAGGGTGAATTCTTGAGCTGAATCCTGAACTTTCTTTAGCCTATTTATGTTTCCCTTGAAATTTCATCATTCTTAAAATGCAAATATATTACAAATAATTTGATCTATTCCACAAGGTTTTGATCTATTGGTTGAGATGTTGAGGTCTAGACTACTACTGGTGGCTAAGGCCTATAATCCTAGAAATTCAGGAGAGTTCAATCTTAATAATCACAATTCAAAGACAACCAGGGCTGGTAAGATTGTGAGACTCTTATTTTCAATTAACCAGCAGAAAGCCGGAAGAGGAGCTTTGGTTGATACCAAACCTCCTCTTCTAGCATTTTTCTGGGTCATTGGATTTAAGAATTACATAGACTTCTTTTTTTTTAAAGAGTCTCATAGACTTCTTGTTTGCTCTGGCTTTGAACCAAGATCCTCAGATTGTGACCTCCTGAGTAGCTAGGATTGCAGGTGAGAGCGACTGGTGCTCAGTATTAGTGTTTGAGAGGTTGTACTTGGTAAGCAGCTACCTCAAGTGAAACACCACTTGACCCATGACTGTCTGCACTATTTTCTGTCAAGTTTTTCTTCCCTCTGCCCCAGGAGGTCTTGTATTTTTTTCCTAGGTGCTATGTTTCCTACATAGCTTGAAATAGAGTCATTCACTGTTACACAGGTTTATTTGTTGTTAAGGGCTCTGGCTATGTTTCTGCCTTTCACCTTCAACTACAATCCTCTTGATCTCTGCCTTCTGAATACCTGAGATTACAGGTGGGAGCCATCATGTCTATGTCGAATGGACATTTTTTTTGCCAGTCCTGGGGCTTGGACTCTGGGCCTGAGCACTGTCCCTGGCTTCTTTTTGCTCAAGGCTAGCACTCTGCCACTTGAGCCACAGCGCCACTTCTGGCCATTTTCTGTATATGTGGTGCTGGGGAATCGAACCCAGGGCCTCATGTATATGAGGCAGGCACTCTTGCCACTAGGCCATATCCCCAGCCCCTCGAATGGACATTTTAAACTATGCAATATTAATACAATTCTCTCATAACATACTTTATTTCTTCATACACGTCTTATATTCATGATTCCATTTTGTAGTATTGAGACACTTTTTTTCTGCTGTCTCTTGTGTTGATAGCTGTTGGAACTCATTTATTTCTTAACATATGCACTTGCTTTGAGTAGTGTTTTCTCCAACTCCAAATATGATTTCCAAATTCCCAAATAGCCACCTGCCAATAGTATAACCAAATGTACCCTAAACACAAGTCAGAAGCTTTTACTTATCACACTGTATTTTGCTTCTCCCATGCATATCTACAAACTTATATAGTAAAGTTCCAGCCATTTGTGCTAGACATAGATATAAGCAGTTTATGTCAATTACGTATCTGCAGAAATATTCCTTCCAATGCTCTGCGCTTCTACTTTTTAGTAAGGTGCTTCAGTTTTTAATTGCACTGGAAATACACATATTAGGCCATTGGTTTCTAATTTTTAATTTCTTGAGGTTTCACAGCACTCAATTTATGCTACTTCCAAACAACTTCCTACTCATTTTTTTGCTTAATATAGTTGTACCAATGTCTATATACTAACCAACAAAAAAACCAGTCTAAAATAGTTTTTGAATTGATATCATCTGAGGAATTCCTTTTGTAAATTGCAACAATCTGGAAAATCATTCAAGACTTATTTATTCAGGTCTCAAATCTAACAAATGACAGAATTTATTATACTTACACTTCTGGAAGTTAATTTTATCTTTTTTTTAGTGGCTTACAGTTATTATTAGTGAAAAATCTTAAAAATGAATATCATGTTGAAGGCTAATATGATATGATTTTCAGTAGCCTAGAAATATACCCTTTGCCTGAGATGTCTCTCTGTAGTTGACTGTGCTGTTTCTCTCCATCCAAGTAGAGCCATCATCCCTCAGGTGAGCAAACAGCTTTGGTTTTCTTTCTGTCATTGGAAAGTGGGTCCACAGAGCTTGAGTACCTTTGGAATAGTGGGTATTTCAATTTCTTTTGCTTACTGAGAAGATGTTCTAATTTAAATTTTTGTATTTATATTATTTGCCAAATATGTAAGCAAGTGGATAAACAAAGAAGTCCACAGTAACTCACATTGGAAAACCACTAAATAAACTTGGGTAAAAACCCAATCTTCCTGAGTAGCCATGGGAATATGGCCTGTAGAGACAGGAGAAAGCACTAGGAGCATTGTAAACAGATTTTTTTCAGAAAACATTAACAACCTCATTAACAACACATATGCTCCATTTTCTTTTCATTCACTCTTGTCGTGTAAGGCAGCTCATTTTTCTAGATTTCCTCTCGTGCTTCAGTGTAAGAGTGAATACATTCCATGCTAAAATTTCAAAGCAACCCTTTGGTTCTACTTTCATTATGTTCTCCTCATTAGGCCAACTAGAAAACCTTTTCAGTCTAAACAATTAATTCCAGGATACATTCCTAAATTTAGAAAGTAATCATTTTTTTAAGAGGCCAGAAACACACTTTTCATGCATTCACATTTTTGATATTTAAAACATGTTACCCAGGAATCCCTCAGACTCTTAGAAGTCCATATGACTTGAAATCCACCCTTTTAGATTTCTAATTTTGGCATATAATTTTTCTTGGAATAGAATTGGAGAGGATTCTACTGTAAAAAAATATGAATTAAATAAACATCTTACAATACAACACATGAAAGCATTTGCAGTTCATTTAGTATTATAAATTCTTATGGACATCATATTTACTCAACAACTCTTAACTGAATGTGGATATTGTATACAATATAAATTTGATAAATACATGTGGTATAAAATGATTAAATAATGGCTGGGGATATGGCCTAGTGGCAAGAGTGCTCGCCTTGTATACATGAAGCCCTGGGTTCGATTCCCCAGCACCACATATACAGAAAATGGCCAGAAGTGGCGCTGTGGCTCAAGTGGCAGAGTGCTAGCCTTGAGCAAAAAGAAGCCAGGGACAGTGATCAGCCCCTGAGTCCAAGGCCCAGGACTGGCCAAAAAACAAAAAACAAACAAAAAACAAAAAACAAAAAAAAAACAAAACAGAACAAAACAACAAAATGATTAAATAAATCAGCTCACTTAGTCTTTATTTGGGATTCGGGATTTGAGTTACTCTTATAGCTGTTTTGTAATGTGCAAGACTTTGTCTCTTGCATATAGTCAACCTGCTGTTCAGTAGATTTCAAAACTTATTTGTCTGGTCCAACTGAAACTCTGTATCCTTTGAGCTACAACAGCAGAAAGAGTATTAGTGTTTGCCTCTGGCTGTGAAGAAATGTGGAAAGAGATAAATGATGAGTAATTGCTAGTTGGTAATAAGGTTCATTTTGGGGGTGATAAAATGTTCTAAAGTTAGATTATGATGATGTACATAAGTTTGTGAATATTAATAAAATCATGTAATTGAACAATTATAATTTATACTTCAACTTTGTGGCTTATAAGCTACTATTAAGAAAAGCATTTTTGTTAATTAAATTTGTATTGCCTATTCTTAAGATGCACAATATGTTAATGATATACATATTATTGAGGGAAGGTCTCAAAGCTTAAGGAAGCTTGGAAATGAAAATCTTTGTTCTCTAGCCTCTACCCAATTATAATATTGCATTTAAAATTGTTTAGTTGCTATTATAAAGGTTATGTGCACAGGGATTAGAGTTTCGTAAGTCATTAAAGAGAGCATTTCTTTTTGGACAATACTACTCCTTCCCACGCTCTCTCCCAGTTTTTCTCTCCAATCCCTATCCACAAGTTATGTAGTTCATTTTCAACATACTGAGTACCACTGCTGAACTTGTTGCCCTTTTGCCTCCATTTCTGTCCTCTCCTTGCCCTCTGAAAGTCATATAAATGAACAAACAAGATAAAGCAAAAGAAAACACTAAAAACAAAAAGGAAAAACAAATTTTTGTTTTCTTTTCCTGAGTTCATTTTGATAAATATTATTTCATATGGTTTGATGCACATAGGCATTGTGCTGTTGTGGTCTTCTCCTAAGAGCGTCATCTTTTGACATGTGTTTAATGCCTAGATTATAATTTATGATGTCCTGGTGTGTTTTAGGTCTGGTGTTTGCATAGGAAGGAAAATATGCACCATTTGTCTGCCTCTTTGCTTGCCTTACCTGTTTTGTTCTAGGACCATCCATTCCCTTGTGAAAGACAAATTTCATTCTTTCTAAAGGTTTTTTGAAATTCCATTGTGTATATGAATCATATATTTGGAACCATTGATCTACTGTAGGGCTTCTGGGGTGTTTCTACAACTTGTCTTTTGTGAATAGTGCAGCACCTAATACAGACGTGCAAATGTCTTTATGATATCCTGGCTTAAGTTGTTCTGGCGGGTCAAAGGAAGATCTTTGTTTGTTTGTTTATTTACTTATTTATTTGTCTTTTGCAGAACCTCCAGACTGCCATCCAGAGAAATTGTACTAGATTACATTCCACCAACAGTACAATAGGGTTTCTTTCCCCCCACATCTCTGTCAACATTTGTTGTTGTTCCATTTTGTGAGGTTGGCCAATCTAATTGGGGTGTGATGGAATCTCACTAAAATGTGATGGGTGCAAATTACAGGAGCTGATCAGATTTTCTGGCAAAGTAGCAGGGCATAAAATTAACCCACAAAACCCAATAGCTTTTCTGTATGCCAACAATGAGAAGAGTGAGACAGAAATCAGGAAACTCCATTTGCAATAGCCTCAAAATATACCTAGAAATTAACATAACCACAATTGAAGGACATATATGATGAAAAATTTAGCTACCTGAAAAAAGAAATTCCAGAAGATTTAAAGAAGAGGACCCCCCCACCCCCCACTTCTGGCCTGGAAGGATTAACCTCATAACAATGGCAATACTGCTCCAAAACTATCTACAAATGCATTGCAATACCCATTAAAATCTCAATAACATTTTTCAATGATATAGAAGAAACAATCCCAAAAATTCATATGGAATAGAAGAAGACCTAAAAAGATAAAGGATCTTTACCACAAAGAACAGTACTGGAAGGATATCAATCCCAAGCTTCAAGCTCTATTACAAAATTGTAGTGATAACAACAGCTTAGTACTGGTACAGAATAGGCCTGAGGAACAATAGAATAGATTAGAAGACCCAGAAATGAACCCTCAGACATATAGCTACCTAACGTTTGGTAAGAAACTCAGGAACACAGGATGGAAGAAAGACAGCCTCTTCAACAAATGTTGCTGGAAGAATTGGATATACACATGCAGAAAACTTAGGTTAGATTATCTGTCTATCTATCTATCTATCTATCTATCTATCTATCTATCTATCTATCTATCTATCTATCTATCTTTGCACCAGAATCAATTTCAAATGTATCAAAGGCATCAATGTAAGATCATGTACCCTGAAAATATTACAAGAAGGGATAGAGGAAGGGATAGAGGCTCCTTAGCACAGGTCAAATTTCCTAAGTAAAATCCAGAATCACAACAAATCAAAGAAAGACTGGATAAATGGGATTGCACCTAACTGAACAGTTTCTGTATGGAAAAGGATATAGCTAGCAAGCTAAATAAAATATACTCAGAGCTCAAAAAGTTAAACTTCCCAAAACAAATCCTCAACGAAACAGCAAACCAATTAATAAATGGACTAAAGACAGAGATTTCTCCTAAGAAGAAAGAAGAATGACCAATAGACACATGAAGGAATGATCTACCTCTGACCATAAAAGAAATGCAAATCAAAATAACAGAGATTTTACCTCGCTCCAGTTACAGTGTCCATTATCACGAAAAACTATGCATAACAAATGCTGGTGGGGATGTGGCCAGAAAGGAACCCTAATACACTGTTGATGGGAATGTAAACTGTTCAACCACTCTGGAAAGCAGTATGTAGGTTCTTCAAAAGACTAGACATAGAGCTTCTCTATGACCCAGAAATACCACTCTTTGGCATATATCCAATTGGTCACAAAGCAAGCTACACCAAAGCAACCACCACAACCATGTTCATTGAAGTATTGTTTACCATAGCCATGATATGGAATCAACCCAGATGCCCCACAGAAGAAGTAGATTAAGAAAATATAGTATATATGAACATTGGAATTCTATGCTTCCATCAGCAAGAATGACAGTGCCTCATTCATAAGGAAATGGAAAGACCTGGAAAAAAATTATACTGAGTGAAGTAAACTAGACCTAAAGAACGAGGCTGCATGGTTTCCCTTATTTGTACTAATTAGAATGTGCCTATAAATCTGTGAGTAAACCCAATGGATAGTAAAAGGCCAATAATGACACTTGGACACGATTAATTAAACATCAGTCTAAACACTCACACAATTTGAACAAAGGAGGATATTCTTAGGAGATGAACACATGAGCTCAGTAGCTATGTGTGTATGATCTTATAAAATGATGTTATTGAAATGAACTCCAAGAAATAAAATCAACAGAGTTTTTTTTTATTGCTTGTTTCCCCCTTTTTTTTTGTTTTGTGTTCCTTTCCTTTTTTCTTTGTTTGGATTCCTTCTAAAACTGTTTTTGATTTCTGTAACCTTTGTCTTTTATATACATTTATCTGATTTAGGGAGGGGAAGAGGAAGTACAAAAATGGTAGGACAAAGGTTGAATTCAGGAATGAAACCCAGTACACACTATATTGGAAATGACCTATACAACTTGGGGGGTAGATAATTTGGGAGGGGAAGAACTGGGAGACAATGAGGGATGGGGTGATACTGTACAAAAGGAAACATACTGACTTATGACATACTGAGTTATGTAATTGTAACCGTCTCTACATCAGCTTTACAGTAAAAGAAAATGTGGGGTTGGAAGAAGGACCAGAGTTTTCCAGGCTTTCTATTCTATTCTCAGAGCCTGAAGTTAGGTCTAGTAGTAAGAATATTCTTCAATAAACATAACTCCCCTAATCAAAACACATGATGCTGGACTCTATGATTTCCCTCATAGGAAACAATTAGCACAGGTTTAGGCTAGTCAAAGCAGAGGATCACAAGAGCCCAATAGCTATGCCCTTATGAACACATAAGATGATGCTAAGTGAAATGAACTAAATGTTATGGAAACAACTGTTATATCACTGTTGTAATTACTTTCAACATGCCATGTGAAACAGTAGCTTCCTTTGTTGATGATCCTCTTGTATCCCTTTTTTGTGGTTGTACCCGTGCTATCACTGTATCTCATCTGAATACCCTGGATACTGTAAATACTGGTGTTAGAACTATGGAAGTGAAAGGGAATATCAAAATTGAGAGACAATGGATAAAAAGACAAATGACTCCAAAAGCACGACTTGCAAAACCATTTGTTGTAAACCAACTGAATAACTCATCGGGGGAAAGGGAAAAGGAAGAGGGGAGGAGGGAGTAAGGGAGGAGGTAACAAATAGTACAAGATATGTCCCCATGGTCTTATGTATGAAACTGTAACCCCTCTGTACATCACTTTGACAATAAATAATTATTAAACAACCCACATGATGCACTTATTGGTTTTGTTTCACTTTATTGTACTAAAGATTATTGCTACAGTAAGTTATTCTGATGTTTTCTTGTGTGTTTACTGTTTTTTTTTTTTACTGAGTCATTTGAAATTCCTAGGAAAATATGAGGTCAAAATGCAAAGATACATGCAGAAAAGCCAATGAGCTTTTCATCAAAACTTATCTAAATATCTTTTACATTGGAGAATTTCCTTAATTCTTTAACAACAATGAGATTCTTTTGATTGTGTTACTGAAGGCCTGTTTCACCTGCTTGTTTCTCAAGGTGTAAATGAAGGGGTTCAGCATAGGAGCGATGGAGGTGGTGAGGACAGTCACACCTTTGTTGATTGCCACTGAATCCTTGGATGAAGGCTTCACATAGATGAAGATGCAGCTGCCATAAGTGATGGAAATCACAATCATGTGAGAAGAACAGGTGGAAAAGGCCTTTTTTTTTTGCTTGGCAGAAGGGAATTGTAGAATGGTCCTAATGATGTATATGTAAGATAGAGCTACACAAAATAAAGTCATGACAAAGGTTAATACAGATCCAACTATTACTATCTGCTCTAAGAGCCATGTTTCTGAGCATGCGATCTTCAGGAGGGGGTATGCATCACAGAAAAAATGGTCAATAACATTAGAGTCACAGAATTCCAGTTTTAGGACCAGGGTAAGTGGTGGAAATATGATCAGCAAACTAGCTGCCCAGCAACAAAGGACGAGTCTCCTACAGACCCTGCTGTTCATGATGGTCACATAATGCAGGGGTTTGCAGATGGCCACATAGCGGTCATAGGACATGGTGGCCAGCAGAAAGAACTCAGTTATAGCAAAAAGATCAGTAAAAAAGACTTCAGTGATGCAACTGTTGTATGTGATTTCCTTGTCTCCTGTTGATAGATTATACAAGTATCTGGGCATACATGCAGATGTGAATGAGATTTCTAAGAAGGAGAAATTTTGTAGGAAATAGTACATGGGAGTTTTCAGTTGTGGATCCACAATGGTGAGAGAGATGATGGTGAGGTTTCCAGTTATACTTAGCATGTAGGTGAGACACAGAAAGATGAAAAGCACGGCTTTGAGTTGTGGGTCATCAGTCAGGCCCTGGAGGAGGAATGTTGTGATGGTGTAATTTCTCATTATGGACTCCTGACTTCTCAGTCTGTAGTGAAAATCCAGATATTTGGGTGGAGAGATAATTAACATAACATGAAAATTATGAAAATATCATCACATGAATTTAAATATTCTTCTTACACTTATTATCAATTACAGTAGTAGCTCAGGTTCTATAATTTTTGTTGTCATTAAAATTCAAGTATCCATATCCTATTCCAAAATTTAAATATGTAAATATATATAATGTTAAAATATGTATTGTAACATCTTATATATGTATTATACTATTATTTTAAAGCACAATAATGCATATGGATAACATAGTAACATATAATACTTTATATTGTATTTTATATTATGTGTTATATGTTTAATGTAATATGTACATTGCATAATCAACAAACACACATATTTCTCATTTTGTACAGCATATACAGTTATGATTTTGAACTAGCATATATTTCTTATATGAACATGTACATGTACACAGTCCATTTTTAACAAGTTCACCTCATCCATTGTATTCCTTTCATTTCCCTCTCTTTCCCATCTTTTATCAAAATATTTGCTTGGACCCATCATGTAGGCATTATTTTCATATGTAATGTACTTCAGGCTCCTTTGTCCCTCAGAATCCCCATTTTTTTCCTCTCCTCCTAGTGATCATCTCTTAGATAGTTACCTCTGAAATTTATTTCCCATTGCTATTGCTCCAAAATCTTATTTAATTTTTTTATTTCTGGGCTTCTTTTCTTGTGATGCTAAGGATGGATGACAACTTCTGTACCATTGAAGACACTTAATTCCAATTAATTTTTTGTCAGGCAAAACTGACTGCTAGTTTTTCTTTTGTGTGGGTTCTGTGGCCTGAACTCAGGGCCTGGGCACTGTCCCTGAGCTTTTTTTGGCACTCTCTTCTGTAGCTACAGCTCTACTTCCAGTGTTTTGATGGTTAATTGGAGGTAAGAGTCTGAATGACTTTCCTGCCTCAGCTGGCTTTCAACTGTGATCCTCAGAATTTAGCTTCCTGAGTTGGTAGATTATAGATTTGACCCACCTGCCCAGGTAGCTGCTAATGTTTTTGTCACATGAAGTGTTCTTCTTAAGACACAGGTACAATGCTTAAGCGGAATCTTAAATTTTCTCTAGTCTATTTACATTCCCACCTGAAATTTTGTCATTCATATATTAAAAATAGTTTGGTTTTCATTCTACAAACCCTTTATTCTTTAAAATGTTGAGGTCTAATTTAGTGCTGGTGTCTAAAGCCTACAATCCTAACAATTCAGGAGATTGCAATCTTTTTTTTTCTTACTTATTTATTTATTTATTTATTTATTTATTTATTTATTTATTTATTTATTTATTGCCAGTCCTGGGTCTTGAACTCAGGTTGTGGGCATTATCCCTGAGCTTCTTTTGCTCAAGGGTAGCTCTCTACTACTTGAGACACAGCTCCACTTCTGAGTCTTTTCTTTTCTGTTTATGTGATACTGAGGAATCAAACCCCAGGACTTCATGCATGCTAGGCAACTACTCTACCACTAAACCACACCCCCAGCCTCAGGAGATTGCAATCCTAAGGACTACAGTTCAAACCCAGCCAGAGCAGGTAAGTTAAACCTTCACTTCCAGTATTTTGGTAGTTAATTGGAAATAAGAGCCTCTTACTCTTCTTGTTGGGTCTGGCTTTGAACCACAGTCCTCAGATTTTGGCCTCTTGCGATGCTAGGATTGCTGGTGAGAGCTACTGGGGCTCAGTATTGGTGGTTGAGATGATGTACTTGGCACTACCTCACATGACTGACCACTTGACCCATGATTCTCAGCACTTTTTTGTTTTATTATTTTTGTCCCCTCCTCCTCCAGGACATCTTGTGTTTCTTTCCTAGGTAGTCTATTTCCTACATGACTTGAAATAGAGGCAGTCACCAATATATCAATTATTTGTTGAGATGAGCTCTGGCTAACTTTTTGCTTGTCAACTTAGATGGCAATTCTCTGTCTCCTGAATACCTGAGATTGCAGGAGTTAGCCATCATGTCTGTTTAGATCAAGCATTTAAAACTAACATTATCAACAGAATTCTCTTACAAATGGTCTTATTACTGCATGCATGTGTTACCTGTCATCTTTCCAATAATGTCTAGATAATTATTTTCTTGCTGACGATAGCTGTTTGGATTCATTTATTTCTTAACATATGCACTTGCTTTGAATAGTATTTTCTTGAACTCCAAACATGATTTCCAAATTTACATATATCCTTTTAATGCCCATCATATAATCAATTGTACCCTGAAAGATAAGTCAGAAATAAAAAATTGATCTTTATACTTCATTTTGTTTCTCCTATGTGTTCTTTACAATCTAGTGTACTGAAGTTAGAGAACCTGTAGTAATGTAAGATACAGAAATAAGCACTTTTTGTCACTTATTGGTCTGCAGAAATGTTCCCTATGGTGCCCTGTGTTTTCACCTCCCACTCCTGTGCCTCAGTCTCTAATTCCACTAGAAATATACATATGTGGCCATTGGTTTCTAATTTTTAATTTCCTGAAGTTTCATAGCATTCTGATCATGCTACTTTAAAATGACTTCTTACTTATTTTTGCTTAATATATTTGTATCAATGACTAGATACTAAGCAATAAAAACACTCAAAAATAATGTTTGAATTAATATTACCATAACAATCTGTAAATATCTATTTATTCAAGGCTTATATAACTGAAGTTCAAAAAGTATAACAAGTGGTAGAATTTATTATACTTACACTTCTGGCAGTTAATTGTATCTTTCTATTAGTTGCTTACAATTATTCTTAGAGGTATAATTTGAAAATGCACATTATGTTGAACACTAACATGATATGATTTCCAGTAGACTAGGAATGCATTCTTTGCTTTAGTTTTCTCTCTCTTTTTGATTGCGAGAACTGTTTCACACTTGATGTAGAGATAGCATGAATCAGGCAAGAGAGCAGCTTTGGAAAGTGCGTCCAGAGAGCTTGTGGTATCTTTGGAATAATGGGTGTTGTTGCAATTTTTTTTTTTTTGCTTAGTGAGAAGGTTCTCTAATTTTAAGTTCCACATTTATATTATTTACCAAATCTGTAACCAAGTTAATAAACAAAGGAATCTATGGTAACTGATGTTGAAAATCTCTACTGAACTTGGGGAAAAACCCAGTTTGCCTTAGTAGCCATGGGAATACGTTCCATAGAGATAGGAGAAAGCACTAGGAACATTGCAAACAGATAGTTAGGAAAACATTAAGAATCTAATTAAAAACAACCTTAGTCCACTTTCTTTACATTCATTCTGTTTTGTAAGACAGCTTGTTCATCAAGGTTTCCTTTCCTGCTTTATCAGTTTGTTTAACAGGGCATAAATTCCATGTTAATATTTCAAAACTGCTATATGATTCTACTTTCATTATGTTCTCCTCATAGGGCAATATAAAACCATTTCAGTCAAAATTAATAATTCCAGAATACAATCCTGAATTCAGAAACCAGGCATTGTCCTAGATAGCCGAAACAAGTTTTTCTTGCATTCACCTTATTGCTATTTAAAGTTCAATACCTCCAAATCTTTCTGATTCCTAGAAGTCTATATAATTTGAAATCGATCCTATTGGATTTCAAATTTTGTCATATACTTTCTCCTGGAACAGAATTACAGCAGATTCTAATTTATGAAAATATCCTGTTTTATACAAATTTATATGACAATACAAGTAGTATAAGGGTTTGAGGGTGATTTAACATACATATGTTCATATAGACAGCATTTTTAGTCAACAGCCCCCAGTGGTATGTGGTTATTTTGTACAATATAAATTTGATATATGAATGTGGTGTAGAATGATTAAATAAACTAGATCACTTAGTCTTTAGTTTGGATTATGGATTTGAATTTACTGCCTTAGCTGTTTTGTAATGTGCAAGACATTGTCTCAGTACATTCAACTTGCTGTTTAGTAGATGTCAAACTTATTTCTCTTCTCCAACAGAAACTGTACCCTTTGAGAAACAATAGCAGAAAGAATGTTAGTGTTTGCCTCTGGTTGTGAAGAAATTTGAAAAGAGATAAATGATGAGTACTTGTTAACTCAAAGATTCCTTTTTGGGGTGATAAAAACATTCTCATGTTAGGTTATGGTGATAAATACAACTTTGTGAATTTTGCTAGAATGATTTAATTGGGCAATTATTATACTTCAGCTTTTTAGCCTCTAAGTTATATATTAATAAAGTATTATTGTTTTAAAATTTTTCATTGCCTATTCATTTTTTTGTCGGTCCTGGGCATTGAACTCAGGGCCTAGGGTCTGTCCCTGAGCTTGTTTGTGCTCAAGGCTAGCCCTCTACCACTTGAGCCACAGTGTCAAGGCTGGCCTTTTCTGAGTAATTTATTGGAGGTACCAGTTTCATAGACTATTCTTCCCAGCACTGTCCTCAAACCATGATCCTCAGATCTCAGCCTCCTGAGTAGCTAGAATTACAGGTGTGATCCACTGGCATCTGGGTGTTTATCCTTAAGATGCACAATATGTTAACAATACATATATTATTGAGGCAAGGTCTCAAAGCTCAAGAGAGATTCAAACTCAGAATCTTCCTGCTTAGTCAGTATGCAGTTTATAATATTCTATTAATTTTTTGTTGTTATAAGCATGATGTATATAGGGGTTAGAGTTTCATTAGGCAGGTAAATAATGCTTTTTTTTGGGGGGGGGCAATGTCACTGCTTTCGTTTCTCTCTCCCAGTGCTTAGTAAGTACCACTACTCCATTTCTGGGTCTCCTTTTCTATTCCAAAAGACATGTAAATGAAGAAACAAGACAAATGGAAAAGAAAACCAAAACCGCAAAAAAAAAAAAACCCCACTCTTGATTCCATTGCCTAGAGTTCATTTTGATAAATATAATTTTGTATGACCAGATGCATATAGATGTGTGCCTTTGTGTTCCTCCCCTAACAGCATCATCCTTTGGCCTAACTGTATGGGAATGGCTAGAGTCTTGAATGATTTCTCATGCCCCTGTGTACTTTAGATACTGTGTCTGTATATGAGAGAAAACATTTGGCATTTGTCTCTCTGAGCTTGGTTAACCTCACTTAGCGCAATTTGTTCTATGTCCATGTATTTCCCTGAAAATAGCATGACATTATTCTTTCTAAATGTGTAAAATTCTATTGCGTAGAGGTACCACATTTTTTTGGATCCACTCATCTATTGTAGGGCATCTGGGTTCTTTCTACAACTCGGCTATTGTGGATAGTGCAGCAATGAAGATGGATGTGCAAGTGTCTTTAGGATATCCTGTAGTGTTCTGGGTAGATACCCAGGAGTGGTATGGCTGGGTTTTAAGGAAGATTTAAGTTTATTTTTTGAGGAACTTTCAGACTGTTGTCCAGAGCAGCTATACTAGTTTACATTCCTATGAACAGTACAACAAGGTTCCTTTTCCATCACATCCATGACAACATCTATTGTTCTTTGATTCATGATTTCACTCTATCTTGGGTAAGATGGAATTTCATTAAATGTGAAGGGTTGAAGAAGGACCAGAGATTTCTGGGTTTTCTGCTCTATTCTCAGTGTCTGAAGTCAAGTCTGGTAGTAAGAACCTTCTCTAATAAGCATAATTACCAAAATAAAATTTTTTTTAGTTTAGTTTTTTGCCAATAATTATTGATATACTAGGTCATTCTGTTGTTTCTTTGTATATGTGTAATTTATTTATTTATTTTTTTTGCTTTTACTTCGAGTCATTTTGAAATTTCTAGGAAAGGATGAGGTCAAAATGCAGATACATGCAGAGAAATCAATGATCTTTTCACCAAAACTTATCTAAAGTATTATTTTACATTGGTGAATTTCCTTAGTTCTTTAGCAACAATGAAATTCTTTTGATTGCATTACTGAAGGCATCTTCACCAGCTTGTTTATCAAGGTGTAAATGAAGTGGCTCAGCATAGGAGCGATGGAGGTGGTGAGGATGGATATACCCTTGTTGCTTGCCATGGAATCCTTGGATGAAGGCTTCACATAAATGAAGATGCAGCTGCCATAGGTGATGGAAATCACGATCATGTGGGAAGAACAGGTGGAAAGGGCCTTTTTCCTTTGCTGGGCAGAAGAGAATTGTAGAATGGTTTTAATGGTGTATATGTATAAGCTAGAACTACACAAAATAGTGTCATGACAAAGGTTAACACAGCACAAACTATGACTCTGCTCTATGAGCCCAGCAACAAAGATGAGTCTTCTACAAATCCTGCTGTTCATGATGGTCAATAATGCAGGGGTTTGCAGATGGCCAGACAGCAGTCATAGGACATGGTGACTAGCAGAAGCAATTCTGTTATACTAAAAAAAAAATCATTAGAAAATTCCAGTGATGCAACCTTTATATGTGATTGTGTTGTCCTCTGTTGATAGGTTATACTAGTATCTGGGAATACAAACAGATGTGAATGAGATTTTGAAAAAGGAGAAATTTTGTAGGAAATAGTACATGGGGGTTTTCTTTCTTTTTAAACACCTATAATAGATTTTTCTTTATTGTCAAAGTGAAGCACAGAGGGGTTACAGTTTCATATGTAAGGCAGTGAGTACATTTTTTATGCAACTTGTTACCATCTCCCTCATTTCCCCCTCCTCCCCTTTTCCCTTTCTCCCCCATGAGTTGTACTGTTGGTTTATACCAAATGGTTTTCTAAGTATTGATTTTGGAATGGTTTGTCTTTTTATCCTTTGTTTCTCGATTTTGGTATTCCCTTTCCCTTCCCTAGTTCTAATACACCATATGCAGTATCCAGGGTACTAAGGTCAGATACAGAGATAGCAGGGGTAAAACCATGGGAAAGGAATAGGAGAGAAAAAAAAAGAAAAAAAGGGTACAGTTTCATATGACATGATGAAAATAATTACAACAATGATAGACCACTTGTTTCCATAACATGGAGTTCAATTCTACATGGGAATTTTCTTTTTTTTTTTTTTTTAAATTTCTTTTTCTTTTTTTTTTTCTTTATTGTCAAAGTGAATTATAGAGGGGTTACAGTTCTTATGTAAGGAAGTGAGTGTATTTCTTGTTCAACTTGTTTCTGCTTTTCTCATTTTCCCCCGCCTACCCCCTCCTCCCTTCCATTTCCTCCCCATGAGTTGTACAGTTGGTTTACACCAAATGGTTTTGTAAGTATTGCTTTTGGAATCGTTCATCTTTTTACTCTTTGTCTCTCAATTTTGGTATTCCTTTTCCCTTCCCTAGTTCTAATACATGTATATACAGTATCCAGGGTACTAAGATCAGATACAGTGATAGCGGGGGTGAAACAGAGAGAAAAAAATTGGTATGGTTTCACATGGCATGTTGAAAATAATTACAACAATGATATAACACTTGTTTCCATAATGTGGAGTTCATTTCACTTATCATCACCTTATGTATTCATAAGGGCATAGAGGTTGGGCTATTGTGGTCTTCTGCTATGACTAGCCTAAACATGCACTAATTATTCCCTATGAGGGAAGCCATAAGTCCTTGTTTCTTTGGGTCTGGATCACTTCACTTGGTATAATTTTTTCCAAGTCCTTCCATTTCCTTACGAATGGGGCAGTGTCATTTTTTCTGATGGAGGCATAGGATTTCATTGTGTATATGTACCACATTTTCCTGATCCACTCATCTACCAAGGGCCTTCTGGGTTGGTTCCATATTTTAGCAATGACAAATTGTGCTGCGATGAACATTGTTGTGCTGGTGGCTTTAGTGTGGTCTTCCTGGTAATTTTTGGGTAGATGCCTAAAAGTGAGGGTGCTGGGTTGTAGGGGAGCTCTATGTTTAGCCTTCTGTGGAACCTCCATACCACTTTCCAGAGTGGATGAACAAGTTTACATTCCCACCAACAATTTCAGTGATGCAACTGTTGTATGTGATTGTCTTATCTCCTGTTGATAGTTTGTACAAGTGTCTGGGATACAAGCACATGTGAATACAATTTCTAAGAAGGAGAAATTTTGTAGAAAATAGTACATGGGAGTTTTCAATTGTGAATCCCTGATGGTGAGAAAGATGATGGTGAGGGTTCTAGTTACACTCATCATGTGAGACACAGAAAGATGAAAAGCACAGACTTGAGTTGTGGGTCATCAGTCAGGCCCTGGATGAGGAAAGCTGTGATGGTGTGATTTCTCATCATCCACTCCTGACTAGTCTGTAGTGAAAATTCAGATATTTGGTTGGAGTGGTAATGAACAGAGCAAGAAAACTATGAAAATAACTTTATATGAATTTAAATATTCTATTTACACATATCAATTAAACTAGTACATTAGTTTGCATAATTCAAAATTGTCATTTCAAGGAAGAGTTAAAAATTCCAGTATCCATATCATATTTCAAAGTGTAAATAATGCTATATAATATTTTAAAATATGTAGTTAGTTAGAAAGCCGGTAGTTTGTGCTAGATACAAAAATAGCACTTTACATCAATTATGTGTTTGCAGAAATATTCCATCCAATTCTCCATGCTTCCACCTTCCACTCTTGTGCCTTAGGTTCTAATTCCCCTAGAAATACATATTTGGCTATTAATTTCCAATTTTTAATTTCCTAAAGTTTCACTCTATCCAAATTATGCTACTTTTGAACAACTTCTTACTCATCATAATGGAATTACTCATCATTTGTCTCTTTCCACATTTCTTCACAGCCAGAGGCAAATACTACCTTTCTTTCTGCTGTTGTTGGTCAGGGGATGCAGAGTAAATTTCAATAAATATTATTTTGCATAGTTTGATGGACCTAGTGTCTGCACGTGAGACACATATGCACTGTTTGTGTGTCTGCTTGGCTTACCTCACTTAATTTGATTTGTTCTAGGTCAATCCATTTCCTTGCAAATGACATAATTCTATTATTTCTAAAGGCTGACTCAGCGACTGGGACTGTGGCTTGATAGAGTGCTTGCCTAGCATGTATGAAGCCCTGGGTTTGATTCCTCAGCACCACATAAACAGAAAAATCCAGAAGTGGCGCTGTGGTTCAAGTGGTAGAGGACTAGCCTTGAGCAAAATGAAGCTCAGGGACAGTGCCAAGGCCCTGAATTAAAGCACCAGACTGGCAAAACAAACTAACAAACAATATAGGTTGTCTGAAATTCCAAGTGTATAGGTTCCACATTTTGGAACCACTCATTTATTGTAGGATGTGTGGACTGTTTGCACAACTTGGCTATCATGAATAGCACAGCAGTGAACATATATGTGCAAGTGTCTTTTCCATATCCTGGCTTGTGAAATACTTGGGTAGATGTCCAGGGGTGAATGCTGGTTGAAGGAAGATCTTTGTTTAAATTTTTGAGGAATCTCCAGACTGCTGTCCAGAGTGGTTATGTTAGTTTACATTCCTACCAACAGTGCAATAAAGTTCCTTTTCGCCCACGTCCCTGCCAACATTCGTTGTTGGTTGATTTTACCATATTGACCAATTTGTCTTGGGTGAGATGGAATCTCACTAAAATGTGAGGGATGGAAGAAAAACCAGAGTTTTCTGGGATGTCTGTTATATCCTCAGTGTCTAAGAAGCTTCAAGTATTAAGAATATCCTCCAGGGGCTGGGAATATGGCCTAGTGGCAAGAGTGCTTGCCTCATGTACATGAAGCCCTGGGTTCAATTTCCCAGCACCACATATATAGAAAAATGGCTGGAAGTGGCGCTGTGGCTCAAGTGGCAGAGTGCTAGCCTTGAGCAAAGAGAAGCCAGGGACAGTGCTCAAGCCCTGAGCCTAAGGCCCAGGACTGGCAACAAACAAACAAACAAACAAAAAACAAACAAACAAACAAACAAAAAAAGAATCTCCTCCAATAAGAACTTGTGCTCAAATCAAAATACACAATAAAATTATTTGTTTTATCTCACTTTTTTGTGGTTTTGTCAAGGATTATTGATATGATAGGTCATTCTGCTGTTTTGTTGTGTATATGTATTATAGATTTTTTTTTTGGAGTTATCTTGAAATTGCTAGGACAGGATGAGGTCAAAATCCAAAGATACATTCCGAGAAACCAATGATCTTTTCATCAAAACTTATCAAAACTTTTTTTTTTTTACATTGGAGATTTTCTTTTCTTTCTTAACAACAATGAGATTCTTTTGACTGTGTTATTGAAGGCCTGTTTCACCTGCTTGTTTCTCAAGGTGTAAATGAAGGGGTTCAGCACAGGCGCAATGGAGCTGTTGAGGACAATCACACCCTTGTTGATTGCCATTGAATCCTTGGCTGAAGGCTTCACATAGATGAAGATGCAGCTGCCATAGCTGATGGAAATCACGATCATGTGAGAAGAGCAGGTGGAAAAGGCCTTTTTCTTTTGCTTGACAGAAGGGAATTGTAGAATGGTCTTAATGATGTATATGTAAGATAGAACTACACAAAATAGGGTCATGACAAAGGTTAACACAGCACAAATTATAAGCATCCATTCTAAGAGCCATGTTTCTGAGCATGATATCTGTAGGAGGGGGTATGCATCACAGACAAAATGATCAATAACATTACAGTCACAGAATTCCAAATGTAGGACTAGGGTAAGTGGTGGGAATATAATCAATAAGCCAGCTGCCCAGCAACAAAGAACGAGTCTCCTACAGATTCTGTTGTTCATGATGGTCACATAATGCAGGGGTTTGCAGATGGCCACATAGCGGTCATAGGACATGGTGGCCAGCAGAAAGAATTCAGTTACACCAAAAAGATCAGTAAAAAAAAATTCAGTGATGCAATTGTTGTATGTAATTGTGTTGTCCCCTGTTGATAGGTTGTACAAGTATCTGGGCATACAAGCAGATGTGAATGCAATTTCTATGAAGGAGAAATTTTGTAGGAAATAGTACATGGGAGTTTTCAGTTGTGGATCCATGATGGTGAGAGAGATGATGGTGAGGTTTCCAGTTATACTCAGCATGTAGGTGAGACACAGAAAGATGAAAAGCACAGCTTTGAGTTGTGGGTCATCAGTCAGGCCCTGGAGGAGGAAAGTTGTGATGGTGTGATTTCTCATCATCCACTCCTGACTTCAAATCAGTCTGCACTGAACATCCAGATATGTGGGTGGACTGGTAATTAACAGAGCAAGAAAACTGTGAAAATAAAATCGCATACATTACAATGTTCTCTTTACATATGTTATCAATTATAGTAGTTATTTAGGTTTTATAATTCATCATCATTTCATGGTAAATTAAAAATTTAAGAATCCATATCATATTTCACAATGTAAATATATAATACTATATTATTATAATAAAAATTATATTGTAATATATATAACATTTTACCTAATAATAATATTATTTATAACACACTAATACATGTATATCATACCACAATATAGAATAAATTATGCTAAATCCTGTATTATACTATATATGCTATGTATTTATGATGTGATATATACTATATTTACATGTACAATATAATATATTTTATATTGTACAATACACATAATTTTGTTTTTTAATTAGTATATGTTACTGATAGGAAAATTTACATGTACATAGTCAATTTTTATGCAATTAACCTCCTCCATTATATTCACATTTATTCCCTGTTTTTCCCAACTTTTTTCAAAGTATTTGGTGGGATTCATATTGCTGACATTACATTCATATGTAATGTTCTCCAGTGTCCTTTTCCCCTTAGAGTCCCTGTTTTTCCTCTCTTCCTGGTGATCACCTGCTAGATAGTCACCTCACTTTTATTTCCAATTGCTTTTGCTCCAAATGTTATTTAGGTTGTTGTTTCTATGTTTTTGTTTCTTGTGGTGCTAGCGATTGTGCCCAAGATCTGGTGCATGCTAAGTGCTCTACCAGTGAAGGTATATTTAGTTTCTCAATTAATTTTTTCCCAAACAAAATTAACTGGTAGTTTTTTTCTTTTGTATGGATCCTGGGACTTGAACTCAGGGCCAGAGCACTGTCCCTGAGCTTTTGTGTGTGTGTGTGTGTGTGTGTGTGTGTGTGTGTGTGTGTGTTAGGCTAGCACTGTCTGCTAGAGCCATACTTCTGCTTCTAGTGTCCTGGTTGTTTATTGGAAATAAGAGCCCCAGTGACTTTCCTGCCTGGGCTGGCTTTGAACTGTGATCCTCAGAACTCAGCTTCCTGAGTTGCTGGATTATAGGTTTCATCTATCTATGACTGGCTTGGCTGCTAATGCTTTTGTGATATGAAGTATTCTTTTTTTTTTGGTTGGTCATGGGGCTTGAACTCTGGATCTGGGCCCTGCCGTGGAGCTCTTCAGCTTAAAGCTAACAGTGTACCACTTGAGCCATAGCACCACTTTTCTGGTGGTTAACTGGAGATAAGAGTCTCACAGACTTTCCTGTCTGGGCTGACTTTGAACTCTGATTTTCAGATCTCAGCCTCATGACTAGCTAAAATTACAAGTGTGAGCCACCTGTGCCCATCCTGAAGTGTTCTTTTTAAGACAGAGGTTGAATGCTTAAACTGAATTTTGAATTTTTTTTTGAGGTTGAACTGGGAATTTATATTACAAAGTTGAGGACTGTGAGTGGATTCATGTCCCAAAGAACTCACTGAATTTTGAGTTTTCTTTAGCCTATTTGTGTTTCCCTTGAAATTTTGTCATTCATAAAATGTGAATGCATTACAGGTAATTTGAGTTTATTCTACAAACTCTATGTATTGTTTCAGATGTTGAGGTCTAGACTAGTACTGGTGCCTAAAGCATACAATCCTAGCAATTCAGCAGGTTCTAATCTGAAGAGTGCAGTTCAAGGACAGCCAGGTAAGTAAGTCTGTGAGATTCTTATTTACAATTAAACAGCAGAAACCTAAGAGGAGGCTTGGCTGAAACAAACCTCCTCTTCCAGCATTTTTCTGGTTCATTGGATTTAAGAGTCTCATGGACAGTCTGGCTTTGAACCAAGATCCTCAGATTGTAGCCCCCTGAGTAGGTAGATTGCAGGTGGGAGCCACTGGTGCTCAATGTTGGTGTTTGAGATGTTGTACTTGGTAAGCAGGCACCACCTGAAATGAAACACCATGAGACCCATTATTATCAGCACTTTTGGTGTTAGTTTTTTCTCCCCCCTCATGAGCTCTTGTATTTTTTCCTAGGTCCTATGTTTCCTACATAGCTTGAAATAGAGACATTGACCATTACATGGATTTATTTGTTGATAAGGGCTCTGGATATGTTTCTTCCCTTCACCTTCACCTTCAGTTAAAATCCTCTCTTGTTCTCTGCCTTCTGAATACCTGATATTACGAGTGTGAGTCATTATGCTTGTGTACAGTGGACTTTTAAACTAGTACTGTTCATATAATTCTCTCAATACTTATCTTCTTCTTCTTCTTTTTTTTTTTTTTTTGTCAGTCCTGGGGCTTGGACTCAGGATCTGAGCACTGTCCCTGGCTTTCATTTGCTCAAGGCTAGCACTCTACCACATGAGCCACAACACCACTTCCGGCTTTTTCTGCTTATGTGATGCTGAGGAATTGAACCCAGGGCCTTGTGCATGCTAGGCAAGCACTCTACCATTAAGCCACATTCCCAGCCCACTTATCTTATTTCTTCATGGATGTTTTATTGTCATCATTCCAATTTGTGATATTGAGAAACTTACTTTCTTGCTGATGTCTCTTGTGTTGATAGCTGTTTGAATTCATTTATTTCTTTTTTTATTAAAGTTTTCACTTTTATTTTTCTGTCCTCTATAAAATGATGAAAATAAAAGATAGAAATATTACAGAGAAGGAACTGATATAAACACAAATATCATTCATAGCATACTAAAATGCAAGGTAGACACATACTTATTTCATAAATGAAAAGTATTTGTGTCCAGTGTATTCAGTTTGTGTTTATGGATATTCTGTAAGTTAAAAAGCTTACTTAGTAACACATCTTATTTAGGTATATGTTATAGCTCACCAATTAAAGACCTGATATTTTCTAAGATTAAATCACTAGCAATAGCTCTAGGTAAATCTTGTCCCAACTCAGCAGTCAGATATCATAATCTTCTTTCTCTTCTCTTAACAAATTGAAATTTTGCTGTTCACAGAAGAGCTTTATCTTGGTTTTATCTGACTTTTGATTGAATTGCTGTGATTGTTTGATAAGCCCCAAATGATTCCAATGTATCCAGATCCAAATACTCATTTAGTGCTGTGTCTGAGACTAAATACAAACATCCTTTTGTGTAAAATAGTCTCTTTCACTTTTTTCTTCTAAACAATTTGTCTCAATATCTAATACACATAATATATCAACAAGAATGGAGGGTATATCCTCACGAAATTCACTAGTACCAGTAAGAACATTAGATGCTTGTTTATGCTTAAAATTTCCTTTAATGACATGATATGATAACTCATACAAGGCTTGGTAAAAATCTCTAAGTAGAACTGTAATGGCTTTTATTTTCACTGAGAACCTGGCATAAATGCAAGCAATGATCGCTTAGCTAGTTAAGTGGCTAAGGTGGCCACTTATTCAGGCAATCCAAACTCAGTCTAATTCTGTAAAGTTTTATACAACAGTGTGTAGGAGGACCATTTATTTCTTAATATATGCACTTGCTTTGAGTAGTATTTTCTTGAACTCCAAATATGATTTCTAAATTCCCAAATATCCTCATAATGTCAATCTTGTAACCAAATGTACCCTAAGCATAAGTCAGAAACTTTTGCTCATCACTCTGTATTTTGTTTCTTCCATGTGTTCCTTACAAACTAATACGGTAAAGTTAGATAACTGGTAGTTTGTGTTAGATACAGAAATAAGCACTTGATGCCTATTATGTGTTTGCAGAAAGATTCCCTCCAATGCTCTATGCTTCTACCTTCTACTCCTGTGCTTCAGTTTCTAATTCCACTAGGAAATACACATACTTGGCCATTGGTTTCTAATTTTTAATTTCCTGAAGTTTCACTGCACTCAAATTATATAACTTTCGAATAACTTCTTACTCATCTTTTGCATAATATAGTTATATCAATGCCTATAGACTATCCAACATAAAAATGGTCTAAAATAATGTTTGAATTAATATCATCTTAGGAATTCTTTAACTAAATTGTAATAATCCTTGCAGATCTATGTATGACTTGTTTATTCTGGTCTCAAAAAATGTAACAAATAACAGACTTTATTATACTTACACTTCTGGCAGTTAATTATATCTTTTTATTAGTGGTTTACAATTATTCTTAGAGAAAAAAATTTCAAATGAATATTATGTTGAAGTGTAGTATGATATTACATAATTTCCAGTAGCCTAGCAATATACCCTTTGCTTGAGATTTCCCTCTGTAGTTTGATTTCCTCGTCTTTCACTCCATCTATGTAGAGCCATGATCCATCAGGTAAGGAAATAGCTTTGGTTTTCTTCCTACCATTGAAAAGTAGGTCCACAAAGCTGGGAGTACCTTTGGAACAGTGGGTATTGTGATTTCTGTTGCTTACTGAGAAGACTGTCTAATTTCAATTTCCATACTTATATTATTTGCCAAGTGTGTATCCAAATTAATAAACAAAGGAGTCCATGGTAACTCACATTGGAAAATGACCAAAGGAACTTGGGGAAAAATCTAATCTGGCTTAGTGGCTGTGGGAATACCACCTGTAAGACAGGAGAAAGAACTAGGAACACACCAACAGATTGTTAGGAAAACATTAAGAAACTAATCAGCTTTCTTTCATTCATTCCTGCTTGCAAGACAGCTTATTTATCTCGATCTCCTTTCCTGCTTGTCAGTTTGTTTAACAGCAAAGAAATTCCACATTAATATTTCAAATCTGCCTTTGGTTCTACTTTCATTATGTTCTCCTCATAAGGCCAACTAGAAAACCTTTTCAGTCAAAATTAATAATTAATTCCAGTATACATTCGTATGTCTAGAAAGTAATCATTCTTGAAGAGAACTGAAACACATTTTTCAGACAATCATATATATATATATGTTTTTGGCCAGTCCTGGGGCTTGGACTCAGGGCCTGAGCACTGTCCCTGGCTTCTTCTTGCTCAAGGCTAGCACTCTGCCACTTGAGCCACAGCGCCACTTCTGGCCATTTTCTGTATATGTGGTGCTGGGGAATCGAACCTAGGGCCTCATGTATACGAGGCAAGCACTCTAGCCACTAGGTCATATCCCCAGCCCGACAATCTTATTTTTGATATTTAAAGTCTAATCCCCAAGAATCTCTCTAACTCTTAGAAGGCTCTAAGATTTGAAATCAATCCTTTCGCATTTCAAATTTTGACATATAATTTCTCCTGCAACAAAATTACAGCAGATTCTATTTTATGAACATAACATGTGTTAAAATTTATCTTACATTGCAAATAGTATAAAGGTTGAAGTTAATTTAATAAATGTGTATTATTATTATTATTATTATTATTATTATTGCCAGTCCTGGTGCTTGGACTGAGGGCCTGAGCACTGTCCCTGGCTTGTTTTTGCTCAAGGCTAGCACTCTGCCACTTGAGCCACAGTACCACTTCTGGCCTTTTTGTATATATGTGGTGCTGAGGAATCAAACTCAGGGCTTCATGTATATGAGGCAAGCACTCTTGCCATTAGGTCATATTCCCAACCTCTAAACATGTGTTCTTTTTTTTTTTTTTTATTAAAGGCCAGGTCCTTTTTTAAAAGTACTTATTTATTGTCAAAGTGATGTACAGAGGGGTTACAGTTTCATAAGTAAGGCCATGTGTACATTTCTTGTACTATTTTAAACATGTATTTTTATTGGCATAAATTTTACTCAACAACCCCTAATTATATGCAGTTATTTGTACAATATGTGTTTTGATTAAAGCACATTCTGTAAAAGATTAAATCAACCAGCTTAAGTATTTTTTTTTTTATTTTGGATTATGGATTTGAAGTAGCTGTTTTAGAGGTTTTGTAATGTCCAAGACATTGTCTCCGAGGACAGTCAACCTGCTGTTCTGTAGATGTCAAAACTTATTTTTCTTGTCCCACTGGAAGTGTATCTTTTGAGTAACAAAAGCAGAAAGAATATTAGTGTTTGCCTCTGGCTGTGAAGAAATAGCTGTGAAATAGCTGTGAAGAAAAGAGATAAAATAGGAGTAATTGCTAGTGGGTACAAGGCTCCTTTTATCAGCCCTAGATACAAATATTCTAAAGTTAGATTATACTTATACACACAATTTTGTGAGTAATAGTAAAAATCATGTACTTGAACAATTAAGACTTATATTTCCACTTTGTGTCCTATAAGTTATACATTAATAAACATGTTTTATTTATTTATTTATTTATTTATTTATTTATTTATTTTTGCCAGTCCTGGGCCTTAGACTCAGGGCCTGAGTACTGTCCCTGGCTTCTTTTTGCTCAAGGCTAGCACTCTGCCACTTGAGTCACAGCGCCACTTCTGGCCATTTTCTGTATCTGTGGTGCTGGGGAATCGAACCCAGGGCTTCAAGTATACGAGGCAAGCACTCTTTCCACTAGGCCATATCCCCAGCCCAATAAACATGTTTTGTTATTCAAATCTTTATTACCAATTTTTAAGATTCCAAATATGTTAGTAATTTACATATTATTGTGACAAGGTCTCAAAGCTCAAGGGAGCTTGAAACTGAGAATTCTTGTGCCTTAGCCTCTACACAGTTTATAATATCACATTTAAAATTATTTAATTGTTATTATAAAAGTGATGTATGGCGGGATTATAGTTACATAAGTCTGTAACGAGAACATTTTCTTTTGATAATGCTAGCCCTTCCCTTGCTCTTTCCCAGTTTTCCTCCCATACCCACACACAAATTGTAGTTTGTTTTCAACATAGTATCTAGTGAGTACCAGTGCTGTAACTTATTTGCCCTTTGTGCATTCATTTATTTACCTCTCCTTACTTTTCCAAAGTCATATAAATGAACAAACAACATAAAAGAAAAAGAAAACACTCAAAACAAAATGGGAAAAAACCTCTTGTTTTCTTTTTTTAGAGTTTATTTTGATAAATATTATTTCATATGCTTTGATGTACGTAGGCATTGTGCCATAGTATTCTTCTCCTAAGAGAGTCCTCTTTTGGTCTCACTGTGTATGAATACTTAGAGTACTGTATAATTTATGATATCCTGATGTGTTTTAGATGTAGTGTCAGTGAAGGAAGGAAAACATGCACCATTTATCTCTTCTTGCTTGGCTTACCTGTTTTGTTTTAGGACCTACATTCCCCTGCAAATGACAAATTTCATTCTTTCTAAAGGTTGTGTAAAATTCAAATGTGTATAGGCACCCTATTCTTGGACCACTCATCTATTGTGGGGAATCTGGGCTTTTTTTTTTTGTTGTTGTTGTTGGTTGTGGGGCTTGAACTCTGGGGGTGAGCACTGTCCCTGAGCTCTTCAGCTCAAGGCTAGTGCTCTACCATTTGAGCCACAGTGCCACTTCCAGTTTTGTGGTGGTTAATTGGAGATAAGAGTCTTATGGACTTTCCTTCCTGGGGTGGCTTTGAACTATGATCTTCAGATCTCAGCCTCCTGAGTAGCTAGGATTACAGGTGTGAGCTATGACAGCTGGGCAATCTGGGCTGTTTTTACAACTTGACTTTTTTGAATGGTGCAGCAATGAACATGGATGTACAGTGTCTTTACGATATCCTATCTTTGGATGTTCTGAGTAGATGCCCAAGAGGGGTAAGGCTGGTCAAAGGAAGATTTTTATTTTTTTGAGGAACCTTCAGACTGCCATCTGGAGTGGTTGTACTAGTTTATGTTCTCACCGACAGTGCCATAAGATTCATTTTACCCATATCATTGCCAACATTTGTTGTTGTTTGATTTTACAATGATGGCCAATCTAACCAGTGTGTAATGTAATCTCACTAAGATATCAATAGGTTCAAACTGTATTACAAAACTGTAGTAATAAAAACAGCTTGGTACTGGTACAAGAATAGGCCCAAGGACTAGTGGAGTACAATAGAAGAACCAGAAGTGACCCCATAGTCATATAGCCATCTAATATTTGATAAAAGAGCCAAAACACAGGTTGGAAGAAAGACAGCCTCTTCAACAAATCGTGCTGCCACAATTGGCTGTACATGTTCAGAAGACTGAGGTTAGATTCTAATATATCCCTGTGCACCAGAATAAATTCCAAATTTATCAAAGACCTCAAGATCAGATACCTCACAAATATTACAAGAAAGGGTAGAGGAAACTTTAAGGCTCCTCGGTATAGGTCAAAACTTCCTAAGTAAAATCCAGAAAATCACAACAAATCAAAGAAAGACTGGATGAATGGGAATGCATCAAACTGAAGAGTTTTGGTATGGGAAAGGATACAGCTAGAAAGATAAATAAAAAGCTCACAGCATGGAAGAAGGTCTTTACTAATAAGGGCCTCACATCTCAAATATACTCACAGTGCAAAAAGTTAAACCTCCCCAAAACAAATCCTCAAAGAAACAGCAACTCAATTAACAAATGGGCTAAAGATTTAACAGAGACTTCCCCCAAGGAGAAAGAATGGCCAATAGACAAATGACCAAAAATGAAATGTGGATGTAAACAACATAGAGATTCTACTTTACTCCAGTTAGAATGGCCATTATCAAGAAAGCAATGAATAACTAGTGCTGGTGGGAATGTGGCCAGAAGGGAACACTAGTACACCATTCATGGGAATGTAAACTTGTTCAACCACTCTGGAAAGCAGTATGGAAGTTCCTCAAAAGACTAGATATAGAGCTTCTCTATGACCCAGAAATCCCACTCCTGGTCATCTATCTAATTGACCACAAACTAGGCTATACTAAAGCCACCAGAAAAACCAAGTTCATTGCAGCACTTTAAAAAAAAATCTTAGACAAGATATGGAATCAACCCAGATGCCCCTCAGCAGAAATGGATCAAGAAAATTTCGTTTATATACACAATGGAATTCTATGCTTCCATAAGAAAGACATTGCCCCACTCATGAGGAAATGGAAAGACTTGGAAAAAAATTATACTAAGTGAAGTAAGCCAGACCTAAAGAAATACAGGCTGCATGGTTTCCCTCATTTGTACTAATTAGGATGTGCCCATAAGTTGATGAGTAAACCCAGTGGATAGTAAATTATAAATAATGACACTTGGACATGATTAAACATCAGTCAAAACATTCACACAGTTTGAACAAAGGAGAATATTCTTAGGAGAGGAACACAAGGGCTCAACAGTTATGTGTATATGATCTTATAAAATGATGCTTATAGGGACTGGGAATAAGGCTTAGCTGTAGAGTGTTCGCCTAACATGCATGAAACCCTGGCTTTGATTCCTCAGCACCACGTAAAAAGAAAAAGGCAGAAGTGGTGCTGTGGTTCAAGAGATAGAGTGGTAGCCTTGAGCAAAAAGAAACCAGGGACAGTGTTTAGGCCCCGAGTTCAAGCCCCAGGACTGGCATTAATAAAAAAAGAGACAAAGAAATGAAGTTCAAGAAATGGAAGCAAGTGGTTTTACATTGTAGTGTTCTCTCTTCTTTATTTTGGTTTTGTTTTCCTTTCCTTTTTCTCTTAACTTTATTCCCTTTTATAACTGTTTTGGATTTCTGCAACCTTTTTCTGGTATATAAGTTTACCTGATTTGGGGAGGGGAAGAGGAAGCACAGAAATGGTGGGACAAAGGTTGAACCAATTCAGGAATGAAACCTAGTAGACATTATATTGGAAATGAACTATATAACTTGGGACCGGGAGAGAATGAAGGATGTGTATGTGACACTGTTCAAAAGGAAATATGTTCATTACCTCACTTTTGTAGTAGTAACCCTCTCTACATCACCTTTACAATAAAATAAAAGAATAAAATAAAAGAAAATGTGAGGAATGGAAGAAGAACCCCAGAGTTTTCTGGGCTTTCTATTCTATCCTCTGTGGCTAAAGTTGTGTGCAGTGGTAATAATTTTCTCCAATAATCATGACTCCCCTAATCAAAAAATGATGAACTTATTGGTTTTGTTTCACTTTGTTTATGATTTTACCAAGGATTATTGATTCATTAGGTCATTACTGATACACCGGCTTATTTTCTTTCTTTTTTTTTGCCAGTCCTGGGGCTTGGATTCAGGGCCTGAGCACTGCCCTGGCTTCTTTTTGCTCAAGGCTAGCACTCTGCCACTTGAGCCACAGAGCCACATCTGGCCGTTTTCTGTATATGTGGTGCTGGGGAATTGAACCTAGGGCTTCATGTATATGAGGCAAGCACTCTTGCCACTAGGCCATATCCCCAGCCCTGGCTTATTTTATTGTGTATGTGTATTGTGATTTTTTCTCTGAGTCATTTGCAATTTCTAGGAAAGTATGAGATCAAAATGCAAAGATAAAATTAGAGAAACCAATGATTCCATCAAAACTTATCTGAAGTTGTTATTTTACATTGGTGAATTTCCTTTGTTCTTTAACAACAATGAGATCCTTTTGATTGTGTTATTGAAAGCCTGTGTCACCTGCTTGTTTCTCAAGGTGTAAATGAAGGGGTTCAGCATAGGAGCTATAGAGGTGGTGAGGACAGACACACCCTTGTTGATTGCCATGGAATCTTTGGATGAAGGCTTCACATAGATGAAGATGCAGCTGCCATAGGTGATGGAAATCACGATCATGTGGGAAGAGCAGGTGGAAAAGGCCTTCTTCCTTTGCTTGGCTGAAGGGAATTGTAGAACAGTCTTAATGATACATATGTAAGATAGAGCTACACAAAATAAAGTCATGACAAATGTTAATACAGATCCAACTATTACTATCTGCTCTAAGAGCCATGTTTCTGAGCATGCGATCTTCAGGAGGGGGTATGCATCGCAGAAAAAATGGTCAATAACATTAGAGTCACAGAATTCCAGACTTAGGCCCAGGCTAAACGGTGGGAGTATGATCAACAAGCAAGTAGCCCAGCAACAAAGGACGAATTTCCTGCAGATCCTGTTGTTCATGATGGTCACATAATGCAGGGGTTTGCAGATGGCCACATAGCGGTCATGGGACATGGTGGCCAGCAGAAAGAATTCAGTTACACCAAATAGATCAGTAAAAAAAATTTCAGTGATGCAATTGTTATATGTGATTGTGTTGTCCCCTGTTGATAGGTTGTACAAGTATCTGGGAATACAAGCAGATGTGAATGAGATTTCTAAGAAGGAGAAATTTTGTAGGAAATAGTACATGGGAGTTTTCAGTTGTGGATCCATAATGGTGAGAGAGATGATGGTGAGGTTTCCAGTTATACTCAGCATGTAGGTGAGACACAGAAAGATGAAAAGCACAACCTTGAGTTGTGGGTCATCAGTCAGGCCCTGGAGGAGGAAAGTTGTGATGGTGTGATTTCTCATCATCCACTCCTGACTTCTACTCATTCTGTAGTGAAAATTCAGATATTTGTGTGGAACGGTAATTAATAGAGCAAGAAAACTATGAAAATAACATCACATAAATTACCATTGTATTACATATGTTAGTAGTTATAGTAGAATTTTAAATTTTACAATTCATAATTATCATCACAAGGTATATTTAAAAATATAAAGTATCCATGTCATATTCCACAATTTAAGTATATAATGTTATACCTTATAGTATAATAAGTATTATGTTTGAACATATTGCAAGTAATTTTACTATTATTTTATAACATGCTAATCCATAGTATAATATCATAACATAGAAGACATTGTATTACATATTATATTATGCCATATATTTATTATGATCTATACATATATGTACATATAATATAGTATACATATATTGTACAATATATATGATTAAGGTTTTGAATTAACACGTTTCTTAAATGAAAATGTACGTGTACAGAATGAATTTTTAAACAGTTCACCTCCTCCATTTTCTTCCCATTTCTTTACTGTTTTTCCCATCTTTTTTCACAGAATTAGGTGGGTTCATCAGGCTGATGTTATGTTCTTGTGCAATGACCTTCAGTCTAATTTGCATCTCAGAATCTCCCTGTTTTCCTCTCTTCCTGGTGATTACTTCCCAGATAGTCACCTCCTATATTTATTTCCCATTACTACTGATTCAAAATCCTATTTTATTTTTGGTGCTAGGTTTTGTTTTCTTTCTAGGGATTGGCCCCAAGTTCTTTGCATGCTAAGTGCTGTACCACTGGAGACACATTTAGCTCCCCAATTTATTTTTATCAAACAAAACTGACTGCTAGTTTTTCTTTTATGTGGGTCCTGGGGCTTAAACTCAGGTCCTGTGCACTGCCCCTGATCCTTGCGTAGGGTTAGCATTCTCCAATTGAGCCACAGCTCTACTTCCAGTTTTTTGTAGTTAATTGGAGATAAGAGTCTCAATGACTTTCCTGTCTGATTTGGCTTTGTACTGTGATCCTCAGAACTCTACGCATGGTTTGACTGCTAATGTTTTTTGTGATATGAAGTGTTCTTAGTAAGACAGAAGCTGAATGCTTAAGTTGAATCTTGAATTTTCTTTAGCCTATATATCTTTCCCATGAAAATTTTATTCATAAAATGCAATTATATTACAAATAATTTCAGTTTTATTCTACAAATGCTTTACATATTAGTAAGATGTTGAGATCTAAATTAGTGGTGGTGGCTAATGCAGAAACCCTAGCGAATCGGGGGTTACAATCTTAAGGGTGTCATTTAAAGGAAAGCTAATCCATGGAAGTCTGTGTAGCTCCTATTTCCAAACAGCCAGTAAAAATCTGGAAGTAGAACTTGGGCTGAAACCAAACCTCCACTTCTAGCATTCTTTCTGCTTCATTGGATTGAAGAGTCTCATGGAATACCTGTTTGGTCTGTCTTTGAACCAAGATCCTCAGATCACCGCACTGGTGCTCAGTATTGGTGTTTGAGAGGTTGCACTTGGTAAGCAGGCACCACCTCAAGTGAAACACCACTTGACCCATGACTGTCAACACTTTTTTTGTGTGTTAGTTTTCCCTCCTCCCACCACAAGGTCTTGTATTATTTCCTGGGTGCTATGTTTCCTACATAGCTCGAAGCAGAGGCATTCACCATTACACAGGTTCGTTGAGATGTGCTCTGGCTAACTTTCTTCCCTTCAGATTAAAATACTATCATCTTAATCTCTGTCTTCTGAATATGTGAGATTAAGGATGGGAGCCATCATGTCTGTCTACAATGGGCATTTTAAACTACGCAATATTGATACAATTCTCTCACAACTTACCTTATTGCTGCATATATGTTTTACCTGTGATATTTTCCAATCTGTAATTTATTTTCTTGGTGATGTCTTTTGTGTTGATAGCAGGTTGAATTCATTTATTTCTTAACATATGCACTTGCTTTGAGCAGTATTTTCTTGAACTCCAAATATAATTTTCAATTTCTCAAATATCCTTGAAATGTCAATCATATAACCAAATGTACCCTAAACCATAAATGAAACTTTTTTTTTTGCCAGTCCTGGGTCTTGAACTCAGGATCTGAGCACTCTCCCTGGCTTCTTTTTGCTTAAGGCTAGCACTCTGCCACTTGAGCCACAGTGCTACTTCTGGCTATTTTTTATATATATGGTGCTGAGGAATCGAACCCAGGGCCTCATGTATATGAGGCAAGCACTCTCTCTACTAGGCCATATACCCAGCCCCAGAAATGAAACTTTTGACCTTCACACTATATTTTTGTTTTTCCCATGTATTCTTCACAAACTAATATTCTCTAGTTAGAGAATCTGTGGTTTATGTGAGATACAGAAATAAGCATCCCATGTCAATTATGTGTCAGTAGAAATATTCCCTTCAGTATTCTGTACTTCCAGCTTCCACTCATGTGCATCAGTTTCTAACTCCACTAAAAATACACATACTTGGCTATTGGTTTCTAATTTTTAACTTCCTGAAGTTTCACAGCACTCAAATTATGCTACTTTTGAAAGACTCTTACTCATTTCTTTTGCTTAATATAATTGCATCAATGCCTATATACTATACAACAAAAAAGTCAAAATAATATTTGAATTAATATCATCTTAGGAATTCTTTTTCTAAATTGTAACGATCTGGAAAGATGTATTTATTCAAAGCATAAGTCCCAAAAGGTGTAACAAATGATGGAGTTTATTTTACTTACAATTCTGTCAGTTAATCACATCTTTCTATTAGTGGTTTATAATTATTCTTAGAGCTATAATTTGAAGGTGAATATTATGTTGAACACTAACATAATGCAATTTCCAGTAGCCTAGGAATATACCCTTTGCTTGAGATTTTTCTCTTTAATTGCTTATGTCTACCTTCTCTCCATCCACGTAGAACTATCATCAGTCAGGCAAGAAAACAGCTTTCTTTTTCTTTCTATCATTAAAAAGTGAGTTCTCAGAGCTCATAGTACCTTTGGAATAGTGGGTGTTGTGATTTCTTTTGCTTAGTGGGAAGATAGTTAAATTATAAGTTACATATTTATATTGTTTTCCAAATCTGTATGCAAGTTAATAAAGAAAGGAGTCCATGGTAACTCAGGTGAAAAACCACTAAATGAACTTGGGGCAAACCCCAGTCTGCCTTAGTAGCCATGGGAACAGGGCCCGCAGAGACAGAAGAAGGCACTAGAACCATTGCAAACCGATTGTTAGGGAAACATTAACAACCTAATTAAAACAAATCTAGTCCACTTTGTTTTTTTCATTCCCATGTTGAAAGACAGCTAAATTCTCTATGTCTCATTTCTTGATTTATCAGTTTAACAGTGACTAAATTCCATGGTACTATTTCCAACTGTGGAGAAATGTGGAAAGAGATAAATAAATGATGAGTAATTTCTAGGGGAACAAGGTTCTTTTTGGGGTGATAAAAATGTTCTAAAGTTTTATGATGATACACATAACTTCGCATATATTACTAAAAATCATTAAATTGTTCAATTATAATTTATTTATTTATTTGCCAGTCCTGGGGCTTGGACTCTGGGCCTGAGCACTGTCCCTCGCTTCTTTTTTTGCTCAAGGCTAGCACTCTGCCACTTGAGCCACAGCACCACTTCTGGCCATTTTCTGTATATGTGGTGCTGGGGAGTTGAAACCAGGGCTTCATGTATAGAAGGCAAGCACTCTTGCCACTAGGCCATATCCCCAGCCCCGGCAATTATAATTTATACTTCAACTTTTTTGCCTGGTACATATAAATAAGATATTTTTTGTTATTTAAATTTTGATTGCCTGTTCTTAAGATGTACAGTATATTAATAGTATAAATGTTATTGAGACAAGGTCTTGAAGCTCCAGGGAACTTGAAACTCAGAATCTTTGTGCCTTAGCCTCTACTCAGTTTATAATATTGCATTGAAAAATTATTTAATTGTTATTATAAAATGATGTACAGAGGTAGTTAGAGGTATATAAGTTAGGTAAAGAGGCTACTCCTTTATGGACAATGTTACATCTTCCCTCACTTTCTCCTAGTTTTTCCCTCCCATTTCTATCTACCTACAAATTGTATATAGTTCATTTTCAACATAGTGTCTAGTGAGTACCACTGCTGCATTTGTTTGTCCTTTATCCCTCCATTTCTGTGCCTCCATTTACTTTCCCAAAGACATAAAAATGAGCAAACAAGATAAAAGAAAAAAAAAAGAAAATACAAAAAAGAAAGAAAAACCTCTTGTTTCCTTTTCCTGGAATTCATTTTTTTTTTTTTTTTTTGCCAGTCCTGGGGCTTGGACTCAGGGCCTGAGCACTGTCCCTGGCTTCTTTTTGCTCAAGGCTATCCCTCTGCCACTTGAGCCACAGCGCAGCTTCTGGCCATTTTCTGTATATGTGGTGCTGGGGAATCGAACCCAGGGCCTCATGTATATGAAGCAGGCACTCTTGCCACTAGGCCATATCCCCAGCCCCTGGAATTCATTTTTAATAAGTATTATTTTGTATAGTTTGATGCACCAAGTGTTTTCTTCTCACTGTTTGGGAATGTCTAGAGTCGTGTATCATTTATTGTGTCCCACTGTGTATTAGATCAAGCATCCCCATATGAGAGAGATATGCATCTTTTGGCTCTCTTTGCCTTACCTCATTTAACATGATTTGTGGGAGAGCTTGAAAAACAGAGCTGTGAGACCCCAAAGGTTTAGGATTTTGAAAGGCCTTCTCCCAACAGAAACTCTTTCCTGTAAAGATCAATCAGTCCTGGCTTAACAGGAGGTCAGATTTTTATCCTGAGTGTGGGCTAATTTGACTCTAAACTGCCTAGGAGCTTGGGGATAGACTAAGGTTTATGCAAATTGTAAACTGTTTACTGTTTAGCTTTTATTCCTAAGAGAAGGAAGTCATCTTCCACTTGCATACAAACTGTGCCTCTGTTAATGATTGGAACCCTAACCTTTGCCTGTGTCTCCAGTCTCTTTCCCTCTACTAAACTCAATAAAACCTCTTGTTAATGGGGTCCCCACATCTGACAGCAGGAACCGCTTTGGATCCCCTGGCCTCCCAAAACCTCAGTTCTTTGATGGTTTCTTGTTATTGTATTGCCCCTGGTTGCAGTGGCTTGTGACAGATTTGTTCTAGGTCCATCCATTTCCCTGCAAATGACATACTTTTATGATTTATAAAGGTTTTGTAAAGTTCCACTGTGTATAAGTACCACATTTTTGGAACCAAATATTTATTATAGGGCATCTAGGCTGTTTCTACAACTTGGCTATTGTGAATAGTGCATCAATGAACACAGATGTGCAAATGTCTTTATGATATCCTGGCTTGTGATGTACTGGATAGATTCCCAGGAGTAGTAATGTTGGTTAAAGGAAGATATTAACTTGTTTTTTTTGAGGAACCTCAAAACTGCTGTCCAGAGAGGTTGTAGCTTACATTTCCAACAACAGTGCAATATGGTTCCTTTCCCCCAACATCCCTGCCAAGTTAATTGTTGTCTGATTTTTACCATATTGGCCAATGTGACTGGGGTGAGATGGATCTCACTAAAATGTGAGCGATGGAAGAAGGACTGGCGTTCTTTGGGATTTCTGTTCTATTCTCAGTGCCTGAGTGTAATCAGGTATTAAAAATATTCTCCAGTAAGCACTTGTACTCAAATCAAAATACATGATGAATTTATTGGTTTTATTTTACTTTATTTGTGGTTTTTCTAAGGATTATTGATACACTAGGTCATTCTCTTGTTTCCTTGTGTATGTGTGTTTTGGATGTGGATTTTGTTTTCCTGAGTTGTCTTGAAATTTCTAGGAAAGGATGAAGTACAAATGCAAAGATAAAGGCATATAAAACAATAGTATTTTCATCAAAACTTATTTTTTTACAGATGTGAATTTCCTTTCTTTCTTAACAACAATGAAATTCTTTTGATTGTGTTACTAAAGGCCTGTTTCACCTGCTTGTTTCTCAAGCTGTAAATGAAGGGGTTCAGCATAGGAGCAATGGAGGTGGTAAGGATGGACACAGCCTTGTTGCTTGCCATGGAATCCTTAGATGAAGGCTTCACATAGATGAAGATGCAGCTGCCATAGGTGATGGAAATCACAATCATGTGAGAAGAGCAAGTGGAAAAGGCCTTTTTCTTTTGCTTGGCAGAAGGGAATTGTAGAATGGTCCTAATGATGCATATGTAAGATAGAACTACACATAATAGGGTCATGACAAAGATTAACACAGCACAAACAATGAGCATATGCTCTATGAGCCATGTTTGTGAGCATGAGATCTTCAAGAGGGGGTATGCATCACAGGCAAAATGGTCAATAACCTTGGAGTCACAGAATTTCAGATGTAGGATAAGAGTAAATGGTGGGAATATGATCAATAAGCCAGCTGCCCAGCAACAAAGCACGAGTCTCCTACAGACCCTGATGTTCATGATGGTCACATAATGCAGGGGTTTGCAGATGGCCACATAGCGGTCATAGGACATGGTGGCCAGCAGAAAGAATTCAGTTACACCAAATAGATCTGCAAAACAAAGTTGAATGGCACAATTGTTATATGTGATTGTGTTATCCCCTGTTGATAGGCTGTACAAGTATCTGGGAATACAAGCAGATGTGAATGCGATTTCTAAGAAGGAGAAATTTTGTAGGAAATAGTACATGGGAGTTTTCAGTTGTGGATCCATGATGGTGAGAGAGATGATGGTGAGGTTTCCAGTTATACTCAGCATGTAGGTGAGACACAGAAAGATGAAAAGCACAGCTTTGAGTTGTGGGTCATCAGTCAGGCCAAGGAGGAGGAAAGTTGTGATGGTGTGATTTCTCATCATCCACTCCTGACTTCTACTCAGTCTGTAGTGAAAATTCAGATATTTGGGTGGAATGGTAATAAACATAGCAAGAAAACTATGAAAATAACAGCACATGCATTAAAATGTTCTATTTACACACATTGTCAATTACAGTAGCAGTTTAGATTTTATAATTTATAGCTCTCATTTCAAGGTAACATCAAAATTGTAATCTATTATAATTTATATATATAACATGTTATATATGCATTATATAATTGTAACCCAATATGCATATGCATTACATCATAAAATATAATACAATATATTATGCTATATGTTTTCTCTATTATATGAAGTGAACATGTTGTAAAATGTACATGTATAATATATAGTATACACATATATTTTATATTATGCAATATATTTAATTTTGCTTTTGATTTAACATACGTTGATAACACAGAAATGCATATGTACTCAGTGAATTTAAAACAAATTCACCCCCTTCATTACATTCCCATTTCTTCCCTTTCCTCCCATCTTTTGTCCAAGTACTTGGTGGGGGATGTGAGGGTGATCTGGCTGCGACATCTGTCACCCCAGTGATCGCCGAGGTTGATTTGGCTGATCTGGCTGGCAGGGCGGGTGTTCCCTTCCTCCCTCACGGCTTCATGTTTGTCCATCCTGAAGCTGTGTGCTGCTGTTAGAAGAAGATGACCATCCCTGATAGCGGAGGACCAGTCTTCGGTAGTTGTGCTCCCCTGCTAGAACTTCCAAACATCCTCTCAAGGTCCCAAGTATTTGGTGGAAATCATCCTGCTGACTCTCCTGATGATCACCTCCTAGATTGTCACTTCTTACTCTTACTTCTCATTACCATTGCCCCAACATCTCATTTAAGTTTTCATTTCTGGGTTGTCTTTTTTTGTGGTACCAGAAATTGACTTCAATTTCCTGGGCATGCTAAGTGCTGTACCATTGAAGATGTATTAGCGACTCAATTTATTTTTTTCCCAACCCAAACTAATGGCTAGCTTTTTGTTTCATGCTGGTCCTGGGGCTTGAAATGAGGGCTTGGGCTGTGTCCCACAACTTTTTGGTGTGTAAAGTTACCACTCTCTGCTTGAGCCACAGCTCTACTTTCAGTTTTTTTGGTGGTTAATAGGATGAAAAAGCCTCATGGACTTTCCTGCCTGGGCTGGCTTTGAACTGTGATCCTCAGAACTCAGCTTTCTGAGTTGCTAGATTAGAGGTGTGTGAGCCATCTGTGCTTGGATTTACTGATAATGTTTTTTGGGATATGAAGTGTTCTTCCTAAGACACAGGTGTAATGCTTAAGCTAAATCTTGATTTTTTTTCCCATTGAATTTTTTCTATTGAAATTTTGCCAATCATAAAATGCAAGTATTTTACAAATATTTTGAGTTTTATTCTACAAACTCTTTACCTATTCTTTAAGATGTTGAGGTCTAGTCTAGTGCTGGTGGCTAACACCTACAATCCTAACAATTCAGGAGGTGGTAATCTTAAGATTGCAATTCTAAGACAGCCAGGGTGGTTAAGTCTGTGAGACTTATTTCCAATTAAACAGCAAAAAGCTAGAAGAGGAGCTTTGACTCAAACCAAAGCTCCATTTCCAGTATATTTCTGGTTAGTTGGATTGAAGTGACTTATGGATTTGTTGTTTGGCCTGGATTTGAACAAGAACCTCAGATTTTGGCCTCCTGAGTAGGTGGTATTGTATGTAGGCGAGAGATACCTGTGCTCAGTATTGGTGGCTGAAGTGCTACACTTGGTAAGAAGGTTACTACCTCAAGTGAAAAACCATTTGACTCTCAGCACTTTTGTTAAGTTTTTTCTTTCCCCCATGGGAGGTCTTGTAGTTTTTCCTAGGTGCTCTGCTTCCTACATAGCTTGTAATAGAAGCGTTTGTTGAGATGGGCTCTGGATGACTTCCTGCCCTTGAGCTTAAATTACAACCCACCTACTCTCTGAATACCTGAGATTATAGGTATGAGCTATCATATCTGTCTACAATGAGCATTTTAAATTATGCAATATGGTTATAATTCTCTCACAATTTCCCTTATTGCTGCATACATGTTTTACCTGTCATCTTTCCAGTTCGTAATTTCTAGACACTGACTTTCTTGCTGATGTCTGTTGTGTTGGTTGAATTTATTGGGTTGCTTGAATTCATTTACTTCTTTTTGTTTTGAAAGCTAGTAGTATACTTTTATTAATACCAAATTAATGGCTTGCCTTTTAATTAAAGCAAATAAATCATATCAAATTCATACCAAGTGGAATACAGTGGTTTGATTTTTAATTTTATTCATTTTTTGATTATGTGGTATAGAGGAATTGAACCTAGGGCTTTATGCATGTGAGGCAAGCACTCTACCACTAAGCCACATTCCCAGTGAGTGGATTATAAAGGAGTGAAGAGTTTCAGTTTTCTTGCTGTTGTGAATTCATTTTTGTCTTAGCATATAAACTTGCTTTGAGTAGTATTTTCTTGAACTCCAAATATGATTTCCAATTTCCCAAATATGTTGTGTCAATCATATAGCCAAATGCACCTTAAGCAAAGTTCAGAAATGAAATTTTTGCTCTTCATATTGTGTTTTATTTCTCTCATGTATTCTTTACAAGCTAGTGTGCTGTCATAAGAGAATCTGTGGGTTATGCTAGGTATAGAATAAGTACTTTATGTCAATTATCTCTCTGCAGAAATATTCTCTCCAATACTCTCTGTTTTCACCTTCCATTCTTGTGCCTCAGTCTTTAATTCTAGAAATAGAAATGCACATACTTGGCCATTGGTTTCTACTTCTTAATTTCCCAAAGCCTCACAGCACTGAAATTATGCTTCTTTTGAATAACTTCTTACTCATTTTTCACTTAATATAATTGCATCAATGCCTATATACTATTCAACATAAAAACACTCTAAAGTAATTCTTGAATAATATCATCTTTGGAATGCATTTTCTAAATTGTAACAATCTGGATAGATCTATTTTTTCAAGACATGAAACCCAAGTCTCAAAACATGCAACAAATGATAGAATTTATTATACTTACACTTCTGGCAGTTAATTGTATCTTTCTATTAGTGGTTTACAATTATTCTTAGAGAAAAAATTTAAATGAATATTATATTGAATACTAACATGATAGGATTCCAAGTAGCCTAGAAATATACCTTTACTTGAGATTTCTTTCTCTAATTGATTACATCAATTTCTCCCCATCCATGTACAGCCATCATGAATCAGGCAAGGAAACAGCTTTGGTTTTCTTTCTATCATTGAAAAGTGGGTCCACAGAGCTCTTGGTACCTTTGGAATAGTGGGTATTGTGATTTCTTTTGCTTAGTGAGAAGAATCTCTAATTTTAATGTCAATATTTATATTATTTGCCACATCTGTAACCACGTTAATAAACAAAGGAGTCGATGGTAACTTAGGTTGAAAGATCACTAATGAACTTGGGAGGCAACCCAGTCTTCCTTAGTAGCCATGGGAACACAGCCCGTAGAGACAGGAGAAAGCACTAGGAGCATTGCAAACCTACTGTTAGCAAAACATTAAGAACCTAATTAAAAACAAATCTTGTCCAGTTCCTTTTCGCTCATTCCTGTGTTTAAGATAGCTAAATCATCTGTCTTCTTCCTGTTTTATCAGTTTAGCAGTGACTAAATTCCATGTTATTATTTCAAAACTACCATTCAGTTCTACTTTCATTATTTTCTCCTCATAAGGCCAACTATAAAAGCTTTTTAGTCAAAATTAATAATGCTAGCATACATTCCTAAGTTTAGAAACTAGGCATTCTCAAGAGAGGTGAAACACAGCTTACATGTGCTCACATTTTTGACATTTCAAGTTTGTTACCCAAGAATACCTCCGACTCTTAAAAGTCCATATGATTTGAAAATAATCCTTTTGGATTTCAAATTTTGATATATTCTCTTGGAACAGAATTACAGTAAATTCTACTTTATGAAAATATCATGTGTTAAATAAATTTATCTTACACATAAGACAAAAGGTTGAAGCTCATTTAATAAACTTACATTCATATTGATATCATTATAGACTCAATCACCCCTACTTTTATGTGGCTATCACATACAATATAAGTTGTGCTATAAGCATGTAGAGTAGAATGATTAAATCAATCAGCTCACTTACTCTTTCTCTCTCCCTTTTTTAAATTAGGGATTTCCATTTACTGTCATTTGTGTTTCACAATTTGCCAGGAATTATCTTTGGTACAGTGAACCTGCAGTTCAGTAGATGTCAAAACTTATTTCTCTTGTCCAACTGAAACTATGACTTGATCAACAACAGCAGAAAGAATATTTGCTTCTGGCTGTGAAAGAATCTGGAGAGAGATAAATGATGAGTAATTCCTGATGAGTACAAGATGCCTTTTGGAAGTAACAAAAATGTTCTCATGTTAGTTTATGGTGATAAACAAGATTTTGTGAATTTTACTAAAAATCATTTAATTCGACAATTATTAATTATACTTCAACTTTGTAAACTCTAAGTTACATATTAATAAAATATTTTTGTTACTTAAATTTTTTATTGCTTAGTCTTTTTTTTTTTTTTTTTTTTTTTTTTGCCAGTCCTAGGCTCTGTCTCTGAAAGGCTAGCTGGAAAGGCTAGTACTCTACCACTTGAGCCATAGCCCTACTTCTGGCTTTTTCTGAGTAATTTAATGGAGATAACAGTCTCACAGAATTTTCTGCCTGGGCTACTATCAACAAACTCTGATCCTCAGATCTCAGCCTCCTGAGTAGCTACAATTACAGGTGTGATCCAGTGGGATTCAGCTGTCTATTCTTAAGATGCTGAACATGTTAATAATATACATATTATTGAGACAAGTTCTCAAAGCTCAAGGGAGCTTGAAACTCACTATCTTCCTGTCTTAGTCCCTGTACAGATTATAATACAGCAAGAATTTTTAAAATTGTTACTATCAGGGTGTCATACAGAGTGATTAGACTTACATAAGTCACATGAAGAGTACATTTCTTTTTGGACAATGTCACTGCTTTCCTTGCTTTTTCTGTTTTTCCCTTCCTTTCCCACTCACAAATTGTATAGTTCATTTTCAACATATGTAAGCAACAGTGCTGCATTTGTTTACCCTTTGTGTCTCCATTTCTGTGTCTTTCCTTACCCTCCAGAAGAGATATAAATGAAGAAACATCTTAAAGGAATTAAAAAAAACATAAAAAGTATTCTACTTTGGTCTTACTATGTGTAAACATCCAGAGTCCTGTACAATTTATCATGTCCTGGTGTATTTCAGATCTAGCTTCTGCATTTGAGAGAAAACATTTACTGTTTATCTCTGTGAGCTTGTCTTATCTCACTTAACATGATTTGCTCTAAGTTCATCCATTTCCCTGCAAATGACACAATATTATTCTTTCTAAAGGCTGTGTATAATTTCATTGTGTATAGGTACCACATTTTTTGGGCCTACTCATCTATTGTGTAGCACGTGGGATGTTACTACAACTTGGCTATTGTGCATAGTGCAGCAATGAACATGGGTGTGGAAATGTGTTTTTGGTATCCTGGCTTGTGATAGTCTCCGTAAATGCCCAAGAGTGGTATGGCTGGGTTGTAGGGAAGGTCTATGTTTATGAGGAACTACCAGGCCTCCATTCAGAGTGGTTGTACTAGTTTGCATTCCCACAAATGGTGCAATAAAATTTCTTTTTGCCTACATCCCTGACAACATTTGTTGTTCAATTTTACAATGTTGGGCAATTTAACTGGGGGGAGATGGAATCTAACTAAAATGTGAGGAGTGGAGGGAAGACCAGAGTTTTCTGGGCTTTCTACTCTATCTTCCATGCCTGAAGTGGGTCTGGTAGTAAGAATATTCTCCAATGAGCAAAATTATCAAATCAAAATACATGATATGATTTTTGTTTTGTTTTACTTTATTTGTGGCTTTGCCAAGGATTATTGATACATGAAGTTGTGCTGTTATTTCCTTGTGTATGTGTATTGTGTTTTTTTTTATCCCTGAGTGATCTTGAAATTGGTAGGAAAGGATGAGGTTAAAATTCAAAGATGCATGCATAGAAACCAATGCTATTCTGTTAAAAAAAACAACTCATCAAAAAGTTTTTTTTTTCTGGTAAATTTACTTACTTCCTTAACAGAAGTGAAATTCTTTTGGTTGCATTATTGAAGGTCTATTTCACCTGCTTGTTTCTTAAGGTGTAAATGAAGGGGTTCTAGGAGCAATGGAGGTGGTGAGGACAGACACACCCTTGTTGATTGCCATGGAATCCTTCAGTGAAGGTTTCACATAGATGAAGATGCAGCTGATGGAAATCACAATCATGTGGGAAGAGCAACTTCTATATGTGATGTGTTGTCCCCTGTTGATAGGTTGTACAAGTATCTGGGAACACAAGCAGATGTGAATGCAATTTCTAAGAAGGAGAAATTTTGTAGGAAATAGTACATGGGAGTTTTGAGTTGTGGATCCATAATGGTGAGAGAGATGATGGTGAGGTTTCCAGTTACACTCATTATGTAGGTGAGACACAGAAAGATGAAAAACACAGCTTTGAATTGTGGGTCATCAGTCAGGCCCTGGAGGAGGAAAGTTGTGATGGTGTGATTTTTTGTCATGGACTCATGACTTCTACTCAGTCTGCACTGAAAATTCAGATATGTGGGTAGAGTGGTAATTAACAGAGCAAAAAAACTATGAAAATAACATAACATCCATTTAAATATTCTATTTGCACATGCTATAGACTAGTAGGTTAGGTTTTATAATGCATAGTTGTCATTTCAAGGTAGAATTAAAATTTCAAGTATTTATATCATATTAAAAATTTTTAAATATAATACTATGTACTATTTTATAATAAATATAATAACATTTTACCTATGTGTTATTTTATTATAACACAAGAATATATTATATCACCACATAGAATTCATTGTTTTTATATATAATGCTATATGTGTTACATATTATGTAATATGTACATGTTATAATATACCCATATAGAGTACACATATATTTCATATTGTATAATACATATACTTTTGTTTTTGAATTAGCTTATGTTGATAATACAAAAAGGTATGTGTCCATTTTAAACAGGTTCATCTCCTCCATCATATTTCCTTTTCTTCCTTCCTTTTCCCATCTTTATTCCATGTATTTGGTGGGATTCATTATGTTCATATGTAATGCCCTTCAGGCCTCTTTGCCCCTCAGAATCTCCACATTTTCCTCTCCTCCTGTTGATCACCTAACTAGTCATTTCTCACTTTTATTTCCCATTGCTATTATTTCAAAATCTTATTTCATTTTTGCTTCTGGGTTTTCTTTTCATGTGGTGGTGGAATTGATCCTAAGTTCTTGTGCGTGTTAAAGAACTCATGTACCATGGAAGAGATATTTAGTTCCTCTATTTTTCCCAAGGAAAATTCACTGCCAATTTCTTCTTGTGTGTGAGTCCTAGGGCTTGAACTCAGGACCTGGGCAATCTCTCTGAGCTTTTTCCTCTCAAGGCTAGAACTATTTAGTTGAGTCACAGCTCTACTTCCAGCTTATTTATTTATTTATTTTTCTTATTTATTGTCAAAGTGATGTACAGAGAGGTTACAGTTTCATACATTAGGCCTTGGGTACATTTCTTGTACTGTTTGTTACCTCCTCCCTCCCTCCCACCTCCCCCTTCCCCTTCCCCTCTCCCCCCATGAGTTGTTCAGTTGGTTTATACCAAATGGTTTTGCAAGTATTGCTTTTGTAGTTGTTTGTCTTTTTATCCTTTGCCTCTTGATTTTGATATTCCCTTTCACTTCCCTAGTTCTAATACCAGTATATACAGTATCCAGTGTACTCAGATGAGATATAGTGATAGTGCGGGCACAATCACAGGAAGGGAATACAAGAGGGTCATCAACAATAGAAGCTATGGTTTCACATGGCATGTTGAAAGTGATTACAACAGTGATATAACAGTTGTTTCCATAACATGGAGTTCATTTCACTTAGCATTATCTTATGCATTCATAAGGGCATAGCTATTAGGCTCTTGTGATCCTCTTCTGTGACTAGCCTAAACCTGTGCTAATCATTCCCTATGAGGGAGACCATAGAGTCCATGTTTCTTTGGATCTGGCTCACTTCATTTAGTATAATTTTTTCCAAGTCCTTCCATTTCCTTACAAATGGGGAAATGTCATTCTTTCTGATAGAGGCGTAAAATTCCATTGTGTATATGTACCACATTTTCCTGATCCATTCGTCTACTGAGTAGCATCTGGGTTGGTTCCATATTTTCGCTATGGCAAATTGTGCTGCGATGAACAGGATGGAGGAAAGATAGCCTCTTTAACAAATTGTGCCGGAAAAACTGGTTCAACACCTACAACAAACGAAAACTAGATCCTTATATATCATCCTGTACCAAAATCAATTCCAAATGGATCAAAGACCTCAAAATAAAAACACATACCCTGAAAACACTAAAAGAAGGAGTAGGAGAAACATTTGGGCTCCTTGGCACAGGATGAAACTTCCTTAACAAATACCCAGAAATGCTACAAATCAAGGAAAGGATGGACAAATGGGACTGCATCAAACTGCAGAGCTTCTGCAGGGCAAAGGACATAACTCGCAAGATAAACAGAAAGCCTACAGATTGGGAAAATGTCTTTACCGGCTATACAACAGACAAAGGCCTCATACCTAAAATATATGCAGAACTAAAATAATTAAATTCCTCCAAAACAAAACCACAAGAAACCAACAGCCCCCTCAAGAAGTGGGCTAAAGACTTAAAAAGAGACTAAGAAAACTAACTTTTCTTAATAAAGGACATTCTTACTGGGGTGAGGTGGAATCTCAATGTTGTTTTGATTTGCATTTCTTTTATGGCCAGTGATGTAGAGCACTTTTTCATATGTCTCTTGGCCATTCTCATTTCCTCATCAGAGAAGTCTCTTTTTAAGTCTTTAGCCCACTTCTTGAGGGGGCTGTTGGTTTCTTGTGGTTTTGTTTTGGAGGAATTTAATTATTTTAGTTCTGCATATATTTTAGATATTTAGTTCTGCATATATTTTAGATATGATGCCTTTGTCTGTTGTATGGCCAGTAAAGATCTTTTCCCAATCTGTGTACTTTCTGTTTTTCTTGCGAGCTATGTCCTTTGCCCTGAAGAAGTTCTGCAGTTTGGTTTCCCTCATAGGGAATAATTAGCATAGGTTTAGGCTAGTCACAGCAGAGGATAACAAAAGCCTAATAGCTATGCCCCTATGAATGCATAAGATGATGCTAAGTGAAATGAACTCCATGTTATGGAAATGAGTGCTATATCACTGTTGTAATTACTTTCAACACATCCTGTGAAACTATAGCTTCTTTTGTTGATGATCCTCTTGAATCCCTTCCTGTGGTTGTACTTGCTCTATCACTGTATCTCATCTGAATGCACTGGTTACTGTGTATACTGGTATTAGAACTTGGGAAGTGAAAGGGAATCTCAAAATCGAGAGACACAGGCTAAAACGACAAACAACTCCAAAAGCAATACTTGTAAAACCATTTGGTGTAAACCAACTGAACAACTCATGGAGGGAGAGGAGCGGCAGTAACAAACAGTACAAGAAATGTACCCAAGGCCTAAGGTATGAAACTGTAACTTCTCTGTACATCAATTTGACAATAAAATAAAATTTTTTTAAAAGAAAAGAAAAAAAATAAATGTTGGAGGGGATGTGGCCAAAAGGGAACCCTACTTCATTGTTGGTGGGAATGTAAACTGGTTCAGCCACTCTGGCAAGTGGTATGGAGATTCCTCAGAAGGCTAAACATAGAGCTCCCCAATGACCCAGCAGCCCCACTTTTGGGCATCTACCCAAAAGACCACAAACAAGAACACACTAAAGCCACCAGTACTTCCAGCTTTTTGATGGTTGGTTGGAGATAAGAGTCCCAATGACTTTCTGCCTGGGTTGGCTTTCAAGTGTGATCCTCAGATCTGAGCTTCCTGAGTTGCTAGATTACAGGAGTGAGTCACCTACCCTTGACTTGTGTAGTAATGTTTTTTGTGAAATGAACTGTTCTTCTTAAGACATAGGCAAAATGTTCAAGCTGATTTTGGGTTTTCTTTAGCCTATTTATGCTTTCCTTGAAGTTTTATCATTCATAAAGTTCAAGTATATTACACATAGTTTGAGTTTTATTCTACAAACTATGTATTGGTGAAGATGTTGAGGTCTAGACTAGTGCAAGTGGCTAACAGCTGCAATCCTTTCAATTCAGGAGGTTGCAATCTTTTATTTTTAATTTTATTGCAAAGGGAGTACATTATATAGTTCTATAAGTATGGTAATGAGTACATTTATTTTTGTACAGTGTTAACCCCCTTTTTCATTTTCATCCACTTCCCCTGTTCACCCAAGCTGTAAAGTTCATTTCCAACATGATATGTAGTAAGTATCCCTGTTGAATTGATTCACCCTTTGCCCCACTGTTTCTGTGATTCCCTTTCCCTTTCCAAAATCAGATAAATTTATAGAAGACAAAGCATATGGAAATAAAAAACAACAGTGACAACAGGAATATGTAAAAGGAAATAAAAGAAAGAAAAAAACTGCAAACTGTACCCTAGAAAAACCTCTTATTTCTTTTTCTTTTTTCCTTCCTTCCTTCCTTCCATTTTTTTTTGCCAGTCCTGGGGCATGAACTCCAGGGCCTGAGCACGTTCCCTGGCTTCTCTTCACTCAAGGCTAGCACTCTGTTTATGTGGAGCTGAGGAATTGAACCTAGGGATTTATGCATACTAGACAAGCACTGTACCACTAAGACACTTTCCCAGCCCCTCTTGTTTCCATTTCTTGAAGTTCATTACAATAAGCACCATTTTTATATGGTCATATACCCATAGCTATTGAGCCTGTGTGATCTTCTCATAAGAATACCCTCCTCTATTCTTAGTGTGCTTATTTAGACAGCTGTTTAATTGAGCATGTAATTATTTGTCTTTTACTATCCATTGGGTTTAATTGTAGGTTTATAGGCATATTTAAATTATTACAAGTGAGAGAAAATATGCAGCCTATTTGGCTGCATTGGTGTAACCTAGTTTGTGGTTAATTGGATAGATGCTCCAGAGTGGAATTGCTGTGTCATACGGAAGCTCTATGTTTAGTCTTTTGAGGAACAGGAAGAACTGCAATCTTAAGGATGGCAGTTCAAAGCCAGCCTGGATAGGAAGGTCTGTGAGAATCTTATTTCCAGTCAACCACCCAAAAAAACCCCAAACAACAAAAACAAACCAAACCAAACAAACAAAAAACAACCCCAGAGGGGCTGGGGATATAGCCTAGTGGCAAGAGTGCCTGCCTCGGATACACGAGGCCCTAGGTTCGATTCCCCAGCACCACATATACAGAAAACGGCCAGAAGCGGCGCTGTGGCTCAAGTGGCAGAGTGCTAGCCTTGAGCGGGAAGAAGCCAGGGACAGTGCTCAGGCCCTGAGTCCAAGGCCCAGGACTGGCCAAAAAAAAAAAAAAAAAAAAAAAAAGAAAAAAGAATACAGCCAATAAAGAAATCTAATACACTATAAAAAAAAAACAAAACAACAACCCCAGAAGTGGATCTGTCCCTTGAGTGGTAGAGTACTAACCTTGAGCAAAAAAGTTCAGAGATAATGTTCAGGCACTGATTTAAACCTAAAGAGTGGCATACACACACACATACACACACACACACGCACACACAATAATAACAACATGTTTTCTTTGTAAAATGTTTTTGTAGTATCCCTCTAGTTTTTCCTCATCACTTCAGTCTTAAAATTTCAATTCTACTCTTTTGCTGTTTTGGTACTGAAGGAATGGGATATTGTGAAGACAATACAATTTATTGTGTAGGATGATAATGTATGTTTAGTTATAAAACATACACCTGGGAAAAGTCACTACAATTGTTTTTAGTTTTCTGCTTATTTATATTTGGAACCTACTTTAAATGCTATTATTCATTTCATTAAGTCCCAAATATGACATTTAGTCCATGTTTAATGGGTTAAGCGTAATGTTTAAGCGGATGTTGAATAACATTTCCTCAAGTACAGATTGATTTCACTTTGTTATTTCTCATGATCCCATTTTGTTTACTTTGTTACTTTTTGGGATACTGTTTCACTACCTTCATACCTACATTATGCTAAAAATTAAACAAGTAAACATATAAGATACTTATATCAGTACCTTGCTGAAAATGGATGAGAAATATCAACTATTTCCCTGTCCTGGTCCACAAGTGTTTTCCTTTTGTTTATTAATATATATTTGATCTTCACTTATATCATGTGTTTTCCCTGTGATTTTAAAGTGAAAATGATGAATATCTTTTCATTCTGTTGAAGATACAAAATTTCTAATGGAAGTTTTTCCCCCATTCTGGTACTGAAGTTTGAACTATCCCATAACTTTTTTGCTCAAGGCTGGTACTCTAATACTTGAACCAAAGCTCTACTTCCAGCATTTTGCTGGTTAATTGGAGCTAAGAGTGTCATGAACTTCCTGTTTGGTCTAGCTTTGAAGTCAGATCATCAGATCTTGGCCTCCTGAATAGGTAGGATTACAGGTGTGAGCTACTGGTGCTCAGTTTTTGTTTTGTTTTTTTTTTTTTTTAGAGGTCCTGTACATAGTAAGCAGAAACCACCTCAAGAGATAAGAGATAGACCACTTGATCCATGACCCTCAGCACTTTTTAATTTTTTTGTCAGTCATGGGTTTTAACTAAGGGCTTGGACACTGTCCCTAAGCTTTTACTGCTGCTCAAGCTCTCTACCACTTTGAGCTACAGCTCCACTTCTGGTTTTCTGGTAGTTAATTGAAGAAAGAAGTCTTGCGGGCTTTCCTACCCAGGCTGGCTTTGAATGGTGTCACTCAGATCTCAGCCTCCTGAGTAGCTAGGATTATAGTCACCAGCATCTGGCTTCTCAACCATTTGTTGTTGTTGTTTTGTTTTGTTTTAGTTTTTTTCGCCCCTACCCCCATGGCATTTTGTGCTTTTTCCTGGGTGCTATGTTTCTTACATAGCTTGGAATAGAGGCATTCATCAATTCATCAGTTTATTTGCTGGGATGGGCTCTGGCTAGCTTTCTGCCCTTCACCTTCAAGTACAATTCTCTTGATCTCAGCCTTCAGAATTCCTGAGATTACAGGTGAGTCATCATGTCTCTGTAGAATGGATGTTTGACTATACAACAAGGATATAATTCACTCATAACATCTGGAAGTTAATTGTGGATTACAAATATTTTAGAGAAACAAGTTTAAATTGAATATGCTATTGAACAGTATTATTATAGGAATTCCAGTACCCTATGTATTGCTGCATACATGCTTTGCCTGCCATGTTTTCAGTTTGTAATTTAATCCATTTATTTCCTAACATATACACTTGCTTTGGGTAACATTTCTTGAACTCCAAATATGATTTCCAAATTCTCAAATGTCCTCATAATGTCAGTCATATACTCAAATGCACCCTAGGCATAAGTCAGAAATGTCTGCTCGTCACACCATATTTTGTTTCTTCCTTATGTTCTTTATAAACTAATATACTGTAACTAGATAATCTGTACTTTATGTTAAATACAGAAATAAGTACCTTATGTAAATTATTTGCTTGTAGAAATATTCCCTCCAATACTATGTGTTTGCACCTTTAACTCCTGTGCTTCAATCTCTAATTCCACTAGAAATACAAATACATGGCCATTGGTTTCTAGTTTTTAATTTCTTGAATTATCACAGCATCAAATGAAGCTACTTTTGAATGAATTCTTACTCATTTTCTTGCTTAATATAGTTGTATCAATGCCTATCTATTATCCAATATAAAAACAGTCTAAATAATGTTTGAATTAATATCATCTTAGGAATTCCTTTCCTAAGTTATAACAGTCTAGGAAGATCTATTTATTCAAAGCTTGTTCATTCAGGTTTCAAAATATAACAAAGATAGAATTTAGTGTACTTACACTTCTTGCAGTTAATTGTATCTTTCTATTAGTGGATTACAAATATTTGTAGAGAAAAAGTTTGAATTGAACAATTATGCTGAATACTAACATGATAGGAACTCCAGTTCTCTAGAAATATACCCTGTGCTTGAGATTTCTTTCTCTAATTGATTGTGTCAACTCTCTTTCCATCCCTGTGGAGCTATCATGAATCAAGTGCTTTATCAGTTTGTTTAACAGTGAATAAATTCCATGCTAACATTTCAAAGCTAACATTCAGTTCTACTTTCATTATAATGTCCTCATAAGGTCAACTATAAAACTTTTTCAATTAAAAATAATAATTAACTCCAGTGTACAGTACTAAGTTTAGAAACTAAGCATTCTTTAAGAGAAATGAAATACATTTTCATGCATCCAATTGGGGTGAGATGGAATCTCACTAAAATGTGAAGGATGCAAGATACTTATGTTGATCTGAAACTTTGGCAAAATAGCAGGGCATAAAATTAACCCATAAAAATCAGTAGCTTTTCTGAATGTCAACAATGAGAAGAGTGAGTCTGCAATCCGGACAGTAATTCCATTTATAATATCTTAAAAATACCTAGTTATTAACTTAAGATTGAAGGACCTCTATCATGAAAACTTTGACAACCTGAAAAAGGAAATTAAAGCAGATTTAAAGAAGCATAAAAACCTCCCATGGTTCTGGATTGGAAAGAATAACATCATGAAAATGGCACTACTGCCCAAAGCTATCTAAAAATTCATTGAAAAACTAATAAAAAAAGTCCCAACAACATTCTTCAATGATATAGAAGAAATCCAAAAATTCATATGGAATAATTGAAGACCCTGACTAGCAAAAACAATCCCTACCAGGAAGAAGAGTGCTGGAGAAATAAAAATGCCACACTTCAAATTGTATTACAAAGCTGTAGTAATAAAAACAGCTTGGTTTTGGTACAAGAATAGGCCTAAGGACTAATGGAATAGAGTAGAAGACCTATCAATGAACTCACAGACTTATAGCCACCTAATATTTGATAAAGGGGCCCCAAACACAGGAAACTAAAATTAGATTTGTGTATATCACCCTGTACCAGAATCAATTCCAAATGGATCAAAGACCTCAATGTAAGATCAGATACCCTAAAAGTACTACCAGAAGGGATAGGGGAACCCCCAGGACTCCTTGGCACAGACTGAACTTCCTAAGTAAAGATTCAGAATCACGACAAATCAAAGAAAGACTGGATAAATAGGATTACATCAAACGAAAAAGTTTCGGCATGGCAAAGGTCATAGCTAGCAGGACAAGTAAAAAGCCCAAAAATGGGAAAAAGTCTTTACTAGCTATAAATTAGACAAGGACCTCATATCTCAAATATACTCAGAGCTCAAAAATTAACCCCCACCAAAAAGAAATTCTCACAGAAACAGCAATTCAATTCATAAATGAGCTAAAGACTTAACAAGAGATTTCTCCTAAGAAGAAAGAAGGGCCAATAGACACATGAAGGTATGTTTGACATCGCTGGACAAAAAAGAAATGTGATTAAAACAACATTGAGATTCCACCTCACTCCAGTTAGAATGGCTAAAAGAAATGCAAATCAAAACAACACTGAAATTCAACCTTGCACCAGTAAGAATGTCCTTTATCAAGAAAACTAACAAAAATAAATGTTGGAGGGGATGTGGCCAAAAGGGAACCTTACTTCATTGTTGGTGGGAATGTGAACTGGTTCAGTCACTCTGGAAAATGGTATGGAGATTACTCAGAAGGCTAAACATAGAGCTCCCCTATTACCTAGCAGCCCCACTTTTGGGCATCTACGCAAAAGACCACAAACAAGAACACACTAAAGCCACCAGCACAACAATGTTTATCACAGCACAATTTGTCATAGCTAAAATATGGAACCAACCCAGATGCTCTTCAGTAGACGAATGGATCAGGAAAATGTGATACATATACACAATGGAATTTTATGCCTCTATCAGAAAGAATGACATGGCTCCTTTCGTAAGAAAATGGAAGGACTTGACAAAAAATGATACTAAGTGAAGTGAGCCAGACCCAAAGAAACATGGACTCTATGGTTTCCCTCATAGGGAATAATTAGCACAGGTTTAGGCTAGTCACAGCAGAGGATAACAAAAGCCTAATAGCTATGCCCCTATGAATGCATAAGATGATGCTAAGTATGAACTCCATGTTATGGAAATGACTGTTATATCACTGTTGTAATTACTTTCAACATGCGATGTGAAACCATAGCTTCTACTGTTGATGATCCTCTTGTATCCCCTTTCTGTGTTTGTACCTGCACTATCTCTGTATCTTATCTGAGTACATTGGAAACCGTGTATACAGGTATTAGAACTAGGAAACTGAAAGGGAATACCAAAATTGAGAGACACAGGGTAAAAAAGACAAACGATTACAAAAGCAATACTTGCAAAACCATTTGGTATAGGGAGGGGGAAGGGGGGAATGAGGGACGAGGTAATAAACAGTACAAAAAATGTACCCAAGAACTCCATGTTATGGAAACGACTGTTATTATCACTGTTGTAATTACTTTCAACATGCGATGTGGAACCGTAGCTTCTATTGGTGATGATCCTCTTGTATCCCCTTTCTGTGGTTGTACTTGAACTATCTCTGTATCTTATCTGAGTACATTGGAAACCGTGTATACAGGTATTAGAACTAGGAAACTGTAAGGGAATACCAAAATCGAGAGACACAGGGTAAAAAAGACAAACGATTACAAAAGAAATACTTGCAAAAATGTTTAGTGTAAATCTACTAAACAACTCATGGCGGGAAAGGGAAAGGGGGAGGAGGGAAGGCGGAATGAGGGAAGAGGTAACAAACAGTACAAGAAATATATCCAGTGCCTAACATATGAAACTGTAACTGCTCTGTATATCAGTTTGACAATAAGAAAAATGTACCCAAGGCCTAACCTCTCTGTACATCACTTTGACAATAAATAAGAAAAAATAATAAAAAAGAAAGCTATGAAAAACAAATGCTGGTGGGTATGTGGCCAAAAAGGAACACTAATACACTGTTGATGGGAATGTAAACTTGTTCAACCACTCTGGAAAGCAGTATGGAGCTTCCTCAAAATACTAAACAGAGAACTTCCCTGTGACCCAGCAATCCCACTCTTTGGTATCTATCCAATTGACCACAAACCAACCTACACGAAAGCCACCACCACAACGATTTTGATTGCAGTATGGTTTACTATAGCCAAGGTATGGAATCAACCCAGATGCTCCTTAATGGATGAATGGATCAAGAAATGTGGTATATATACATAGTGGAATTGTATGCTTTGATCAGAAAGAATGACATTGCTCCTTTTGTAAGGAAATGGAAAGACTTGGAATAAATTATATTAAGTGAAGTAAGCCAAACCTAAAGAAATATAGGCTGCATAGAATAATTAGAATGTGCCTATAAATCTATGAATAAATGCAATGGAGAGTAAAAGACAAATAATGACACTTGGACATGCTTAATTAAACATAAGTCTAAACGTTCACACAATTTGACCAAAGAAGATATTTTTAGGAGAGGAACACAAGGAGTGTGTGTACTTGAGCTTATAAAATGATGCTTATAGAAATGAAGGCCAAGTAAAAATAGAGCTCCCCTATGACCCAGAAGCCTCACTTTTGGGCATGTACCCAAAAGACCACAAACAAGAACACACTAAAGCCACCAGCACAACAATGTTTATCGCAGCACAATTTGTCATAGCTAGAATTTGGAACCAACCCAGATGCCCCTCAGTAGAAGAATGGATCAGGAAAATGTGGTACATATACACAATGGAATTTTATGCCTCTATCAGAAAGAATGACATTGCCCCATTCGTAAGGAAATGGAAGGACTTGGAAAAAATTATACTAAGTGAAGTGAGCCAGACCCAAAGAAACATGGACTCTATGGTCTCCCACATAGGGAATAATTAGCACAGGTTTAGGCAAGTTATAGCAGAGGATCACAAGAGCCCAATAGCTATACCCCTATGAACACATAAGATGATGCTAAGTGAAATGAGCTCCATGTTATGGAAACGACTGTTACATCACTGTTGTAATTACTTTCAACATGCGATGTGAAACTGTAGTTTCTATTATTGATCATCCTCTTGTATGCCCTTCCTGTGGTTGTACCTTTATTATCTCTGTATCTTATCTGAGTATATTGGAAACTGTTTATAGAGGTATTAGAACTAGGAAACTGTAAGGGAATAGCAAAATTGAGAGACACAGGGTAAAAAAGACAACTACAAAAGCAATACTTGCAAAACTGTTTGGTGTAAGTGAACCAAACACCTTATGGGGGGGAAGGGAAAAGGGGAGGAGGGAGGGAGGAATGAGGGACGAGGTAACAAACAGTACAAGAAATGTATCCAATGACTAACATATGAAACTGTAACCTCTCTGTACATCAGTTTGATAATAAAAATTTGAAAAAAAAAAGACAAATGATTACAAAAGCAATACTTGTAAAACTGTTTAGTGTAAATCTACTGAACAACTCGTGGGGGGGGGGAGGAAAAGGGGGAGGGGAGAGGGGGGAATGAGAGAGGAGGTAACAAACAGTACAAGAAATGTATCCAATGCCTAAAGTATGAAACTGTAACCGCTCTGTATTTCAGTTTGACAAAAAAAAAAATGAAGGCCAAGAAATGGAAGCAAGTGGTTTTATATTGCACTGTTCTCTCTTATTTATTTTTGTTTTTCTTTCCTTTTTGCTATGGTTTATTGCCTTCTATGACTGTTTTTGATTTTTGTACCCTTTGTCTTGTATATAAGTCTGTTTGATTTGGGGAGGAGAAGAGGGAGCACAGAAAAGTGGGACAAAGGTTGAACAATTCAGGAGTGAAACCCAGTAGACACTATATTGGAAATGAACTATACAACTTGGAACTGGAAGAGAACTCAGAAGGGGAAAGACTGGCAGAGAATGATGGGGGGTGTGTGTGACACTGTTTGAAAGGAAATGTACCTCATTGCCTATGTTACCTTTACAATAAAATTTTAACAAAATGTGAGGGATGGAAAAAGGACCAGAGTTTTTCTGGGCTTTTCATTCTATCTCCACTGCCTGAAGTGGAGTCTGGTATTAAAAATATAGTATAATTACCAATATAAAAATAGGTGATGACACTTTGACAATAAATAAGAAAAAAAGAAAAAATAGGTGATGAAATGATTGGTTTTATTTTATTTTATTTGCAGTTTTGCCAAAGATTATTGATACACTAGGTCATTCTGTTGAGTTGTTTTCCTGTGTATGTGTATTGAGTTTTTTCTGAGTAACTTTGAAGTTGCTAGGAAAGCCCTGAGGTAAAAAATCCAAATATATGCATGCATAAAAACCAATGATCATTTTTTAAAAATCAAAACTCTATCAGAGAGAATGACATTGCCCCATTCATAAGAAAATGGAAGGACTTGGAAAAAATTATACTAAGTGAAGTGAGCCAGACCCAAAGAAACATGGACTGTGGTCTCCCTCATAGGGAATGATTAGCACAGGTTTAGGCTAGTCACAGAAGAGGATCACAAGAGCCTAATAGCTATGCCCCTATGAACGCATAAGATGATGCTAAGTGAAATGAACTCCATGTTATGGAAACGACTGTTACATCACTGTTGTAATCACTTTCAACATGCCTTGTGAAACCATAGCTTCTATTGTTGATGATCCTCTTGTATTCCTTTCCTGTGGTTGTCCCCGCACTATCACTGTATCTCATCTGAGTACACTGGATACTGAATATACTGGTATTAGAACTAGGGAAGTGAAAGGGAATATCAAAATGTCAAAGAGACAAAGGATAAAAAGACAAACAACTACAAAAGCAATACTTGCAAAACCATTTGGTATAAACCAACTGAACAACACGTGGGGGGAGAGGGAAAGGGGGAGGGGGGAGGGGGGAGCGAGGGAGGAGGTAACAAACAGTACAAGAAATGTACCCAAGGCCTAACATATGAAACTGTAACCTCTCTGTACATCACTTTGGCAATAAATAAGAAAAAAAACTCACTTTACACTGGTGAATTTCATTAGTTCTTTAATGAAAATGCAATTCTATTGATTGTGTTACTGAAGGCCTGTTTCACCTGCTTGTTTCTCAAGCTGTAAATGAAGGGGTTCAGCATAGGAGCGATGGAGGTGGTGAGGACAGACACACCCTTGTTGATTGCCATGGAATCTTTGGATGAAGGCTTCACATAGATGAAGATGCAGCTGCCATAGGTGATGGAAATCACGATCATGTGGGAAGAACAAGTGGAAAAGGCCTTTTTCCTTTGCTTGGCAGAAGGGAATTGCAGAATGGTCCTAATGATGTACATGTAAGATAGAACTACACATAATAGGGTCATGACAAAGCTTAACACAGCACAAACTATGACTATCTGCTCTATGAGCCATGTTTCTGAGCATGAGATCTTCAGGAGGGGGTATACATCACAGAAAAAATGGTCAATAACATTGGAGTCACAGAATTCCAGATTTAGGTCCAGAGTAAATGGTGGGAATACTATAAAAAAGCCAGCTGCCCAGCAACAAAGGACGAGTCTCCTACAGACCCTGCTGTTCATGATGGTCACATAATGCAGGGGTTTGCAGATGGCCACATAGCGGTCATAGGACATGATGGCTAGAAGAAAGAATTCGGTTACAGCAAAAAGATCAATAAAAAAAATTTCAGTGACACAACTGTTATATGTGATTGTGTTGTCCCCCTTTGATAGGTTGTATAAGTATCTGGGAATACAAGCAGATGTGAATGCAATTTCTAAGAAGGAGAAGTTTTGTAGGAAATAGTACATGGGAGTTTTCAGTTGTGGATCTACAATGGTGAGAGAGATGATGGTGAGGTTTCCAATTACACTCAGCATGTAGGTGAGAAACAGAAAGTTGAAAGCTACAACCTTCAGTTGCGGGTCATCAGTCAGGCCAAGGAGGAGGAAAGTTGTGATGGTGTGATTTCTCATCATCCACTCCTGACTTCTACTCAGTCTGCACTGAAAATTCAGATATTTGGGTGGAATGGTAATTAAGTAAGCAAGAAAACTTATAAATAATGTTACATACATTTATATATTCTATTTACAAGATATTATCAATTAGACTAGCATGTTAGATTGGATAAGCCATAGTTGTCATTTCAAGGTAAAGTTAAAAATTAAATTATCTGTATTAAATTCCATAATTAAATGTATGAATACTACATGTTATGTTAAAATAAGCACTGTAACATATTGAAGCATTTTATATATAACTTATATTATTATTTTGTGAGTATATATAATATTTCATACATATAATACAGTGTATTATATGGTTTAATATGGCATGTTATTCTATGTGTGTTATATATCATATAATATATGCATCTTATAATATGGAAATACATAATTCCTGGTATATATATATTTATATTGTATAATACATAAAAATTTGCTTTTGAACTAGCCTGTGTTGATAATTGGGAAAAAGATACGTACACTGCATTTTCAACATTTTCATCTCCTCCTCCATTACATTCCCATTTCTTACCTCTCTCCTCCCATCTTTTTTCTAAGTATTTGGTGGGATTCATAATACTGACATTATTTTCGTGTGTAATTCCCTTCAGGATCCTTTGCTTCAGAATCCACATTTTTTCCTCCCCTCCTGGTTGTCAACTCCTCAATAGTTAATCCTTACTTTTGTGTCCCATTTTTATTGCTCCAACATAATATTTAATTTCTTTTTTCTGAATTTTCTTTGCTTGTGTGGCTGGAAATTGAACCCAAGTTCTTGTGCATGCTAAGTGCTGCACCACTGTAGCCATATTTATCTCCCCAATTTATTTTTTCTCAAACGAAACAAAACTGGTATTTTTCTTTTGTGTGTGTCATGCAGTTTAAACTCATGGCCTGGACACTGTTCCTGAACTTTATTTGCTTAAGGTTAGCACTCTCCAATTGAGCAATAGCTCTACTTTCAGTTTTTTAGTGGTTAATTGGAGATTAGAGTCTCATGAACTTTCCTGCCCAGGATGGCTTTGAACTGTGATCCGCAGTACTCAGCTTCCTGAGTTGCTAGATCATAGGCATGATCCATCTCTATTTGGCTTGACTGCTATATAAAGTTTTCTTCCTAAGACACCAAATGAATGCTTATGCTGAATCTTAAATTTTCTTTAGCCTATTTATGTTTCCCTTGAAATTTCATCATTTATAAAATGCAAGTATAATACAAATAGCTTGAGTTTCATTCCACAAACTCTTGATTTTAAGATATTGAGGTCTAGACTAATGATTGTTTCTAAATCCTACAATCCTAACAAATTCAGAAGGTTGCAATCTTAAGGATGGCAGTTCAAAGATAGCCAGGGCAGGTTAAGTCTGTGAGACTCTTAGTTCCAATTAACCAGCTAAAGCTGGAAGTGGAGCTTTGGCTGAAACCAAACCTCCTTTTCTAGCATTTTTTCTGGTCATTGAATTTATGAGTCTCATCGAATTCCCTTTTATTCTTGCTTTGAACCCATGTCCCCAAAGTGTGGACTCCTGGGTAGCTAGGATTACAGATGGGAGCCACTGGTGCCTAGTATTGATTTTGAGATTTTGCACTTGGTAAGCAGGCACCACCTCCAGTGAAACACCACTAGACCTATAGCTCTCAGCACTTTTTTGTTTTTCTTTCTATGGTAGCTTGAAATGAGGCATTTACCAATATACCATTTTATTTGTTGAGATGGGCTCTTGCTAACTTTTTGCTCTTCACCTTACATACAATCCTTTCCATCTCAGCCTTTTCAATACTTGAGATTACATGGTATGGCCCACCGTGTCTGTCTAGAATGGGCATTTAAAACTCTGGAATATTAATATAATTCTCTCACAACTTACCTTATTGCTGCATACAGGTTTTACCTGTCATCTTTCCAATTTGCAATTTCTAGACACTTACTTTCTTGTTGATGTCTCTGATGTTGATAGCTGTTTGAATTCATTTACTTCTATTTTTGAAAGCTAATGGTATACATTTATTAATAGTAAATACATGGATTGGTTTTTTATTTAAAACAAATAAATTATATCAAATTTATACCAAATGGGACACAGGGATTGGATTTGGATAGAGCTAAGTGATTCAGTTTTGTTGTTGATGTGAACTGTTTTATTTCTTAACATATGCACTTGCTTTGAGTGCTATTTTTTGATCTCCAAATATGAATTCCAAATTCCCAAATATCCTTGTAATGTCAATCATATAACCAAACGCACCTTAAACAAAGTTCAGAAATAAAACTTTTGCTCTTCACATTGTATTTTGTTTCTCCTATATATTCTTTACAAACTACTATGCTATAGTTAGAGAACCTGTGTTTTATGCTTGGTACAGAATAAACACTTTATGTCAGTTATCTCTTTGCAGAAATATTCTCTCCAGTAGGCTGTTTTTACCTTCTATTCCTGTGCCCCAGTCTCTAATTACACTAGAAATATACACATTTGGCCATTGATTTCTACTTCTTAATTTCCTGAAGTTTCACAGCACTCAAATTTTTGCTACATTGGAATGACTTCTTACTCATTTTTTGTTTAATATAACTCTATTAATGCCTACATACAACCCAACATAGAAACACTCTAAAATAATGTTTGAATTAATACCATCTTTGGAATTCCTTTCCTAAGTTGTAACAATCTGGAAAGGTAAATTTACTCAAGACTTATTTATTCAGATTCAAGAAATGAAACAAATGATAGAATTTATTATACTTACACTTTTGGCAGTTAGTTGTATTTTTCTATTAGTGGTTTACAATTATTCTTAGAAAAAAATTAAAATGAGTATTATGTTGAATTCTAATTGGAAATGATTCCTAGTAGTCTAGGAATATACCATTGCTTGAGATTTTTCTCTCTAATTGATTGTATCAACTTTCTCTCCATCCATGGAGAGCCGTCATGATTCGGGCAGGGAAACAGCTTTGGCTTTCTTTCTATCATTGAAAAGTGGGTCCACAGAGCTTATGGCACTTTTGGAATGGTGGATGTTGTGATTTCTTTTGCTTACTGAGAAGATTCTCTAATTTTAATTTCCATATTTATTTTACTTTACAACTCTGTAACCAAGTTAATAAACAAAGGACTCCTTGGTAACTCATGTTGAAAAATCTGTACTGAACTTGGAGAAAAATCCACTCTGTTTTAGTAGCCATGGGAACACAGCCCATAGAGACAGGAGAAAGCACTAGGAGCATTGCAAACAGTTGTTGGGAAAACATTAACAACCCAATTAAAGAACATTGTCTAGTTTCATTTCATTCATTCCTGTATTGTAAGACAGCTAAATTATCCAGGTCTCCTTTCCTGCTTCATCAGTTTGTTTAACAGTGCACAAATTCCATGTTAATATTTCAAAACCACAATATGGTTCTACTTTCATTATATTCTCCTCACAAGGCTAACTATAAAACCTTTTCAGTCAAAATAAATAATTAAGTCCTGTGTATAGAAACTGTGCATTCTTTAGGGAGCTGAAACATTTTTTCATGCATTCACATTTTATATTTAATGTTTAGTATACAGGGATCCCTCTAACTCTGAGAAGTCCATATGATTTAAAATCCATCCTTTTGCATTTTAAATTTTGACATATAATTTCTATTGGAACAGAATTACAGCCGATTGTACTTTATGAAAATGCCATGTGTTAAATAAGTTTATCTGACAATGTAAGTGGTATAAGAGTTTGAAGTTCATTTATTATACATGTATTCTTATTGACATAATTTTCATTAGGCAACATTTAATTGTATGTGGATATTGTGTACAATATAAATTTTGATATATGCATGTAGTATAGAATGATTAAATCAACCAGCTCACTTACTCTTTCTCTTTTTTTGGATTAGGGGTTTAAATTTGCTCTCTTGGTTATTTGATAATTTACCACCTATTATCTTCTAGTTCATTCAACCTGTTGTTCAGTAGATTTCAACACTTATTTTTCTTGTCCAAGTGAAACTTGCTATCCTTTGAGCAACAACAACAAAAACATATTAGTGTTTGCCTCTGATTGTGAAACAATGTAGCAAGAGATGACAATGAGTAATTGCTAATGTGTCCAATGTTCCTTTGGAGAGTGATAAAAATGTTCTAAAGTTAGATATGGTGATACACATAACTTTGTGAATATTACTAAAAATCATTTAATTGAACAATCATTCTTTGAACTACAACTTTGTGACCTATAATTTATATATTAATAAATAATAATAAAAGTGTTTTATTTAAATTTTTATTGCCTATTCTTTTGTTTTTTGTTCTGGTCCTTGGGCTTAAACTCAGGGCCTAGATACTGTTCCTAAGCATGTTTGTGTTGAAGGCTAGGGCTTTACCACTTGCAGTAGTGCCACTTTTGCCTTTTTCTGGGTAATTTATTGGAGATGAGAATCTCTCAGACTTTTCTGCCTGGTCTGCCTTCAAACCATGATTTTCAGATATTAGCCTCCTGAGTAGATAGAATTACAGGTGTCAGCTACTGGCACCAAAGTACCTATCTTAAGATGCACAATATGTTAATTATACACACATTATTGTTACAATGTATCAAAGCTCAAGGAAGCTTGAAACTCACAATCTTCCTGTCTTAGCCTCTATGTAGTTTATAACATTGCACTATAATTTATTTTTATTGTTTTTATAAGGGTGATGTACTGAGGGGTTAGAGTTATGTAAGTCAAGTAAAAAGTAATTTCTTTTTGGACAATGACACTTCTCTCCTTCTCTCCCACTTTTCCCCTCCCATCTTCAGCCACAAGTTCTATAGCTCATTCTTAATACAGTGTCTAGTGAGTACCACTGCTACATTTGTTCACCCTTTGTGTCTTCATTTCTGTACCTCTTCTTACACTCCAAAAGACATAAAATTGAAGAAACTAGGCAAAAGGAAAAGAAACAAAAACAGCAACAAAGAAAAAAAAACACACTTTTTTCCATTGTAGTAGTTCATTTTGATAAATTTTTTGTATGATCAGATGCACATAGGCATTGTGCCATTGTGTTCCTCCCCTAAGAATATCCTCCTTTGGTTTCACTGTATGTGAATGTCTAGAGTTCTGATAAATCATATCCCTGTGTACTTTAGCTCTAGTGTCCACATAGGAGAGAAACATTTGCTGATTGTCTCTCTGAGCTTGGCTTACTTTACTTAAGATAATTGGTTCTAGGTCCATCCATTTTCTAGAAAATGACACAATTTCATTCTTCCTAAGGGCTGTGTAAAAATTACATTGTGTATAGGCACCATATTTTTGGATTTATTGTGTAGCATCTAGGTTGTTTGTATAACTTGGCTATTGTGGACAGTGTAGCAATGAACATGGATGTGCATGTGTCTTTACAGTATCCTGGCTTGTGATGTTCTGGGTTGATGTCCATGAGTGGTATGGCTGGTTTGTAGGGAGGATCTATCTATTTTTTTTGAGGAACCTCCAGACTGCTTTCCACAGTGGATGCACTAATTTACATTCCTACAAACAGTGCAATAGGGTCCTCTTCCCCTACATTCATGACATTTGTTGTTGTTTAAATTCACGATTTTGGCCAATCTATCCTGAGTAAGATGAAATCTCACAAAAATGTGAGGGATTGAAAAAGGACCAGAGATTTCTGGCCTTTCTATTCTATTTTCTATTCTTGAAGTGGAATCTGGTATTAAGAATATTCTACAATAAGCATAATTACTCACGTCAAAATAAATGATGAATGTATTGGTTTTATTTCTTTTTATTTGTGGTTCTGCAAAATCTCCTAGTATGTATGGTCATTCTGTTGTTACCTTGTGTTTTGAGTTTTCTTTTGGAGTCACCTTGAAATTAATAAGAAAGGCCTGAAGTAAAAATTCAAAGATACATATGTTGAAACCAATGTTCTTCTTAAACAAAACTTTTAAAAACTTCTTGTCAGTTTCCTTATTTCCTTGACAACAGTGAAATTCTTTTGATTGTGTTACTGAAGGCCTGTTTCACCTGCTTGTTTCTCAAGGTGTAAATGAAGGGGTTCAGCATAGGAGCAATGGAGGTGGTGAGGACAGACACACCCTTGTTGATTGCCATGGAATCCTTGGATGAAGGCTTCACATAGATGAAGATGCAGCTGCCATAGGTGATGGAAATCACAATCATGTGAGAAGAACAGGTGGAAAAGGCCTTTTTCTTTTGCTTGGCAGAAGGGAATTGTAGAATGGTCCTAAGGATGTATATGTACGATAGAACTACACAAAACAGCGTCATGACAAAGGTTAACACAGCTCCAGCTATGACTATCTGCTCTATGAGCCATGTTTGTGAGCATGAGATCTTCAGGAGGGGGTATGCATCACAGAGAAAATGGTCAATAACATTGGAGTCACAGAATTCCAGACTAAGGCCCATGGTAAGTGGTGGGAATATGATCAACAAGGCAGCTGCCCAGCAACAAAGGACGAGTCTCCTGCAGACCCTGATATTCATGATGATCACATAATGTAGGGGTTTGCAGATGGCCACATAGCGGTCATAGGACATGGTGGCCAGCAGAAAGAATTCAGTTACACCAAAAAGATCAGTAAAAAATAGTTGAATGGCACAATAGTTATATGTGATTGTGTTGTCCCCTGTTGATAGGTTGTATAAGTATCTGGGAATACATGCAGATGTGAATGAGACTTCTAAGAAGGAGAAATTTTGTAGAAAATAGTACATTGCAGTTTTCAGTTGTGGATCCACAATGGTGAGAGAGATGATTGTTAGGTTTCCAGTTATACTCAGCATGTAGGTGAGACACAAAAAGATGAAAAGCACAGCCTTGAGTTGTGGATCATCAGTCAAGCCCTGGAGGAGGAACGTTGTGATGGTGTGATTTCTCATCATGGACTCCTGACTTCAACGTAGTCTGCACTGAAAATTCAGGCATTTGGTTAGACTGGTAATTAAATAGCAAGAAAACTATGAAAATAAGATCACATGCATTTAAATATTCTATTTACACATATTATCAATTATAGTAATATTTTAAGTTTTATAATTTATCCTTGTCATTTCAAGGTAAAAATAAAAATGTGAGTGTCCATATCACATCCCACAATTTATGCATATAATAGTATATGTTATTGTATAATAAGTAGTATATTATAATACATATTGTCATAATACATTATATATTATATTGTAAGTCAATAGTAAATATGTATTATATTATAATGTGTAAAACATTGTGTCATACATTATATTTTGCTATATCTGTCATATATTATATAATATGTACATGTTATAACATGGACATATGTAATATATAGTATACATACATAAATTTTATATTTTATAATATATAATTTTGTTTTTGAATTAGCATGTGTTGATAATTGGGAAATGCTTATATACACAGTGCATTTTCAACAAATTCATCTCCTCCATTGTATTCCCATTCCTTCCCTCTCTCTTCCCATCTTTTTTCAAGAATTTGGTAGGATTCATCATACTGACATTATGTTCAGTGTCCAGGCTCAGAATTGAAGGCCCAAGACTAGTTACACACACAGATGCACCCCCCCACACCCACACCCTCCCCCCCACACCTTGTTGAGATTTGGTGAATAAATTATAAAAATTTATGTTTTAGGGGCTGGGAATATGGCCTAGTGGCAAGAGTGCCTGTCTCATATACATGAAGCCCTGGGTTCGATTCCCCAACACCACATATACAGAAAATGGCCAGAAGTGGCGCTGTGGCTCAAGTGGCAGAGTGCTAGCCTTGAGCAAAAAGAAGCCAGGGACAGTGCTCAGGCCCTGAGTTGAAGGCCCAGGACTGGCAAAAAAAAAAAAATAAAATAAATAAAATAAAATAAAATAATTATGTTTTATTTACTATACCTCTAGTTTCCCTTCCTCATTTTAATTTTAAAATTGCAATTCTACTCTTTTGCTGTTTTGGTACTAAAGTAATGGAATATTGTGAGGACAATACAATTTATTGTATAGGATGATAATGTACATTTTGGCATGAACCAAATGCATGACAAAAGTCACTGCAAGCAATTGTTTTTAGTTTTCTGCTTGTTTAAGCTTGGAACCTACTTTAAAATGTTTTTATTCATTTTTCTAAGCCCCAAATTCTACATTTAATCTATGTTCAATGGGTCAAGTTTAAAGATGTTTAAACAGCTGTTGAATAGCATTTCCTCAAGTACAGATGGATTTCACTTTGTTATTTCTCATGATCCCATTTTGTTTACTTTGTTGCTTTTTATGATTTGGTTTTACTATTTATAATGGAAGAAAGAATTTCATGGACTTCTTGTTTGGTCAAACTTTGATTTCAAACCATCAGATCTTGGCCTCCTGAATAGCTAGGATAACAGATGTGAGCCACTGATGCTCAGGTTTGTTTAGGTTTGGTGGTAGAGGTACTGCAAGCAGGAACTATCTTAAATGATAGACCATTTTGACATATAACCCTTAGAACTTTGTTTTATTTTATGTTGGTTGTGGGGCTTGAACTCAGGGCTTGGACACTGTCCCTAAGCAATTTTTGCTCAAGGCTAGCACTCTACTACTTTGAGCCACAGCTCCACTTCTGGTTTTCTGGTAGTTAACTGGGGATAAGAATCTCATGGACTTTCCTACCCAGGCTGGTTTTGAACCACTATCCTTTCATCTCAGTCTTCTGAGTTGCTAGGATTATAAGTGTGAGCCACAAGCACCTGGTTCTCCTCGGCAATTTTTTTGTTTCAGTTATTTTTCCATACACCCCCCCCCTTTTTTTTAGGTGCTATATTTCTTTCTTACATAGCTTGGAATAGAGGCATTCACCAATACAAAAGAAAATTTGTTCAGATGGACTTTAGCTAACTTTCTGCCCATCACCTTAATCTAAAAGCTTATTCATCTCTGTTTCCTGAATACATGTGATTACAAGTGTGGTCCACTATGTCTGTCTGGAATGGATATTTCAAGCTAGGCAATATTGATATAATTCTCTCACAACTTACCTTATTGCTACATACATGTTTTACCTGCCATCTTTCCAATTTATAATTTATAGATATTTATTTTTCTTTCTGATGTCTCTTGTGTTGATAGCAGCTTGAATTCATTTATTTTTTAACATACACTTGCTTTGAGTAGTATTTTCTTGAGCTCCAAATATGATTTCCAAATTCCCAAATGTCCTCATAATGTCAATCATATAATCAAATTCACCCTAAACATGAGTCAGAAATGAAACTTTTGATATTCACACTGCATTTTATTTCTACCATGTATTCTTTACAAACTAGTATACTGCAGTTAGAAAGCCTGTAGTTTATGCTAGATATAGAACTAGACACTTTATGTCAACTATGTGTCTGCAGAAATACTCCCTCCAGTGCTTTGTGCCTTCCCCTTCCACCCCTATGCCTCAGTCTCTAATTTCACTAAAATTACACATACTTTGCCATTGGTTTCTAATTCTTAATTTCCCAAGATTTCACAGTACTCAAATTATGCTACTTAACTCATTTTTTGCTTAATGTAGTTGTAGCAATGCCTATATACTATGCAACATAAAAATACTCTAAAATAATGTTTGAATTAATACCATCTTTGCAATTCCTCTTGTAAATTGTAACAATCTGGAAAAATCTATTTATTCAAGGCACAAATCCCAAAATATGTAACAAATGATGGAATTTATTATACTTACAATTCTGGAAGTTAATTGTATCTTTCTATAAGTGGGTTATAATATTCCTAGAGATATAATTTGAAAATGAACATTATATTGAACACTAACATGATATGATTCCCAGTAGCCTAAGAATACACCCTTTGCTTCAGATTTCTGTCTCTATTTGATTGAGTGAAATGTTTCATCCTTCATGTGGAGCCATGATGAACCAGGTGGGCAAGCAGCTTTGGTTTTCTTTCTACCATGGAAAAAGTGTGTCCACAGAGCTCGTGGTTCCTTTGAAATGGTGGGTTCTGTGAGTTCTTTTGATTAGTAATAAGATTCTCTAATTTTAAGCTCTATATTTATATTATTTGCCAAATCTGTAACCAAGTTGATAAACAAAGGAGCCCATGGTAACTCATGTTATGAAATCACTAATGAATCATATATATAATGAACTTGGGGAAAAACCCAATCTGCCTTCGTAGCCATGGGAACTGGGCCTGTGGAGACCAGAGAAAGCACTGAGCATTGCACAGAAACTGTTAGGGAAACATTAAGAACCTAATTGGAAACAAATCTAGTCCAGTTTCTTTCCATTCAGCCTTTTCTTATAAGACTGATAAAAGATCTGGGCCTCCTTTCAGGCTTTATCAGTTTAATGGTGAATAAACTCCATGTTAATATTTCAAAACCACCATTCTGTTCTACTTTCTTCATGTTCTCCTCTTCAAGCCAGCTATAAAACTTTTTCAGTAAAAATTACTAATTATTTTCAGTATGCACTCCTTAGTTTAGAAACTAAGCATTCTATAAGATAGCTGAAACACATTTTTTAATACATTCACATACTTAATATTTACTACCCAAGAATCCCTCTAACTCTTAGAAGTTTACTTAATTTGAAATCCATTCTTTCAGAATTCAAATTTTGACTTATACTTTCTTCTGCAACAGAATCACATCAGATTCTACTTTATGAAAATATCATGCATTAAATACATTTATCTTACAATACAAGTAATATAGGAACTTTTGAAGTTCATTTATGATTTATACATTCTTTCCCTTTTTTTGTGTGCTGGTGCTTAGGTTTGAATCCTGGGCCTACCTGAGTCTGCAACTGAGCATTTGTGCCCTACCACTGGAGCTCTATCACTTGAGCTACAGCTCCACTTCTGACTTTTTATGAAAGTAATTTGGAGATTAGAGTCTCCTGGGCTGACCAAATGTAGCTGTGGTACTCACTAGACACATGTGGAAAGTGATCTGTGCAACTTGTGGGTGGGGATAGGAGGGACAAAAACTGGGAGAGAGTGAGGGAAGGGTTGACATGGTTCAAAAAAGAAATGTACTCATTGCCTGACTTAAGTAACTGTAACCTCTCTGTATATCATCTCTCTAATAAAAATAAAATATGCTAAAGAGTCTCATATATATTCATGTATTTTTTCTTGTTGACATAATTTTAACCAAAACCCTACAATTACTGCATATAGTTATTTGTATCAATTTTGATATAGTCCTGTGATGCTGAATGATTAAATCAAGGTAAGTAACATATTAACCAGTTCATTTATTTTTTTGGGGGAGGGGGAGTTAGAGATTTGAATTTACTGTCATAGTTATTTTGTAATCTACAAGACATTATCTTTGAGTACAGTCACTCTGGTGTTCAGTAGAGGTCAAAACTTATTTTTCTGTGTAACTTAAAATCTATATACTTTGAGCAACAACAGCAGAAAGAATATTAGTGTCTGTCTCTGGCTATGAATAAATGTGGAATGAGATAAATGATGAGTAGTTATTAGTAGGTTCAAGATTCCTTCTGGGAGTGATTAAAATGTTCTAAACTTAGAATACGGTGATACACACAATTTTGTGAATAATACTAAAAATCATGTAATCAGACAATTATAATTTATACTTCAACTCTGTGACATATAAGTTACATATTAGTAAAATATTTTTGTTATTTAAATTTTTATTGCCTACTCTTAAGATATTAACAATACACTGTTTTTGAGACAAGATCTCAAAGCTCAAGGGAGCTTGAAACTCACAGTCTTCTTACCTTTGCCACTACCCAGCTTATAATATTGTGTTTTGTACTGAAAAATTGACAAGAAATATGTGCTTTTACTTTATACAAGGAAGAAAACCTTTGATATGACAAGTATGTTAGTTTGTTTGACTGTAGTATTTTAGATTGGAAGAGGCTATCGTAATATTTTTGTTGCTAAAAGTGCAAAAATACATTGGTAATTTACTTCTTTTTGTTGATTTCATTTATTTATTCATAATTGGCTCTTTATTTTCAATTGAAGGTAGGCCTTATATTACACATATTAACATACCTATTATGTGATCTTAAAAATTACTTGATTTTATTTTTTGGTGGTTGTGGTACCAGGCTTTTGAATCAGGACCTCTCAAGCACAATGCCACCTGAGCCATGGCTCCAGTCCTCTTGGCTTTAAATTTAGTTTTTATATAGGCTCTAGCATCTTTGCCTAACATTCAATGGATTATGATCCTCCTAGCTAAGGTCTCTTGCATACCTGGGAAAATAGCCATATGTCACTGTGTGTGATTTATTTGCAGAGATGGAGCCCTCACTAACTTTTGTGCCTAAGCTGGTCTCTGGTGGTAATCTCTCTGGTTTGCTCTTCCCGAGTATTTAGCATGACAGGGGAGAGTAAGCCATCAAGGGCAGCTTGGAAGGAAGGGATCTTCAGAGGGGTTTGTGGGGAAGATGTCACTAGACCCAGATGGGTAAGAGTGATTTGAAGGAGTTGGCCTTGGGAACTTGGGAAGTTCATTCCATGTTAGTTGAACTTCAAGATTCTGTTAGTTCTTGGAAAATATGATGATTCTTTTGATGGAGTCGCTGAAGGCTTGTTTGACTTGCTTGTTCCTCAGTGTATAAATGAAGGGGTTCAGCATGGGGGCAATGGAGGTCATGAGGACCGTTACACCCTTGTTAATGGCCACCTCATCTTTCGCTGAAGGCTTGATGTAGATGAAGATGCAGCTGCCATAGGTGATGGAAACCACGATCATGTGGGATGAGCAGGTGGAAAAGGCCTTTTTCTTTTGCTGGGCAGAAGGAAACTTTAGGACTGTCTTGATGATATAAATGTAGGACAGAACTACACACATCAGTGTCATGATGAGAGTCAGTACGGCACAGATGACAACAGTCTGTTCCATGAACCAAGTATTCGAGCAAGAGATTTTTAGGAGGGGAGATGCATCACAGAGAAAATGATCAATGGTATTAGAAGCACAAAACTCCAGATTTAGACCTAGGCTAAGTGGAGGGACTATGATGGACAAACCAGCTACCCAACAACAGAAGACAAGTCTTCTGCACACTGTGCTATTCATGATGGTCACATAATGCAGGGGCCTGCAGATGGCCACATAGCGGTCATAGGACATGGCTGCCAGAAGAAAAAATTCTGTTACACCAAAGAGGTCAGTAAAAAATACTTGGGTGACACAGGCATTATAAGTAATCATCTTGTCACCGGTGGCTATGTTATACAAATATCTTGGAATGCTAGCCGATGTGAACAAGATCTCTAAGAAAGCAAAGTTCTGCAGGAAATAGTACATGGCCGTTCCCAGGTGAGAATGGACTAAGGTGAGGGAGATGATAGTCAGATTCCCAGTTACACTCAACGTGTAGGCGAGGAAGAGGAAGATAAACACCAGAACCTGTAGCCGTTGGTCATCTGTCAGTCCCAGCAGAATGAACATTGTTACCGTATGGTTCCTCATTGCTGATTTTCACATCTGGTAGGTCTGCATGTAATATTCAGAAATGTTTTGTTAGAGATGAACGGATTTTCATAGACCACTCAGATTTCTTTTTTTTTCTTATTTAAATGCATACTTCCAGTTTCTATGGGTCTGTAAAGATGCTATGTGACCAAAGACATTTTTTTTGACTCAATAATTCTGTGATGAGGGAGAGTGGGTGAATGCAATCATAATATTCAATATATAGATGTGAAAACAGAACTAGGTAACTTGAGGGGATGAGTGGATTGGAGAGAGAGGAGAGAATGATTAAAGGGCTGACACTGATCAACATGCATTATCCTTACAAACTGACACGTTCAAACACTTTTCAACAGCTACGTAAGGATAATTTTAAAAATACCTAAAAAAAATTTCTCTGGTAATTGACTCAATTACCAGAGCAGTACTCTATAATTACCGTGTGTGTGTGTGTGTGTGTGTGTGTGTGTGTGTGTGTGTGTGTATAATATGGATATGTTACATATAGGGATAATTTATTTTATGTATGAAAAAATATGTTTAATTTAAATCTCTATAAGTTAAAATTTACTATATGAATAAAACTATTACACACTAATTATTCCTGGTTATCAAAATCAATTTAAAGTTTAATAAAATAAATTGCATTCAAAAAAATTCTCTAATGCACATGCTTAACCTGTTCTTCTTTAAAATGCTGATGAAAGTCATGCAACTTGGGATCATGATGCACATTGTAGTCACTTGGATATCTCTTTTTTAGCTCAACCATTAAACATTTTTATGTTTTTGTTCATTGCACTTGTGTGTTTTCTCAAACCCACTGCCAAACTAACGTTCATTGCCATAGCCTCCAAACACAAGTTCCCCGAGTCCCCCCCCCCGATACCGCTTGCCTCGTCATTCACATATCATGAAATGTTCTGATAAATAGCTTCAAGTCCTTTTTCCTGTTTGTTGCAGTTTTCTTTCCTTCTTCCTCCATGATATCCTAGTTCAATAATTTTGACTGTGTGAAACAATCTTGACCTAGCACTAGAATGTGGAGAGTGACAAATCTGAAAAGACAGAATAGAAAGTATGGTCATAATTATGACATAGTCAAAGACATTGACACAAGCAAATATCATGAATCAAATTTGGGGGGTTGAGTGCTAGTGGCTCATGCCTGTTACCAGGAGGCTAAGATCTGAGGTTTGAAGCCAGCAGGGCAAGATGATTTTTTTTTCCTTCTCATCAGTCTTGGCACTTGAACTCAGGGCCTCGGTGCTTTCCCTGAGCTTTTTTGCTCAAAGCTAGCAGTCTACCACTTTGAGCCACAGCTTTGCTTCCAGTGAAGAGATAAGAGTCCCATGGACTTTCCAGCCTGGACTGACTTTGAATGGCGATCCTCAGATCTCAGCCTCCTAAGATTATAGACCTGAGCTATTGGTGCCTGTCTGGTGGGACTCTTATCTTCAACTAATCAACAAAAAACTGGAAGCAGAGCAGTTGCTCAAGTAGTAGAGTGTTGTCCTTGAGTAAAAAAGCTCAGAGAAAGTGCCTGGGCTCTGGGCACCTCCACACACAAAAAGTTTTGATATTAATTTTACTTAAATTTTCTGTGGCTTTGGGCCTATCATTGAATGTCTTTTTAAACTTTTGCTTTTAAAGATATTAGCTTTCTTTGCTTTTGTTTGTTATCCTCATAGCACAGAACGGAGAAAGTACTTTCTTCTTTGATATTTTGGTACAAAATGATCCACAAAGCAGCCTTCTAATCACTCAGGTAACAGAGATTACATCACAGAATCCATCTAATCATCTCTATTACTAGTAGACATTAGTCAATGCTCTACATATGATTTTTAAAATTCTGATTTCAAAATTCATGTTTGGAATGAGGAAAGACATGGCTAAATGAGAGATGTCACTCCTGTCAATTTGTCAGTCTTTTGGGGGAACATATGAAATGTTAATTATGTGGATATATATCTTTTTTGGACAACAATCTCATTTTAACATTCAATTGCCATCATTTTCTTGCATATAAACATCTTTCTAAATTACGTGTATGTTTACAAAGAAGCAATGTTCTATAAGTGTAAAAAAAGTTTACTGAATACAGAAATGATCACATTCATTTTTTAATTCTAAAGTATATCATTTTTCCCCTCCCAGACCATGACTGAAACTTAGGTCACATGAAAGTAAGCATAAGAATGAGAAATTACTTAATTGCACTTACTATTAGGACTGCCAATCATAATTTTTACTGGATGTTTAAACTTGAACTATTATAATTATTAAACTGGAAATGGCCACAGGCCATTTCCCTGTGAACTTTTGGCCACATTGGATATGAATTCTCTGTCAAATTCATGGCAGCTCTTAAGACACAGACATCTCAGAAATAGCCATCTTCCGCTGATTTTGTGGGTGTCTTGGCTGCACTACTCTTATTCTATGTCACCACTCCCCCTCTGAAAAATAAAAATAAAAAAAAGATAAGGGTATTATAATATGAAGGATGTAAAATGCCAGAAATCTTCTCCAGTTCAGGATAGCTGCTTCTCTGACTTCTCAGGACAATGAGCACATTTCTGCATCTCACTCTACTGTTGCTTTATGTGATAACTGGGTGTAAACATTGTCCCTGGTGACCCATACACAGTCATTAGTGAATCTTCTTAGTAACCAAATCTGAGGTACACAATACATGTATTGTGTGCTACGTTTAGCTTCTTTGGAGACAGTGTCCTTGGAGACTAGAATATACAGCAGTAGGGACAACAGAGAAAAAACTGAGTGTAAAATAAAACATGAATTTAGATACTTTTATATTTTATTTTATTTTAGGTGCTGGTACTGGGGCTTGAACTAAGGCTTTGGAGTTCTCACTCAACTCTTTTGCTCACAGCTGGCATGCTACCACTTGAGCCACACTTCCATTTCTAGTATTCTGCTACTTAATTGGAGATATGAGTCTTAAGGATTTGTCTGCTAGCACTGGCTCCAATTCACAATTTTCAAATCTCATCCACCTGAGTAGCTAGCTAGGTGACTACATTATCTAAACTAAGGTCAAACCAATGGGACAATCATAAGAAATCAGGTCTTTCATTTTACATTTGTTACCTGAATTACTTATTATAATTGGGAAATTTTAATTAGACAAGAAGAAAAGGAAAAATGTAAAATACAATCCATGCTACTTAAATTATATACTGTACAAAATTCCAGGTGTGTTCTAAAAATGTACCAATATATTAATATCTACAGTATCTGGTTTACCCTAAAGGCTAGGCTTTTTTTTTAGGTTTTTATTATAAAACTGATGTACAGAGAGGTTACAGTTTCATACTTTAGGCATTGGATACATTTCTTGTACTGTTTGTTACCTTGTCCCTCATACCCCCCTCCCCCCTCCCCCTTTCCTCCCCTGAGGTGTTCAGTTCACTTACACCAAACAGTTTTGCAAGTATTGCTTTTGTTGTTGTTTCTCGTATTTTACCCTTTGTCTCTCAATTTTCGTATTCCCTTTGAATTTCCTAATTCTAATACCAGTACACACTGTTTACCATACACTCAGATAAGATTACAGATATAGTGTAGATACAATCACAAGAAGGTGATACACGAACATCATCAATAGTAGAAACTACAGATACACATGGGATGTTGAAAGTAGTTACAACTCTGATATAACAATCATTTTCATATAATGGAGTTCATTTCACTTAGCATCATCTTATGTGATCATAAGGGTTTAGCTATTGGGCTCTTGTTATCCTCTGTTGTGACTTGCCTAAACCTGTGCTAATTATTCCCAATAAGGGAGACCATAGAGTCCATGTTTCTTTGGGTCTGGCTCACTTCACTTAGTATACTTTTTTCCAAGTCCTTCCAAAGGCTAGGCTTTTATCATGATATGCTGTTAAATTTTATCAAATCTGTTTGTTTTTTTTGCATCTGTTTATATGGTCATATGGTTTTTGTTCTTATTCTGTTGATTTAGTGTATCTTGTTATTGATTGATTGATTGATTGATTGCCAGTCTTGGGGCTTGAACTCAAGTCCTGAGCATTGTTCCTGAGTTATTTTGCTCAAGGCTAGCACTCTACCACTTGAGCCACAGAGCCGCTTCTGACTTTCTAGTGGTTAATTGGAGATAAGAGTCTCACATACTCTCCCACACTGGCTGGCTTTGAACCATGATCCTCAGATCTTAGCCTCCTGTGTAGCTAGGATTATAGGTGTGAGCCACCAGCTCCCAGCCAGAATGTATTTTTCTGTTCACTGTTTTTCAGTGTCTGTGTGTATTTCATTGGTGAAACAAATGTGTTATAGGCAGTATGTGTATGATACTTGTATTGAAAATTATTCCACCCAGTCTATTTCATTTAATCAGGGAGTTTAATCTGTTTGCATTCGTGATTGTTATTGACATGTAATTTTCTTTATCTGGAGACTGTCTTGGCGCTTGTGTGCCACCCATGGTGTGGATAATATTTCTAAGTGAGGAAGGCCTGTTAGTTCTTTGGCCCTGGTGCATGTCAGTCCCTTGGTCATGGGAGGGATCTTACTTTGATCTTGGGCCACTTGTTCCTTGGAATGAAAGGTTCTTCATTTGGGTTTGGGAGCCAGAAGCATGATGGTAGCACAGGGCCTATCAGGGAATTCCACTTTTCCACGTCAGCATGGTAGAGCGACAGCAGGGCCTCAAGGTTGCAGAGATGTACTGGATACTGGCCTCTCCATCAGAGTGCACCTCAGCAGTGGCTTTGCCATGAACATGGCTTTGTCCTGGAGCAGTTTGAGTCTTTGGTCCTTGGGTCCATTCCTGCTGCATGGACTCTAAGCAACTCTTCAAACTGAACTCAAGATGTGTAATAACCATGGAACTGTTCTGTGTAGGTGATTGTGATGGGAATTAAGGTGGCTGAGGATCTTCTACTATCCTCACTACCAGATGCCTCATGGCCCCTCTTTGCGCTGCCATCTCAAGTTTCTGTGACACATGCAACTCTTTGTCACCTTGAGGAACACCAGTGATTTTCTCCTAACTTTTCTGGAAGTGTAGTTCTTTTCTTTTATTTTGCCAGTAACAGGTTCTAAAGTCAAGGTTTTGCCCTTGCTAGGCAGGAACTCTTGCTAAGCCATACCTGCAACCCTTTTTTGCACCAATCTTCCTTCCTTCCTTCCTTCCTTCCTTCCTTCCTTCCTTCCTTCCTTCCTTCCTTCCTTCCTTCCTTCTTCCTTCCTTCCTTCCTTTCTTTCTTCTTGTTGGGTGTGAGGCTTGAACTGAGGGCCTGGACGCTGTCTCAGAGCATCTGTGCTCAAGGCTAGCACTCTTCCACTTGAGCAACAATGCCACTTCTGCTTTTTAATTGGAGATAAGAGTCTCATGGGGCTTTTTTGCCCAGACTGGCCACGAATTGTGACCCTTATGTCTCAGCCTCTTGAGCAGCTCAGATTACAGGCTTGAGCCACTGGTGCCTGGCTTTTCTTTATGGTTTTAAAATAACATAAATTATCTTTAAGTAGTTGTAGAGAGGGTTGAATTTACCATTAATTTATGAGTACAGTGCACCTTGATCAATGTCATCCCTTCCATCATTTCCCCCATCTCTCCCAACCTCACCCATCTCAAGTTACCTGGTTTCTTTTTTACAGATTTATAGAACATACTATGACTACACTTGCCTGCCTTTCTTCTCTCTATTCATCTGATTTCTTCCCCTTGACCTCTTCCCATCCTGACAAACCATGTTTCATCTTTGTGATGTAGCTTGTCTTAAACTGTAAGTTAGTTGTTTGAAAGAATTAAACGATTGTCATTGGTTATTTTTAAGATAGGGCTTTGTTTCCTAGTTGCACACATATCTGAGTTACCACTGTCCTCCTATTTTAGGTTTCACATTATGGGTAGGATAACAGGTATGTGCCTCTGGGTCTAGCTCTCAGTTGAACCTTGTGAACTTTCTTCTGCCTGAGCTGACTTTGAACCACAGTCTTCCCAGTCTAAGCTTCCCAAGTAGCTATGGTCACAGGCTGAGCTACTAGTGGCCAACAAAGTGTAGTTATTTATTTTTTTATTTTTATCCTCCTTTGTGAAAAAGACAAGTGTTAGGCACTTCTAGTCAACCATTTTGATGATGTCCCTTGAATTTGTTTTTAACATCCTTTATATTCCATCAGATTTAAAAAGCGGTTTTCTGAAAATGCATTTATTTCTAACTTTCCCACTAGTATTAAAAGTTGCTTTTGAGGCTGGGTGCTGGTGGCTCATACCTGTAATCCTAGCTACACAGGAAGCAGGAGTCTAAGGATTGAAGTTTGAAACCAGACTGGGCAGGAAAATCTGAGAGACTCTTATCTCCAGTAATCTACTCAAAAAAGCCAGAAGTGGCTCTGTGGCTCAAGTGGTAGAGTATGAGCATTGATCAAAGGAAGCTCAGGGAAAGTGCCCAGGCCCAGAGTTTAAGCCTTAGGACTAGCAAAAAACAACAACATAAAAGTTGGTCTTGAAATGGGTCACCATTGTTTGTTTGATGCTTAAAAGAAATTCATGTCTGCTTCCATTATTCACAATAAAAAAATTCACAGAGTAAGGGAAGAAAAATAATTTTGTGTACATGCTGGGATGTTTGTCATATATGTATTCTTTGGTTCAAGTTAAGTTCTATTTTATTTTTAATGAATACCTAGTAAAATTAAAGAATTTTCTCTATAAGCTAAGAATGCTGTTATTCTAAGCATTCTTTGTCTCTACACTGTTACCAAAGATGACAGTCATTTACAGTTTTAATACATTAGGGTAAAGTCTATCCTATGTATAAAATAAAAATTCTCAATAATAGTTACAGATGATTCAATGGTTATAAATCAAGCTCTTGAACATATCAATCACTTTAAATGATGAACCTTTCTCTGTCTCTGTCTCCCTTCATGGGAGTATGGGGGGGTTGAACTCTGGGACCTCACACTTGCTACTCTGTTAAGATTAGCTTGTTTCACAGTTTGAACAACTCCAAGTCTTCCAGTCTTACACAAAATGAATCTCTTTAGTGTACTTTGTTATTTTTAGGCATGTTTCATATGCATGGATGATATTAATATCTTTCTCAAGCTGGGTGACAGTGGGTCATGCCTGTAATTCTGGCTGTTCTGGAGGCTGAGCTCTGAGGATCTTGGTTTGAAGCCAGCCTGGGTAGGAAAGTCCACAAAACTCCTATTTGCAATTAACCAACAAAAAGTGAAGCCGTGGTTTAAGTGGCAGAGAGCTAACCTTGAGCAATAAAGCATACAGACAGTGACCAGATCCTGAGTTCAAGCTTCCAGACTGGGAAAAATAAAAAAACCAAACCAAACAAACCCTTTTTTAAAAATTACTTATTTATTGTCAAAGTGATGTACAGAGGAGTTACAGTTTCATACGTAAGGCCATGGGTACATTTCTTGTACTATTTGTTACCTCCTCTCTCATTTCCCCCTCTCCTCCCCCTTTTCCTCTCTCCCCACGAGTTGTTCAGTTGGTTTACATCAAATGGTTTTGCCAGTATTGCTTTTGGAGTCGTTTGTCTCTTTTTCCATTGTCTCTCAATTTTGATATTCCCTTTCACTTCCTTAGTTCTATGTAGAGAGCTGCGAGCAGCTGCGCCCGGAAATGGCGCCGGCTTCCGCCCTCCGCCCTCCCGACGGCGAGTGCTCTCTGTGATAAACAACTCCTAATATGGTTAAAGCTTGGACTCTGGCTTGCTTCCGCGTACCTGGACCTATCAGTAATCCCCACATAGCTTACCGGGATTGGCTACCCAGTTTGCACTTAAGGCCAAGCGGGAAGCTCCCTGAGGGGAGGGGGGAAGCCCCCGGGAAAGGAAGAGAGAGAAAGACTGTTTCAAGGTTCTGGAATAAACTGCTTAGAGAAGAATCCGGTGTAGTGTCTTCCTTGCTGGTCGAGGCGGATGCGACAAGTGGTGGCCCGTACGGGGAACACCGTTTCTATAAGGATTCAGAACTCTCTGCAGCCAGGGTGGTGCACCGGTAAGTCCCCGAAAAGAAGGGGATCCGCGATAAAAGGCGGGAAGGGAATATAGGCTTCTTGCTGTAGACAAAGAAGGAGCAAAAGGCCCCCGGGTGGCAAGGGAAAGAGGTTAAGAGGAACGGGCTAAAGCGAAAGCAAAACCTTATAATTATGGGCGCCTCGCACCCAATTTTTTTGGCTCTTAACGAGCTGTTGCACTCGAAGTAGTTAAAGATAAAGAAGAGTACTTTGGAGAGATTTTTGGATTTCTTGAAGGGGTTGTCGAAGCAGATGCACTTACTTGACAATCCTGGGGAGACTGGGGGACAGGTGGCAGGGAGTGACCTCACCATGCCGCGTTGTCATCTCTGTGTTGTTTGTAAGTCTATTTTTGTGTGTTTCTTTCTTGCGCTGTGCCTGACTGACAAACGGATGATGGGGAACGTTCCTTCCACTCCCCTGGACTTGACTATAGCTCACTGGAAAGATGTACAGGTGACAGCCCACAATCAGTCAATCAGTGAGAATGTCCGCAAAAAAAGAACTCTAGGGGGACCCCCACCCAGCCTTCTTAAGCAGAAAATTGTTTGGTGCACTAGAATGTTTTACTAAAACTATCAAGCCCTGGAAAATGAGGCTGGAGAATGCTAAGATCATTTGTTAAAGGTTTTTGTCTTAAAATGTATGGCCGATGCTTGTTCTGCGCGCTTTAAGATCTTTTGAAAATGTATGTGTGTGTGCATGTGTGAGTGTGAACATGTTCAAGACTGCAGTATGATGCAAAACTAAAAATTCAAAGGTCTTCATGCCATGCAGTAACTGGGACTGAAAAAAAAAAAAAGAGGCTCTTTTGAAACAAGCAGCCCGTAGGCAAAGGGCGGCACCTGGTTTCAGATTGCCTGTGAGCTTGTTTTTCTGATGCAGATAAAAGCTAAAGTGTTGTGTTAGTGTTAAAAAGGCTTTGGAAATCAAGAATACATTTCTAGATAAGAAATTTGGAAGTAAAATTGTCCTAAATAATTATTGCAAAGTGAGAAAAGGAGAATTATGGCTACCAAAATGTTTAATTGCCATTCCAGCTTCTTTGTAGGTTTTTTTTTGTAACAGTTTCCAGCAGGCCCACAGAGAAGCACAGGTGATTCCTACAAGTTTGTCGAGATCTAATACTGACTCTTAATAAGTTCCAGACCCTTAATAAGTTCCAGGTAAGAAAGCATGCTTAAAAACTACTTCTGTGTGGACCACCTTGTTGCTTCTAATTGGAGTAAAGTGGCCCCTTATAAGACTCACTGATCTGAATCTGCGGTTCGAAGCCAGCCCGGGCAAACAAATGTCCCTGTGAGAGACTTGTCTCTAATTAGCCAGCAGAGTGCTGGGAATGGAGTGGTGCCCAGTTGAAAGGGGGACTGATGGTCCTTAACCAACGGGTGGACCTGGTACAGGAACAGATTGACACGCTTTGGCAAATTGCCCAGCTTGGCTGTCAGTGGAAATACGCTGGTCTATGCGTGACAAGTATTCAGTATGATAATTACACCTATGCTGCAAATTTGTCTAAACAATTGTCTAGTTATCTTTTAGGGAACTGGACAGGAGAATATGATGTGCTGATGGAGCAACTGAGGGTCGCCATCACTACCGTAAATTCAACTCGTGTGGACACCGGGTTGGCGGACGGGCTGTCCTCCTGGATTTTAAATGCCATGAACCACCTGAAGGAGTGGGCGGGGTTGGGGGCCCTTAGGCCTTCTGGCCATGGTCATCCTGGTGTGCCTGTGGTGCATTTGCCGAATTAGGCTTCCAGTGTCGCAATACAGCCATGCTTGTCCAAGCCTTTACTGCCATGGAGGTCGGACAGTCCCCCCATGTGTGGCTTGCCACACTTAAGAAATAGTGCAGGATGCGAGGCTAGCGCACTGCACTTGGGAGACGCATCCCGGCGCGAGCCCCAAGAAGAGCATGTTAGATTGCATGTGGGTTGATGCCCTAGGCCCCACCTCTGTAAAAAAGGCATCAGATGGGTCTGGCAGTCCTTGGGAAAGCGCCACCTAAGTGAAGGCCAGTACAATGTCCCTCAAATAACATTCACAGAGATCTGACCTCTACTCTTGCCTGCCGCTCAGAAAATAAAAAGGGGGGAACTGTAGAGAGCTGCGAGCAGCTGCACCCTGAAATGGCGCCGGCTTCCGCCCTCCGCCCTCCCGACGGCGAGTGCTCTCTGTGATAAACAACTCCTAATATGGTTAAAGCTTGGACTCTGGCTTGCTTCCGCGTACCTGGACCTATCGGTAATCCCCACGTAGCTTACCGGGATTGGCTACCCAGTTTGCACTTAAGGCCAAGCGGGAAGCTCCCTGAGGGGAGGGGGGAAGCCCCCGGGAAAGGAAGAGAGAGAAAGACTGTTTCAAGGTTCTGGAAAAAACTGCTGAGAGAAGAATCTGGTGTTGTGTCTTCCTTGCTGGTTGAGGCGGATGCGACAGTTCTAATACCAGTATATACAGTATCCAGGGTACTCAGATGAGACACAGAGATAGTGTGGGGACAACCACAGGAAGGGGATACAAGAGTATCATCAACAATAGAAGCTACAGTTTCACATGGCATGTTGAAAGTAATTATAACAGTGCTATAACCAAAACAAACCCTTTTATGGGAGGAACATAAAGACACATGCCTCTGTGCCTCTGATCATATAAAATATTTTTCAAAATGAACTTCAGGAAATGTAAACAAGAGTCTATATTACTTTTGTTTTCTTTTTGTCTTTTTTTCCAAATTTTTATTATCAAACTGATGTACAGAGAGGTTACAGTTTCAGACTTTAGGCATTGGATACATTTCTTGTACTCTTTGTTACCTTGTCCCTCATACCCCCATCCCTCCTCCTTACAAATGGGGCAATGTCATTTTTTCTGATAGAGGCATAAAATTCCATTGTGTATATGTACCACATTTTCCTGATCCATTCGTCTACTGAGGGGCATCTGGGTTGGTTCCAGATTCTAGCTATGACAAATTATGCTGCGATGAACATTGTTGTGCTGGTGGCATTACTGTGATTTTGTTTGTGGTCTTTTGGATAGATACCCAAAAGTGGGGCTGCTGGGTCATAGGGGAGTTCTATGTTTAGCCTTCTGAGGAATCTCCATACTGCTTGCCAGAGTGGCTGAACCAGTTTACATTCCCACCAACAATGAACTAGGGTTCCCTTTTGGCCACATCCCCTCCAACAATTGTTATTGTTGGTTTTCTTGATATATGACATTCTTACTGGGGTGAGATGGAATCTCAATGTTGTTTTGATTTGCATTTCTTTTATGGCCAGTGATGTAGAACATTTTTTCATATGTCTCTTGGCCATTCTCATTTCCTCATCAGAGAAGTCTCTTTGTAAGTCTTTAGCCCACTTGATGAGGGGGCTATTGGTTCTTTGTGGTTTTGTTTTGGAAGAAGGTAATTTTTTTTAGTTCTGCATATATTTTAGAGATGAGGCCTTTGTCCGTTGAATGTCCGGTAAAGATCTTCTCCCAGTCTGTGGGCTTTCTGTTTATCTTGCGAGCTATGTCCTTTGCCGTGCAGAAGCTCTGCAGTTTGATGCAGTCCCATTTGTCCAACCTTTCTTTGATTTGTAGCCTTTCTGGGTCATTGTTAAGGAAGTTCCATCCTGCGTCAAGGAGCCCAAGTGTTTCTCCTACTCCTTCCTTTAGTGTTTTCAGGGTGTCTGTTTTGATTTCGAGGTCTTTAATCCATTTGGAATTGATTTTGGTGCAGGGTGATATATAAGGATCTAGTTTTAGTTTGTTGCATGTGTTGAACCAGCGTTGCCAGCACCTTTTGTTAAAGAGGCTATCTTTCTTCCATACTATTGTTTTAGCTCCTTTATCAAAGATTAAGTAGGCGTAGTTCTATGGGTTCATTTCTGGGTCTTCAATTCTGTTCCATTGGTCTTCAGGCCTGTTCCGGTGCCAATACCAAGCTGTTTTTATTACTATAGCTTTATAATACAGCTTGAAGTTGGGTATTGTAATTCCTCCAGCACTGCTCTTTCTGCTTAGGATTGTTTTTGAGATATGGCCGCATTATTGGAGTGGACTGGCCTGATCTGTGATCCTCTTATTTATGCATTTTACCACAGCTAGGATGACAGATATCTACTACCATGCCCAGCTCTTTATTAATTGAAAGGGAACATTTTCCTAAACTCTTGTTTGGCTGGCCTTGCAACATTATCTTCCCGAGCTCAGTCTCCCAAGTTGGTAGGATTACAGATGCAAATCACTCTATAAATAAATAAATAAATAAATCTCTTCATTGATTATTCTTATGCAACTGTATTTTTGTTACAGTAATCGCTATTACAATGTAGCCCTCATCTTAATAAGTATATCTAGGACATACATTTTCTGAATTTGAGGGGAAAAATCAGGACAGCTAGAAATCTGTTGAGTGGCCTGAAACCTGGTGTCCTAAACTCAAGAAAGATTTGTAGTTTCTTCATGGTGAGCAAGATGATCTCAAATTGGAGACATGCAGACAGATAAAATTCTTCCCAGATCTTTTTTTTCCTGAGAAATCAGGAAATCTTTAGCCTAAGAAAAATGTAAGTGTAACCCTTAAAATTCTGTTTCTGGAATCATAGAAATGGTATGGTGCATAATGTTTGGTCTATATCTCAGTGATAATTGGTACATCTTTAAGGGAGAGTTCTTGGAAACAGATTACATATTAACTTGTTGATTTGCTTTGGATTATTACATTGTGCATATAGTTGCATTGAGAAATGAAAGGTAGATTTTTTTTTTTATTTGGCCAGTCCTGGGGCTTGAACTCAGGGCCCAAGCACTGTCCCTGGCTTCTTTTTGCTCAAGGCTAGCACTCTGCCACTTGAGCCACAGAACCACTTCCAGCCGTTTTCTATATATGTGGTGCTGGGAAATCGAACCAAGGGCTTCATGTATACGAGGCAAGCACTATTACCACTAGGCCATATTCCCAGCCCCTAAAGGTAGATTTCAAGAGACTCCATTAGATGAAATATTGATAGAGGAAACAATTTTAAAGTCCCAGGAATGTGGGAAAAACACAAGGCAGATCAGTGGAATGGCGAGTGTATTCTGCTGTGAGTTCATCAATGTTACAGAAATGATTTATGAAACAAGCACACCTAAGAGTTGCAATGTCTGCCAGTGGTTTCAATGAGCATTAGAGTTATTTAGGGTATGAAATAAAAAGTTTTCCTGGGAAACAATTTTGATTGATTAAAGAAATATCAATCTCACTGCATCATCTCTTTGTAAATTATCTGTGGAAAGTTGTCTCCACTGTGGAATGAGAAACCTAGCACTCGATCCTAGAATGTCTCTAGAAGTTCTGCTAGGATTTTTTTTCTTCCTGGACTAACAGCACTTTTTCCCATTCAGGACCCACGATATATATGCCCATTAGTATGTAATGGTTTTATCTTATTGTACAAGGAGACACTGATCCTCTTCAGTTTACTAAAGATTATTTTGTTCAGGGCCATTACTTCATGAATGCACATAATGGTGAGTATGTGGAAGGTGCTGGGGGGGGGTGTCATTAGGGATTTGTCCTGTTAGGTTCTCTGTTCAGGGAACATGGCTGAATTCAATCTGTATATGCATACAGGAATATTCTGATACACATGTATAATTCTCTTTAAGATTTAGGTTCCTGCTTCTGCCAAAAATAAATAACCACACACCTACTGGCTTAAAAACAACATAAATAACTCTCAATGACCCTGGAGATCCAAAGTTTGGAAGTTAGAAGATGTTAGGAGTATAGATTTTCTGAAGACTTCAGGAAAGAAAGCACCTTGATCTGACTTTTTCAACTTCTAGGGACTCTGTGAGTGTCTATGGCCATTTCCTTGAATCACACTAACCTCTTGTTGATTTCAATTTTTTGGTTCTTCACAGTTTCATAGTAAAGTATGAATCTTAATTTTGTAAATATAACAAATATAAGCTATTTTCTAACATAATAAATATTTCAGTCTTTTACAAAACCTGAGTGCTCATGTTATCATGGCATGCTATATTTTGCAGTAATTTTTCCCCTCGAACTTACTTAACCTTTGGTTTTCATTAAAAATTTTTTTTTGGTGGGGGAGGTTGATGGGTGCATGAGAAAGGACAAGGAGGACAGATACTGTCAGAATATTCAACATGTGCAATGTGTAGAAATGTGAAATGAGTCTGGGGTGTGAATGATGGAAGGGGTGGCACTGATCAAGAAGCACTGCACACATAAGTAGACATATTGAACTATAGTGCTCTTGTACAATCATTGGAAGTTTAGGAAATGAAAAATTGAAATATGAAAAGTTTCTATTTGGGATGTGTGATTTTCTGCAGGTGTAGCTTCAAAACCTCTTAATGCTTTAACATTGCCCCAAAAGAAATGTACTCTTTACCTGACTTATGTAACTATATTCCCTCTGTATAACAACAATAAAAAATTAAAAACATCTTTAATGTCTATTATCTGGGGGTATCATATAGTGTAATAAATGAAAGGTCAGAGCCAGTTAAAAATAAATTGACTTGATAATCTTTTTCTCTTTCTGGCATTATTTAATTCCTTTGTATTCCAATGTATTGTCTGTAAAATAAAGCTAAGATAAAACATGCTTTATATTTGTTATTTCATATAATGAAAAGTTATAGGATTTCAGAGATGGTTAGTGGTATTGTGGTATTGTGGTAATTACTGTGATAACCATTGCCATTATATAGGAAAGGAAAACCTATTTCTGACATTATCACTTTAATCTTTTCTCTAACAGGAATTCCATGTCCTGAGACTATTCATATCTGTGGGCTTATTGTTTATCAGAGAAATGATGGGACTTCAGACAACCACCCCAAACTGGAGTTAGAATAGAACATTCATAATTAGCTATTACTAAATGTTAAGATGGCCTTTCTTTGTCTAAAGTTTTGTTAAGAGTTGGTAAGGTCTGAAGCCATTCTTTTGTTTCATGAGAGTGTATAATAATTAGTGAGAAATAAAAACTTGCTAAAGATTCCTTGGTAGGAAGCAGAGGAATGAAATTTTGAAGATACATGGATAGCTTACAATAAGTTAACTGATGCTTTTATCATCAAAACTTGCTTCCTCTACTTGAATCAGGTGTGTGTGTGTGTGTGTGTGTGTGTGTGTGTGTGTGTGTGTGTGTGTGTGTGTGTTTGCTGCTCCTGGGGCTTGAACTCAGGGCCTGGGCATTGTTCCTGAGCCTCTTCCAGCTCAAGGCTGGTGCTGTACCATTTGGGCCACAGTGCCACTTCCAGTTTTTGAGTGGTTAATTGGAGATAGGAATCTCAGGGAGAATTTTCTGCCCTGGCTGGCTTCAAACTGTGATCCTTAGATCCCTGCCCCCGCAGTAGCTAAGATCTAGCCTGAGCCACCAGTACCAGCTTGAACCACTTTCCTTACTCCTTAAAGCCTAATACCATTCTTTTGATTGTATTATCAAAAGCCTGTTTCACTTGTTTGTTTCTCAAGGTGTAAATGAAGGGGTTCAGCATAGGAGCAACGGAGGTGATGAGGATGGTCACACCCTTGTTGAGTGCCATGGAATCCTTGGCTGAAGGCTTCACATAGATGAAGATGCAGCTGCCATAGGTGATGGAAACCACAATCATGTGGGAAGAACAGGTGGAAAAGGCCTTTTTCCTTTGCATTGCCGAAGGGAACTTTAGGATTGTCTGAAGTATGTATATATAGGACAGAACCACACATACAAGGGTCAAGATAAAAGTTAACACAGCACTGGCTATGATCATCTGCTCTATGAGCCATGTTTCTGTGCATGAGATCTTCAGGAGGGGGTATGCATCACAGAGAAAATGGTTGATAACAGAGTCACAGAATTCCAGATGTAGGACAAGGCTAAATGGTGGGAATATGATCAACAGACTAGCTGCCCAGCAACAAAGGACAAATTTCCTACAGACTCTACTGTTCATGATGGTCACATAATGCAGGGGCTTGCAGATGGCCACATAGCGGTCATAGGACATGGTGGCCAGCAGAAAGAATTCAGTTACACCAAATAGATCAGTAAAAAAAATTTCAGTGATGCAACTGTTGTATGTGATTTTCTTATCCCCTGTTGATAGGCTGTACAGGTATCTGGGCATACAAGCAGATGTGAATGCAATTTCTAAGAAGGAAAATTTTTGTAGGAAATAGTACATGGCAGTATTCAGTTGTGGATCCACGATGGTTAGGGAGATGATGGTAAGGTTTCCAGTAACACTCAGCATGTAGGTGAGACACAAAAAGATGAAAAGCACAGCCTTGAGTTGTGGGTCATCAGTCAGGCCCAGGAGGAGGAAAGTTGTGATGGTGTGATTTCTCATCATCCACTTCTGACTTCTACTCAGTCTGCAGTGAGAATTCAGAAATATTTGAAATGACAGAGTTCTGTTAACAATGCAGAGCAATAAATCAGCAGCTTAAATTATGCAAAAGCTTTTTTTTAATATAAAACCTTGTTTATAAATTATATCATTATATATAACATAGGGTCTGTATGGTATATTTTCCTTTGGTCTACCAATGAAGTGTTTAAAAATTGAATATCAGCTGGGTACCAGTGGCTCAGGCCTGTAATCCTAGCTGCTCAGGAAGCTGAAACTTAAGGATTGTGGTTTGAAGCCAGCCTGGGCATGGGAAGTTGTGAGATGGTTATCTCCAAGTAAGTCCTTCCTGCCCCTCTCCCCCAGAAAGCAGTGGAAATGTATCTGTGGCTCAAGTGCTAGAGTGCTAGAATTGAGCAAAAGTTCAGAGACAGTGACAGTTCCCAAGCTTGAGTTCAAGAGCAAAGATAGGTGCACACAAAAAAAGGAATACCAGGAAACCACAACATATTTTGAGGAGTCAAGAGCAATGGGGCGCAGGAAAGGAGGGAGGACTGGTGAGCAAATGCAGCTATTATATTCAAGGCATATTATCTAATAATTGAACTTTATATCTTGAGGGTAAGGAAAGGAGGGAGGAAAAATGGAAGGGGGAACGATGAGAGCAGGGATATTGATCAAGAAGCCTTAAATTCATAACTTGGCACGTGGAATTGTCTTTGTATAACTGCTTAATAAATAAGAATTCAGCTTGTTTTTATCTAAATCATACTTCAACATGAGAATTATTTTTCACTTTTGATCCCCAACTTATGTCTTATTTTTATCTGTACACAGAAGTAGCCATGTAGTTAGGTTTTTCTAAGTGAAGCTGGGTCCTAAAGCCTCAACTTAGAGTTCTTGAATACTTCAATGTATATCTTTGTGGGTTGGTGATTGAGAAAATGTAATGGTAATTAAAATATCGTGAGACCAATTATAAAAGGCTTTCTGTATTCATTCAAAGCTCAGTATCAGGAATATAAAAAGAAATCAAACAACTTAAGGACCAAAACAAGTAATCCAAGCAAATCATCCGATCTAACACTTCTCAAAAGAAAAAAAGTACAAATTGACAAGAAATAAATTTAAAAATACTCAATATCATAAGTCACCAATGAAAGCCAAAGTGAAACTATAATGCAATTTCACCCTAGTTCCAGTGACTTATTAAGAAAGGACAAAAACAAAAATTGACATAGGCCAGAAAAGATATGGAGATAGAGAATGGAACCCCCACAGTCGGTGGTAATATAAATTATTTTAGCTAGTACACAGGCCATTATGGAGGATCCCCTAAAACATTGAATAAAGGAATGCCATATTATGTAGTTATACTATTTGGGGGGTATATTTCCAGAAAGATGGGTTTGTCATACCAGAGATAGCTGTGCTCCAATGCTTATTGTGATACTATAGGTAGATATGGAATCAGCTGAATGGTAAAAGATTACATATGCACATGTACATATATGTGTATTTCATATATATGTATTTTATATGACACATATTATTTATATTACAATATAATATATAAAACATAGTGCATACACAACATACATGTAATATAATACAAATATAATATATGTATAATATATAATATGTAACACACATATATGTTTATGTGTGTATATACATAACAGACATGAACATTATTTGGCCATAAAGAAAAATGAGAATGAACTTCTGTTCCTTGTTAAAAAAACAGATGGAACTAATCAAAAATTGAATTTGATCAGTATTCATTATATACTTGGGTTAAACTACCATACGAAACATATTACAATTCATACATGTTAATCTAAAAAAAATTAAACCAAAGTTTTTCAGTTGTAGTATTATTGCTATTTTGAAAATCTGTTTTCTTCTTTAAACAGACTGATTTTCATTTTTCTCTTTCCATTCTTTGTCCCTCTCAAGTTCTTGCTATCTAATATTTCTAGCCACTGCCTACCTCTGTGCCCCTCCACAGTGTTTTGATGAGAAATTGTGAAGAAGCTATGTTGCGGTGTCACGTGTGAGGTTAAACCACATTTTTACATCATTGCGATTGTTTTAAAGAGTTCAACTTGTTTAGCTGAGATTAGAAAACTTTGCCACATTCTGGTAGCATTGTAAGTTGAAAAGAATCAAGTTTAATATATTAATACATTCTCAAGCACTGCTTGCCTTTGCTGAGGTTCAGTTCTGATGGATAAAAATGGAAATAGAAACAGTGCTTTTCATATGCTATTTTGAAAAAGAGAATCATTGATACTTATATCTCTACTTTCTTTAGTAACATACCTCTCTAATAATAGTAATAATAATAACTGCATAGTTAATATTTCAACGTGTTTGTTCCCACTATTTCCGTTTGATAATCACTTTGTATTTATTCTTCACCATATTGTAATGACACTTTTGCTCCAACCATTCTATTGAAACAGTTTTTCTTTTTGGCCAATCCTTGGGCTTGAATTCAGGGCCTGGGCACTGTCCCTGTGCTCTACCTCTTGAGCCACTGCTCTACTTCCAGCTCTTTTTTTGGTAATTAATTGAAGATAAGAGTCTCATGGACTTTCTTTCCTGGGCTGGCTTTGAACTCTGACCTCAGCCTCCTCAGATCTCAGCCTCCTGAGATAGGTGTGAGCCATTGGAGCCCAGATGAAACAGGGGTTGTTTTTTTCAGTTAACCAAAATGTATAAATCTTTCCTTTTTTTAAGGGTAGAGATTAATAGATGACTTTTAAGTAGAATATATACTTTGACCAACATGATTTATGACAACATCATGTTCTTGTTTTTCACCTTACCTTTTAATTTCTGATTTTTGGTCTTTCTTTCCATTCTGATCTCTGTTATGCAGATGCGTTTCAGTCTCCCTTCTTACTTTCTTCTAACTTAGCAAATAAACTCTTGGACATTTTCTCAAGTTCCTAACTGCTGAATTGACAAAAAGTCTTCTTTTTAATATCAATGATACAGACAAATATGCCTCAAATATAAAATTGTCCATGCTCAACTCCTAGGTAATAATTTTACTTGGATTATCTATATACTGTAATCGCCTTCCTCCACCTTTATGTTCTTTCCTCACATATTTCTGTTCTGCCTAATTCCATCTGGCAAGCACTAAGTTATTGGTTTTATACTGCAAGCATTTATTCTTCTGGGAACCTAACAGACCTCTGTGTAGTTAAGACACCATTCAGGCCAACCAGTTCTTGCTCCTGCCTTAGCACTACCCTGAGAAATTACATTCTTTTCTGATTACAGTGAAACTATTTCATGAGAACAGTATCTAAAAAGGACAGGGTTCCATGTATATGATCAATGCTTAAACAACTTGCAGGCAAGAATTTTATTTGGGATAGTTCTAAAAGTTTCTGGCATTTAAAACTTTAATTTGAAGATGTATTCTGAGCCTAACATTTTGTCTGATTTCCTTTTTGAAGGTTGCATTTACTAGTGAGGTAAGCTAAGACAGTGGAAGACAAGGAGCTCAAGCCCAGGAATCGTGTGCGTGTTTGCATGTGCGTGCACACACACTATTACTAATGAATCACCTGTTAATAAACTTGGGGGGAAAGCCTCCCATAAACAGAACATATTAACAGTAGAGATAAAGCCTTCAGAGGCTGGAGAGAGCATCAGGATCATTTAAAAGAGACCCATGGAAAGAGAATAAGATCTAAATGAGAATGTTGACATTGATCAAGGTACCCTGTATTTGTAAACTGCTTTGTTGAAATGTTTTTTGTTTCTTTGTTTGTTTTGTCAATCCTTGGCCTTGGACTCAGGGCCTGAGCACAGTCCCTGGCTTCTCTTTGCTCAAGGCTAGCACTCTGTCACTTTAGCCACAGTGCTACTTCTGGCTGTTTTCGATATATGTGGTGCTAGGGAATTGAACCCAGGGCTTCATGTATAAGAGTCAAGTACTCTTGCCACTAGGCCATGTTCCCAGCCCCTAAACTGCTTTGTTGAATGGCAACTACTTTGTACAACTACTTAAAGATAATAAAGATATTAAAAAAATCTAAATGCGGGTAGGGATGAGATGAGGAAAGTTGGGGGAGAATGATGAAAGGGTAACATTGCTCAAGATCCATTCTACTCGTAATCTGACTTGTAGAATTGAAACCATTTTGTACAACTACTTAACGACAGAATCTAAGTGAAAGCAAAACTCAGTCCAGTTTCTTTTATCTAATTCCTATCAGAAAGTAGTTTAAAGATTATGTATGTAGGTTACATGTTGCTAACACATTTAATATAAAAAAGAAAATAAACAGGATACAAAAGAGCATGGGAAACAACTTTTTAAAAAGGAAGTAAATGAATATTTTAGAGCAAATTCTCCCATGCATTTTCTCTTATAAATATACTCACTCATATACATGTAAAAGTACAGCTGAGTACCCATGGTTCACACCTGTCATCTTATCTACTTAGGAGGCTGACATTTGAAGATTGCAGTATGAAGCTAGCTGGGACAACAAAGTCCATGAGACTCTTATATCCAGTTAGCTACCTGAAAGTCAGTAGATCTGTGGGTTCCACTAGTAGAATGCTAGCCTTGAGCACAAAAAGCTCAGGGATAGTGCCCAAGCTCTGAGGACTCACCTATACACACAGACACACAGACATAAAAGTGCACAAAGGTTAAGTTTTTAAAAGCACAAATATTGAATTACTAATCTTATCACATAGTACTTTAAAGGAACACATGTCAATCTGATTTATTATTGCTATTATTGCCATTATTATTTTACTGGACCTGGGTTTGAACTCTGGTCTTAGGCTCTGTCTCTGAGCTTCTTTTGTTCAAGATTAGTTCTCTACCACTTAGCTTAATTATTATGTGTCATTTATCTTTCATAAAACTTTGCCCAATTGTAGTAACCACAGTTTATTGCTATAAATATATAATTTCCTGTGCTTGCACCATTTCAAAACTCAGTGCTAATAGTTCTCCACCTATAGGTGACACTTTAGATTATTTCCCACATTCCACCATTATAACAAATTCAAAAGCAATACTTGCAAAACTGTTTGGTGTAAGTGAACTGAACACCTGGGGGGGGGGAGGGAAAGGGGGGAGGGAGGGGGGCATGAGGGACAAGGTAACAAACAGTACAAGAAATGTATCCAATGCCTAACGTATGAAACTGTAACCTCTCTGTACATCAGTTTGATAATAAAAATTTGAAAAAAAAAAAACAAATTCCACCACCACAATTTTTCAGGTTGTATGTGCAGAACTTTACTAGTTATGTGGAATGGCATCACTAAGATTCGCCTTCTAGTCAGGAGCCTGAGGGCCTTTGGAGCTGCAGTCCTGTCCTGAATATGCCTCTGTCCTTTTGTGGAAATCAAGTCCATTTTGTAGAAAGTGTAAGGACTCTTAAGTTAATGAAGGAGTAATCTGGGTCAAGGCTGGATTACATCCTTTTCTATATACTAAGAGCTTATTTGTTTTAGATGGAAAGAATTTATATGGTAACCTGGTATTTTTCACGAAGATTTTTTTTTTTTTTTTGCCAGTCCTGGGGGCTTGGGACTCAAGGCCTGAGCACCATCCTGGGTTTCTTTTTGCTCAAGGCTAGCACACTATCACTTGAGCCACAGGGCCACTTCTGGGTTTTTCAGTTTATGTGGTGCTGAGGAATGGAACTCATGGCTTTGTGCATGCTAGGCAAGCACTTTACCACTAAGCCACATTCTCAGCCCTTTGTACGAAGATTTTGAAGTTCACTTTTTTTTTTTTTTGATGCTGGTACTGGACCTTGAACTCAGGGCCCAAGCACCCTCCCACAACCTTTTTCTGCTCAAGGCAACCTGATCCACATCTCCACTGCCAGCTTTTTTGGGGGGTTATTGGAGATAAGAATCTCATAGACTGGCTTTGAACCATGATCCTTTGATCTCAGCCTCCTGAGTAGCTTGGATTACAGATGTAAGTCATCATGCTTGGCCATAAATTCACTTTTAATAAGTGAGCTCTCAGTAGTTCATTGAAAAATTATTAAAGTTTGTTTTAAATAGGATAATAATATAAAATTTGTCAGTTGAAATAAAATAATTCGCTTGAGTGTAGTCGTAGTCTTTTGCAATGATCACCATTGTGTCATTTTAGAACACTGTTATCACTCCAAGAGGAAAACTAGTGGTGGCCGTTTCCATGCTCTCTACTCTCAGCTGCATGCTACCAGTGATCTGGATTCTGTCTCTATGGATTGTCAGAGCTGGCCTTCCCTTTGAATTAAGCAGTAGACTATGGTCTTTTGTGACAGGAGTTGTTGTTGCTTTTTTTTTTTTTTGCCTTAATATAATGGTTCACTTAATATAAGGTTCATTCATGCTGTACATTGTATCAGCAATGCATCCATTTTTATTGCCAAATGATACTTAATTTATATTACAACACTTTGTTTCCTCATTCATCCACTGGTGACTATCTGGGTCATTTCTACTTCTGAAATATTATCGATCATAGTACTGTGAACATTTGGGTTCAAGTTCTTATATATACATACATTCTTTTTTTTATTTTATTTATTTATTTATTTATTTATTTATTTATTTATTTTGGCCAGTCCTGGGCCTTGGACCCTCAGTGCCTGAGCACCATCCCTGGCTTCTTCCTGCTCAAGGCTAGCACTCTGCCACCTGAGCCACAGCGCCCCTTCTGGCTGTTTTCCATATATGTGGTGCTGGGGAATCGAACTGAGAGCTTCATGTGTAGGAGGCAAGCGCTCTTGCCACTAGGCCATATTCCCAGCCCCCATACATTCTTTTTAAAATTTAAAATTTATTTATTTTTATTGTGAAGGTGATTTACAGAGGGGTTAGAGTTATATAAGTCAGGTAATGAGTAATTTCTCATTATCTCTTCCCTTGTTTTCTCCCAGTTTTTAACCTCTTGGCCCCTCTCCCCTACAAGCTGTGTACTTTGTGTGTGTGTGTGTGTGTGTGTGTGTGTGTGTGTGTGTGTAGGTTGTGGGCCTTGAACTCAGGGCCTGCGTGCTGTCCCTAAGCCCCTTTTTGCTCAAGGTTAGCGCTCTACCACTTGAGACACTGTGCTACTTACTTCTGGTTTTTGAGTGGTTAACTGGAGATAGGAGTTTCATGGGGACTTTTCTGCCTCGGCTGGCTTTAAACCATGATCCTCAAACCTCAGTCTCCTGAGTAGCTAGGATTACAGACATGAACCACTGGTACTTGGCTCGTATAGTCTTAATATTCTTTGGCAGGCAGATATCAGAGGTTAGAATTATTGAGTCAATTAGTTTATGTTTAATTTTTTAGAAAGTGCAAATCTGTGTTTTGAAGTTGCTATGCTATGTCAATTGATGAATACCAGCAATGATGAGTGATTCATACATACTTGATATTTGTTTTGTTATGTTCTTTAATTAGTTAATCCTTATTTTGTTTTATTGCTTAATTTAGTGACTTAATTACATTGCTGTTTTCAGACACACACTCACATAAACACATACATTTTGATCACATTTATTTTTGTTACCCTTTCTTGTCCTTCTCCCTACTGCCTTGTATTTATGTCTTTTTGTTTATTTTTAGATATAGATTTCACATATGAGAGAAAATACCTCATATCTTTCTTTCTGAGACTGGTTTATTTCACTTAATAGGCTGATGTCCAGTTCTATCCATTTTCCTGATTCAATTTGACTTTTCTTTATGGCTGCTTAAAACTTCATACCTTACAGTGTATATATACTACAATTTGTGCCCATTTGCCCATGGATGGGAACCTAGGTTGTTTGAATCACTTATTTTAGTCATCCTGGTGGGCACTGAGTGGCATCTCACTGAGGTTTTGATTTACTTCTCTCTGATGACTAATGATAATAAATACCTTTTTTTTTGCCAGTCCTGGGGCTTGAACTCAGGGCCTGAGCACTGTCCCTGGCTTCTTTTTGCTCAAGGCTAGAACTCTACCACTTGAGCTACAGTGCTACTTTTGGCTTTTTCTATATATGTGGTGCTGAGGAATTGAACCCAAGGCTTCATGCATACGAGGCAAGTACTCTTCACTAAGCCATATTCCCAGCCCAATGAATACCTCTTAATGTAGGTACTGCCTATTTGTACATCTTCTTGGTAGAAGGTTCCAATAATGTCCAGTCTAGAGGTGTGGCTCCAATGTTGTGGTAATACCTCAGTACTGTCACGAATGCATATTTGCATATTTATTTGATATTGTTAGTTTTTAGAAGATATTTAGTGGATTTTCACATATATATGAAGGGTATGTATATATGTCAACTGCAAATAGAGACAATTTCACCTCTTCCTGTAGTCTTTTTTTTGGGGACAGGAGGAGGAACCTGAATGCTGTCCCTGAGCTTTTCTGTTCAAGGTTAGTTCTTTACCACTTGAGCCACAGTTTCACTTTGGCTTTTTGGTAAGAGTCTCATGGGTTTTCCTGTTCAAGCTGGCTTTGAACCGTGACCCTCAGATCTCAGCCTCCCTAAGTATCTAGGATTACAGGCATGAGCCATTGTTATCTGGTTGTAGGTCCTAGCTTTTTGAGGATTTCTATTATGAAAGAGCCTGTACATTTTCTTTTGACAGTAATTGGATTTAAACTCAAGGCCTTGCATGTGCTAGCCAGGCATCTCCTTAAGCCATTTCTTTATCCTTTTTTGTGTTGGTTGTTTTTGAGAGAGGGATTTAAAAAATATCATAGCTAGAGTAGACTGTGATTTTTTTTTTGCCAGTCCTGGGGCTTGGCTTGGACTCAGGGCCTGAGCACTGTCCCTGGCTTCTTTTTGCTCAAGGCTAGCACTCTACCTCTTGACACAGCGCCACTCCTGGCTTTTTCTGTTTATGTGGTGCTGAGGAATCGAACCCAGGGCTTCATGCATGCTAGGCAAGCACTCTACTGCTAAACCACATTCCCAGCCCAGACTGTGATTTTTTTAATGTACAGTTTCCTGTGCTACTTGATTACCAGTGTGTGCTACCACACCCAGCCATTATATATTCCTTGTGGCTGAAATGATAGGTAGGCACCATCTTGTCCAATTGTGATTAATAGAGTCCCAAAAATTTTTGTCTTTTGCTTTGGTTGGTCTTGAACCATTATCCCTTTACTTTTCCTTTTCAAGTGGCTAGGACTACAGGCTTGAGTGTCTGATTTCACTGTGTGAAGTTTGTGATGGAAAATTTGAAAATACTTTCAAATGGAAATTTTGAAAGTAGCCTGGCACTGGTGGCTCATGCCTGTAATTCTAGCTACTCAGGAGACTAAGATCTGTGGATCATGGTTCAGAGTCAGTCTGGGCAAGAAGTTCTGTGATGTTCTTATCTCTAGTTAACAACCAGAAAACCAGAAGCAGAGCTGTGGCTCAAACCAACACTAGCCTTGAGCAAAAAGACTCAGAGACAGTGCCTAAGTCCTGAGTTCAAGCCCCATTACTGACACACACACAAAGAAGAAAAATAGACAAATAGTAAAAACAAACAAACAAAAAAAAGTCAAGCAGGGGATTTGATTTAGTGAACAGACTTCTTTTGAAGGTTTAATCTCCAGTACCACTCAAAGTGGAAAAAACAAATTGTAACAGCCACAACTATGTCAAGCTGGACTGGGGGACAGGCTAGTGAAGGGTCAATTGTCAGCATCAAGGAATATGTTCACTTGAGAAGCTTTTTGCTTGTCCTACCTAGAGCTCCTACTGGCCCCAGTGAGCTCTGCAGCCTGTGGGCTTTCCCCCTGGTTTTAGGAGATTTATGAGAACTATCAGCCTTCCCTGTGACTAAGATGGCTGATCTGTCAGTAGGCTAACTGGCTTCCTGTGAGTTTGTGACTTTGTACCCTCTCACCTATAGGGAGTTGGGTTGGTGTTTTTTCTTCTTCTCCTCCTTTGGTTTCTCTCTCTCTCTCTCTCTCTCTCTCTTCCTTTGTTTCTTTCATTCTTTCCTTCTGCTCTTCCTCCTCCTCCTCTTTCTTTTTTTTCCTAGTCCTGGGTCTTGAACTCAGGGGCCAGGCATGGTCTCTGAGATCCTTTTGCTCAAGGCTAGCATTTTACCACTTGAGCTACATCATCGCTTCTGGCCTTTTATGTTTATGTGGTACTGAGGAATTGAACCCAGGGCTAGGCAAGCACTCTACCACTAAGCCACATTCCCAACCCAATCTTTCTGTTGCTCCGTTACTTTTCAGCCGTATGTCACTTTTTTTTTTTTTTTTGGTGTTTGGACTGAAGCTTGAACTCGGGATCTGGACATTGTCCTTTAGTTTTATATCACTCAAGGTTAGCACTCTATCCTTTGAGCCACAGCTCTACTTCTAGCTTTTTAGTGGTTAATCAGAGATAAGAGTGTCATGGACTTTTCTGCATGGGTTGGCAGATCTCAGATCCTCAGATCTCAGCTTCCTGAGTAGCTAGGATTGCAGGCATGAGCTGCTGGTGTCTAGTCTTCATTTTTCTTTATTTTAATACTAACCCAATATACATTTAACATGTCATTTGTTTCTGGTAAACAAATGAGCAATACCTTTCTATTTCCAACTTTTTTTTTTTTTTTGCCAGTCCAGGGCCTTGAACTCAGGGCCTGAGCACTGTCCCTGGCTTCTTTTTGCTCAAGGTTAGCACTCTGCCACTTGAACCACAGCACCACTTCTGGCCATTTTCTATATATGTGGTGCAGAGGAATCGAACCCAGGGCTTCATGTGTATGAGGCAAGCACTCTTGCCACTAGGCCATATTCCCAGCCCCTCTTCTGTTGGGGATTATTATGGCCTTGGTGGAAGGCTGCCCTTCCACCAGCCTTGGGACAATGGAAGTTCCTCCCACCTTCTGGCCTTAACCGGAAAAGAAAGCCTCCGCCCCTGGGAGGTGAACACGTGCATGCCACCATGATGGGGTTGTCCCGCCCACAAAGAAAGTTTCATGATATCACTTGATGGACATGGTCCTTAGCCTATGACTGGCCCTTTGGCCAGCCCCCTTTCTTTCCTGCCATTGCCTCTATATAAATGCCTTTCCCTGTTAAAGTTTTTGAGACGCATCCCACCACTGCAGCGTGTCCCTGATGCCTTCTTTCCGCCCCCGGTAACATGTGAGAGGACTGGGGGGAGGGGAGGCTTCAGCAACCTTTCCTCAACTTAGCGTAAATCCATAAGAGCACGCCTTTGGCCTTCTGTCGGTGGCAGGTAAGGCCGAGTGCTCTTTCATAGATTTTGGGGTTCACCATTCTCCCCGGGAGATCGGGGAGAAGGGGATCGTTCAGATCCCGACACTCTTCCAACTTTTAATAATGACAAATATTTATATCTTATCTTTTAAATAAATAATTATACATATTTCAGTTGTTTTCATGCAGTAATTTTGTGTCATGCAATAGCATTTCTTCCAGAAAACATTTGTACCATTTAAAAGATGAGATGTTGTTACCCCTGGTATCTCAGGAGAAAGCAAGATGTCATCACCTATGTCTGTTCCTCTGTTCTCTTCACACCTAACTGAGGGCATCTTTCAAAAGGCCACCATTCTATCCACATGGGAAAGTCCACAGAGCATTAAGCCCATAGAAGTGTGCTTCTGTGTGATGCAGAACCTCCTGGCATTTTACATGGATGAAATTCTCAAGGATCATCTGGAGACAAACCAGTAACCTCCCCAACTCTTTTCTCCACACTCAAAAAACTCTCCAGCAATGTCAGATGCAGAGATGGCAGCATTACTGTAGTCACAAAGCCATCAATGCAACCAGCATCACCCATGGCAACCTTAGTCAGCTGGAGGTCTGTGCTGCTTTCAGTCAGTCCCTGGGTGCACCTCGCATCTTCTTAGCCTGGATTGACAAGAATCCCCAGGAAATTCTGGTGCTTGATACCAAGTTCCTGTCTGATTAGGGGTGAATATCCCCTGGGAAGTTTCCTGTCCTTACAGCAGATTTTGAAGGAGAGATATGGGCCCCCTTGCATATCTAGAAACCTCCTTGCTGATTTGGGAGTCTCTTGTCTGGGCTTAGGGAATTTCAGGGGAAAAATATTGAGTTTGGGCAGATCTTTCCCTGCAAATGGAAATCCAGTTGGCTGGTCTTGGGATGTATGATATCACTTGAAAGTAGCCAAGGAGTCAATTATTTTATTTATAATGAAATATGTCTTTGAGGTTCTGGGAGCTAGCCTTGAAGGCTTATTGCAGTTATGCATCCCAGGTTTATTATATGAACTGTGTCTTCTGTTGTTTATGTTGAATTGACTGACTTACCTGAATAAACACTGTGCTTTAAAAAATAAAAGATGAGAAATAAGAGGACAACAGAAATTTACAGGTAAAAATATATACTGTATATATGTCAATATATAGGAAAAGTGTTAGCTGATCATCAGGTTCGTGGAAGCACACATAGTAGCGTCCCTAGGGCCTCCATGCATCTGTATCCTTCCTATTACACTTTGCAGAAGTGTCAGGTGACTGTCTCCTGAAGCCTGGGGGAAGGCCTCCACAGCCAAGGCCAGGACAAATTCCTCACTGAGTCCTTCTCAATGCTTACAGGGTCTGATTTATTTTAAAAGTTCTTTCCTCAAATGTATTAACAGAATTAAAAAATCGACAATGAGTCAGGTGCCAGAGGCTTATGTCTATCATCCTAGCTACTCAAGAGGCTGAGATCTGAGGATTGCAGTTCAAAGCCAGTCTGCGGGCAGGAAAGTTTGTGAAGGTCTGATCTCCAATTAACCTCTGAAAAAACCATGAGGGGAACAGTGGCTCAAGTGATAAGGCGCTAACTTTGAGCAAACAAGCCCAGGAACAAGGCCCAGGCCTGGAGTTCAAGTTATGGGACTGATGCAGTCACACAAAATGTAGACTATAAAACAGATCTGATGGAAAAATGAGTGCAATTTCTAGTAAATAAATGTAAGGTTACATATACAACATTAAAGTGTCAATCTTAACTTTAGTTTGAAAAAGTAAATGCAAATGAGCTATAAGCAAAGAACGAATCAGGCTATATGTAGAAATCCAGGCACAGGAGACAAGGAGAATGACAACATGAAGTCACAATCTACCACAGTGTATGAGCATCTGGTTTGTCCATTGGAAATGACAAAATTAAAGAAAGGATAAGTTGATAAGATGACCCCAAATGGAATATAAATAAGGACACACACACACACACACACACACACACACACAGAGAATCGGAGTGACTCCTGAAACAGAACCAGACCAAGCTTTGTCTCAAACCAAATTTTGTTTATTAAGTGAAAAATGACTGGATTGGGCTAACTCAGCTCGGGAGTGAGTAGCCCCGAGCCTCAGCTGCAGGGGGTTTATAAAGGCAAAAATCACATCTACCACTTACAGGTGGTCTGGCAAGTTAGGCAAAGCAAGCAAGTAGACATGCAGAAGCAGAATTGCTGTTAATGATCTCAATTCCGGTAAACTCCGTAAACAAAGCAATCAAAGCAATACGATTCTTGGTTCTGGGTGTGACTGGTATTTATCAATTTAACCTAACCTTAAATCTCTCTTCCTGGAACCTCCCTAAACTAAAACATACAAACTAAGTGGTCTCCCTCATTCTTTTCTTTGGCAAAGGTCAAGCAGCTGTAGGTGAAGCTGCTTTTTGGCCCTGGTATGTGGCTTAAGTTTTCCCTTCCCCAGGTCTACTACCTTGTCTAAGCCTGCCGTTTCTAGGAACTCAAAAAGGAGGTTCCCTACACCTTTCACTTGTTTTCCACATTTCCAATACCTCTTTTGGGGACCTACTGTTATGGGGTTCAAGAGAGGGGATAAACTATATTCTACGTCCGTCCAAGAGTCCACCACTCAGAAACAGTCTCAAGCAAAAAGATGAATTTATTGGGGAAGTAAAAAGTGAACTGACTGGCCAGGGACACAGCAAAGACTCGGGAGCTGAAACTGTGACAGTGAAAAAGAGAGCTGACTGGCCAGGGACACACTGCAGACTCGGGAGCTACCACTGTGACCACGAGGCCACTCAAGCAGGGGTTTAAAAAGGAAAAAGCCACATAGTCAAGCCTGGCAACACGCTGGTGGAAAATGAGGTTACAATACTTACAGAGCATGCCAGGTCACACGCAGGTGGCCAGTGGAATTACAGTTTGCCTCATAGTATCTGTTTGAACCAACCTATCATTTTAGTTAGAATTGGTGCACAGATTTTGTGGGCCCACACAATGCAGGTGGATATGCTTACTCATGGGGGTGTGGGTACTATTGTTTACCTTGAACTCCAGTTTCAGCTCCTGAGTCTGTGCTGCATCCCTGGCCAGTCAGTTTGCTTCTTACTTCCCCAGTAAATCCATCTTTTTGCTTGAGACTGTCTCTGAGTGGTGGACTCTTGGAGGGACCAGGAATCCCCTCCCTTGAATCCCGTAACAGCTGGATGCTGGTGGCTCACACTCATAATTCTCCCTATTCAGAAGGCTGGGATCTGAGGATCACTGCTCCAAGTCAGCCGGGCATGAAAGTCTTTTAGACTCTTATTTCTAATTAATCAGTGAAAAAGTCAGCTGTGGTGCTGTGGCTCAAGTGGTAGAGTGCTAGCTTTGAGCAAAAGGAGCTCAGGGACAGTGCCCAGGCCCTGAGTTCGAGCTCTCATACTGGTAAAAAGTGGGAAACTACATGACCATTCATCCTCCAATGAAAACATATGCATGTATAGGTGTGGGTGAATGAGTACCCTGAAGAAAAACCTGAATTTAACAATAAATAGTTTGTAAAAAGTGATGAAGTGCCAAATAAACACGAGGGCAAGGGTTCTTCAAAGGTATACAGTGGGGTGGAAGGGAGAGGATCAGATGAATGAACAGAAGAAGGGTGTGTGTGTGGGGAAATGCAGTCAAGAATTTTATGCATATCCTACAAAATTAAGAAAAGTGAAGCACTAGCACAATAGTTATGTGCATATAACTGTATAAAATGATGCTTATGAAATGAACTTCAAGAAATGAAAAGACGAGTTTTTCTTTTCCTTTTAGTTCTCTCCCCCCCCCCCCAGCTTTGGTTTATTCCCTGTTGTCACTGTTTTGAGTTTGTGTATCCTTTGTTTTGTATATAAGTTTATCTGATTGGGGGAAGGAAAGGGGAATCACAGAAATAGTGGGGGGCAAAGTGTGATCCAAGGCAATAGTAATACTCACTAGACATTATATTGGAAATGAACTTTAAAACTTAATGAAGGGGGGTGTTGGGGTTCATTCACCCTTGGCCTTCAGGGGATGGGCATTGGAGAGCGCGCCCAAGATGCCGCCCTTCCCCCAGCCCTGGGGAATGCGGAAGCAGGCCACAATTCTCTGGGTCCGGAACCAGAAGAACCGGCTTTGCGAACAGCCCCCAAACTTTCTCGCCAGCCCATGTGCCCCCAGTCTCGCAGGTTTTCACCCCTGGCGTGGCGCTTTCCAAGTGACGTTAGCTCATGAGGAGGGTCCTATGGCAAGCCCAGCCTATCGTCAGCGTTCTGGCCGATCACCTTCTCTCGTCCCTTCCTACTATTAGCCTTTGCCCCGCCCTAATAAATCAGATTGCTCACGAAGCGTCTCCGAGGTCCGCCTACGCCTGGCTTTCTTCACAGGTAAGGAGGGAGGTAAAGCGATCTCGTATGGCCCCGTGCACCTGAGGTCTTTCCTGAGCCCCCCACTCCACCCTGGCCTTGCCTGCGGGTCGGGTGACCAGGGGAGAGGGTGAGAAAGGGAGCTGTTAGAAGCGTAGCAGAGCCTTGATCCCCACGTCTGGGGAGGTGACCCAAGCCCGGCAGGGGGGAGCAGGAAAAAGTGAAACTGAGGGCAATACTGCTCAAAAAGAAATGTACTCATTGTTAGGTTTGTTAAGTAGGTAGCTGGTAAAGGAGAATGCCACACAGTATTCAGGCAGGAGAGAAAGTTTATTACTGAACTGCAGGCCTGTGGCCAAGATGATCCAGGGCTGGAGGGAAGGGAGAGAAGGGGCGACCCCCACCCAGCCCTTCCATATCTAGGGCAGGGACAGGGGGTGTGGCCAGGTGGATTAGGATGTGACCTCAGGGAAAGGGGAGGTAACTGCCTCCAGGTCTGCTGGTTACCCAGGTAACTGGGTGGAGACTTAATGAGGTGGGGGCATCTACATGGAGCCTTCCAGGAACAGACCTTACACTCATTACCTTACTTATGTAACTAACTCCTCTGTACATCATCTTTACAATAAAAATTTTAAAAATGTGCACTCTGGAAAGTGGTATGGAGGTTCCCCAGAAGGCTAAACATAGAGCTCCCCTATGACCCAGCAGCCCCACTTTTGGGCATCTACCCAAAAGAATACAAGCAAGACCACACTAAAGCCACCAGCACAACAATGTTCATTGCAGCACAATTTGTAATTGCTAAGATATGGAACCAGCCCAGATGCCCCTCAGTAGATGAGTGGATCAAGAAAATGTGGTACATATACACAATGGAATTCTATGCCTCTATCAGAAAGAATGACATTGCCCCATTGATAAGGAAATGGAAGGACTTGGAAAAAACCATATTAAGTGAAGTGAGCCAGACCCAAAGAAACATGGACTCTATGGTTTCCCTCATAGGGAATAATTAGTGTATGTTTAGGTTAGTCCTAGAAGAAGATCACAAGAGTCCAATAGTTATGCCCGTATGAACACATAAGATGATGCTAAGTGAAATGAATTCTACCTTATGGAAACAAGTGTTATATCATTGTAATTATTTTCAACATGCCATGTGAAACCGTACTTTTTTGTTGTTGTTGTTTCTCTCATATTCTCTTCCTGCTCCCTTTGTCTACTATGACAAAACTATTTGGTTTAAACCAACTGTATAATTCATGGGTAGGGGGGAGAGAGAAAGGGGGAGGCGGGAGGTGGGGGAAAATGAGGGAGGAGATAACAAGTTGGATAAGAAATGTACTCACTGCCTTAACATATGAAACTGTAACCCCTCTGTACTTCACTTTGACAATAAAGAAGAAAATAAAAATTAAGAAATCTAATAATTACAGAATATACATATATATACATATATATTCCCCTCCCCCCCCCCCCCCCCCCAGTCCTGGGACTTGGACTCAGGGCCTGAGCACTGTCCCTGTCTTCTTTTTGCTCAAGGATAGCACTCCAGCTCTTAAGCCACAGCACCACTTCTGGCTTTTTCTATATATGTGGTGCTGGGGAATTGAACCCAGGGCTTCATGTATGTGAGGCAAGCACTCTGGGACTGATCATATTCCCAGCCCAGAATATATTTTACACTGACTTTTTAACATGAAATTTTGTCTTAAAATCTCATAAAATAAAAGCTATTAATTATGTTTTAACAAAAATGTAAAGTGAAGGAAGGGATGAATTGAAAGGGATTGGTGAGAATGTTGAAAAGGGGAACAATGACTGAGATGTATTGTATTCACAAACTGCTTTGTTAAATCACAGATCCTTTGCACAAGTTCTTAAAGACAATAGAAAAATGAAGTGATATATGTGTGTCTAAAATTGAATATGTGGTTAGAACAGAGTGAAGATGCTGAAGGGATGGCCTGGATTGAAATGCTTTATATACATAAACTGCTTTGTTAAATGGTTAAAAAATTCAATGTATAACCTGGAAAGTGAGGGAAGGATGGGTTGGGTGAGGAGGGTGAGAATGTTGAAAGGGGCAGCACTGATCAAGACATGCTGTATTTATAAACTGCTTTGTGGAATGGCAGCTCCTTTGTACAACTACTTGAAAATAAAAACATTCAAAAAGATAAAAAAATAAAATAAAGTTGAATATGCAAAATCATAGGTTGTTTCTCAACTTTGGGAGACAATGACATACCCTGTATTCATTTATGATGAAGTCATTAAAATAATTTATTTGTCCATCATTAGTATCTTGCCCATAGCAAGAACTTTTTATACTTTCTTTTGTTGTTGTTGGTCATGCGGCTTGAACTGAGTGCCTGAGCACTGTCCCTGAGCTTCTTTGGCTCAAGGTTAGTGCTCTACAATTTGAGCTACAGGACTGTTTCTGGCCTTTTTGGAGTAGGGTTGCTTAAAATAAATTGGTTGTGGGGCTTCAACTCAGGACTTGGGGGCTGTCCCTGTGCTCTTATGTGCAAGGCTAGTGCCCTGCCAGTTAGAACCACTTCTGATTTGGGGGTGGTTAATTGGCGATAACAGTCTCAAGGGGACACTTTTCTTTGCCTTGGCTGGCTTCAAACCGTGATCCTCAGATCTCAGCCTCCTGAGTAACTAGAATTACAGGCATGAGCCACCAGTGCCCGACTTATACTTTTAAAACATTTGCACAATTATAGTCATGGGGTTGGGACATTTCTGAGTGGGATTAACTAGTCATTTCCCTGATTGTATCTAGTGCTTTTATGTTGTCTGCTGAGACGACATAGTGAATTTCTTTCTCTATTAGTTCATTTAATCACAGTAGTATCATGATTGAAACTGTGTCATAATGACATAATGAATTCTTTCTTTCTTTGTTATTTGATTTGATTTGTGCGTATGTGTGTGTGTGTGTGTGTGTGTTACTGGGGTTGTGACCCAGGACCTTGCACTTTCTTGGAAGCCTTTTAAGCCACATCCTCAGCCTTATGCTTTTTGTTTGCCAATGAATCCCAACATTCTAAACTCCTGCTTCAATATGATAAAAAAAAATTTGTTGCTTTAAATGATAGTGTTATTATAATGCAAATTTGAGCAATGAACTAAGGATATGTCAATATCTGATTTCTGGAAGGGTGGAGGTGGGGGTGTTTCAGAAGTGAACCCTTGCCTTACTTGAGGTTTGCTGCCATCTGGTGGCCATTATCCACAGTAACTGTAGCTAAAATGAAGATGGCTCTGATAGTGTTTAGAATGCCAAGTACAACTGTAACTCCTCTGTACTTCACTTTGGCAATAAAGGGGAAAAAAAAGAATGCCAAGTACATTCAAAATACTCTACACTATGTTGAAGATGAATTATACAACTTGTTTGTGTGGGGTGTTGGGAGGGAAAAACTGTGAGAAAGAGAGGGAGTGATACTGTTCAAAATGAAATGTACTCATTACTTGACTTATGTAACTGTAACTCCTTTGTACAATACTTTCACAATAATAATTTTAAAAAAGAATGCAAAATATATCCTAGTTATTTGGCTTCCCTCCACCATCATGTCATCTTAGGCAAAGGAGTTTTGTTGGAAAAAAACTTCAATTCTTGTTGGGTGCTGACTGACACCTGTATTCCCGGCTATTCAGCAGGTTGAGATCTGAGAATTGAGGTTTTTAGGCAGCCTGGGCAGGAAAGTTTGTGAGACTTATCTTCAATAAATTACTAAAAAGCCAGAAGTGGAAGAGTGCCAGCTTTGAAAGGAAAAAATAAGGAAATAGTACTCAGGCTCTGAGTTCAAACCCCAGTACTAACACACACACACACACACACACACACACACACACACACACACACACAGAGTCAGCTTTGTTTTTCCTTTTCTTAGTTTTTATTCTCAGTAAAGATAAGTTCTGTGTCATCTCTCCTTTAGAAAAAAGTCAAACAGAAGATGAAAACTAATTTGCCAATTACATTGTATCTGAATGTGTATGATTTGAGATGAACTTTCACAGAATTTTATTTAGTTTTGTGCTATATTCAGTATTAAAACAGAGCAAGTGTTATTTTCCATGTTCTAGATATGACAGGTTTTGGACAAGATACTATTTTACCTTAAAGGAGGGCAATCTTTTTTCTTTCTCTTTATTTCTTTTCTTTCTGAATACAATTGTTCCCTGTGATGAATGCTCTATAGGCCTCTGTTGCTCTAACATCAATTTTTAAGCTTTTATAATTTTTTATTTATCTACTATTGAAAAAGTATTATTTAAAAACTCACAAAATCATTTTTGCAATCACATTTAATCAATTATTTAAATTTATTATTATTAAATTTATCTTAATGTAAAACTATATAAAATGTTCTTGGGACATATTTTGCTTGTTGAAGTTAAAGAACTTAAAAGTCCCTCATAGATTCATGCTTTCTTTTATGTTTCATTTAAATCTGTACCTATATGTGTATTTTGCTATTTTCAAAATTTGTTTAGCTTTTACATTTGTTCAAGAATAGTGTCTTACCACTTGAGCCACAGCTCCACGTTTAGGGTTTTTTTTTTTTTTTTTTTTTGCTGGTTAATTGGAGATAAGAGTCTTAAGAACTTTTTGCCCAGGCTGGCTTCAAACTACAATCTTCAGATCTCGGCTTCCTGACTAGTTATGATTACAGATGTGAGCCACCAGCACCCAGCTTTTCATAAGTTTTGCTTACTTAAATTTAGTTATTCTATTGTTACTTATAGGATAAGTAGAATATTTCCTTTTTCACAATGAAATGTATTAATCAAAATTCTCCAGAAAGCAGGGCATTGGTGGCTCACTCCTGACATTCTAGCTACATAAGAGGCTGAGATCGGAGGACTGCTGTTCAAAGCCATTCTGGGCAGGAAAGTCTGTGAGACTCTTATCTCTAATTACATACCAGAAAGCCAGAATGGTTCTGTGGCTCCAAGTGTAAAGCACTATCCTTGAGCAAAAAGATTTTGTGATGTAAGGCTGGAATTTTTCCAACTTCAGAATAAGAACTTCACAAAACGTGGAATGATGAGCCTGTATTTAAACTTCTTGTCAATACAAATTCACAAGTACTATATTTTGTTTTCACAATATCTTTGTGTGTTTAGAACAGATAAGAACAAACATTTTAAATTAAAAACTCAACCAACTCTAAGTAGTTGTACAAAGGGGTGTCCATTCAACATGTGATTCATAAGTACAATGTATCTTGATTGATATCACCTCCTTCATCATTCTCCCCTTATCCTTCCCTTCCATACCTCTCCCCTCAACTTTCCTAGTTTCATAGGATATGCATTGATTATTATGACTGCATTCCCCCTCTTCCTTTCTTTGTCCAAAGTCTTCCTGGTAAATAAAAAAAAATAAAAATGTTTCTATGGGAGACCAATGCCCCCTTGAAACCTAAAGTTTTGTGAAACTGATGAGGGCATTTTTGATTAATATTTTACCTTTCTTTCTTTTCCTTTTTTGGAAGAGAGTATTATCTTAATAATGGAAGAGGAGAAAAATCCTTTTAAAATATCTTTTTCCCCTAAAAAGTGTTTAAGGTGCTTTCTAGAGTCTATATACAATAGAATTTTGCATCTCTAAACAGCAAACACTGGAGACAAAATCAGAAAGGAACAGATAACTCTCTATTGTTTACATTCATTATCCTTAGCCCATGGAGAATATTTACATCCATGTTTGAAAGATGAAGTCTTTCTCAAGGTAGTATGATTGGAGCTAGTTTTGATTTCATGGTTCACAAATAGTATGATTCCCACGGGAGGTTTCAGTGAATACTCATGTCTACATTAAGCTGTTAGAGACACCTGAAAGGTAAGTTTATGTCCTTGAGGTTAATGTGAGGTGGGACACCATTGGTCTCAAGGTACAACTGAAGTGTGGGGAAGCTAACTTCTCCACCTTTGCTTCTGTGGTCTAGCTTTGCCATAACTAGTTACAGGTCACACTAGGGCAATCACAGGATTCCCAAAGGGTGGTGTGAAACTTTTGTATCCTGCAGCGAATTACTGTAAGTAAAGCCATAATAAAATATTCCACAATTTTAATCAGTCTCCTTGGGCCCTATTAAAAAGTGAATTTAGGAAGAAACAAAATCAGAATCCCTGGATAGATGATTACAGTGCCTTTCAAACTTGAAACACTTTTAAGTGGTGAATTAAATGTGAAGAACTGCAGAGTCAGAGATGGGCATTTAAGTTTCTACACTTGTGTCACACATACACATGCAGGCACAAGAAACTCTTGGGTGGATGTCAATATTGTTGGCTTAGTCTCCAGGGTTCAGACAGTAAAAGCAACTGTGATCTATGAGCAAGCACAGTTTTTATTCCTTCCATAGATAATTACATCTGCCCTTATCCTTGCTTCTCTCTCTCTCCACATCTATTCAGATGGCTAATATATAGCTGCTAGTTTTCACTGTTGGATATTCTTTAGCTCTTATATGTTATAATTGATTGTAACCAAGTAAAGATAATTTTAAAAAGTATTGATTTACATTTAGTATTTTTTCCTGCTAGGTATTTACATTTAGTCTTTTTTCCCTACTAGGTTTAGTAAACACAACCTAGTGTAAAGGGACTTTTTCAAGATCTGTTCCTGTCTCTACAGATATATTTAACTATTCCTTCTCTGGCTATCAGGACAATCCTGGAAAGTCATATTTTACCCACAGTCCTTGTCCTTGACATCTTTAATATTTTTCCTTTTAAAATGTTTAGTTTGAAAGGCAAGATATTATTTGAACAATTTGTCTTGAAAAGATGCTAACATCTATTGCTAACATCAAAGCAGATTATTCCACTTAGTCAGATAGACATGTTACAACCTTCACTTAATTCCTACAATCCACTCTTATGATTTATAGTTCCTCCAGCTCACATATGATGTATACATTCTTCACATGCATGAGACCTCAAAGATATAGTTTGAGGTTGCAGTAGTTCTGTTTTTAGTTCTATTAGCACCATGTGGTATAACATACTATCCTCAGGTAGTACTTTAACCAGAGCAACACAACAATACTTTGACTTGACATGAATGAAACATCAACATCACATTATAAACAACCTACAATAAGAGCTGAAGAGACACAAAGTGGCTGCCATTATATATCCTTGACTAAGTTTTATTGGAGACAAATGCTATTCTCAATATTCTTTAAGACACTTCCTTCCTCCCCCAGTAGGGATAACTGGGACTGTGATGAGAGAATTCCCTGACTAGAATGACCAAAATTGGTAAATATAAAATAATAAAAAGTAAGGGCTGGGAATATGGCCTAGTGGCAAGAGTGCTTGTCCCGTATACATGAAGCCCTGGGTTCGATTCCCCAGCACCACATATATAGAAAATGGCCAGAAGCGGAGCTGTGGCTCAAGTAGCAGAGTGCTAACCTTGAGCAAAAGGAAGCCAGGGACAGTGCTCAGGCCCTGAGTCCAAGGCCCAAGACTGGCCTCCCCCCCCAAAAAAAAAGTAGAAATAATTCACTTGTGCAATATTTTTAAAACTTGGTTTCACTTAGCACATTTTCATGAAACCTAAATCTCAAAAAATGCCAGATTTGTTAACATGGCAAGATGTGTGATGACTTCTTTTCAGATGCACGCATTATGAGCTGTGCCCACCAGATGGCACTGCTGGGAGCTTTTCACAGGCATGACAGCTGATCAGGAACGCAAAATACCTGTAACTAATCGCCAATACAGGTCTCTAGTAAATTTCTTTTTTGTAATGTATTCATTTGGCAGTTTGTAAGTTGAGTTGATAGATTAAATTGAAAATATTTAATTTTGTGTAAGTGGACCTAACCTTATTCTGGGTTGATATTGTTAACAAATCACACTGTTTATTTTTTAAAATAATTTGTTGCCATGTCTATCAATAATTATTAGTTATTTTCTGCTTGTTCTTCAGCAGTGACAGCTGTATGTGGAAATGGAGAAGATATTAGCTGCGTGTGTGTGTGCGTGTGCATGGCGTGTGTGTGTGTGTGTGTATGTGTGTGTGGTTTTGGGACAAACTCATGGTCTGAGTGCTGTTACTGATTTATTTTTCTCAAGGCTAGTGCTCTACGACTTGAGCCATTCTTGGCATTTTGATGGTGGACGGGGTCTCTCAGGTTTGTCTGCCTGAGCTTTGAACCACGATCCTTAGATCTCAGCCTCCTGAAAAGCTAGGATTACAGGTGTGAACCACTGGCATGCTTATAGATAACAGCTTCTGAATCTTATTTAAGCATTATTTAAAATCGTTATCAATTAAGACATGAGTGACTACATTGATTTCCACCTTTAAGAGTCCAAGCTGTGGGAAGAGCCAGTGAGATTGTACATGTCTAAAATGATCAATGTTCTGGGTTCAGTCTTCAGAATTCAATCCAATAAAAAATGAAAAAAAATCCAGATGCGAATTATTATTTAAGTTTGGGCATTTGGGGAATTGTTCTTCAGTTCAGAAAATCTGTAGAGTAAGATTAATTTTGTAATGCATTATTTGTCTTTGACAGGATAGTAGGATCCTGCCAAATCAGGAATTACTGAATTACTCTCAAGGTGTATTATCTTTCTTTGGTTCAGTAATAGAGTCATTGGTATTTTTAAAATAAAATTTGAAAACCATTTTTGATATAATCAAATCAATAATGATTGATATAATCAATCAATTTGATATAATCATCTGCTGTATAATGATTAAATAAAACTGCTTATTTTTTCTTTATTTTCGATTGTGTATTTGAATTTATTCTCTTAGCTGTTTTATAATGTTGAAGACATTGTGAGTACATTCAACCTGCTGTTCAGTAGATGTCAAAACTTATTTCTCTTGTCCAACCGAAACTCTGTAACCTTTGAACAATAATAGCAGAAAGAATATTAGTGTTTCCCTCTGGCTGTGAAGAAATGTGAAAAGGTATAAATGAGGAGTTATTGCTACTGGGTACAAGGTTCCTTTTGGGGGGTGATAAAAAGTAGGTTATGGTGATATAAACAATTTTATTTATTTATTTATTTTTGCCAGTCCTGGGCCTTGAACTTAGGGCCTAAGCACTGTCTCTGGCTTCTTTTTGCTCAAGGCTAGCATTCTCCCACTTGAGCCACAGCGCCACTTCTGGCCATTTTCTATACATGTGTGCTGAGGAATCGAACCCAGGGCTTCATGTATACAAGGCAAGCACTCTTGCCACTAGGCCATATTCCCAGCCCCCACAATTTTATTAATACTAATAAAATTATGTTATTGAATAGTTATAACTTATACTTTAACTTTGTGGCCTGTAAATTATATATTAACAAAAGTGTTTTATTTATATTTGTAATGCCTATTTGTAAGATGCACAACTTGTTAATAGCATACAAATTCTTGAGATAAACTCTCAAAGCTGGGGCTGGGAATATGGCCTAGTGGCAAGAGTGCTTGCTACGTATACATGAAGCCCTGGGTTCGATTCCTCAGTACCACATATATAGAAAAGGTCAGAAGTGGTGCTGTGGCTCAAGTGGCAGAGTGTTAGCCTTGAGCAAAAAGAAGCCAGGGACAGTGCTCAGGCCCTGAGTTCAAGCCCCAGGCTTGGCAAACAAAACTGAAAAACTCTCAAAGCTCAAGAGAACTTGCAACTGAGAATCTTTGTGCTGTAGCTTCTATGTGGTTTATAATATTGCATTAAAATTATTTAATTGTTATTATAAAAGGAAAAGAAAACAAAAAGGGAAAACAACCTCTTGTTTTCTTTTTCTAGAGTTCATTTTCATAAATATTATATTTTATGGTTTGATGCATATAGATGTTTGCCATTGTATTCCCCTCCTAAGAGTGTCCACTGTAGGCGGTCACTATGTATGAATGCCTAGAATACTGTATAATTTTTAATGTCATTGTTTGTTTTACATCTAGTGTTCTCATAAAAAGGAAAACACGCACCATTTGTCCTTCTTGGCTGTTTTGTTTAGGTCAGTTAATTCCCCTGCGAATAACACATTTCATTCTTTCTAAAAGTTGTATAAAATTCCTCTGTGTTCAGGCGCCAAATTTTTGGAACCATTCCCCTATTTCGGGCATCTGGGCTGTTTCTACAACTTGACTGTTGTGAATAGTGCAGGTGTGCAAGTGTCTTTATGATATCTTGGCTTATGATGTTCTGGGTAGGTGCTCAGGAGTGGTAAGGCTATTTATTTATTTATTTACTTTATTTTTGGAAACTCTAGACTGCCATCCTGAGTGATTGTACTAGATTATGTTCCATCAACAGTGTCATAGGGTTTCTTTCCCCCTCATCCCTGACAACATTCTTTGTTTGATTTTGTGGTATTGTTCAATGTAAATGGGGTGAGATGAAATCTCACTAGAATGTGACAGATGCAAGTTACTTGAGCTGATGTGAAACTTTGGCAATGTAGAAAGGTGTACAATTTCCCCCCTCCCTCTAAAAAAAACTAGTAGCATCTCTGTATGCCAACAATGAGAAGGTGAGACTGAAATCAGGACAGCAACTTCATTTGTAATAACCTCAAAAATACCTAGAAATTAATGTAACCAAAGATTGAAGGACATCTTTGATGAAAACTTTAACAACCTGGGAAAAGGAATTAAAGCAGATTTAAGGAAGTGAACAAAACCTCCCCTGCTCTTGGATTTGAAGGATTAACATCACGACAATCCCCAAACTGTGCAAAGCTATCTAAAAATCCAATGCAATACACATCAAAATCCCAACAACCTTCAGTGAAATAGAAGAAGCAATCTAAAAACTCATATGGAAATAATAGAAGACCCTGGACAGTCAAAAGAATCCTTACCAGAAAGAGCAGTGCTGGAGTTATAGCAATACTAAGCTTCAAACTCTATTACAAAGCCATAGTTATAAAAACAGCTTGGTACTGGCATAAGAACAGGTGTGAGGACCAATGGAATAGAATAGAAGACCCAGAAATGAACCTACAGACCTACAGCCAAATAATATTTGATAAGGGATTCAAAAACACAGGATGGAAGAAAGACAGTTCACTTCAACAAATGGTGCTGGCAGAAATGGCTATAGAAGTTCAGAAAACTGAAGTTAGATCCGTGTATATCTTCTTGCACCAGAATCCATTCCAAATGGATCAAAGACCTCAATATAAGACCAGATGCCCTGAAAATATTACAGAAAGGGGAGAGGAAACACTAAAATGACTTGATACTGGTCAGAACTTCCTATGTAACAACAAATCCAAGAAAGACTGGACAAATTATATTGCATAAATGTATGAAGATTTTCTTCATGGCAAAGGACATAGCTACCAAGGCAAAAACAAGCCCACAGAATTGGAAAAGGTCTTTAATAGCAATGCATCAGACCAGGGCCTCATATCTCAAATATACTCAGAGCTCAAAAAATTAAACCTCATGGTTTGTTTCATGACCTACTGTATGGAAACCCAAAGACCTACAGCTGATTTAAATTCCAATGTGTCTTCTGTCTTTTGGAAGGTTTTGAAATGATGAAAGTGCACACAAATGGAGTTTGAGTTACCCGTAGGATGGTGGGTATGCTATCTGTGGTGGACAGTGGGTGTGGAGGGGGCTATCCTTGTACCATTTCTTTCTTTGGATTCTCAGTCATTCTTTGACAGTGCAAGAACTCTGTACCATGAGCAAATTTAATAAAAAAATACATATATGGATTGAGGAAAAATTAATACCCCCAAAGCAAATCCTCAGAGAAACAGCAATCAAATTAATAAATGGGATAAAGACTTAAAGGGAGACTTCTCCAAAGAAGAAATGAGTGGCCAGTAAACACATGAAAAGATGCTCAACATCTCTTGCTAAAAAGAAATGTAGATGAAAACAATACTGAAATTCCACCTCACTTCATTTAGAATGCCCATTTCAAGAAAATGAACAAAAATAAATACTGGTGGGGATGTGACCAAAAGGGAACACTAATACACTGTTGGTGAGAATGTAAACTTGTTCAACCAGATTGGAAAGCAGTAGGGATGTTTCTCAAAACACTAAACATAGAGCTTCCCTATGACCCATCAATCCCATTCCTGGGCATCTATTCAATTGACCACAAACCAGGCTACACTAAAGTCACCAGCACAACCATATTCATTGCAGGATTGTTTACTATAGTCAAGATAGAGAATCAACCCAGATGCCCCTCAGTGAACAAATGGATCAAGAAAATGTAGTATATATGGAATTCTATGCTTCCATTAGAAAGAATGACATTGTCCTATTTGTAAAGAAATGGGGAAGATTTTGAAAATTTATATTAAGTGAAGTAAGCCAGACCCAAAGAAACATAGGCTGCATGGCTTCCCTCATTTGTACTAGTTAGAATGTGCCTATAAATGTATGAATAAACCCAGTGGGTAGTAAAAGACAAATGATGACACTTGGACATGATTAATTAAACATCAGTTTAAACTTTCACACAGTGAGGCTAAAGAAGGATATTCTTAGGAGAGGGTCACAAGGGCTCAATAGTTTTGTGCATATGATCATAGAAAATAATGCTTGTTGAACTCCAAGAAATGGAAGCAAGAGGTTTATTTATTGTGTTCCAACTTTTTTTTCTTTTCCTTTTTTCTTGGACTTATTCCTTTCTATAACTGTTTTTGTTTTCTGTACCCCTTGACTTGTATAATAATTTATCTGATTTACGGACAGAAAGGATAAGCACAGAAACGATGTGACAAAGGGTGAAGCAAATTCAGGAGTGAAACCCCATTGAAACTGTAATTGAAATGAACTATGCAACTTGGGAGGCAGAGAAGTTGGAAGGGGAAAGACTGGGAGGGAATGAGGGAGGGGGTGACATTGTTCAAAAGGAAATGTACCTCATTACCTGACTCATGTAACTTTAACCCCTCTATACATGCCATTTACAGTAAAATAAAGAAAAAATAAAATGTGAGGGATGGAAGAAGGACCAGCGTTTTCTGGGCTTTCTATTCTATCCTCAGTGTCTGAGTGGGGTCTGGCAATAAAAGTACTTTCGTATAACCATAACTACCCAAATAAAAATTCATGATGAACTTAATGTTTTTTTTTTTCTAATTTAATTTTATTGTCAAGGTGATGCACAGAATGGTTGGAGTTACAGATGTAATGTAGTGCGTATATTTCTTTTCTAACATTGTTACAAGGCTACATAAGATGCTAAGGTAAACAAAAATTAAGTATGCAACAAATATTTTTGAAAGTTTGACTTAAAGGTACAAATTTTTACTTTTCTCAGTGTACCTGTCTAAAACTCATTTCCTTAATTAGTCATGTTTAGTATTTTTTTTTTTTTTTTTTGGCCAGTCGTGGGCCTTGGACTCAGGGCCTGAGCACTGTCCCTGGCTTCTTCCCGCTCAAGGCTAGCACTCTGCCACTTGAGCCACAGCGCCGCTTCTGGCCGTTTTCTGTATATGTGGTGCTGGGGAATCGAACCTAGGGCCTCTTGTATCCGAGGCAGGCACTCTTGCCACTAGGCTATATCCCCAGCCCCAGTCATGTTTAGTATTTTTTTGAACTTGTTATTAGAATTAATTATATTTCACTCTAAAAATTTTTAGACTGAAGAAGCAATGGTGTTAGAAAAGTTTATAAATATAATATCTTCAATAATCCTAACCATTTTAGCTCCATGAAACGGAAGCAAAATGTGTCAATTTTGTATTCTTTCCCCTCCTCACTTGGGGAAAGCTTTTGTTTAGGTCAAGGTGATGTACAGAGGGGCTAAGTGAATACATTCCTTGTGAAAATTGTTATCTCCTCCCACATTTTTGAATTTATTGGTTTTGTTTCACTTTATTTGTGGAGTTGACAAGGACTTTTGATATACTAGGTCATTCTCTTGATTTTTTTCTTTGTGTATGGGTATTGAGTTTTTGTTATTTGAGTCACCTTTAAATTACTAGGAAAGACCTGAGGTAAAACTCCAATGATATACATGCATAGAAACCAATGATCTTTCTATCAACACTTATCAAAACTGACTTTTTTACACTGGCAAATTTCCTTAGTTCCTTAACAACAATGACATTTTTTTGATTGTGTTATTGAAGGCCTGTTTCACCTGCTTGTTTCTCAATCTGTAAATGAAGGGGTTCAGCACAGGCATGATAGAGGTGTTGAGGACAGTAACACCCTTGTTTATTGTCATGGAATCTCTGGATGAAGGCTTCACATACATGAAGATGCAGCTGCCATAGGTGATGGAAATCATGATCATATGAGAAGAACAGGTGGAAAAGGCCTTTTTCCTTTGCTTGGCAGAAGGGAATTGTACAATGGTCTTAATGATGTACGTGTAAGACACAACTACACATAATAGGGTCCTGTCAAAGGTTAACACAGCACAAAATATGACTATCTGTTCTAAGAGCCATGTTTATGAGCATGAGATCTTTAGGAGGGGGTATACATTGCAGAAAAAAAAATGGTCAATAACATTGAAGTCACAGAATTGCAGATTTAGAACCAGGGTAAATGGTGGAGATACTATCAACAAGCCAGCTGTTCAGTAACAAAGGATGAGTTTCCTATAGACCCTGCTGTTCATGATGGTCACATAATGCAGGGGCTTGCAGATGGCCACATAGCAGTCATAGGACATGGTGGCCAGCAGAAAAAATTTAGTTGCACCAAATAGGTCAATAAAAAAAATTCAGTGATGCAATTGTTATATGTGATTGTATTGTCCCCCATTGATAGGTTATATAAGTATCTGGGAATACAAGCAGATGTGAGTGAGATTTCTAAGAAGGGGAAATTTTGTAGGAAATAGTACATGGGAGTTTTCAGTTGTGGATCCACAATGGTAAGACAGATGACGGTGAGGTTTACAACTACACCCAACATGTAGGTGAGAAACAGAAAGTTGGAAAACACAACCTTTTCTTGTGGGTCATGTCAGGCCCAGGAGAAGGAAAGTTGTGATGGTGTGATTTCTTATCATCCACTCCTGACTTCTAGTAGTCTGCACCGAAAATTCAGATATGTGAGTGGAAGGGTAAGTAACTGAGCAAGAAAGCTTATAGAAATAATGTTATATATATATATATATATATATAGATAGATATATAGATATACATATATATGATGTTATACATTTAAATGTTTTATTTACACATCATCAATTTTAGACTAGATGGTAGTTTACATAATTCATAGTTGTTATTTCAATGCAGAATTAAAAATTCAAATATCTGGGGCTGGGGATATGGCCTAGTGGCAAGAGTGCTTGCCTCGTATACATGAGGCCCTGGGTTCGATTCCTCAGCACCACATACATAGAAAACGGCCAGAAGTGGCGCTGTGGCTCAAGTGGCAGAGTGCTAGCCTTGAGCAAAAAAGAAGCCAGGGACAGTGCTCAGCCCCTGAGTTCACGGCCTAGGACTGGCAAAAAAAAAAAAAAAAATTCAAGTATCTGTATCAGATTCCAAATTTTAAATATATAACATTATATGTCATGTTAAAATAAGTATTGTAACATACATTACAATATTTTACATATGCATTATCTTATTTTGTGCCTCAATAATACATAGTATATCATAATATGTAATACAGTATATTTTATATTATACTAATATGCATTACCTATTATATAATATGTTATACATCTTACAATATGGATATATACAATGAATAGTGTACATATATTTTATATTGAATAATGTACATATAATTTTGTGTTTGATAGCATGTATTGATATTTGAGAAATGTATATGTGTACATTCCATTTTCAACAAATTCATCTACTCCATTTTAGTCCCATTTCTTCCCTCTCTCTTGCCATCTTTTTTCCAAGTGTTGAGTGGGATTTATCGTGCTGACCTCTGGTTTTCTGGTACTTAATTGGAGATAAGCGTCTCATGGATTTTCCTACCTAGTTTGGTTTTGAACTGTGATCCTCACATCTCAGTCTACGGAGTAGCTAAGATTATAGATGTGAGCCACCTGCTCCTGGATCCTCAGCTATTTTTTTTTGTTTTACTTATTCCCCTCTGCAACCTTCATAGAGTTTTAGATTTATTTATTTATTTATTTATTTATTTATTTATTTTCAAATTTTTATTATCAAACTGATGTACAGAGAGGTTACAGTTTCATACGTTAGGCATTGGATACATTACTTGTACTGTTTGTTACCTCGTCCCTCATACCCCCCTTCCCTCCTCCCCCTTTCCCTTTCCCCCCCCATGAGGTGTTCAGTTCACTTACACCAAGAGTTTTAAATTTCTTTTAAAGATGCTATGTTTCCTACATAGCTTGGAATAGAGGCATTCACCAATACACCAATATATTTGTTCAGATGGGCTCTAGCTAACTTTCTGCTCTTCACTTTAAACTAAAAGAGTATTCATCTCTGTTCCCTGAATACCTGTGATTACAAGTGTGGCCCACTGTGTTTGCCTGGAATGGGTATTTTAAATTAGGCAATACTGATACAATCCTCTCACAACTTACCTTATTGCTGCATACATATTTTACCTGCCATATTTCCACTTTATAATTTTTAGCTATTTATTTTCTTTCTAATGTCTCTTGTGTTGATAGCAGTTTGAATTTATTTATTTCTTAAAATTTGCACTTGCTTTGAGTATTAGTATTTTCTGAACTCTAAATACGATTTCCAAATTCCCAACTATCCTCATAATGTCAATCGTATAATCAAATACATTCTAAGCATAAGTCAGAAATGAAACTTTTGATCTTCACACTGCAATTGTTTCTCACACATATTCTTTACAAACTAGGGTACTGCAGTTAGAAAGCCTGAAGTTTATGCTAAAGAAATACACACTTTTTGTCACTTTTCTGTCTGAAGAAAAACTCCCTCCAGCGCTCTGTGCTTCCATCTTCCACTCCTGTGCCTCAATCTCTAGTTCTACTACAAATACCCATACTTCACCATTGGTTTCTAATTCTTAATTTCCTGAAGTTTCACAGTACTCAAATTATGCTACTTACTCTTTTTTTTAATACAGTTATACTATATACTATGTACTATGTAACTATACAGTTATATAACTATACAGTTATACTATATACTATGTAACATAAAAACACTATAAAATAATGTTTGAATTAATATCATCTTAGGGAGCTTTTTCTAAATTGTAACAATCCAGAAAGATCCATTTATTCAAGGGTTATGAATCCCAAGTCCCCCCCCCCGAAAAAGGAACAAATGATGGAATTTGTTATGCTTACACTTTTGGCAGTTAATTGTATCTTTATATTAATGATTTACAATTGTTGTTAGAGATATAACTTGAAGATTAACATTATGTTTAACATTAACATGATATGATTTCCAGTAGCCTAGGAATATACCCTTTGCTTCAGATTTCTCTCTCTGATTGAGTGAAATGTTTCACCCTTCATGTAGAGCCATGATGAAACAGGTGGAAAAGTAGCTTTGGTTTTCTTTCTATCATTGAAAAAGTACGTCCACAGAACTTGTGGTTCCTTTGAAATGGTGGATTTTGTGAGTCCTTTTGATTAATGAGAAGATTCTCTAATTTTAAGCTCCATATTTATATTATTTTCTAAATCTGTAACAAAGTTAATAAACAAAGGAGACCATGGTAACTCATGATGAAAAAAATCACTAGTGAATCATGTATATAATGAACTTGGGGAAAAGCCCAATATTCCTTCATACCCATGGGAACTGGGCCTGTGGAGACCAGAGAAAGCACTGAGCATTACACAGAGATTGTTAGGTAAACATTAAGAACCTAATTGAAAACAAATCTAGTCCAGTTTCTTTCCATTTGTCTTATAAGACAGCTAAAAGATCTGTGTCTTTTTATCAGTTTAATGGTGAATAAATTCCATGTTAATATTTCAAAACCACCATTCTGGTCTACTTTTATTATGTTCTCCTCTCCAGGCCAGCTATGAAGCTTTTTCAGTAAAAATTAATAATTAATTTCAGTACTCATTCCTAAGTTTAGAAACTAAGCATTTTACAAGATAGCTGAAACACATTTTATTGCATTCACAAATTTAATATTTACTGCCCAAGAATCCCTCTGACTCTTAATTTAAAATCCATTCTTTCAGAATTCAAATTTTGACTAATAATTTCTTCTATAACGGAATCACATCAGATTCTACTTTATGAAAATATCATGCATTAAATACATTTATCTTACAATACAAGTAAAATAGGAATATTTGAAGTTCATTTATGATATATACATTCTTTCCCTTTTTTGTGTGTGTACTAGTCCTTAGTTTTGAGTTCTGGGCCTGCCTGAGGCTGCCACTGAGCATTTGTGCCCTACCACTGGAGCACTATCACTTAAGCTTCAGTTCCACTTCTGACTTTTTATGATAGTCAATTGGAAATAAGAGTCTGATGAGCTGAACAAATGTAGCTGTGGTACTCACTAGACACTAGACACTCACTAGACACATGTGGAAAGTGAACTGTATAACTTGTGGATGGAGATAGGAGGAACAAAAACTGGGAGAGAGCGAGGGAAGGGTTGACATGGTTCAAAAAATAAATGTACTCATTGCCTAACTTAAGTAACTTTAACCATTCTGTACATCACCTCTCCAATAAAAATATAATATGCTAAAAAAAGAATCTCATGATTTTTCCACTTGGGTTGGTTTTGAATCATGATCCTCAGGACTCAGACTCTGGTAGCTAAGATTATAGATATGAGCCACCAGCAACCAGCTATCTATCTATCTATCTATCTATCTATCTATCTATCTATCTATCTATTTATTCTTATTGACATAATTTTAATCAACAATGTACAATTATTACATGTGGTTATTTTGTATAGTATCAATTTTGAGATATTTCTGTGATGTTGAATGATTAAATCATGGTAAGTAACATATTAACAAGTTCATTTTTTATTTTGGGGAGAGGGGTGGGTTAGAGATTTGAATTTACTGTTGTAGCTATTTTGTAATGTGCAAGATATTATCTTTGAGTATAGTCACCTTGGTGTTCAGTAGATGTCAAAACTTAATTCTCTTAAAACTTAATTATCTTAATATCTGATTAAATTAGTAATTTTCTATGAGTAACCTGGGGGAAAACACAATTTATTTATTGAATGACAAATGATAGTGAGGTAAAAAAGATTTACTGAAGTTTTATTACTTTCTTTGTTTTCTCAAAAAAAAAATGCTTATTTTTGCCAGTGGAAGGCAAAGTAGGTATTATCCTATGTAATTTTTATTATAGTCAATAAGATCTTGACATATTGCTGAGAGTGATACTTTTAAAAAATATTTTTATTGTTATTGTAAAGGTGATGTTCAAAGGGGTTACAGTCACATAAGTCAGGTAATGAGTATATTTCTTTTTAACAGTGTCACCTCTTCCCTTAATTGCTCCCAATTTTTCCCTCCTGACTCTTTTCCCAAAAGTTGTAGAGTTTGCTTCTAACATTGTGTTTAGTGTGTATTACTGCTGAATTGGTTCACCCTTTGTCCCACCATTTCTGTGCTTTCTCTTCCTCTACCCCAAAGAGATAAACTTATATACAAAACAAAGGGTACAGAAAGTTAAAAAAAGTGACAACGGTGAAAAAAGTAAAACAAGAAGCAAAAATAACATACAATCTCTTATTTGTATTTTTTGGAGTTCATTTTGATAAACATTATTTTATAGGATCATATGTCTATAGGTACTAAAACTTTGTATCCTTTCCTAAGAATATCCTCCTTTGGTTTCACTGTGTTAATGCCTATAGTCCTGTCTAATCTATAATGTCCTGTGTCTTTTTTTTTTTTTTTGTCTATTTCATCCAGTGTGTTTACTTGTAGATTTATAGGCACATTCTAGTTACAAGAAATGAGGGAAACCATGCACCTATGTTTCTTTAGGTCTGGCTTACTTCACTTAGTTAAATTATTTTCTAAGTCTTTCTGTTTCCTTACAAATGGTGCAATATCATTCTTTCTGATGGAAGCATATATATATATATGCATATATATATATATATATATATACATATATATATATATCACATTTTCTTGATCCATTTGTCCTCTGAGGGGAATCTGGGTTTGTTCTATATCTTAGTTTTGGAAAACAATCCTGCAATGAACATGGTTGTGCTGATGGCTTTACTGTGGACTGGTTTGTGATGAACTGGATAAATGCCCAGGAGTAGGATTGCTGGCTCATAGGGAAGCTCTATGTATAGTCTTGAGGAACCTTCATACTGCTTTCCAGAGGGGTTGAAAAGTTTACATTCCTACCAACACGTAGTAGTGTTCCTTTTTGGCCACATCTCCACTAGTATTTATTATTAATAGTTTTGTTGATAATGGCCATTCTAACTGGGCTGAGGTGAAATCTCAGTGTTGTTTGAATTAACATTTCTTTTATGGCTAGAGATGTTGAACATATCTTCATCTGTCTATTGGCCATTCTTATTCTTCTGAGAGGTCTCTAGCCCCTTTTACTAATGGTGTTGTTTCTTTGAGCATTTATTTTTGGGGTGTTTAATTTTTTGAGCTCTAAGTATGTTTTAGATATGAGGCCTTTCTCTGATGCATAGCTAGTAAAAATCTCCTATTCTGTGGGATTTCTATTTATCTTGCTAGATATGCCCTTTGCCAGAATGGTACATTTTTAGAACTTTCTTTATTTTAGATTGAAATAAGAAACAATATGGGGGAGAAATATGTGCTACTACTTGAGAATTATTTAATGATGATAACTTGTTTCTACAGGCACAAGTAGGAGACTATAGTGAGAAATTTAAAGGGATTGACAAAACTCATTTGCAACTGTGTTTATCAATTTATTTAAATCTGGGTTTTATCAATTCATCTGAGTTGAAAACAGGTCAATGTGAGGAATGGAATAAAAAAAAGAGTGTATGTGCGGGGCATGCCTGCCCCAGATGCCTTGCTGCCTTAAGAGGCGGTTCTAGCTAGCCCGCCTACCTTCCCAGCCCTGTTAGCCCCGCCTGCCTTCCGGGTCCCGAACCTGACGGACATCCCAGGCAGCCAATTATAGTGCCTAGTTAGGTACGCTACACTCCTCTTCCTGCTGCCATTCGGCCTTTATAAATGTGGTTCCTCCTTATTAAAACCAGAAAACTGCTTGACATTACCCTAGAATCATCTGAGTGTCCTTCTTAAACATAAGGGGGGCTGGGGGCAGGCGGTTTTGCGACTCTCTACCTCATCTTGGCTCGTCCCGTGGGGTACGCTCCCCACCTCTCCCGCTGGCCAGGAGAGCGCTGGGGGGGCCGAGGACCCCAACATTTGGTGCCCGGATGTGGGGTTTGAAAGCGTAGGTTTAGAAACTCTACCGGCAAGCCGAGCAAGCCGGTCCTGGAGGTAAGAGTATCCCTGAAAAGGAATGGGACAATCTCAAAGTCAGCCTCGGTCTGGTCCCCCGGGTCCTGAGTTAAGTGCCACGGTCCCGAGACATGTGGCAGACGATCGAGGTGGGGAGTGGCCTCCGCCATCTTGTCACCCTTCCCCCACCGGGTGCTCCCCTCCACCTTGTGCGGACCTGAGAAGGCCTGCTGAGCCGCAGGTCCGCAGCCGCAGCTCTCGCTCACCGTGCATGGGCTCCCCAGCAGATGTTGACCCGGGATGCATCCCGACCCAGTGGCATTCCTGGGAAGCCCAGGATTTTAGAGAACTTAAAAAGACAGTTTCCGAGGATGGGCCTAACTCACCCTGGGAAGAAGCCATCCTCCAAGGTCTGGCTTATCGACTTTGCACCACCCCAAATTGGAGTTTAGCTGAGGCTGTACTTCCTAGCCTTTATCACCACAGATTATGGCCTGTCAGGTAGCCTTAGCAACTATCAGGGAGTGCCTCCTTCTGAGGCTTCAAGGCAGAAGACTCCTGTCTCTGCCATTCGATGATGTTTGCTAAGTTTGGAAGTTTGGTTGAATTCTGCTTGTTGGCTAAATCTTAAGTTTTCTCTAGCATTGACCTCATGGCAGACAATAGAATGTGTTTTAATGAGCGCCTCCCACCCACACCCCAGGTAATGGGAGTGCCAAATTCCTGCAGGTGGGGGTGAGCCTGCTAAGGCTCTGACCAGCTCCGCCACCATTAAGCTGTGCCACGTGTCTGTTCTGTTCTCATCTTGTCTCCCATCTCCTGGACCTTCTCTGGTCATAGCATCTCACTTCAGCTCCCCATTGGAGCTGAACTGGTTTTTCAAAATGTGGCTTCTCAATTTCCTCCCTGGATAATCTGTGAAAATTTTTTGTTTGTTGGAAAAATTTTTTGTTTTCTAACTGACCACGAGGTTCTAAAATATGGGCAAAATAATATCATTTTACCACTGGAATTCCAGAAGACTTACATGGCCAATTCAGAAAAAGAAAATATTTTCTAAGTGTGCCCAAAGCTTGTGCACAACTGTCTCTCTGTATGTCTGTCTGTCTGGGTAAAATATGTAAAAACTAGCATCATGGTTTAAAAATTACTTGCCTTTTTAACTACTATTTTAACTTGTTTAAGTTTTATGTTAAACAGATCCTTGCAGCCTGTAGGTGGAGTCACAGTAAACAGCCTGGAGGCATCCTGACTTATCACCAGACTCCAAACCAAAGAAAAAACAAAACAAAACAAAACAACAACAACAAAAAACAACCCAGGTTTTAAACCCAAACTGATCATATTTGGGTGCAAGCAAATGTGACTAACAAAAACTCCAAAAGGTTCAAATATGCAGCATGGGGTATACAATGATGTAAAATCAGTGTGTTATTTTTTATGTCTATCTATGCTAAAAGTCAAAAGTACATCTGATCCTGATAATTCTTTGGTATAAACTAAGATTTTGCTTCTCCATTTTTCTCTCCTGTGCTCTCATAAACTCTTTAAGATCAAGGGACCAGAGTCAAATGTAGCTGCTAACCTAGATTTTCCTGACCCAAAATTAATATTTTGCTTTATAGGATTCAGGTCAACATATGTGCTACCTGCGTGGACTGTGGACATGTGTGCTAGCTGTGTGGACTGTGGCAGCCTGTGTCTACAGGAAGCTGCCTCCACAGTCTGCTCCCAAACTGCCTGGTTTCACTGATTCCTTATTCTCTCTCTTGTTCATGGAAAACTGCTCAGGGAACCTAGGAGTCCTGTAAATATTTTGACCATCCCAGACTGCTCCTGCTCTGCCTTTGCCCCATCCCCTCCCAAGATTACAGTTGGGTTCATAACAGTCCTATCATAACAGAGTTACTCCAGGTTAAAAACATCAGGAGTTATGTTTGGTGGCCACAGCGTTGCCTTGGGGTAGCATTGCTCTTCCCTCTCCATGTCTCAGAAACTGTCGTGGCTGCTGCAGAGAGCAGACTTGGTTGGCCTTTGGTCTGTGTGGGTTTTGTGACTAGGAAGATGGTTAAAGGCCCAAGCCTTCTAAAATCTGTTTAAAGTTGTCATCTTGCTTAAACCAGTAGACCACCAGCCTACAAAAGCCAGAGTACTCAGAGTAAGAAACCATGGAATACTGGGAGAGTTCAAACATCTTTAATCAGTCTTGTGTAGAAATTTGTAGGCAACCCAGCAGGAGGTGTGACAATCTATCCAGGGGACTCTGAGATGCCACTACAGCCTCACCCAGATCCAACTCATCTCTCTTGCTTGCCTCCATCACACATGAATAATGAAGCCTGCTGATCCAGGATGGGAGACACAGCCACTGCTGAAGCTGAGACTTTTACATTGTCCTGACCGTTTGCCTTCTTGATTGTTATTCATTTGTGTTCTCTTCCACCTTCCAGTAAGGTTAAATGATATGATTTCATGGCACATGGATCTCATTCAGTCTGCTGTTCTCTAAGTGTTACAGCAGAACTCTGGCAAGTATTTGTTGGTCAATTCTCAACAAGTTACAGGTAATCTCTATTCCTATTGTTCTCCTTGTTGCTTTAATTGGAAATAAAAAGGGCTTTTATAGCTAAAACTCCTTGGATTGCAGTTCAAAGCCAGCCTGGGCAGAAGAAAAAAACAAAGCAAAACAAAACAACAACAACAAAAAACTCCCTCTAAAACTCCATCTCCCAACTAACCAGCAAAGAGCCAGGCTGGAAGCTTGGCTCAAGAGAACCAGGGAAATGCTAAAAGTGGCACCGTGGCTCAAGTGGTAGAGCACTAGCATCGAGCAGAAGTGCTCAGGGACACTGCCCAGACCCTGAGTTCAGACCCCGTGAATGCCAATGGGGCAAGCCATCCCAGCAACAAGTACCTAGATCCCTGGGACTCAGCCAGTTCAGGGAACAAGGATTATGGAGAGGAGTAAGAGGAAAATGATGTTACATCCTAAATGGAGTCACTTTGTCTCACCCTTTCAAAATTAATCAGAGCCGGGAGATCAAGAGGGATAGTTGTTTACCCACCTAATGCCCATACCTGTCCATTTTCCATTTCCTTCTATTTGTGTATATATATATATGTATATATATATATATATATACATATATATATATACACATATATATATTTATTTATTTATTTTAGCCTCTGACTGGTTACTCCCAACCAGGCCACTATCCCTAAACACTTCCTTCCTGCCCTCAGTCCAGTTATTCCTCCTTCCTTGTAATGGGCCACAATTGGGTTTATGCTCCAAATGGAACTTTTCTGGCTTATGCCCAGGGTGTGTTCTCCCATGTCATTTATGTTAACTGGTCCTGTGAACTTGACAGCCTTTTTCCTGACCTCTTCAAAAGTCTCTTTTAACAGGATAACATCCCTCACCGAGGTTGCCACCTGGGAACTTGCAGTTCAAGGCCATCCTCTTACTATTCTGCTGTGCCCAGCGCAGATCTGAACCCTGAAGACCCTAACCCTAGGGACTCCTTGATGTGCCCAAGCTGCAGGAGGTAGCCAGAGGAGACCATGACACCCTTTGGCCCTGATAACCATTCTCGTGGAAATGATGAGGACTTTACCAACCAAACTGGATGGTACCAGGCCAAATGACGAATCAGGGACCCCTGACTACTTCGCCCCTTTTCAGCAGGAAGTAGTTCCAGAAGAAACAACCTCCACCCATACTCCCAGCCTGGTACCCCTCCTCTGTTATTAATAAAAAAAAAAGGGGGAGATGTGGGGCATGCCCGCCCCAGATGCCTTGCTGCTTTAAGAAGCGGTTCTACCTAGCCCGCCTACCTCCCCAGCCCTGTTAGCACCGCCTGCCTTCTGGGTCCGGAACCTGACGGACATCCCAGGCAGCCAATTATAGTGCCTAGTTAGGTACGATACACCCCTCCTCTTCCTGCTGCCATTCGGCCTTTATAAATGTGGTTCCTCTTTATTAAAACTGGAAAACCGCATGACATTTCCCCAGAATTGTCTGAGTGTCCTTCTTAAATGTAAGGGGGGATGGGGGTGGGCGGTTTAGCGACTCTACCTCATCTTGGCTTGTCCCACGGGGTATGCTCCCCGCCTCTCCCACTGGCCAGGAGAGCAGCGCTGGCGGGCTGAGGACCCCAACAGTATGCATTAGTTTCCACTGATTTTTCAATTTAGAAGATTTTAAAAAGATTCTATGATGTAAGGATGGAATTTTTCAAACTTCAAAATAAGAACTTCACAAAATATGGAACAATTAGCCTATATTTAAACTTCTTGTCAAAACAAATTCACAAGTACTGAGTGTTCCCCTTTTCCAAATAGTGTAACTTTGTTTTCACAATATGTTCATGTGTTTATATTAAATAAGAACAAACATTTTAAATTAAAAGGATCAACCAACTTTAAGTAGTTGTACAAAGGGGTTTCATTCAACATGTCAATACATAAGTATAATGTATTTTGATTGATATCACCCCCTACATCATTCTCCCCATATCCCTGCCATCCATACTCTTCCCCTCAACTCTCCTAGTTCCATAGGATATGCATTAAGTATGATAACTGCATTTCCCCTCTTCCTTTCTTTGTCCAAACTCTGCCTTAGTAAATAAAAAAATGAAAACATTTGTATTGAAGATTTAATTCCCCCTTGAAACTTAAATTTTGTGAAACCTAAAATTTTGTGAAAGGACATTTTTTATTAATATTTTCTTTCTTTTCTTTTCATTTTTTTTGATGAGAGTATTATCTTAATAATGGAAGAGGAGAAAAATCCTTTTAAAATATCTTTTTTCCCCTAAAAAGTGTTTAAGGTGCTTTCTAGAGTCTATATACAATAGAATTTTGCATCTTTAAACAGCAAACACTGGAGACAAAATCAGAAAGGAACAGATAACTTCCTGTTGTTTACATCCATTATCCTTAGCCCATGGAGAATATTTACATCCTTGTTTGAAAGATGAAGTCTTTCTCAAGGTAGTATGATTGGAGCTAGTTTTGATTTCATGGTTCACAAATAGTATGATTCCCATGGGAGATTTCAGTGAATACTCATGTCTACATTAAGCTGTTAGAGACACCTGAAAGGTAAGTTCATGTCCTTGAGGTTAATGTGAGGTGGGACACCATTGGTCTCAAGGTACAACTGAAGTGTGGGGAAGCTAACTTCTCCACCTTTGCTTCTGTGGTCTAGCTTTGCCATAACTAGTTACAGGTCACACTAGGGCAATCACAGGATTCCCAAAGGGTGGTGTGAAACTTCTGTATCCTGCAGTGAATTACTGTAAGTAAAGCCATAGTAAAATATTCCACAATTTTAATCAGTCTCCTTGGGCCCTATTAAAAAGTAAATTTAGGAAGAAACAAAATCAGAAATCCCTGGATAGATGATTACAGTGCCTTTCAAACTTGAAACACTTTTAAGTGGTGAATTAAATGTGAAGAACTGCAGAGTCAGAGATGGGCATTTAAGTTTCTACACTTGTGTCACACATACACATGCAGGCACAAGAAACTCTTGGGTGGATGTCAATATTGTTGGCTTAGTCTCCAGGGTTCAGACAGTAAAAGCAACTGTGATCTATGAGCAAGCACAGTTTTTATTCCTTCCATAGATAATTACATCTGCCCTTATCCTTGCTTCTCTCTCTCTCCACATCTATTCAGATGGCTTGTATATAGCTTCTAGTTTTCACTGTTGGATATTCTTTAGCTCTTACAAGTTATAATTGATTTTCAACCAAGTAAAAGATAATTTTAAAAAGTATTGACTTACATTTAGTCTTTTTTCCTTCTAGGTTTAGTAAACACAACCTAGCATAAATGGAAAAGAGGCATTTTCCTAGATCTGTTCCTGTCTCTACAGATATATTTAAACTATTCGTTCTCTGGCTACCAGAACAATCCTGGAAAGTCATATTTTACCCACAGTCCTTGACATCTTTAATATGTTTTCCCTTTAAAATGTTTAGTTTGAAAGGCAAGATATCATTTGAACAATTTGTCTTGAAAAGCTGCTAACATCTATTGCTAACATCAAAGCAGATTATTCCACTTAGCCAGATAGACATGTTATAACCTTCCCTTAATTCCTATGATCCATTCTTATGATTTATAGTTCCTCCAGCTCACATATGAGGTATAGATTCTTCACATGCATGAGGCCTCACAGATATAGTTTGAGGATGCAGTAGTTCTGTTCTGAATTCTATTAGCACCATGCAGTATAACATACCATTCTCAGGTAGCACTTTAACCAGAGCAACGCAACAATGCTTTGACTTGACATGAATGAAACATCAACATCACATTATGAACAACCTACAATAAGAGCTGAAGAAACATAAAGTGGCTACCATAATATGTCCTTGACACTTTCTTTCTCCCACACTAGGGATAACTGGGACAGTGCTGAGAGAATTAATTCCCTGACTAAAATGAGCAAAATTCATAAATATAAAAGAATAAAAAGTAGTTATAATTCACTTGTGCAATATTTTAAAAACCTGGTTTCACTTAGCACATTGTCATGAAATCTAAATCTCACAAAATGCCAGATTTGTTTAACATGGCAAGATGTGTGGAGATGTCTTCTGTTCAGATGCAGGCACTATGAGCTGTGCCCACCAGATGGCACTGCTGGGAGCTTTTCACAGGCATGACTGTAAGCTGATCAGTAATGCAAATCACTTGACATTTTGTAACTAATCACCAATACAGTTCTCTAGTAAATTTCTTTTTTGTAATGTATTTGTCAATTTGTAAGTTGAGTTGATAGGTTAAATTGAAAATATTTAATTTTGTGTAAGTGGACCTAACCTTATTCTGAGTTGATGGTGTTACCAAATCACAGTTTATTTTAATAATAATTTGTTGCTATGTCAATCAATAATTATTAACAGTTATTTCTACTTATTCTTAAGCAGTGGCAACTGTATTTGGAAACAGAGAATACATTAATTCTCTGTGTGTGTGTGTGTGTGTGTGTGTGTGTGTGTGTGTTGGTTTTGGGACTTAAACTCATGGTTTGTGTACTGTTCATGATCTATTTTTCTCAAAGCTAGTGGTCTACCACTTGAGCCACTCTTGGCATTGGACATAAGGGTCTCTCAGGTTTATTTGCCTGAGCTGGCTTTGAACCACGATCCTTAGATCTCAGCCTCCTGAAAAGCTAGGATTACATGTGTGAACAGGCATGCTGATAGATAACAGCTTCTGAATCTTACTTAAGATTATTTAAAACATTCAACAATTAGGACATGAGTGACTGTATTGATTTCCACCTTAGTAAGAGCCCAAGCTGTGGGAAGAGCCTAATATGATAAAAGTTCAGTCCACAGAACTACAACCAAAAAAACCCAAAAAACTGGAAAAAACATCCAGACACAAATTATTATTTCTTTGGGCATTTGGGAGCTTGTTCTTCAGTTTAGGCAATCTGCAGAGAAATATTATCTTTGGGATACACCATTTGTCTTTGTCAAGAAAGAGGAAGTAATCCTGCCAAATCAGTGGAGAACTCACTCTTTTTTTTTTTTTTTTTTTTTTTTTGCCAGTCCTGGGCCTTGGACTCAGGGCCTGAGCACTGTCCCTGGCTTCTTTTTGCTCAAGGCTAGCACTCTGCCACTTGAGCCGCAGTGCCACTTCTGGCCATTTTCTGTATATGTGGTGCTGGGGAATCGAACCAAGAGCTTCATGTATACGAGGCAAGTGCTCTTGCTGCTAGGCCATATCCCCAGCCCGAGAACTCACTCTTGAATTGCTCTCAATGTATACTACCTTTTTAGTATTATTAAAATAAAATTTGAAAATAATCCTTGAACTTTTAAGTCATATATAGACATTCCAAATAGGAGAATCTATTATGAAATAAAAAATTAAGGGCATGTGTCTTCAGACACATGTGTCTTCAGAGGGCCTTTGATTCAGTTCATAGGGATTTTCAGTGATGTACAGAAAAGGGGCTGTGAGTTTGGTGAGAGTTCTCCATAACAAGTCACTATGGGAAAACTTGGTACCTAGAGGGGCAGTATGGAGGGGTGGGAATTTAGGGGAAATCTTTAGGTCATTGAAGGTGCGATGTCAAAGGGACTGGAAGAGTCTCTTCCTCCCCCCTCCCTCCTCCCCTCCCCCTCCCTCCCTCCCTCCCTCCTAACTCCCATCCCTCCTCTTACGTGGCTCAAGAAGTGAGCACATACAGCCCTTTACCTTTGCCTTTACCTCAAGCCCATACCAATGGGGCTGCCCAGCCCATCTTAGACTTGAACACCCAGAGTGTGAGCTAAAAGAAATTATTTCATAAGTAGTAAACCTCAAGTACTTTTCTGTACTAATGTCAAGCTGACTAACACAGGAACACTGCCCTCCACTTAGAAGGATGTAAGAAAATAAAATTGGGAGAATTATTATCTCATGCAACAGAAAATTCCAGAATATTACCAGAGCTAGATTTCTTAGCCTTTTGTATCACTGTGATTTAATTTTGATATAGCTCTGTTCATTGCTTCTCTCTCACTGGAGTTACTCTGAGGATACTCCTGTGCTATGGCCCTCAGAAGGTGAAGACATCTCTTTCCAAGCTCAAGTCTAATGGAGAAAACCATATGCTCACCATAGTGAATGTGGTGATGACCTAATGGAATTTACGTTTGAATCTGTCACCATGATAGATGCTGGAGAAGTCTGTGTAATACCCACTCTGAGTCCCCAAAGCCAGTGGACCTGGAGTTCTTATGTTCAAGGAAGAAGAGGAAGTGTATGTTCTCACTCCAAGAGATAGACATATGGGCAGTTTTTCTATGTTTGTTTCTGTGGTTCCTGAATCTCAGTGGATGGATGGGTGCTTGCCTACTTTGAGGATATGGGTCTTCCCCACCTACTCTCCCAGACCCATGCGCTCATACCACTGGAAATACCATCACTAGGGTACCCCAAATAATGTTGTACCAACTCTCTGTGTATTCTTTAACCCAGTCAATTTGACACCTACATTACCCATTACAGGCCACCGCGTGGCACCCATCAGCACCTCCTTAAACCTAAATCGTAACTAAAGATACTAATAAAAGATAACACACTTCAATTGCTACCCTGTATGCAGCCAAATATGCACTATACTAATTCTTTGAGAGACATTAACATTCTACCTGGTATTCAATAACTTCAACATGGTGATGTTAAAGCAATAATATGTAAAAGTTGATGTAAGGTCTATGACATCAGAGGGATTGTGGGCAGGAAAGGCAAATCCCTATCTAAAGCAGGTGCCACTCCAGTAATGACAAAATACTTCTCTTCCCATGATGGAAGCAGTGTAACAACCTGCCAACATGCAGCTGGCTGCTCACTGTGGGGAATCCTGACACATGGAACTCTTCCTCTGTCACTGCTGCTGGCTGACTGGGCCTTCAGCAGTGTTGTAAACTGGGTCAGCTTTGGTGAGTGGAAATCCACTGTAGCAGAGCCCAAGGCATGACTAGGCCTCCCCTTGTGTGCATTGTCACCTTGTTTATCAATCAATTGGATAAGGACAGAGTGGCTAAGAAAAGTGGCCGATAATATTCACAAAATAAGCCATGCTACTCACCTGATTATTACTGTTCTGCTGAAGTCATTCTTTGGGAATGCCCTTAATCCTATTCACAGGTCCACTTACATACCCATGCCCCAGGTTGATTTGTTACCAGTTTTTCAATCATTTTCCTTCCAACTCTCTATCAAATCAAGTTATTGGTGAGATCCTGTGAGTCAGTATGTAATTGCACATCTATTTTCACTAACAGTAGACGGGGACAATTATATGCCCTGCCCAATGGGGCGGGCATACAACAGATGGAGCCAGCAGAACCACTTGTAAACCAGATCCTCATGTTCTCTTCCTTTGTCAGTTAATTATAGTGTACAGCTCATGAGGCCATGGGCACAGTGTATCAGAAGTACAAGATATGGGCCTTTTAGATGCATATTTATAGAAATTATTTGGACCTTCAGGATTGCTGAGCCCCACTCATGTATGTAGCACTTCCTTGGATGGTGAACTGCTTCTGTAAATTCCCAGCTATACAACTGAGCAGGGCAGATAACATGCAGTTCATGATGGATGTCTCAGGTGATGTGTTGGTGATCTCAGGTGAGACAAACCATCCTTTGAATTACAGATGCATAGCTCAGTCCATAGGGCAAGGAGAGCTCTGTGTTAGAGGATGTATATATGCATTATGTTGCTTAGCCCCAGAGAGCATATGCCAATATATCATGTTCTTTAGACCCAGATAGGGAAGCACTGTTCCTGGGGCCTTTTTTTATGTTGGGGCTTTGTCCCCACCCAGGCATGTGATTTTTGTCTTTAAAAGCTTGCTGCAGGCTGGGCAGGGCTGCAAGTGTCTGTGAGAAGGGTCTACCTACAGACTCTGGCTTCCTAATAAAGACTCCTTATTTGACTCCTCAAAAATGTGGCTACTCTGTTTTCTTGTGATTGTATTTGCAACTGAGATTTACCTTACAGCTGTTTAACAATGAATAAATTCCATGTTATTATTTCAAAACTACCATTTGGTTCTACTTTCATTATGTTCTCCTTACCAGGCCAACTAGAAACGTTTTCAGTCAAAATTAATAATTAATTCCAACATGCATTCCTAAGTTGGGAAACTAAGCATTCTCTAAGAGAGCTGAAACCCATTTTTCATTCATTCCCATTTTGGATATTTAAAGTTTACTACCCTAGAATCCCTCTGACTCTTAGAAGCCCATATGATTTGAAATTCATTATTTTAGATTTCAAATTTTGACATATAATTTCTCCTGGAACAGAATTACAGTGGATTCCACTATATGAAAATATCATGTGCTAAATGAATACATCTTACAAGTATTATAAATTTTGAAGTTCATTTAATATATAAACATTCCTATTGACATCATTTTTACTCAATAACCCCTAATTGTATGTGGTTATTCTGTATAAGATATTTTTTTCTTATTTATTGTCAAAGTGATGTACAGAGAGGTTACAGTTTCATATGTTAGGCCTTGCGTATATTTCTTGTACTGCTTGTTACCTCCTCCCTCATTCCCCCCTCCCCCTCCCCCTTTCCTCTCTCCCCATGAGTTGTTCAGTTGGTTTACACCAAATGGTTTTGCAAGTATTGCTTTTGGAGTCATTTGTCTTTTTATCCTTTGTCGCTTGATTTTGGTATTCCCTTTCAATGCATGTGGTATATAATGATTAAATAAAGCAGCTCATTTTTCTGTCTGTATTTTGGATTATGGATTTGAATTTACTGTCTTAAATGTTTTGTAAAGTGCAAGACATTGTCTCTGAGACAGTCAACCTACTGTTCAGTAGATGTCAAAACTTATTTCTCTTGTCCAACTGAAACTATATCCCTTGAGCAACAACAGCAGAAAGAATATTAGCCTTTGCCTCTGGCTGTGAAAAAATGTGAAAATAGATAAATGATGAGCAATTGCTACTGGGTACAAGGTTCCTTTTGGGGGTGACATAAATGTTCTAAAATTAGATTATGGTGATGTACATAACATTGTGAATATTACTAAAGTCATGCAATTGAACAATGATAGTTTATAGTTCAACCTTGTGGCTTATAAATTACATATTAATAAAGGTGTTTTTGTTATGTAAATTTTTGTTGCCTATTCTTAAGATGTACAATATGTTACTAATATCCATATTATTTTGACAAAGTCTTAAAGCTCAAGAGAGCTTGAAAGATATTGCCCTAGCCTCTACCACGATTATAATATTTTATTTTAAAAGTTTTTAAAGTGTTATTACAAGGTAATATACAGTGGAGTTAGAGTTACATAAGTCAGGTAAAGAGAACATTTCTTTTTGGGCAATGTGACTCCTTCCCTCACTTCTCTCCCAGCTTTTCCCTCACATCCCCACCCACAAGTTGTATATAGCTCATTTTCAACATAAGTCCAGTGAGTACCACTGATTCATTTTTTCCCCATTGTGTCTTCATTTTTGTGCTTCCCTTTATACTCTCAGAGACATATAAATGAAACGTCACTCCTTCCCTTACTTTCTCAGTTTCCCCTCATATACCCATCTACAGTTGTATATTTCATTTTCACTGCTGCATTCGTTTACCCTTTGTGTGTGCCATTCTGTGCTTCCCTTTATACTCCTAAAGACATCTGAACAAACAGGATAAAGGAAAAAGAAAGCACAAAAAAGCAAAGGGAAAAAACCCTCTAGTTTGATTTTCCTGGAGTTCATTTTAATAAATATTATTTTGTATAGTTTGATATACATAGGCATTGTGACTTTGTGTTCCTCTCTTAAGAATATCTTCTTTTGGCTTCGGTGTGTGAATGTCTAGAGTCCCATATCATTTATCTCCTCCTGGTGTGTTTCATATCTAGTGTTCTCATGTGAGAGAAATATGTACCATTTGTCTGTCTTTCCTCAGCTTACCTTATGTAACTTGATTTTTTTCAGGGTTCATCTATTTCTATGCAAATGACAATTTTATTATATTTAAAGGTTGTCTGAAATTACATTGTGTATATGTACCATATTTTAGGAACCACTCATCTATTATTGTAGGGCATGTGGACTGTTTCCACAATGTGGCTATTAGGTCTGCCGGGCCAGCCAGCAGCGAAAAGGGAATCCTGAATGAGGGGGACAAGGATTAAAGAAAAGGAAAAATACAAGACAGAAAAAAGACAAGAGGCAAAGATGGGGTACAGGAGGTCTGCATCTCAAGATTGAAACTCAAGACTGCAGCCAAGTTTATTCTGAACTCCAGGCTTATATGCAGTTTTGGAACTGGAGAATAGTATAGGGTTGTTAAAATTCAAGAACACAAAGAAGCCTTGAAGTTTGCAACATTTGATTACAGTAAACACAGGATAAGGTTGATTAACATAGGAATCTACTCCAGCGGACATAGCAAGTTGTGGACATAGCAAAGCGATTCAGGATAGTGGCTGTGAACAAATGTCCTTGTATCTAGCATATCCTGGTGATAACAGCACAGCCAGAGGAGAGAATGAATTTAGCTGCAAGTTTGGCTCCCAACATCCTGGCGACATCGGCACAGCCAGAGGTCAGGATGAGCTTAGCTGCTAGCACAGCTCCCGACATTTCCCCCATCTTTGAAGAAGTGAACTCGCCTCTCTTAGGTGGGGTGGGTGGCCCAGCTTGCCTTACCCGTCCTGGGGAACAACTTCAGAGCAATGCTGAAGTCCCTTGTCTTAGGTTGGTCAAGCTGGCCCCTCCCTCAAACCCGTCTCTGGCTGCGGTTCCTCTCGGGGGAAAATTCATTCACTTGGAGCTTGACCTTATGCTGCTGACTGGCTAAACTCATGAAAGAGTTTTGCAATATGCGTACAATGCAAGGAAGGCATAGGAAAGCCATCAGCAAAAGTATCCCTGGGCCAAGAAATGTCATTAGCAGCCCCTTAACATTAGTCAAGGAAGGGATATACTGTTGAAGTTGCTCAAACAGTTCTTTTGCTGTTTCTGCCACTTTAGAGTCCAGAGGCAGAGCTTGCTCTAGTCCAGCTACTTGCCTATGGAGTTGAAAGAGATCTAAGGATGAATTATTATGGCTCCAAATACCATTTAGATGTGCTACAACTTGTTCCCAAGGATAGCTCAACCCATTATACTTATGGAGGGTCACACAAATAAAGTCAAACCCAGCATGACAGCGCACCCATTGCAAAGTTTGCAAAGCATGAATTTGTTCTCCCAGTGACAGCACAGATTCATAAAATGCTTCTAATTTTTGTTCTACCTTATCAACAATCCTGCCTTGAAAGTGCAGGGCTTGTGTAGTATTATGAGCAAGCTGATTAACATAGTGAGCTGTCTGCACACTTTGTGTTAAAGCCACAGTGGCCGCTGCAGCAGAGGCAGCTAAGGAAATAAAGGCTACAATGCCTGCTATTAATAGCCCTACAAATCTTCTAGGGTGCATAAGCTCTTTTAAATGTTTTAACGCTTGAATACCTGTTTCTTCATACCAAGCTTCAGATATGTTCACAGGAAGCATGACAAATGGTGGCTGCTTAATAATAATTACAGAATCAGTAAGACCACTATACAAGCAATTTGTGAAAGAACAGTTAGTACAAGTGACATTGAAATACATGGCTCCTATAGAGATGTTAAAAGGTCCATACATAAGGGCATAAGGGGGTGTTACACAACTCATAATATTTTTTAAAGAAGAAGAAGTGGGCCAGGAGGTATTATTTAGGGCAGCCACTAACATCTAGACATGACGTTGAGAGTGTCCATTCATCCACCACAGACCTGGGCTGTACTTGTTGGTGAGATTGGCTCCAGACCAGTCCATCAGCTGAGAATTAGTTCCTGAAATATTGGTTATAAAAGGATGATCATGTCTACACTTTATGGGGTGCAGTTCTCCCATGGATTCTACAATTTGAGAAGAGTTGATGCAGTGAAGTATCATGAAGGACGAGGTAGAATTGGCATGTACATGAAACCCAGTAGGCAATGAATTCATTCGTATATTATATACTTGACTATTATCAAGAATCCAAATTCTATGATTTATGGATGGCGTTACAGTACAGCCTGGAATATAACTGTTGGAGTCAGTTGTAAAACATAAAGGGGTTCCAATTCCAGAAGCTTCAAAGTCTCCCATTTTAACGTGTTGGACAAAAGGGTCTGGAGCTGTACCGTACGCTGATCTGTTGACATGGATGAACACCTCAGCTCCTTCCCAAGTCGCAGGGTGCACAATCTGTGGATCTGGCACGTAAGCCCAGTGGGTCAGCGCTTGTACCATTCTGATGAGTTTCCCCAATTCGAACCCAACACTCAGGTAGCCAACAGGCATCATTTTCATCCTGTGAAAAAACACAGACATGTCCTCGACCCCATGTCAATACCGGATTGGGCCTGTGCCAAGCACTTGTTAAAGGATCTTTCCACTTAACTTGGGCAAAAGCTCTTTGCTCTCTCTTTTCCCAGAACCGCTGTGCTGCAGAGTGGCCATTGCAGTCCAAATTTTAAAAATTTAGTACGAATAAAGCATGAGAAAGAATATTAACAGGGGAGAAGGGGTATAATTCCCCCCCTTTTAATTAAAAAATTTGGTGGTTTAACAAACTGTTGGCCCGTTCAACAATTCTTTGACCTTGAGGATTATAGGGAATTCCTGTAGAGTGAACAATTTGGTAAGATTTGCAAAAAGTTTGAAAAGCTCGTCCAACATATCCTGGACCATCATCAGTTTTAATTTGTTTAGGAAGTCCCATAGTAGCAAGGCAGCATAAGGCATGGGAGATACAATGTTTGTTAGCTTCCCCGCTAAGAGGAGTAGACATAATAAAATTAGAGTAAGTGTCTATGGTAACATGGACAAAGTGGAGCTGTCCAAAAGAGGGAATGTGGGTAACATCCATTTGCCAAACATGGTTGGCCACTAAACCTTGAGGGTTAGTGCCATTGGAGGGCACAAGTAGGAAGGTAGTACAGTTGGGACAAGTTTTTACAATTTGACGAGCCACCTCACATATGATATGAAATTGCTGACTTAAGGCAACACTGTTTTGATGGTGGGCAGCATGTGATTGCTTTGCTAAGTCAATTTGAGTGAGAAAAATTTGAGTAGCCTCATCTATAATAGCATTGCCCTCACTAAATGGTAAGAAGAGGCAAAGTGAAGTAATTTGTTGGAGGGACAATGATGTGAAATTATGCCCATAAAATTGTCCCAAGCAATGGCCCAGGAATCACAATGAGTATAAATCCATTCTTGCTGTTGTAAAGTATAGGGTATGTAAATAACCTGTGGATCTCATCCAAGATACTTACAAGATTCCACACGGCACATATGGAACTAAGGTGGCTACCAATTTATAATAGGGAGTTAACACTTTTGAAGGAGTAGCAGGCAAGGAAAGTCATAAAAGGGGTCCCTTCTGCCAGAGGACTGCTGTTGGAGAATGAGGTGTGGTTAAAATATATGCTTCCCAAGGGGCTGAGTAATCAATATAATTTACATGTTGGGAAGAAATGGCAGAATTTACTATGCTTAAGGCTTCGGCTGCTTCAGTTGTCATTTCTCTGGGAGATGTAGGGTCAGGGTCCCCCTTTAATAGATCAAATAAGGGTTTTAATTCAGCTGTGGATAATTTAAGATAAGGGAAAAGCCAATTAATGTCTCCCAGAAAATTTTGAAAACCATGCAAAGTACGCAAATGAGAAGTTCTAATCTGTAATTTCTGACTAGTAAAATAATAAGGACCTCAAATATGACCAAGAGGGATTTTTCTTTTTCTTTGCCTGGGCTGGCTTTGAACTGTAATCCAGGGAGTCTTAGCCATATAAGCCCTTTTTATTTCCAATTAAAGCAACAGGAGAACAAAAGGAGTAGAGTTTACCTGTAAGTTGTCAAGAATTGACCAACAAATGGTTGTCAGAGTTTTGGTGTAACACTTAAAGAACAGCAGACTGAATAGGATCCATGTGCCATTAAATCAAATCATATTATTTAACCTTACCTTACTGGCACGTGAAAGAGAAAACAAATGAATAACAATAAAAGTCTCGGGCTGGGGATATAGCCTAGTGGCAAGAGTGCCTGCCTCGGATACACGAGGCCCTAGGTTCGATTCCCCAGCACCACATATACAGAAAACGGCCAGAAGCGGCGCTGTGGCTCAAGTGGCAGAGTGCTAGCCTTGAGCAGGAAGAAGCCAGGGACAGTGCTCAGGCCCTGAGTCCAAGGCCCAGGACTGGCCAAAAAAAAAAAAACAATAAAAGTCTCAGCTTCAGTGGATCTGAAGTGGCTGTGTCTTCCATCCCAAATTAGCAGGCCAGCAGGAGAGATGGCTTGCATCTGGATAAGGCTGTAGTAGCATCTCAGTGTTCCCTGGATTGGCTCCTGCTTGTTGCCTGTAAATTTCTACACAGACTGGTTAAGGGCATTTTTAAACAGATTTTAGAAGGCTTGGGCCTTTATCCATCTTCCTAGTCACAAAATCCACACAGATTGAAGGCCAACCAAGTCTGCTCTCTGTAGCAGCCATGACAGTTTGTGAGTCATGGAGGGAGAAGACATCAATGCTACCCCAATGCAACCCTGTGGTTGCCAAACACAACTCTGATGATTTTAACCTTGGAATAAGTCTCGGTTGCAGCTCTGTCATGATAGGCCTGCTATAAACCCAACTCTAATCTTGGGGCAGGCAGAGCCAGGGTAGTAGCCTTTGACAGCCTGGGCCTGTCAAAATCCTCACAGGACTCCTAGTGGGAGCCGACTGTGGAGGCAGCTTCCTGTGGCCACAGACTCCTAAGGTCCACTCAGCTAGCACACATGTCAACCTGCATCCTATAAAGCAAAATGTTAATTTTGGGTCAGTAAAATTTAGGTTAATAGTCACATTTATGCAGTTGTTCCAAAATGACTCTGGTCCCTTGATCTTAAAGAGTTTATGAGAGCACAGCGAAAAAAAAAAAATGGAGAAGCAAAATCTTAGTCTATACCAAAGAATTGTCAGTATTAGATGTACACTTGACTCTTAGCATAGATAGACATAAAGAATAACACACTGGTTTTACATCATTGTACTTATATCATGTGCTGTATATTAGAACCTTTTGGAGTTTTTCTTAGACACATTTGCTTGCTTCCAAACATGATCAGTTTGGGTTTAAAACCTGTTTTTTGTTTTGTTTTTAAGTTTTACCAACAGACAGACATAGACAGACATACATACACATTCAGACAATGTGCACAAGCTTTGGGGCGCGCTTAGAGTTGTTCTTTAATTGGCTATGTAAGTTTTCTGGAATTCCAGTAGCAAATGATATTATTTTGCCTATATTCTAAAACCACATGGTTAGATAGTAAACAAAAAAACCTTTTCAGGAAACCAAAATTTTCAGATCATCTGAGAAGCCACATTTTGAGAAACCAGTTTAGCTCCCAAGGGGAGCTTATGGGAGACAGGACATGAACACAGACAGTGAGCTCACAGTAAGGCACCTTCATCTTCCAGCATTTGAATTGCAAGGCACCTTTGAAATGCAAGGCCATAGTCACAGAGTTCAGAGTGGGGGCAGGGTTACCAGGAGCTGGCGACTCCAAGTCCCTGCCCTGCCTCCAGGAATTTGGCACTTGGGGGATGGGCAGGCTTCCACTCCAACCAATCCTATTGTCGACTATGTGCTCAATGGTAGGGAAAACTCACAATTTAGCCAAACAAGCAAAATTTAACTGAGTCTCCAAACTTAACATCAATAACAAGAATAGAAAACCTTTCTTTGAGTCTTTCAAAGCAGATGTTAAACAAATATCGATACCCATCCTATGTCACTGGCAGGCAGGCAGAGTTTAGAGGGAGGCAGAAAAAGAGACAGAGAGAACTTCATCTGCCTGAGCGCTCATAGAAGTTAGGTAAGTCCTGCAAAATACTCCAAATATGTAAGATTGGGCTCAAACTTGAGCAGCTTTCCTGAAGCAATTTAGACTGTCCCCCACTTGCTGAGCCACCAGCGGAGCTGAACTAGAGATCAGTTGACTCCAAACACCCACAATTGCCGATCTCCTTGACCTAGCCCAGTGTCTTTATGGAAAATCCAAGCTCCAGGCTAATGGTCACTCACCCTGGTTGGGGTTTTAAATCTGTCGTTGTCGTGGTGGATGGAAGTAGAGCGCTCGGTCAGGAGAAGTTACCTAGGTGGTGTTATCATTTCCCTAGCTGCAGGTCCCTCCCCCCTGTGAGCAGCCTGCACCTAGAAGAGCTGTAAGTCTGCCAGGACTGTTGGTGGGGCCTCACCAGTATCTCCCTTTAAAGGAGTTTGTTGTTCTGGATGAAGCTGTGACAATAGAGCTATAACTAGTTTAAACATATTCTCAACATGGGTCAATCTATCTTTGCATAATTTCTCCTTGGTGTCTGAGCCATCTGTGTCTTCCTTAATATCTAGCCCATTGGGTTCTGACCTTATTAATTTTCTCAGCTCTTTCCGGGCAGCAGCATACACTCCCAGGGCTGGGCAACACTCATCAGGTCCCTGTTCAGTTTCTCCAATAGACTGATTGAATTTAATCTGTTCATGTCTAGGATCTAAGCAATCTCGGACCAGATACAAAAGAATAATAGCATCCACTGGGGTTTTCTCAGGACCATTTGCATCATAATGTCCCTGAATCTCTCCTTTTTTTTGCCAAGTTTCTAAGTTATTGGTTCCTTCCTCCAGGAACAGGGGGCATGCATCCTCAATAAAGTAAAAGAAACATTCTAAGTGACTTTGGCCAACTTTCACTGCCCGGGCATTAAGCATGCCTTTGGGGGCCTGCACGTATAGCATGCAGCCTAAACTTTATCCCATAATTTCTTACTCCCGACAATATTCTCTCTCTCCTGCTCTCCTTCCCAAGTGATCAGACGTCCTTACCTGAGAGGGGGGTCCTCTGCCATCTTCCCAGGTATTCAGGTCCCTGTTCCGAGCGCCACATCTGCCAGGCCAGCCGGCAGCGAAAAGGGAATCCTGAATGAGGGGGGCGAGGATTAAAGAAAAGGAAAAATACAAGACAAGAGAAAAAAGACAAGAGGCAAAGATGGGGTACGGGAGGTCTGCATCTTGAGATTGTCACTCAAGACTGCAGCCAAGTTTATTCTGAACTCCCAGCTTATATGCAGTTTTGGAACCAGAGAATAGCATAAGGTTGTTAAAATTCAAGAACACAAAGAGGCTTTGAAGTTTGCAACATTTGATTACAGTAAACACAGGATAAGGTTGATTAACATAGGAATCTACTCCAGCGGACATAGCAAGTTGTGGACATAGCAAAGCGATTCCGGATAGTGGCTGTGAACAAATGTCCTTGCATCTAGCATATCCTGGCGATAACAGCACAGCCAGAGGAGAGAATGAATTTAGCTGCAAGTTTGGCTCCCGACATCCTGGCGACATCCGCACAGCCAGAGGTCAGGATGAGCTTAGCTGCTAGCTTGGCTCCCGACAATTAGGAATAGTACAGCATCCCTACCAACATTCACTGTTGTTTGATTTTAGCATATTGGCCAATCTAATATGGGTGAAATGGAATCTCACTAAAATGTGAGGGATGGAAAAAGGACTGGAGTTCTCTGGGATTTCTGTTCTATTCTCAGTGCTTGAGAGGTGTCGGGTATTAAGAATATTCTCCAATAAGCACTTACACACAAATAAAAATACAGGATGTATTTATTGGTTTTGTTTTATTGATAGGTAAAGTCATTCTGTTTTTAACTTGTGTATATATACATATATGCATTTTTTTCGGAGTCATCTTGAAATTGCTAGGAAAGGATGAGGTCAAAATTCAAAGATACATGCAGAGAAACCAATGATTTTTTCTTACCAAAACTTATCAAAAGTTTCTTTTTTGGACTGGAGAATTTCCTTACTTTCTTAAGAACAACAACATTCTTTTGATTGTGTTACTGAAGGCCAGTTTCACCTGCTTGTTTCTCAAACTGTAAATGAAGGGGTTCAGCATAGGAGCGATGGAGGTGGTGAGGACAGACACACCCTTGTTGATTGCCATGGAATCCTTGGCTGAAGGCTTCACGTAGATGAAGATACAGCTGCCATAGCTGATGGAAATCACAATCATGTGAGAAGAACAGGTGGAAAAGGCCTTTTTCCTTTGCTTGGCAGAAGGGAATTGTAGAATGGTTTTAATGATGTATATGTAAGATAGAGCTACACAAAGTAGGGTCATGACAAAGGTTAACACAGCACAAACTATAAGCATCTGCTCTAAGAGCCATGTTTCTGAGCATGATATCTTTAGGAGGGGGTATGCATCACAGCCAAAATGGTCAATAACATTAGAGTCACAGAATTCCAGTTTTAGGACCAGGGTAAGTGGTGGAAATAGGATCAGCAAACCAGCTCCCCAGCAACAAAGGATGAGCCTCCTACAGACCCTGCTGTTCATGATGGTCACATAATGCAGGGGTTTGCAGATGGCCACATAACGATCATAGGACATGGTGGCCAGCAGAAAGAATTCAATTACAGCAAAAAGATCAGTAAAAAAAAATTCAGTGATGCAACTGTTATATGTGATTGTATTATCCCCTGTTGATAGGCTGTACAAGTATCTGGGCATACAAGCAGATGTGAATGCAATTTCTAAGAAGGAAAAATTTTGTAGGAAATAGTACATGGGAGTTTTCAGTTGTGGATCCATGATGGTGAGAGAGATGATGGTGAGGTTTCCAGTTACACTCAGCATGTAGGTGAGACACAGAAAGATGAAAAGCACAGCTTTGAGTTGTGAGTCATCAGTCAGGCCAAGGAGGAGGAAAGTTGTGATAGTGTGATTTCTCATCATGGAGTCCTGACTTCTCCTCAGTCTGCACTGAAAATTCAGATATTTGTGTGGAATGGAAGTTACCAGAGCAATAAACTGTGAAAATAACACCACATGCATGAAAATATTGTACTTATACATATTATCAATTACAGTAGCAGTTTACCTTTTATAACTCATAGCTGTCATTTCAAGGCAGAATTAAAAATTCAAGTGTCTGTATCACATTCCACAACTTAAATATGTGCTACATATGTGTTAAAATAAATATTATATTATGTCATATATTATAACATTTAAATATGCATCATATTCTTTTTTTTTTTTTTTTCGGCCAGTCCTGGGCCTTGGACTCAGGGCCTGAGCAACTGTCCCTGGCTTCCTTTTGCTTAAGGCTAGCAATCTGCCACTTGAGCCACAGCGCCACTTCTGGCTGTTTTCTGTATATGTGGTGCTGGGGAATCGAACCCAGGGCCTCATGTATACGAGGCAAGCTCTCTTGCCACTAGGCCTATCATATCCCCAGCCCCTCATATTCTTATTTTATAACACACTAATTGATATGTGCTTTATCATAACATAAATATGCAATATGTGTTATATATTTATTATGTAATATGTCCATAATACATTTGCATGTAATATATAGTGTACATATATTTTATATTCCTAACCTTTTCCATTGTATTTCTTGCCTTACTTTCCAATCTTTTTTCTAAGTATTTGGTGGGATTCCTCATGCTAACATATTCATAAGAAATGCCTCTTAGTCCTCTTGCCCCTCAGAATCCCCATTTTTCCTCTTCTCCTGGTGTTCCCTTTTGAGATAGTCACCTCTTACATTTATTTCCCATTGCTATTGCTCTAAAATCTCTTGTTTCTGAGTTTTCTTTTCCTGTGTTGCTAGAGGCTGGCTCCAAGTTCTTACATATGTTACGTGCTATGCCATTGAAGACATATTTAGCTTCTTAAATTTTTTCCCCATATAAAACTGAATTCCATTTTTCTCTTTTGTGTGTGTCCTGGGACTTGAACTCAGGGCTAGAGCACTGTTTATGAGCTTTTTTGTGTTAGAATAATACTTTCTAGTTGAGTCACAGGTCTACTTCCAGCATTTTGCTGGTTTATTGGAGATAAGAACCTCAGTGGCTTTCCTTCTTGGGTTGGCTTTGAACTGTGATCTTCTGAACTCAGCTTCTGGAGTTGCTAGATTATAGGTGTGAGCCACCTATTCCTGGCTTGGCTGCTAATGTTTTGGGATATGAAGTGTTCTTTGTAAGACACAGGCTGAATGCTTAAGCTGAATCTTGAACTTTCTTTAGGCAATTTATGTTTCCCTTAAATTTCATCATCCATAAATGTAAGTATATTACAAGCAGTTTGGGTTTCATTTTACAAACTCTTATCTATTGGTTAAGATGTTGAGATCTAGACTAGTGATGGTGGCTAATGCCTACAATCCTGGATAATCAGAATGTTGTGATCCTAATAATGATTGCAATTCAGAGTCAGTCGGGCAGGTAAGTTTGTGTGACTCTTATTTTCACTTAACCTGCAGAAAGCATTTTTCTGGTTTCTTGGATTTAAGAGTCTCATGAACTTCCTGTGTGGTCTGGCTTTGAACCAACAGCTTCAAATTGTGGCCTCCTGAGTAGTTAGGATTGAAGATGAGAGCCACTGGTGCTCAGTATTGGTGTTTGAGATGTTGTTCTTGGTAAGCAGGCACCACCTCAAGTGAGACACCACAAGATCCATGACTGTCTACACTATTTTGTGTTAGGATTTTCTTCCCCCTGTCCCAGGAGGTCTGTATTTTTTCCTAGGTGTTATGTTTCCTACATAGCTTGAAATAGAGGAATTCACGATTACATGGGCTTATTTGTTGAGGAGGGCTCTGGCTCTGTTTCTGCCTTTCACCTTCAGCTACAATCTTATTGATCTCTGCCTTCTCAATACCTGAGATTACAGGTGTGAGCCATCATGTCTGTGTAGAATGGACATTTTAAACTATTGAAAGTTCATATAGGGCTGGGAATATGGTCTAGTGGCAAGAGTGCTTATCTTGTATACATGAAGCCCTGGGTTCGATTCCTCAGCACCACATATATACAAAAAGGCCAGAAGTGGCGCTGTGGCTCAAGTGGTAGAGTTCAGGCCTTGAGCAAAAAGAAGCCAGGGACAGTGCTCAGGCTCTGAGTCCAAGCCCAAAGACTGGCAAAAAAAAACCCAACAAAAGTTCATATAATTCTCTCATGATGTACCTTATTGATTTTATGTGTTTTACCTGTCATCTTTCCAATTTGTAATATCTAGACACTTACTTTCCTGCTGATGTCTCTTGTGTTGATAGCTGTTTGAATTCGTTTATTTCTTAACACAGTAGCATTTTCTTGAATTCCAGATATGATTTCCAAATTCCCAAATATCCTCATAATGTCAATCATGTAACCAAACGCACCTTAAAAATAAGTCAGAAACGTTTGTTCATCATTTTGTTTCTTCCATGTGTTCTTTACAGTGTAGCTAGATAACTGGTAGTTTGTGTTAGATACAGAAAAAGCACTTTATACCCATTATGTATCTGCAGAACGATTCCCTGCAATGCTCCATGCTTTTACCTTCTACTCCTGTGCTTCAGTTTCCAATTCCACTAGAAAACACATATACTTGGCCATTGGTTTCTAATTTTTAATTTCCTGAAGTTTCACTGCTCTCAAATTATGTAATTTTTGAATAACTTCTTACTCATCTTTTGCTTAATATAGTGGCATCCTTGCCTATATACTATCCAACATAAAAACAGTCAAAAATAATGTTTGAATTAATATCATCTTAGGAATTCCTTTTCTAAATTGTAACATTCTGGAAAGATCTAGTTCTTCAAGAATAATGCAATAGATGAAAGAATTTATTATACTTACATTTCTGGCAGTAAATTGTATCTTTTTACTAGTGGCTTACAATTATTCTTAGAGAAAAAAATTAAAATGAATATTATGTTGAAGTATAACATGGTATGATTTCCAGTAGCCTAAGAAATGTGCCATTTGAGACTTCTCTCCATAGTTGACTGCACCAAGATTCACTCCATCCATGTAGAGACATATCTACCAGGTGAGAAAACAGCTCCCCCCCCCTTATCATTAATAAGTGAGTCCACAGAGCTTGGAGTACCTGTGGGATCGTGATTATTGTGATTTTTTTTTTGCTTACTTTCTTTTGGGAAGATTTTCTAATTTTAATTTCCATATTTATATTATCTGCCAAATATTTAACCAAGTTGATAAAGAAGTCCATGGTAGGTCAGGCTGAAAAATCAGTAATGAACTTGGGTAAAAACCCAATGTGCCTGAGTAGCTGTGGGAATACTGCCTATAGAGACAGGAGAAAGCACTAGGAGCATTGTAAACTGATTGTTGGAAGAACATTAAGAACTTAATGAACACAAATCCAGTCCAGTTTCTTTTCATTCATTCCTGTGTTGTAAGACAGCTTATTTGTCAAGGTCTCCTTTCCTGCTTTATCAGTTTGTTTAACAATGAATAAATTCCTTGTTAATACTTCAAAACTACCATTCAGTTCTACTTTCATTATCTTCTCTTCATAAGACCAACTATAAAACCTTTCAGTCAAAAGTAATAGTTCCAGTATACTCTCCTAAGTTTAGAAACCAAGCATTCTCTAAGAGAGCTGAAACATATTCTTTCATGCATTCATATGTTTGGTATTTTAAATTTAACACATAAGAATCCCTCAGATTCTTTTTTTTTCTTAAAATTTTTTTCTTATTTATTGTCAAAGTGATGTACAGAGAGGTTACAGTTTCATACGTTAGGCCTTGGGTACATTTATTTTTTGTTTTGTTTAACAAGTTTATTACAACAGATACAATTCACATCTGACTAGCTTTGTTTCCTTTTCCCTTCCTATAACCATCTTCATTGGGCCATTTCCTTACATTTGAGCAATTAATGTACTTTCAGCACATATACCCAGCAGTACTTTTCAGTCCATTCCTATAGGGTGCAAATGGATTTCAATAATTTATACAAACATGTGGGTTATGCTCAATCACTGCAATTTTAAGCTACTGTACATACACAGGAATGAAAATTAGGACCAGGAAATTGGAAGGAATACCAAAATCGAGAGACACAGGGTAAAAAAGACAAACAACTACAAAAACAATGCTTACAAACTGTTTGGTGAAAATGAACTGAACAACTGAACAACTCATGGCGGGGGAGGGGAAGGGAAAGAGGGAGGGGGGAGGGGGGAATGAGGAATGAGGTAACAAACAGTATAAGAAATGTATCCAATGTCTAATGCATGAAACTGTAACCTCCCTGTAAGAAAGGAGAAAAGGGAGCCTTAAAAAATGGATAAAATCAGTTGAGGATTTCAGAGGGAAATGGAACACACAGGAAATGAAAAAAAAAACAAAACATTTCTTGCAAAAACAAATGGAGAAGCACTGCTCTTGATCAGGTGCAAGTGTGGGAACAGTTGTTTCATGATATTTTATACACTGCCCATGTGGTTCAAAAATCGTATCCTTAGATACAGATCGCCTTGTGCTTGCAATGAATTTTTGAAAATGCATGATTTCTGAATGATAAATTAAACCCCCCATTTTTTTTTTAAAAGCTAATTTTGCAGATAGGTTTACATGTAAAAGGCTAGGTATTTAGCCGCCTCAGCATTGATTAGTTTTGGATGTCTAAGCTCTGTTACACATGGCTTCTCTTGGCCTCACTCTACAAAACATATTTACAACGTGAAATCTACATTTCAAGAAATCTACATTTCAAGGGTTTTACAAATCAATCTTGTATCTTTCCCCTGAAGTGACTCTCACAGACCCCACCCCTTGTCATTTCATTTGCCCAGCTTAATGGTCCAAAGTCTACTTGAATGCAGCTCAAAAATGTTAAGACTGGGCAACAGGTTTACAGTTCCTGTACTCAAAAGCATGTGTAATTTTTCACATCTTCAAACCATGAAGGAATTCTGATTTTTTAGCTTTTCAAGTTCCTTAATTTGTTGTCTCAAAAATAATATACTTTGCTCCTGCAAAGTTGCTTGAATTTCACATACTTGGACTAAAGACCTTAAGTTTTTTAATTCAGTGCAAATTTCTGAACTGAACACTTCCCATGTTGTGAGCTTCTTCACGCAGTCTTGAAGCCTGTTTCTCTGCATGATTTGCGGGCCATCCTTGAACATGTTTTATCAGATTTTCATTGAAGTGTGCATCTAGGGTAGGTGTTAGTGAACATGAAGGTCGGGCAGATGAATTCTGTGGTACAACTGTTGCATTTGATGCATTACTAATAGAAGAAGTATGATTTGGATCAGGTGATGGACTTCTCTGACTTGAGCGTTGAAGACTTCTAGGAGAGACAGGTTCATGACCCTGTTGCTTATCAACAGTTACAGGCTGCTGGGTGGCCAACTGTTACACTGGTCCTTATTTAACGACTGGAGTACTAACCTTTGGCTGTGATGCAACAGGAGGAGTAGTAATCAAAGGTTTGATAGGGACTGTGTTAGTCTGAGGTGTGCTTATTCTTGAGATACATAGGATCTTGGGGATGAAGCATTGGACGTAAAAGACATTGGAGACTGATTTGTTGGCTGAGCTTGTGTAGAGAGCTGAGCAGCTTGAGAAATCAAAGATGTTATGTTGAAAGCAGATGGTCCAGCAGTGAGAAACTTATGAATTATAGACTGCAGCGAAGCTGTGTCACAGCAGCTGTAAGAACTTCATATATTTTAGATATGTCCACATTAGAATTATTAAGCTGTAGCGTGGCTTGCAAGGCAGGAAGCAATTGTCTAAGAAGATTTGGATCCTGAAGTAGTGGAGGTATTGGAGACTGTGGAACAGGAGAAACAGGTACTGCTGAAGCAGATGATGGAGGTGCAGATGTCGGGTACAGCCTAGAGGCAGAGGACGTGGAAGGAGTTGTGCAAGAATGAGATACCGATTTGTCTCCTGATGTGGACTTTCCACTGGGAAACCCACTAGTGGCAGCTGCTTGCATCACCTCTCTTCTGTAATCCCTATCTTTTGGAAAGCTATTAACTGCCATCTTGTTTGCTTCTTTTTGTCTCTGTTCTCTTTCAAGCCACTCTTTTGTTTTTTTTCCACTGTGAGACTTCCGTTCGACAATTGTAGTAGTATTTTTCCCCAGAAGAGCTAATGTGTTCAGTCATCTGCAGAATCATAAGGTGCATCTGAAGTTTTGCTTGGATTATTGCTTAGTAGAAGAATGTGAGTTTGAACTATGAAGAGCACTGTGGTTGTGTAACTGGTCCCACCTTCCCTCTCTCTAAATCTGTGAGTATGCACATTTTTTGGCCTTATTGTGACCTGTGCTGTCACTATATTTGTTTTCAGGACTATCAGATCTCCGCAACACTTTATTTGGTGGTGAAGGATCTGCGGCGTCTCGCATCTTCTCACGTCTGTGATCACCACTACTGGGGTGACTCTTCGATAAATATTTAAGTGCCTATAAAACATCACCCCCCTGGTAAGGCTGCAAGTCACCGGCAGACGCGCGCGGGGCGTGGGGCGGGGCGGGCCTTCGGGGTTCTCCGCTCCCGCTTCCCGGAGCTCGGAACCCCGCACCCGGCCGGGCCGCCCGCCGCTCACCGGGCGCCCAGCGCGCGGCCGTCCTGGGACCGGGACCGGGACCGGGACCGGGCCGGGGTGCCACCGATGCGACCTGACGCGCCTGCGCGCGGCCTGGTCTGGGTACATTTCTTATACTGTTTGTTACCTCCTCCCTCATTTCCCCCTCCCTCCCTCAGATTCTTAAAGTCCATATGATTTGAAATTGATCCTTTGGGATTTCAAATTTTGATTTTATTGTTTCTCCTGCAGAAGAATTATAGCAGGTTCTATTTCTATCAAAATATTGTGTTAAATAAATTTATCTGACAATACAAGTAGTATAAGAGTTTGAAGTTCATTTAATATACATATATTATTTTTTCACATTTAATTTAATAAATGTTTATTGGGCACCTATGGTTTCCCAAATTTTCATGACAGTGATGAATAAAAGTTGTTCCATGGGCTGGGGATATGGCCTAGTGGCAAGAGTGCTTGCTTTGTATACATGAGGCCCTGGGTTCAATTCCCCAGCACCACATAAACAGAAAATGGCCAAGAGTGGTGCTGTGGCTCAAGTGGCAGAGTGCTAGCCTTGAGTGAAAAGAAGCCAGGCACAGTGCTCAGGCAGGCCCTGAGTCCAAATCCCAGGACTGGCCAAAAAAAAAGTTATTCTGTTCCTTAAGGGGTTATTATTTTATTATTGCCATCATCTTTACTCAACAACTCCTAGTTATATGTGATTGTGTACAATATAAATTTTGATATATGCATGTGGTATAGAATGATTAAATCAACCAGCTCACTTACTTTTTGCCTTTTTTGGGATCAGGGATTTGAATTTTCTATCATAGCTGTTTTGTTTGGTTTAAAGATAGTGTTATTAGTATTTATTTCATAAAATTTGAAAAAACATCCTGCACTTTTATTTTATTTTTCTCATTAATTTTTTTCAAATTTTTATTATCAAAGTGATGTACAGATAGGTTACAGTTTCATACATTAGGCATTGGATACATTTCTTGTACTGTTTGTTACATTGTCCCTCATCCCCCCTTCCCCCAATCCTGCACTTTTAAATCATATATAGACATTCCAAATAGAAAGGAGAATCTATAGTATAAAAATTAACTTTTCTAGAAAAGTATAAAATGGAATAAAAAATATTAAGTTTCCAAATCTTCAGAACTTAAGTTAAGATGGCCTTTGAGGGCTGGGGATATGGCCTAGTGGCAAGAGTGCCTGCCTCGGATACACGAGGCCCTGGGTTCGATTCCCCAGCACCACATATACAGAAAACGGCCAGAAGCGGCGCTGTGGCTCAAGTGGTAGAGTGCTAGCCTTGAGCAGGAAGAAGCCAGGGACAGTGCTCAGGCCCTGAGTCCAAAGGCCCAGGACTGGCAAAAAAAAAAAAAAAAAAAAAAAAAAAGATGGCCTTTGAACTAGTTCATAGGGATTTACAGTGACATAGAAAAAGTGCTATGATTTTGATGAGAGATCTCCATAAGATACAATGGGAAAACTTGGTCCTAGGATGGCCCTCTTGAGGGGTGGGAACTTAGGGGAAGTCCTTAGGTCATTGAAGGGGTAATGTCAAAAGGGATGGAACAACTTCCTCCCTCCCTTACACCCTCCTTCCCTCTCCCTTCTCTTTCCTGACTCAAGAAGTGAGCACATTCATGTCTACCAGGAGCTGTTGCCTTTACCTCAGGCCCACATCAATGGGGCTGTTCAGCCCAATCTTAGACTTGAACCCCCAGAAGTGTGAGCTAAAAGAAATGAATTCACAAGTAGTAAACGTCAAGTACTTTTCAGTACTAATATCAAGCTACCTAACCCAGGAACACCTCCACTTAGAAGGATGTAAGAAAATAAAATTGGGAGAATTATTATCTCATGCAACAGAAAATTTCACGATATTGCTAGCACTAGATTTCTTAGCCTCTTTTATCACCATGATTTAACATCTATATAGCCCTGTAAATTGCTTCTCTCTCACTGAAATTACTCTGAGGATAAATGTGCTATGGCCCTCAGAGAGTGAAGACCTATTTTTCCAAGTACAATCTAATGGAGGAAACTATATATTCACCATAGTGAACATGGTGATGACCTAATAGAATTTATGTTCGAATCTGTCACCATGATGGATGCTGGAGAAGTCTGTGTAATACTCACTCTGAGTCCCCAAAGCCAGTGGACCTGGAATTCTCATGTCCAAGGAAGAAGAGGAAGTGTATGTTCTCACTCCAGGAGATAGACACATGGGCAGTTTTTCTATGTTTGTTTCTGTGGTTCCTGAATCTCAGCGGATGGATGGAGGCTTGCCTATTTTGAGGATATGGGTCTTACCCACCTACTCACCCAGACCCATGCACTCATACCGCTGGAAATACCATCACTAGGGTACCCCAAATAATGTTGCACCAACTCTCTGTGTATTCCTTAACCCAGTCGATTTGACACCTAATATTACCCATTACAGGCCACCATGAGGCACCCATTAGCACCTCCTAATAAGGGATAGTGCCATTTCAGTTGCTACCCTGTAGGAAACCACAGATCCACTAAAAGAGAAGACAAATTGCTTGATTGATGTTAACTTTCCTCCTGATATTCAATAACTTTAACATAATGATGTGGAAATAATCACATTTAAAAGCTGATGTAAGCTCAGTGACATCAGCAGTGTCGCAGGAAGGAAAGGCAAGTCCCTATCTAAAGCAGGTGCCACTCCAGTAAAGATAAAATACTACCCTTATGAACACATAAGATGATGCTAAGTGAAATGAACTCCATGTTATGGAAACGACTGTTATATCACTGTTGTAACTACTTTCAACATGCTATGTGAAACCATAGCTTCTATTATTGATGATCTTCTTGTATCCCCTTCCTGTGGTATACCTGCACTCTCTCTGTAACTTATCTGAGGACATTGGAAACAGTGTATACTGGTATTAGAACTAGGAAACTGAAAGGGAATACCAAAACCGAGAGACACGGGGTAAAAAAGACAAATGACTACAAAAGCAATACTTGCAAACTGTTTGGTGTAAATGAACTGAACAACTCATGGGGGGGAGGAAGGGAAAGGGGGAGGGGGGAGGGGGAAATGAGGGAGGAGGTAACAAACAGTACAAGAAATGTATCCAATGCCTAATATATGAAACTGTAACCTCTCTGTACATCAGTTTGACAATAAGAATTTTTAGAAAAGATAAAATACTTCCTTTCCCATGATGGAAGAGCTGTCCCATAGCCAACCTGCCACCATGCAGCTGGCTGCTAACCATGGGGGATGGGTAATCCTGGCACATGGAACTCTTTTTTTTTTTTCCCCCTGTATTATCAAAGTGAATTACAGAGGGGTTACAGTTTCCTATATAAGGCAGTGAGTACATTTCTATTTTTTTCTTTACATTTTTTATTTCATTAAGTACATAATTCTCAGTCAAAGCACATTTAAAAGGAGAGTCAGCAGGGTATCAGCGGCTCACACCTGTAATCCTAGCTGTTAAGAAGGCTGAAAAAGTTAGAATAATGGTTCAAAGCAGACTGTGCAAGAAAGTACACGAGACTCTTAACTTCAGAAAGCCAGATGTGGAGTTGTGGCCCCAGTGGTAGAGCACTAGCCTTAGAGAATAAAAGCTCAGGAGCAGTACCCAGGTCCTGAGTTCAAGACCCAGGACTAGTGGGGAGTGATGGAGGCAAGAGGGGAAGAGGGAGAGAGAGAGAGAGAGAGAGAGAGAGAGAGAGAGAGAGAGAGAGAGAGAGAGAGAGAGAGAGAGAGAGAGAGAGAGAGAGAGAGGGAGAGAGAGAGATCCTTAATAGAGAGGGAGAGAAAGCCAGCCATAAGAAAATTAGAAAAAAGTGATTGTTTTGATAATCCAATTGGCAAAGCTCTCCTCTTCAGTTTGCCCTTGAGAAGCAGGGGTCAGAAGGTGGATTTCAGACCAGCTCCATCTGCATCACGAGGACATACATTATTAACACAGACATGGGGCCACACCTGTCATCCCAGCTATTTGTGAGACTCAAAGAGGATTACGGTCAGAGACTGGCCAGGCAAAATGTGTGAGAATGTGACTGAAAACAATTAAAGCAGAAAGGACTAGGGTTATATGGCTCAAGTTGTACAACACTTGTCTGGCAAGTGTAAATCCTTGAGTTCAATCCACCAAAGCAACAATAATTATAACATCAATAATAACAACAACAATAATAATTAAAACTTCTTAATGAATCTATCAAATCAGAAAACCTAGAGTAAGACCACAAGGTTTTCTTTTTAATTGGGTATTTGTTTTTAAATTTCTGCATGTTTATATTTTATATGCTATTATCTCTCTGATTTGCACCTTGTACTCTTTAAAACCGATTAAACTCATCTCATTAGTTTTGGCTATTATAGCAAACCACAAGGTTCAGAGGGAATTCTGACACTTGCTAAAATTAGATAACTGCTTGGCTTCCAGTACTCTAGTGGCTGAGACAGCTCAGTGTGTGGCAGGCAGGAGTGATTCTTCCTATGTCTGTCATATAGAGGTCCTGCTTCACCTTCACCTCTATTGAAAGTTGTCCAGGCTGCTCCTCTTTACGGACTGACCCTGGAGGGCTGGATGCTGTGTACAAGTTGAGCAGAATTCTCAACTCCCAGCAAAGATTCACAAAATATTCATTTCCACCCTTAACACAATATGCTCTTCCAGCCCTCCAAGAAGAGATCCTTGCTTGCCTTCTGGGAGAAATTCACCACATACTACTACCACTATGGGATTATAAAGAGATCAAGTTTCTGTCCTACACTCTTTTTGACATTCTCTTCTCAAGTTAGTAAAGCTCTGCTGCTCTGTAATATGGTTGTTCCTTACTCCTTGCTATTGGGGTATTCTTATGCCAGAAATAGACAGATGCAAAGAAGATGTTCTTTCTTCTGAAACATCCTTGAATAGGCTTCTACAATTTGCTAGCTTGCATTCATGTGAAAAGTGGTGTGGTGTGGCCTGATGTCAGGGTTCGGCTACACCTTTTCTGTGGTTTATAGGTGGGACTGTGTGGTTAAAAACAGTGGTTTTTCCCATTACATTTATGCATCAAAAGTAACTTGAGTATCTTTGAAACAAATACATTTTACTGTTCCATTCAAGTAGAATATCAAAGGATGCAATACACTGATGAAGTACTTTTTAAAAGCTCAAGTGTTTTTGGTGTGGATTTGTGTGTGTGTGTGTGTGTGTGTGTGTGTGTGTGTGTGTGTGTGTGCCTTTATTTTTTTTTATGGTTTTTGACTGTTTGGTTTTGGAGGGGGTTGTGCATAAGAGAGAGAGAGAGAAAATGAATGAAAGAGAATGAGAGAGAAAGAAAGAAAGAAAGAAAGAAAGAAGAAAGAAAGAAAGAAAGAAAGAAAGAAAGAAAGAAAGAAGAAAGAAAGAAAAAGGAAGGAAGGAAAGAAGGTAGAATTGGAGCTTTAACTCTGGGCCTGGGCATTGTCCCTTAGCTTTTTTATTTTTTATTTTTTTAGCTGTTTTGCTTGAGCACTCCCATTTGAGCCACAGTTTCACTTTTGGCTTTGTAGTGGTTAATTGTACATATGAATCTCATAGAGTCAAATCTGGACTGGCTTCAATCTTCAATCCTCAGATCTCAGTTTCTTGAGTAGTAGATGGTGTGAACTACCAACGCCTAGCAAAGAATTTCATGCCTGGTTTGAATACAGAACCATCTGTTTGAGGTACACAGTGAGATTATTCTTCCAGAGACTTGTTTTCTCCAATTTATGGATGAGCAAATGGAACTTAGTGACTTTTTTTTTCTTTTTAAATTTTTATTGTCAAACTGATGTACAGAGAGGTTACAGTTTCATACGTTAGGCATTGGATACATTTCTTGTACTGTTACCTCCTCCCTCATTTGCCCCTCCCTCTTCCCCTTTCCCTTCCCCCTCCCATGAGTTGTTCAGTTCATTTACACCAAACAGTTTTACAAGTATTGCTTTTGTAGTCGTTTGTCTTTTTTACCCTGTGTCTCTCGATTTTGGTATTCCCTTTTAACGTTTAATCTCCTCCCTCATTTTCCCCCCACCTCCCCCTGTCCCTCTCCCCCCATGAGTTGTACAGTTGGTTTACACCAAATGTTTTTGTAAGTATTGCTTTTGGAATCATTTGTCTTTTTATCCTTTGTCTCTCCATTTTGGTATTCCTTTTCCTTTCCCTAATTCTAATACATGTATATACAGTATCCAGGGTACTAAGATCAGATACAGTGATAGTGGGGATGAAACAGAGAGAGAGAGAGAGAGAGAGAGAGAGAGAGAGAGAGAGAGAGAGAGAGAGAGAGAGAGAGAGAGAGAGATGGGTACGGTTTCACATAGCATGCTGAAAATAATTACAACAATGATATAACACTTGTTTCCATAATGTGGAGTTCATTTCACTTATCATCTTATGTGTTCATAATGGCATAGTGATTGAGCTATTGTGATCTTCTGCTATGACTAGCCTAAACATGTACTAATTATTCCCTATGAGGGAAACCATAGAGTCCTTGTTTCTTTGAGTCTGGCTCACTCATAGAACTCTTCCTCTGTCACTGCTGCTGGCTGACTGGGTTCTCAGCAGTGGTTGTAACTGTGTCAGCCTTGGTGAGTGGAAATCCATTGTAGCAGAGCTCAAGGCATGACCTGGTCTTCCCTTGCCCACATGGTCACCTTGTTTATGAATCAACTGGGTGATGACAGAAGTAGCTAAGGAAAGAGGCTACCCACCTGATTATTACTGATCTGCTAAAGTCATTCTCTGGGCATGTCTTTCAGCCCATTCAGAGGTCCACTTACCCATTCCCCAGATGTAATTTTTATTACTTTCCCAATCATTTTCCTTCCAACTCTCTGTCAAGTCAAATTATTGGTGACAGTCCATGGATCAGTGTGTAATTGCACACCTATCCATTTCTAGAACCAATGGAAGTGGATAAGCACAAGCCCTTCCCAAAGCACTGTTGAATGAGAGACTTTCTTTTCATTTCTGTCCTTTAAGGATGTCTCAGAAAGGGGTGGGTGCACAGCAGCTGTCCACTGTCACATGGAGCCTGCTGAGCCACTGGTAAACCAGATCCTAGTTTTCTCTTCCTTTGTCAGTTAATTATAGTGTACAGCTCATGAGGCCATAGGTGCCATGTAGCAGAAGTAGAAGGCATGGGTCTTTTAGACACTTATTTACAGAAATTATTTGTGCCTTCAGGGCCTACTCAGCCCCAGTTGTGTATGTATCACTTCCTCTGATGACGGAGTGCTTCTGTGAATTCCCAGCTATACAATTGTCAGGGTAGATAACATTGAGTTCATGATGGATGTGTCAGGTCAGGTGTTGGTGATCTCAGGCCATGTGTCCTGTGGACTTTGGAAGGGCCTTGCTCCAAAATCACAAAGGCCCTCACAGTTCATCTCTAGACAACTACCAAAAACATTCCACGATGTTCCTGCTTGCCACTGAAAACCTCTATCTTTAGACTATTTGGCCCAGGTGGAAAGACAGCTTGCACAGCAGCCTGCACTCTATGTCAAGCCATCTCCTCCTCCAGATGCCTTAGAGCTGGGAGTTTTCTAAGGTCATTTGGCTGATGGCCCAGAGCAACATTTCAGAATGAGGGATGGGCTGCTGCGAAAGGCATATTGGGCCTTTTTTGTACGACATTGGTGCAATATTGGTTTTCAATAATTACTTTTAGAGGTAGAAACATCTCTGTTGGGTTCCATTTAGCCTTTCCCATGGCATCAGCTATCTCCCCATAGCTTATTGAATGAATACGGACATTATACCAACTGCAAAGTATTTCTCTTCTCATTTTACCTGCAGAATCAGATAGATGACCACAGGATGAGTCTGAGGGTGCACTGTGAGTGTACCTGAGGTAAAACTTTTTTGGGTCACCCGACCTCCAGAGGCCCCTATTGCAACAACAAGGCCACAGGGACAGCTCGTTCTTCAATTCAATGTCACCTTGGGTCCAATGTCTGGTAGATACCCAACATTTGATTATTTCACTGTTTTTATTTCCACAATGCACATGAAGCTTCTTGGCAAAATGGACCCTGCTGATGTCTAGCCCTGGCTTCTGGCTTCCTGAGTTGTGAGAGGACACATTTCTGTAAGTTTTAAGCCTCCCTGATGAGCAACCTAGCAAGCAGGTGCTTCTTCACTGCCATTTGTCATGGTACATGGTCTGTCTTCCCATCGTGATGTTGTTGGCTCCCACCACTTGAATCTCCTGGAGAAACATGATTTTCTGTGGCATGGAGCTTGTGACAGAAGGAACACTATGCTATAAAGAGTGTGAGAGTCAGACACCATGGCATTCTTCAGCTCTCTCTGCTGAGTGAAAATATTGAAAGTGATGACATTGGTCAAGATACTTTGTATTTGTAAACTGCTTTGTTAAATGGAAACTCCTTTGTGCAACTACTTAAAGATAATAATAAAAAAATTTAAAAAACACATCAGGCAATTCCTTGTATCACCATTAACATAGCTTTCAGTTAAACTTGTATTTTTTTTACAGGGTGCATATATACTTTGAATTGATATGAAGATTAGTAAACATGACCAATTAGAGTAGACAGGAAAGAACATGTAGTTTTTGTATGAGAGATATCACCTATAGAGATGAGGTGGACGACATGAACATATTTATATAATTTTTTATGTTTATCTTCATTTGCCTATAAATAGCTTGCTTTGATTTTTACTGTCTGATGGCCTGGGGATCATTTCCCAATGGTTCTGTATTTTCATGTTCTCCAGCTCATCACAGAGGGATCTATGGTCACACTAAGTCCCTCCACAAGGTAGGAGAGTCCTGGGAATGCTTGTGCTTCACAAAGGAGTCCTTGCTTTATTGCTTGGTCTAATTTCATCTTTATTTGTCTGGCTCCACATACACTCTTTGTGGAATAAATTTGCATTGATTTACAACAGAAACAGGTACAATCCAACACATAAGATTTTACTGTAAAAAGTCAATGTTTAGAAAAAAAATGCTATACCATTTTTAAGTATTCAGAGCTTAGAGGGTCAAAGAAATCCAATGACATGTTCAACTTATATTTCTTCTCAGTTCCTATGGATGCTGATTTATTATTTCTCAAGGTAACCTGGAACAATTGCTTTGTAGGAAGTACTTAAATCTGAGAGGGCATCCACAGAAGGAGATAGGGTAAACATGAAAGATATATAATTAATGCATTCTAGGCATGATTTTACTTTAGGAAAAAATGATCTGTAGCTGAATGAATCAGGAAATGTTTGGGAAACATCTTCCCTTTGGAAATTTCTTTTATTTTAACCACAAATAAAACTTGCCATTTTAAAATTACCTTTTGGAATGTAATTTTTTTTGGCCAAATAAATTTGATCAAGGCAAGTTTTTATTTATTAGTTAATATAATCTTACACATATGTTATTGTGTACAAGTCATTATTGTAAAGGATTATTATCCTTTAAAACACTTAAAGAAATGCTTGATATGAGTTTTTCTTATGAAAAGATTACCATTGTGTTCATCTTTTATTTAACAGACTATTTTTTTCTTTTTGTTTGTTGTTGCTGGTCTTGGGGTTTGAACTCAGGTCCTGGGTGCTATCTTTGGGCTCTGCTTCTGTTTTTTTTTTGGATGGTTAATTGGAGATGAGTGTCATGGATTTTCCTGCCCAGGACTGGCTTTGAACCTTGATCTTCACATCTCAGCTTCCCAAGTAGCATGAGCTACTAGGGTCGAGTTAGGTATGATTTTTATTAATATGAAATATTCCCAGCCCTGAACATAATTTCTTTATTAATTACTTTTTATATTGATTGTGAGGCTTGAATTCTGGCCAATTAATTAGTTTTAAAGTTACAGTTTTAAGTCTCATCAAATATTTAGATTCTTAGGCCAAAGATTAAGATTGGTATCCTGAAATTATTTGAGACATTCTAGCTATTTCCATGTACAAAGACAAAAATAATTTTGAATTGATTGAATCACAAGATTCAAACCTTTAAGAATGTTTAACATAAAAGATTATTTTGTCATAGTGAAATATTTTTAAAATAAAACCTTTTTGTAAAATTTGTTATTTGTTCATTTGTTTAATTTTCTATTTTTTTTTATAATAATGTATTTTACTGTTGTTGTAGAGGTGATATACAGAGGGGTTATAGTTATATGTCAGGTAATGAATGTATTTCTTTTTGAACCATGTCACCCCTTCCCTTGTTCCCTTCCCAGTTTTCTCTCCTGGATCTCCACCCACAAGTTGTATAGTTCATTTTCCACATAGTGTCTAGTGAGTATCACTGTTGTATTTGTTCACGTTTTGTCCCTCTATTTCTGTGCTTCTCCTTACCTTCTCAAAGACAAATAAGCTAACTAATAAGACAAAAGGAAAAGACAGCAAAAATTTCAGTAAGAAAAAAATCTCTTTTCCATTCATTTTATTTTTTATACGAATTATACATTTTATTAGATAATATACTTAGATATACTCATAATTTCAAGTAACAGTTAAGGTTATTTGTTACAATGATTCAGATCATTCATTAATATAACAGAATTTTTGAGCTAATATTGTACAAATGCATAGCACATTTAGTATCTTTTATGATATTAAATTTTTGTGTGCTTGTCCTAGGGCTTGAACTCAGGGCCTAAATGTTGTCTCTGAGCTTTTTTGCTCAAGGCTAAAATGCTCTGCCACTTGAGAGACAGCGCCATTTCTGGCTTTCAGATTAGAGTCTCACAGACCTGGTGGCCTAGTCTGGTTTCAAATGGCAATCCTCAGATTTCAGCTTCCTGACTAGCTATGATTATAGACATAATAAACAACTGGTGCCCAGCAATGCTAATGTTTTTCATCTTTACAACTAGCTTGTGAAGTCTTTAACAAAAGAGTATCTTCTCCAAAAGTAGAAATTGTTCATTTTATAATACTAGTCACACTGAAACTTTTCTAATATAATTCTACTATTTAATAACATTTCTTAACTTGGTAAAAGCTGCTCTTTTGTCTATGTTAAATACTTTTGGAATTTTAGCTTGAAAAATATAAAATATGTGTGACTATTACAAGCAAATAAATGATTAGAATATGAGAATATACCAATGTTTGTAATAAAACACTTGTTAATATGAAAAAGAACTTTTATTTTGGGTAGGATGAAGCATTATCTTATTAATATTTCTTCACCTCTGCATTAAATGAGTCCTGGTGGCATTTACTGAATCCTTGTCATCAATCAGCAGCAGTAGTTGACATAAATATTGAACACTATTAAGAATTCAGAGCTGCCTATAATCCTAGTGACTTGGGAGGCTGAGATCTGACGTTTGAAGCCAGTCCTAGCAGGACAGTCCATGAGACTCTTATCTCTAATTAACCACCAGAAAACTGGAAGTGATACTGCAGTTCAAAGCAATAGAGCTAGCCTTGAGCAAAAGAGCTCAGCGACAGTGTCTTAGCCCTGAGATTAAGTCCCATGACCAAACAATGACAAAAAAGAATTTAGCTAGACGAAGTATACTCATTACCAGGCTTATGAAATAGCAACCCCTTTGTATAACACTTTACAATAACAATACAAATATATATGTATATATATATATATATATTATAAAATAGGATACAGCTGGGTGTTGATGGCTCACACGTACCATCCTAGTACCTCAGGAGGCTGAGACCCAGAGGATCAAAGTTCAAGATCAGCCTGGGCTGAAAAGTCTGTGAGATGGCATTTCCAAAATAACCAACAAAAAGCCAGGCTAGGGGTGTGGTTCAAGTGTTAGAGAAAACTATGCATGTCTTGAGCTGTAGTAGGTGAACAGCATCATCATAATCCAAAATACCAAAGAATAACTAAAAAAATACAAAGTAACAACAGCAAAAACAAAAGAAAATAACAAGTCCAGATTTGTTCTTATCTTAAATTTGTATTGTTCATGCTTTCGGTTGTCTCTACTTTGTTGACTGAGAAAGAAATGAGAGGTCTGCTTTTACTCTCAAAAATTGCTTTAAAATTGGTTTTGGACTTATCTTTGCAAATGTGGCAGCATCTGGTAACTTAAAAGAGAAAATCAGGATAAAAAGGAAAAGAAGGGAAAATAGAAACAGATACATACTGATGTAATTTAAAATAACTCAGCCTGTTTCAAAGAAGCAAGGACTTTATTATTTAAGAAGTAAAATAGATATAGGTGATATTTTTTGCTAGATAGAATTTATTTCACACAGCAATTGTAGAAAATATTTGCGAGTTTGCTTTTGATTGCTCCGTAGCCCTAGTTCTGTATTTCAATAAGAATCTGGAACCTTTAGTCTTGTTACAATGTCATTGTTATTATTTTCTATCTTGACTTGCCTGAAGTTAATGATGGGAAACCAAACCTCAGTGAGAGAGTTTATTCTGCTTGGATTGACAAATGACATCAAGCTTCAAGCCCTACTTTTCCTTTTTCTGCTCCTAACTTATATCTTAAGCATCTCGGGCAACTTGGTCATCATCATTTTGACCCTGCTGGATTATCGCCTCCAGACTCCTATGTATTACTTCCTCCGTAATTTTGCATTTCTGGAAGTATTTTTTACCTCTGTCTTTGTTCCCAAAATGCTAGTTAACATTGGAACTGGAGACAAGACTATCTCCTTCACTGGCTGTTTCACCCAGTATTTTTTTGCAATCCTTCTGGGAGCGACGGAATTTTACCTCTTAGCGGCCATGTCCTATGACCGCTACGTTGCCATTTGCAAACCCTTGCATTACACAGCAATCATGCACAGGGGGCTTTGCCAAGTCCTTGTCCTGAGTTCCTGGTTCTCTGGTTTTGTGGTTGTCATTGTGCCTCATGCCATGACTCTTCAGCTGCCATTCTGTGCCTCAAACGTCATCAATCACTATTGCTGTGACTATACCATTCTGCTGCATTTATCCTGTTCAGACACACATGCCATCGAAGTGCTTCAGTTTGTCCTTGCCGCTGTGACCTTGATTCTCACCTTGGTGCTGGTGATTCTTTCCTATGCGTACATTGTCAGGACCATCCTGAAATTCCCTTCTGCTCAGCAGAGAAAGAAAGCTTTTTCTACATGTTCCTCTCACATGATTGTGGTCTCACTTTCTTATGGAAGCTGTATCTTCATGTATATAAATCCTTCTGTGAAGGAGGCAGCCAATTTTAATAAGAGAGTGGCGGTTTTAAACACCTCCCTCGCCCCTCTGTTGAACCCATTCATCTACACACTGCGAAACAAGCAAGTGAAAACAGCCTTCAGAGATATGATCAATAAGATCACTTTTGCAAAAAAGTGAAAACCATGTGAAGCTCATTGTTAAAATAATAAATGTCTTAGATGTCTAGAAGACCATAACTGCCCACTCTGTAATTTAAATGTTTTCTGCATTGTATTAGTTAGCATTCATATTTTTATACTGACATGGTAAAATTACTTTTTATATTTTTTCCCCAATTTACTTTTCAAAAATATTCAGATGTGTGTGTATGTGTGTTCACTGATACTTTGTTGCTATTTTTATCTATTTATATCTCACTTCTTTGGTGTATGTGCTGGTCCCAGAGATTGAGCTCATTCTGGGAGCTGTCCCTTAGTTGTTTTGCCCAGGTCTAGTGCTCTACCATTTGAGCCACAGCTCCAATTTTGGGTTTTTAATGGTTAATTGGAGATAAGAGTCTCATGGACTTTCTTGCCCAGGTTGGGTTTGAATAGTGATCCTCAGAGCTCAGCTGCCTGAGTAGCTAGGATTACAGGTGTGAGCCACTGATGCCCAGGCAGAAATGACTTCTCTTTTAATACACATTGGTGCATGATTACATATAAACACACTGTAAAAAATTGAGAATAGCCTGTTTAGTTCATGCTGTATGTATGAATTGAAATATTACCAACAAACCCTTTTAATATGTACAACCAACACATTAATAAAAAATAAAAGCAAACATACCTCATATTTTTACCTGAAAAAAAACTAGTTGGTAAGAAAAATTGCAGGAAAATTGAATTAGCATAGCATTCTACAAACCATAAATCTCCATTAGCTAGGCTATTTTAGTGTATCTGATTGTAATGAGTGGATATGCGTAAATTGTTCATGGGAGTTTCACCATGATATTTCACACATGAATATATTGTACTTTAGTCAGATTTGACCCTTTCACCCAATCTCATGTCTGTCTGGGGTGTGGGTATTAGTGTAAGGGAGGAAGGTACATTCCGTTTCTCAATTTTGAGAAAAGAGAAGCATAGTAGCTGGGTCCAGAGAAGTTAACTGTATTTAGACACTGAGCTCCCTCACCAAATAAGGCACCTAGAACAGATGAAACAGAAACTGGGAAAGGTGCTAAGTGTCTCACTTGGAGCTGCAGCAGTGTTATACATCAGACTAGGTGGCTTAAGTAAGAGACATTTATTTCTAATAGTTCCAGATGCCGGGAATCCCAATAAAAATTAAATGCCTACTGTCAGGTGAGTGTTTGCTCTTGCTTTTCTCTCTATCTTTCCTTTATGTTCCTTTTATTTATTTTATTGCTTTATTTTGAATTAGTGTATATTAACAATATGAGAGAGTTCTGTTTTGATGCTTCCAAATGCAAGCTCATTGTACTTTGAACAATTTCATCTTCTCTCTTATCTCTCCATTCTCCCCTTCCCCCATTTCCTCCACCTATGTTTGATTGCATTTGATGAATTTCATTATTCTATCTATCTACCTATCTATCTATCTTCTATTTATCACCACCACCACCATCATCATCATCTCTCTCTTTATATATGTATATATATACATATATATACATATATATCATATTTCCCTACTGTCTTCCCCTCAATATCCTTAGCTATCCTGCTCCATTCTCCCACTGATCCTATCACCCAGACAACACTTCTTTTACATTCACATCACTTATTATTATTATTAGTTCTAGGTTCTATAAATGAGTAAAAACATATGGTTTTTAGCTTTTTTTTTTGTTATTGTTGTTCATGGGCTTTGAACTCAGGACTTTGGTGCTGTCCCTGAGCTCTTTTGTTCAAGGCTAGCACTCTACCACTTTGAGCCACATCACCACTTTTGGTTTTCCGGTGGTTAATTGGAGATAAGAATCTCATGGCCTTTCCTATCTGGAGTGGCTTTGAACTGAGATCCTCAGCTCTCAGCCTCCAGAGTAGCTAGGATTATAGGTGTGAGCCACCTGAATCTGGCTAGCTTTTTTTTTTTTTTTCCCAGCACCAGTATTTGAATTCAGAACTTGATGTTTGTTTGTCTTGCTTGCTTAGTGTGCATTCTACCAGTTGAGTCATACTCTAGCCTAGCTTCTTCTTGCTGGCTATTTTAGGGATGAAGTCTCATGGACCTTTCTCTCTGGGCTAGCCTACACTTCAGTTCTACAGATCTTAGTCTTCTGAATAGTTAGGACTACAAGCCTTGACACCTAGCTGATATTTGGCTTTGTGAGCTTCTCTTATCTTACTCAATGTGATGATTTCTAAATGCAGCATTTCCTAGAAAAATGACATATTTTCTTTTTTTTTTTTTTTTTTTGGCCAGTCCTGGGCCTTGGACTCAGGGCCTGAGCACTGTCCCTGGCTTTTTCCGGCTCAAGGCTAGCACTCTGCCACCTGAGCCACAGCGCCCCTTCTGGCCGTTTTCCACATATGTGGTGCTGGGGAATCGAACCACGAGCTTCATGTGTAGGAGGCAAGCAGTCTTGCCACTAGGTCATATTCCCAGCCCCGAAAAAATGACATATTTTCATTTTTCTTTGTGACCAAGTAATATTCTATAATATTGTGCATTTTATGTTTTCTTTATCCATTTACTACTGTTGGGTGTGGGCTCTCTCTCTCTCTACTTCCCCTTGCTTGGGGGGGGAAGGGGCTTATCTGCCCCTTCCTGGGTGGTCCATTATCGCTCACGTGGGAGCAATGGCCACAGGTAGCCTCGGTGGCATGTGGTTGCAGGGTGCCCCAAAACCGCCAAGAACGACACGGATGCGTGAGCCTCTGGAGAAAACCGCTAGGGCTTCTGTTTATTCAAATGAGGAGCCTCCCAGATATACCCCAAAGGTGGGCACAAGAGAGGGTCCCCTGATTGGTCCCAAGGGGCTGTCCCTCAAGTGATGTCAGACTTCCTTCTCTTCCTGTTAAAGACAGGAAGGGGAGGGACAGGCTGAGGTCAGCTGTGGCCCCTTAAAGGTGCAGCTGACCCCAACAATTGGGTACTTCAGGGGATCCTCCATTTTGGCTATTGTGAACAGAGCTGCAATAACCATGGGTATGCAGGTATCTTGCATGCATATTGATTTAGACTGCTTCATACATATGCCTAAGAGTAGAATAGCAGGGTCATACAGGATATCTATTTTTAGTTTTTGAGGAACTTCCCGATCCTTGATGTTCTTGTGGTGCCTCGCCTAGGTACTTGGAGAAAGAGAGACTCTCATGAAAACAGGAAGATTCTCTCTCTCTCTCTCTCTCTCTCTCTCTCTCTCTCTCTCTCTCTCTCTCTCTCTCTCTCTCTCTCTCCCTCCCTTTCCAAAGTCTATCACAATGGAGATTCGGGTTTCCACTTATGAATGATGTGGGAACACAAATAATCACCCCGTTGCAGGAGATGAAGTAGATGACTTCAGTTCCAGCTTCAGTTAAACTCAATCACAGGGAGTTTTGTCTTTCCTCTTTTAAATTCTGCTAGAAAAAAACCCAGGCCCTGAAATCCTGAGGGAGCTGCCTTGGTGGCTTTTCATAGATGCTGTGATGTAGCAGCTGCAGCAGAGGAGGGAGCCTAGTGGCTCTGAGAACCCAGATGTGTATTACAAATGAAGCTCTTATCCACTCATGTTTACTCTTTTTTTTTTTTTTCAAATTTTTATTATCAAACTGATGTACAGAGAGGTTACAGTTTCATACGTTAGGCATTGGATACATTTCTTGTACTGTTTGTTACCTTGTCCCTCATATTCATGTTTACTCTTATCCCCTGCTTGGGGAAGCATCCAAACACTGGTTGATAAAGAGCTAGAAAGACTGAGCCCTGCAACGTGTCTTCTTGGAAAAATGCTCAGAAAATGTTGCAGTTCCACATCCCTCTTCAGAATCAAAGACAAAATGCTATTGAAAATCGATCTCAGTGCTTCTGCACTCAGACATGTTTCTTGTAATCACGCATCTGTCCATCCCTAAATTATTCCTCAATTTTTTTTGTCACTCCTGGGGCTTGAACTCAGGGCCTGGGTGCTGTCCCTGAGCTTCTTTTGCTCAAGGCTACAGCTCTACTATGTGAGCCACAGCACCACTTCTGGCTTTCTGAGAAGTTTATTGGAGATAAGAGTCTCATAGCCTTTGCTGCTTGGGCTGGCTTCAAACCATGATCCTCAGATCTCAGCTTCCTGAATAGGTAGAATTACAGGTATGAACCACTGGTGCCTGGCTTTCAATAAATGTTTTTACAAATCTCAGGGTGTGTTTTCAAAGACCTTCTTTGGCAACAGTTGTTATGTGGATCAGTACAATTCCTACTAGATTGTCAATGAACTCAATTTAAAATCTTAAAAAACATTTATAATGGTATACAATCAGAAAGTAATTCTTATGACCTGGAAATATTTTGGTTTATTATTTTGCTTTTCCAGTGCCCTATTTTGGGAGTACAAATTCCCTATTCAGAGTTAGAGACTGTAAAGGAAATACAAGAAAGATATTTGCTGCTTTCAATTGTTTAAAACCTGCTGGATTACATAGTTGTGTGGATTAACTATTTCTTTTTGCCATTGGTGAGGGCTATTGTTATTATTGTCACTTAATAACACAGTGCCTTATTCAGAGACTGAATAACTTTCTGGAGAGAGCTTTACTAGTTCAGATATTAAATAAGATCAGGGATTATGAACTGGAACTCTAACAAATTACAAAGCTTATGTACAGTAAATATTTGAGAATGTATGATTAGAAAAAACATAGAAGGGAGCATCAAGACTGACAAGTAGAAGGCTTCTGAGTCATACTAATTGGGGTCACCTGGCCATATATAAAATGCTGAGTGGATGCTAGATGAAGGAAATAGAACATGGATAAGGAAGAGAAGAGGGGAAATAATGAGTCTAAGAAGTGGACTTGTGGGCTGGGGATATGGCCTAGTGGCAAGAGTGCTTGCCTCATATGCATGAGGCCCTGGGTTCGATTCCCCAGCACCACATATACAGAAAATGGCCAGAAGTGGTGCTGTGGCTCAAGTGGCAGAGTGCTAGCCTTGAGCAAAAAGAAGCCAGGGACAGTGCTCAGGCCCTGAGTCCAAGGCCCAGGACTGGCCAAAAAAAAAAAAGAAAAAAAAGAAGTGGACTTGTGATTGGTTATACATTTTTGTCTTTTCTATTTTGATCAAATATTTTAATTATTTAGGATATTATTTTGGTAGTTACAGTTTCATCCTGTTTTCATAAAGTCGAGATATGATTGTGAGAAAACTAAAGAAAGTTTGGGTGGCTTCTAAAGATCATGAAATTTGATTGGGTTGGATAGAATATATTTGATAATTAAACTATTACTTAAGATAAAGATAAGTGGATTCTTGAGCCTTTCTAAACACACACACACACACACACACACACGTGTATGCACAACTCCTTATAGGCAGAAAGACATTTGTGAAGTATGATATTCATACAAAACCAACTAACAATAGCATGCATCATTTATTATTTTGTCAATTTTATAAGGTAAATGAAAACATTCATTCTAAATGTACACTGGATGTACTTTTACAAAGTTGTACACCTGAATAGCTCCCATTCCAATCAAGATATAGAATCATGTCTAATGCCCCTATGTTTTCTTGTAATCAGTGCTCCAACCTCTGCCTTAAGGAATTTTGATCTGGCAAAGCATAGCTGAATTATTGTAGGTAGAGAATAATTTAGAAATTGTAACTAGGTGGTATTTACAGATATGAGGCCACCAAAATGATTCACTCTCATGATAAGTTTAAATACTTTCCTTAAGATTTTAATAACCTTCCCTTTTGTGAATTTTTGTTGTTGTTGTTTTCTGAAGACTAGCCTTCTACCACTCAAGCTAGAGCTCCTTTCTAGGCTTTTAGATTTTTTTTTTTTTTGCCAGTCCTGGGGCTTGGACTCAGGGCCTGAGCACTGTCACTGGCTTCCTTTTGCTCAAGGCTAGCACTCTACCACTTGAGCCATAGCACCACTTCTGGCTTTTTCTGTTTATGTGGTACTGAGGAATAGAACCCAGGGCTTCATGCATGCTAGGCAAACCCTCTACCATTAAGCCTCACTCCTAGCCCCTTTTGTGAATTTTTAAAAATGAAAAACAACTTTTTTATTAAATCTGAAATATATTGCTTTTTAGGTCATTTTTCTTTGTAAGCATTGTAAATGCTAATAAATCTTGTTTTTTTAACTTCAGGTTATATTGAAATAAAAACAAAATAAAATGAAAAAAATGAAAAACAAGGTCTTATCGTCCTATAGAAGCCAAGAGAAAGAGAATACCTCTCTGTGGAATCTAGCATGTGGACAAGTCTCCTTAGATCAGTGACTTGGTTTGTTAAAATTGATATCTGAAATTTTAAGTGAACATCGAAGGTATGGTTAAATCTACATCAGCACTGTCCATCCAGCCACACTGAAAAGCAAAGGAGTTTTAGCTGGAAAGAACCCAAACAGAACTTGTGCCTTTTGAATAAATCTTTCTTCCTGTTTTATGGCTGCTTATCAAATTTTTCAGAGTATTCATATATTTCAGTAAAGTACTTTTCTGCTTAGTTTATTTAGGTTGTGTTTTTCTATCAATTTGTTTTTGCTATGTAGAAAAATCCCCTGAAACTAGTAGCTATTTACTTGCCTATCATTATGTGAATTGGCAGTTTGGTGAGGGCTCAGCAGGAACAGTTAGTATTCACTCCACAGGATGCTGGCTGGGCTAATGCAGGTATTACAAATTATTTGGCAGGTTAACTGAGGTAACTACCATCGCAGCTGATAGTAAACAACCCCATATTTATAGCAATCTACTTTGAGTATCTACACAAGCTAGTTATTATCCAAAAGCAGCCAGAGGAGAGGGGTGGAAGCTTGAATTTGCAAACATTTCTTATACTTTGTTTGCATCATTTTGGTAATTGCTCTACTTGCCAAAGCCAGTCACATGGCTCCGACCTGGGACAGAGTGGGTGGGAGGAAGGCAAAAACAGGTCTGGGTGGAGTATGAGTTTTTAGTTCACAACTGAAGTACTCTATCATGATTTCTTTTTTTTAATTAATTAATTATTTTTTAAATTTTTATTATCAAACATATATAGAGAGGTTACAGTTTTATACGTTAGGCATTGGATACATTTCTTGTACTGTTTGTTACCTCCTCCCTCATTCCCCCCTCTCCCCTCCCCCTTTCCCTTTCCCCACCATGAGTTTTTCAGTTCATTTACACCAAACAGTTTTGCAAGTATTGCTTTTGTAGTTGTTTATCTTTTTTTACCCTGTGTCTCTCAATTTTGGTATTCCCTTTCAATATCCTAGTTCTAATACCAGTATACACGGTTTCCAATGTACTCAGATAAGATACAGGGATAGTGTAGGTACAACCACAGGAAGGGGATACAAGAACATCATCAATAATAGAAGCTACAGTTACACATAGTACGTTGAAAGTAGTTACAACAGTGATATATCACTTGTTTCCATAACATGGAGTTCATTTCACTCAGCATCATCTTATGTGTTCATAAGGGTATAGATATTGGGCTCTTGTGATCCTCTGCTGCGACTTGCCTAAACCTGTGCTAATTATTCCCAGTGAGGGAGACCATAGAGTCCATGTTTCTTTGGGTCTGGCACACTTCACTTAGTATAATTTTTTCCAAGTCCTTCTATTTCCTTACAAATGGGGCAGTGTCATTCTTTCTGATAGAGACATAAAATTCCATCGTGTATATGTACATTTTCCTGATCCATTTGTCTACTGAGGGGCATCTGGGTTAGTTCCAGATTCTCACTATGACAAATTGTGCTGCGATCTATCATGATTTCTATTGCTTACTGCCTTTGCAAAGCCCAGAGGACCATTTGCAGATTGATAGACCTTGGTGTAGCTTGAAAATTTTGATCCCCAGTGTAAGACCAAGTGTTTCTAATTGAAACAGAAATAGAAGTCTGGTGACTGGTAAAAGATAGAACTTGGCTGCAAGTCTTGTGATTGTTACAGTTTGATTCAGAAATGCATGCTGTCATTTTTGGGAGCTTTGCTTATGTAAGAATTCCCAGGCCTTACCCCTATCAGTGCTGCTTCCCCTCATACTAGTTATTTTGACAGCAGTTCTATATAAAAAATGCTCACCTAATCATGTCTCCAAGAAGTCTAGCGTGGTTCAAGGGATTTCAGAAAATATGAAGATTTGCTTCTTGACTCTTTTTTTTTGGCTGGCAGGGACATGGGGGTCACTATGTTTGGGTTAAAGTGACTATGAAAATTATTCATATGGAAGTAGAGGTGTGTCTCAAGGTGTGAAGTGCTAGCCTTGAACAAAAAAGCTAAGTGCGAGCATGAGGCCCACTTGGAACAATGGTCAAATATTATGTAGCAGTCTAAACTATGTCTATCTCCTAATAGAATTCAGTGTTAACTGGCATCAGTGGCTCAGGCCTAGAATTCTAGCTACTCAAGAGGCTGAGATCTGAGGATTGTGGTTCAAAGCCAGAGGGACAGGGAAGTCCATGAGATTCTTATCTCTAATTCACCAGAAAACTGTAAGTGGCACTGTGGCTCAAAATGGTAGAGTGCTAGTCTTGAGAGAAAAAACTCAGGGACCATGACCAGGCCCCAGGTTCAAGCCTCACAACTGACAAAAAAAAAATTAGTGTCAGGGGTTCACTACCCAAGAACTAGAGTGAACTTTTTTGGTACCCAATTCACTTACTCATGTCTTTGAAACTTTGGAAGCACTCATCATTCTGTCATACTCTGATTATACTTTTAAAAGCACCAAAGGCTTATTCCACTTTAGGGGTAAATGTAAAAATTAATAGTTCACTTTTTGGTGGAAATAGAGTGTGTGAGTCTTGAGACTTTTTTGGTAGAAAAACTTGGTATTTTGGGGGGATGGGGTATTTTTATAACCTAAAGTTTTTGTATTTTGTAAAAGTACAATATATGCAATTATGCAAAACTTTATATTTGTTATAACCATGTACAAAAATAATAGATAATATCTAAGACATTTGTGCAAGACATTTTAATTTGAGACAGGGTCTCTCTGTAGTTGGGACTGTCCTGGAATTCACTGTGTAGCCCAGACCACCTTGAACTCATGATCCTCCTGGCTCAGCTTTCTGAGGGCTGTGACCATAGGCCTGTGCTACCACACCTACAGTGCAGAAGCAATTATAATTACAGAATGAGTACTATTAAAAGTCTGTGTTCAGACAGGTGCCAGTGGCTCATATCTGTAATCCTAGCTACTCAGGAGGCTGATATCTGAGGATTGCAGTTCAATGCCAGCCAGGGCAGGAAAATCCGTGAGACTCTGATCTCCAATTAATCACCAGAAAACCGGAAATGGTGCTGTGGCTCACATGGTAGAGCACTAGCCTTGAGCTGAAGAGCTCAGGGACAGTGCCAGGCCTAGAGTCCAAGCCCCATGACTGACAAAAAAAATACACAAAACAACAACCACCAAAAATCCTGTCTGAGTTCATTAAAAATAAAGTCTTTACCTTAAGATATGCATACATATATATACACACATATACATGTATGTATATGTATAAGTAAGATGTGTGTGTATGTGTGTATTTTAAAATACAGGACTTTACTTCACAAGGTGTCATAGTTGGTAGGATAGAAGCAGAGAGACAGAGTTGTGAAGAGGAGGAATGTGGGGTAAGTCAGCATCTCATTATGATTTTATTTTTATAGGGTTTCTTGCATTCTACTATGCTAATGTTCTGCACTATTTCTTGTTAGTGAAAAATATTAACATGCTGGGAAAAAAAATCAATCAATCATGCAGAAGGACTCCTGAGTCACAGTGATAAGAGATTCCTATTCAACAGATCACTTACGAGGCAACTTACTAGGGAAACAAAGCTGAAGATATTTTCATGCCTCACCTACTTGCAAAGCTGTACATTAGTAACTCGCAGGAATTCTGAGAAATAGTTGTATATCCTTTTGTTTCTTTTTGAGTGCTTTGCTTTGAGTACAGTGCTTTCCTTTTCTTGAATGTAAGAAAGCCCATTTTGAAGTTATAGAAAGCTACTTGAAAGTTAGTGACACAACTTGTGGGCAGGTACTGGGAGGAAAAATTGGGAAGAGAGAGTGAAGGAAGGGTTTAACATTGTCCAAAATAGTCATTACCTGACTTATGAAATGGTAACTCCTCTGTACATCATCTTTATAATAATAATAATTAAAATATTGAATAAAAGCCAATGACCCCCATACATTTTTTTCTATTAATCCTGCAGAATGGGTAGGCACAAATCTTGAATTCTCAAGACAAGCCTAGTAGCAGATTTAATTACTTCATTACCATTTTGCAAGAATTTGTTTTTCTTTTCTTAGTTTGTACAATGTTTAGACCTACTACTTCTTGCTGCTGTCCTTGGTGGCAATTATTCACCACTGAGAATCTTCTCCTTGCAAGATACATAAAACGGAGCTGGTCATTGAATTCATGAATATATAAACACATCCCAAGTAAATTGTTGATGGATGTAACTTTTCTTATAGCTTGTTCCTGAGGTTCATGGTGGAATGAGGGCAGGCTCCATCTCTGAGACTCACATATCTGTGTTCCAACCTTGTTCGGGTGCTGGGTCATTCCTCAGCTAGTGGAAACAGTTTACTGGTGTAGTTGCAGACATATCTTTCTCCCACTGTATCACAGTAAGCATCTATGGTGTATTAGACTTCTAGAAAATGTCTTGGCTAACTCTGAATGTAATTGACATCACAACCCTGAATTAGTACTGTGGACTGAACAAAAGAACACAAAAAATGTACTCAGTTGTTGGGAATAGAGAACATTTTCCTGAAAAAAATAATTTAACAAAGTTGAAACATAAAAGGAAGCTGGACATAGAGCATAGATAAAAATTCTTGATTTTCATTCACATTGCTCAATCTTCATCCAATATGACTGACAAGGCAAGTGTTAAACACTGAGTTGTACACTCAGGCCCATTATTCCTAGGTATTTTATGTTTTTGAGGCTATTGCAAAAGGAGTTGCTTTCTTGATTTCAGCCTCGGTCTTCAGGTCATTAACATATAGAAAGGCCGTTGATTTTTGAGGGTTTATTTTATATCCTGCAACTTTGCCAAAGTTTTGGATCAGCTCTAGTAGCTTGGGAGTAGAGTCTATGGAGTTCTTTAGGTATAGGATCATGTCATCTGCGAAGAGAGAAAGTTTAACTTCATCTATTTGGATCCCCTTTATATTTTCTTGTTAATTGCTCTGGCTAGGAATTCTAGTACTATGTTGAAGAGGAGAGGAGAGAGCTGACATCCCTATCTTGCTCCTGATTTTAAAGGGAATGGTTTTAGCTTTTCACAGTTTAGAATTATGCTTGCTGTTGGTTTGTCATAAAGTGCCTTTATAATATTCAGGAGTGTTCCCTGGAATCCCAATTTTTCCAGGGCTTTTATCATAAATGGGTGTTGGATTTTATCAAATGCCTTTTCCGCATCCAGAGATATAACCATGTGGTTCTTTACCCTGCTCTGGTTCATATGGTGAATTACATTAACTGATTTGTGCATATTGAACCAACTTTGTATCCCTGGGATGAATCCAGTTTGATCATGGTGTATGATTTTTTTTTATGATCTGTTGAAGTCGATTGGCCAGAATTTTGTTGAGAATTTTTGCATCTATGTTCATCAGGGAACTCGGTCTATAGATCTCTTTCCGTGATGAGTCCCTTTACCGGCCATACACTGGAAAAATGCCTCAAATCTAAAATATATGCAGAACTAAAAAAATTAAATTCCTCCAAAACAAAACTGCAAAGAACCAGCAGCCCCCTCAACAAGTGGGCTAAAGACGTAAAAAGAGACTTCTCTGATGAGGAAATGAGAATGGCCAAGAGACATATGAAAAAGTGCTCTACATCACTGGCCATAAAAGAAATGCAAATCAAAACAACATTGAGATTCCACCTCACCCCAGTAAGAATGTCCTATATCAAGAAAACTAACAATAATAAATGTTGGAGGGGATGTGGCCAAAAGGGAAGCCTACTTCATTGTTGGTGGGAATGTAAACTGGTTCAGCCACTCTGGCAAGCGGTATGGAGATTCCTCAGAAGGCTAAATATAGAGCTCCCCAATGACCCAGCAGCCCTACTTTTGGAAATCTACCCAAAAGACCACAAACAAGAACACACTAAAGCTACCAGCACAACAATGTTCATTGCAGTACAATTTGTCATAGCTAAAATATGGAACCAACCCAGATGCCCCTCAGTAGGCGAATGGATCAGGAAAATGTGGTACATATACACAATGGAATTTTATGCCTCTATCAGAAAGAATGACATTGCCCCATTTGTAAGAAAATGGAAGGTCTTGGAAAAAATTATACTAAGTGAAGTGTGCCAGACCCAAAGAAACATGGACTCTATGGTCTGCCTCATAGGGAATAATTAGCACAGGTTTAGGCTAGTCACAGCAGAGGATCACAAGAGGCTAATAGCTATTCCCCTATGAATGCATAAGATAATGAATGCTAAGTGAAATGAACTCCATGTTATGGAAATGACTGTTATATCACTGTTGTAATTACTTTCAACATGCAACGTGAAACCGTAGCTTCTATTGTTGATGATCCTTTTGTATCCCCTTCCTGTGGTTGTCCCCACACTATCACTGTATCTTATCTGAGTACAATGGAAACTGTATGTACGCTATTAAAACTAGGGAAGTGAAATGGAATACCAAAATTGAGAAACACATATAAAAAGACAAATGACTATAAAAGCAATACTTGCAAAACTGTTTGGTGTAAACCAGCTGAATGACTCATGGGGGGAGAGGGAAAGGTGGAGAGGGGAAGGGAGAATTGTTTAAAATTTAACGAAAAAAATTTAAAAACTGAAAAAAAAAGAAAGTGCTCACAGGACTCAGAATGGAGAAACAAGGAGAAATATGTATATTTCAGGAGCAGCTGAAGGCAGTAGAGATGAGTCAGTAGTCAGCCAAGAAGCAATCTTTTATTTTCCTCCCAGTTGTTTCTGGGTGTCTAGATTCATTGCTAAAGCCTTCAGAGATCATGTGTAGTTATTGCATTTTTTTTCTCAAGAACTTAATGCAAATCTATTTTTTTAAATTTAATTTATTAATTGAACACAAATTTTTTTGACAAGGTGTTGTGCAAAAAGGGTACAGTTACATAGTAGGGCAGTGTGTACATTTCTTGTGATATCTTATGCCCTGTTTTTTTTCCCTTCTCTAGGTCAGGTAGACATATATACAATATACAATGTATCAAGAACATATACAGTAGCCACGTGGCCAAGCCCAAGAAAATTCGCCTAGGGCTTTAAATGTAATGTCGATATTAGACAATATGTCGACAGTAGTCTTATATGAACTTACATACATAGCTTTTGAGCTATTGTATTCCACTGAGAGGTCAATTTTTGACCTTTATATGTTGAGTAATTGTTTGGTTTTAGTTACATACTGTTGGGTCGCTGCCCCAATCCTGTGGGAAATACTGTTTGACAAGCAGTTTTTGGTTTCCCAGACTTGGTTTCTACTGTCTCTCTGTCTCCCTTTGTTAACAGTTATATATCAGGGAGATCATGCCCCTTTGTTTTCTGTGTTCTAGGCTTGTCTCGCTCAACATTATTTGTTCGAGTTCTGACCATTTCCCTGCGAATAACAATATTTCACCATTCCTAATCGCTATGTAGTATTCAATTGTGTATAAGTACCATATTTTTTGGATCCATTCATCTGTAGAGGGGCAGCTGGGTTGTTTCCATATTTTGGCTATTGTGAATTGTGCCGCGATAAACATGGAAGTACAAATGTCTTTTTGATATCTTGGGACTTGCTGTTTAGGATAGATACCTATGAGTGGTATGGCTGGGTCATAGGGTAGGTCTATATTGAGCTTTTTGAGAAACCTCCATACTGTTCTCCAAAGTGGTTGTACTAATTTGCACTCCCACCAACAATGGAGAAGGGTTCCTCTTTCCCAGCACCCCCTCCAGCATTTGTTGTTGCCTGAGTTCAGAGTATAGGCCATTCTAACTGGGGTGAGGTGGTATCTCAGGGTTGTTTTTATTAATGCAAATCTTTTATTCAAGGATTTTATGCACTTTCGTTTCCTTTATAAATCCTTGTCTGTGATGTCCTGAATCCATATCTTTACTCCCAGAGATATCTCAGCCATTGTTTTGTTTGTTTTTCTCACATAATCTCACATGGCAGAAAGACATTTCACTAGCCAGAACATTGACTTAATGTGAAATAATTAAGTTCAAAGAACCAAGATCAGATTTTGACCATAAACAATGATAAGGGTAAGACAATTTGAAAAATATTTGAGAAAGAACTAACAATTTTGCTAATTAATTTAATGTTAGGAAAAAGTGAATAAGCAGAGAAGATGAATTCCATGTTTTTGATTTTACAAGTTAGGAATGATGGTGATTACTCAGCAATTAAGGTATCAGACAGAAACTTCAGTGGAAAGGATTCAGTTTTTGAATCCTGATACTGATGAGCAGTTAGATATTTATGCAGAAATGTAATTTATGATGAGTATAATAAGCAATTAGTAAGTTCTAAGCACCTGAGCCATTCTTTCCAGCTCTGGAGCTAAGCTGAAATTTCCATTTTGAAAGTCTTCCTAACATTTTCTATCTGTTAATTTTTTTAAACTAGTTTTGATTTTGAAGTTTATTTTTGACAAGTAGCGTATCTCACATAATAAAATGGAAGAACCTTATGAAAATTAGAGTGAGAGTACTGATAAAAGGCACGAAACAGTATGTTTTCTCTGTGTGTATCAGTCTTGGAGATTGAACTCAGGGCCTGAGCACTGTCCTTGAGCTCTTGTGCTCTATCAGAGTCACACCTCTGTTTCTGGCTTTCTGGTGGTTAGTTGGAGATAAGAGTTTCATGGACATTCCTGTCCCAGCTGGCTCTAAACCATTATCCTTAGATCTCAGTTTCCTGAGTAACTAGGATTATAGGCCAGAGCCACGGGTACACCTGGCACAAAACATTATTATTACTCTGTGTAGACAATAAAGATTCCTGTATCACAACTCAAGGAAACGTAAGGTTCCACACAGTATCATTTCCAAGTCAAATATTGCTCACACTTTGTAGAAATGCTTCATAAAAATGGGATCACTCTGCTGGGCCCTGGTGGCTAACATCTGTAATTGAGCTATTCAGGAGGCTGAGATCTGAGGATCATGGTTCAAAGCCAGAAGAGTCCATGAGACTCTTATCTCCAGTTAGCCATCCCCAAACCCGAAGTGGAGCTGTGGCTCAAAGTGGTAGAGTGCTAACCTTTAGCAAAATTGATCAGGGATAGGGCCCATGGGCTGGGTTCAAGCCCCATGACCAAAAACAAAAAGATTATTTGCCATTGCCATTTTTGTAATTGTAATTAGAAAATGTCTACACTTTGCTATTAAAATTGTACTTACACTATAATTCTTTTTATTAAGACCTCATAAAAAAGTAATAAGTATGATTAAAACAATACTATATATAATTAATTATTCTAGTGAAGTACCAAAATAATTCTGTTTCTTACTGATATAATTAAAATTTTGAGATGTTATGTGAGTTTTAAATTAGCTAAAATTAAAGTTCTTGTTCAGTAGAAAAATGAATATTTCTATCTCTTTTTAAACTTTCATTTGTTGTTTGTAAATTAGTGATTCCTGTATCCCATATCTCTGTATGTATCATTAAAATAGCAATAACACTAGATGTTAAAAATAGAGTATAAACCTCTATCACTGCTAAAAGTATCAACATATGCATAAAACCAGATGCACATGAAGACATATGTAAAAATATATATGTATATCTATTTGCTTAAACACAAGCATGGATTATAAGCAAGCCAATGTTCTGTTTTGTTCAGAAAATTTTAGGACAAACATTCATGTTCTTGAAGTACATAAATTAAAATACAAAATGACCTTAGTTCTATCTTCAACAGTATGAGATAAATTGAATAAAATCATTCCATAACAATATTGTACTCATAAAAAGACTTTCATGTAAGTACAATGAATAAATTCTAAATATTATAAACTTGTATTTCTGATAGGGGACAGAAGTATGAAGAAAAAGACTAGAAGAGGGAGATGTTTATTGGATTCTGGTTAAAATTGTCTGCCCATGGCAGATATAAAATCACATTCAGATCAAGGTTTTGAGATAAGTACCTTTCTCACAATGTCTTTTAATGCTTGTTTCACCTGCTGATTTCTCAAAGTGTAAATAAATGGATTTAACATAGGTGCTACTGAGGTATTGAGCATGGCTACCCCTTTTGTCAATGCAACTCCTTCTTTGGCAGATGTTTTCACATACATGAAGATGCAGCTTCCATAGGAGATGGAGACAACAATCATGTGAGAGGAACAGGTTGAAAAGGCCTTTTTCCTTTGCTGAGCTGAGGGGATTTTCAGAATTGTTCTGAGGATGTAAGCGTAGGACAGAAGGATTAGTGTGAGGGTGGTCATCAGAGTGAACAAAGCTAAAACAAAGCTCATGAGCTCTAAAGTGCTTGTGTCTGTGCAAGAGATTTGCAACAAAGGAGCAGAGTCACAGGTAAAATGGTCGATGACATTGGAGTCACAGAAGTCTAGCTTCAGGCCCATGGCTAGGGGTGGAAAAATGACCAAGAAACCAGCCAGCCATGAGCTGATGATGAGCTGGTAACAAATCCTGTTTCTCATGATGGTTGTATAATGCAGGGGCTTGCAGATAGCCACATAACGATCGTAAGACATACAGGCCAGGAGAAAAAACTCTGTTGAGCCAAGGAAGATAAAGAAAAATAGCTGAGTGACACAAGCATTATAGGAAATAGACTTGTCTCCAGTTAAAATGCTGATCAGAAACCTAGGATTACAAACTGAAGTAAATGAAATTTCCAAGAAAGAGAAATTCCTGAGAAAGAAATACATGGGAGTCTTCAGATGGGAATCTAGCAGGGTAAGGGTGATGATAGTTAGATTTCCAGTGATGCTCAGTACGTACGTGAGGAATAGAAAGAAGAAAATCACAACTTGAAGCTGTGGATCATCTGTCAGACCCAGGAGGATGAAGTCAGTCACTGACATGTTTCTCATTGCTGATGGTTTGCTTATGGTAGATCTTGCTGATAAAATAGAGCCAGAAGACAATAAAATATGAGTCAGAAGAGAAGAATAAATACTGAAAAAGGGAAGAATCAATACATAAATTATTTTAGTGCTTCATTATTTAAATAAAATATTTGGGAAAATTATGTTTTCCCTTTGTCATCTTTTCCAGGACTAAACATCCTCATGTATAAGAATCAGTGAGAAACAAACAAACAAACAAACAACTTTTCAATGTCCTTTGTGAGAAAGCAATAGTTTTTCTCTTGTCTCTTTGCTTCACAAAAGATCAGTCAATAGGTCACCACTCAAATCTTGTGTTTTAAATATCAAAAAAATTACATATATATATGGGGACTGTGGGTCACACCCATACCATTAGCTACACAGGAGGCTGAGATCTAAGAATTTCATTTGGAGTCAGCCCAGGAAGGGAAAGTTTGTGGGATTCTTATCTTCAACTAATCAGAAAAATGCACGGGGAGCTGTGGCTCACGGGGGTAGAGTGGTAGCCTTGAGTAAAAAAAGGAGAGCACCCAGGTCCTGAGTTTAAGTTTGGTACCAGGATGCATACATAAAACATTCCATTCTATTTTAGATTTCTGGAGACATTGATCCCTCTACTTTCATATCTGACTTAAAAAATGTCTTCACATTAAAATTTAATTAATGCCCCTGACGTTTAGTTGATCATTAACATAATTGATACAAGTACTTTAAACAAACTATCATTAGGCCTCAGACAGCATTTTCAGAAAGTACTTTACTGAAATTCACTGATGCTTCAGATGTGATATAGTCAGCTTTGGAATATACAAGCACTTCATATTTGTTATTTAGAACTATTTTAGATATACATGTCAGCAATATGCAACAGTTATTTCTAAATTATAGGTGTACAAATGTTAAGGAAAGTATCCCATGTTCCAAATATTTCAGTTAGTTGTTAGAAATGGTCATTTAAAATAGTTTCACATTTTCATTTATTGTGCTAATTACTTCCTCTCTTCATAGATGTAAAACACACACACACACACACACACACACACACACACACACAGATAAAATGAAGGGCACGAGGCAAGAGTAAACAGAACAGAAAGATTTCATGAAATTATCTTGAAAATACCTACCTATTGTCAAAATGTGCAGGGTGAAATTTAAGTGTTGAACTCAGAATTATATGCTCTGTTCACTCAAATTAAAGGTGTGTGGGACATGGAGTAATGCGTTTTTTTCCCTCTCTTGCCACAAAACTATACATTTCCTTCCAAAGTCCTTAATATTTCATCTCAAAACAACCAGGAACATATTTTCTTCATGTTCTTCCCTAACTTGGTTCAACACCAGCAATCTGACATACTCCCCTCACCATATTAACATTGCATATTTAGTTGAAAGTTTTGCTGCTATAAAAGAAAAACCTTTCTGTAATTGTTTGTGTTCTTGAGATGATATTTCCCAGAAATCTGTTTATATTAATTTCCTCTGGGAAAAAAGTAAACATAACCCTGTTTCTTTTTGTGCTACTGGTAATTTCAGAAATATTCTTCATGACAAATTCTTAATGACTTGGGATAATAATAATGGGGCACTGGAGGATCATTCACTAGTGAATTATAGAAAGTTGATTTCAACAATCATATTTGAATTGGTTAATACTATGGCCTGCATCCCAGGAGAAAACTGAAATTTATCCAGCAAATGTGTCTGAGTCATGTTGAGGCCTTTGACTTTCAGTTTCATAAGATATACATAGTATCCTTAAGATAAAAGGGAGAATCAGTTTAGAATATGTAAGGTAAAACAAGGCAGAGGTCTACTGACAAAAGGATTCTGATAAAACAATGAAACATTCAAATGGTGTAATTCCTTAGAAAGGCTAACTCATAATCCAACAAAACGAACACCAGGAATTGGATACTCCAAAGTGGTGGGAGGGGGAGTAGATGAAGAGTGGAATGGAGGAACATTTAGTCATAAAATACAATGCATATTCTACAAAATTAAGAAAATTGAGAGAAGAGGTAGGATTGTGAGAGATAAAACAGAATAATGGAAGGGGTGACACAAATGAAGATTCTCGGCATTCATCTATTACTTTGTTGAATAGAACTCCTTTGTACAACTACTTCGAGATAAAAATAAAAAGAAACACCCATGAAACAATGTTGAAATCAGTGTAGACTTCTGAAATATACTTTCACAGTAGGAGTGTGTCTGCTTTCATCAGTGCATGCTTGTGTAAACTTGAAGTAAATTTCACCTTTACCTTTCTTGGACTTCTAAGCAATCAACATAAGCTTTGTGTGACTCTCATACATAGAGGCAAGATGAATGAGAGAGAAATTATATTTAATACTTCAGATATAAGATAACCCTCAAAGCTAAACAAACTCCAAGCAGAACTCAGAGAGAACCACATTGAGGAAAACATAAAATGCTAAAAGCTAAAACCAAAAAGAGACTCTTGAAAGTGGCAGAGAGAGGAGTGGCTAAGAATCTTTAATAAAATAACCACCTAATTTCTCATTAGAATCCAAAGCTTCAATAGGTTCTCTCCCACCCCCAAATCTCACCAACATTTGCTATTTCTTCTTTCATTTTAGCTGATATGAAGTGATAGCCACTGTGCTTTTAAATTGCATTTTCACGATGGTGATGGTGATGTTGAGAAAGATCCTATATGTTTTGTGGACATTTGTATGGCTTGTTTCAAGAAATATCTGTACAGCCCTTTTCTCATTTTAAAAATGATTCATTTTCTATTGAATTGCAAGAGTTTTTTAAATATATATTTAGGTGTTAACTCCTTATCAGGTGTTTTCTCATGTTCTGTACATTACTTTTCCATTCTGTTGGTTATTTTGTTTTCTGTGCTGGACTTTTCAGTTTAACATAGTCCTGTTACGGGGTTCGAGGGAAGAGATAAACTATATTCCAAGTCCCTCCAAGAGTCCACCACTCAGAGACAGTCTCAAGCAAAAAGATGACTTTATTGGGGAAGCAAAAAGTGAACTGACTGGCCAGGGACACAGCACAGACTCGGGAGCTGCCACTGTGACCCTGAGTAGTCCTCAAATTGGGATTTATAAAGGTAAAAGCATACACAGGTGTAGGGAGTTGGTGCAGGGGGTAGAGGAAGCAACAAACAAGTTAGGCAAGCCATTTTTAGAATTTTGGGGTCAGGTTGACCTAATCTACTCCCCAACATTTCCTACCATGTTTCCCTAGTCAAGATGGAGTCAGCTGTACTCCCTACACTTATTTATTTGTTGGTCTGTTTATATATTTATCATGCTGGTCCTGGGGTTTGAACTCAGGGCCTGGGTGCTGTCCCAGAGCTCTTGAGCCACACTTGCACTTCTGGCTTTTTGGTGATTAATTGGAGATAATAGTCTTATGGACTGTCTTGCTGCACAGGCTGGCTTCTGTGATCCTCAGATTTTAGCCTCTTGAGTAGCTACAATTATTAGGCATGAGTCCATGGTGCCTGACTATTTTTGCTTTTATAGCTTGTTCTTTTGGTATAAAAAAACACCATTCTCATGATTGATGTCAAGGATTTCCCCTGTGCTTTCTTCAAAGACTTTCAGGTCTTAAGTTTAAGTCTTTAATCCATTTCAAGTTATCTCTTTTACCTATTGATATCCAGTTTCCCAAAACCCATTTGTTGAAGAGACATTGCTCTCCCCATGGTAAGGCCAACATGTCTAAGGCCTTGTCTAAGATTGTTGAACCTGGGTAACTGCAGTCGTAATCAGGACACGGGGATGCAAGGCGAGTGAACCAATGCATACTTTATTCCAAGAGGGCCAGAGTTTATATGGGGTTAGAAACCAATTTTACAACTACAGGGTAAAAGATCCACACAGCATGACATTTTTCTCAAATACAAAAGTGGAGGAAGTTACTACTGTGAGGGCAGGAACTTGATACAAATGCTTTTCTTATTACAGGAGGTAGTGACTACAAAGATTGTTGATATCAAAACAAGGAACTGTATACAATCGAGGTAGAACTATAATTATCTCCTAGCTACTATCCTCAAGGCTAGATAACATTGATCTTGACTTCTCCAAATACTTGTGAAGAGACAGTGAGGAGACTTCCCTGTTTACAGTGAGAATCTAACACTAAAGGCAGCAGGTCAAGTCTCCCTGAGGAGACTTGCTAAGCAGGGAGGAAAAGGAGATTCTCACAACAACAGGTGGCTTCCTTTGGCCCGCAAACACCAGGAACTCCTTACTGGGAATGTGTTCCCAAGGGCCTATTAGTGTGCTAATGAGGCATCAGAGTAACCTTGCCAGGGCTAAATTTTTCCACTGGTTGGAGACTTTAATTCTCCAACATAAGATTAGTTGACTGTATCTATTAGCTGACCATATATTGTATTGATTGCTTCTAACCAATTACAGTACTTCACTGGAGAAGACTACCCTCTCCAAATGCTCCAGCATCTCTCAGCTATTTTTTTTGATGATTGGAAGAATATGATAGGAAAAGATGAGGGACGTATGTTTCTAAAGGAGTAGAGTTCTTAAAATAGTAACACTGATAACTTCTGTTTTCACAGAAGGTAATTTATTTATTTATTATGATTTGAGTTCTGGGCCTCATTCATATATATATATATATATGTATAATATAATATAGTATAATATATAAAGGTAACATGGGTCCTGCCAGCATGCTGTCCCCAAGCCTTTTTACTCATTGCTAGTGCTCTACTATTTGGGTTATACCTTTATTACTGGGTTTTTGTGTGGTTAATTAGAGATAAGAGTTTCATGGACTTTTCTGTCCAGGCTGGATTTGAATCATAATCCTTAGATCTCAGCCTTCTAAGTAGCTAAAATTACAGGTTTAAAACACTGGCAGGTAGTAAGGCTCACCTATTCTTGTTTATCTAGTCTTTGATTTACAACTGGAGCCATGCATCCAATGTTTTGCTGGTTCACTGGAGATAAGAGTCTCAGATTTGTCTTCCTGGCTGGGTGGTTTTGAACCATGATCCTTCAAGCTCATGAATAGCTAGGATTACAGGTGTGAGCCATTAAGTATGTGACTTTCTCAGATATTACACAAATATAATGCCATTCTTTTATCAGTGAACCAAGGACATACTATAAAAATTTCAATTTGACTTAAGTGTGATTAATCATATAAGCAACAAAATAAATCAGGTTAATTTCATTAAGACAAAAAAATTATTTCACAAAGTTGTTTCATAACAACCTTCATAAACCTCTCCACTTACAAAGAATAATGCAGTAACTTTCTTGTTAATGAAAAATGTGACAAGGACAAGAAATGTAGTAGAAGGAAGGCAGTAATGAGAATAACAATAGCAGTAACAATAATGATGATATAAATTATACTTTTTTCTCCTCTACCTCCTTTTTATCGAAAAGATCTATGAAAATTTTACCCTATGTCACATAATCTTCCTAGTAGGAAATCAGTTTACTAAGATATTAATTTTTAGATGAGTGATCAATATACAAGACATTTACTGTATTTGTCCAAGGTAACAGCAGTATACACTGATAGAGCAACATTCTTGTTTATCTTTTACTCCACCATTTCCAGTGTTTTACAAAGATCAAACTTGAATTTTACTTGGTGTGTGAAAGAATGAAGTAATAATTGTCTAATATACTGACCAACAATGGCCTTAGAATTCAGGGATTTCCTGAGCTCTGCATTTATGTATTCATTGCCATGTCTGTCCAGTAGATACGGTGCTGATAGAAAAATATTTACTCACAACAAAATGAAGTCAAGAGAGCTGAAAAGGAGCAGGCAGGTAAGATGTTGTCACTTCCGAACCAATCTCAGTCTCCATACTTATTGGGCAGGCAGTACGGCTTATGATGTGCATAGCCAAGTAAGACAGACAAAGTATTTTGGTCACCTAAACATTACTCGTGGTTAACTTGATGAACTAAAGGCCAATATCCTGTTTCTGTCCTTGGGTCTTTGTTTTGTCTTTATGGTACACACACAACATTTAGAGTATGAACTCTTTTCAGTCATGCTTACCAAAACTTTGGGTTCTAGACAGTCTACACATACACAGTAACTTTCTGCAGACTGTTTACATTAAAATGTTTTCATTCATAGTTTGTACCAATTTCTGTTTTCTTAGGCTGGCTCTTGCATTAGTAAATCTGAATTTGTTAGTCTTGACTAACATCAATATTACTAGAACTGTATACCAGTAAAATAGTACTTTTGGGTAATAAATATGTTAGAGTTCCAATGGGCAGATACTCAACATTTTGAAGATGTTTTTCTGAGTTGAATCACAGACTATAATAAATTCCAACCAGAGATTCCATAGCACAAATAAAGACGAAGAAAGAGTTTACTTAGCAGAGCTGAAATTCTCTGAATTCACATTCACTCTGTGTTGAGTGACTTAGCCAATCTTAACCAATTTCTTAACATGAAAACATGTCACTTGAGGATTTGGAAAAGATACCTGGTTGTGTGCTTTAGAGTTTATTTCAAGCAGCTCAATAGCATAGTGTATTACAGGCTTCAAATGAATAATGCTAGACCATTTGACCCAAGCTCTACCATGACCATCTAAGCTAAAACAGGACCTGGCCTTTTGAATAACAGGGAACATTTGTGGAGCTGGGCTTGCTGATTCTGGTAACCAGGACTGTCATATCATCAGGCTTCATAGAACCTCAGAGCTTGGAAAGACCTAAAGAGGCTATCTCACTCTTGTACCAGCATTACTGACAGAAATCCTCACTTTTGAGCAGTAGTCCTGGGCCTGCTGGATTCGAATATGGCTGCAAATTAAATACAAAATGGTTGCAGAGATGCTAAGCTTTTCTCTTGCTTTAAGCCACGGTCCAAGTGAGGAGCTTTTTTTCTTATTTTTAGCAAAAGGAGTTAAAGTATCTATTACAGAGTAGATATAAAAATTTTATTACATACAATTTATAGTTGAGGCAATGAATTTATTTACAATTAAAATTTATCTGGCCAGCACTTTTTTGACCAAGTATCTAAAAGATTGCTTTACCTGCTGATTCCTCAGGGAGTAAATGAAAGGATTTAGCATTGGGGCAACAGAGGTATTGAGCACTGCTATGCCCTTGCTCAAAACTACTCCTTTCTTTGCTGAAGTTTTCACATACATGAAAATACAGCTTCCATAAGAAATGGAGACAACGATCATGTGTGAGGAACAGGTAGAAAAGGCCTTTTTCCTCTGCTCATCAGAAGGGAGTCTCAGAATGGTCCTCAGGATGAATGCATAGGAAAGGACCACTAGTATTAAGGTTATCACCAGGGTGAATACTGCCAGGAAAAATGCCAAGAGCTCCAGGAAAGATGTATCTGTGCAGGCAATCAGCAGCATAGGAGAGGAGTCACAGAAGAAATGGTCAATGACGTTGGAGTCACAGAAATCCAGCTGAAGCCCCATGATGACTGGTGGGAAGATAACGAGAAACCCAGCCAGCCAGCAGCTAATTACAAGCTGGATGCAGACCTTGCTGCTCATTATTGTTGTGTAGTGCAAGGGCTTACAGATGGCTACATAACGATCATAGGACATAGCTGTCAGAAGGAAGAATTCTGTTGATCCAAGGAGTATAAAGAAAAACACCTGGGCCATACAAGAGTTATAGGAAATGGTCAAATCCCCAGTGACGATGCTGACTAGGAATCTAGGAATACAAACTGTTGTGAATGAGATCTCTAGGAAAGAGAAGTTCCTAAGGAAGAAGTACATGGGTGTTTTGAGGCGTGAGTCTATCAGTGTGAGGGTTATAATAATCAGATTCCCAGTAATAATCAGTATATAAGTGATAAATAGAAATAGAAAAATCAAAATATTTAGTTTTGGGTCATTAGTTAATCCCAGAAGAATGAATTCTTTCACAGATGTTTTATTTTTCATTTTTTAATGTTGATTTCAACCATCTCTGAAAATGAAAAGAGGAGACACTCATTTAGGGAAAATGGGGTAACTTTCCTCCCTTCATGTCTGCTGGGTTATATTATATGTAAGGCCTATAATGAAAGAATAAATCAGTGACCTAGTTTTATGAGCTTTGAAAGAACATATTCACCACAAAATGTCTGTTATTGGCCTTACATTAGTAGCTAATTAATCAGTAATTTGAAGAAACTAATAAAGTCATCAATACACAAAAATTATGTCTATCAAAAACATTTTACTTAAAAAAAATTTAATTCTATTGTCGAGGTGATGTACAGAGGGGTTACAGTTACATCAGTAAGGTAGTGAGTACAATTCTTGTCAAACTTGCTACTCCCTTATTTTTCTTCCCCTTAATGAGTAGCTGGTGGCTCATGTGGTTGAGAGGCAGCCCAAGCAGAAAAGTTCATGGGACTTATCTCCTATAAACTACTCAGATAAAGTCAGAAGTCTCACTGTGGCCCAAGTCATAGAGCCCTTTCCTTGAGCAAAACGAGGCTCAGAGACAGTGCCATGACCCTGAGTTCAAGCCCTAGGGCAGGAAACCCACCACAACAAAACAAAACAAGAAAAAAGGTAGTAATGTTTAAAAGAAAACTAGCAATGTTTAAAATTTAAAACATTTTGGGGCTTGGGATATGGCCTAGTGGCAAGAGTGCTTGCCTTGTATACATGAGGCCATGGGTTCAATTCCCCAGCCCCACATATACAGAAAACAGCCAGAAGTGGCGCTGTGGCTCAAGTGGCAGAGTGCTAGCCTTGAGCCAAAAAAAGCCAGGGACAGTGTTCAGGCCCTGAGCCAAGCCCCAGGACTGGCAAAAAAAAAAAAAAAATTTTTTTAAACATTTTATGTGAATAATAATGAGATAGTAGTGTTTAAAATTTAACAAAATAAATTCTAGAGCCAAATCAAGTGACATATATATCTATATATCTATATATCTATATCTATATCTATATCTATATATATCTACAGTGAGTGTAAAATGGGAAAAATGAGATAAGAAAGAAAAATATACTTACAATTATATAATCTCTCAGCATAGCAGTTGGACTGGTCACATGTCAAGGCTCTGTGCTTTAATTTCAAAGCATATGTGCTTCTCCATGTGTCTACCCCTCATTTCCTTATATAATAATATGATTTCTGTGTGCAGATAGAATTTGGCCTGATGGTTCTGGTCATGTACCATGAGATGGAATGTAGAGTGGGCATTGAGCCACTGGTAGGCTGCTGGCTCTCAGGTACTGATACAAGGTATTGTAACCAGACCCCGGCAAGGCATCCAAGAAATCCTGCAATTTATGATGAGAAATCTGGGTGACTCAATCAGTATCAAAAGCTCTTTGAAAGGGGTGTGTGAAGTCGAGGGGAAAGGAGTCGAGGGACAAATAACAGACAAAAAGCTCTATAGGTTGTTCCTAGCTGTAGATTCACATTAAACTCAAAAACCAGAAACCCAGAATTACAAAAATTTTCATTGAGAGATTTAGGAATATTGTTAAAAGGCATGGTGGTGAAGCAGATCAGTACTTAAATGGACAGCTTATAACTGGTTACACAGCATAGGAATTCAGAACTGGAGATCTTTTTTTTTTGTAGTATGGATAAGACAAGAAAGAAAGAGGAAGAAAGAAAAAGACAGAAAGGAAAGAGAGAAGAAAAGAGGGAGAGAGGCAAAGTGGGGGAGAGAGGAAAAACAATAAAGGATAGAATGAAGGAATAAGAAATATGAAAGAGAAAGAAAATGGAATAAAAGAGGAGAGAGAAAAAAGAAGGGATGAATAAAGATGAGCTTCTTGTTAGATTTTTGAAGCAATATTTACAGTGCAACAGAAAGTAGCAATGACAAAACCCTACATTTGCTCATTAATTAAGTGAAGCTCTTAGTTAATAGAAGAAAGGCAAAAAATCTTAAGCAAGACTCAGTCATCAACAGCTATGGAAAGAAAGAAGCATTCCAAATGAATGAAATTTGTGGAGACAGACCATCATTAAAAACAGACAAGAAATGACTTTCAATCTGATTCAAAACTATGTACTTGGCTCCTATTTCTTTCTTCAAAATACCATTAAAAGAAGAAAGTTCTCATGATAGTAGGAATACCCACTAACATAATTTACTTTGCCTTCAGTAACTCTTGTGAAAGGAAGATAGGTTGTGATTTTTAAAAAAATCTTGTGAACCTCCCCAGTTAGAAAAATTTTGTTTTAAAAATACTCCTTCCCCAATATGACGTACTAGTTTTGTCTGGATTGTTTTTTAGAAAAAATCTTGAAACAGACACCCAGGGGAGTTTTTGGAAGGCAGAATTAAAATGTCTCTTGAGATATGTTCATAATAAAGCCACAACATTACGTTGAATATTTTTAATTAGGTATACTTCAGAAATGATTTTGAACACTTTAAATGTTAAAAACTACATATTTTCAACAATAAAGAAATAATAGTTTTCAGTTTTAAAAATATTTATTACATTTTATCTTAATCTGAAAAAAAATTTCTGGCAATATAATCTTCCATAGAAATACATTTAAAAAAGCAGAAAATAGCAAGAGAAAAGATCCACAGGGACATGATATATGCCATTCAGTTGCTTTATTTATTAATTTAAATATGTTGGGTAATTATTTTAGGCAAAACACAGTTAGTAGACAGGTACATAATTAAGATAAAGTAAACATTGAGAAACTATCTATAAGCAGAAACCTAATGAAATTGGTATCTGAATAAATATCCTGATTTGCTGTTTTATTCCCATTAGAAAGCAGACAAGTAAAGATTGTGTTTTTCTTTTATTGAGCTATAAGATAATTTATTTATTTTAAATTTATTGTAAAGGTGATGAACAGAGGTGATACAGTTACAAAAATTAGGTAATGAATACATTTCTTTTTAAACAGTTACCCCTCCCTCATTTTCTCCCGTTTTCCACTCCCCAATCCTCCCTCCCCGGTCCCAAGTTGTGAAGTTAATTTCCAACATAGAGTCTAGTGAATATCATTGTTGTATTAGTCCTGCTGTTCCTGTGATTCACTTTCCCTTCCACAGATCCTCTAATAAACAACCACCCTATTAACAAGTGGGCTAAAGACTTGCAGAGATATTTATCTGAAAAGGCAATAAGAATGACCAATAGATACATGAAGAAATGCTCGACATCTCTAGCCATAAAAGAAATGCAAACCATACCGCTTTCCAGAGTGGCTGAACCAGTTTACATTCCCACCAACAATGAAGTAGGGTTCCCTTTTGGCCACATCCCCTCCAACATTTGTCATTGTTAGTTTTCTTGATATAGGACATTCTTACTGGGGTGAGATGGAATCTCAATGTTGTTTTGATTTGCATTTCTTTTATGGCCAGTGATGTAGAACACTTTTTCATATGTCTCTTAGCCATTCTCATTTCCTCATCAGAGAAGTCTCTTTTTAAGTCTTTACCCACTTGTTGAAGGGGCTACTAGTTCTTTGCGGTTTTGTTTTGGAAGCATGTAATTGTTTTAGTTCTGCATATATTTTAGATATGAGGCCTTTGTCCATTGTATGGCTGGTAAAGATCTTTTCCCAATCTGTGGGCTATCTGTTTATCTTGCAAGCTATGTCCTTTGCCCTGCAGAAGCTCTGCAGTTTGATGCAGTCCCATTGTCCATCCTTTCTTTGATTTGTAGCCTTGCTGGGTCTTTGTTAAGGAAGTTCCGTCCTGTTCCCAGGTGTCCAAGTGTTTCTCCTACTCCTTCCTTTAGTGTTTTCAGGGTATCTGTTTTAATTTTGAGGTCTTTGATCCATTTGGAATTGATTTTGGTGCAGGGTGATATATAAGGATCTAGTTCTAGTTTGTTGCATGTGTTGAACCAGTTTTGCCAGCACCATTTGTTAAAGAGGCTATCTTTCTTCCAGACTATTTTTTTTAGCTCCTTTATCAAAGATTAACTAGGCATAGTTCTGTGGGTTCATTTCTGGGTCTTCAATTCTGTTCCATTGGTCTTCAGGCCTGTTCCAGTGCCAATACCAAGCTGTTTTTATTACTATAGTTTTATAATACAGATTGAAGTTGGGTATTGTAATTCCTCCAGCACTGTTCTTTCTATACACAATGGAATTTTATGCCTCTATCAGAAAGAATGGCATTGCCCCATTTGTAAGGAAATAGAAGGACTTGGAAAAAATTATACTAAGAGAAGTGAGCCAGACCCAAAGAAACATGGACTCTATGGTCTCCCTCATAGGGAATAATTAGCACAGTTTTAGGCTAGTCACAGCAGAGGATCACAAGAGCCCAATAGCTATACCCTTATGAACACAAAAGATGATGCTAAGTGAAATGAACTCCATGTAATGGAAATGACTGTTATATCACTGTTGTAATTACTTTCAACATGCAATGTGAAACCATAGCTTCTATTGTTGATGATCCTCTTGTATCCCCTTATGTGGTTGTACCTGCACTATCTCTGTATCTTATCTGAGTACATTGGAAACTGTGTATACAGGTATTATAACTAGGAAACTGAAAGGGAATCCAAAATCAAGAGACACTGGGTAAAAAAGACAAATGATTACAAAAGCAATACTTGCAAAACTGTTTAGTGTAAATCTACTGAACATCTTGTAGGGGGAGAGGGAAAGGGGGAGGGGGGAGGGGGTAATGAGGGAGGAGGTAACAAACAAAACAAGAAATGTATCCAAAGCCTAATGTATGAAACTGTAACCGCTCTGTATATCAGTCTGACAATAAAAATTTAAAAAACCAAAAACAATTTATTTATTGGTGAAAAAAAAGCTTAACTCTGGGATATTAACCAAGTAATATTTATCAAAGATCATAAATAATACTAATACTTTAGTCATTAATTCAATTTCTCAGAACCTAAGAAAGTGATCTAAAATATGGAAAAGCTATCCAAATGAAGATACTTCTTTAAAGTGTAACTGATAATCTTCCAAAGAACCCTCAAGCAAATAACTAAGTAAATAAAAAAGGAGTTAGCTAAATAAATTATGACAAATTATACACTGTTATATATCTACTGAGAACAATGACGATAGAGTGTAGGTTCTTCAGAAAACACATACATACATATTATCTGAGAGAGGGAGAGTAGTTATATGGAGATATGTTTGATATGCTCCCAAGAAAAAAGAAACTAAGGAAAAAAATGAAAATGCTTTCAACATTTTTAAGTGTATTGATGCTGAACACTTTTCCCCTTTTAAATATTTTTTGAAGTTTTAAAATAAACCAGCATTATAGCTACAAAAAAAAAATGCAAACCAAAACAACATTGAGATTCCACCTTACCCCAATTAGGATGGTCATTTGTCGGGATGCTGGCTATAGCCGGGAGGGGGCAGTCCTGACTGACCCTTCCCTCCTCCCACTCTGGGGCCACAAGGCTGGAAACCACTCCTACTTCTTTCCGGTTCCGGACCGGAGTAGTCCCGGAGTAGTTCTGGACCAGCCCTACCTCCCATCTCGGTCTTGGATCCAAGTGTCTGCCTCCAAGATGGCGCCACCGGGGCCCAGGGGTGGTTCTATTGGGGTATGACGTCAGCCCGTGGGGGAGGTCCTAGTGTACCACTCTTGTCAAACAGCCCAGATCAGCCAATCGCTAATGTCCATCTAGTCCCCCCAAGTCCCTCTCCTTCCCTCCCTCATCACTGTAATAAATCCTATTGCCCACCCTCTGAATAAACGGAAATCAGAAGTCCATCAGATGGCTCCCCGAAATCTCCATGTCCAGTGTCTGCTCTTAAACGTAAGGGGGGCTTGGGATGGGTGGTTTCGCCGGCTCTACCTCATCTCGGCTTAGCCCCAACCGGGACACACTCTGGCCTTTGGGCGGGAGAAGCATGTAGGGCTGTCCCCACAACCAGTGTAGCGGGACAGTCATTATTAAGAAATCTAATAATAACAGGTGCTGGGGAGGATGTGGTCAAAAGGGAACCCTACTATATTGTTGGTGGGAGCATAACTTGTTCAACCACTCTGGAAATCAGTATGGAGGTTCCTCAAAAGTCTAAACACGGAGATCCCTCATGACCCAGAAATCTTACAAATGACCACAAACAAGGCCACATTAATGATACCAGCACAACCATGTTCATTTCAGTATTATTTACCATAGCTAAGATATGGAACCAACCCACATGCTCCTCAGCAGATGAATGGAATAAAAAGATGTGATATATACACACAATGGAGTTTTATGCTTTCATCAGAGGAAATGACATTGCCCCATTTGTTAGGCAATGGAAAGACCTGGAAAAAATTACAATAAGTGAAGCAATCCAGGCCAAAAGCAAAGTATGCATGGTTGCATGTTTTTCCTCATTTGTAATAACTAGAACATCTCTATGATATTTTTAGCAGGTGTTTGCAATAGCCCAATCACTAAGTGCATAGGACCATATACAATGAAGTGTATATTTCAAAATGAACTCAAAGAATTGGAAACAAGAGGTTCTTTATATGTCCTGTATACTGTCATTTCTAATTTTTTTCTTTCTGCATTTGTTTTCAGTATTCTTTTCTTTTCTTTTTTTTATGCTGGTCCTGGGGGTTGAATTCGGGGCCTGCTCCTGAGCATTTGGGTTCAAAGCTAGCATTATATCATTTGAATCACAGCTCTACTTCTGGCTTTTTCCTTTTAGTTGTTAATTGGAGATAAGAGTCTCATGGACTTTCCTTGAACCTTGTTCCTCAGATCTCAGCCTCCTGAGTAGCTAGAATTACAGGCGTGAGGCCACTAGTGCCCCTCTATGTTTTACATTTAATTATGTCTGATTAGTCCCAGTGGACATTTTTTGGTCTGGTGTATTGGAAACTGTAACTAAAAGCCATTGAATATATATACATATATATTCATATATACATACATATATATGTTGCTTGAACTATATATACATATATAGGTGTGTGTGTGTGTGTGTGTGTGTGTGTGTGTGTGTTTCAGTTGTGAGGCTTGATCTGGGCCTGGGCAGTATCCTTGAGCTCCCTAAACTCAAGGCTAGCACTCTACCATTTTGAGCCACAGCACCACTTCTGGTTTTCTGGTGGTTATTTGGTGATAAGTGTCTTGTGGACTTTCCTGCCTGGGGCTGGCTTTGAATTTTGTTCTTTGGATCTCAGTCTCCTCAGCAGCTAGGATTACAGGTATGAGCCACCAGTGCCCAGCTCCACTGGATTGTTTCATCGCATGACCTTTGTTATGGATGACGAATTTGAATTGGTTCTGTTCTGACAATTGTATTTGTGTTTAACTTGATTCATTATAAGAGGTTTATCTATGGAAATGGAAAGAGAAACAGGGTAATTTATTTTTCTTATTTTGGCCATAGTGGGAGATTGAACTCATATTGTTGTGCTTGTTAGGCAAGTGCTCTATAAGTCTGGCCATGTTGCTTATTTTCATGGTATGATCTCCTATGTCAGGCTAGCGTGAACTGTCATCCTCCTCCTTGTACTTCCCTGTGCTGTTGGGGATTACAGGTGCTTGCAACTGTGCCTACCACTGTGCTTCCTCTGTAGCTAAGAGACAAGGTGCATTTCAGTATGTTAGTTGAGATGTAGTCTCATGAACTTTGTTGTTCAGGTCCTGGGGTTTGAACTTAGGGCTTTATTCTTGAGTATTCTTGATCAAGACCAATCCTCTATCACTTGTATCACAGATCCATTTCTGTCCCCCACCCCACCCCCGGGGGTGTTAATTGGGAATGCGAGTTGCACAGAGTTTCCTGCCTGGACTGGCTTTGAACAGCGATCCTCAAATCTCAACCTCCCGAGTGGCTAGGATTACAGGTATGAGCCACTTGTGCCTGGCTTCATGAACTTTTATGTCTGATCATATTTAATTATACTTCTATTCTTGGTTATTTTCTAAAGTCAGTATGTCATTGTTTTCTGGCCAGATAACATGCAATGTTTCACAGTGTTAAGTTGTGTAGAGAGTTATAAGAAATAAGTATGTTTGACTCCTTTCAAATGATAATTATGTATCAATTTTTAATAGTCAGTGAATGAAAGGTTATGTGGATTGGATGAATGTCAGTATTCTTTTCTATTTCTGTTCATGAGAAAGCGCAGCTTTCCCTGTTCCCCAGACACTTTGATGAGAAGTTTGAAGCTTTATACAACATCTGACTCTCACTACAGGCTGAATCTCTCTATATACATTAGACAGACTCTTTTTCAACATTAATATGTTAGGGTTCCCTGCAGATATCCTAACTGTTAGGTTTTTTAAAGTAGGTAGCCGGTAAAGGAGAACGCCATGCGGTATTCCAGGTCTGCTGGTTACCCAGGTAACTGGGTGGAGACTTAATGAGGTGGGGGCATCTGCATGTAGCCCTCAGGGAGAGGACCTAACATGTAGTAGCTAGGATTACAGGCATGAGCCAGAGGTGCCTGGCTAACACTACTATTTTGGTACTAATAAATAACATTATTTTTTAAAATTTAAGCAGAACCTAGAAACTAATCATTTTGTTTTTAGAAAAATCAGTAAATGTGGTTGAAGATACCACCTGTATGCTGGTGAAAAAAGAGAAAATGAGAGAGACAGGGAAAGGGACAGATACAAACACACACACACGCGCACACACACACACACAGATCTCCACAACTATTTTCTTGTTATTAAATACCTGAGGATTTTAATTGGAGCAAGGTCCATGTTGAAAGTGAGGAGGCAAAGAGGAGGCATCTATTTTTAACAAGTCAGTCACAATGCATCTCCATAACATGGAGTTCATTTTGCTTAGCATTATCTTATGCATTCATATGGGCTTAGCTATTGAGCTGTTGTGCTCTTAAGGAAATACCAAAAATGAGAGACAAAGGATAAAAAGACAAACCATTGACAAAGCAATACTTACAAAACCAATTGGTGTAAACCAACCAAACAACTCACGGGGAGGGAGAGTTGGGGAGGAGGGAGATGAGGGAAAAAATGAGGGAGGAGGTAACAAGTTGGATAAGTAATGTACTTGCTGAAGTAGAGTGGGGATTCGCTACAATGAAACGGGGTCCCCCCCCCAAGGGAGGGGATTCCTGGTTCCCCCAAGAGTCTACCACACAGTCTCCAGTTACAAGATGACAAAAAGACAGTTTTACTGGGGAAGTAAAAAGTGAACAAAAAGTGAACCGACTGGCCTTCGTCGCAGCCCGGACTCGGGAGCCAAAACTGCCGACTGCATGTGCAGGATCAGGGCCCAGACTCGGGAGCTGGAACCGCGTACACTTGTGCAGCCAGACTCGGGAGCTGGGACCGCGTGTCTGTGTGGCCTTCCAGCCTGGTTATAAGGCAAACATCACAGACAAACTTGTCACACGCAGGTGACCAATGAAGATACAACACTTACAGAGCATGCTAGGCCGCACGCAGGTGGCCAATAGAGTTACAGTCTGTCTCATAATATCTATTTAAACTAAACTATCATGTCTATTTGAACTAACCTATCATTCTATGCCTACTCATAGCAGGTTCCCTTGAAGCTCCCAGGCCTCAGGTGGTCAATCTACATAACTTAACATAGTAAAGGGGAGCTTCCCTGAATAGGGTGGGGGAGGGCTTAGTGGAGATGGAGTTGGCTTCTGCTCTTATCTGAGCTGGAGTCAACCTGAAGTCCCTCCACAGTTAATGATGGCACTGGGCAGATCTGGCCTCCCTATTACATTCCCCCGTTTTTTTCTTGTACATAAAAATCAAATCATTGATTTCTCTCTGAGAGCTTCTTGCCTGGACTGTAACATGGTTCCATCCACAGGTTTCTGGGGAGAGCAAGGATGATACAAGAGCCAGTCTGAAGTGACTGCTGCTCTTAAGCTTGTACCCAGAAAGAACCTGGTTATCTATGAGGTCCATCCCCAGGAGAGCTACAGGTGTTCGCACCTGTTTTAAATCTCCATCCAGTTACCTAGGTAACTGGCACACCTCCTCTGAGGTCACACCCTAGTTTATCTGGACACTCTAATACACTTGGACACACCTCCCACTCCAAGCACTTCCTGGGAGTGACTCTGTAGCCTGCATGTTTTTTTTTTTTTTTTTTTAATAGAACTCCTCAATTCCAGTTAACTTAGAGGAGTGGGAAGGTTACCACAGGAAGAATATCTCCCCAATATCTTAGCTTTATTACCCACTATCACAGATGACTGGCAAGTTCCTGCCCAGTAGATAGGCATGGGCATTTAGAAAGGCATGCTTACAAACTATTCTTTTAGGACCTCCTGGCTCCAGTTAACTTGCCTTACATATGAAACTGTAATCTGTCTGTACTTTACTTTGACAATAATGAAAAAATAAAAAAGAAATAATGATGAGTCTGTAGACCCTAACAGAGTGAAAGAAGAGACAAGTTTCCCAACAGAAGTGCAGATAATGCTAGTTTAGTGCAGAAAAATACTTTTCGGTTGAAGAACTTCAGGAAGAGTTTTCAGAAAGAAGTTATTTCTTAAGACTGAGGAATGAGTTTACACATGTATGTATTCATGTTGATATATTACCATATGGTGTTTTTAAAATGTGTATTGCTTCTTAAAATCCTTAAAGACAAGGACACTTTTATATGTAATACTTTCTCCCTAATACCTAGGATGGTACTTGGATTGTGTTCTATAAATATTTATTGGATTAATAACTATTAAATAATTTGGTCACGGGGAAAACTCCAGGCAGAGGCCAAAGACAGCAGTTGATTACAGATTCTTTTTCCATTGTTCAGCAACAGAATCTTTCAGCTATGAAAAACAAAGCAATCTGTTTCTTGTTCCATCAAAAAAAAGGATTAACTAAATTCAGGGATAGAGAAAGAACAAAAATATTTGTGTAACATGTATTTGTGTAGCTCATCTATTTATGTTTGTATGTATATATTGTAATGACCTGAGAGGGAGAAAATCCATGGAGGTATGGCTAAAGGTGGCAAAGGAGTTTTATTTACAACTCAGAACCCAGAACCACAACAGCCTCCACCTCCAAATACTGACCTGTGATTACTTTGTCCTGGACTAACTACCCAGAACTCAGAATCAAGAGCAGCCTTGACCTCCAAACCTCCAAGCCTCCAAGGGACCAAGTTTCCTTCTATTCCTCATTCCCACAGGCCTCAGGTCTCTCAGTTGGCCTCAGGCCTCAAGACCTCTCCACAGGCCTAGACACCGCTCATCTTAGCTCCTCCAGCAGGCACCTCTAGCAGCTATTCTCTCTCCTCTCTCCCTCTCCTCCCCTCCAAAGTGCAGCATATATAGGCTGCACCACCCCAACTCCTGATGCCTCACCCCCTCCAAGAGCCCAGAAGTGCTATGTGGCAGTGAAGCCAGCGAGGGTGGGACTCCTGCCCAGCCAGTTCTTTATGTATGTATGTGGAAGAGTAATTGTTCTATTGATTAAAATAGCACTGTTGTGCCAAGACGCAAGACCACCCCCAAGAAGACCACCGAGATTCAGACACTCCGAAATGCAAAAGCAAGGCAAGGGTTTATTTAACGAGCTGCCAACTCGGGCCTCGTCCTACTCACCGACACAGCGGAGGTTAGGAGGGAGCCCCGAGCTGTGATTACACAGGGCTTATAAAGGCAAAGAACAAGGTTACAACCATCAGCTGTGCAAGCAAGATTAGAACACAGGTACAAATCTGATTGGCTCGGGGTTCGATTCTAAAATGGGGTTCACGTGGTGGGGCCTGACTTCAAAGTCTGGCACCTCATTTCCCCCTTTTTCTTTTTGGTACCTTGGGAGCCAATCATGGCTCCATTCTGTCCATTTCAATGGCTTGCATGTCTAGGGGATGATATAGAGGTAAGGCATGGGCCAGTAGGGCCCAATGTAGTAAACAAATGGCCTGTCACCATTTCTTACAAGAATATTCTCTGTACCTCTTGCATGTCTCTAGTTTATCCTGCCTCATCTTCCCAAAAACAACTCTGGTCCCTTGATTTTAAAGGGGGGCTGATGGGTGAAGATCATCCATCTTCTGTAACTTCTTCAGGCTGACTCAGGGGCGTTGACCTTACCTAGCCAGGAACCTATAACCTTAGTCTCAGTCTAACTTTCTTTTCTTGAGGCGAAGGCAAAGCGGCTGAGTTGGGTGCTTGGAGACCTCCCATGTTCCATCACGGTAGTTGTCATCCAGGGCAAAGGGGTCAGCTGGCCTGGCATGGAAGCAATGAACCCAAGTGGCGATGCCGTCTAGGGTCCCTTCCACCGTGGTTAATCTGTTGATTGGGGGCATTGGCAAGCTGACAGGCCTTTAACAGATCTCAATAAGGACACAACACAATCTCAGGTCTACAAGCTTTCTTTCCTAAACAGATGTATCAGCTTAAAATTCTTACGGCCAGTCAGGGCTTTGAGTAAATGGGGGTGAGATTTTAATCTATCCTCTCATTTGACAAACTTACCCTTACTAACCACTATCACAGATGACTGGCAAATTCCTGCCCAGTAGACAGACATGGGCATTGGAAAGGCATGCTTATGAACTATTCTTCTAGGACTTCCCGGCTTTAACTTTTGAAAGGCCAACAGTAGTGACTCTAGGATCTGACACCATCTCTGCCATCCAAGCAGTGGCTTACTGCCTCTGGATGCTCCATCACTTTTGTCCCAGGAGGAGTGACTTTCGACTTGGACTCAGGGCCTGAGTGCTGTCCCTCAGCTCTCCAGCTCAAGACTAGCACCGTACCACTTTTGAGCTCCACACCACTCCGTTCCCAGCACTCTGCTGGCTGATTAGAGACAAGTCTCTCACAGGGATCTTTCTTTGCCCGGGCTGGCTTCGAACCGCAGATTCAGATCAATGAGTCTCATAAGGGGCCACTTTACTCCAATTATAAGCAACAAGGTGTTCCACACAGAAGTAGTTTTTAAGCATGCTGTCTTACCTGGAACTTATTAAGGGTCAGTATTAGATCTTGACAAACTTGTAGGAATCACCTGTGCTTCTCTGTGGGCCTGCTGGAAACTGTTACAAAAAAACCTACAAAGAAGCTGGAATGGCAATTAAACATTTTGGTAGCCATAATTCTCCTTTTCTCACTTTGCAATAATTATTTAGGACAATTTTACTTCCAAATTTCTTCCAAAAGGCTACAAAAACAAAACAATTAATACAAAAGGAGGAAAACACACAGGCCTGAGAACAAGAAAAGCTACGAGTTGGAGATCTCCCAAGCTGGCCCACAACCTCCTACAAGGGTGCAGAAGGAATGGACCCGAGTTGGCCCACAACCTCCTGCAAGAAGGAGTGGACCCGAGTTGGCCCACAACCTCCTGCAAGGGTGCAGAAGGAGTGGACCCAAGTTGGCCCACAACCTCCTGCAAGGGTGCAGAAGGAGTGGACCCGAGTACAAGGTGGGCGGGTTGAGTCTCGTTTAGGAGGCCGTCCTGGTCAGTTCTGGCCAAAAACCAAATTGACTCGCGCCCTACAAGTATAAGCAAAAGCAAAACAGACAAACAGACAAATTACAGGACAAGACAAATGAACAGCGCTGTTTTCTTACCTTCGGAGTCTGGAATCTCGGGGTCTCTGGGGCTATCCCGGACGAGCCCCCAAATGTTGTGCCAAGACGCAAGACCACCCCCAAGAAGACCACCAAGATTCAGACACTCCGAAATGCAAAAGCAAGGCAAGGGTTTATTTAACGAGCTGCCAACTCGGGCCTCGTCCTACTCACCGACACAGCGGAGGTTAGGAGGGAGCTCCGAGCTGTGATTACACAGGGCTTATAAAGGCAAAGAACAAGGTTACAACCATCAGCTGTGCAAGCAAGATTAGAACACAGGTACAAATCTGATTGGCTCGGGGTTCGATTCTAAAATGGGGTTCACGTGGTGGGGCCTGACTTCAAAGTCTGGCACCTCAGCACCATGAACAATGATTTCATACTTGTTATTAAAAATGTGACTGGTACATGGTCCCTTGTGTTTAGCAATGAATCAGATAATTTAGTACTGACTATAACACTGAATGAAAATTGAATGGACATCTTTTAATAAAGAAGCAAAAATGGCCAATAAATAGTAATATTCAACATCTGTAGGCATGAGGGAAATGTGAATTTAAACTGTATTTAAGATTCCATCTCATCCCAGCCAAAAGGGCAATCATGAAGATAAAAATATGATAAATTCTGGCAAGCATATGATGATGCATAGGAGAAGTCTTTATATGCTGTTGATGATAATGTAAATCTGTGTATCCTCTATGGAAACAAGTATGAGATACCTCATAAAACAAAAAAAAATATGACTACCATAGAAGCCAGGTATATCATTTATGGATATATACCATGGGAACAAAGTCAGAATAGAATGAAGAAACTTGTATACTCATATTTATCATGGCACTATTCATAATAGCTAAGTTATGGCATCAACCGAGGTCCCTTCCAATAAATGAATACATACAATTTGTTATATATACTAGTCACCCATAAAAAAGAAATAAATAATATTACTGGCAGTAATTTGGTTGGAATTGGAGAGTGGTCTTCTTAGTGAAGTAAGTCAGACTTCAAATGAGAAAGATCACGTACTTTTTTGGATACAGTATTGTGAAAACATAATAGATTGTTGGGAGCTGAGCCTGCAGCTAATCTCATTTTGACCTCTGGTTGTGTTTTCAAGGACATGCAAGGACATGGCTTAATGGAAAATCGGAAATGCTTTACTATGTCTGCCATGAGTCCATTCTTATGTTAACCAACCTCATCCTGTCTTAGCTACCATCAGATATTGCTCTGGAGTCCATTCTTATGTTAATCAACCTCATCCTGTTTTAGCTATCCTCCGGTATTGCTAACTCCAAGCCTTTTTCTGTTCTGGAATTTTAAGCCTACTATTTCCTGGTTTTCAAACTGCATATAAACTGGAAGTTAAGAATAAACATGGCTGCAGTCTTGAATCTTAAATTGCAGACCTCCCATACCCCATCTTTGCCTCTTGTCTTGTATTTTTCCTTTTCTTTAATCCTTGCCCCCCTCATTCAGGATTCCCTTTTTGCTGCCGGCTGGCTCCGGCAATAGATAACATGAAGAGGAAGCTGGGGCTGGGTGCGATGATTCACACCTGTAATCCTTGCTATTCAGAAGGAAGATATCAGGGGAATCACAGTTCAAGGCTAGCTTGATAAAAGTTAGAGATCTTTTCTCAATCCATGAGCCAGATATGGTGGCATACAGCTATGATCTCAGTTCTCATAAAGGCCATAGGTAAGAGGGTCATAATCTTAGGCAGGTCTAGACAAAAACCATGAGATTCTACTTAAAAAGCAATTAAAAAGATGTGACTCAAGTGGTAAAGCCCCTACCTAGTAGGTACAAGACCCTGAAATTCAATTCAAATATTGCTAAACTCCCCCAAAAAAGAAGAGAAAGAGGATAAAGGAAAGAGATGAAGGAAGAGTAAAGAAGGCAATGAAAGTTGTAATGATCAAAGTATACTATATGCATGTATACTATATACATGCATACTATATGCATGTCACAATGAAGCCTATAGTCTATATTATTAATGTGCACTAATTTAACAGGCTGGATATATGCATTTACAGAAAACTCATAGTGAAATCAGTTTTGTTAAAACAATAAAAAGTGAAAATAAAATAATTAGAAATATTTATTTCTTAGCCATATCTTCTAATTGAAGTAGAGTGGGGGTTTGCTGCAATGAAACGGGGTCCCCCCCAAGGGAGGGGATTCCTGGTTCCCCCAAGAGTCCACCACACAGTCTCCAGCTACAAGATGACAAAAAGACAGATTTATTGGGGAAGTAAAAAGTGAACAAAAAGTGAACCGACCGGCCTTAGTCGCAGCCCAGACTCGGGAGCCGAAACTGCCAACCACGAGTGCAGGATCAGGGCCCAGACTCGGGAGCGGGAGCTGCCCACACGTGTGCAGCCCAGACTCGGGAGCTGGGACCGCGTGTCCGTGTGGCCTTCCAGCCTGGTTATAAGGCAAACATCACAGACAAACTTGTCACACGCAGGTGACCAATGAGATACACTTACAGAGCATACTAGGCCGCACACAGGTGGCCAATAGAGTTACAGTCTGTCTCATAATATCTATTTGAACTAACCTATCATTCTATGCCTACTCATAGCAGGTTCCCTTGAAGCTCCCAGGTCTCAGGTGGTCAATCTACATAACTTATCATAATAAAGAGGAGGACACAGGTTCCCTTGAAGCTCCCAGGCCTCAGGTGGTCAATCTACATAACTTAACCCTGAATAGGGTGGGGGAGGGCTTAGTGGAGATGGAGTTGGCTTCTGCTCTTATCTGAGCTGGAGTCAACCTGAAGTCCCTCCACAGTTAATGATGGCACTGGGCAGATCTGGCCTCCCTATTACACTAACATTTTGAATACATGAAGAAAACCTACTTTATTTCTAGGATGCTGAGCAATAGCAACCCAATACTTTATTTATGCTAATTAATAACATGCATGGAAAGTACATTTTAGCAATAGCTAAGCAAAACTATGATTTACTTTCTTTAAAATTTTATTTTATTTTAAGGATGCTGCACATAGGGGTTACAGTTACATAAGTAAGGTAATGGGTTCATTTCTTGTTGAACATTGTTACCCCCTTTCTCATTTTTCTCCCACTTTCCCTGCCTCCTGACTTCCTGCCCCAAATTGTAAAGTTCGTTTCCAACATAGTGTCTTGTGAGTATCACTGTTGCATTGGTTTACCCTTTGTCCTTTTTTTCACCATTTTGTTATTACTCTTCTCTTCCCCAAATCAGATAAATGTATATTCAGCAATTCCAATTTGAGAAATTTGTCCTAAATGTCTATCAACATGCCCTTCAACATTACAAAAAATATTTTATGAATCTCTGGTGAAATACATATGTGATACTTTTACTCATTGGTTAATTCTTCCTAATTCATCAAATTGGAAATTATTAGTTGATATGTTGGAGAACAACTAAATGAACGATGATATATCTTCTCAAAGGAAACTGTGCAGATGTAACTAAATTAGAAATATCTCCATGAATGGATGTGAGGTGTTTTCCAGGATAAATCGGTTTAGTGAATAGGCCAATAAGAAACAATGTCTTTGTAGTGTAATGCATTTATCTGGGGGCAGGGGTGGGGGACAGATCTACAAGTCAGTAGGTCTATAATCCTGCTTATATCTGCTTAAAATATTCTTCCTTTTTATTGCTTCTAAATCATAAATTAAGTAACTGATTTCAAAAGACATATATTTTGTAGACATCGACAGTGAATTCTCTGTAAGAATTGATAAACAAAAATGTGTGTGTGTGTGTATGTGCATGCGTGCATGTGTATGCCTTCATACTTGTTTATTCCTATACAAGCTACTTTTGTTTCATATGATTTGGAAATCCCTGAGGACATGATACTCTAGTATTCAGTTACCCAGAGAATTCTTTGTTTTTATTAAATAATTTCCTCTAATGCCCAGATGCTTACGTTGTTGTGCCAAGTCACAAGACCACCACCAAGAAGACCACCGAGACTCAGATATTCCGAAATGCAAGGCAAGGCTTTATTTAAGTGAGCTGCAACTCGGGCCTCGTCCTACCCACCAACACAGCGGAGGTTAGGAGGGAGCCCCAAGCTGTGATTACACAGGGCTTATAAAGGCAAAGAACAAGGTTATAACAATCAGGTGTTCAAGCAAGCAAAATTAGGACACAGGTACAAATCTGATTGGCTCAGGGTTCAATTCTAAAATGGGGTTCATGTGGTAAAATGGGCTTCACGTGGTAAAATGGGGCCTGACTTCAAAGTCTGGCACTTCATTTCTCCCTTTTTCTTTTTGGTACCTTGGGAGCCAATCATGGCTCCAATCTGTCCATTTCAATGGCTTGCATGTCTAGGGGACGATATAGAGGTAAGGCATGGGCCAGTAGGGCCCAAAGTAGTATCTGAAAATAACTCTGGTCCCTCGGTTTTAAAGGGGGGCAGATGGGTGAAGATCATCCATCTTCTGTAATTTCTTCAGGCTGACTCGGGGCATTGACCTTACCTAGCCAGGAACTTATAACCTTAGTCTACTTTACCAAGGGACTGCAGGATTACTGCAAACTGAAAATTAACTTTCAGCTATACAGACTTACCATTAGCTGTATAGTGTTTAGTATCCAAATGTAGGCAACAAAATAATACATAAACTTCTCAGCTGTGCTCTAAGTGTCGGGTGGCTATACCCGTATTCCTGAGCAAGCAAAGCCCAAAACTACCTAAAATAAGGGGGTCACCTCACTTTGGAGTGAGCTGCCAAAATAACATCAACACTAGCCAGGGTAGTAAGGAAAGAAGGCAAAAAGAAAATTATAACAATATTCAGTCTAACTTTCTTTTCTTGAGGCGAAGGCGAAGTGGCTGATTTGGGTGCTTGGAGACCTCCCATGTTCCACCATGGTAGTTGTCGTCCAGGGCAAAGGGGTCAGCTGGCCTGGCGTGGAAGCAATGAACCCAAGTGGCGATGCTGTCTAGGGTTCCTTCCACCGTGGTTCTAAGGATTTCAGTCCCCTGGTCTGAATAAATGGGGGGTAGGGACAGAAGCAGAATCATATAATGCCTTAAGTTGGGGTCACATTCTTGTACACGAGCTGCAAATAATCGAGTTTACACAAAAATTCAGCATCATCCAAATCAGCAAGCAATTCAGTCTGAAGGCTAGGGATAATGGGCGGGGGTACCCGTACATTATTTCAAAAGGAGTAAAGCCAAGCTGATAGGGAGAATTTCTTACTCTAAGCAGAGCAAAAGGAAGGAGTGACACCCAGTCTGCGCCAGTCTCTAAGGCCAGTTTAGTTAAGGTTTCTTTTAGAATCCGATTCATTTTCTCTACCTGTCCTGAACTCTGGGGTCTATAAGCACAATGCAATTTCCAATCCATCCCCAGTGCTGCAGCTATTCCCTGACTTACTTTTGAGATGAAAGTCGGTCCGTTGTCCGACCCAATGGTGGATGGGAAGCCATACCTGGGTAGGATTTCTTCCAGGATCTTCTTAGCCACTACATTCGCAGTCTCATGCTTTGTTGGATAGGCTTCAACACATCCTGAAAAGGTGTCTACAAAAACTAGCAAATATTTGTAATTTCTGTGAAATCTACTTCCCAATACACGCCTGGCCTATTCCCACAGAGGCGAGTTCCTTTAGTAATCTGTTGATTGGGGGCATTGGCAAGCTGACAGGCCTTGCAATTTTTAACAATATCTTCAATAAGTTGATCTCCTTGTCTAATTTTCACTTTGGTTTGTCGGAGCAAGTCCTGCATTTTTCGGGTTCCCATGTGAGAAGCTCAGATTCTCTTAAGGATCCCCTTACCCAGCCCTTGTGGCAGGATAAGTTTCCCTTCACAAGTTTTCCACCAGTCATTGTTTCCTTCTCTGTCCAGGGGTTTTGTGGGCCATGGGAATTTTCTTAATCTACTCCAAGCCTTCTTGGGAATACTGGGGCACAGGAGGCAAAGCTCATGGCCCAGGGTCTACTACAGTCTGTTCCCAGGAAGTCTGACTTTTCTGGCTGATTTAGGCAAAGGGATTTTCAGCACAGTCTACGTGCATCTGACAGCCAACGCTTGCTCTCTTTTAATATGAAGCCCAGATGGGTGACTTCAGATTTATAAATTTGTGCCTTTTAACATTCTAGTTTGTAAAAGCATTTTCCTGATTGCTTGGGGAACTGATCTCTGATGACCTAAAAAGTTACCTTTGCAGGCCTTTAACACATCTCAATAAGGACACAATCTCAGGTCTACAAGCTTTAAACAGATGTATCAGCTTAAAATTCTCACTGCCAGTCAGAGCTTTGAGTAAATGCGGGTGGGGGGGGGGTGAGATTTTAATCTATCCTCTCATTTGACAAACTTACCCTTACTAACCACTATCACAGATGACTGGCAAGTTCCTGCCCAGTAGACAGACATGGGCATTGGAAAGGCATGCTTATGAACTATTCTTCTAGGACTTCCCGGCTTTGATTAACTTTTGAAAGGCCAAACAGGAGTGACTCTAGGATCTGACACCATCTCTGCCATCCAAGCAGTGGCTTACTGCCTCTGGATGCTCCATCACTTTTGTCCCAGGAGGAGTGACTTTCCACTGGACTTGGACTCAGGGCCTGAGCACTGTTCCCCAGCACTCCAGCTCAAGGCTAGCACCCTACCACTTTGAGGTCCACACAACTCCATTCCCAGCACTCTGCTGGCTGATTAGAGACAAGTCTCTCACAGGGACCTTTCTTTGCCCGGGCTGGCTTTGAACCGCAGATTCAGATCAGTGAGTCTTACAGAAGTAGTTTTTAAGCATGCTGTCTTACCTGGACCTTATTAAGGGTCAGTATTAGATCTCGACAAACTTGTAGGAATCACCTGTGCTTCTCTGTGGGCCTGCTGGAAACGGTTACAAAAAACCTACAAAGAAGCTGGAATGGCAATTAAACATTTTGGTAGCCATAATTCTCCTTTTCTCACTTTGCAATAATTATTTAGGACAATTTTACTTCCAAATTTCTTATATAGAAATGTATTCTTGATTTCCAAAGCCTTTTTAACACTAACAACATTTTAGCTTTTATCTGCATCGGAAAAACTGAAGCTCACAGGCATTCTGAAACCAGGTGCCGCCCTTTGCCTATGGGCTGCTTGTTTCAAAAGAACCTCTTTTTTTTCTTCAGTCCCAGTTACTGCATGGCATGAAGACCTTTGAATTTTTCCTTAATGCAAGAATTACAATTAGAAATACTTATCTATTCAGCTTTCCAATATATTAGTGAGAAACATTGGCCCATTTTGCCATTTATTCCTACATACATAGAGTTAATGAGAGTTTACTTCTATCCCCATTAGTTTAGTATATATATATATATATATATATATATATATATATATATATATATACATATATACATATATACATATATATATCCTTTTAAATCCAAATTTCTTACACTTAGCTCTGATTTTTTTTATTTTAATTAAAGAACCCTGAGAAATCCTTTAAAGCATTTGGCAATGCCCAAACTTGATGACCCTTTGACTTTAAACTTAAACTTAGTTTTGCATCATACTGCAGTCTTGAACATGTTCACTCACACATGCACACACACATACATTTTCAAAAGATCTTAAAGCGTGCTGAATAAGCATCGGCCGTACATTTTAAGACAAAAACCTTTAACAAATGATTTTAGCATTCTCCAGCCTCATTTTCCAGGGCTTGATAGTTTTAGTAAAACATTTTTAGTCTTAGTAAAACATTTTAGCACACCAAACAATTTTCTGCTTAAGAAGGCTGGGTGGGGGTCTCCCTAGAGTTCTTTTTTTGTGGACACACTCACTGATTGACTGATTGTGGGCTGTCACCTGTACATCTTTCCAGTGAGCTAAAGTCAAGTCCAGGGGAGTAGAAGGAATGTTCCCCATCATCCATTTGTCATTCAGTCACAGCGCAAGAAAGAAACACACAAAAATAATCACAGGCACAAAGACCAGACAACACTTACAGACAGACTTAGGGAGCCGCGGCGTACAGGTTCGATTGTGTCTCTCCTGCCCCTGTGAGGAGGCAGACCACACAGTCTTACTGTGTCTCTCCTGTCCCTGTGAGGGGGCAGACCACACAATCTTGAGGCTCTCTCTCTCCCGTTCCTGTGTAGGAGTGGACCAGACAACCCCGAATATAGAGTGGACCGGACCAGCACCCGTTAGAAGGGCCTCTTGGTCCAGTCCTTCAGGTTCAGGGTGGTAGTGGGAAGCCTGAGCCCCCTGTGGAGGGCTTGAGGTGTCGCCCCCCAAAGTCCTCCAGGACTGCCCATATGAGTGTGTCCACTCCGGCTGGTCCTTCACTACCTACAGGTTCAGATTCAAGCGGCTGGCCTAAACAGAAAACAAAACTACAAATCACACAGACACAGACACACAGAATGAACAGCCCTATTTTCTTACCTTCGGAGTCTGGGGTCTCGGGGGTCTCTGGGGCCATCCCGGACGAAACCCCAAATTTTGTGCCAAGTCGCAAGACCACCACCAAGAAGACCTCCGAGACTCAGACATTCCGAAATGCAAAAGCAAGGCAAGGCTTTATTTAAGCGAGCTGCAACTCGGGCCTTGTACTACCCACCAACACAGCGGAGGTTAGGAGGGAGGCCCGAGCTGTGATTACACAGGGCTTATAAAGGCAAAGAACAAGGTTACAACAATCAGGTGTTCAAGCAAGCAAGATTAGGACACAGGTACAAATCTGATTGGCTCAGGGTTCGATTCTAAAATGGGGTTCACGTTGTAAAATGGGCTTCACGTGGTAAAATGGGGCCTGACTTCAAAGTCTGGCACTTCAACTTCTTCTCCTGTGTCAGGAGAAGATAAATTTTCATGTTGTGCTCTGTCACATTTGCCAGAGTTCGCACTGAAATTAATTGCAATAAAGAGATAATTTGAGTAGAGATAATTTGATAGACTACTCCAAGGACATGAAGTAAATTGATCAATAATATCTTTGACAATATTGAAATCACTCATATATTTTAGGTTAGAACAAAGTGCTCCAATGGGGATGAATGGATCACTAGAGCTCTCTCTTTACAAGGATGATGAGTGAAATGTTGAACAACAGAAGATTTTTCCAAATCTCTGAATGCAACTTATTAAAGACAGCAGTTAAACTATTAAAGGGTTAGTGATTTTAAAATTCTGACATATATACTGAAGAGAAATTAAAAGAAGATACAATATATTTAAAGATAATAGTAAAACGAAAAAAGATACAAAAATGATCTTAAACTGAGAAGACTTTTCATTTCACAATATTTATCATAGTTAAGAAAGCAGCTTTCATTTATTTGTCTGTGATCAGATGATGTCATGTTGTGATATGTGTTGTTTTCTCTTTCAGGGAGTGTTGTAGAAATACACAGTATATGTGATCCATAAGTGAGACAAATAAATAGTTTCACATGAGAAAACTCTAATTTAAATACTATATTATTATGTACTTAAATCAGTGTTGGTGCTGATTTTTGTAAATTAAAACACTTTGTAATTTATGGTTTCATAATTATGTGACTGTGCTAAAAGAATTCTACACACTGGATGCTCTTCTGTCAGTTTTAAATTTTAGCAGAGATGAGGAGGTTAGGAGAATTCTGAAGATTCAAAACCAAATCATGTTTGAACTGTTATATTTCTTTGTCTTGGGCTGCTTTACCCAATATGACTACCCTATCTTATGTCTTTATAGAGCCCAACTAAAGATTCAAGCCAGGTGCTGGTAACTCACACCTGTATCCTACTCAGGAGGCTGAGATTGGAGGATTGTGTTTCGAAGTTAGACAGGGCAGGAAAGTCTGTGGGACTCTTAATTCCAATTAATCACAGAAAAAGCCAGAAGTGGCACTGTGACTCATGTGTTAGAGCATTAGCCTTGAGCAAAAAGGAGATCAGGGAGAGTGCCCAAGCCCAGAATTCAAGCTCCAGGATCAGCAAAATAAGGAAATAAAAATAAAAAATACAAAAATTCATATATTCAGATATCTCCTTCTGTAAATTCCTGTAGATAACACTAGGGAGGTTTCTTACTCTTTAAATTACTATTTTGTTCTTTGGTTCATTTGCTCTTGTTTCTAAAGAGAACAATTATGCTTCAGACATTGGAATTCCATTAATAGCCTCATAGAAAACATATAATCCTACAATTTTTTTGGTGCTGGTCCTGGTGTTTGAATTCAAGGCCTGAGCACTATCCCTGAGCTTTTTGCTCAAAGCAAGTATTCTACCACTTGAGCCACAGCTCTGCTTCCAACTTTTTGATCATTAATTGGAGATCATTGTCTTATAGACTTTCCTGTTTGGGCTGGCTTTGAACTGGAAGCTTCGGATCTCAGCCTCCTGAGTAGGTAGAATTATAGATGTGAGCCAAGAGTGCCTGGAAATCTTACATCTTTTCCATTTAAAAATAGAATTATTGTATTGTGATAATTAAAATACATAGCATGGACATTTCCTTGGAGGAATCAATAATTGGTTTAAGGGGAAACATTCTATATTTTGGAATTTGTTTCATAATGTGCATAAGAATTTTTATAAAACAGTCATTTTAAAGCCATGACTTCTGAAAATATTCTCTCTGGATATGACAAAATGCTGAGAATTCAAAACATTTTCACAAGTCTTCAATTCACTTTTTAGCATTCATAAACCTTGGGAGTAGTGACTGATATATATATATATAGAGAGAGAGAGAGAGAGAGTTATCTATATCTCTATATATCACAATAGGTACAAGAATGTTGATAATTGCTTGTTTGCCTGACATTTACTACCGATATTATTTTTTTTTTCAAATTTTTATTAAAAAACTTATGAACAGAGAGGTTACAGTCTCATACGTTAGGCATTGGACACATTTCTTGTACTGTTTGTTACATCGTCCCTCATTCCCCCTCTCTCCTCCCCCTTTCCCTTTCCCCCCATGAGGTGTTCAGTTCACTTACACCAAACAGTTTTACAAGTATTGCTTGTGTAGTTGTTTGTCTTTTTTTACCCTGTATCTCTTGATTTTGGTATTCCGTTTCAATTTCTGGTTCTAATATCAGTATAGATGGTTTCCAATATACTCAAAAAAGATTACAGAGATAGTGTAGATACAACCACAGGAAGGTGATACAAGAATATCATCAATAGTAGAAGCTACAGATACACATGGGACGTTGAAAGTAGTTACAACTGTGATATAACAATCATTTCCATAACATGGAGTTCATTTCACTTAGCACCATCTTAAGTGATAATAAGGGTATAGCTATTGGGTTCTTGTAATCCTCTGCTGTGACTTTCCTTAACCTGTGTTAATTATTCTCAATAAGGGAGACCATAGAGTCCATGTTTCTTTGGGTCTGGCTCACTTCACTAAGTATAATTTTATCCAAGTCCTTCCATTTCCTTACAAATGTCATTCTTTCTGAAAGAGGCATAAACTTCCATTGTGTATATGTACCACATATTCCTGATCCATTCGCCTACTGAGGGGCATCTGGGTTGGTTCCAGATTCTAGCTATGACAAATTGTGCTGCTATGAATATTGTTGTGCTGGTGGCTTTACTGTGATTTTGTTCGTGGTTTGTTTGGATAAATACCCAAAATGGGGTTGCTGGGTCATAGGGGAGTTCTATATTTAGCCTTCTGAGGAATCTCTATACCGCTTGCCAGAGTGGCTGAACCAGTTTACATTCCCACCAACAGTGAACTAGGGTTCCCTTTTCTCCACATCCCCTCCAATAATTGTTATTGTTAGTTTTCTTGATATATGACATTCTACTGGGGTGAGATGGATTCTCAATGTTGTTTTGATTTGCATTTCTTTTATGGCCAGTGAGTACTTTTTCATATGTCTCTTGGCCATTCTCATTTCCTCATCAGAGAAGTCTCTTTGTAAGTCTTTAGCCCACTTGATGAGGGGGCTATTGGTTCTTTGCGGTTTTGTTTTGGAGGAAGGTAATTTTTTTAGTTCTGCATATATTTTAGAGATGAGGCCTTTGTCCGTTGAATGGCCGGTAAAGATCTTCTCCCAGTTTGTGGGCTTTCTGTTTATCTTGTGAGCTATGTCCATTGCAGTGCAGAAGCTCTGCAGTTTGATGGAGTTCCATTTGTCCTACCTTTCTTTGATTTGTAGTCATTCTGGGTCTTTGTTAAGGAAGTTCTGACCTGCACCAAGGAGCCCAAGTGTTTCTCCAACTCCTTCCTTTAGTGTTTTCAGGGTGTCTGTTTTGATTTCGAGGTCTTTAATCCATTTGGAATTGATTTTGGTGCAGGGTGATATATAAGGATCTAGTTTTAGTTGCATGTGTTGAATCAGTTTTGCCAGCACCATTTGTTAAAGAGGCTATCCTTCTTCCAAACTATTGTTTTAGCTCCTTTATCAAAGATTAAGTAGGCGTAGTTCTGTGGGTTCATTTCTGGGTCTTCAATTCTGTTCCATTGGTCTTCAGGCCTGTTCCAGTGCCAATACCAAGCTGTTTTTATTACTATAGTTTTATAATACAGCTTGAAGTTGGGTATTGTAATTCCTTCAGCACTGTTCTTTCTGCTTAGGATTGTTTTTGCTATTCTAGGTCTTTTATTGTTCCATATGAATTTCTGGGTTGCTTCCTCTATTTCATTAAAAATGGTATAGGGATATTAATGGGTATTGCATTGAATTTGTAGATAGCCTTTGGCAATATTGCCATTTTGATTATATTAATCCTCCCAATCCAGGAGCATGGGAGGTTTTTCCATTTCCTTAGTTCTGACTTAATTTCATTTTTCAAGCTTTTAAAGTTCTCATCAAAGAGGTCTTTCACTTCTTTGGTTAAGGTTAATCCTATGTATTTTATGTTTTGGGGGGCTGGTGCAAAAGGAGTTGCTTTGCTGATTTCAGCCTCGGTCTTTGGGTCGTTAGCATAGAGAAAGGCCGTTGACTTTTGAGGGTTTATTTTATATCCTGCAACTTTGCCAAAGTTTTGGATCAGCTCTAGTAGCTTGGGGGTAGAGTCTATGGAGTTCGTTAGGTATAGGATCATGTCATCTGCAAAGAGAGAAAGTTGAACTTTATCTTTTCCTATTTGGATCCCCTTTATATTTTCTTCTTGCCTAATTGCTCTGGCTAGGAATTCTAGTACTATGCTGAAGAGCAGGGGAGAGAGTAGACATTCATGTCTTGTTCCTGATTTTAAAGGGAACGGCTTTAATTTTTCACCATTTAGAGTTATACTTGCTGTTGGTTTGTCATAAACTTCCTTGATTATATTCAGGAATGTTCCCTGGATTCCCAGTTTTTCCAGGGCTTTTAGCATAAATGGGTGCTGGATTTTATTGAACGCTTTTTCCGCATCCAGAGATAAAACCATGTGGTTTTTTTACCTTGCTCCGGTTGATGTGGTGGATTACATTAATTGACTTGTGTATATTAAACTAACTTTGCATCCCTGGGATGAATCCAGTTTGATCATGGTGTATGATTTTTTTTGATGACCTGTGGAAGTCAATTGGCCAGAATTTTGTTGAGAATTTTTGTCTATGGTCTTCTTTCCATGATGAGTCCCTGCCAGATTTTGGGATGAGGGTTATACTGGCTTCATAGAATGTGTCTGGTAGGGAATGTTCTCTTTTAATTTCATTGAAGAGATTGAGAAATATTAGTGTGAGTTCTGTTTTGAAAGCCTTGTAGAATTCTGCAGTGAATCTGTCTGGACCTGGGCTTTTCTTGGATGGGAGATCATTTAATGCCGTTTCTATTTCAGTACTGGATATGGGTCTATTTAGAAGCTTTAAATCATCATGGTTGAGTTTGGGGATATGAATTTTTTCTAGAAAATCATCCATTTCTTCTAAGTTCTCGAATTTGTTGGCATAAAGGTTTGCAAAATAGTCCCTTATTATTTTCTGAATTTCAGTTATTTCTGTGGTGATGTTACCTGTTTCATCTCTTATCTTGTTTATTTGAGTGTGCTGCCTTCGTTTTTTTGGCCAGGTTTGCCAGGGGTCTGTCTATCTTGTTGATTTTTTTCAAAGAACCAACTCTTTGTTTTGTTGATTCTTTCGATGGTTGTTTCATCTCTAATTGATTTAATTATGATTTGATTTTAATTATTTGCGTCCATCTATTGACTTGGGGTTTGGCTTGTTGTTCTCTTTCAAGGAAATTAAGGTGCTTCCTTAAATTATTGAGTTTTTGTTTCTCCAGTTTGTTGGTTTATGCACTCAGAGATACTAATTTTCCTCTGAGTACTGCCTTTTTTGTGCCCCAAAGGAGCTGGTACTTTGTGTCCTCATCTTGGTTGAATTCCATAAACATTTGAATTACCATTTTAATTTCTTCAATGACCCATTGATCATTCAACAGTGTGTTGTTTAGTCTCCATGAATTGTAGGATTTTCTGTGGTGGCTGTTTGAGTTAAGCTCTAATTTTATTCCATTGTGGGCTGAGAGAATGCAGGGAATGGTTTTGATACTTCTGAATTTGTACAGATTTTCTTTGTGCCCTAAGAAGTGATCTATTTTGGAGAATGTTCCATGTGCTGCAGAGAAGAATGTGTATTCTGTTGTTGCTGGGTGGAATATTCTGTAGATGTCGGTTAAGTCTAGTTGGTCTATGCAATTATTTAGTTCTGTGATTTCTTTGTTCAGTTTTTGGTGTGTTGATCTGTCCAGAGGTGATAGTGGAGTGTTAAAGTCCCCAACTATCAATGTGTTTGGGTCTATGAGTGTTTTTAGAGTCAGTAGTGTTTGTTTGAAGAAGTTGGTTGCTCCTGCATTTGGTGTGTAGATATTTAGAATGGTTATATCTTCCTGTAGGAGAGATCTCTTTACTAGTATGTAGTAACCTTCTTTGTCTCTTCTTACCTTTTTCAATTTGAAGTCAATTTTGTCTGATACTAGGATTGCAACTCCAGCCTGCTTATGGGGGCCACTTGCTTGGTAGATTTGATTCCAGCCTTTCACTTTTAGAAGATGTTTACTTTTGCTGGATAGGTGTGTCTCTTGGAGGCAGAAGAAAGATGGATCTTGATTTTTGATCCAACTCATGAGCCTATGTCGTTTGATTGGAGAATTAAGTCCACTAATGTTGAGAGTTAGGATTGAGAGATGATCGTTTGTTCCTTTTATTATCACTATCTTGTTAAAAGCTGTGTCTTCCCATTTCTTGATCTGATGTTTACTATTTAGGGTTCATTTCTCTGTCTGTATTGGGATCTTGATTATCTTCCCTGAATAGTACATCTTTGAGGATTTTCTTTAAAGCTGGCTTGGTGGAGATATATTGATTCCGTTTTTCCTTACTGTGGAAGACTTTTATTTGACCTTCGGCTATGAATGAGAGTTTGGCTGGGTACAGTATTCTTGGTTGGTAGTTATTTTTATTTAGTGTTTGGTATACGTCATTCCAGGCTCTCCTTGCTTTCATGGTCTCTGCTGAGAAGTCTGGGGTAATTCTGATTGCTTTTCTTTTATATGTGATTGTTTTCTTCTCCATAACAGCTTTAAGGATTCTTTCCTTGTACTCTCATGATCCTGTTTTGATAACAATGTGTCAGTGGGATTTCCTATTCAGGTTTGGTCAGTTTGGGGATCTAAATGCTTCTTGTATCTGTATAGGCCTATTCTTCTGGATATTTGGGAAGTTCTGGGCTAATATTCTGTTAAATAGGTTGCCTATCCCATTAACTTCTTTCTCCAAGTTTACCTCAATACCTATTATCCTTAAATTGGGCTTCCTGATTGTATCTTGAATCTCCTGTACCGATCTGTTTTGTTGATTGTACTGGATTTGTATTGATTTTAGATCTTTCTCCATAGATTCTAGGGAATCTTCAGCTCCTGAGATTCGATCCTCTGCTTCAGTTAGTAGGGACTGTAGGCTAGCTACTTGATTTCGAATCTCTTTTCCTTCTGACTTGTCTTTCCTGATGATTTTCATGTCATCTCTTTGGTCTTGCATGGACTTTTTTACTTCATTAATTTGGTTTTGAGTGCTGTCTCTCAAATCCTTTACCTGGGTAGCTATCTTTTCATTTGACTCTTGAATTTCATTTATCTGTCTATTTGTTGAGGCCATGAAATCATCTATTACTTTATGGAAGGATTGCTGTATTGATTCAAACTTTGCATTTATCAGTATACTTTGTAGAGCAATTTGAGGGTTCTCTTCTATGTCTTCTATGTAAGCAGCCCTTACCAAGCACTGTTGTGTAAATCTTATAAGTTCACAATTATATACAGATACTTTCTATACCTGTCTATAAACTTAGATTTGGTGTTCCTAAAGAATACAATTTCAATATAACAACCGATCCTGGGCCCTGTATTCAGTAGTTACTTATTTACTGTTACAACCCTGTGAGCAATTCTTTTTCTTATATTAAGTTCTTTTCGGACTTGTTTTCTCTATGAACCCTTTTGATTCACTTGGATTAAGCAGGGATACCCTCTATCCCATTACCAGGATTCAATGGAACCTAGAGGTCCTGGCAGTAAGTCAGGAGGGAAAGTTAGAGGTATTAAAGAGAATAGAGTAAAATGTATTGGGTGGGGGTGATGATTTTGGTTTAGTTTCAGTGACGTGGAAATGTGGAGAAGAGTAGAATCAGTAGAAAGAACAAGGTTAAAATGATAGACTATGGAGAATTAGCAGAAAAGAGTGGAGGTGTTATTCATAGGAAAGTAATTTTTAAAGAAAGAGAATTCACAGAGAGAAAAAAAGCAAAAATACTGGAAGACAGATGCACAAAACAGAGGAAAATTATTTTTAAAAAAATAAAATAAAAAATAAAAAGGAGAAAAACCAGAAAAACGAACAACCACAAAAAAAAAACCTTGATAAAACAAACAGGTAAAAATGGAATACAAAAAAAACAACGACATTTCATAAATGAAAAAATTTAAAAAAAATTAAAAAAAAAGTTTAAAAAATGTTTTAAAAGAAAAAAAAATGTAGTCCTTGTTTGGGTGTTCTTTCCCCAGTCTCTTGTTTCCTTGCGATTGTCTGCTGTCTATTTTCCTGATTGGCTGGTTTGACTTGCTTTCAGTTTGCAGGGGGTGGATCTGTTCTGACCCTTCTCCTCTGTTGGTGCAATCCTGGGTCTCTGTGGTTCGCACAGCTTGCAGGTAGGCCTTGGGTGTCCTCTGTAGATGAGGATGTGAGCAGTCTCCAGAACCGTGGCTCCTCTGTCTGCTGTGGGGCCGCTGCCTTTAACACCTGGCTTTGAATAGTCTATGGACTCAGCTGGGCGGGGCGCCTCTAACCTGCTTTACCCGGCTGAGAGTTGCTTGCCTGGGGGAGGTTCCTCCTTCCTGGGCAGGGCGGTCGACTGGAGGCGCTGGCTATGGAATTCAGCTCTGTTTCGGGATGGGAATTGGGCTTCCTCTGTGACGGGACCGTTTATCTGTCTCAGGAACTGTTTGTTCCCCGTCTGGTGTTTCTGTGCTGCAGGTAGCTGCTCGCCGCTTTTGCTTTAAATTTAGAAATTTCGGCGGGCAGGACAGGGTACCTCTGGGTAAGCCGTGGCCCAGGATGTGCCTCCTGCCTGGGCAGGGGGCGTTCTCCTGGGCAGATCTGGCTCTCACTGGTCGGGCCCTCTTGCCCTTTTCAAAGATGGCTCCTTTGTCCTCGCTTTCCCCAGGCCTGCTTTAGATCCAGTTTGGTCTGACCCTATGCCAGTGTCAAAGATGGCACTTTGCTCTGGTGGTTGGGGAAGGGCTACCTTCCAGAAGCTGCTCTGTGGGCGTGAGTGAGAGTATCTTTTGTGGGGTACTCACACTTTCTCTGCGATTTCAACCTGTCCATGCTCAGCCACTGTCCGGAGGATTTCTCCCTGGTCTATGCTGTGTGCTTTAGCGGAAGGAGTGCGGGTTGCTGTGCTGGGCGCTGTGCCGGCGCCTGCAATGGCGTTGTGCCGAGATGCTGCCCAGAACTCCAATCTGTGTTTTCAGATGAGCAAAGTCGATTTTTCCTTCCTGGCCAGAATCCCTGTACTGTTAGAACTTACTCTGGCTGTCTTTCTAGGAATAAAAGTTTCTATGTGGTGAGAAAACTGCGATGTCAGAAGGAGTTCAGCTAGGGCTCTGCTGCGCCTCCACCGTCTTCCCGGAAGTCACTACCAATATTCTTATAGCCCTAAATATACATTCCACAATTAGTGGAACTCCATTCCTACCACTAATTGAGAGTCTGAAATTTGAAATTTATGGTATACTCTGCTGTATGTTTTTTCTAAAGATCAAGTTGACCTTCAATATTCTCAGATTCTTACTGTATACTTATAGAAAGTGAGCAAAGTTGTATATGGTATATGTATATGGTAGTCACAGAAGCTTATTGTCTTGAAAGTTTTCCCCTTATGACATCTTTACTTAAAATTTTATAAAATTATCTCCAACAGGTTTTTTTTGCCAGTCCTGGGCCTTGGACTCAGGGCCTGAGCACTGTCCCTGGCTTCTTCCCGCTGAAGGCTAGCACTCTGCCACCTGAGCCACAGCACCCATTCTGGCCATTTTCCATATATGTGTTGCTGGGGAATCAAACCAAGAGCTTTGTGTGTAGGAGGCAAGCACTCTTGCCACTAGGCCATATTCCCAGCCCCTCTCCAACAGTTTTAATCCTTCACTTTTTTCTAAAACTCATTTCCACAAGTTAAAAAATAGGTATTTTTATTTACTTCTACGATCATGTCTCATCTGTGTTCTCCTTGTTTATTTTTTATTTTTATTTATTTATTTATTTTTAATTTTTATTATCAAACTGATGTACAGAGAGGTTACAGTTTCATACATTAGGCATTGGATACATTTCTTGTACTGTTTGTTACCTTGTCCCTCATACCCCCCTCACTCCTCCCCCTTTCCCTTCCCCCCCTGGAGGTGTTCAGTTCACTTACACCACACAGTTTTACAAGTATTGCTTTTGTAGTTGTTTGTCTTTTTTTTACCCTGTGTCTCTCAAATTTGGCATTCCCTTTCAATTTCCTACTTCCAATACCAGTATACATGGTTTCCAATATACTCAGATAAAGATACAGAGATAGTGTAGGTACAACCACAGGAAGGTGATACAAGAACATCATCAATAATAGAAGCTACAGATACACATGGGACTTTGAAAGTAGTTACAACTGTGATAAAACGATTGTTTCCGTAACATGGAGTTCATTTCACTTAGCATCATCTTAGGTGTTCATAAGGGTATAGCTATTGGGCCTTGTGATGCTCTGCTATAACTTGCCTAAACCTGTACTAATTATTCCCAATAAAGGAGACCATAGAGTCCATGTTTCTTTGGGCCTGGCTCACTTCACTTAGTATAATTTTTTCCAAGTCCTTCCATTTCCTTACAAATGGGGCAATATCATTCTTTCTGATAGAGGCATAAAATTCCATTGTGTATATGTACCACATTTTCCTGATCCATTCGTCTACTGAGGGGCATCTGGGTTGGTTCCAGATTCTCGCTATGACAAATTGTGCTGCGTATTTTTTTTTTTGTAGTTTACAAACTTTTATTTCTTTTTTTTTTAAGTTTTTATTATCAAATGGAATTACAGAGAGGTTACAGTTTCATACATTAGGCATTGGATACATTTTTTGTACTGTTTGTTAATGCATATAAAACCCTAAACTTTGTAACACTGCCTTGTGCATTTCATATCAGGAGGATCTGTTCAGAAAACCGTAACTCATAGAATAACATTACTTTTGCTCATTGTATCAACCTTTCAAACTGTTCATAATCTATTTGTTTTGGAAAAGTAAATGGTACCAGGGATAAATGTTATTAGAGATCAAGTATTAAGACCTTTCACAAGAAAAGCAAATCAACTCTTACATCTGTTACATGAAAAAGTTTGAAAAATAATTTGGTTTCCTATAAAATAACAACACTTAAGAATCATTCTTGTTAAGTGTTGACTCATTGATTACTAATACAGGCTAATATATTCTCCGTATGTATTTTTTGTTATGTTTTTGCCAGTTCTGGAGGCTTAATTTCAGGGCTTGGGTGCTATCCCTGAGCTTATTTGCTCAAGGTAAGCACTCTACCACTCAAGCTACTACACCTCCACTTCTTGGACTCAGGGCCTGAGCACTGTCCCTGGCTTCTTTTTGCTCAAGGCGAGCACTCTGCCACTTGAGCCACAGTGCCACTTCTGGCCATTTTCTGTATATGTGGTGCTGCGGAATTGAACCCAGGGCCTCATGTATAAGAGGCAAGCACTCTTGCCACTAGGCCATATCCCCAGCGCCCTCTTTACAGATTCTAAAGGTAAGTAAAATATGATATGACACTTAACTCTAGTGTATTTTTCTGAAGTTCATTTTAAGTTTTATGGTTCTTTTTTTATCCATATAAAGTTTTAATACTTATTTTTAAGTTTTGTTAGAACAAATAAACTAAAACTTAAAAAAAAAGAATCAAAGTACTAGAAACACCAAGTATGTGTCTTATCATTGTAATTATCTGTAAAATATGAATGAGCATTGCACAAAAATCCAAAACTTCATTTTTCTAACTGTTCCTTAAGCACTATATTTTCCTGTTTTTCCATAGAGGCCTCTTCCTTCTTCTCTCCCTCCCTCCCTCCCTCCCTCCCTCCCTCCCTCCCTTCCACCCTCCCTCCCTCCCTCCCTCCCTTCATCCCTCCCTCCCTCCCTCTCTCCCTCTTTCTCTTTCTCTCTCTTTCTTCTCCTCTCTTTCTTTCTCTCTCTTCTTCTCTTTCTTTCTTTCTTTCTTTCTTTCTTTCTTTCTTTCTTTCTTTCTTTCTTTCTTTCTTTCTTTCTTTTGTTGTCAGAGTGATGTACTGAGGGGTTACAGTTCCATATGTAAGGCAATGAGTACATTTCATATCAAACTTGTTACCTCCTCCTTCATTTTTCTTTCACCTTCTCACCTCCTTAATCCCCTCCACCCCCAAGCTGTACAGTTGGTTTATAGCATATAATTGTGTAAGTATTGCTGTTGCACTGATTCACCTTTTACCTTTGTCTCTCATTTTGATGTTTCCCTTCCCTTCCCTAGTTCTGATAAATGTATGTACAATTCCAAGGGTACCAGAATCAGTTACAATGACATCAGGGATAACACCACGGGGAAGAAAGATATAAGAAAAAGGCACCATCTTTTTACTTGAAAAAAAAAAGGCATAATTTTACATGGTACATTGAAAAATAACAGCATTGATAAACCACTTATTTCTATAACTTGGAGTTCATTTCGCTTAGCATCATCTTATGTGCTCATTTGTATATAACTATTATGATCTTCTGCTAACACTATCTAGATATATATTAATTATTCCCAGTGGGGGAAACCATAGAGTCTATGTTTTTTTGGGTCTGGCTCACTTAACTTAGTGTGATTTTTTTTTCCAAGTCTTTCCATTTCCTTATAATTGGGGAAATGCCCTTCTTTCTAATAGAAGTATAGAATTCTTTTGTGTATATGTACCACATTTTCTTGATCCATTCATCTACTGAGGGGCATCTGGGTTGGTTCCATATTTTTGCTATGGTAAATTGTGCTGCGATGAACATAGTTGTGCTGATAGCTTTAGTGTGGTCTTGCTCGTAATCCTTTGGGTAAATGCCCAAAAGTGTGGTTGCTGGCTCATTGGGAAGTTCTATGTTTAGCCTGTAGTTCTATGTTTCCTGAGTGGTTGAACAAGTTTACATTCCCACCAACAGTGTAGTAGAGCTTCCTTTTGTAGAGGCCTTTTTCTTTGCTCTTCTGACATGACAGGTGACAATAGGATGGTAAGGGAAAAGAAAAACATAAAAGGGACAGTGTTTATCAGAGCGAGTCTGACTAAAGACCTGCCCACAAAAATTTGGGTTGTCTTCTTGCTTCTCCTTTATTTTCTAAGGAATTCACATAAGTATACCCTCATTTAAATCCCCTTGTCTATGTCTTCTTTAAAATTTTTTTCTGTGAAGTTTTAGATATTGTCACAAGTATCATTAATTTTCTGGATTTTATATCTGATGAGAACAAAATCATTTCCTGTTGCCTGTGACAATTTACTTGAACTATTAGCTCAATTCAGGAAGTAAAAATAATGGTTTAAAGGAATTGAAAGGTGGGTTAGCAATTACCATTAATCAAATTGAGGACCTACATTTCAAATTACACTATGTCTCCTATAATGTGGCAAGGCTGGTTCAATTCTGAACAACTGAAAAAAATCTCTGCATTTGTATAAACATACTGATGAACTAGAACATACATTGCTTGTGCTGAACTCTGATTTGTGCAAATATTTGGATATCAGTACACTTCGGGATAAGATAGTTTTTATGATTTAAAGGGAAGAAATATCTTTTCTTACACATGATACTATTTTTAATTTTCTATAGTTTTGTTAAAACCAGAGAGAAATGAAGAACAAATCAGAAGAGATCGTGTTTATCTTGCTGAGACTTACAGATGACCCTCAGCTACAAATTGTGGTGTTCCTGTGTTTCTTTGTCAATTACATCTTGAACCTGATGGGGAACTTTGTCATCATCCTGCTCACACTGCTGGACCCCCACCTCAAGACTCCAATGTACTTCTTTCTTTGAAATTTCTCCTTCTTAGAAATATCATTCACCACAGTTGGTATCCCATGCTTCTTGACCAGCATTCTCACAGGAGACAAAACAATCTCCTACAATGGCTGTGCAACTCACCTCTTCTTTGTTTTCCTATTAGGTCTCACTGAGCTTTACCTCCTGGCTGCTATGTCCTATGACCGCTATGTGGCCATCTGCAAACCCCTGCATTACCCAGTCATCATGAATAGCAATGTGTGCCATCAGCTGGTGCTCAGCTCCTGGCTAACTGGATTCTTAATTTTCCTTCCTCCTTTACTCTTAGGACTCCAGCTGGATTTCTATGCATCCAGAACCATCGATCACTTTCTCTGTGACACTTCCTCTGTCCTGCAGATCTCTTGCACAGATACACATTTCATAGAAATGTTGGCTTTTGTCTTAGCTTTGTTGATGCTTGTCATCACACTGTTTTTAGTGGTGCTCTCTTACATATTCATCATCAAAACTGTTGTAAGAATCCCTTCTGCCCAACAACGAACAAAGGCCTTCTCCACCTGTTCCTCACACATGATTGTCATTTCCATTACTTATGGGAGTTGTATCTTTATGTATACAAAACCCTCAGCCAAGGAAAGTGTGACTTTCAGTAAAGGTGTGGCGGTTCTCTACACTTCCGTGGCCCCATTGCTGAATCCTTTCATCTATACTCTAAGGAACCAGCAGGTGAAAGAGGCTTTCAAACATGTGCTTCAAAGGTTTTGTTCTTTACAAAACAAGGCCAAATTTGGACATAAGTAACATGCTGCTGTAACCTGAATGTGAAAATGGAATGTTTTTTTCTGTTTTTTTTTTTTTTTTTTTTTTTTTTGGCCAGTCCTGGGCCTTGGACTCAGGGCCTGAGCACTGTCCCTGGCTTCTTCCCGCTCAAGGCTAGCTAGCACTCTGCCACTTGAGCCACAGCGCCGCTTCTGGCCGTTTTCTGTATATGTGGTGCTGGGGAATCGAACCTAGGGCCTCGTGTATCCGAGGCAGGCACTCTTGCCACTAGGCTATATCCCCAGCCCCTTTTTTCTCAGTTTTATTAGTTCTGATGTATATTATTGTTATTCTCAGTATTTATATCATATAAACTTTACTGACATTCTATAGTCTTCTTTTTGACTAGGTCTTTCTGTTCTTTGCTTTCTGAAAGTGAAAATATTAAAATCTATGTTTATCGAGGAATGTCTTCTCATTGTTGGGATCTGAACGATCCCCTTCTCCCCGATCTCACGGGGAGAATGGATAACCCCAAAATCTATGAAAGAGCACTCAGCCTGGCCCTCCGCCAGCGGAAGGCCAAAGGCGTACTCACATGGACAAGCGCTAAGTTGAGGAAAGGTAGCTGAAGCCTCCCCTCCCCCCAGTCCCCTCACATGTTACCAAGAGAAGGGGCGAGAAGGAAGGCATCAGGGACACGCTGCGGTGGTGGGATGCGTCTCAAAGACTTTTAATATGGAAAGGCACTTATATAGAAGTAATGGCGGGAAAGAAAGGGGGCTGGCCAAAGGGCCAGTCATAGGCTAGGGAGCATGTCCATCAAGTGACATCATGAAACCTACTTTGTGGGCGGGACAACCCCATCATGGTGGCATGCACGTGTTCACCTCCCAAGGGGTGGAGGCCAGAAGGTGGGAGGGACTTCCATTGTCCCAAGGCTGGTGGAAGGGCAGCCTTCCCAAGGCCATAATAATCCCCAACACTCATAAGTGCTAGATTTTTGTAGAAAATGCTCTCTCAAAGTGAGCCTTTTCAGACATACTTATTTGATTATTTTAATACCTATGCATGTTGCTAAGAATCTTATATTTGCCATTAGTATTCAGCATTGCTGAGATTTTCAGAGATAAACACAGGACATAGCAATTTTTATCTGAGGTAATTAAGATTGTAATAGAAAAGAAGTAAAAATCTGAGTAATTTAAAAATTCCACATGATCTTAGAAAAGGAAGAACCTCTTATGATTTCCTCAATACACAAGTGAAGAAGATGAAATTCAACGGTGCTGTGATGAGGGGTGTCACCGATATAAAGAAACTGAGATTCTGTTGGAACATTTCTTTTCCCTCCTGACATAATAATTGACAAGTTATTTGTAAGCATAATTAGTTGCAACTTTAGCTAAAACGTATTGAACTCCAGATTTTGTATGCAATTACTTACATTTTCAGTGAGTCCAAGAAGTGATAGGCAATGAGTGAAGTAAAATTAAACATCAAATTCATTGTCATTTTGGTGTGAGGACAATTTATAAATCATAATTCTCTAATCAATGCTGCTTCTGTCAATATTTTCCATAATGGTCACACATATCTTACAAGAGCATGCATTCATTTTCAAGCAATTCATGAGGAAACTGGGCACAATTGTGTAAGTCTAGAGATAAGTCCTTTTGCTTCTTCCTAGTCATTTTCCGGTTCCTTGGCTCCATCTGTCTTTGATTCCCAGTACCCGCTGGTGATCACTCAGTCACTCTAGGTCAGTTGTGGATTTTCTGGAATGTCATAGGAAAGGACCCACAGTCAACACTGTGTGGTTTATTTGCCCCCGATAATAGTGTGAAGCTCTGGCTTGCATTAATAGTTTCTTGTGTTGTCTTGATTTAGATGTCAAAGCTAGCTTTCTAACTTTTATTCCAGTGGTTTGTTGAATCTTTTCCTTTGTTTTTTTTTTTTGGCCAGTCCTGGGCCTTGGACTCAGGGCCTGAGCACTGTCCCTGGCTTCTTCCCGCTCAAGGCTAGCACTCTGCCACTTGAGCCACAGTGCCGCTTCTGGCCGTTTTCTGTATATGTGGTGCTGGGGAATCGAACCTAGGGCCTCGTGTATCCGAGGCAGGCGCTCTTGCCACTAGGCTATATCCCCAGCCCTTGAATCTTTTCCTTTGATGCAAAGTGAGTCATGAATATGCTGCTCCTTGAACTTCTTTCCTATCCAATATACTTTTGAAATGAACTATATGTAACCTGCTACCTCCTCTTAAATAATTTCTCAGCAAATTCCATATTCCTCCTACCTGCTGTCTCAGGTTGAAAAACAAAAACCTGCACATTTCTAAACATGCACAGGGATTCAATGTGTAACTAATTAATAACTTTTAAAATAACTTGTCTGTATTTCTATAAATAGAATGATTATGAAATTTCTGTGTTTGTAGTCTAATCCATGTTACTTTAATATCAATATTATTCAGAACGCAGTATTAGTTATGCCCAGAATAATGCAACATGTACTTGGCTTTGGCTGGTATGCATTTTGATTTAGTAATTTTGGAAACCATTGTGAGAAATAATAATACAACAGTAAGAATCTTCAACCAAGAAAATGCATGCTGCCTTTTGATGTAATTTAGATTCTAATACCTTCTAGCTAATATCCTTGGCTAAAATAAAAATGTAAGACATACAGCAATATAGTCAAAACTGAGGATTAAAGTGATGTACATCTAAGAATGCTTACACTAATAGACTCAGCAGCTTTAAATGAAAAATAAACAAGTAATCAATCTAGTTGCATTCATGGAATGTGGCTCAGTTGAATGTGGCTAACTTTACATTAACAAATAAAAATTAGACAACACTCACATTTACTATTTTAGAGTTTTACTCATTAAAAAAAAAAAAAAACCCTTACATCTAAAAGACTACCTACCTCAAGAATAGAAAACATATGGGCCATTTAACAAATTATAACTGAAATATATGGAAAAATCAAATTAGATCAATGCTACAAGTTTCCTGAAAAAAACTTTTATTGGTGAAATTAGAACTTGTGACTTAAAATATGTTACTTAAAATGTCAGGCAGTACATTGTCTGCCATTTCTTGGGGTTATATTACAAAATCTTCAGCTGTTCTTATTCTGAAAAGTTTTGTTTGAAACAGTACAATGTGAGCATGAATATATTTATTATGAGTATGAAAAGATGACAGCCAACCTGATACATTATGTATAATCTGATACATTATGTATAAATCTAGATTTGTGTTAAAACTACTATTTAATAATACCTGAAAATAATATTGCACTTAAGGTCATAAAATACTTTAACCTTAAACAACTAACTCCAGAGTTAAGAGCATTAGACCCATTCATAGTAAAAAAAATCATGACTTCCGAGGTATTAACCATTGATAGACTGCTGCTAACCAGAAGTCTTTTTTATTTATTTATTTTTTTTTTGCCAGTCCTGGGGCTTGAACTCAGGGCCTGAGACTGTCCCTCACGTCTTTTTTCTCAAAGCTAGCACTATACCACTTGAGCCACAGTGCCAGTTCCAGCTTTTTCTATATATGTGGTGCTGAGGAATTGAACCCAGGGCTTCATGTATATGAGGCGAGCACTTTACACTAGGCCATATGCCCAGCCCCTAACCAGAAGTCTTAATGATGACAGAAATATTAGATTGAGACATTTCCTTTACTATATGTGCCACAATTGGTGAAAATTACATGAGAACAGGATCACACTTCACTTCAGTATGCAATTTAATGAAGAGACAGATACTCAGAAGACAATTCACACCCAAGGTATTTTAAGAGGCTATTGAAAATACTTGAGTTCACTGATATAGCCACTGGAAGTGTCTACAGAATTATTGTATTTATGGAGTAGATACTTAATTCACTTTATGCACTTCCAGTTAATTCAACTTTGTTTGTATTTCTCTCTACTGAGAGTAGTGCCATGTAAGGTCTATGACTATGTAATTTCTTGTAAATTTTAGTTTTTAAAAATTTTAATTTTCGGGCTGGGGATATAGCCTAGTGGCAAGAGTGCCTGCCTCGGATACACGAGGCCCTAGGTTCGATTCCCCAGCACCACATATACAGAAAACGGCCAGAAGCGGCGCTGTGGCTCAAGTGGCGGAGTGCTAGCCTTGAGCGGGAAGAAGCCAGGGACAGTGCTCAGGCCCTGAGTCCAAGGCCCAGGACTGGCCAAAAAAAAAAAATAATAAAAAAAAAAATTTTAATTTTCAAGAGCCCAATAGCTATACCCTTATGAACACATACGATGATGCTAAGTGAAATGAACTCCATGTTATGTAAATGACTGTTATATCACAGTTGTATCTACTTTCAACGTCCCATGTATATCTGTAGCTTCTATTATTGATGATGTTCTTGTATCACCTTCCTGTGGTTGTACCTACACTATCTCTGTAATCTTATCTGAGTATATTGGAAACCGTGTACACTGGTATTAGAACTAGGAAATTGAAAAGGAATACCAAAATTGACAGACACAACTACAGAACAACTACAAAAGCAATACTTGCAAAACTGTTTGGTGTAAGTGAGCTGAACAACTCATGGGGGGAAAGGGAAAGGGGGAGGAGGGAAGGGGGTATGAGGGAGGAGGTAACAAACAGTACAAGAAATGTATCCAATGCCTAACATATGAAACTGTAATCTCTCTGTACATCAGTTTGATAATAAAAATTTGAAAAATAAATTTTAATTTTTACCATAGATTTGTGCATAGTGTATGTTTAAATGTTGACAGACTTCAACAACAAAATGCTGGTTATAGTGTTGAACTCCTATCACATCAGCTACATGGGAGGCACAAACAAGACACTTTGACCTGGTAGGTCAAAATATGGGAGACCCCATCTGAAAAATAGCCCTACAAATACCAACCAATCAACCCCAAACCAAAAGAGTGAGTTAATGACTCAAGCAGTAGAATATCTGTGTAGCAAGGAGGAGTACTTGATTTCAAATCTCAAACTACCAATATAATAAAACAAAATAAGAGGGTTAACTTTCAGTGCTCTTCCTTTCTGTGCCATCTATTTATACCATGCAGGCACTTCCTTTATTATTTTTGTTTTGTTGGGGCAATGGGGCTTGAACTAAGGGTCCAGGTGCTGTCACTTAGCTTTTGTGCTCAAGACTAGAGCTGCACTACTTTAGCCCCAGTTCCACTTCCAAGCACTTATTTTATTTTAGAATGTTTTATGAACTAGTAATGATTTTCATCTTTATATTTCTGCTTATTTTGTAGACTCTTAAACAATAAAACTTACAACATGTAATTTCTTTACAGATTCCATTGGTAAAGAATTTATAATGAAAGCCAATAAACATTTAATATACATTTTGAGGTAACAATGTATTAGAATGTGTTTGGTCAAACTGCAAGAAATTTCACATTATTTTTATGGTAAGAAATAGTTGAGATCTGGACACCATTGCCTATAAGAAAATTTATTTCTGTTTGGGACTTTAAAAATATATATAGTGAAGAGCCCGCCCCCGCACCTTCAGCAGCCTGGGATCCCGCCCAGGGCCCGCCACAGTCAGCTGGGGGTTCCTGCCCAGGCTCACCACAGGCAGTTCGGAAATCCCTGCTGAGTCCGCTGCCCACTGTCACCAGCCCAGGGGTCCCAGCCGGGGCCACCGCCCACTACATCCAGCCCAGGGGTTTCAGTGGGGGCCTCCAGAGGCAGCTCAGGGGTCCCAGCTGGAGCCCGCTGCCTGCCCTGGGCAGCCCAGAGATCCCAGCCTGGTGCCACAGGCCCCACTGCCTCCTAGGTACAATGCTGCCACTGCCAAAGCCTTGGGAGCAACAGAATGGTTCCCCAGGCTGACCACAGTCCCTCAATCACTGAGGGCACACAACTTCTACCCACAATCCTCAGAGAACCACACAATCACCACTGCCCAGGACCTACAGATTCCATTGAGCCCAGGTTAATGGTAGGCGAGATTATAGGCATCTGGGGACAATATGAGTGAGTCAAAGGGGTTCTTAGAGCAATTTTATCAACCCCAAAAGAAATAAGAACAAGATTGTAATGGTATACAATCTAGCTACTGAATACAGGACACAGGCTTGGTTTTTACTTCTAAACGGAAATTTGTGCAGACACTAAATCTGATGTTATGTGCCTAAAAAGAGAGGGAACTTACCTATCTAGGATTGTGTACCTATAAGAATAGCACAACAGGACTTGGTAGGTTTGGTTCAGGTCCTAAACAGTGCCAAAGGGGGATAGCAGACTAGCATTCTAAATCCAAATGGGCAGAAGAAACACAAACAGTATGGCAAGACAGGGAATCTCATCACCTACTCAAAACAAACAGGAAACAGAACATTCAATTGAAATCCTAGAAGACAGCCCTCAAAATGCTTTACAAACTATGCTGATAAAAATGATAAATGAAATGATAAATGAAAAATGATAAATGAAAGAAAAATAAGGGTGTAAGATATCACAAGAAATATACACACTGCCCTATTATGTAACTGTACCCCTTTTGCACAACACCTTGTCAACAAAATTTAATTAGTAAATAAAAGAGAATTAACAATGAGTGACAAATCCGTAAAACTAAAAATAACATTAAATATCAAGATATTTTAAATAAAAAAATGATAAATGAAAAGTTTGAGTCTCTCCAGACAAGTATCCTAGAGTGTGAGGAGGCAAACCAAAGAATAATTCGTGAACACGAAGAATCCAATCATAAGTTAATAGAAGACTTCATGGCCTCCACAGACAGAATGATACATGAACTCCAACAGAAAGAAAAAGAGTCCCATGAAAAGATAGCTACTGAGCTAAAAGAGATTAGAGACAGCACCCAGAACCAAATTAATTAAGTAAAGAAGTCCATACAGGACCTAAGAGAGAATTACAGTAGAGATATGGAAGCCATCAAGAAAGATCAATCAGAAGGTGGGGAGACAAGAAACCAATTTGTAAGTTTAGGGAACAGACTGGATGAAGCAGAAGATCCAATCTCAGGAATTAAGGACAGCTTAGACATTATGGAGAAAGAACAAAAAACAATACAAAATCAATCCAAAAAGCAAGACATCAATCACTTCAAGAGCTTCACGATACAATCAGGAAGCCCATTATAAAGCTAGTAGGTATTGAAGAACACCTAGAGAAAGAAGTTAATAGACTAGGCAACTTATTTAACAGAATATTAGCTGAGAACTTCCCAAATATCCAGAAGGATAGGCCCATCCAGTACAAGAAGCATTTAGGACCCCAAACAGACCAGACAGGAATAGGACTTCCCATTGACACATTGTAATCAAAACAGGATCAATAGAGGCCAAAGAAAGAATTCTTAAAGCCACTAGGGAAAAGAGAACAATCACATATAAAGGAAAACCAATCAGAATTACTCCAGATTTTCAGTGGAGACCATGAAAGCGGAGTCCATGGAATGACATTTGCCACATCCTAAAGAATATCCCAACACCATTCCTCAATGAAATAGAGGAAGCAATTCAGAAATTCATATGAAACAATAAGAAAACCCTGAATAGCAAAAACAATCCTAAGTAGAAAGAACAGTGCAGGAGGAATATCAATACCAAATTTTAAGTTGTATTACAAAGCTATAGTAATAAAAACAACGTGGTACTGGCACAAGAACAGAACCGAGGACCAATGGAACAGAACTGAAGACCAGAAATGAACCCACAGACCTACGGCTACCTAAACTTTGACAAAGGAGGTAAAAATATAGGTTGGAACAAAGACAGCCTCTTCAACAAATGGTGCTGGCAAAACTGGGTCAACAGCTGTAACAAACTAAAACTAGATGGCTATTTACACCAATATCAATTCCAAATGGGTCAAAGACCTAGAAATAAAATCAGATACCCTGAAAACACTACTAGAAGGAATAGGAGAAACTCTAGGACTCCTTGGCACTGGAAGAAACTTCCTCAACAAAGGCCCAGAAATGCAACAAATCAAAGAAAGGTTGGAGAAGTGGGATTGTATCAAACTGCAGAGCTTCTGCAGGGTAAAGGACACAGCTTCCAAGATAAACAGAAAGCCCACAGATTGGGAAAAGGCCTGATATCTAAAATATACACCAAACTCAAAAAATTAAATTCCTCCAAAACAAATAATCAAAGAATCAACAGCTCTCTCAACAAATGGGCTAAAGACGTAAAAAGAAACTTCTCTGAAGAGAAAATGAGAATGGCCAAGAGTCACATGAAAAAGTGCTCTACATCATTGGCAAATCAAAACAACATTGAGATTCCACCTCACCCCAGTAAGAATGTCTATTATTAGGAAACCCAATAGTAACAAATGATGGAGAGGATGTGGCCAAAAGGGAACCCTACTACATTGTTGGTAGGAATGCAAACTTTTTCAACCTTTCTGGAAAGCAGTGTGGAAGTTCCTAAGAAGGCTAAACATAGAGCTCCCCTGTGACCCAGTAGTCCCACTTTTGGGCTTCTACCCAAAAGACTACAAGCAAGACCACACTGAAGCCACCAGCACAACAATGTTCATCACAGCACAACTTGTCATTGCTAAAACATGGAACCAACCTAGATGCCCCTCAGTAGATGAGTGGATCAGGAAAATGTGGTACATATACACAATAGAATTTTATGCCTCCATCAGAAGGAATGACACTTCCCCATTCATAAGGAAATAGAAGGACATGGAAAAAAATCATATCAAGTGAAGTGACCCAGACCCAAAGAAACATAAACCCTATGGTGTCCCTCATAAGGCATAGCTAGTAAATGATTAGGCTAGTCATGGTAGAAGATCAAAATACCCCAATAGCTACACCCATATATCAGATAAGAAGATGCCAAGTGAAATGAACTCCACATACGAAAACAAGTTATACCACTGTTGTGATTATCAACATGCTTGTCTGTTTGTTTGTTTTGCTTAGTTTTTCTTGTATCCATTTCCACCACTATATCTCATCCGAATACCCTGGATACTGTTTACACATGTATTAGAACTTGGGAAGGAAAAGGGAATATCAAAATTGAGAGACAAAGGGCAAAAAGACAAACCATTTCAAAAGCAATACATACAAAACCATTTGGTGTAAATCAACTGCACAACTCTTGAGGGGAGAGGGAAAGGAGGAGGGAGGAGGTGGGGAAAGATGAGGGAGAAGGTAATAAAGTAAACAAGAAATGTACTCACTGCTTACATATGAATCTGTAAGCCTTCTGTACAACACTTTGACAATAAAGAAAAAAAATTAATAAATAGAGCTCTTCCAATAATCCTAGGTGTCACATCAAGATGATAGATAATAAAGGAAAAAAATCAAATCAACAATGGTGCCAAATATATGGCTACTGACCTAAGAAAACTGACTATGTGTGTGTGTGCCATTATGAGGAATAAGAAAAAAATCCAATTAATCTATTTTAGAAAATTACCAAAGAGAGGACAATAGAAAGTCAATTTCATTTCTTCCATGTAACACTACTTACATTGTTTTCTCCTTGGGAAATAACTACTGAAATCAAAACAGTATAGACTCAAAGAACAAAATAATATATTTCATACTGAAATTTTACTTAATTTTTTTTAACATTTCCATACATTTTTAGTTGCTTTTATTGATGAATTCAAGGAGATGCTTAGTAATGATTTTTAGCATTGTACATGTTTTCTTAGTCACAAGAAGAATTTATAGAGATACTATGTCTCATCTTTATGTATTCCAAATAAAGTAAGTTTGATTTCCAATGCAGTTTTTAGCAAATTTACTAATTCATGACAGTCTCCATTTAATGGATGAACAGATGATTGGTCTTGATAAGAAAAGCACTAGAGATTATGGATTTACCAAAAATTTAGTTATAGAGGTAAAAGAGCAATCACTTTTAACATAAGTGAGAAAGGTGAAAATCTGATTTTAACAGAAAAGGAGTGTTGGTGCTACCCATATATATTTAAGTGAAGTAGGGAAATGAGATGCTCAGAAATGATTTCAGAAGTCTTTCTTCAGCTCTGTCTCTGGGGCTCCACAATTCACATCATCCCATTCCTTTACTTGAAGAAAAGACCATCCTGTCGACCATGCTCTTGAAGGCTTGCTTCACTTGCTGATTGCGTAGTGTATAGATGAAGGGGTTCAGGAAAGGAGTCACAGAGGTGTAGATCACAGCTATTCCTTTGCTCAAAGTCACCCTCTCCCTTGCTGAAGGCTTAATGTACATAAAGATGCAGCTGCCATAAGAGAGGGACACAACAATCATATGGGAGGAGCAAGTGGAAAAGGCTTTCTTCCTTTGACCTGTAGAAGGAATTCTCAGAATGGTCTGGATGATATTTGTATAGGAGAGAATTACTAGTGTCAAGGTGACCATGAGTGTTACCACAGCTAAAGAGAATACCATGAGTTCTATAAAGTGTGTGTTTGTGCAAGAAAGCTGCAAAAGTGGAGAAAAGTCACAGAAAAAGTGATCGATTGCATTGGAGGCACAAAAATCTAATTGTATCAGAAGGATGACTGGAGGAAAGACAATGAGAAATCCTGCAAGCCAGCAACTGAAGACCAGAAGCATACAGACCTTGTTGCTCATGATGGTTGTGTAATGGAGGGGTTTGCAGATGGCTACGTAGCGATCATAGGACATGGCTGTCAAGAGGTAAAATTCTGTCGCGCCTAAGAAGATGACAAAAAATAGCTGGGCCATGCAATCATTGTAAGAAATGCTTCTGTTTCCTGTTGTGATGGTGACAAGGAATCTGGGAGTGGAGGCAGATGTGAATGCTATTTCTAGGAATGATAAGCTCTGAAGAAGGAAATACATGGGTGTCTGCAGATGGGGATCTGAGAGGGTGAGGATGATGATGGTCAGGTTTCCTGTCACACTGAGTAGGTAGGTGACAAGGAGAAAGAGCAAAAGCACAACCTGCCACTGAGGGTCATCTGTCAATCCAAGAAGAATAAAGTCAGTGACTGCTGTAGAATTTTTCATGATTTTTCTCTCTTAAGAAGGCACCTTCTTATTCTAGCTGTGAAGAGTTGAAGAAATAAAAATATGTCAGTAATGAAAAAATGTCCTTTAAACACAATTTGAGTGTTTCTGCTTCATTTTAGTGTAATATCCTCTATATTCATTCATGTTATAACAACAGCAAAGATGTCAATTTTGTTCATGTAAATATATAGACTCATATAAATAATGTAACACATTAGGACCTTTATTTTATTTTATGTTTTGTGCTGGTGTTAGGTCTTGAACTTAGGTCTGGGTGCTGTCTCTGAGTGATTTTATCACAGGCTAGTACTTGAGTCATAGCTTCACTTCTGGATTTGTTTGTGGTTACTTGGAGATAAGAGTCTTTCAGCTGATCCTCTCTTAGCTTCTTCAGTACCTAGGGTAACAGGTCTGAGCCACCAGCATCTAGCACCTTATGTACTTTTTATAATAATTTTATATATCTCAATATTTCCAATGGTTACAAACTTGTTAGCAAGATAAGTAAGTTTAGTGATCTAATGTGAATTATGAAGTTCTTGGTTAATAGTTTTACATTGTATGCTGAACTGTAGGATATAACAATTTTTTATTAAAGTAATCATCTTATTATATGTACATATCAAAATATATTTTAAGTCAAGAGTCAGTGGCCCATAATCTTTTCAGGGTGATGTGTGAGGAGTATAGCTGACAAGTCTGTGAGACATTTATTTCTGATCAACCATCAAAACTAAGAAATGTTGTTATGGATTAAGAGGTGCTTTGTTATCTTTGAGCAAAGAAAGCTCCAGTATGGCACAAAAATCAAACAAATGTAAAACTAAAACTAAAGGATAATTGAGACTGTAAATATATATAACATCAAAAGTGACCTAAAACATATGTATTTTAAAATTATTCTTACTTTTTGGTTTTAGAGAGAGATTATTTTGTTGTACACCAGAGCAAAAGTTTAAAAATCCATTGTTTATAATCTCATATATTAATCTTCTAAAATTTACTTTATTGTTTATTTATTTTTATGTCAGTCTTTGGTGTTGAACTCAGGGCCTAGGCCCCGTCCCTGAGATTTTTTTCTCAAAGCTAATGCTCTATCAACTTGAGCCACAGCACTACTTCCAGATTTCTGGTGGTTAATTGGAGATGAGCATCTCATAGACTTTCTTTTTTTTTGTTTTTCAAATTTTTATTATCAAACTGATGTACAGAGAGGTTACAGGTTCATACGTTAGGCATTGTCATAGACTTTCTTGTCTAGCTGGCTTCTATGACCCTCAAATCTCAGCTTCTTGAGAGGTGGTATAAGCTACTGGTGCCTAACTTACTTTATTGTTATTAGAAAGGTGATGTATAGAGAGATTTAAGTTATACATATCTGGTAATGAGAACATTTCCTTTCACACAGTGTCTTTCATTCTCTGGATTTCTCCCAGCCCTATGCTCACATATTAATTTTAAAATACTTTTTTCATTATATTCCTCTGCATTTTGGTATAAAGCCCTTCTGCATGTTTCAACATATTCCCTGAAAATTTGAGAAGGAATGAAAACTTCAACTTACAACAATTAAAAACTTGTTCCCACTACATAGCACAGACTGAATTTTTGTTTTCATTTCTGGTTCATTAAAAAATTTCTCTCTTAAAATTTTTTGTTCAGAAAATATTTTTCTGCATGCATTCAAACTTTTACAACCCACTAAAACAACTCAGCAGTCCAGAGGAAAGAAGTTCTGTCATTCTGTGTTGAGATGTAATAGATGGGATGTGTTCCAGGCTAAACCCATTGTTTTAACTCCAATAAAGTTAACTCACCATAAGAAAGGCATTTTGTATCTATGCATCTATCAGAAAGAATGACATTGGTCCCTTCATAAGGAAGTGGAAGGACTTGGAAAAAAATCATACTAAGTGAAGTGAGCCAGACCCAAAGCAACATAGACTCTATGGTTTCCCTCATTGGGAATAATTATAGTACACGCCTAGGATAATCCTTGCAGAAGATCACAATAACTCAATAGCTATGTCTATATGAACACATAAGATGATGCTAAGTGAAATGAACTTCAAGTTACGGAAACAAGTGGTTTGTCATTGTTGTTATTTTCAGCATACCATATGAAATTATGCCCTTTTTCTTTTGTCTTTCTTTCCCAAGGTTTTACCTCTGATGTTACTGTAATGGATTTTGGTACCCTGGATATTGTATATATGTGCATTGGAACCGGGGAAGGGAAAGGGAATACCAAAATCGAGAGACAAAGGATAAAAAGACAAACCAATGCAACAGCAATACTTACAAAACCATATGGTGTAAACCAATTGCATAACTCATGGGGGTGGGGGAGAGAAATGGAGGGAGATGAGGGAGGAGGTAACAAGTTGGATAAGAAATGTACATACTGCTGGGCTGGGAATGTGGCCTAGTGGTAGAGTGCTTGCCTCGTATTCATGAAGCCCTGGGTTCGATTCCTCATCACCACATATATTGAAAAGGCCAGAAGTGGTGCTGTGGCTCAAGTGGTAGAGTGCTAGCCTTGAACAAAAAGAAGCCAGGGACAGTGCTCAGGCCCTGAGTTCAAACCCCAGGACTTGGAAAAAAATAAAAGAGAAATGTATACACTGCCTTATGTATGAAACCGTAACCCCTCTGTACATCACGTTGACAATAGAGAAATAAGAATACTTTTCTTGAATCCTTTTCCTTGACCACCAGTATATCATGATCCTGAGCTTTGATATATAAAACAATACTTAGAAAAGCCTAAACTTAACTCTCTTTTTGGAGCTGGCCTTGGTCACATGGTCCTCTTGTCTCAGCAACCTTCCACTTCAATGCCCTTCTGTAATTTTAATTTTGCATAATGCAAATGCTCCTTCTTACCTTTTTTTCTCAAAATCATAAAGTAAGTTTTCCAAGTATTTTTTATTCTTTTGTTGAAAGATGATAACAAACATTCAACATTGAAGGTAAGTTCTGAAGGAAGATTTTTCTTTGGTCCTGAATTTTATTTAAAAATCATGCTAACCACTCTTCATGTTACACATTTAGTTGTTCCTTTTCAAGTTGATTATAAGCTTTGGATATGCTGACCTGTAAAATAATTTCTATACATTTTTAGTGTCCAAACTATTTAAGCCTGTAACTTTTCCTTTGTATTAAACTGCATAATATTTTCTAAGGATTAACCAGCTGGTTTTGTAGGTGAATGGATCTACATAAACTTTTTTTGTACAAATTTCTGGGAGGGATAAATTCTCACATTCCACTACTATCTCACAACCATCTCTCAGGTGATTTGCAACTTTTAGTCCCTTTTCTTTACTATGATGGGTGCTAATATTCACTTGTATGTAAAACTCACATTGTGAAAAACTATAAAAGATATCCATTTTAAGTACTAGAAACAAATTTTCTTGAACATTTTACAAATATGATTCCATGGCTTCTTTATATCAATCATAGTACAAATTATTGCAAACTGGTATTTAAATAAGAACATGAAAAATCCTGCAGTCCTACAAATCACAAAACATTTATGTTATTATTGAAAAATGTGTGAAGCTATTGGCTTTCAGTATTCGAATTTTTTACTATTTGTATAATTCACCCAAATTGTGTTGTTTGCTTTTACTTGTACATAATGTATGTAATTGAAATCACTTGAGTAAAAACACAAATTAAACAAAAATCATGCTCCTTAAATAATACTTACTCTTTTGGTGAATATGACTGGTTTAGTCCATGTCATTGCCCATGGTTTTTTAATTTGCATAAGCATAAGGTCTTTGGGATTTTTTTTTCAGAGTTTAATAATCCATTCTTCTCTGTCATCTTATATTTGTAAGCAAACATCCAGATATTGATAGCAAAAGACAGTTTAAAGAAATACTTTACAATGTTTACAGGAAGGACAGGCATCAACCCATTTACAAATATGAATCCAAATAAATATGAAGTTCTAAAGTTCCAAGTTACCCTACCTATGCCACTAAAGAGGTATTAACTTGACACTTGCAATGAAACAAGTTACATGAAATGAGCACTACTGTAATTTTTTTCCCAGCTGATGGATGATAAGCTCTTCTGTGCAGACACAATGTTATTTCTGCTAGCCAGAATTTGTCTAATCTATTTACAATGGACCCAAGGGGCTGGATGAAAAAACAGGAAATGGGTGTTCTCCATCTATTAAGTGCTAAACAGCATCCTAAATTAGTATTCAATTTTAAATAACTGAAGTGATGGTAGCCTGAAATCAGAGCAAAGACATGGAAAGATTTACATTGTCATCATTATTGATAAAGACTAAAGAATGAAGCAATAGAAAGTTGTAGTCTTCAAGTAGAAATAGAGTAAAACTTTGAACAAATGATATTTCCCAGGGATGTGTTATTTCTTTTAGGGGAAATTAGAAATGCATTAGTAATGTTAGATGTCCTGGCCAGATAAAGTACACCACACACTTCTGAAAGGAGAGGAAAAGTTGAATGCCAGAGAGACTGGCAGGCTGACTTTATCAGGACAGAGAACAGCAGATGTCTTTATGCTAGGGAGGGGTATTTACAGGGAAGGAGCCTGAAAGAAGATGGGGACTGCATTGTGAGCAGGAGGCCAGGTTAAAATTAGTGGCCAGGCCAGGGGGCCATACTGGGCCAGGGTGACCTTGAGATTCAGGCAGCCAGGCAGAACCTTGGCTGTTGTAATGTCGGCCCTCACACAGTGACTTCATGCAGCTATCAAGTAGCAAGTTTGACTAAAGAGTCATGTTCAAAAAAGTTAGATTAGAGCTGGGAATATGGCTTAGTTTTAGAATGCTTGTTTAGCATGCATGAAGCCCTGGGTTCAATTCCTTAGCACCACATAAAAAGAAAAAGCTAGAAGGGGTACTGTGGCTCAAGAGGTAGAGTGCTAGCCTTGAGCTAAAAAGAAGCGAGGGACAGTGCTCAGGCTCTGAGTCAAGTCCAGAACTGGCAAAAATAAAAAAGGATAATAATAAAAAAGTTATCTTCTTGCATCTCTAATTTTATAATGAATCCATCCAAGTGGACACTTGCTTAAACTACCTCATGCACATTTTGTTTAAAAGTTTTCTTTGTGTGAAATTTTCAACAAGTATCCCTAATTTTCTACTTTTTATATTTGCTGAAAATAAAATCATTTTCTGCAACATTTATATCACCATTGGCAATTTACTTGAAATATTAGGCAAATTCAAGAAATAAAAAAATTAGGGTATTTGATTTAAAAGAATTGAAAGGTGGATTAGAGATTACCACTGATCAAATTGAAGTCCTACATTTTAAATGACCAGTATGCCTCCTATACATTAGCAAGATTGATTCAGTTCTGAACAAGTGAAAAATCTTTGCATTTGCCTAAACATACTGATGAAACAGAATGTACATTTGTTGTGCTGAACTCTGATATGTGCAAATATTTGGACATCAGTTCATTTCTGTATATGACAATTTGCATGGCTTAAAGGAAAGAAACATTTTTTTTTGCCAGTCCTGGGGCTTGAACTTAGGGCCTGTACACTGTCTCTGAGCTTCTTTTGTTCAAAGCTAGCACTGTATCACTTGAGCCACAGCACCACTTCTGGCTTTTTCTGTTTATGTGGTACTGAGGAATCAAACGCTGGACTTCATACATGCTAGGCAAGCACTCTACCACTAGCCCACATTTCCAGCCCAAGAAAATGTCTTTTATAACACATAATATTATTTTTAATTTTCTATAGTTTTGTTAAAACCAGAGAGAAATGAACCAATCAGAAGAGATTGTGTTCATTTCGCTGGAACTGACAAATGACCCTCAGCTAGAAATTGAGGTTTTCCTGTTTCTCTTTGTTAATTACATCTTGGGGCTATCATCCTGCTCACACTGCTGGACCCCCCACCTCAAGAGTCCAATGTACTTCTTCATTTGAAATTTCTCCTTCTTAGAAATCTCATTCACCATAGTTGGCATCCCATGCTTCTTGAATAGCATTCTCACAGGAGACAAAACAATCTCCGACAATTGTTGTGTGATTCAATTATTCCTTTTTTCCTATTAAGCCTCATTGAGTTCTACCTCCTGGTCCCATAGCCTATGTCTGCTACGTGGCCATCTGCAAACCCCTGCATTACCCACTCATCATGAACAGCAAAGTGTCCTGACAACTGGTCCTCAGAGCATGCAAGGAGGTTTGATGTCCAATTAATAACTTTAAAAATGTTTTCTGTAGTTGAATAAATAGAATGGTTATGAAATTTCCGTGATAGTAATTTAATGTCAGTACTATTGTGAATGCAATATTATTTATGCCCAGAATAATGCAACACATACTTGGCTTTGGCTGATATTCATTCTGATTTACTAATTCCAGAAAAAGTTGTGAAAAAGAATACACAAGACTGAGTGTTATGTGGAAATTTGATCAAGAGATACAGAGAAGCCACATTTTGTGAGGTCAAATTGTGAGTCTTTATTAGAAAGCCAGTGACATGTCCCCCTAAAACTTGCAGCCTCGAATATACTTAATACAGTTAGAAAGCTGAACCACAGTGGTAGCAAAGGAAGAGCCAAAAAACAATCTCAACAAACTAGATCAACTCTAATAGAGAGTTGAAAAGAGAGGCCATGGTGACCTGAGGAGAGTCAGTGAGCCATGGTGCAAGATGGCGAATGAGCTGGTCAGGGCCTAAATAAATAGATGGTCAAGAGGCAGGATCACAGGGAACATGAGAGTTCAAAGAGTCACTTGAGTTCATGGTATAGGTTTGGCAGGTCCAGTAACCTATTGTTGAAGTGCCCGCCCTTGCCTCTAGGAAATTAAGCAATACACATCACCTGTGGGTGAAGGTGGGCCTTCACCTGGAAGAGTTTTCAGATATTCTCGATGATCCACCTAGTTGCCAAGATAGCACCAGTTAGACCCAGTTCCAAATTTGGTAAGGATCTTAAGCCATAGAAGGTGTATGCTGCCTTTGGTGTAGTTTAGTTTCTAGTCCCTTCTAGTTAATATCTCTGGCTAAAATAAAGACACAAGCTATACTCCAAGCTCATTAAAACTAGGGGTTAAAGCACCATACATTTAAGAACTTTAAAAGTTTACATTAACAGAGTATTCTTAAAAAGCAAAAACATATAACTAAGTAATCTAGGTGCATTTAACGAAATGTGGCCTCCTTTACAAGTGCAAATAAAAATCCGACAACACTTACATTTATTATTTTGGATTTTCACTCATTTACCTTAAAGAAAAAACCCTTGCATTTAACAGACTTCCTACCTGAAGGATAGAAACCATATTGGCCATTTCACTAATTATAACTGTAATAGGGGTAAAGATCAAATGAGAACAATGCTACAAGTTTCCTAACAAAACTTTTCATCGGTGAAATTAGAACTTATTACTTAAAATATTAGTGACCAGTATGTTGTGCATCATGTTTTTGGGTTCCATTACAAACTAATTTTCAGCTGTTGTGATTCTTAAGATAAAAATATTTTTAAAAGAATACAATGTGAACATGAACATAAAGAATTTATTATGAGCCTTTAAAAAGATGACATCCAATCTAGATCTGATATATTGTTTACAAAACCTTGGTTTGCATTAAAACCTTTTTTGTTTTATAATACTTGAAAATAATATTGCATCTAAGATCATAAGTACTTGAACAATTAAGTCTGGGGTAGGATTATCAAACCCATGCCAATTCAAAAATCCATGTGTTTTGACTTCCAAAGTATTAACCATTGATAGACTGTGGCTAAGCAGAAGTCTTAATGACAGAAATAGTCAATTAAGATATATTTCCTTACTGTATGTACCACAAATGGTGAACAATACTGTAGAACAGAGAAAGATCACTATTTTTGCAGCATGCAATTCAATGAAGAGACAAACTCTCAGGAGCAGGTAATTTACACCCAGGGTATTTTAAGAGGCTACTTGTCAACACTTGAGTTCACTGAAATAGCTACTGATGTAGCTACAGAAGTGTTGTATTCATGGAGTAGATACTTCCATTCACTTCATATTTGTTTACATTTCTCTCTACTGAGTGGTGCCATATAAAGTCTGTAACTATGTAAATTCTACACAAGTTTAGTTTTTAAAAATTTTAAATTGTTTCCATGGATTTGTACATATTTTTGATTAAATGTTGATGGAACTCAATAACAAAAATGTTGGCTATAGTGTTGAACTCCTGCCACACAGGTTGTATGGGAGGCACAAACAAGTCAGTTTGACCTTCTGGCTCAAAATATGGGAAAACTCATCTGAAAAACAGCCCTACCAATACCAAGCAACCACCAAACCAACAAAAATAACAGAAGAGTGCCTTGGTGGATCAAGCAGTAGAATATTTGCCTAGCAAGGAGGAGGACTTGATTTAAAACCCCTAAAATACCAAAATGATAAAACAAAATAAGAGAATAAACTTTCAATGTCCTCTGCCATCTAAATATACTGTGCACACGTTTATATTAACATGTTCTAGGAATACTAATGAGTTTCACCTTTACATTTCTCCTTACGTGGAATCTTATGAAATAAAACTTTACGATGTTTAATTTCTACGCAGATTGCCTTCCTACATACAGTGAACACTTCATTTTTGTTTTGAGGTAAAAATATATTAGAAAGTGTCACATAATACTTATGGTAAGAAATAGTTAAGTGCAGGACTCCATTGTCTATGAGAAAATGTATTTCTGTTTGGGACATAGAGCTCTTCCCATAGTACTGTTTGTCACACCAAGATGATAATCAAGGAAACAAAATCAAATCACTTACTATATCAAACTTACGCTATTGACCTAAGAAAACTCCTCTGTGTGTGTGTGTGTGTGTGTGTGTGTGTGTGTGTGTGATGATTATGCCAGTTCTGGTCTTTGACAACACTATTACAAGGAATAGGAAAAAAAATTCAGTTAATAATGTACTTTAGGAAATAACCCCAAAGAGGACAAGTGAAAGTCAATTTCATTTCTTCCATGTAACATTACTTGTTTTGTTTTCTTCTAGGAAAAAACCCACTAAAATCAGTAGAGCATAAATTCAAATAACAAAAGTAATATATTTCGCAATGGAATTTCATTTACATTTCTTTTTAACATTCACATACATTTTTATTTCATTTTTTTCACAAATTCAAGGCAATATTTTAATAATGAGTTTAGCATTGAATGTGTTTTCTTAGTCACAAGAAGAATTTAGAGGGTCATTAGGACTCATTTCTACGTATTCCAAATAAAATAAGATTGGTTATGATTGCAGATTTTAACAGTTACTAATTCATGACAGTCTCAATTTAATGGGTAAACATGATTGATCTTGATAAGCGATGGATGGGTTTTAAAAAAATTTACTTACAGAGGTACTAGAGAAAACATTTAATTTATATATATATTTTATTATCAAACTGAATTACAGAGAGGTTACAGTTTCATACATTAGGCATTGGATACATTTCTTGTACTGTTTGTTACCTCCTCCCTCATTCCCCACTCCCCCCTCCCACTTTCCCTTCCCCCCCATGAGTTGTTCAGTTCATTTACACCAGTTTTGCAAGTATTGCTGTAGTTGTTTGTCTTTTTTTACCCTAGAGCAAACATTTAATATAAGTTAAAACGTAAAAATTCAAGTTTAACTGAAAAGAGATTTTGGCACTACCCACATGTCTAACTGAAGGAGGGAAATGAGACTCTTAGAAACAATTACTGTAGTTTTTCTTCACCCATACCTTTGGGGCTCCACATCTCCCATCATCCCATTCCTTTACTTGAAGAAAAGACCATCCTGTGAACCATGCTCTTGAAGGCTTGCTTCACTTGCTGATTGCGTAGTGTGTAGATGAAGGGGTTCAGGAAAGTAGTCACAGAGGTGTAGAGCACAGCTATTCCTTTGCTCAAAGTCACCCTCTCCCTTGCTGAAGGCTTAATGTACATAAAGATGCAGCTGCCATAAGAGAGGGACACAACGATTATATGGGAGGAGCAAGTAGAAAAGGCTTTCTTCCTTTGGCTTATAGAAGGAATTCTCAGAATGGTCTGGATGATATTTGTATAGGAGAGAATTACTAGTGTCAAGGTGCCTATGAGTGTTACCACTGCTAAGGAGAATGCCATGAGTTCTAGCAAACGCGTGCTTGTGCAAGAAAGCTGCAAAAGTGGAAAAAAGTCACAGAAAAAATGATCGATTGCATTGGAGGCACAAAAATCTAATTGTATCAGAAGGATGACTGGAGGAAAGACAATGAGAAATCCTGCAAGCCAGCAACTGAAGACCAGAAGCATACAGACCTTGTTGCTCATGATGGTTGTGTAATGGAGGGGTTTGCAGATGGCCACGTAGCGATCATAGGACATGGCTGTCAAGAGGTAAAATTCTGTCGCGCCTAAGAAGATGACAAAAAATAGCTGGGCCATGCAATCATTGTAAGAAATGCTCCTGTTTCCTGTTGTGATGGTGACAAGGAATCTGGGAGTGGAGGCAGATGTGAATGCTATTTCTAGGAATGATAAGCTCTGAAGAAGGAAATACATGGGTGTCTGCAGATGGGGATCTGAGAGGGTGAGGATGATGATGGTCAGGTTTCCTGTCACACTGAGTAGGTAGGTGATAAGGAGAAAGAGCAAAAGCACAACCTGCCACTGAGGGTCATCTGTCAATCCAAGAAGAATAAAGTCAGTGACTGCTGTAAAATTTCTCATGATTTTCTCTCTTTTTGATGACACCTCTTTATTCTAGCTGTGAAGAGTTGAAGAAATAAGATAAAGATTATAGTCATGATAAAAATGGTATTTAAAAATAATTTCAGTGTGCTTCTAGTGTATTTTACTTAGTGTAAAGTCCTTTATATTCATATGTGTTATAACAAAAAAAGTGTGAATTTTTTCTTGTAAATACATATAAATATATGGTGACATTACACATTATGACCTTTATTTTTTCTTTTATTTTGGTGCATGTCTTAGTCTTGAACTCAGTTCTGGTTACTCTCCCTGTGAGCCATTTTGCTCAAGGCTAGTTCTCTACCACTTAAGTCACAACTCCACTTGTGACTTTGTTTGTGGTTACTTGGAGATAAGAATCTTTGAATTGTGAACCTCAGATCTCAGCTTCCTGAGTAGCTTGGATAACAGGTCTGAGGTACCACCCCGCACACAGCACATTGCATTCCTTTTATACAATTTTTATATATAGCAATATTTCTAATTGGTAAAAACATATAGTTAGCAAGATAAATAAATCTAATAATCTATTGTGAATTATGAGGTTTATACTTAATAGTTTCATATTGTAAGCTGAAATTTAGCATATAATAATTTAATTGCTTATAGTAATCATACACACCTATATGCAAGTGTATATATATATATGTACATATATATATTTATAAGTCAAGAGTCAGCGGCCTATAATCTTAGGGGGCTGAAATGTGAGAGATTTGCACTAAGAAGGGAAGTAAGTTGAAAAGTGTGTGAGATATTTAATTAATTAATTTATTATTATTATTATTATTATTTTTGGCCAGGCCTGGGGCTTGGACTCAGGGCCTGAGCACTGTCTCTGGCTTCTTTTTGCTCAAGGCTAGCACTCTGCCTCTTGAGCCACAGTGCCACTTCTGGCCTTTTGTATATATGTGGTGCTGAGGAATCAAACCCAGGGCCTCATGTATACGAGGCAAGCACTCTTGCCACTAGGCCATATTCGCAGCCCCGAGATATTTATTTTTGATCAACCAGAATGAGACTTAGTGGTAGAGTGCTTGCCTAACATGCATGAAGTCCTGAGTTCCATTCCTCAGCACCACATAAACAGAAGAATTGGGAAGTGGCATTGTGGCTCAAGTGGAAGATTGCTAGCCTTGAGCCCAAAGGAAGCCGGGACAGTGGTCAGGCTTTGGGTTCAAGCCCCAGGACTGGCAATAAATAAATAAATAAATAAATAAATAAATAAATAAATAAATAAATAAAATGGAGCTGTGGATTAAGAGGTAGTTTGTGATCTTTGAGCAAAGACAGCACCAGTATGGAATTAAGTGACTGTGGAGAAAACAAATGAAACAATTGTAAAACTAAAATAAAAGGTAATAAAAGTAATTACATATAATGTCATAAGTTAGATGAAACAGACATTTAAAAATTGTTACTTTTTGGTTTTAGAGAGACATTATTTTGTATTTAAAAACAAAAGTTTCAAAAATGTATTGCTTATAATATATATTAATCTTTTAAGATGTACTTTGATGTTTATTTATTTTGTTCTTTTTTGTCAGTCTTGGGTCTTGAATGAAGGGCAAGGGGCCTGTGCATGAGCTTTTTGTCTCAAAGCTAGTGTTTTACTACTTTGAGCCAGAGCACCACTTTCAGATTTTTGGTGCTTAATTGGAGATAAGTGTCTCACAGATTTTCCTGCCTAGCGGGCTTTGAACTGGGATATTCAGATCCCAACCTCCTGGGAGGTAGCATAAGTTACTTGTGTCTGATTTACTTTATTGTTATCATAAAGGTGATGTACAGAGGGTTGCAATTACATATGTTAGGCAATGAGGACATTTCCTTTTGCTTATTTGTTTTGTTTTTGTTGCCAGTCCTGGGGTGTTGACTCAGAGCCTGAGCACTGTCACTGGCTTTTTTTGCTCAAGGCTAGCACTCTACCTCTTGAGCCACAGTGCCACTTCCGGCTTTTTTCAATATATGTGGTACTGAGGAATCGAACCCAGGGCTTCATGTATACGGGGTGAGCACTTTTACCACTAGGCCTTTCCCAGCCCCAAGAATATTTCCTTTGTTACAGTGTTTCTCTTCATTGCTGTTTCCCAGCCTCACCCTCATATATCAGTTTTAAAGTATTTTCTTCATTATCTAATCCTCCATTTAGTATTAAGCTCTCCTGAATGTTTCAGAATATTCCCCAAAAATTTGAGCAGGAATGAAATCTTCAAGTTACAACAATTGTATAACACAGTACATAGCACATACTGATTTTTTAAAATGTGGATTTCTGGTTCATTAAAAAAAAATCTGAGTACATTGGAAAACGTGAAAGGGAATACCAAAATCGAGAGACACAGGGTAAAAAGACAAACGACTACAAAAGCAATACTTGCAAAACTGTTTGGTGTAAATCAACTGAACAACTCAGGGGGAGAAAGGGAAAGTGGGAGGAGGGAAGGGGGAATGAGGGAAGAGGTAACAAACAGTACACAAAATGTATCCAGTGCCTACTGTATGAAACTGTAACCCCTCTGTACATCAGTTTGACAATAAAAATTTTTAAAAAAAGAAAAAGCCAAAACACCATGATCAAAAAAAAAATTCTTAAAAACATATACTACTCTGTTCCTATTCAAACTTTTACAACCCATTACAACAGACACAGTGGTCCAGAGTAAAGAGGTTCTGGCATCCTGTGTTCAGATGTCTAATTGATGGGAGACGTTCCAGACTAAACACATTGTTTTAACTCCAATAAAGTTAACTCTTCATAAGAAAGGCCTTTTGTAACATCGTGAGAATATTCTTCTTGGATCATTTTCATTGACCACTAATCTATCATGATCCTGAGCTTTGACATATAAATCCCTACATACATATAAGGACTTAAATTTACTCTCCTATCTGGAGGTGATGTTGGTCACATAAGCCTTTTGTCTCACCTATCTTACACCTCAGTGCCCAACTGTATTTTAGTTTGACACACTTCAAGTGCTCCTTCTTGTCTTTGTTCTCAAAAATCATAAAATAGGTCTTCCAAACACTCTAGATTCTCTTGTTGGAGGAGAATAACACTCATTCAACATCAAAGGTTAGTTGTGAAGGAAGCTTTATCTTTGTATTTTATAAAAAGAAACTCTTCATGTTACAGAAACAACTATTTAGTTGTTCCATATAAAGTTGGTTAAAAGCTTTAGCTCTGCTGACCTCTATAATAATTTTGATACCTAATTTTAGTACACACTATTTAAGCCTCTAACTTTTCCTTTGTATTAAACTGTATGACATTTTCTAAGGATTAACCAGCTAGTTTTGTAGGAGAATGGATTGACACAAATAGTTTGGGTATAAAATTCCTGGGAGGGATAAATTCTCACATTCCACTATCATCTCACAATCATCTCTCTGGTGGTAAATGGTTTCTAGTCCTTTTTCTTGAACATGATGGATGCTAATATTCACTTGTACGTAAAATTCACATTGTGCAAAATTATAAAAGGTATCTACTTCTAGGTATATTAAATACATTTTCTTGAATGTTTTACAAAAATGATTCCATGGTTTCCTCCTATAGTACAAATTATTGTAACCTGATATGTAGACAAGAAGATGAAACATCCTGCAGTCCTATAAATCACAAAGTATTTATGCTACAATGGAGAAAAAAATATATGAAGCTATTGGCTTCTAGTGTTTGAATATTTTCTGTTGATATAATTCATCACGATTGTGTTTCTTGCTTTTATGTGTACACAACATATGCAGTTGAAATCCTTGGATGTGGAGGAAGGAAGGTGAGAGAAAAATGAAGGCAGATGTAACAAGTTTGACAAGAAATGTACTTATTACCTTTCGTATGTAACTGTAATCCTTCTGTACATCACTTTGACAATAAAATTAAATTAAAAAAGAAATCATTTGAGTAAAAACACAAAAATATGTTCCTTAAATAACACTTACTGTTTTGGTGACTCTGACTGGTTTAGTCCATGCCATTATCCATGGTTTCTTAATCCATATAAACATAACATCTTTGGGTTTTTTTTCAAAGTTTAACACACAGTCCATTACTCTGTCATCTTATGTTTGTAGGCCACTATTCAAATGGGGATAGCAAAACACAATTTAAAGAAATGCTTTGCAATGTTTACAGGAAGGACAGGCATCAATCTGTTTGCATATATGAATCCAAATAAATATGAAGTTCTAAGGTTCTAAGTTACCCTGCCCATGCCAATTAAAGTATTTGCTTTACAGTTGGAATGAAACAAGTTACATGAAATGAACACTACTGTGGTTTCTTTCCCAGGTGATGGATGATGTGCTCTTCCGTCCAGACACAATGTTATTCCTACTAGTCATAATTTATCTGTTTTGTTTACAGTGGACCCAGGGGACTGGCTGAATAAGAAAAAATAAGCGACATCATGGAGATGAGTGTTCTTTTTTTTGTTGTTTATGCAACTTTATTGAAGAAAAATAAATCAATTACTAGCAGAGCTATTAGTTGATCATTCATCCATTAACAACTTGCATCATTTATTCAGTGCTATATTAAACAGTGGATAAGAAGATAGATTAATAGCTCCAAGCCTCCTAACAATTTAAATGAAAATTACAAAATGTTTGAAACCCTCTTTTGGTATACAAGGGTGTTTGACTTCCAATTTCCATTCTCTTTAGAACAAGAACAGGTAATTCCTTTATTGACATGCATGAAACACACCACATTTTCTGTTCTGCTGATACTATAAATTCAATTCCAATTCTCCAGCCACATCAGTTATGAGTATAAAGTATATCATGTGACCTCAGATTTCTAACAGTGGAAGGCTTAAACAAGAATGGATGCTGCTAAAATGTTGTTTCCTTTGATGTGACAACTTAGCATCCATCTCCCTCCCCCAGATGGCTTCTTCAGCATGTTAGAGCAGTGAGGAATGGTTTAGTGTCTTGACCGAGTTATTGGCCACATAATACACATGCTCCATTTAAAAAAAATTCTGAATCTTTGGCAATGATTCTCTTGTATCTATTTTACAGTTTCTAAAAGCAGTTATTTTCCAAAGCTGGAAGAACTTAAGTCTTTTCAGATAAGCATGTGAATGAATGGAGGGAGGTAAACAATTTTTTTTTTTAAAGGTGAGGTCTGATAGGGGAGCAGCCAGATAAGAAATAAAAAAGGAACAATAATTCAAAGTTTATTCCAGCTATAATGCAGGTTATTCGGACTTTAAGGTAGCATCACATGGCATACTTCTGAGTCCACTCCCGAGATACTCTGATGTACTTATCTCTGTCTGTTTCATAGATCCATGCAATCTCTGGCTAGAGGTCATCTGGGTTTGGATAGCATAGCAATGAACAAATGGATAAAATAACTTTAGAAATAGTTAAACAGGAGACCACTGTGACCTTAGAATATCAAGACAAATGCTGCCATTACTGTTAATTTTTGGGTGATAAATTCTTGTTGTAATGCAACTTTAGGTGGTTCGAAGGGGTAGTCTGTAGGAAAATGAATGGTCAAAAAGAATATACCGCCTTGATATGGGCTGTCATTAGGTCCGTTAATTGTGGCTTGCCAGTGAAACATGCCATCCCCAACTGGACCTGCAGAACATTTTGCTGTAGGGCCACAGGCCAAATCACTAAGCTCCTTACCAATCCGTTTCAGCGCCATAGTCTGTGCTTTTCGCCTGGCTCCTCACTGTCACGGTGTGTACTCAAAGGGTCCGGCCAAAACTCTTGGTTTTCTAGGCGGCTGGAAAAATACTGTATCTTCGTCTCACACCGGCTCTGCCAGACACAGGCGCTTGGTGTCCAGGTGAATCTCGGGAGAACCTCGTGGCCGGGTATCCGGAGCTGTAGCTCTGCAGTGACTTCAGTCCCAAGTTTTGTGCCGGGTGTTCATAATCTACTAAGTGTTAAGCAATATCCCAAATTAGTATTCAATTTAGAATAAATGAGGTGATTGATAGTGACTTGAAATCAGAGCAAAGACAGGGGAAGATTTACATTCGCATCATTGATAAAGATTGAAGAATAGAAATAATAAAAAAAGTTAGCATTCAAGTGCAAATAGAGTAAAAATACAAATAAGTGATTTTTCCTAGGAAAGTGTTGTTTCTTTTAGGGGAATTGGGAATGCATTGGTAGCAAGTTTGACTAAAGCATCCCCTTCAAAAAGTTGAATTATCTTTTTTCTTCTCCATAATTCTCCATAATGAATTCATCCAAGTGGACATCCACTTAAACCACCTCATGTACATTTTCTTTAAAAGTTTTCTTTCTGTGCAGTTTTCACTGTTGACACAAGTGTGCCTAATTTTCTACTTTTTTGTTTGATGAGGATTAAATTTTTTTGTATCAATATATCACTGGTGACAATTTACTTGAAATACTAGCTAAATCAGGAATTTAAAAAGTTTTCTACCTGATTGAAAAGAATTGACAGATGAATCAGAGATTACCACTAATCATATTGAAGGCCAATGTTACAAGTAACCAGCATGCCTCCTGTAAGTTGGTAAGACTGGCTCAATTCTTTTTTTTTTTTTGGCCAGTCCTGGGCCTTGGACCCAGGGCCTGAGCACTGTCCCTGGCTTCTTCCCGCTCAAGGCTAGCACTCCGCCACTTGAGCCACAGCGCCGCTTCTGGCCGTTTTCTGTATATGTGGTGCTGGGGAATCGAACCTAGGGCCTCGTGTATCCGAGGCAGGCACTCTTGCCACTAGGCTATATCCCCAGCCCAGACTGGCTCAATTCTGAACAAGTAAAAGATCTCTGCATTTGTGTAAGCATACTGATGAAACAGACCATATATTTGTTGTGCTGCACTGTGATTTGTGCAAATATATGGATATCAGTATATTTATGGATATAATACTTTGCATGGCTTAAAGGGAAGAAATATCTTTTCTTATAAATGTTACTATTTTAAATTTTCCATAGTTTTGTTAAAACAAGAGAGAAATGAAGAAAAATGAAAGGAGATCATGTTGTATTCAATGAAATGTTAATTCTTTAAGCGTGCAAATAAAAATCAGACAACACTGACATTTTAGATTTATTTTAGATTTTCACTGTATAAAAAAACCTTATATTTGACAGTCAACCACTTCACATACAATTACTGAAATTGAGGTAAAAATTAAATTATATCAATGCTACCAGTTTCTCGACAAAAATCTTCTATTGATGAAATTCGAACTTGTTAATTAAAACAGTAGTGACCGGTATGTTTTCTACCATTTCCTTGGGATGCAATACAAACTAATATTCAGCTGTTCATATTCTTTGTTATGGACATATGTTTAATTTTTATTGACTATAAAATTTTTGATGAAAGTGAACTATACAAAGAGGGAGGGGCAGGGACAGAGTAAGATAACAAATGACACTGTACGAAAGGAAATGTGCTCATTACCTGTCTCATGTAATTGTAATACTTCTGTACATCACCTTTAAAATAACAATAAATAACTATTTTAAAACATTACAAAGAACATAATATTTTTAATCAGATCAATTCTACATAATCAGTGTACACATCTGAACACAGCAAAAGTTCTAGAAATAGACACTAAGTATTGCAAAATAGTTACTAATGTATCAATTCCATATGTCAGATAAAAGATTCTCAACTTGTTATTCAGTAGTTATATATAGGAATAACCTATACTATATACAACCTGCTTTATAATAGTATAGAGCAAATTTCATATGACTGTTGCATCTGACTCAGTCATTAGAGTGACAACGTATTACCTATACAAATGTGTCAATGTACTTTCAAGTAACACAGCACACGATTATAGTGCTTTTATATTTCCAAAGTTTCTATTACTTAATTCGATTCCCTAATAATCCTAATGCGTTCCCCAAAGGGGCAAGCACAATCTCTGCATTCTTTGCAATCAGATGAGGCTAAAATGGAGCACAAGCTGATAACCAGGTCTTCTGACTTTTAGAACACATTCTTCCATACCACTTCAGAAATGTTACAAACGACAGCTCCACTACTTCAGCAACACCAGTCTTTCTAGTTTTGAAAACAGTCTCTCACCTCTCACCAGGAATATTCTGCTTTATTATGTAATAATAATTTTAACATTTGCCCCCAGTGTTTCAGTCTAGCTTAGGCTGCTTTGAACTTCTATCTTCCTGCCTCAGCCTCCTGAGTGCTGGGATTATAGACTAATCTGAGCTACCAAATCTGGCTTAACACAATTTTCAACTCTGAAAAATGATTAAAATATACTTTGGTACAACTGTGACTTTGCATGCTTTATTCAGCTGGGGTTAGACCTAGTTTGGCGTTTTGCCCAGATGGGTCCAATTTACAACTACGTTTTAAGAAATCCTGCAGAACTTCATTTACAGATTGAATTTCATAGTACAAAATGAACCAGCACCTAGGTGAAGGAGCTCCAGAGGCCATAAACATAGTGTATCTGTTCATATTCTTAAGGAGAAAAATTATTTTTGAAACAATACAATGTGAACATGAATATAAATAATTTTTTATGAGCCGTTAAAAGGATAACAGCTAACCTTGATTTGATACATTACTTATATAACCTTGTTTTACATTAAATCTTTATTATTTTATAATACTTGAAAATAATATTACACCTAAGATCATGAAAATACTTTAACCCTTGAACAACTGGCTCCAGGGTTAGGGTAATCACATCTATACCCAGTCAAATATCTATGTGCAAAGTTTGACTTCCAAAGGATTGACCATTGATAGATTGCAGTTAATCATCAGTCTTCATAATAACACAGACAGCCAATTAACATATATTTTCCTTCCTATATGTACCAAGTATGGCGAAAAATACATGAGAACAGGGAGAGATCACTCTTTTTGGAGTATGCAATTTAGTGAAGAGACAAACTCTCAGGAGGAGGTAACTCACACCCAGAGTATTTTAAGAGGCTACTTGCCAACACTTGAGTTCACTGAAATAACCACAGGAGGTGGCTACAGAACTATTCTATCCATACAGTAGACACTTCCATTCACTTCATGCACCTTCCTACTTGTTTATGTTTCTCTCTACTGAGAATGATGGCATGTAAAGCCTATAACTGTGTGAAGTCTACTAAATTTTCATTCTTTAAAATTTGTAATGTTTGCAATGGATTTGTGGATATTGAATGATTAAACGTTGATTGAATTCAAAAACAACAATGCTGGGTATAGTGTTGAACTCCATCAGCTACATGGGAGGCAAATACAAGTCAATTTGAATTTCTGGGTCAACATGTGGGAGACCCCATCTTAAACAGCTCTACCAAAACCCATCAGCCAACAAATCAACAAGATCCAGAAGAGTGAGTTGATGATTCAAGCAGTAGACTACCTGCCTAGCAAGGAGGAGGACTTGATTTCAAATCCCCAAACTTCCAAAACAATAAAACAAAATAGGAGGATCAATTCTTTCTTTCCATGTCATCTATTTATGTGGTGTATGTATTTGCTTTATATTAGAGTGTGCTGTGGCATAGTAATGATTTTTACCTTTACAGTTCTGCCTACTTGGTAGAATAAACTTATAATATTTAATTTCTTTACAGATTGCTCTCAGTAGAGAATTTATAGATAAAAAGAGTGAACATTTAATTTTTGTTTTGTGGTAACAATATATCAGAATATGTTTGGTCAAATTGCAAGAAATTCCACATATGTTGTATTATGAAATAGTTGAGTGCTAGATACCATTGCCTAAGAGAAAATGTGTTTCTGTTTGGGACTTTAAAAATACATTGAGCATTTCCCATAATCCTCTGTATCACAACAAGATGATGATCAAGAAAACAGAGCCAAAATACTTACTCTGTTGAATTTATGGGTACAATCTCAAGAAAACTGATTTTCTTTTGTGTGTGTGTGTGTGTGTGTGTGTGTGTGTGTGTGTGTGTGTGTGTGTGTGTGTTGTGTGTTCCAGTCCTGGTTCTTGAAATCAGGGTCAGGGATGTTCCTTTGCTTTTGTGCTCAAGGCTAATGTTCTACCACTGAAGCCCCAGGTCTACTTTTGGCTTTCCCAGCAGTTAATTGTAGATATTGTCTCACAGGCTTTCCTGCCTAAGCTTGTTTGGAACCATAATCCTCAGATCTCAGTCTCCACAGTAACTAGCATTACAGTACATTGGGGCCCTTCTGAAGACTAATTGTTTTTAAAGAAATGATACATTACAGTTAAGGTACTCAGTGACTATAGTAACTATTCTTGACACAGGTTAATAGTTCTCCATGGCCCTCAAGTGTTATTTTCTTCAACAAGAGTGAGGAAATAAAATGACAGTGACAAAAGAAAAGAGCAAGGAATGTTGAAAAAGTATTATAGACTTACACTTACAGGAGAATGAAACCAGCAGCAAACCATGTATCATTGTTTCTAAGACCGTGTATAAAAAGGTCAATATCACACCATTTGACATTCATTTTTGAACTCTGCATCATTAGGAGGATAAAAACTTCATACTAGTTGAAAGTGTTTGAATATGCATTAGGATAACAAAATCTCTATAGATCATAATTTCCTTTAAAATAAAAGAATCAGAAATGGCAAAAAAAATTCAGGGAATAATCTGTTCTAGGAAATAACCTCACAGAGGAAAATAGAGGGTTAGTTTCATTGTCTTTCTATGACACTACTTACATTGTTTTTCTCCTAGATGGAAAAATATACTAAGACCAGTATAGGATAAATTCAAACAACAAAAATAGAAAAGTTTTTTTTTACTGGTAAATTCAAGGAGTTGTTTTAATAATGACATTAGCCTTGAACATGTTTTCTTAGTCACAAGAGAAATTTAGAGAGATACTGTGACTCCTGTTTACTTGAAATAAATTTTCATTTCAAGAGCAGATATTAGCAAATTTACTAATTCTATTCAATGGATGAACAGATGATGGGACTTGACAAGAGAAACGGTAGAGATTATGGATTTCTCAAAAATTTCATTAGATGTACAACAGTAACGACTTTTGATATAAGTGAGAAAGGTTGAAACAGACTTTAATTGAAAAGAGAAGTTGGCATTACCCACATGTCTAACTGAAGGAGGGAAATGAGACTCTTAGAAACAATTGCTATAGTTTCACTTCACTCATATCTTTGGGGTTCCACATCTCACATCATCCCATTCCTTTACTTGAAGAAAAGACCATCCTGTCGACCATGCTCTTGAAGGCTTGCTTCACTTGCTGATTGCGTAGTGTGTAGATGAAGGGGTTTAAGAAAGGAGTCACAGAGGTGTAGAGCACAGCTATTCCTTTGCTCAAAGTCACCCTCTCCTTTGCTGAAGGCTTAATGTACATGAAGATGCAGCTGCCATAAGAGAGGGACACAACGATCATATGGGAGGAGCAAGTGGAAAAGGCTTTCTTCCTTTGGCTGGTAGAAGGAATTCTCAGAATGGTCTGGATGATATTTGAATAGGAGAGAATTACTAGTGTCAAGGTGACCATGAGTGTTACCACTGCTAAAGAGAGTATCATGAGTTCTAGAAAGTGGGTGTTTGTGCAAGAAAGTTGCAGAAGTGGAGAAGAGTCACAGAAAAAATGGTCAATAATGTTGGAGGCACAAAAATCTAATTGTATCAGAAGGATGACTGGAGGAAAGACAATGAGGAATCCTGCAAGCCAGCAACTGAAGACCAGAAGCATACAGACCTTGTTGCTCATGATGGTTGTGTAATGGAGGGGTTTGCAGATGGCCACGTACCGATCATAGGACATTGCTGTCAGGAGGTAAAATTCTGTCACTCCTAAGAATATGACAAAAAATAGCTGGGCCATGCAATCATTGTAAGAAATGCTTCTGTTTCCTGTTGTGATGGTGACAAGGAATCTGGGAGTGGAGGCAGATGTGAATGCTATTTCTAGGAATGATAAGCTCTGAAGAAGGAAATACATGGGTGTCTGCAGATGGGGATCTGAGAGGGTGAGGATGATGATGGTCAGGTTTCCTGTCACACTGAGTAGGTAGGTGACAAGGAGAAAGAGCAAAAGCACAACCTGCCACTGAGGGTCATCTGTCAATCCAAGAAGAATGAAGTCAGAGACTGCTGTAAAATTTCCCATGATTTTCTCTTTTTATGATGACACCATTTTATTCTAGCTGTGAAGAGTTGAAGAAATAAGATAAATATTATAGTTACAATAAAAATGGTATTTAAAATAATTTCAGTGTGCTTCTAGTGTATTTTACTTAGTGTAAAGTCCTTTATATTCATACATGTTCTAAAAAAGTATGAATTTTTTCTTGTAAATACATATAAATATATAGTGATATTACACATTATGACCTTTATTTTTTCTTTTATTTTTGTGCAGGTCTTGGTCTTGAACCAATTGGTAAAAACTGGTAGTTAGCCAGATAAATAAATCTAGTGGTCTGATGTGAACTAGGAGGTTTATAGTTAATAGTTTCATATTGTATGCTGAAATTTAGAATATAATAATTTGATTGCTTAGAATAATATATACGTATGTGCAAACATATATACACATATATGTATACATATATATGACACACATATTTATAAGTCAAGAGTCAGTGACCTATAATCTTAGAATCCTGAAATGTGAGAAGATTGCAGTAGGAAGGGAAACAAGCTGAAAAGTCTTTGAGATATTTATTTCTGATAAACCAGAACGTGGCTTAGTGGTAGCGTGCTTGCCTAGCATGCACGAAGCCCTGGGTCTGACTTCTTAGCACAATATAAACAGAAGAATCTGGAAGTGGCACTGTGGCTCAAGTGATAGAATGCTAGCCTTGAGCAAAAAGAAAGCCAAGGACAGTGCTCAGGCTTCGAGTTCAAACCCCAAGACTGGAAAAAAAAGTAAAAAATGGAGCTGCAGATTAAGAGGTAGTTTGATTTTTGAGCAAAGAAAGTACCAGTATGGAGTTAAGTGATTGTGGAGAAAACAAACAAAAAGAAGTGAAAACTAGAATAAAAGATAGTTGAGACATTAAGTATATATAATTTCAAAAGTTAGCTGAAACATAACCATTTTAAAAATTGTTAATTTTTTGTCTTAGAGACCCTTTGTTTTATACAAAAAGAAAAGTTTAAAAATGTATTGCTTATAATATCATATATTAATCTTTTAAAATTTACTTTAATGTCTACTTATTCTTTTTTTTTTTTTTTGTCAGTTTTGTGTCTTGAACGCAGGGTAACGGGTCTGTGTATGAGCTTTTTCTCTCAAAGCTAGTCCTCTACTACTTTGGGCCAGAGTACCTCTTTCAGATTTTCTGTGGTTAATTGGAGATGTTTCTCACAGATCTTCCTGCATATCCGGCTTCTTTGAACCGTTATCTTCAGATCCCAGACTCCTGGGAGGTAGCATGTGTCTGATTTACTTCACTGTTAACATACAGAGGGTTGCAATTACATATGTTAGGCAATGAGAACATTTCCTTTTGTACAGTGTTTCCTCTTCTCTTGCTGTCTCCCAGATTCAACCTTATATATCAATTTTATGTCAATTTAAAAATATTTTCTTCACTATATATTCCTGCGTTTCGGTATTAAGCTCTTTTGAATGTTTCAGAATATTCCCTAAAAATTTGAGAAGGAATGATATCTTCAAGTTACAACAATTGTATAGCACAGTACATAGCACATACTGATTTTTTAAAATATGGATTTCTGATTCATTAAAAAAATTCTTATAAACATGTACTTCTCTGCTCCTATTCAAACTTTTACAACCCATTACAACAGACACAGTGGTCCAGAGTAAAGAGGTTCTGGCATCCTGTGTTCAGATGTCTAATTGATGGGAGACGTTCCAGACTAAACACATTGTTTTAACTCCAATAAAGTTAACTCTTCATAAGAAAGGCCTTTTGTAACATCGTGAGAATATTCTTCTTGGATCATTTTCATTGACCACTAATCTATCATGATCCTGAGCTTTGACATATAAATCCCTACATACATATAAGGACTTAAATTTACTCTCCTATCTGGAGGTGATGTTGGTCACATAAGCCTTTTGTCTCACCTACCTTACACCTCAATGCCCAACTGCATTTTAGTTTGACACACTTCAAGTGCTCCTTCTTGTCTTTGTTCTCAAAAATCATAAAATAGGTCTTCCAAACACTCTAGATTCTCTTGTTGGAAGAGAATAACACTCATTCAACATCAAAGGTTAGTTGTGAAGGAAGCTTTATCTTTGTATTTTATAAAAAGAAACTCTTCATGTTACAGAAACAATTATTTAGTTGTTCCATATAAAGTTGGTTAAAAGCTTTAGCTCTGCTGACCTCTATAATAATTTTGATACCTAATTTTAGTATGCACACTATTTTTTTTTTTTTTTTTTTGGCCAGTCCTGGGCCTTGGACTCAGGGCCTGAGCACTGTCCTTGGTTTCTTTCCGCTCAAGGCTAGCACTCTGCCACTTGAGCGACAGCTTGAGCCACAGCGCCGCTTCTGGCCGTTTTCTGTATATGTGGTGCTGGGGAATCGAACCTAGGGCCTCCTGTATCCGAGGCAGGCACTCTTGCCACTAGGCTATATCCCCAGCCCCGGTATGCACACTATTTAAGCCTCTAACTTTTCCTTTGTATTAAACTGTATGACATTTTCTAAGGATTAACCAGCTAGTTTTGTAGGAGAATGGATTGACACAAATAGTTTGGGTATAAAATTCCTGGGAGGGATAAATTCTCACATTCCACTATCATCTCACAATCATCTCTCTGGTGGTAAATGGTTTCTAGTCCTTTTTCTTGAACATGATGGATGCTAATATTCACTTGTACGTAAAATTCACATTGTGCAAAATTATAAAAGGTATCTACTTCTAGGTATATTAAATACATTTTCTTGAATGTTTTACAAAAATGATTCCATGGTTTCCTCCTATAGTACAAATTATTGTAACCTGATATGTAGACAAGAAGATGAAACATCCTGCAGTCCTATAAATCACAAAATATTTATGCTACAATGGAGAAAAAATATATGAAGCTATTGGCTTCTAGTGTTTGAATATTTTCTGTTGATATAATTCATCACGATTGTGTTTCTTGCTTTTATGTGTACACAACATATGCAGTTGAAATCCCTGGATGTGGAAGAAGGAAGGTGAGAGAAAAATGAAGGCGGATGTAACAAGTTTGACAAGAAATGTACTTATTACCTTTCGTATGTAACTGTAATCCTTCTGTACATCACTTTGACAATAAAATTAAATTAAAAAAGAAATCATTTGAGTAAAAACACAAATAAAAATATATTCCTTAAGTAATACTTACTGTTTTGGTGACTCTGACTGGTTTAATCCATGCCATTACCCATGGTTTTTTAAGCTGTAAAAGCATAAGATCTTTGTTTGTTTGCTGTTTCAAAGTTTAACACACAGTCCATTACTCTCTGTCATCTTATGTTTGTAGGCCACTATTCAAATAGGGATATCAAAACACAATTTAAAGAAATGCTTTGCAGTGTTTACAGGAAGGACAGGCATCAACCTATTTGCATATATGAATCCAAATAAATATGAAGTTTTAAGGTTCTAAGTTACCCTGCCTATGCCACTTAAAGAAGTATTTACTTGACACTTTGAATGAAACAAGTTACATGAAATGAACACTACTGTGATTTCTTTCCCAGGTGATGGATTATGTACTCTTCTGTGCATACAAATGTTATTCCTACTAGCCATAATTTATCTGTTCTATTTACAATGAATCCAAGGGGACTGGTTGAATTAAAAAAAGAAGAAGAAACAACAAGGGACATAATGGAGATGGCTCTTCTCAATCTAGTAAGTGTTAAGTGATATCCCAAATTAGTATTCAATTTAGAATAAATGAGGTGATTGATAATGGCCTGAAATCAGAGCAAAGACATGGAAGATTTACATGCTCATCATTGATAACGATTGAAGAATAGAAATAATAAAAAATTGTTAGTATTAAAATGGATTTAGAGTAAAAGTACAAATAAATGATTTTTCCTAGGGAAGTGTAGTTTCTTTTAGAGGAATTGGGAATGCATTGGTAGCAAGTTTGACTAAAGTGTCACCTTCAAAAAGTTGGATTATCTTATTTCTTCTCCATAATTGTCCATAATGAATTCATCCAAGTGGACATCCACTTAAACCACCTCATGTACATTTTCTTTAAAAGTTTTCTTCTGTGCAGTTTTCCCTTTTGGCAGTAGTATCCCTAATTTTCTACTTTTATGTTTTCTGAGAATAAAATCATTTTTGTATCATTTATACCACCAATGACAATTTACTGAAATACCAGCTAAATCAGGAATTTAAAGTTTTCTACCTGATTGACAAGAATTGACAGATGAATCAGAGATTACCACTAATGAAATTGAAGGCCTACTGTACAAGTGGTCAGAATGCCTCATGTAAATTGGCAAGATTGGCTCAGTTCTGAACAAGTGAAAGTTCTCTGCATTTGTGTAAACAAACTGATGAAACAGACCATATGTTTGTTGTGCTGTTCTGTGATTTGTACAAATATATGGACATTAATATATTTCTGGATATGATAGTTTGCATGCCTTAAGGGAAGAAATGTCTTTTCTTAAACATGATACTATTTTAAATTTTCTATAGTTTTGTTAAAACAAGAGAGAAATGGAAAAACTATATAGTTTAAAGCAACTGTACAATCATGATGGGCAAGGAAATTGGGAGGGGGGGAACTGAGGGAGGAGGTAACAAGCTGGATAAGAAATGTACTCTCTGTCACCCCATGTTATGGAAACGAGTGTTATATTACTGTTGTAATTGCTTTCAACATGCCATGTGAAACCATAGCTTCGTGTGTTGATGATCCTCTTTTATCCCCTTCCTGGGGTTGTACCTGAGCTATCACTGTACCTCATCTGAGCACCCTGGATACTGTATAGACTGGTATTAGAACTAGGGAAGGGAAAGGGAATATCAAAATTGAGAGACAAAGGATAAAAAGACAAATGACTCCAAAAGCAATACTTGCAAAACAATTTGTTGTAAACTTATGGGAGGAGAGGGAAAGAGAGATAGGGAAGGGGGAATGAGGGAGGAGGTAATAAACAGTACAAGCAATGTACCCAGTGGTACATATACACAATGGAATTTTATGCCTCTATCAGAAAGAATGACATTGTCGCATTTGTAAGGAAATGGAAGGGCTTGGAAAAAGTTATACTAAGTGAAGTGAGCCAAAGAAACATGGACTCTATGGTCTGCCTCATAGGGAATAATTAGCACAGGTTTAGGTAAGTCATAGCAGAGCATCACAAGGCCCAATAGCTATACCCTTATGAACACATAAGATGATGCTAAGTGAAATGAACTCCATGCTATGGAAATAATTGTTATATCACAGTTGTAACTACTTTCAACGTCCCATGTGTATATGTAGCTTCTATTATTGATGATGTTCTTCTATCACCTTCCTGTGGTTGTACCTACACTATCTCTGTAATTTTATCTGAGTATATTGGAAACTGAGTATACTGGTATTGGATGTAGGGAATTGAAAGGGAATACCAAATTTGAGAGACACAGGGTAAAAAAAGACAAACAACTACAAAAGCAATACTTGCAAAACTGTTTGGTGTAAGTGAACTGAACGCCTCCCGGGGGCGGGGGGAGGGAAAGGAAAGGGGAAGGAGAGAGCGGGTATGAGGGACAAGGTAACAAACAGTACAAGAAATGTATCCAATGCCTAACGTATGAAACTGTAACCTCTCTGTACATCAGTTTGATAATAAAAATTTGAAAAGAAAAAGAAATGTACCCAATGCCTAACGTATGAAACTGTAAAAAATAATAATAATAACAAATTAATTACTCCAATAAAAATTTTTTTTTAAATGTACTCTCGGGGGTTGGGAATATGGCTTAGCAGTAGAGTGCTTGCCTAACATGCACGAACCCCTGGGTTCAATTCCTCAGTACCACATAAACAGAAAAAGCTGGAAGTGGCACTGTGGTTCAAGTGGTAGAGTGCTAGCCTTGAGCAAAAAGAAGTGCAAGACAGTGCTCATAACCTGATTCCAAGCCACAGGACTAGCAAAAAAAAAAAAAAATGTACTTCCTGCCTTATGTATGAAACTGTAACTCCTCTCTACATCACTTTAACAATAAAGATATACAAAAATATACAACAAAAAGAGAGAGAAGTGAAGAACAAATCGACAGATGACCCTCAGCTACAAAGTTTGATTTTCCTGTTTCTCTTTGTCAATTACATCTTGGTCCATGTGGGGAACTTTGTTATCTTTCACAGACTGCTGGACCCATGCCTCCAGACCCCAAATGTATCTTCCTTTTCAATTTCTCCTTTTTAGAAATTTCATTCACCACAGTTGGTATCCCATGCCTTTGACCAGCATTCTCACTGGAGACAAAACAATCGCCTAACATGGAGAATTGTCAACTGTCCTTTTTTCTTGTTCGGCCTCACTGACTTTTACTCCCTTGCTGCCATGTCTTATGAATGCTACCTGTCCATCTGCAAGCCCTTGCATTACCATGAACAGTAAGATGTGATACCAGACTGCTGAGTTGACCTCTTAAAATGTGGTTTTTCTCTATCTCACAATGGAATTCCCATATAACAGTTCTTTGTTCAATCATTTCCTTTGCTCAGTACACAAAGTGAGTCAAAGAAATGCTAATCCCTGAAATTCTCCCCTATAATCAACTGTATATAACATGCTATTTTTAAGAAATAATTTTTCAGCAAATTCCACCCTTCTCCCACTTGCTGTCTTCAGGAGAAAGCAAAATCCTGCACATTTTTAAACATGAATAGAGACTCAATGTCTAAGCAATGAATAACTTTTGTAAGTTTTGGTGAAAGGATACCACCACATGGTTCAGGCAGAAAAAAGTTTATTTGGGAGAGCCAAATTGCCAGACTGACTGCAAAAGGAGAGTGCAACAGCATTATCAAATTAAGCAATGGCACAAGATTATAGAGATGATGTCATTGGTGGGTGGCGCTAAGATTGGCACCAGGTCACTTAGTTTCTGAAAAGGCAGAGTTTTGTTTCTTACATAAGTACAAGCAGGAATCCCTTGCTTAAATCATGTATTCCCATACATTCCAGCCTTTTGTTAGTAGAAAGGGGCAAAGAAACCTTTTCTTTGGCTACTTCCAGCTGACAAGGGGCATTGACCATAAGGGTAGAAGACAGAGATGTGATCCAGTCTGGGAGAAGGCAGCAGTAATGGTTCCTTGGTGGTGAACACTGGTATACATCTTGTATACATAGTGGTATACAGGCAATTCTAGAGTTTGGTGATCATGTCCCTAACTACTCCTGGTTGATTAACATCTGGCAACTGAGTAGGGGAGCTTATGATGGACTGATTAAAAATAACCAGCTGGAACTTAGGGCTGGATTGGAGTGGTTTATGGGACTGGTAGGAGGCCTTTATCATTTTCTGGACTAGATGTCTGCACTATAGAGTATGGATAGGAGACCCAGGATGGTGCCAGGGCAAACTATCCTGAATCCAAGACTCACTTGAAATAGAATTAGCAGGTAACAAAGTCAAGAATGTATGTTCCTGTCCAGTGAGAAGAAACACAGTCATGAATATTAGATAAGCATGCTTATGAATGATTTTCTTTTGACCTCCTAGCTCTGCTTAAATTTGAAAGGGCAAGCACAAATTGACTCCATTTGGGGTCTGACACCACCCCCTCTTCTCTATGCAGTTGTCCTAATTGCCTCTGTGTGGACTCTTGTTTCCAGGACTAGCTTTGTCCTGGTAGGTCTAAGGAGGTCTCTTCTTGTTAGAATGATGTCCTATTTGGTGTTTTTGCTCATTGCTGGGATAGCATATACCAGTTGACTGAGTCCCATGTTGGAGGGAGGGGGTGATTGACAGGTTAAGTGAGACTGACAGATTAACTTTTGTTATTTCCAATAAAGCTACAAGTAGAGCAATTGAAATCGTTTTGAAGCAGGGCATATCTGGAATTTATTAAGAATAAAAGTTAAATTTGACCAGTGAATACTTGTATGGGTTATTTATCCCTCCGTGGGTTAGAGTGTAAATGCTGCAGAGGATCCAGTCTGTAATAACAAAACTCAATAGTGAACATGATGAGAATTTTGAAACAACAACTTTTAAAACAATCTAGTTAATTTTTAACTGAATATAGTGGCACTGCCGACCAAAAAAAAACAAAAAACAAAAAACAACCCGAAAACGAGAGGCAAACGACTGATAGAGTTTCAAGGTTGTATTGGACAACAGACTTGCTACGTTATTCCAAGAAGGAATGGTTGCAGCGGTGGTGGACAGAACTGGGCAAAATTTAAACAAAATGTAATGGGCAGTCAGGGGTCACCTTACGTGGGTTGTGGGAATTGTTAGTGGAATCATGTTCTGAGAAGGAATGTAACAGACTATTGCCACTGGTGTAGGGATTTGTTTACCACACTGGAGAAATGGTACAACACTGGGGAAATAGAAACTTAACAGACTTTTGTCAACAGGTAGGAACCCAGGGTGGGGACATTCCAGCATTGGCAAGCTGACTCTGGGACCTTAGAACTTTTTTTTTCCTTCCATTTCTTTATTGTTAAAGTGATGTACAGAGGGGTTACAGTTTCATACCTAAGGCAGTATCCAAACTGTTACTTTAGAACTCGTAAAATAAGTTGCCTATATTTCTAAAGATAGAATGGTTATGAAATTCCTTGTTAGTAGTCACTTTTATGTTACTTTAATATCAATATTATTCTGAACACCATAATATTTATGCACACAACAACGCAACACATAAATGGCTTTGGATGGTATCCATTCTGATTTACTAATTCCAGAAACAACTGTGAAAAACAATCCAACACCAAGATTCTGAAGCTGAAAGTGTATGCTGCCTTGGGTGTAACTTCTAGATAATATCTCTGGCTGAAATCAAAAGTGCAAGACATACTGAAAAATCACCAAAACTTAGGGTCAAAGTACCATACACTGAAGAACCACAATAGTTTACATTAATAGAGTATGCATTTTAAATGCAAAAATATACAAGTAGCCAAGTTGTATTCAATGAAATGTTGATTCTTTACAAGTGGAAATAAAAATCAGACAACACTGACATTTTAGATTTATTTAAGATTTTCACTGTATAAAAAAGGCTTATATTTGACAGACTATCTACCCAAAGAATAGAAAAATGTATCAACCACTGCACAGAAATAGGGGTAAAATTTAAATTAAATCAATGCTACAAGTTTCTCGAAAAAATCTTTTATTGGTGAAATTAGAACTTGTTAATTAAGACAGTAGTGATAGGTATGTTTTCTACCATTTCCTTGGGATGCAATACAAACTAATATTCAGCTGTTCATATTCTTTGTTATGGACATTTGTTTAATTTTTATTGACTATAAAATTTTTGATGAAAGTGAACTATACAAAAAGGGAGGGGCAGGGACAGAGTAAGATAACAAATGACACTGTAAGAAAGGAAATGTGCTCATTACCTGCCTCATGTAATTGTAATACTTCTGTACATCACCTTTAAAATAACAATAAATAACAATTTTAAAACATTACAAAGAACATAATATTTTTAATCAGATCAATTCTACATAATCAGTGTATACATCCGAACACAGCAAAAGTTCTGGAAATAGCTAATAGGTATTGCAAATAGTTACTAACGTATCAATTCCATATGTCAGATAAAAGATACTCAACTTGTTATTCAGTGGTCATATATAGGAATAACCTATACTATATACAACCTGCTTAATAATAAATAGTACAGAGCAAATTTCACATGACTGTTGCACCTGACGCAATCAACGGGAGACAACGTATTACCTATAAAAATGTGTCAATGTCCTTTTAAATAACACAGCACATGGTTAGAGTGCCTTTATATTTCCAAAGTTTCTATTACTTAATTCGATTCCCTAATAATCCTAATGTCTTACCCAAAGGTGCAAGCAAAAATCTCTGTATTCTTTGCAATGAGATGAGGCTAAAATGGAGCACAAGCTGACAACCAGGCCTTCTGACTTTTAGAACACATTCTTCCATACCACTTCAGAAATGTTACAAACGACAGCTCCAGTACTTCAGCAACACCAGTCTTTCTAGTTTTGAAAACAGTCTCTCACCTCTCACCAGGAATATTCTGCTTTATTATGTAATAATAATTTTAACATTTGCCCCCAGTGTTTCAGTCTAGCTTAGGCTGCTTTGAACTTCTATCTTCCTGCCTCAGCCTCCTGAGTGCTGGGATTATAGACTAATCTGAGCTGCCAAATCTGTCTTAACACAATTTTCAGCTCTGAAAAATGATTAAAATATACTTTGGTACAAATTTTATCAGGCTAGCCAACTGTGACTTTGCATGCTGTATTCAGCTGGGGTTAGACCTAGTTTGGCGTTTTGCCCAGATGGGTCCAATTTACAACTACTTTTTAAGAAATCCTACAGAACTTCATTTACAGATTGAATTTCATAGTACAAAATGAACCAGCACCTAGGTGAAGGAGCTCCAGAGGCCATAAACATAGTGTATCTGTTCATATTCTTAAGGAGAAAAATTATTTTTGAAACAATACAATGTGAACATGAATATAAATAATTTTTATGAGCCTTTAAAAGGATAACAGCCAACCTTGATCTGATACATTATTTATAAAACCTTGTTTTACATTAAATCTTTATTATTTTATAATACTTGAAAATAATATTACACCTAAGATCATGAAAATACTTTAACCCTTGAACAACTGGCTCCAGGGTTAGGGTAATCACATCTATACCCAGTCAAATATTTATGTGCAAAGTTTGACTTCCAAAGGATTGACCATTGATAGATTGCAGTTAATCAGCAGTCTTCATAATAACACAGACAGGCCAATTAACATATATTTTCCTTCCTATATGTACCAAGTATGGTGAAAAATACATGAGAACAGGGAGAGATCACTCTTTTTGCAGCATGCAATTTAATGAAGAGACAAATTCTCAGGAGCAAGTAACTCACATCCAGGGTATTTTAAGAGGCTTCTTGCCAACACTTGAATTCACTGAAATAACCACAGGAGGTGGCTACAGAACTATTCTATCCATACAGTAGATACTTCCATTCACTTCATGCACCTTCCTATTTATGTTTCTTCTCTACTAAGAATGATGGCATGTAAAGCCTGTAACTGTGTAAAGTCTACTAAATTTTCATTCTTAAAAATTTGTAATATTTGCAATGGATTTGTGCATATTGCATGATTAAACATTGATTGAACTCAACAATAACAATCCTGGGTATAGTGTTGAACTCCATCAGCTACATGGGAGGCAAATACAAGTCAATTTGAATTTCTGGGTCAACATGTGGGAGACCATATCTGAAACAGCTCTACCAAAACCAATCAGTCAACAAATCAACAAAATCCAGAACAGTGAGCTGATGATTCAAGCAGTAGACTATCTGCCTAGGAAGGAGGAGGACTTGATTTCAAATCCCCAAACTACCAAAATAATGAAACAAAATAGGAGGATCAATTCTTTCTTTCCATGTCATCTATTTATGTGGTGTATATATTTACTTTATACTAGAATGTTCTGTGGCATAGTAATTATTTTTCATCTTTACAGTTCTGCCTAGTTGATAGAATAAAACTTATAGTATTTAATTTCTTTACAGAGAATTTATAGATAAATACAGTGAACAATTAATTTTTGTTTTGTGGTAATAATGTATTAGAAATTGTTTGGTCAAATTGCAAGAAAGTCCACATAATGTTGTGTAAAATAGTTGAGTGCTTGACACCATTGTCTATGAGAATATGTGTTTCTGTTTGGATCTTTAAAAATACATTGAGCATTTCCCATAATCCTCTGTATCACACCAAGATGATAATCAAGAAAACAGAGCCAAAATACTTGCTCTGTTGAACTCATGGGTATGATTTGAAGAAAACTGATTCTCTCTCTCTCTCTCTCTCTCTCTCTCTCTCTCTCTCTCTGTGTGTGTGTGTGTGTGTGTGTGTGTGTGTGTGTGTGTGTGGTGTGCCAGTCCTGATCCTTGAACTCAGGGCCTGGGCTCTGTTCCTATGCTTTTGTGCTCAAGGCCAGTGTTCTACCAGTTGGGCCCCAGCTCTACTTTTGGTTTTCTTAGTAGTTAATTGTAGATAATTGTCTCACAGCCTTCCTGCCTAAGCTGGTTTTGAACCATAATCTTCAGATCTCAGCCTCCATAGTAACTAGGATACCAGGCCACTGGGGCCCTTCTGAAGACTGTTCTTTAAAAAAAAATGATACATTAGAGTTGAGGTACTTACTGAGTATAGTAACTAGTTATTCTTGACACAGGTTAATAGTTCTCAATGACTCTTGAGAATTATTTTCTTGTTTACAATTGTGGAGAATAAAATGTTCTGTGAGAAAAGAAAAGAAAAGAAAAGGGAAGCTTAAAACGTATTAAAGACTTATGCTTGCAGGAGAACGAAAGCAGCAATTTCTAAGAAAGTATATAGAAAGGTAGATATCACACCATTTGCTATTCATTCTTGTGCTCTGCACCATTAGGAGGCTAAAACTTTGTACTAGTTGAAAGTGTTTGAACATCAGTTGGTATAACAATATCTTTACAGATCATAATTTCTTTTAAAAAAGAAGTATCAGATAGGAAAAAATTCAGCCAATAATCTATTTTAGGAAATAACCTCCTAGAGGAAAATAGAGGATCAGCTTCACTGTCGTTCTATGCCACTACTTACATTGTTTGTCTCATAGGGGGGAAAAATACCAAAATCAGTATAGTATAAATTCAAGCAACAAAAATAATATATTTCAGAGCAAAATTCTTTTTAAAATTTGCACATACTTTAGTTGATTTTACTCATAAATTCAAAGAGATGTTTTAATAATGATTTTTGCTTTGAACATGTTTCTTAGTCACAAGAGGAATTTAGAGAGATATTATGACTCCTCTTTACTTGAAATAAATTTTCATTTCAATAGCAGATTTTTAGCAAATTTACTAATTCTATGTAATGAATGGACAGATGATTGTTCTTGATAAGAGAAACCATAGAGATCATGTTTTTATCAAAATTTCATTAGAGTTACAAGAGTAAAGACTTTTGATATAGTGAGAAAGTTTAAAACAGAATTTAACTGAAAGGGATGTTGGTGCTACCCACATGTCTAACTGAAGGAGGGAAATGAGACCCTTAGAAATAATTGCTGTAGTTTTTCTTCACCCATATCTTTGGGGCTCCACATTTCACATAATCCCATTCCTCTACTTGAAGAAAAGACCATCCTGTGGACCATGCTCTTGTAGGCTTGCTTCACTTGCTGACTGAGTAGTGTGTAGATGAAGGGGTTCAGGAGAGGAGCCACAGAGGTGTTGAGCACAGCTACTCCTTTGCTCAGTCACCCTTCTCCCTTGCTGAAGGCTTAATGTACATGAAGATGCAGCTGCCATAAGAGCGGGATACAACAATCATATGGGAGAAGCAAGTGGAAAAGGGTTTCTTCCTTTGGCTTGTAGAAGGAATTCTCAGAATTGTACGGATGATATTTGCATAAGAGAGAATTACTAGTGTCAAGGGCATGAAAGTGCTCAATAATGTTAGAGGCACAAAAATCTAATTGTATTACAAGGATGACTTGGAGAAAGACAATGAGGAATCCTGTAAGCCAGCAACTGAAGACCAGAAGCATACAGACCTTGTTGCTCATGATGGTTATGTAATGGAGGGGTTTGCAGATGGCCACATACGGGTCATAGGACATTGCTGTCAGGAGGTAAAATTCTGTCACTCCTGAGAAAACAATCAAAAATAGCTGGGCCATGCAATCATTGTAAGAAATGCTTCTGTCTCCTGTTGTGATGGTGACAAGGAATCTGGGAGTGGAGGCAGATGTGAATGCTATTTCTAGGAATGATAAGCTCTGAAGAAGGAAATACATGGGTGTCTGCAGATGGGGATCTGAGAGGGTGAGGATGATGATGGTCAGGTTTCCTGTCACACTGAGTAGGTAGGTGACAAGGAGAAAGAGCAAAAGCACAACCTGCCACTGAGGGTCATCTGTCAATCCAAGAAGAATAAAGTCAGTGACTGCTGTAGAATTTCTCATGATTTTCTCTCCTTACGTTTGCACCTCTATTCTAACTGTGAAGTGTTGAAGAAATGAGAACAATATTTCAGTAATGACAAATCATTCTTTAAATATCTATCATGATCCTGAGCTTTTGTATATAAAGCCATACTTACATAAAAGGGCTTAAATATACTCTCTTTTTCAAGGTCTTTCTCTGTACGTAGGGGTGGTCTTTGTCACATGCCTCTCCTGTTTCAGCAACCTTACACTTCAATGGCCATTTGTACTTTTAGTTTTATACACTGCAAGTGCTCCTTGCTGCCTTTTTTCCCAAAATCATACAGTATTTTGTCAAAACATTCCTGATTCTTTTGCTGGTAGACAATAGTTATAGTGCAACATTGAAGGGAAGTTTTGAAGAAAGATTTTTTTCTTTGTTCCTGTATTTTATTAAAAAAGAAAAAAACTCTTTATGTTGCATAAAAATCTATTTAATTATTCCTTTTCCCTTTGGTTAAAATCCCTTTAGATATACTGACCTCTATAATAATTTCTACAGGAATTTTTTAGTATGTAAACTACTTAAGTCTGTACCTTCTCATTTGTTTTCTATATTCCTTACAGGTGTCATTGTATTAAACTGCATAATATTTTCTAAGGATTAACCAGCTGGTTTTGTAGGTGAATTGGTTTACCCAAACAGATTTTGTACAAAATTTCTGGGCGGGATAAATTCTAACATTCCACTATCATCTCACAATCATCTCTCAGGTGGCATGCAACTTTTTGTCCTTTTTCTTTAATATGATGGATGCCAAAATTAACTTGTATGTAAAACTCACATTGTGAAAAACTATAAAAAGTGTCCACTTTTAAGTTCATGAAATAAATTTTCTTGAATGTTTTATGAAAATGATTCCAAGGTTTCCTTTTATTGATTATAGTACAAATTATTGTAACTGATATTTAGACAAGAACATGAAAAATCATGCAGTTCTATAAATCACAAAACATATATGCTATAATGGAGAAAAATGTATGCATCCACTGGCTTTCAGTATTTGAATTTTTTCCATTTGTATAATTCATCAAAATTATGTTGGCTGCTTTTACTTGTACATAATGTATGTAATTGAAATCACTTGAATAAAAACACAAATAAAACAAAAATTATGTTCCTTAAATAATACTTACTCTTTTGGTAAACATGACTGATTTAGTCCATGCCATTGCCCAGAGCTTATTAATTTGTATAAGCCTAAGGTCTTTGGAATTTTTTTGAGTTTAATAATCTGTTGATTCTCTTTCATATATTTTTAACTAAACACCTAAATATTGATAGCAAAAGACAATTTAAAGAAATACTTTGGGGGTATGAGGGACAAGGTAACAAACAGTACAAGAAATGTATCCAATGCCTAAAGTATGAAACTGTAACCTCTCTGTACATCAGTTTTATAATAAAAACCTAAAAAAAAAAAAAAAAAAGGGGTGGCTGGGGATATAGCCTAGTGGCAAGAGTGCCTGCCTCGGATACACGAGGCCCTAGGTTCGATTCCCCAGCACCACATATACAGAAAACGGCCAGAAGTGGCGCTGTGGCTCAAGTGGCAGAGTGCTAGCCTTGAGCGGAAGAAGCCAGGAACAGTGCTCAGGCCCTGAGTCCAAGGCCCAGGACTGGCCAAAAAAAAAAAAAAAAAAAAAAAAAAGGGTTTGCAAAAAAAAAAAAAAAGAAGAAATACTTTGCAATGTTTACAAGGACAGTCATCAATCCATTTGTATACATGATCCAAATATGAAGTTCTAAAGTTCCCTGTTACCCTACCTATGCCACTTAAAGAAATTCTATCTTGACACTTTCACTGGAACAAATTACATCAAGTGAATACTACTGTAATTTCTTCCCAAACTAATGGATGATGTGCTGTTCTGTGCAGACACAATGTTATTCCTGTTAGCCATAATTTATCTGTTCTATTTACAATGGACCCAAGGGAACTGGGTTGAAGGAATAAACAAGAGACTTCATGGAGATGGGTGTTCTCAACCTATTAAGTCCTAAACAATATCACAAATTAATATTCAATTTAGAATAAATGAAGTGATGGTGGCCTGAAATAAGAGCAGAAGACATCATAAACATGATAAAGACTGAAGAATGGAAATAAAAGAAATTTATAGTCTTCAAGTAGAAATAGAGTAAAAACTATGAATAAATGATATCTCCTAGCAATTTTTTTCCCTAGAGGAATTTACAAATGCAGTAGTGATATTTTAAGATGGTCTGAGTTCTCAGCATCCTGGGTATCTAGAGTTACAGGTGTGAGCCATCGTGCTTGGCAAGAACTGTCTGTTCGAAACCCCAGAAGACTAATGTACTAAACATTGCTATTAGATTATGGAAAAATATCATGGAACAAATTCATTTTGAGTGAGTGGTTCATAAACATAATTTTTAATGTTAAAGGAAGATATATCTTTTTTTTTTTTTTTTTGGCCAGTCCTGGGCCTTGGACTCAGGGCCTGAGCACTGTCCCTGGCTTCCTTTTTGCTCAAGGCTAGCACTCTGCCACTTGAGCCACAGCGCCACTTCTGGCCGTTTTCTGTATATGTGGTGCTGGGGAATCGAACCCAGGGCCTCATGTATACGAGGCAGGCACTCTTGCCACTAGGCCATATCCCCAGCCCCAGGAAGATATATCTTAAGTGATAGAATGTTATTAAAAGCCTTTAAAACACAACTTTCAACATTGATGTAATATATTTTTCACAAGACTTCAGTTTTCAATGTAAAATTCATGGTTTTATAATGCTTAGAAATAATAATGCATCTGAGATCATAAACATAGTTTACTTCTTAAAGAAATCCAGGATTAGCATATACCCAATCTCTCTGGGCTTGACTTATTTCACTTAACCTATTTTTTCCCAGGTCTTTCCATTTCTTTACAAATGGTACAATACCATTTTTAATGGATGAGTAAAATTCCATTATATCTATATATTGATATCACATTTTCTTGATCCATTTGTCTATTGAGAGGCATCTGGACTGATTTCAAATCTTTACTCTGGTGAATGGTACTGCAATAAGCATGGTTGTGCTGATCGCTTTGCTGGTTTGTTATCTTTTGTATAAATTGCCCAGAAGTGGTATTACTGGAAGTAGAAAGGAAGGTATACTTTCCTGGCTGGCCTAGAACTATGATCCTTTGGATTCCAACCGCCTGAGGGGCTTGAAATTTCGGGTGTGAGCCTAATATTGTTAAGAACTAGAAAGATTAGGCTCACACCTGAAAGTTCTTAACAATAAAACCTCCATAGAAATCTCACTCCTGGTTATTTTATGCAAGTGAAATGACAACTTACACTAACACAAACACATCTACAACTCTGCACATATCAGCTCTATTCATAATGCCCACAAACTGGAGAATGCCCTCATGTTCTCTAATAAATGAATAGAAAAAAAGGCATATCATACTACAGAATTCTATTTCAACTGAGAAGAAATGAATTATTGATGTACAAGTCAATATAAATGAGATTTAGATTAATTTTACTAATCAATGCATACAAACCCCAAATCTGTGTTTTGCTTTTATGTGTTTGTATATAGTCGTATCTATAAATAAATATGCTGATACCTTACTACATAAATGTGCATTTGCATACATGGATTAAATGATATGTTCTCAGGTTTCTCATGTCTATTTGTGAATGGGCCCTAGGAAACCTCACCAAAATACCAAAACTAACAGTGGAGCCAATAAGAAGGGAGCAGTCTTTATTCTGAAAGAACAATGACCAAAGCTGAAGAATTAGAGAGAAAAAAGTATTTGATTATGAACTAAAGAACAAAATTAATATTTATAAGTGCAAATTGTGAAAAAGTGATTGAATAATTAATGAGAAATAAAAGGAAGAATACTTTTTCTTACAGAAATGCCTGGGCCCTGGTGACTCATGTCTGTAATCTTAGCTACACAGAAGGCTGAGATATGAAGATCACAGTTTAAAGCCATCCTGGGAAGCAAAGTTCATGAGACTCCTATTTTCAATTGACAATAAAAAAAAGCCAGAAGTGGAGCTGTGGCTCAAGTGGTAGAGCAGAAAACCTTGAGCAGAAAAGCTCAAGGACAGTGTATAGGCCCAGAGTTCAAGACCTCAGCCTAGTGCAGAAAATATACAGACAAAAAGAAGGCCAATTAGTAAATGCAGAACAAATGAGTAAAATACAAAACTCATCTGAAAACACATTAAATTGAGTCTAAGTATCTTGCTGTAGAATGCCAGCTATCATAGAGGATAAAATTTTTAAGATGGAGGTAATATTGGACTATCAGCATATTGTCTTAAATGACTTAGTAACTTATTATTGTCATTGGCACTAGCATACTCTTAAAATATATGATAAACAACAATAACACATTCAATCTTTAGTGGGTTTGTTTATAAAATACATATGAAAATATTAATTTACTTATTAATTTGTTTGACACTTTAGCATATCTAATTATTTATATTCTACTAGTCTTCATTATCTCCTTACAATCCATTAAAATATCTATATAAAAGCAGATTTTGCCAAAAAAATGGAAACACATGAATCCTGTTCATTAAAGATATACCTAATTGTTAAGAATTATTACTAGTGAGTACCAGGGGCACAACAAATAGGGGAAAGACTCAACAAATGGGACTACTACAAATTAAAAAGTTTCTGCACAGCTAAGGACATAGCCACCAAAATAGAAAGACAGCCAACGATATGGGAAAGGATATTTACCAGCACAGCAACAGACAAAGCCTGATATCTGTCATCTACAGAGAACTCAAAAGACTAAGCTCCTCCAAGCCCAATAAACCTATTAGGAAATGGGCAAAAGAGCTAAAGAGAGACTTCACAAGAGAAGACATAAAAATGGCAAAGAAACACATGAGGAAATGCTCAACATCCCTGGTAGTAAAGGAAATGCAAATAAAAACAACCCTGAGATACCACCTCACCCCAGTTAGAATGGCCTATACTCTGAACTCAGGAAACAACAAATGCTGGAGGGGCTGTGGGGAAAAAGGAACCCTTCTCCATTGTTGGTGGGAGTGCAAATTAGTACAACCACTTTGGAGAACAGTATGGAGGTTTCTCAAAAAGCTCAATATAGACCTACCCTATGACCCAGCCATACCACTCCTAGGCATCTATCCTAAACAGCAAAACCCAAGATATCAAAAGATATCAAAAGATATCAAAATGATATCAAAAGATATCATTTGTACTTCCATGTTTATCGCGGCACAATTCACAATAGCCAAAATATGGAAACAACCCAGATGCCCCTCCACAGACGAATGGATCCAAAAAATATGGTACTTATACACAATGGAATACTACATAGCGATTAGGAATGGTGAAATATTGTTATTCGCAGGGAAATGGTCAGAACTCGAACAAATAATGTTGAGCGAGACAAGCCTAGAACACAGAAAACAAAGGGGCATGATCTCCCTGATATATGACTGTTAAGAAAGGGAGACAGAGAGACAGTAGAGACCAAGTCTGTGAATACTATATATGTTCCTGATACACTGTATATTGTATATATGTCTACCTGACCTAGAGAAGGGATAGAAAAACAGAACGTAAGATATCACAAGAAATGTACACACTGCCCTACTATGTAACTGTACCCTTTTTGCACAACACTTTGTAAAAAAATTCTGTGTTCAATTAATAAACAAATAAAAAATGTAATAAAAAATAAAATAAAAAAATTAAAAAAAGAATTATTACTAGAGTCAGAGGCTAGATGACTCCTGCCTGTAATCCATGCTACTCAGGAGGCTGAGATCTGAGAATTGTTGTTTGAAGCCAGCCCTTGTAGAAATGTCTGTGAGACTTATTCTAATTACCAAAAAAGCTGGAGGTGGTTCTGTGGGTGAAGTGGTAGAGTGCCATCCTTGAATGAGAATGCTAAGGGACAGACTTAAGAACCTACCTGAGGGTAAGCTTTAGTATCAACACACAAAAAATATTATTAGATATACATGTTTTAGGTACTGTACTGGATTGGTAGTGATCTTCAAATATCCAGTGAAACCTGTGGAAATGGCCTCAGGTAGAAACAGGAATTTTGCAAGTAGAGATTAGTTGTATACATTTAAAGCATTTTCCATTCATCTTTATTTAGCAGTAATTTCTCCATTATATATAATTTTAAACAAATTGGTCTTACATATAAGCATCATACAGATATATATGCAACAATGCAATTAATCACAACAATGTTCATGATATGTTAATCAAGTTCTTGACTTTGATCATTAATAAATTTATATGAAGTATACTGAATTTAACATACTGAATATGTTTCGCTTTACTATAGCTTATCACTAAGCACTCCATATTTCTTACTCTCTTTTTCTGCAGCAGCACCATATTTTAAATAATCATGTCTTCCAAGGAAACATAATTTTTTTTTACATTTTTATTGGACAGTATCATGCATCCTAAGGCAATTCTCATTTCCGTTTAGATAAAATATCTATATAGTTACAGATTCCCTAGATCAACCAAATGGAAACCTTAAGTACCAAGTAAGAGGTAATTATTTATGTCTTTCTTGATCAAAGGAGTTGCCAGTTGATGATGTAGAAAAATATAGCTTATATTTTATTCAGAGAAAAAACTCTGAGATTGCAAAACCATGTAATATTGTTATATATTTATGTAAAAGTAAAACATGGCAAAGTATATTTTATCATCACTGTATACTATAACTAAATCAGAACTCAACATCTAATAAGTATACAAAATAAATTAGTAAATAAATAAATAGCATTAATTATAAGTCTTGATAAATTTTTCTGTGTTCTATATCAGTGGAAAGAATCTTAAAAAGCAAGATTGCCATAAAAAATGGAAACCTCAAGATATTCTAAAACATTAAAATGAATGCTTATTTCTCCCTAAAGTAGAAAATACCACTTGCTGATAATTGTCTTCTATTGCTATTTGCAGAGTTAAAATTTTGATTATGCAACTTTTTAAATTCCCATTGTGAAGTTATTACTATGAAAATAAAATTTTTAAACTTCTAATTTCAGACCATTATAATCCAGTCTGTTCTAAATTAAGTACTAATTGGGGCTACTGTTTAGCAGATGTATCTTGAGAACACCCATCTCCATGGTAATTTTTGTTGATTCATTCAGTGAATCCCCATGAGTCCACTGTAAATAGAACAAATAAATGATGGCTAGCAGGGTTAATGTTGTGCCTGCCCAGACAAGCAGATCCTCATGACTGCCAGCCAGAAAATATGTCACATTATCAACTGTCACTTTTTGCAAGTTACAAGATAACAGCTCTTTAAGAGCCATGGGTAGGCTAACTTGGGGCCTTCGAACCTTCTATTTATTTGGATTCATGTATATAAATAGTTTGATGCTTGAACATGTAAACATTGTGGGGTATTTCTTGGAATTGTTCTTCTTAAAAACTCATTATTTTGGATATTTGCTTACAAATATATGATAGCAGAGAGAAAATTAATTTTTAAAATCTGGAAAAATTCCAGAGACCTATGTTCAACAAATTCATAATGTGCATCTATGAAAATGACTTTGACTAAATCAGTCATATGTATCAGAGAGTCACTATTTGACATATAGAAATTTTGCATTAGTAGTGTATACTTGTATTTTTGTGGCGCAATTTCTATGACAAAATTATATACAAATAAAATAATCACAATTTCAATGAATTGTGAACAAATTTCAACTACTGCAAACAAATAGTTTCATGTGACCTTTTGTCTCTGTTATTATATGAACATTTTGTGATTTACAGGATAGTAGGATTTTTCATGGTCTTCTCTAGAAAACAGGTCACAATAATTTGTACTATAAGCAGTAGCTGGAAACTATGGAATAATTTTTGTAAAACAGGCCTGCCCTTAAAGATAGCCTCTTTAGCCGGGAATATGGCATAGTGGTAGAGTGCTTGACTAGCAGGCAGGGAACCCTGGATTTGATTCCTTGATACCACATAAACAGTAAAAACCAGGAGAAGTGCTGTGGCTCAGGTGGTAGAGTATTAGCTTTGAGCAAAAAGGACAGGTCTCAGGTCGGAGTTCAAGCCCCAGGATTGGCAAAAAAAAAAAAAAGAGAAAAGAAAAAGAAAAAAAAAAAGACAAGATGGCCTCTTTACATTTTAGTTTTGTATAATACGAGTTTCACGGACAATAATATTAAAGCAAAAAGTCTCAAAGCCGGGCTGGGAATATGGCCTAGTGGCAAGACTGCTTATCTCGTATACATGAAGCCCTGGGATCAATTCCCCAGCACCACATATATAGAAAATGGCCAGAAGTGGCGCTGTGGCTCTGGTGGTAGAGGGCTAGATTTGAGCCAAAAAGAAGCCAGGGACAGTGCTCAGACCCTGAGTTCAAGCCCCAGGACTGGCAAAAAAAAAAAAAAAAAAAAAAAAGTCTCAAAGCTATTCATCATCTGGCTGCAGAGAAATGAGTTGTGAATGTGAGAATTTATCTCTCCTAGAAGTTTTATACATTAGATGTTTGTACAAATCCATTCAACTCTGAAGCCAGATGGTTACTCCTTAGAAAATGTTATTCATTTTAATACAATGACACCAATAAAGAATAGAAAAAATGGAAAATTTGCAGATTTAATTAAATTGCTTGGATACTCAAAATTTTTGAGAAACTAGTATAGAGGCCAGCATACCCAAAACTTTGAAGCAACTTTATTTTATTTTATTGTAAAGGTGATGTACAGAGGGGTTACAGTTATCTAAGTAAGATTATGAGTACATTTCTATTCAGTGTTACCCCTTCCCTTTTTTTCCTCTCCCATGATCCCTTTCTGACACCCTCCCCCCAAGTTTTAAGTTCATTTCCAACATAGTGTGTAGTGAGTATCACTGTTAACCAACTTTAAAAAAGAACAAGTAAATAGATTTCTCTGTACTACAGTGGTATCTTTTACAAATAAGACAAAGAAAATGATCATTCTCTTCTGAAAACTTAGGTTGACTGTTGAGCTACTTATGATTTATTAGCCACAAAAAAGGAACAAAGTATGCTTGGGAAAACTATTTTATGATTTTGAAAATAATATAAGTACTACTTGCAGTTTAAAATAATAAATTTGGAGAGGGCATTGCTAAGTATGAAGACTGAAGCAAGAGGATCATGGATTCACTTGGGTTACAAAAGCAAAATAAAATTACCTTCCTTTATGCAAAAACTGCTTTGCATCAGAGAGAAGACTCATGATTGATAGGTCTATAAAAATATAATCCAGAATAGTATTTTCAAAATATTACAAAGACCTTGTTTACAAATGGCTAATTGCATTGGAGCAGAAAACTGAATTTTTTTTTTTTTTTTGGCCAGTCCTGGGCCTTGGACTCAGGGCCTGAGCACTGTCCCTGGCTTCTTCCCGCTCAAGGCTAGCACTCCGCCACTTGAGCCACAGCGCCGCTTCTGGCCGTTTTCTGTATATGTGGTGCTGGGGAATCGAACCTAGGGCCTCGTGTATCCGAGGCAGGCATTCTTGCCACTAGGCTATATCCCCAGCCCAGAAAACTGAATTTTGATTGGAGCCACTTTCCATTTATAACACATCTCCATATGTATTGACCAGACAGCATTTTATGTTTTCTTCAAATTTTTATTATCAAACTGATGTACAGAGAGGTTACAGTTTCATATGTTAGGCATTGGATATATTCCTTGTACTGTTTGTTACATGTCTTAAAAGTTTGCCTTGAGGTAGAAAAAGACCTGTTTTCAGACAGAGAATTACTGAGTTAAAAATATTTTTTTCTTAATTTTAGAAAATATATTGAATCATTCAGAAGACATCCCAAAATATATGAGGATACAATGAAGGAAACAATGGAATAAATAATATATGAGGTAATATGGAGTAGAAAAAGTTTTGATATGTTACAAAATAAATTTTCCTCAGGACCAAAAAGCAAGACTTACTTTAAAGTGTGTGCTTTCACCCAGTGCAAATACACATATGTACACTTCATATTTACAATTGTTTTGCTACATATATACTTATATGATTAATGAAGTCAAGTAACCTATCATATCTAAAATTTTAGCATTCAATATGACATTATTAAATATAGTCCTTATGTGTAACTTTCCATCTTGAGACTTATACACGTTACATAACTGGAAGTTTTTACTTCTTGGAGATATTGGTATATACAATTTATAATAATTGTTATTACTGTTGTAATTAGGAAACATCATAACTCTTACCTATGTGTACACACATATTTACACATACACTTTCACACATATGTAAATGTATATACACACATTCAAAATGAGAATTTTGCTTTCTTTTCTATTTCAAAAAAACCAGAAACAAAAACAAAACATTTTAACTACATTTATTTATTAATGGAACAGATTTCTCATTTCCTCAACTATTTCACGGATAAATGGAGAATGCCTTCATGAAGAGAGAAAATGATGAGAAATTCTACAGCACTAACAGAATTTATTCTTCTTGGATTGACAGACGACCCACAGTGGCAAATTGTGCTTTTCCTATTTCTCCTCTTCACATACATGCTCAGTGTGGTGGGGAACCTGACTATCATCATCCTTACCCTCTCAGATCCCCATCTGCAGACCCCCATGTATTTCTTCCTTCGCAGCTTCTCATTCCTAGAAATAGCATTCACATCTACCTGCATTCCTAGATTTCTTGTCACCATCACAACAGGAGATAGAAGCATTTCCTACAATGGCTGTGTAGCTCAACTCTTCTTTTTCATCTTCTTGGGAGTCACAGAATTTTATCTTCTCACTGCCATGTCCTATGATCGCTATGTGGCCATCTGCAAACCCCTCCATTACACAACCATCATGAGCAGCAAGGTTTGCATACTTCTGGTCTTTAGTTGCTGGCTGGCAGGATTTCTGATCATTTTCCCCCCAGTTATGCTTTTGTTGCAGTTAGATTTTTGTGCTTCTAATATAATTGATCACTTTATCTGTGACTCTTCTCCAATTCTGCAGCTTTCTTGTAGTAACACTCATTTTCTGGAAGTCATGGCATTCCTTTTAGCTGTGGTAACACTCATGGTCACCTTGACACTAGTGATTCTCTCTTATGCAAATATCATCCGTACAATTCTGAGAATACCTTCTACAAGCCAAAGGAAGAAAGCCTTTTCCACTTGCTCCTCCCATATGATTGTTGTGTCCCTCTCTTATGGCAGCTGCATCTTCATGTACATTAAGCCTTCAGCAAGGGAGAGGGTGACTTTGAGCAAAGGAGTAGCTGTGCTTAACACCTCTGTGGCTCCTCTCCTGAACCCCTTCATCTATACACTACGCAATCAGCAAGTGAAGCAAGCCTTCAAAAGGATGGTCCACAGGATGGTCTTTTCTTCAAGTAAAGGAATGGGATGATGTGAATTGTGGAGCCCCAGAGACAGAGCTGAAGAAAAACTACATAAATCATTTGTAAACATCTCTTTTTCTTCCTTCAGTTACCTTAATATATGTATTAACTACACTAACTTACATAAGATGCGTAAAACCATTTTTACCTTTTACAGAAATCCCTAATCTCTGTTTCTCATATCTGGACAAATCACGTCTTCTTTCATTAGATTGCTTTAAATTGTTTTGTTGAAATATTAGGAAACTAATTTTTTAAGACAAATGGTTATTGTAATTTATGTTTTTACAGCTTCTGTATCCTTTGTACTGAGATGAAGAAAACATTGACAAAGAGCAGAGAGTGGTGCTTTATTGACACTGAATAGTCCATCTTGTAATTCATGTTATCTAATTCATTCTTGCCTTCATTCTCCCTGGCTTATAAGTCCACAACACACTTTACCTTTCCATTGACAGCTGAGAAGTGAGATAGAATTTCCCTAAATTAATTTTATTGTTTAGCATTATTATTCTCTACTGTTTATATAAGTGCATTTTAATTAAAGTTAAAAGCACATTAAAAGTATGGCATTCATAGGAATCTGATCTTAGAAATCATACCGAATATTTGAATAAAAAACGACAATGAAAACAAAAGCAATCAACTAGCTGCATGCTGTAACCATCCCTGCAAATCTCGCTTCTCAGGAGCCTGTAAATTGAGCATTGTAACCCCATGAATTCAGCTCAGGTAGATGTTGTGACCATATGAATTTATAAAACATAGCAATATGTCCCATCATATTGGTGCAGGAAAAGAAAACAGTGACTTGGGCTTGAGAAATTAATCCTGCAGATGCAGCTCCAGAAAGTCAGGTGCAAATGGAGAATGACTAAGTCTTAGCTCTGAGAGTGGTGAACCCGCCACACACAAGCTCCATGTCTCCCTGAGATGTGTCAGGGCATAAATAACTCAGGACCTAGTTCAAACAAAGAGAAATGAACATAAAACCCATAGAAAGTACATCACTTATGTCACTATGGGGGCACAGATAACATTTGGTATTAGCAGAAGAGTCAAGAGATTCTAAATTTCCTGGATTAAATGGCATTCTCTTCTGTGTTGGCCAAGTTATTTAATTCCAGAGGAGTAATTGTTTCTTGAATGTTTCATGTATAAGGCCATGATAATTTAGAGAGATAGCCCTGCCAGCAATCTTGGTGTTTCACATGTGCTTATTTAATACTTTTTTAAAGAGGCATCAATGTTCTTAATAGCATGTAATTTTGCAATTCTGAGATTGCCTGCATATTTCTAGTTTACTTGGTTGCTCCCCTCCACATCACATGGTCCAATGACTTGCTCATTGAGTCTGTTTGCATCACTATGTGCCATGGGTAATTCTGTGGGCAAGCTAAAAAGTTAATGAATACTTGGGAAGCAAAAGGCACAGAGATTGGCAGAACCATTCTTCCCAGTGAGAGCAGTTGCATTGCTTGAAGATCCTTTTTGGCAAGAACACCAAGAACTCAGGTTCTACGAACTGTAGGAGTACTTAGACTGCAGGTGCTTCCCACAGGCTGTGGAGTCTATTGCGAGGCAGATGTTGAGAATGAATCACCTAGGGAATAAGCATCTCTCAGGGAATCTTGGGACACCCAGCTCTGGTCTCCAGTCCCGCTGAGAATTGTTCTCCAGAGGTGCTGATAGAGAAGGAGAGGTTTTGATTTGAGCAAGCTGCAGCTCCTCCTGGTAAGAGCTGAGGAAGCAATGAAGTGTTCTGGGTTCAGCAACTCCAAACCAACCTGGTGAAAGCAGATTCAGGTACTATATAGGAATTCAGTCATGAGATACAGAGAAGCCACATTTTGAGAATTCCAACTGTGAGTCTCTATTAGAGAACCAGTGACTGTGGTGGAATCGTGTTACCCCAAATCTTGCAGCCTAGAATACACTTAATCCTGTTATGACATTGAGCCATGAGGATCAAAGAGTAAAGAAAGACCAGAAAACCAGTCTCAACAAACCAGATCAATTCTAATGAAGAGAGATTCCATGGTGACCTGAGTAGGGTCAGAGGATAGGAGGCATGGTGCAAAATGGTGACTGATCTCTTCAGGGCCTAAATAGGGTCATGGTCACAGGGAGCTCGAGAATCTCCAGAGTTAATGGCACAGGACTGGCAGGTCCAGTGACCTATTTATTGCCCAAGTCCCTCTCCTTGCCTAGGAATTCAGGCATACCCATCACCTGGGGGTGGGACTTCACCTCCATACACCAAGAAGACATGATGGTGCCAGTTAAATTCATTTCCCAATTATCCACTATGTTGCCAACATGGCACCAGTTAGATCTGTTATCCTTATTTCAAAGGCAGGGAGTCCTAGGGTAGGCTGGCAGAGCTCTCATGTTCCAGGAGCTGTTGGCTAGTTATGGGGGACAGGCAGCCAGCTAGAAATTGCACAAGCCTGGGGGCATCAAAACAAGGAACAGTCCTAGCTCATAAAGTACAGACAGTTTGCTATAGTCATTGAGAATGAGACAATCACTAGGGGTTTGAGGAAATAGAGGGACTTTGAAGTAGGATGTTGAGATATTAAAGTTAGGAGTTGAGGCAGCATAGGATATGGTGGTTGGTGGCCTCACTTTCATGCTTCAGCAAGTCCCAGGGCCTGAGGAGCAGTGCAGAAGCAGCAACAGCAACAACAACAAGTCTGTCTGGCAGAGTCACTCACACCTAGGAGCCATCTGTTGGTTCTGGGATTTACTCCTAGGTGGTGAGGAGAGAACTCTGAAACAGACACTGTGCTCAAGTGACATCTCCCAGGCCCCTGTCTCCCCAAGATGACAAACTTTCAGAAAGAGTCTGAAAGAGGTGAGATCCACAGACAGCACTGTCTCTTGGTTCTCTCTGTGCAATAGCAGGTCAGATATTACTGTGATGTTTGAATCCTCCACTGTATGCAATAGAAGGATTTAGAGGGTTGCACATGTGCTGACAAAGGGACACAAATGGAGGAGGGCCTGTGTGGTAAAGCATATACATAAATCTCCATGCAAAAGCACAAGAAATATGCAAACCAAGGCAATGGGAGACTTCTAAAGAACACCCACAGCAAAAGACACTCTGTAAAGATGCCAGGCACTGGTGGCTCACACTTGTAATCCTGCTACTCAGAAAGCTGAGATAGGAGGATAATGGTTCAAAGCCAACCTGGGCAGAAATGTTCATGAGACTCTTATCTCCAGCTAACCAGCAAAAAGGAAGATGTGGAGCTATGGCTCAAGTGGTAGAACACTGGCCTTGAGCAGAAAAGCTGAGGGACAACGTCCAATCCTTGAGTTAAAGACCTAGACTTGGCCTCTCTCAAAACAACAAAAAAGCATTTCATTTAAAAAATGTAGAAGAAACAACAAACAGGAAAAAAAATCTGAAAATACTTTAATTGAGCCTAGAGATCTTGCAATGGAACACAAGCTATAATAGTGTGTAAAAGTTTAAAAAGGGGTATTCGTGGATTATCAATATATTATCCTACATGACTTAAGAACTTATTATTGTCATTGACACTATTAAATTCTTTTTTCATTTATTTCAGTTCATTTTAATAAAGACTACCTTTTTATTTAAAATTTTATTGTAAAGGTGATATAGAGATTTGTTACAATTATGTAAGTCAGATAATGAGTACACTGCCTTTTGAGTAGTGTCACCCCTTCCTCATTTACTCCCAGTTTTTCCCCTTGTGACCCACCTTCCTGGCAAATCATAGGCTGATAACATATCTTAGCTGTGGTAAACAATGCTTTAATGAACATGGTTGTGCTGGCGGATTTAGTGCTGCATAGCTTGTGGTCATTAGATAGATGGTCAGTTGTGGAATTTCTGGGTCATAGGGAAGTTCTACAATTAGTCTTTTGAGGAACCTCCATACTGCTTTCCTGAGTGGATGAACAAGTTTATATTCCCACCAACAGTTTAGTTGCATTCCCTTTTGGCCACATCCCTGCCAGCATCTCTTATTCTTAGTTTTCTTGATAATGGCCATTCTAACTGGAGTGAGGCAGAATCTCCGTGTTATTTTGCTTTGCAATTCTTGTGTAGCCAGAGGTGTTGAACATCCCTTCGTGTGTCTATTGGCCATTCTCATTTCTTCTTCAGAGACATTTCTCTTTAAATCTTTAGCCCACTTATTAATTGGGTTGTTGCTTCTTTGAGGATTTATTTTGGGGAGGTTTAATTTTTTGAGTTCAAAGTATTTTTGAGATATGAGGTACTGGTCTGATGCAAAGCTCTTTATCTTGCTAGCTATGTCCTTTGTCATACAGAAACTCTTCAGTTTGATGCAATCCCATTTATCCAGCCTTTCTTTGATGTGATTCTTTCTTTGTTGTGATTCTGGATCTTTACTTAGGAACTTTAACCTGTATCAAGGAACTCTAGTGTTTCCCCTATCCCTATAATATTTTCAGGGTAACTGACCTTACATTGAGGTCTTTGATCCATTTGGAATTGATTCTAGTGCAGACTGATTTATGAGGATATAAATTCAGTTTTCTGCACCTGTACAGCTAATTCTGCCAGGATATTTGGTTGTAGAGGCTGTCTTCCTTCAAGCCTGTGTTTTTGGCTCTTTTTTTTTTTAATCAATTATTAGGTGGCTATAGGTCTGTGGATTCATTTCTGCATCTTCCATTATATTCCATTGGTCCTCAGACCTATCCTTTTGCCAGTAGGAAAAAAAAAAAGCGGTGATACAGCTTTGTGATACAGTTTGAAGCATGGTGTTGATATTCCTCAAGCCATGTTCTTCCTGCTGAGGATTTTTTGCTACCAAGGGTCTTCTGTTATCCATATGAATTTTTGGATTGTTTCTTCTATAACATTGAAGAATACTGTTGGGATATTGATGGGTATTGCATTGAATTTGTAGATAGCCTTTGGCAGCATTGCCATTTTTTTAAGATGTTAATCCTTCCAATGTAGGATCATGGAGGTTTTTCCATTTCCTTCAATCTTCTTTAATTTCCTTTTTCAGGTTTTTAAAAGTTTTCGTCATAGATATTCTTCACGTCTTTGGTTAATTGCTAAGTATTTTTTTTTTCTCTCGAGGCTATTTACAAAAGGAGTTACTTAACTAACTTCACTCGTGTTCTTCTCATTGTTGGCATACAGAAAAGTTAAGTTTATACCCTGCTAGTTTGCCAATTTTTTGATTAGCTCAAGTAACTTGGGAGAGGACTCTATGGAGTTCTTTCTGTAGGATCATGTTATCTGCAAAGAGGGATAGTTTTACTTCTTCTTTCCCTATTTGGATCCCTTGTATGTTTTTGTCTTGCCATATTGCTCTAGTTAGGAATTCCGGTACTATATATGGAAGAGGACTGGAAAGAGCGGACATCCTTGTCTCACTCATGATTTTAGAGGAAATGGTTTTTAACTTTTCACCATTAAGTATAATACTGTAGTTTTGTCATCTACAGCCTTTATTATATTGAGGAATGTTACATGGATTCTTAACTTCTCTAGAGCTTTTATCATAAAGGGATGTTGAATCTTTTCAAGTGTTTTTTTCTGCATCTATTGGGTGGTTTTTGTCCTTGCTCTTGTTGATGTATTGAATGCCATTGACATTACATTAACATATGTCAATTAATGTGATTCAACCAGATTTGCATCCCTGGAATGAAAACCATTTGATCATAGTATATTTCTTTCTTTCTTTCTTTCTTTCTTTCTTTCTTTCTTTCTTTCTTTCTTTCTTTCTTTCTTTCTTTCTTTCTTTCTTTCTTCTTTCTTCCCTTCCCTCCCTCCCTCCCTCCCTCCCTTCCTTCCTTTCTTTCATTCTTTCTTTCGTTCTCTATCTCTGTCTCTCTCTCTTTCTTTCTTCCTCTTTTTGTAAGGGGTTGAATTCAATTGGCTAGAATTTATTGAGAAGTTTTGCATGGATCTTCATCAAATCGATGGGTGTATGGTTCTCTTTCATTGATGTGTCCCTATCTGGTTTTGGGATGAGGGTTATGCTAGCTTCATAGAATGAATTTGGTAGTAATCTTACACTTTCAATTTCATTCAGGAGTTTGATGAGAGTTGGAGTGAGTTTTCCTTTGAAGGCCTTCCTTATAGAATTTTCTGTGTGCTAAAACAAGTAGGACGCGTCTGTTATCTGCCACCTAGAATCTCTTCAGTATGCTAGGGTAGGGATGGCACTGCAGCTTATCTGTAATCAGTAGCCTTCCAGGATATGTGCGGGCTAGCTCCTGAGATCTTTCTCTTAGCTCAGCCTGAAATTGCCCTCAGCTTTTACCATCTGATGAGGGCTTTTTTCAGTGTGAGTTTAGAGACTTTGGGGTTTGAAATTTCAAGGTCCTTGGCTAGCAGTGAGCTGGCATGCAATGTATGGAATGCTGGGCTCACCCTTGCTCACTGCTGAGGGGCAGGACTGCCTCTAACTGGGCAAAGCTGCCTCCCTCTGGTCTGGCCTTTTGTTTGTCACCAGATAAGGGTAGTGTATGAGTATCAGACTGCTTTACCCTTTTCAAAAGTGGGGCCTTTTCATCCAGGGGCTCCAGCAGTCTCCTTGCCACTTTCAGGGTTCTTCTCTGGTACGGGGAGGGGCTCCCTTCCAGATGCTGATCTCTGGGAGGGATGGAGGATGTCTTTTGTGGGTTACTCACATTTCCCATTGGTGTTTAGGACCCTCCACGATGTGACCAGTTATCTCTGAGTTTGACTCTGGCAGGATGGGCTGTGGGTTCTCATTCTTAGGGTTTAAATTCACAGCTGAAGGTATGTGGAAAGCCCGAGGGCTCGGTTTCCACTGCCGCTGCAAGCTGGTGCTTAATTCTGTCTTCTTATTTGGGTCGTTTATGATTTTCTTCTTTGGTATATATCTCTGTATAATTATAGCTTACTTGGTGTGACTCTTTAAATGTGAAAAGCCTGATGGGACCCTAAAATTCTGCTTCCTCAGATTATCTTAGTTGGTTTCCTGTTCTCCTTCCACAATCTTCTCTGAACTCCACCAACACTAGCAAATTCTTAAAACGTGCTAAACAGCAGTAAAGCATTCACTCTCCAATGGGTTTCCTTATAAAATACATATGAAAATATTAAATTAAATATTAATTTGTTTAATGACAGTTTGGCATATCTATTTATATTCTATCAGTCTTTATGACATCTTTACAATCTATTAACAAATATCTATACAGAAACATATTTTGTCAAAAACTTTAGAAGCACATGACTAATGGTCACTGGTAACATACATAATTGGTAAAAAGTATAATTGGAGCTGGAGGTTAGTTGACTCATGCCTATAATACCAGCTACTTGGGAGACTGAAATCTGAGAATTACGGTTCTATACCAGCCCCATCAAAAAAAATCAGTGAGCCTTATTCTAATAACCACCAAAAAACTGGAAGTAGTGCTGTGCAGGAAGTGCTAGAGCATCATCCTTGAATGAAAATACTGAGGGGACAGTGCTCAGAATCTGAGTGTAAGCCCTAGTAGCAGCACACAAAAAACTGTTCTTAGATATGTATGTTTTTAGTACTGGATTGATAGTTCTCATCAAATATTCAGACCCGCTTGAACTCTGTGGAATTGGCCTTGGGTAGAAACAGGAAATTTGTACATGATGTGAAAATCGTGATTAGTTGTATACATTTTTTTTTCCTCAAATTTTTATTATCAAACTGACGTACAGAGAGGTTACAGTATCATACGTTGGGCATTGGATACATTTCTTGTACTGTTTGTTGCCTTGTCCCTCATGCCCCCCTCCCTCCCCCCCTTTCCCTCCCCCCCAGTTGTTCAGTTCACTTACAGCAAACAGTTTTACAAGTATTGGTTTTGTAGTTATTTCTCTTTTTTTACCCTGTGTCTCTCGAATTTGGTATTCCCTTTGAATTTCCTACTTCCAATACCAGTAAACACGGTTTCCAATATACTCAGATAAGATTACAGAGATAGTGTAGATACAAACATAGGAAGGTGATACAAAACATCATCAATAATAGAAACTACACATACACATAGGACGTTGAAAGTAGTTATAACTGTGATATATCACTTGTTTCCATATCATGGAGTTCATTTCACTTAGCATCATCTTATGTGTTTCTAAGAGTATAGCTATTGGGCCTTGTGATGCTCTGCTATGGACTCAGGGCCTGAGCACTGTCCCTGGCTTCTTCCCGCTCAAGGCTAGCACTCTGCCACTTGAGCCACAGCGCCGCTTCTGGCCGTTTTCTGCATATGTGGTGCTGGGGAATCGAACCTAGGGCCTCGTGTATCCGAGGCAGGCACTCTTGCCACTAGGCTATATCCCCAGCCCCTAGTTGTATACTTTTGATGTATTTTCCATATAATTTTTTAAACAATTTGTACTTCCATAAAAGCGTAACATAGGGCTGGGAATATGGCTTAGTGGTAGAGTGCTTGCTCAGCATGCATGAAGCTCTGGATTCAATTCCTCAGTACCCCATAAATAAAAAAGTCCTGAAATGGTGCTGTGGCTCAACAGGTAGAGTGTTAGCCTTGAGCAAAAAGAAGCCAGGGACAGTGCTCAGGCACTGAGTTTAAGACTCAGGATTGGCAAAAAAAGAAGCATAATATAGGTGTATGAACATGCAACAATCTTTGTAATTAAACGCAATCATGTTTATGGTATGTTAATCAAGTTTTTTATTTTGTCATTAATAAATTTATATGATATGCACTGAATTTAAGATATGGAATATGTTTGCTTTGCTCTATTTATCACTAAACACTCCATATTTCTCATTCTTATTGGAATAATTTTGTGATTTCTAAAGAAATTGAAAAACAATTTTAAATTTTTACTAGAAATTATCAAGCATCCTAAGGGAAATAATTCTAATTCCCATTTTGATAAAAGTCAATATAGTTTATGGGGCCCCTAAATGAAACAGCAACCAAATGGAAGTCTTACTGTAACAATTAAGAGGTGATTTAAAATATCTTTTTGGGTTAAAAGAGTTATCAAATGACATTACTTACATTCAATTTAGAGAAGAAAATCTGACTTATGCATATATTTTGACACATTTTTGTAAGAATAAACCTATGGCATATTTTTTGCCATAGAAAAAAAAGGAAACCTCAAGTAGTTCTAAAACATTAAAATGAATGCTTATTTTCCCCTGAAGTAGATAATTCACCTTGTTTATAGTTGTCTTCTATTGCTGTTTGCAGGGCTTAAAATAATATTCAACTTTTAAAATTCACGTTGTAAAAACGAAAGTGCAAATATTTTCGAATTCTAATTTTAGACCTTTACAATCCAGTCTGTTCTAAATTAACTACTAATTTGGAATCATGTTTAGCACTTGATATCTTGAGAATACCCATCTTCATGGTAACTTTTGTTTTTAAATTCAATGAATCCCCATGAGCAAACTGTAAATAGAACAAATAAGTTATAGTTAGAAGGAATAATGTTGTATCTGCCCAGAAGAGCCAATTGTTATGACCATCAGCTACAAAAATATGTCACATTGTTCTTCATTTCAACGGTCACTTGTTTCAAATGTCAAGATAATACTTCTTTAAGAGGCATAGGTAGGCTAACTTGGGGCCTTAGAACCGTCTATATATTTGGATTCATGTATATAAATAGTTTGATGCTTGAACATGTAAACATTGTGGGGTATTTCTTGGAATTATTCTTTAAAAAAATCAATACTTTGGATATTTGCTTACAAATGTATGATAGCAGAGGGAAAATTAATTGTTAAACCCTGGAAAAATTCCAGAGACCTATGTTCAACAAATTAATAATGTATATCTAAGAAAATGACTTTGACTAAATCAGTCATATATATCACAGAATCACTATTTTTAAGGTATTATTTGAGATATAGAAATTTTGCATTAGTAGTATATACTTGTATTTTTGTGAAGTTATTTCTATGACAAAGTTATATACAAATAAAATAACCAAGATAATTTCAATGAATTGTATAAGTGAAAAAATTTCAACTACTGCAAACTAATAGCTTCATGTGATCCTCTGTCTCTGTTATTGTATGAACATTTTGTGATTTAGAGGATAGTAGGATTTTTTTCATGGTCTTCTCTAGATAACAGGTCATGATAATTTGTACTACATGCAGTAGCTGCAAACAATGAAATCATTTTTGTAAAACAGGCCTACTCTTTACATTTTAGATTTTTACAATATGAGTTTCACAGACAATGACTATTAGCACCAATCCTATTAAGGCAAAAAGTCACAAAGCTATACACCATCTGGCTGTAGAAATGAGTTGAGAATGTGAGAATTTTTCTCTTCTAGAAGTTTTGTATAAAAATGTTTGTGCAAGTTCAATCAACTCTGAAGACAGCTGATTAATCCTTTAAAAATGTTATTCATTTTAATATAATGACACCTATAAAGAAGATAGAAAACAATGGAAAATGTGCAGATTCAATTAAATTGTTTGGATACTCAAAATTTTTGAGAAATTAGTCTAGAGACCAGCATATCAAAACTTTAACTTTATTTTATTTTATTGCAAAGGTGATGTACAGAGGGGTTGCAGTTATATAAGTAAGGTCACAACTACATTTCTTTTTGAACTGTTACCACTCCCTTTTTTTCTCCCTCAGTACCCCTCCCCCCAAGTTGTAAAGTTCGTTTCCAACATAGTGTCTAGTGAATACCACTGTTAACCAACTTTAAAAAAGAACAAGTAAATACATTTTTGTGTGGTACAAACAGTGCTATCCTTTCCAAAACAAAGAAGTAAAGAAAATAATCAGTCTCTCCTGAAAGCTCAGCTTGACTACTGAACTATTTATCATTTATTAGCCACAACAAAAAAACAAAATATGCTTGGGAAAACTATCTTATAATTTTGAAAATAATACAAGTAGGAGTACTTGAAGTTTACAAAAGTAAAATTTGTGAGGGCATTGCAAAACATGATGACTGAAGCAAGAGGAACATGGGTTCACATGAATTACATAGGGAGGCCATTTCAAAAGCAAAATAAAATTAACTTCTTTCATGTAAAAACTGCTTTGTATCAGAGAGAAGAGTCAAGATAGATTGGTCAATAAAATGTATTCCAGGATAGTATTTTCAAAATATTACAAAGACCTTGCTTACAAATGACTAATAGTATTAGAGCAGAAACATTGGATTTCTACTGGAGCCAGCTCCCATTTATAATACATCTCCATATGTAATGACTGGATAACATGACTTTGAAACAGTGCGTTTTCTTTTTAAGTTATAAAAATTTGTCTTGCAGCAGAGAAAAGACCTGATTTAAGACAGAAATTTTTTAAAAAACTAAGAAAACATCAAAACAATTAACTATCCCCAGTATTACATGAAGAGTGAGCTCTCAAGTGGTTTGTTTGAAAAAAATTTAATTACAGAGTTAAAAGATAATTTTTCTTAATTTAAGGAAATATATTGAGTCATTCAGAAGACATCCCAAAATATATGAGAATATAGTGAAGGAAAAAATGTAATAAATAATATATGAGGTAATGTGAAGTAGAAAAATTTTTGATATGTTACAAAATAAATTTTCCTCAGAACCAAAAAGCAAGACATTTAAAGTCTGTGTGTTTCACCCAGTGTAAATATACATATGTACACTTCATATTTACAATTATGTTTCGCTATATATATGTATATATACTTATGTGATTAATGAAGTCAAGTAACCTATCATATCTAAAATTTTAGCATACAATATGACATTATTAACTGTGGTCCTTGTGATTCACATTCTATCTTGAAACTTATACATATTACATAACTGGAAGTTTTTACTTTTTGGAGACATTGGCATATACAATTTTAAATAATGATTATTGCTATTATAATTAGGCAACATTATGTCTGTTACTTACATGTATACATATATTTACATATGCACTCACAGAAACATATATATGTGAAAACACACATATACAAAATGACAGTTTTGTTTTCTTTTCTATGTCAAACCAGAAAGAGAAAAGCAAAATTTCAACTACATTTCTTTATTAATGTAACACATTACTCATTTCCTCACTATTTCACAGATAAATGGAGAATGACTTCATGAAGAAAGAAAATGATGAGAAATTCTACAGCACTAACAGAATTTATTCTTCTTGGATTCACAGACGACCCACAGTGGCAAATTGTGCTTTTCCTATTTCTCCTCTTCACATACATGCTCAGTGTGGTGGGGAACCTGACTATCATCATCCTTACCCTCTCAGATCCCCATCTGCAGACCCCCATGTATTTCTTCCTTCGCAGCTTCTCATTCCTAGAAATAGCATTCACATCTACCTGTATTCCAAGGTTTTTTGTCACCATAACAACAGGAGACAGAAGCATTTCCTACAATGGCTGTGTAGCTCAACTCTTCTTTCTCATCTTCTTGGGAGTCACAGAATTTAATCTTCTCACTGCCATGTCCTATGATCGCTATGTGGCCATCTGCAAACCCCTCCATTACACAACCATCATGAGCAGCAAGGTTTGCATACTTCTGGTCTTTAGTTGCTGGCTGGCAGGATTTCTGATCATTTTCCCCCCAGTTATGCTTTTGTTGCAGTTAGATTTTTGTGCTTCTAATATAATTGATCACTTTATCTGTGACTCTTCTCCAATTCTGCAGCTTTCTTGTAGTAACACTCATTTTCTGGAACTCATGGCATTCCTTATAGCTGTGGTAACACTCTTGGTCACCTTGACACTAGTGATTCTCTCTTATGCAAATATCATCCGTACAATTCTGAGAATACCTTCTACAAGCCAAAGGAAGAAAGCCTTTTCCACTTGCTCCTCCCATATGATTGTTGTGTCCCTCTCTTATGGCAGCTGCATCTTCATGTACATTAAGCCTTCAGCAAGGGAGAGGGTGACTTTGAGCAAAGGAGTAGCTGTGCTCAACACCTCTGTGGCTCCTCTCCTGAACCCCTTCATCTACACACTACGCAATCAGCAAGTGAAGCAAGCCTTCAAGAGGATGGTCCACAGGATGGTCTTTTCTTCAAGTAAAGGAATGGGATGATGTGAATTGTGGAGCCCCAGAGACATGGGTGATGAAAAACTACATAAATCATTTGTAAACATGTCTTTTTCTTCCTTCAGTTAGGTATGTTTGTAAAGCATCAATCCTTCTTTTTCTAATTACCTTAATATATGTATTAACTACACTAACTTATATAAGATTTAGACCATTTTTACCTTTTACAGAAATCCCTAATCTCTGCTTTTCATATCAGGACAAATCATGTGTTCTTTCATTAAATAGTTTGCTTAAAATTCTGTAGTTGAAATATTTTATTTCTGTCCACCATATTTATAGGAAACAATAATTTGGGAGACAAATTGTTGTTATAATTTATGTTTTTACAGCTTTTGTATCCTTTGTACTGAGATGAAGAAAACACTGACAAACACTGAGTGGTGCTTTATTGACACTGAATAGTCCATCTTGAAATTCGTGTTATCTAATTCACTCTTGCCTTCATTCTCCCTGATTTGTAAGTCCACCATACACCTTACCTTTCCATTGACAGCTGAGAAGCAAGCAGAATTTCCCTAAATTAATTTTACTGTTAGGCATTGCTACTATTCTCTACTGTTTATATGAGAGCATTTGAAGTTATTAACACATCAAAAGTATGGCACTTGTGGGATTCTGATCATAGAAATTGCACTGAATGTTTGAAAACGTAAAAGAACAATGACAACAAAAGCAATTAGCTAGCTGCATGCTGTAACTATCCCTGCAAGTCTCCCTTCTCAGGAGGTTGTAACCTGAAGATCAATGTTCAATGCCAGGCAGGAAAGGAAAGCCTGTGTGATTCTAATCTTTAATCAAGCACCAAAAATCCTGGAAGTGGCACTTGGGCTCAAGAGGTACAGTTCTATTGTGGGATTCTGATCATAGAAATTGCACTGAATGTTTGAGTAAAAGAACGATGACAACAAAAGCAATTAGCTAGCTGCATGCTGTAACTATCCCTGCAAGTCTCCCTTCTCAGGAGGTTGTAACCTGAAGATCAATGTTCAATGCCAGGCAGGAAAGGAAAGCCTGTGTGATTCTAATCTTTAATCAAGCACCAAAAATCCTGGAAGTGGCACTTGGGCTCAAGAGGTACAGTTCTAGCCTTGAGCACCAACAGCCCTGAATTCAAACCCCAATGCCTGGCATCACAAAATACAAATGTAACTAACCAATTAACCAAACAACCAAACAAGTGACCAGGAAGAGCCTCAATAAAGAAAGAGGATTTTTTCTTAGACATATCTAAAATAGAAAGTCTATATGGCAGCTCTAAAAAAAGGGGGATAAAATGTTACCACATGCTGATTAAGGAGTTTTAAAGAGAAGTTTTTATTGTTGAGGGATGGCATTGATTTCTATGGATAAGCAAAGCATCCTAAAAAATCCAGACATGAAAATAAAAACACAATACTTGAAATAAGAAACAATACTTGTATCAATTCTTTAGAAAACAAAGCAAATCAAAGTTAAAACCTGTTCAATCAGGAAAATGTGGTACATATACACAATGGAATTTTATGCCTTTATCAGAAAGAATGACATTGTCCCATTTGTAAGGAAATGGAAGGACTTGGAAAAAATTATACTAAGTGAAGTGAGCCAGACCCAAAGAAACATGGACTCTATGGTCTCCCTTACTGGGAATAATGAGTACAGGTTTAGGCAAGTCATAGCAGAGCATCACAAGGCCCAATAGCTATACCCTTATGAACACCTAAGATGATGCTAAGTGAAATGAACTCCATGTTATGGAAACGATTGTTATATCACAGTTGTAACTACTTTCAACATCCCATGTGTATCTGTAGCTTCTATTACTGATGATGTTCTTGTATCACCTTCCTGTGGTTGTACCTACACTATCTCTGTAATCTTATCTGAGTATATTGGAAACTGTGTATACTGGTATTGGAACTAGGAAATTGAAAGGGAATACCAAAATTGAGAGACACAGGGTAAAAAAGACAAACAACTACAAAAGCAATACTTGCAAAACTGTTTGGTGTAAGTGAACTGAACACCTCAGGGGGGGAAAGGGAAAGGGGGAGGGGGGAGGGGGGGTGTGAGGGACGAGGTAACAAACAGTACAAGAAATGTATCCAATGCCTAACATATGAAACTGTAACCTCTCTCTGTACATCAGTTTGATAATAAAAATTTGAAAACAAAAAACCTGCCCAAAAATGTCTGGAGAGAGAAGTGATAATTTACAAAGCAAATTGTAGTAATAGTACAAATGGGAAGTCAAAATTATGAGAGTTGTATATATTTTTTGGATTACTTTAACATGCATTTTACTGAACACATGTTCTACTAAGACCTTTGGTAAGCAACCCTTAACAAAAATGTTCTCTTTAACTAAAAACACATATTCATCAGTAGAGATACCTTAAAAATTAAATTGCCAGTACACAGTTTGAAAAATGCTCTTGCACTGAAAAATATAACCACATGAATCCAGCTCAGGTGTTGTGACCATATAAATTTATAAAATATAGCAATATGCCCCATCATATTGGTGCATGAAAAGCAAACAGTGACTCGGGCTTGGAAATTTAGCACTGGAGACACAGCATCAGAAAGTGAGGTGCACCATGAGGAATGCTTAATGGAGAATGACTAAATCTTAGCTCTGAGAGTGGTGAACCTGCCACACACAAGCTCCACAGGTCTCCCTGAGATAAATGGCAGGGCAGAAATAACTCAGGACCTAGTTCAAATAAGACAGTGGCTTGCCCCAAAGACAAAGGAACATAAAACACATAGAAAGTGCATCACTTATATCATAGTATATCTGAGATTAGCAGAAGAGTCAAGAGACTCTAAATTCTCTGGATTAAATGACATTCTCTTCTGTGTTGGCCAAGATATTTAATTCCAGAGGAGTAATTGCTTCATGAATGTTACATTTATAAGGCCATGGTAATTTAGAGAGCCCCACAAGTAATCTTGGTGTTTTACGTGTGCTTATTTAATACATTTTTTTTTAAGGAATCAGTGATCTCAATAACATGCAATTCTGAGATTGCCTGCATGTTTCTAGTTCTAGTTTCCAAGATTGCTCCTCTCCAAAGCATTTGCTCACTGAGTCTGATTGCATCACTATTTTCATCTATGCAGCCATGGGTAAGCTCAAAAGTTAACTAATACTTGAGAAGCAAAGGGCACAATGGTCTCATCATTCTTCCTAGTGAGAGCAGTTGCATTATTGAGGATCCTTTTTGACAAGGACACTGAGAACTCAGGATCCAGGAGCTGTAGGATTGCATAGACTGCAAGTGCTCCCTAGGGGCTGTGGGAATCTATTGCCAGGCAGCTACTGAGACTGAGTCACCAAGGGTAATAATCATTGCTTAGAGAATTCTGGGAAACCCAGTTCTGGTCACCAGTCTCTGGCAACTGGTGACCAGAGATGCTGGTTGAGAGGGAGAGAGTTTGATTTGTGCAAACTGAAAGCTACAGGTAAGCGTTCAGAAAGCAGTGAAAGGATCTGGGTTTAGCAACCCCAAACCGACCTGGTGTGAGCAGTTTCATTGCCTGGGCATCATTTCAGTGACAAAGCAGGGAGTCCTGGGCTAGGCTGGCAGAGCTCTTAGGGTCTAGCAGCTGCTGGCTAGTTATGGGAGACAGAGTAGGCAGCTAGCTAGAAATGGATACTGCACTCGCCTGGGGCATCAAAACGAGGAACAGTCATAGCTCAAGGAGTGCGGATCTCCCTCCATAGTCTTTGATAATGAGACAGTCACTAGGGGGTGAAGGAGAAGGAGGGACTTTGAAGTAGGAGAGTGGAGACATCAAAGCAGTACTGGGAGTTGAGGCAGCATAGAATATGGTGGTTGGTGGCCCCACTTTCCTGCCTTGAGCAAATCCCAGTGTCTGAGGAGCAGTGCAGAAGCAGAAGCAACAACAGCAAGTCTGTGTCTGGCAGAGTTCCTCACACCCAGGAGCCTTCTGTTGGTTCTGAGATTTGCTGCTAGTTGGGGAGGAGAGCTATGAACTAGGCACTGTGCTCAAGTAGCATCTCCCAGCTTCCTGCCTCCCCATGATGATGAACTTCCAGGAAGAGTCTGAAAGAGCTAAGATCCACAGACAGCCAAGCTGAGTCTCTTGGTTCTCCCTGTGCACCAGCAGGGCAGACCTTACTGCTGTGCTTGAATCCTCCACTATAAACTTAGAGGGTTACACATGTGCTGACAAAGGGACCCAAATGGAGTAGAGCCTGTGTGGTAAAGCCTATACATAAATCTCAATGCAGAAGCACAGGAAATATGCAAACCAAAGACAATGGAAGATAGCTAAAGGTCACCAACAGCAAAAGACACTAAGGAGGCCAGGAACTGGTTGCTCATGCCTGTAATGTTGATCCCCAGAAGGCTGAGATTGGAGGGCAGTGGTTGAAAGCTCACTTCAACAGGAGAGTTCATGAAACTTATCTTGAACTAACCAGCAAAAACCAGAAATGGAGCTGTGGCTCAAGTGACAGAGTACTATTCTGGAGCAGAAAAGCTCAGGGACACCACCCAGGCTCTGAGTTCAACTCCCAGGACAAACAAGTACACACATACACACAGACACACACATGCACACACAAATCTTCAGTATAGTGAAGACAAAGACAGGCCAGGATTCACTGTTGCATTCTACCAGAATTTCAAAGAAAAATGAGTGTGAGTGCTATTCAATGTATGCAAAAAACTAGAACAGTATGGAATTCTACCACACTCATTCTACAAAGCCATTATCACATTCATATCCAAACCACACAAGCAGACAACAGTAAAAAAAAAAAAAAAAAAGAGACCAACTTCCTTGATGAACATGGATGAAATAATTTCAAATTGAATACAACTGCGCATTAAAAAGTTCAAGATCAAACTATTTTTTTCTCCAGGTATGCACAGATAATTGAACACATACAAATCAATAAATGCAATATATTACATGAAGAAAACACACCATATACACTATCCACCTATGAAAAATAGAATTATGTCATTTGTAGTAAAACATATAGATCTGGAGATCATTATTTTAAGAGATCAGCTAAGCTCAGAGACAAAAACTTCATATAGTTTTGCTCATATGTGCATCTAGACCTAATAGTAATAACAGTAGTAATATGACTTGATTGTCAAAGTAGAGTTGTTTGGGGGTGGGGAAATAATGGTGTGTGGAGAAGCAAAGGGGAGAGGATGGAGAATCCATACTCTGGAATTATACTATACATATAAAATTAGCATAATGACACCCACTGCAACTCTTAAAAGGGAATTTTGAAAGTGATGGGAATTAATTAATGACAACATAGAGCAGAGGAGTCATTTGATGAAAGTGCATATGGATACAAGTATCACAACAATCCTTTTTGTAAAACTTATTTGTGCTAATAAACACATTAAATATTTAGATATAATACAGCATATGGCTAGTCTCCACAAGTCTCTGGTACCAAGAGAGCACCATTGAAGAAAATCCACAAATGCTCAGGATGTAGACTTCATTGCTATACTGAAGGCACTTGATTCATTTTTCTGTAACACTCGTCAGCTCTCACCAATAACATGTCATCTTTTAACCAATCTCAAACTTTCATTTTATCACTTAATCACATTAACTTTTATTTTGTTTTTGGAGGAGTCATTTGCTGTTGGGGAAAGTCAGAATTTCAGAAAATTAAGCATAGAGAGACCCTCAGCAGATTACAAAAGGACTTAAACCCAACCCAACACATGATTATCGGAGGATTGTATTTATAATCTGACCTATGGAATTATAAGCCCTTTGTGCAATTACTTAACAATAAGTAAAGAGGGCTAGAGGTGTTATTTAGTGGTAGACTATCTGCCTAGCAAGTACATGGATTTGAGATCAAACTCTACACCCTCAAAAAAAGGAATTTTAGAATATTTAGGAATGAATCATCCTTCTTCACACTATGGGCACAATGCCTGTCATGAGATGACATAGATCAAGACCAAAACATCATTGGGATTCCACCTCACCCCAGTAAGTTTGGACATTATGAAGAAAACTAACAACAAATGCTGGAGGTGATGTGGCCAAAAGGGAATCCTTCTACACTGTTGATGGGAGTTTAAACTTATTCAACCACTCTGGAAAGCAGTGTGGAGGTTCTTCAAAAGGCTAAACATAGAACTTCCATATGACCCAGCAGCTCCACTTTGGGCATCTGCCCAAAAAACTACAAGCAAGACCATGGTAAAACTACCAGCACAACTATGTTCATCGCAGCACAGTTTGCCATCGCTAAAATATGGAACCAACCCAGATGCCCCTTAGATGAATGGATCAAGAAAATATGGTAAATATACACAATGGAATTCTCTGCATCTATTAGAAGGAATGACTTAGCCCCACTGCTGAGGAAATGGAAAGACTTGGAAAAAAATCATATTAAGGGAAGTGAGCCAGACCCAACGAGACATAGACTCTATGGTTTCCCTCGCTGGTAATAATTAGTACATGCCACAGGTTTGCATTGAGGTAGCACTGGAGTCTTCCTCCTCCACAGCATAGAAACAGACTTGGCTGCTGCAGAGAGCAGTCTTGGTAGGTTGGCCTTTGGTCTGTGTGGATTGGGTGACTTGGAAATTTGTGGGTTTGAACTCGAGGACCAAACTGAATTTTAGACTGCACTTGCAAGAGATGGTTACAGGCTCAAGCGCTCAATATCTGCCTAGAATATCAAATGTCTTTAGTCTGTGTATAAATCTACAGACAGCCAACCTGGAGATGTGACAATCCATCAGATCCACTGGGAAACACTGCTGCTGGACACAGCCCATCTCTTCCAACATGGAGATTCAGTTTGGGTAAAGTTCAAGGATCACCTGACAGTCATCTGGAGGAGACTCACATTGTCATCCTGACTACCTCCACCATTGTAAAAATAGACTGGATTTCTTCCTGACTCCATCACACATGACTAAAGCCTGCTGATTCTGAATGGAAGGCACAAGCTACTTCACATCCACTGAAGCTCAGACTTTACATCATCTGAACCCTTTGCCCTTTGCTATTCATTTGTGTTCTCTTCCACCTGTCAGTAATCCCCATGAGTCAGACCACAAGGGGCATATGAGCAAATAAATGATGTGATTTGGTTTCTATGCTATTTTGCAATTTGATGCATTTTGGTAAATAGCAAAAATGGTGCCAAGTTTGGATTCTTGGCACAGTGCTGGTGCTTGTAATTCTTGCATTTAGAAACTGTCATTTAAGTTCAAATTCTAAAGTGTTAATCAGTTGCTGTTTGGAAACTCTCATCACATCTACTGAGTTTCCTCATTGCAGAACCTTGACAAATATTTGTTGGTCAATTCTTAACAAGCTACAGGTAATCTCTATTCCTATTGGTCTCCTTGTTGCTTTGATTGGAAATCAAAAAGAGCTTTTGTGGCAAAGACTCCTTTGATTGCAGTTCAAAGCCAGCTTGAGCAGAAAAATCTCTCTGAAACTCCATTTCCCAACTAACCAGCAAAGAGACAGGCTGGAAGCATGGCTCAAGAAACTCTTATCTCTAACCAGTCAAATGTTGGAAGTAGTGCTGTGATTCAAAGTGGTAGAGAACTAGCTTTGAGCAGAAGTGCTCAGGGACAGTGCCCAGGCCTTGAGATCAGGCCTGGTGAATGCCAGCTGGGATGAGCTATCCCACCAATAAGCACCTAGACCCCAAGAATGAGGTTAGTCCTGACAATGAGGAACTATGAAGGGAGGTAGGAGAAGATGATGTCACATTCTAAATGGAGTCACTTTACACTCACTCTTTCAAAATTAAACAGAGCCAGGACAACAAGAGAAATACTTGCTTGCCCACACAATGTCCATATCAGTCTATCTTCTAATTGGACAGTCACTTACATTCTTGCCTTTGTTACCTGCTATTTGGGCTCTTAACCACTCCAATCCAGCCCTACCCTCTGACGAGTTACTCCCAACCAGGATACTATCCAATTGCCCAAAACCCCAGAGAACTCCCTTCCTGCCCCCAGTCCAGTTATTCCTCCTTCCTTGTAATGGTCCATAACTGGGTTTATACTGCAGATGAAACTTTTATGGCTTGTGGCCAGGGTGTGTTCTCCCATGTCATTCATGTTAACTGGTCCTGTCACCTCCTCAGTCTTTGCCTGACTTTTTCAAAATTTTCTTTTACCAGGGTATCAGTCCTCAGTCAAGACACCTGGGAACAAATCAAAGGCATCCTGTTACTACTGGTAACCAGAAGCTTCACTTATACTGCCCTGCCCTGCCCAGCACAGACCTGGACCCTAAGAACTCCTGTCCCAGTGACTCAATGCTCCCAATATAGCAGGAAGTAGCCAGAAAAGACCATGATGCCCATTGACTCTGTTAAATACTTCTGCTACCTCCTCCTCTGATTACTGTGATCCTAAGATAAAGCTGGAAAAATCTTACTTCCCTTCCAGGGTATGGGGAGTACCTTACTATGTCTCCAGTCCAAGATGGAGAAGCCAATATCAGGCCTCTGATAGCCTTTTCAGGGAATCAATCCCTCCCTGGCTTATCTCTCTCCTGGGCCTGGTAGAAGTTCTTTTTCTTTTTACTATTTGTGCCTTGCACTTTAGGTGAACTATTCTCATGGGAAAGATGAGGACCTTTACCAATCAAACTGTGAAGCAAATACTTCTTGGATGGTACCTGGTAGAACAACAAATCAGGGAAACCTGGCTACTTTGCCCCTTTACAGCAGGAAGTAGCAGCAGAGGAAATGACCTCCACCCATATTCCAGGCCTGGTACCCCTAGTTATTATTATTAAACAACAAAGTAGGAAATGTTAGCATTCCCCCTACCTCAGGTCCTCAGCCCCTCCTACTCCATTTCCTGGTACAGATTGTAGTCCCAACCTGCATCAACAGAATGCCTCCCTTCCTGACCTGAATTCTATCCTGCCCTAGAACTCCCTCCAGGATAGGTGCGCATTCCTATATTTCATCCAAACCTAGCTGCTCACGCAGAATACCTCCCATCACTAGCCCAATTGTTACAAGCTTCCATTTGGACAGGGGCAGGTGCCATATTCCTCCCTCTCCCAAGTGAGAGATGCTCTCTTTAATAAACCTCCTTCTCCTGTATGTGACTGTCTCTGTGTGATCTCCTGGGACAGCTGGGATGGATTCTTACAATATGTATTCACCTCAATATTCCTTGATTAGACATCACGAGAGAAACCTTACTTCAATTATCAAGTATGAGTCTTCCATGACAAGTATCACAACAAAAATTTCTAAAAGCTGAATTTATTACCTTTTGACAGTATTCATTTTCTGGTATCATTTATTTTCAGATTATTGCATATAATTGTGAAGAGAACATTCTTTTTTTATTTCAAAACATTTTTATTTGCCTCTATTCTTGAAGAACATTTTTTTTTTTTTTTTTTTTTTTTTTTGCCAGTCCTGGGCCTTGGACTCAGGGCCTGAGCACTGTCCCTGGCTTCTTCCCGCTCAAGGCTAGCACTCTGCCACTTGAGCCACAGCGCCGTTTCTGGCCGTTTTCTGTATATGTGGTGCTGGGGAATCGAACCTAGGGCCTCGTGTATCCGAGGCAGGCACTCTTGCCGCTAGGCTATATCCCCAGCCCCTCTTGAAGAACATTTTTATGAATACAAAATCCCAGTTAACATTCTCTTTTTTTTTTTGCTTTATTTTTTTCTTTATTATCAAAGTGTGATACAGAGGGGTTACAGATTCATATGAAAGGCAGTGAGTACATTTCATGTTCTACTTGTTACCTCCTCCCTAATTTCCCCCCTCCCACCTCCCCCTTCCCCTCTCCCCCCAAGAGTTGTGCAGTTGTTTTACACCAAATGGTTTCTAAGTGTTGCTTTTTTTTGTTTGTTTTGTTTTTTCTTATTATTGTCAAAGTGATGTACAGAGAGGTTACAGTTTCATACGTTAGGCCTTGGGGGTACATTTCTTGTACTGTTTGTTACCTCCTCTCTCATTCCCCCCTCCCCCTCTCCTTCTCCCTCCGTGAGTTGTTCAGTTGATTTATACCAAATGGTTTTGCAAGTATTGCTTTTGGAGTTGTTTGTCTTTTTATCCTTTGTCTCTCGATTTTGATATGCCCTTTCACTTCCTTAGTTCTCATTGCAAGAATAGTTATAACCCAAGAAAATATATATTTGGAAATAGGATGTTGCATATCTTTATTAATTGGGGGGTAACTGCTTGTCTTCTAACTAAATATCCTAGGTACTTAAATGGATCTTCTGTTTAAATGAATTTTATAAGGGGCAATTATTAAACCATACTGTTGCAAGTGTAAAGGCAAAATTTGTAACAACTCTGATACAATATTTTTATCAGGTGCAGCAAATAATAAATCATTTTATTGAAAACCTGCAAGGCAAACTGGAGTAGCAATTAAACAATCATCTTGGTAGCCATATTTTCCTATATCCAACTTGAAACAACCATGTAGGACAGGTCTATTTTTCAAATCTCATATCTAGAGATCCATTTTTGATCTCTCAAGTCTTTTACCAAGCCTGGATGTATTTGAAGAAATCTGGAGCCTAGGTACCACTCATTGCTTCAAGCTGCTTGTTTTCACTTCCAAATTCCTTATCTAGAAAGGCATTCTAAAGCCTTTTAAAGTAGAGGCTTTCACACCTTCACCTCAGGGGCCTTTATAATGAGGGGGTTGTGCTACACCTCCAACTGGAGGGCATTGAGTGACAGGGAAAGTTTGATAGCAAGGGAGAGAAACAGAACTATAGGAATTAGAATAAGAAAAGTAAAAGTGGGCCCCTCAGAGGCAATCTTTTGTTTTTCACTTTCACCTTCCTGATGGCCCCTGGCAGATCACAAGAGCATCTGTAGTGCTCCAAATGCTCTGCTGAGATGCCTAAATTAGCGTCATTCTCTGAAGGAGCATATGTAGAGGCTGAAGGCTTATTTGATGTTAATTTTTCTTTAACAGAACTGACAGGAGATTGTTCAGGTATAGCCATTTCTTTTAGCTCCTGCCCAACTTGAGTTTTTGCCCCCTCTGGCAGGTTATAGGCCTTCATGGCTTTCTCCACTTCAGCCTCTAGCTCAGCAGCCGATGTTATGATAGCATCGGGAGACATTACTCAGGGCTGCACGCGTTAATGCCCAAACACACTAAAATGTAACTGGAACCTTGTCACCACACTGATATTCCTTTTCCACATTATTCTTTACTTGTTCCCAGACTTCTAAATCTAAAGTATCTCCCTCTGTGAACCAAGGATTATACTCCATCACCACCTGCATGCACTCATCTCTTTGTGAATGTGAGACCATAGCTCCATTCCATTTCAGTATGTGGTGTATAAGATTAGGAAAAGAAGTTGATTTAGCTTGTCCCATAACCCTGTAATTTTTTTTAAGTATTAGGAGCTCTCCACACACAGTTTCCTTATCTCCTGTGAATTACACACAGTTCCCTTATCTCCTGTGAATTAAAGATATCTCTCACTTCCCCTTGAGAGCTTGGCAGTTCCACAATCTCCTATGGATCGAGAATATTAGGTCCTTGGATTCGATGCCAGTTGTTGGACCTGGGTAACTGCAACCATAGTCAGGACATGGGGGATGCAGAGGTGAGTGGACCAATGCACACTTTATTTCAGGAGGGCCAGGGTTTGTATAGGGTTAGAAATCAATTCACAACTTCAAGGGTAAAAATTAATACAGCATGATATCCATTTCAAATACAAAAGTTGAGGATGTTACTACTGGGAGGAAGGAAACTAATACAAAAGTTTTCCTACTACAAAAGGTGGCTACTTCAAAGAATGGTTACTAAAAAGGGCTGAGCTACTTCAAAGAGCTGAGCTACTACAAAGATTGTTGATATCAAAACAGAGGAATAGATCAGTCAAGGCAGAACTTTATCACCTAGCTACTATTTCCTCAAGATTTTGACCAAGACTTCTCTATTAACTGTGAATAGACTTCCCTATATACTGTGAAGAGTCTTTCCAATTTACAGTGAAGAGCTTTCCCTAAAGGCAGCTGGTCAAGCAAGTCTCCCCAGGGAGGCTCTATACAGGGGAGGTGGGGGTTGGGGAGAAATCTCATGACAAAGGTGGCTTCCTTTGGCCATCAAACACAGGAGACCCTTAATGGAGATTTTTCCCCAAGGCCTATTAGTTTGCTAATAAGGCATCCGAACTTCTGTGCCAAGGCTAAGTTTTCCACTGGTCAGAGAAGTTATTCTCCCACATAAAACATTTTGTCCTTTGATCAATTCTTCCTCCTTCACTCTCTTCATTTGGCCTCCTCACTCCCATTAGTATTCACACCCCAGACAGGATCTTATTCACTTCACTGTGTCTTTTGTGTTCTTTGTGGCAGTAGTCAATCTTACTGGCATTCCATAATACATTATATGGCTCTTAATTTACATTTCTCCAATGTTAATAGTATAATAAAAATATAACAATTCTAGATTTAGACTTGAAAAATGAATGTGAAATATGGATACTGGGTCAAACTGGTGCCATCTTGGCATCTTGGTGGACGAGAGACTTTCTAAAAACTCATACAGGTGAAATTCTTCCCCTTACCCTCAGGTGATGGGCATGCTTGAATTTCTAGAGGCAGGGGCAGGGACTTATACAATAGGTTACTGGATGTGCCAGACTTGTACAATGAGCTTTCCAGATTATAAATTCTCCAGCCCACTGTGACCATTCCCCATGACCATGACCCTATTTAGGCAGCAGCACCTCAGCCACCATTTTGTGCCATGCATTGTATTTCTCCTCAGGCCACCATGGGATCCCTTTTCAACTCTCCATTAGAGTTGATCTGGTTTGTTCAGATTGGATTTCTGCTTTACTACCCCCATGGCTTGGTTCCTAACAGTTTTTAGAGTCAAGGGGTTGTAAGTTATGGGGGACATATGTCTACTCACAGTCACTGGCTTTCCAATAAAGATACCCTATTCAACCTCTCAAAATGTGGCTTCTGTATCTTGTGATAGAATTCCCACATAACAAATGTACCTAATTTTCTTTTTTAAAAAATGTGTTCCTGTTTATTTATTTATTTATTTTGGCCAGTCCTGGGCCTTGGACTCAGGGCCTGAGCACTGTCCCTGGCTTCTTCCTGCTCAAGGCTAGCACTCTGCCACCTGAGCCACAGCTCCCCTTCTGGCCGTTTTCCATATATGTGGTGCTGGGGAATCGAACCAAGAGCTTCATGTGTAGGAGGCCAGCACTCTTGCCACTCGGTCATATTCCCAGCTCCCTAATTTTCTTTCTTTTTTTTTTTTTGGCCAGTCATGGGCCTTGAACTCAGGGCCTGAGCACTGTCCCTGGCTTCCTTTTGCTCAAGGCTAGCACTCTGCCACTAGAGCCACAGCGCCACTTCTGGCCGTTTTCTGTATATGTGGTGCTGGGGAATCGAACCCAGTGCCTCATGTATACGAGGCAAGCTCTCTTGCCACTAGGCAATATCCCGAGCCCCCCTAATTTTCTTTCTAAGGAGTGTATATTAAGATAAATTTGGAGCTCTATAATTACACAAATAGATCTTCACATATTTAGCCAAAATGAGACATAAATGATAAAAGATCCATGTTTCTCTTTAAATATGAAAGCTAGATTAGCTTACAAACTCATAAATAAATACACTGGATGTTATGCATCTATATACAAATGTATTAATTGAAATGTGGTAGACTCAAGGGAGAACTCATACAGTATAATTCCTTCACAAGGCAAAGTTCAGCAAAACACACCACTAGGAAGTGGGAATTTGAAAGGGGTGAAGTGGGGCCAAGGGAAGAGAAGAGCAGGAAATACAGATAAGAATCCAATGTATAACCTACAAAATTGAGAAGAGTAAAGGAAGGGATGGGGAGAGGAAGGATGGACGAGAATGCTGAAAGGGATGACAGTGATCAAGACATATTGTATTCATAAACTGCTTTGTTAAATGTCATCTCCTTTGTACAATTACTTGTCATCAGATGCAGGTGAAGGTTTGTGAAATTTCTCTCTAAAATTATGGAGTTTTTAATTAGAGTCCTTGGCTTGATCACAGAATAAGAATTTCTGGACAAGTCACAATGGTAAGAAAACTTGTTGGAGCCTTTTTAAATAAGGAAGCCAGCAGGCAATCAGATAAAAAGTAGAAAAACAGACACACTAACAGATTGTGGGTGCTCTAGAGGAGACACAAAGCTCTTTGGCCTTAGGAGTACTTATATGGTATAGGTAGGGGGGATATTATGCAAAGATAGGTATTTTATCTGTGCTATAAATAGTCTGGTATTATATTTTTCTGAATTTCTAGATGTTTTGGACATTTCTTTCAGGTAAAAATGCATCCTGGCATAAAGCAGATGCTTAACATTGAGGTAAAGAAGGCTTTCTGTTATCTGCATTTTGCTTAGGAGGTTGCTTAAGTTTTGGGGAAGCATTTTTCTCTGGACACCATACATTGTACCAGACATATTTTAGTTCTTGGGGTGAGAGATGCATCTCTGAGGAAGGAATGCATCCTCTTGTAGATCTTTGAAGCAAAGATAGTGCCTCTGTGTTTCCAAATGCTAATGTTTCTGAGTTGCTTTCATCAGGTCTCATTTTCCTGAATTTATCCTGTCTGATACTTAGAGAGGTAATAATAAAAAAATGTGTCTATGATCCTTTGGATATATGCCCAAAATTGGGGATGCTGGGCTATAGGGGAGCTCTATGTTTAGGCTATTGAGAAACCCCATACTGTTTTTCAGAGTGGTTGAACAACTTTACACTCCCACCAACAGTGTAGTAGTGTTCCCTTTTGACCACATGCCTGCCAGCATCTGTTGTTATTAGTTTTCTTAATAATGGACAGTCTTACTGGCGTGAGGTGGAATCTTAATGTTGTTTGGATTTGCACTTCTTCATGTGCCTTTTGGCCATTCTCATTTCCTCTTCAGAGAAGTCTCTCTTTAAGTATTCAGCCCATTTATTAATGGGTCAGTTGTTTTTTGGGGGGGACTTGCTTGGGGGGAGCATAACTTTTGGAATTCTAAGTATATTTTAGATATGAGACCCTTGTCTGTTGTGTGGCTAGTAAAGATCTTCCCCCAATCTGCAATTTCTCTTGCAAGCTATGTCCTTTGGCATGCAAAAACTCTGGAGTTTCATGCAATCCCATTTGCCCAAACTTTTCTTGATTTGTTGTTTTTGACCTGTGCCAAGGAGCCCTAGTGCTTCTTCTATTCCTTCTTGCAATGTTTTCAGAGTATCTGCTTTTACCTCAAGGTCTTTGATCCATTTGGAATTGATTCTGGTGCAGGGTGATATATAAAGATCTAACTATAGTTTTTTACAGGTGTATAGCCAATATTTCCAGCACCATTTGTTGAAGAGGCTGTTTTTCTTTCATTGTATTTTTTGGCTCCTTTATCAAAGATTAGCTAGCCATAGTTCTGTGGGATCATTTCTGGGTCTTCAGTTCTGTCCCATTGGTCCTTGGGCCTGTTCTTGTGCCAATACCAAGCTGTTTTTATTACTATAGATTTTTAATAGAGTTTGAAGTTTAATATTGATATTCCTCCAGCACTGTTCTTCCTGCTGAGGATTGTTTTTGCTTTCTGGGTCTTTTGTTGTTCTATATGAAGTTTTGGATTGATTCCTCTATTTCATTAAAGAATGGTGTTGGTATATTGATGGATATTGCATTGAATTTGTAGATAGCCTTTGGGAGTATTGCCATTTTCACAATATTAATCCTCCCAATCCAGGAGAACAGGAGGTTTTTCCACTTCCTTAGTTCTGTTTTAATTTCAGGTTTTTAAAGTGTTCAACATAGAGGAATTTTACTTCCTTGGTTAAGTTTATTCCTACATATTTTATGTTTTGTGAGGCCAATACAAAAGGACTTGTTTTCCTGATTTCAACCTCATTCTCCTCATTGTTGGCATACAGAAAAGCCATTGATTTTTGAGGATTAATTTTATACCCTTCTACTTTGCCAATGTTTGGAACAGGTCAAGTAACTTGGGAATAGAGTCTATTGGGTTCTTTAAGTACAAGATCATGTCATCTTCTAAGAGAGAGAGGTTTACTTCATTTTCCCCTATTTGGATCCCATTTATATATGCATCTTGCATTACTCTTTTAGGTATGAATTCTAGTGCTATATTGAAAGGAGTGTAGAGAATCGACATCCTTGTCTTGCTCCTGATTTAAAAGGAAATGGCTTTAACTTTTCATCATTAGGTATAATACTTGCTATAGGTTTGTTATACATAGTCATTATTATATTGAGGAATGTTCCATGTATCCTAGTTTCTCCAGAGCTTTCGTTATAAATGGGTGTTGGATCATGTCAAATACCTCTTCTGCATCTATGACCATGTGTGAACCAAGGTTTTGGAAGCTTTTTTGACTTGCTGGTTCTGCAAGGTGTAAATGAAAGGGTTCAACATGGGAGCAATGGAAATGTTGAGAATCGCCACTCCTTTGGTCAGCAAGTGTTGGACCCAAGTAACTGCAACCATAGTCAGGACACGGGGGATGCAGAGGTGACTGGACCAATGCACATTTTATTTCAGGAGGGCCAGGGTTTATATAAAGTTAGAGATCCATTCACAACTTCAAGAGTAAAATTAATACAGAAATATATCCATATCAATACAAAAGTTTTGGATGTTGCTACTGCAAAGGACTTCCCTACTACAAAGGTTGTTGATACTACAACAAAGGATTAAACGAGTCGGCAGAACTCTATCACCTAGCCACTATTTCCTGGAGGCTAATTATCTTTGACCATTACTTCCCTATTTACTGTGAAAAGCTTTCCCTGGAGCAGCTGGGCAAACAAGTCTCGCCAGGGAGGCTCTATAGGGGGTGGGGGGAGAGTCTCATGACAAAGTGGCTTCCTTAGGCCAACAAACACAGGAGACTCACAGGAGATTTTCCCCCATAGGCCTATTAGTTTGCTAATAAGGCATCAGAACCTCAGTGCCAAGGCTAGGTCTCCCACTGGTCAGAGAAGTTATTCTCCCACAAGCAAGGTCCTGTCTTTGGCTGACGGCTTAACATACATGAATATGCAGCTTCCATAAGACATGGAGATGACAATCATGTGAGAGGAACAGGTGGAGAAAGCCTTTTTCCTCTGGTTGGCTGATGGGATTCTCAAAGTGGTGCTCATGATGCCTATGTAGGACAGAATCACCAAGGCCAGCGTGAACAGCAGCGTAATAAAGGCAAAGTAAAAGCCAAGCGTCTCTAACAGCCAGGTGTCTGAGCAGGAGAGTTGTAGAATGGGAAAGTAGTCACAAGAGAAGTGATCGATGACATTGGAAGCACAGAAATCTAACTTAAGGATGAGCATGATCAGTGGGAAAATGGCCAGAAATCCTGCCAGCCAGGAAACACAGACAAGCAGGATGCAGGTTTTCTTACTCATGATGGTGGTATAGTGCAGAGTTTTGCAGATGGCAATATAGCGATCATAAGACATGGCAGTGAGAAGAAAGAATTCAGACACACCCATGGAGATGAAGAAAAACAACTGAGCCAAACAGTTGTTAAGGGAATGGTTTTGACTTTAGTAATTATTGACCCCAGAAATCTAGGCATAGAGACACTGGTGAATATAATTTCGAAGGAGAAATCCTGGTTCCCAAGGTTATACTTTCAGGAGTACCTGCATTTTAGTTTTATTTGTGATGTCATTTACTGTTAGAAAAAATCACTGGTGAAAATAGATGACCTAGGCACAATTATTAAACCTAATATGGTTTATGCTATTTTTAATTCTTGTTTTGTGTTTTATGAGGAAGCTAATCATGTATGTATGTATGTATGTATTTATTTATTATTTATTTATTGTCAAAGGCATATACAGAGGGGTTACAGTTTCATACATTAAGACAGTGAGTACATTTCTTACCAAACTCTCTACCTCCTCCCTCATTTTTCTCCCTCCTTCCCCACTCCCCCACCATGAGTTCTACAGTTGGATTATGCTTTATTGTTTTGTAAGTATTGCTGTTGCATTGGTTCGCCTTTTACCCTTTGTCTCTTCATTTTGATGTTCTCCTTCCCTTCCCTAGTTCCAATAAACATATATACAATACCCAGGGTACCGAAATCAGTCACAGGGATGTGAGGGGTAAAAACCTGGGGGAAAAAGACAAAGTGGCATAATTTCAGATGGTACATTGAAAATAACAATGACAATGGTAAACCACTATTCTTTAAATAGTAGTTGTATAAAGGGCTTTAAATTCAACAAATATGACCACATTTATACACTCAGAAGTATTGCACTTTTATGTATTTGTTTATAAACTTTATACATACAACAATTTATGCAATTTTCCATACCAAAAGAGTCTTCTTTGTAGTTTCTCTAGTTTTCTTCTGTGCTTAACAAATGGGTATCACTCCTTGTCAAATTATCTTGATAACATTCATCATTTTATAATGATTGCTTAGAATAGCAATTTCACTGTTGATAAAAGTTAGGGTACTATGCTGTTATAATATAATTCCTTACTTCAAAATTTATTTTGGGCAGTAATGGGTTAAAACTCAGGTTTTTGAACTTGCTAGAATGGCATTCTACTGCTGAGCTACTAATCCAGTTTTGATTTTTCTAGTTATTTTTAGGATAAGGTCTTGGCACACACCTGAGAGTTCTGCTTACTTCAGAAATCACCTTTTGCTGAGATCACAGACATGCCCTGGGATATCCAACTCCCCTGCATTAAGATGGAGTCTCACAGACTTTTCTTCCTGGGCTGTGCTGGAACTTTGATTCTCCTGATATTAGCCACCCAGATAGCTAGGTTAAAATACAGGTGCAAACCACAGGAATCTAGCTTGTAGCACATGCATATGTTTTGCTTATGTATGCAATTGCTATAACATGCAAATGAACTTTTGTTAGCTACTTCACTATTTTCCTCCCACAGACAAAACTGATCCCTTTCAAATGTATCCTACTCAACACTGAATATTACAAATTGCTTAAAAATGTATAAGAATAGAAACAAATATGGTATTCACATTCATTTAATGGTAAAGATAAGTATCATAAAGACTCTCACAATACTTATGTTTTTAAGTTCACAACACGCTCTTATTTTACATACTTAAAAATGTATCTGGTCTTTCTGGGTTTTCAGGATTCCTACCCATAGGATGAGGACAATCAGGATTCAACTCATAGGATATTGAAAATAGTGAGATAATTTAAGAATGTGCTCAGCAAGCAGTTAGGGCATGTTAAATACTTAGTATATAAACAGTATATATATTTAAAATTTCATGTTTTATGAAAAACAATTTTAAATATTTGTATTGAAGCCCATAACTGCTTAGTTTTCATTGGTTCAATTTATTTTATTTTTGATATATATTTGTATATATTTATTGTTGTATTTTCTGTTTTTATATATTTCACAATGTATCCTTATTTGTTAATTTGTGTGTGTGTGTGTATATGTGTGTGTGTATGTGTGTGTGTGTGTGTATTGGAATTGGGGCTTGAACTCAGGGCCTAGGTACTATCCTGTAGAGTTTTTGCTCAGGATTGGGCTTCTACCACTTAAGCACAGCTCTACTTCCAGCTTTTTGTTAGTTAATTAGAAATATGTGTCTCCATGGTCTTTTCTGCCAGGGCTGGTTTCAGCTGTGATGACAGGTGTGAGCCACAAACCTCCTGGAATCTGATATTTGATTTTCTTCAAGAATCATCCATCACCCCCTATGACACAGTCCAAGGCTGCTCTTACATAAGTTATGCCCATGTCGCGAGGATACCACCAAGAAGACCACCGAGAACCAGACGTTCTGAAATGCAAAAGCAAGGCTTTATTCAGGCAAGCTGCAACTCAGGCCTTGTTCTACTCACCGACACAGCGGAGGTTAGGAGGAAGGCCACGAGCAGAGTTTTACATGGGTATTTAAAGGAAAAAAATCACCAAGTTACATAAACCAGGTGCAGGCAGGATTGGGGTGTGAGGACAAATCTGATTGACTCGGGGCTGGGGGTTCTCTAAAATTGGTCTGACGACATTCCAGGGTGGTCAAAGTATCTGGAATGTTCCCGAACCGGTTGGGCCATCTGGGAAATGGGTTTTTATGGCCAGTTGGTTTTGGGAAATGGGCTTTTATGGCCGGTTGGATTATTCTTAGCTTAACACAAACAACAAGATGGTTCCAGTTTCAAGATGGAGTCATCCTAGTCTTTCACATATACATCAATACTTTCCTAACTCATTTCCAAATGCTTCTGAACCACCTCTTGAGAGATCTACCTCTAATGGAGACTTCATCTCTGAACTAGTCAACAGACTAGCCAGACAGACTCCTGGAAATGATCTCCAATACTCTGACTAGCTACTAGGGACCAAAACATTAGTCTGTGCCACATAGCTCAAGTGGCAGAGTGCCAGCCAAGCAAGCCAACTACTAGCTCTGCCTTTTTTTTTTTTTTAATGTTAGCTCTCTCCTTGCTGTGACAACATATCAGCCAAACAATTTCAGAAAGGAAAGATTTATTTTGGTTCACAGATGCAGATGTCTGTTAATCATTGAGAGAAAGGCATGGCAGAGTGGAGAACACATGTTATGGTGACCAAAGCTGAGTGGGATGTCTCGGCTAGGCAGCTTCTCTATTTCCCCCTTTTGTTCTATGAAGCTTTCTAGCTTATGGAATGGTGCCTCACATGAAGAGTGGTTCTTCCTCCTTTAGTTCTCTCTAAATATACCTTCACAGGTGTGAGTTCTACTAACTTCCTCAGCCCTTCTCAATTCAATCAAGTTGACAATCAAGACTAAACATTTTGTTCCCTATTAATTGTAATATGTATTTCTCCTCCTCCCCACCATTCCCAAATCCCTTGATAAAACTTGATAGATCAAGATTTGATTTCTCTAAGTGAAATGAACTCCATTTTATGGAAATGATTGTTATATCACAGTTGTAACTACTTTCAACATCCCATGTGTATCTGTAGCTTCTACTATTGATGATGTTCTTGTATCACCTTCTTGTGATTGTATCTACACTATCTCTGTAATCTTATCTGAGTATATTGGAAACCGTGTATACTGGTATTAGAACTAGGAAATTGAAAGGGAATACTAAATTGAGAGACACAGGGTAAAAAAAGAGAAACAACTACAAAAGCAATACTTGCAAAACTGTTTGGTGTAAGTGAACTGAACACCTCAGTGGGGGAAAGGGTAAGGGGGAGGGGGGAGTGGGGTATGAGGGACAAGGTAACAAACAGTACAAGAAATGTATCCAATGCCTAACGTATGAAACTGTAACCTCTCTGTACATCAGTTTTATAATAAAAACTTAAAAAAAAAAGATTTGATTTCTCAATGTATTTTTTTGAATGGTACTGGGGTTTGGACAGAGTTAGAAACTTTTGCTTGGTCACCTTGTTTGTGCGGCGTAAACTCTACCACTTGAGTAATGCCTCTATTCAATTTTGAGCTGGTTAGTTTGGAGATTCCTAGGACTTCTTTATCTGCATTGGCTTTGAACTTCAATTCTCTGTGTTTCAGATTCTGGATAGTTAGGATTATAAGCACTAGGTGCTGTTGTCTAGTTGATTTCCCTCCCTGCCTTCTTTCCTTCCTTCCCTTTTTCCCTCCCTCCCTTCCTCCTTTCTTTCTTCTTAGGAGCTTTAACTTTCATGACTTTTTCCCTGTTACTTTCCTATTTACTTCACTGATTTATGCAGTAGTATGTAATCTTTACTATCTCTTCCTCTGTTCCACTTGTTGCTTCCTTGTTGAAATTTCTTTAATTTCTGGAAGTGTAAATAGTTCTTTTACTTCAATTGCACACACCTAAATTTGTGCATAGGCAGTGCATTCTATCTGAATATTTCCTAGAGAAACTGAAAGATGATAAAGAATATTTCTGTAGCTGGGCACCTGTGGCTCACACCTATAATCCTAGCTACTCAGGAAGCAGAGATCTGAGGATAGCAGTTCAAAGCCAGCCCAGGCAGGAAAGTCTTTGAGACTTATCTCCAATTAACCACAAGAAAATCAGAAGTGATGCTCTGGCTGAAGTGGTATAGCACTAACCTTGAGCTGAAGAGCTCAAGGACAGCACCCAGGCCCCATGATTGACAAAAAAGAATATTTCTCCCCAAAATAAATGAAATCTGATGATTTTGTTTGTAGTTTATAGTAAATGAAATATTTCATTATTTATATGTCATCTCTTCTATTTCTGGTGGTTCTTTTTTTTCTGAGCAAAACTCAAAATACAATTTTGCCTGTAAAATGTTTAGTGTTAGAACTTAATACTACCAAAAATCAGAAGACAGGAGAAAATCAGAATGACATAAGCACTATGATTTTTAATAGATTGAGAAATATGTGAAACAGATATGTTTTATCACGTTGAGAACAAGGGCAAATGGACAAAGATGGTGAAAAAGGGCACATGGTTTTGTATGGGCCACTAGATTTTCACTTTTTAAAAATTCCCCTTCAGTGTGAAAATATGGAAAAGCATTTTAAAATTTGTATTAGAAAGTATCAAGCATCTTAAGACAAAAATCTCTAATTTCCATTTAGGTAAAAGTATTGATATATTTTATGGCATTCCTAGGTAAAATATCAACCAAATGGAAGTCTATTGTAGTAATTAAGAGTTGATTTTCACTGTCTTTTTGGGTTAAAAGAGTTGCCAAATCATATTGCTTGCATTCTACTCAGAGAAGAAAATCTTAGATTGCAAAATCATGTAATATTTTGACACCTTTTTGTAAGAATAAACCTATGGGATATTTTTTGTCATAGAAAAAATGGAAACCTCCGGCTATTCTAAAACATTACAATGAATGCTTATTTTCCCCTCTAGTAGATATTTCCACTGTTTATAGTTGTCTTCTATTGCTGTTTGCAGAGTTCAAAGTAATATTATTCAACTTTTAAAACTCACATTGTGAAAATCAAAGTGTAAATCATTTTGAACTTCTAATTTCAGACCATTATCATCTAGTCTGTTCTAACTTGAATATTATTTTGGGCTACTGTTTAGCAAATGGTATCTTGAGAACACCCATCTCCATGGTAACATTTGTTTATTAATTCAGTAAATACCCATGAGTCCACTGTAAATAGAACAAACAAATTATACCTACCAGGATTAATTTGTCTGTGCAGAAGAGCTGATCCTCATGACTATCAAGCTAGAAAATATGTCACATTAGTCTTCATTTCAACGGTCACTTGTTTCATGTTAAGATAATGCTTCTTTAAGTGTCATAGGTGTGATGACTTGGGACCTTAGGACATTCTATTTATTTGGATTTATGTATACAAATGGTTTGATGCCTGAGCCAGTAAACATTGTGGGCTGTTTTGGAACTGGGCTTTCTTATCAATATTTTGCATAGTTGTTTACAAATATAAGACAAGAAATTGAATTTGTGAAAATCCCCAAACCATATATTTAAAGAAATTAATAATAGGTTCAACTAAATGACTTTCAGTAAATCAGCTTTCTGTATCAGAAGAGTCACTCTTCTTGAAGGTATTATTTAAGGTATAGAAATTTTGCCTTGGTAGTACATACTTGTATTTTAGTGGCGTTATTTCAATGACAAAATTCTATAAAAATAAAGGTAATTAACAGAATTTCCATGAACTGTATAAGTGAACAAATTTCAGTTATTGCAAGAGCTTCATATAACTTTTCTTTCTTGTAGTATAAATATGTTGTGATTAAAAGGACTGCAGGACTTTTCATGTTCTTGTCTAAAGAACAGGTTAAGATCTGGAAACCACAGAGTCATTTTTGTAAAACATTCCATACCTAAAAAATGGCCTATTTACATTTTAGTATAGTACAATGTGAGCTTATTACAGACAGCAAATATTATAAAGACCAATCACATTAAAGCAAAAAGACTTAAAAGTCGCATACCATCTGGCTGTAGAGAGATACGGTGAGAATGCGGGAATTCATCTGTCTAGACATTTTGTGCATAAAATGTTTGTGCAAACTGATTCATCTCTGAAACCAGCTGATTAACCTTGGAAAATGCTGTTCATTTTAATACAATGACACCTATAAAGAATATAGGACATAGGGAAAAATCACAGGCTTAAATAAGTATTCTGGATATTGGAATTTGTCAGAAATGTTTATAGAGGCCAGCATATCTAAAGTTTTAACCAACTTTAAAAAGGGAAAAGTAGATTTTTTTTTTGGTTAGCATGAAGAGTGATAACCTTTAAAAATACAGAAACAAGAAAAATAATCTTTCTCACCTCAAAAACTTACCTTGACTGTTGGACCACAAAATAGGAAGAAAATATGCTGGGGGGGGGATCTGTTTTATGGTTTTGAAATTAATTCAAGTAGAATATGTGCAGTTTACAAAAATAAAATTGGAGTGGGCATTGCAATGTATGTTGACTGAAGCAAAAGGACCAGGAATTCAAGTTTACTTGTGATACATAGGGAGATCATTTCAAAGGCAAAATAAAATTAACTTTTTTAAATGCAAGAACTGCTTTGTATTGGAGAAACTTTTCATGACTGATGGGTAAGTAAAAATATATTCTGGAATAGTATCTTAAAAATATTGTAAAGACCTTGTTTACAAATGGATAATTGTATTGGAGCCGAAACATTGAATTGATTAGAGCCTGCTCCCACCTATAAGGCATCTCCATATGTGATAACTAGACAGCACTATTTTGGATCAGTGTGCTATCTTTGTATATTGAATATGTTTTCCTAGATGTAGAAAAAGGCCTGTTCTAAGACAGAAAAATTTAAAAATTAAAGCTACATCAAAATAATTAATTGTCCCCAAAGTACTGTATGAGACAGGTAGCTAGCAAGTTCTCAAGTTATTTGCTTGAAAAGGTTTTAATTACAGAATTTAAATTTTTTTTTTCTGAATTTTAAGAAATATACTGAATCATTCAGAGGACATTTATACTTAAAATACATGAGAATACAGTGAAGGAAATAATGAAACTAATATATGAGGTAACATGGAGTGAAAAAATATTTTGATATGTTACAAAATAAGTTTTCTCTAGAACCAAAAAGCCAAAACGACTTTTAACAAGTGTATTCAAGTGCAAACATACACATATACACCTATTATGTACAGTTATGTTTGCTATGCATAAATATACTAAAATGATTGATGAAGTCATGTAAGTCATATCTAAAATTTTAGCATACAATATTATATTATAAACTATAATCCTTGTGACTCACATTTGATCTGTAGATTATTACAGCTTTCATAATTGGAGGTTTCTACTTCTTGTAGACACTCGGATATAGAATTTATTATTATTATCATGGCTATTCTTCTATTAAAAGTGACCTAACATCTAATGTTACTTATGTATGCACATGTATTTACACACAATACGTATGGATATGTATCCACCCATATACGAAATGACAGCCTTTTTTTCCCTGACAATGGGGATGAACCTGGAGGACAGTATACTATGTGAAATAAACAAGAAACCAAAAAACTGGATCTTGAGTACATTTTTTTTATTAGTGAAACACATTTCTCATTTTCTCAACTATTTCAGATAGAAAATGCCTTCATAAAGAGAGAAAGTGATGAGAAATTCTACAATAGTAACAGAATTTATTCTTCTTGGATTGACAGACGACCCACAGTGGCAAATTGTGCTTTTCCTCTTTCTCCTTGTCACCTACCTACTCAGTGTGACAGGAAACCTGACCATCATCATCCTCACCCTCTCAGATCCCCATCTGCAGACACCCATGTATTTCCTTCTTCAGAGCTTATCATTCCTAGAAATAGCATTCACATCTGCCTCCACTCCCAGATTCCTTGTCACTATCACAACAGGAGACAGAAGCATTTCTTACAATGATTGCATGGCCCAGCTATTTTTTGTCATCTTCTTAGGAGTGACAGAATTTTACCTCTTGGCAGCCATGTCCTATGACCGATACGTGGCCATCTGCAAACCCCTCCATTACACAACCATCATGAACAGCAAGGTCTGTATGCTTCTGGTCTTCAGTTGCTGGCTTACAGGATTCCTCATTGTCTTTCCCCCAGTCATCCTTCTGATACAATTAGATTTTTGTGCCTCTAACATTATTGATCATTTTCTCTGTGACTTTTCTCCAATTCTGCAGCTTTCTTGCACAAACACATGCTTTCTAGAACTCACGGTATTCTCTTTAGCCATGGTAGTACTCATCGGCACCTTGACACTAGTAATTCTCTCATATGCAAAAATCATCCAGACAGTTCTGAGAACTCCTTCCATAAGCCAAAGGAAGAAAGCCTTTTCCACTTGCTCCTCCCATATGATTGTTGTGTCCCTCTCTTATGGCAGCTGCATCTTTATGTACATTAAGCCTTCAGCAAGGGAGAGGGTGACTTTGAGCAAAGGAGTAGCTGTGCTTAATACCGCCATGGCTCCTTTTCTGAACCCCTTCATCTACACACTACGTAATCAGCAAGTGAAGCAAGCCTTCAAAAGGATGGTCCACAGGATGGTCTTTTCTTCAAGTAAAGGAATGGGATGATGTAAAATGTGGAGCCGCAGAGGCATGGGTGAAGGAAAACTACATAAACCGTTTCTAAGCATGTCTTTTTACTCCTTCAGCTAGGCATCTTTGTCTAGCACCAATTCCTTATTTTCCTATTATCCTAAAATCTACATTTTAAAGCATGTTATATTAGAAAGATGTGTAAGACTTTTGTAGTCATGGAACAAAGTTTAGAGAACTACCTAATCTCTATTGTTTTCATATCAAGAGAGATCTTGTGTTCATTCATTAAGTAACTTGTTATAAATTGTTTAATGAAATCTTTTCTTATTTCTGACAATCCTATTTTATAGGAAACAATAATGTTTGAAGACAGATTTTTATCTTAGTTTGCGTTCAGACACCTTTCATATCTTTTCTACTGAATTGAAGCAAAAAAAGACAAAAAGCACAGTGGTATAATATTGACACTACATAGACCATCCTGTAATTAATAATATGTGATTCACGATTGCAGTTATTCCCCTTGATTTATAAGCCTCGATACTCATTTAATTCCACTGATACCTGAGAAGTGAGGTAGAATTTCGGAAATTAATTTTATTGGTTAGCATCACTATGGTTATGGTTTATATCAGGTCATTTTAAGTGAACAATACATCAATAGTATGGCACTAATGGGAATCTAATGATAGAGATTCCACTGAATAACCGAGTAAAAAAACCAACAAACACATAAACATAAAGGTAATCAATCAGCTTCATGCCCGGGGATTAAGCCTGTAATTCTAGCTTCTCAGGAAGCTTAAATTTGAGGCTCAGTATTGAAAGCCAGCCCAGACCGAAAAAGTCTGTGCCATTCTTAACCCCAATCAACCATCAATAAAGCTGAAAGTGGACCTGTGGTTCAATTATTAAGGCTAACATTGAACAACAAAAGTTTAGGTACAATGCCCAGACCTTGAGTTCAAGCCCCAGGATTGTTATAAAAAATAAAAATGTAACTATCCAACCAACGGACCAAGAGGGATCTCAATAAAGTAACAGGATTTTGTCTTAAGTATATCTAAAGTAGAAATTCTCTGTGATAGATCTAAAAAGGTAGGGTAAATGGCTACAGCATGCTGATTAAGGATTTTTAAAGAGAGGTTTGGACTGTTGAGAGATGGCAGTGAGTTGTATATTCAGGTTTCTTAAAAGCAAAGGGGCCTAGAAACCCAGACATGAAAATAATAGTAATTGATTAGATAAATAACTACATGTACTTCTCCTTTAGAAAGCAAAAGAAAATCAAACTTAGCAAACAAGTTTGAAGGGAGACATTTAGGAACCAAATTATATGAATAATGCTTATTTTATTTATTAATGTAACATGTATTTGACTAAAGGCCTTCTCCACTAAGCCCCTTGGGAAGCAATGATGAATGAAATGTTCTCTCTATGTAAAAACACATGTTCATCAGGAGATCTACTTTAAAAATTAAATTGTCAGTACATAGTATGAGAATTACTTTTTCTTTGACAAGCATAACTGTATCATTACACCACAACTTTTTTTGACCATATGAATTTATAAAACAGAGTAATATACTCCATGATATTTGTGAAACCAAATCAAACAATGACTTGGACTTTGGAAATTAGTCCAGGAGACATATCATCAGAAAGAGATGTGCAGCATAGGGATTGCTTAATGGAGAATAACCAAGCCTTAGCCCTGAGAGTGGTGAACCAGCCACAGACAAGCTCCCTAACTCTTGATTAGATATGTGGAGGGTCAAAAATAATTCAGCATCTATTTCAAACATGACACAAATTTTGTCCCAATGAAGAAACATAAAATACATGTGAAGTGTGCATGTATGTCATTTGGGGGCCATATAAGACATCTGAGAATAGAAGAGTCAAGAGATTGTAAATTTCTTTGATTAAATGTTTTTCTCTTCTGTGTTGATGAACGTATTTAATTCCAGAGGAGCAACTGTGTGAATATTTCATTTATAAGGCTGTGGTAATTTAGAGAGATAGCCCCACAAGTAATCTTGGGTGTTTTGCATGTGCTCATTTAGTACATTTTAAAAAAGGCATCAGTGTTCTCAATAGCATGTAATTTTGCAATTATTAGATTGCCTTCATATTTCTAATTTACAAGATTACTCCTCTACAAAGAACGTGGTCCAATGACTTGCTCAATGAGTCTGTTTGCATCACTATATTGATCTATACAGCCATGGGTAATTCTATTGGCAAGCTGAAAAGTTAATGCACACTTGGGAAGCAAAAGGCACAGAGATTGCTGGCCCAATTCTTCCCAATGAGAGCAGTTGTATTGCATGAGGATCCTTTTTGGCAAGGACACTGAGAACTCAGGATCCAGAAGCTGTAGGAGTGCTTAGATTTCAGGCACTCTCCACAGGGGCTGTGGGACTCTACATGGGCAGATACTGAGACTGAGTCAACCAGGGGAATAATCATTGCTTAGAGAACCCTGGGACACCAAACTCTGGTGTCCAGTCTCCTTGGGATTTTGTCACCAGAGGTGCTGGTAGAAAGGGAGAGATTTTGATTTGGGCAAGCTGAAAGTTACTGGTCAGAGTTCAGAAAGCAGTGAAAGGTTCTGGATTCAGCAACCTCAAATTGACGTGGTGTAAGCAGATTCATTGCCTCCATATCATTTCAATGACAAGGCAGGGAGTCCTGGGCTAGGCTGGCAGAGTTCTTAGGGTCTAGCAGCTGCTGGCTAGTTATGGGAGACAGAGTAGGCAGCCAGCTAGAAATGGAGACTGCACTAGCCTGGGGCATCAAAACAAGGAACAGTCATAGCTCAAGGAGGGCAACCCCCCCTGCATAATCTTTGAGAATGATATAGTTACTAGGGGGTGAAGGAGAAGGAGGGACTTTGAAGTAGGAGAGTGGAGACATCAAAACAGTGCTAGGAGTTGAGGCTGCATAGGATATGGTGGTCGGTGGCCCCACTTTCCTGCCTTGAGCAAATCCCAGTGTCTGAGGAGCAGTGCAGAAGCAGAAGCAACAACAGCAAGTCTGTGCCTAGCAGATTCCCTCACACCCAGGAGCCTTCTGTTGGTTATGAGATTTGCTGCTAGTTGGAGAGGAGAGCTCTGAACTAGACACTGTGCTCAAGTGACATCTCCCAGCCTCCAGCCTCCCCATGATGATGAACTTCCAGGAATAGTCTGAAAGAGCTGAGATCCACAGACAGCCAAGCTGAGTCTCTTGGTTCTCCCTGTGCACCGGTATGGCAGACACTACTGTGGTGTTTGAATCCTCCACTGTAGATGCATTGAAAGGACTTAGAGGGTTGTACAAAGGGACACGAATGGAGTAGGGCCTGTGTGGCAAAGCCTATACATAAATCTCAGTGCAAAAGCACAGGAAATACGCAAACTAAGGCAATGGAGATTTCTAAAGTTCACCCACAGCAAAACATACTAAGGAGGCCAGGAACTGGTTGCTCATGCCTGTAATATTGCTGCCCAGAAGGCTGAGATTGGAGGGCAGTGGTTGAAAGCCCAGTTTGGCAAGGAAGTTCATGAGGCTGTTATCTTGAACTAACCAGTAAAAACCACAAGTGGAGCTGTGGCTCAAGTGACAGAGCACTAATCTGGAACAGAAAAGCTCATGGAAAGCACCCAGGCTCTGAGATTAAATCCCAGGACAGACAGACAGACAGACACACACACACATAATGCATTCACACATACAGACCTTAAGTATATTGAAGACAAAGGAAGGCCAGTATTCACTGTTGAATTCTATCAGAATTTCAATGAAAAATGAATATGAGAGTTTTTCAATGTATGCCACAAACTAGAACACTATGGAATTCTACCACACTCATTCCACAAAGCCACTATCACATTCGTACCCAAACCGCACAAGGGCACAACAGTAAAAAAAGAGACCAACTTCCTTGATGAACATGGGTGAAATACTTGCAAATTAAATTCAACTGCACATTAAAAAGTTCAAGATCGAGTTAGTTTTTCTCCAGGGATGCATGGATGAATGAACACTTGCAAATCAATAAATGCAATATATTACATGAAGAAAACATTATATATGTATGTATATATGGTATTATTCAGCCATTAAGAATAGAATTATGTGACTTGTAGTAAAACATATGGATCTGGAGATCATTATTTTAAAAGATAAAATAAGCTCAGAGACAAAAACTTCATATGGTTCTGCTCATCTAGACCTAATAGTAATAACAGTAATAATATGACTTCATTGTCAAAGTGGAGTTGTTTTGGGGGAAATAATGGTGTGTGGAGAAGCAAAAGGGAGAAGGATGGAGGATGAATACTCTGGAAGTACACTTTACATATAAAAGTAGTATAATGAAACCCACTATTGTTGGGATCCGGCCCTTAGACTTGGTGGGGACTTGACGCCCTTCCCCCCAAGATCTTAGGGGAATGCGGAAGCAGGCTACTCTCTCTGGGTCCGAAACCAGAAGAACTGGCTTTGCACCCAGCCCCCAACTCTCTAGCCAGCCCAGGTGTCTCCCAGCCTAGCCAGCCAGGCGCCTACCAGCCCTACCCTGGCTCGGCGGTTTCGATTGACATTAGCTCAAGGGGAGATCATGTGACAGCTTTCAGCCTATTGGCCTCCTGGCCGATCACCTTCTCTCGCTATCAATTCCCCTTACATTCGCTTTAATAAACCAGTTTGGCTCTGGAGGCCTACTCCGAGACTTGCGTACCTCTGACTTTGTCTATTGGTAAGGAGGCGGGCACGCTTTCTCGAATTGGCCACGCGTGCGTTAGGACGGTGCTAGCTCCCCCGCTCCACTCTAGCTTTATCTGCGGGCCGGGTGACTAGGGGAGAGGGTGAGAAAGGGAGTATAAAGAAGAGTAGCTGAGTCTCAATCCCCACGCCGGGAGAGGCGACAGAGCCCGACACACTATAATTCTTAAAAATGTAGAAAGTGGTGGGACTAATAAAGTAACACAGAAGAGAAGAATCATTTGATGAAAATGTACATGTCTACATCACAATAATCCCCCTTTGTAAAACTATTTAATGCTAATATACAAAGAAAATGTTAGAGGGATAAATGAAAGGTTTAACACAGTTCAAATGTAATAACAGCATATGGTTAGTCTCCACAGGTCTCTCGTACCAAGAGAGCATCATTGAGGAAAATCCACAAATGCTTTAGATGCAGAGTTCAGTGCTATACTAAAGACACTTGATTCATTTTTCTGTAACACCACTGTAACACCAGCTTTCACTAATGACATGTCATCTTTCAACAAATCTCTAATTTTCAGTTTAACACTTAATCACATTAGATTTTATTTTGTTTTGAGCAGCATCATTTGCTGTTTGGGGAAAGTCAGAATTTCAGAAAATTAAGGGTAGAGAAACACTCAGCAGATTACAAAAGGATTTAAACTTAGCAGATCATTACCTGAGTACTGTACTCATAACCTGACCTATAGAATTGTAAACCCTTTGTGCAATTACTTAACAATAAATAAATAAAGAGGCCTAGAAGTGTGATTTAGTGGTAGAAAATCTGCCTAGCAGGTATAAGGAACCCTTGAAAAAAGGTATTTTAGGAAATTTGGGAATGAATCATCCTTCTTCATCACTATGAGTACAATGCCTATCATGAGATGACATAGATAAAGACCAAAACAACATTGGGATTCCACCTCACCCCAGTAAGAAGATCCATTATCAAGAAAACTAATAATAAAGGATGCTTGAGGGGATGTGGCCAAAAGGGAATTCTTCTACACTGTTGGTGGGGGTGTAAGCTTGTTCAACCACTCTGGAAAGCAGTGTGGAGCGTCTTCAAAAGGTTAAACCTAGAACTCCCTTATGATCCAGCAGCTCCACTTTGGAGCTGCTACCCAAAAGATTTCAAGCAAGACAACACTAAAACTACCAGCACAGCTATGTTCATCACAGTATACTTTACCATTGCTAAAATATGGAACCAACCCAGATGCCCCTCAGTAGATGAATGGATCAAGAAAATGTGGTACATCTACACAATGCAATTCTCTGCATCTATTAGAAGGAATGACTTAGCCCCACAGGTGAGGAAATGGAAAGACTTGGAAACAATTGTACTAAGGGAAATGAGACACACCCAAAGAAACATAGATTCTATGGTTTCTCTCATTGGTAATAAGTAGTAAATGTCTAGGAGATTCCTAGCATAAGATCACAGTTCAATAGCTACGTACATATGAACACATAAGATGATGCTAAGCAAACTGAACTCCAAGTTAGGAAAATAAGTGTATCATTGTTGTTGTCATGTTCAACATACCATGTGAAATTATGCCTTTCTTCTCTCTTTCTTCTCCATTGTTTTACTCCTGATGTCACTCTTATGGATTAAGATACCCTGGGTATTGTATATATGTTTATTGGAACTGGGGAAGGGAAGGAGAACATCAAAATGGACAGACAAAGGATAAAAGGTGAACCAATGCAACAGCAATACTTACAAAACTGTATGTTATAAACCAACTGTACAACTCATGGGGAAGGGGAAGGGAAGTGAAGAGGAGGGAAGGTGGGAGAAAAATGAGGTAGAAAGGAACAAGTTGGATAAGAAATGTATTCACTCCCTTATATATGAAACTGTAACCCCTCTGTTCATCACTATGACAATAAATAAATTTTTAAAAAGATATATTGTATTAGTAAACTGCTATGTTAAATGGCAACTACTTTGTGCAACTACTGAGAGATAAAAATGCTTTAAATGTTTTAAAAAGATAATTAAGATAACTATATACTTTGAAAGAGTAGTCACACATTTGCAAGTCCTTGAACAGTTCTAACACAAACTCATCAAATTGTTACAAATGAAAGTCAATGCATTGTAACTCTAAGCCTGAGTTTTGATTTCAAGAGTATATCACCTGTGAAACAACTCTTAACACTGATTTTACTCTGTTCAATCACTTAGAAGATAGACATAATACTTGTCATTTTCCAAGGGACTTTAAAAAACACATATTGTTGGGGCTGAGGATATGGCCTAGTGGCAAGAGTGCCTGCCTCGGATACACGAGGCCCTAGGTTCGATTCCCCAGCACCACATATACAGAAAACCGCCAGAAGCGGTGCTGTGGCTCAAGCGGCAGAGTGCTAGCCTTGAGCGAGAAGAAGCCAGGGACAGTGCTCAGGCCCTGAGTCCAAGGCCCAGGACTGGCAAAAAAAACAAACAAACAAAAAACAAAACAAAACAAAAAAAACACATATTGCATATGTCTTACCAAATACAAAGTAGAATGTGTACATTACATAGAGAAATCCGCCCCCACCCCCCAAACAGAGATAGAGAAAAGATTCTTTCTTCTCTACTGTCAGAAGCTCTATAAAATAATTTATGGAGCATGAAATGGAAACTCAGTTCTCCAGAAGTTATACTCTCGCAAATTTATCACAATTGCATATATTTTATTGATACAGGTTTGCATATTTTGTCCTCTGTATGTTTGAAATTATTTAATCTGCTTTAGGAAAAATACCTCTAATCAATGGAGAACATAAATTATAGGCATCTTGTAAAATTTTTGAAAGAATTAAATGAGCCAATGTACAGAAAATAATTGCAATATATATTTAATGAAATAATCACTTTTCTCTATTTTTCTTATTACTTATAATTATTACTACAATGAGAAATATGATACACATTAAGCTTCTAGAATTTAAATGTTTAAATTAATATTTATGTATTTTATTCTAAACCCTCTAATGATTGCAGTTATTTGATTTTACAGAATTGGCAAGCATAAAATTTAATTTAAATATTAAAAAAAAGAAGTGGCAAGTAGATTCAGATTTCCTAACAATATTTGTTCCTAGCTCAGATTAAGTATATATATATATGCATGTATATATAAAACATATTATATACACACATATATTCCTATATATTTATGCCATATATCATATATTTTTATATATTAAACATATATATTTGTCATATATGTTAGTCATATATATTCAGTCATTATATATATATATATATATATATATATATATGTACATGTGTGTATATAATAGTTCCCACCTCCCATTTTCAAGTATTCAATTCTGGGTGTTTATTTTGTTAGACTGTGAAATAGTCTGGTAAGAGTGAGCAATTCTACAATTAAGGCAGTTTATGACAAACCAATAGCGAGCATAATCCTAAACAGTGAAAAACTAAAGCCATTCCCTTTAAAATCAGGAGCAAGACAGGGATGTCTGCTCTCTCTCCTTCTCTTCAACATAGTACTAGAATTCCTAGCCAGAGCAGTTAGGCAAGAAGAAAATATAAAGGGGATCCAAATAGGAAAAGATGAAGTTAAACTTTCTATCTTCGCAGATGACATGATCCTATACCTAAAGAACCCCATAGACTCTACTCCCAAGCTACTAGAGGTGATTCAAAACTTTGGCAAAGTTGCAGGATATAAAATAAACCCTCAAAAATCAATGGCCTTTCTCTATGCTAAGCATGGGTCGTGAGCATGGGTCGTTCCCTGATTGGTCTGTGACCGGTTGCTACTAGCAGCCGCCACGGGATTGGCTGGGACTAGAACTCACTTGCGCATGCGCGGGGTTCAGGCCGGTAAGTCCGTTAGGCTTTGCCGTTTATGGAGTTATTTACCAGTAAGGCTGCAAGGAAGTAGGCGCCATCTTGTAATGGCGTTGTTGCCGGCTTCCCGCACATATGAAAAAGTGCTCTACATCACTGGCCAAAAAGAAATGCAAATCAAAAAAACATCGAGATTCCACCTCACCCCAGTTAGAATGTCCTTTATCAAGAAAACTAACAATGACAAATGTTGGAGGGGATGTGGCCAAAAGGGAACCCTACTTCATTGCTGGTGGGAATGTAAACTGGTTCAGCCACTCTGGAAAGCAGTATGGAGATTCCTCAGAAGGCTAAATATAGAACTCCCCTATGACCCAGCAGCCCCACTTTTGGGCATCTACCCCAATGACCACAAACAAGAACACACTAAAGCCACCATCACAACAATGTTCAGTGCAGCACAATTTGTCATAGCTAGAATTTGGAACCAACCCAGATGCCCCTTAGGAGACGAATGGATCAGGAACGTGTGGTACATATACACAATGGAATTTTATGCCTCTATCAGAAAAAATGACATTGCCCCATTTGTAAGGAAATGGAAGGACTTGGAAAAAATTATACTAAGTGAAGTGAGCCAGACCCAAAGAAACATGGACTCTATGGTCTCCCTTATTGGGAATAATTAGCACAGGTTTAGGAAAGTCACAGCAGAGGATCACAAGAGCCCAAAATCTATACCCTTATGAACACATAAGATGATGCTAAGTGAAATGAACTCCATGTTATGGAAACGATTGTTATATCACTGCTGTATCTACTTTCAAAGTGCTATTTATAACTGTAGTTTCTATTATTGATGATCTTCTTGTATCCCATTTCTGTGGTGTATCTGCACTATCTCTGTATCTTATCTGAGTACATTGGAAACCATGTATACTGGTATTAGAACTAGGAAACTGAAAGGGAATACCAAAATTGAGAGACACAGGTTAAAAAGACAAATGACTACAAAAGCAATACACGCAAAACTGTTTTTTGTAAATGAACTAAACAACTCATGGGGGGGGGGAAGGAAAGGGTGAGGGGGAAGGGGGAATGAGGGAGGAAGTTACAAACACTACAAGAAATGTATCCAGTGCCTAATGTATGAAACTGTAACCTCTCTGTACATCAGTTTGACAACAAAAATTAAAAAAAAGAGTGAGTAATTCTAAGTGTACATTTCTCCTGACTGTTTTTTTACATTAAGCCAGATGTCTTATGTCTTTGCTATGAAATATATTCCTACCCCAAATCTGAACTTTCAGCGTAAAGTTTCTAGTTCATCTGTATACATCTGAATGAAATATTTGAAAAATCAGAAAATTGTGGAGTAATAGTTAGCTTCATCAGATTTAGTGAGTAAACTGTGGGACAAATATCAATGAAGAAATGGAAAAGTAATGAATGTATTGAACAAAAGAGTTTTGAAAGTTTTGTAAGTTATATACTCCACTTATTTTATAATAGAAGAGCATACTCAATTTTTGAAACACATGGACATGTAAGTAAACACATAGATCATAGGCAGATACACCAATAGATGATAGATAAATTGATACATAGACAAGATAGATCTATATACATGAAGAAGTAAGTATAAATATACAGTCTAATGTTTTGTCTAAACATGAAAATTCCATAAATCCAATGTTACCTGTCACATCATAAAGACTTTCTCCATTTCCAATGAACCTGACAAGGAGAGACTTTATTCTTCCATCATCATTCACATTTACTAGAGAAAAGCATAACCTTTTGTATGGTATCCTTAAAGGCTTGCTTCACCTGCTGGTTCCTCAGGGTGTATATAAATGGATTCATCATAGGAGCCACAGAGGTGTTGAGAATAGCTACTCCTTTGGTTAGTGAGGCCTTTTCTTTTGCAGAGGGATTGGCATACATGAATATGCAGCTTCCATAAGAGATAGAGATGACAATCATATGAGAGGAACAGGTGGAGAAAGCTTTTTTTCTTTGACTGGCAGAAGGGAGTTTCAAAATTGTCCTAATGATGAACATATAGGAAAGAATTATTAATGCTAAAGTGAAAAGTAGGATCACTATTGCAGAATAAAACCCGATAATTTCTAGGAGCCATGTATCTGAGCAGGATAACTGCAATAAGGGGAAATAGTCACAAGCAAAGTGATCAATGACATTGGAGCCACAGTAATCTAACTGGAGGAAAAGAATGACTGGTGGGAAGATGTTTAGGAACCCTGCTAGCCAAGCACAAAAGACAAGCAGTATGCAGACTCGCTTGTTCATGATGGTTGTATAATGTAGGGGTTTGCAAATGGCCACATAGCGGTCATAGGACATGGCTGTTAGAAGGTAAAACTCAGTTATACCCATGAAGATGAAGAAAAACAACTGAGCTGTGCAATTATTGTAAGAAATTGTCTTGTCTTTGGTAATAATTGTGCTCAGAAATCTAGGGATACAGACAGTGGTAAAGGTAATTTCTAATATGGAGAAGTTCCTGAGGAAGAAATACATAGGGGTCTGTAGATGAGAGTCCACCAAGGTCAGAGTGATGATAGTCACATTTCCAGTAATACTTAGGACATATGTGATACTCAGAAAGAGAAAAATCACAATCTGAAGCTCTGGGTCATCTGATAGCCCTAGTAGAATGAACTCAGTGGGTACTGTGTGGTTTTTCATTGCCGTTCATTTCTTTTCTTCCCTTTAGAACATCAAATGTGTGTCTCCCTATAATACAGAAAGCAGACACAGGATTGAGACTAGAGCATACCATTCGAAAATACCCATAAAGGTAAAAAATGTTGACAGAAAATAAAAACAGGTGTCCTGAATCAGCAAACTTCTCTGACTTCCATTCTCTCTTACAGTCAGGTACAAAAAGTATTACTTGAATTTAAATATTGGTTTCAATTTATTGAAACTATGTGATTAGTACAGACAAAATGTTGGTACTAATATTTAAATAGAGGCAATTTCTTATAATTTTGCTTTAATTAGGTAAATTAATAAGCCTAATCAAAATACTTAGCTCCATTATAAGGTGAACAAAAAATTTTCAATTAGCCTTTTCTTTCCTAAATATTATAAAAGAGAAATAGAATATAGACTAAGCTATATAAGTAAGGAAGTTGAAGCCATACCTTCAGGTGCTGTGTTTTGGGAAAATCAGTTTCCTAATGTTTCCACAAGCATCCCAGGTTAAGCCACAATAACCATTTTACTACAGAAGTATCATATATATATATATATATATATATATGTATATATATTCATGAAATGCAGTGGCATTCTAAATTTCTTGCTTCAGGTTTGGTAATGCGATTAATCTCCTTGCTTCATTCATATTTTGCTTTTCTACTGAAGAGACCACAGGGTGAGAAAGAGAAACTTCAGATTTGCTAAAAATAAATCATTGCCTAGACACATTTTAATTCATAAAATGAAAAATTCTGAAAATGTTTTCAATATTGCTATAGCAAATGGTTGAGTGGAGGGCCAAAGTATTTACTGGGAAGCAGATGGTCTTTCCAGCAACTGAAAATTCCTTAAAATCAAACCAAAGTATGCCTTTAAACTTATGGGAAATGAAGAACAGTGCAGGACTTATTTCTGTGTTTCTGTCTTGGGATCCCATTAATAATAACAACTAATTCCATTAATAACAGCAATTAGACAACAATTTAATCTGTAACTTTAAAAGGGTTTAAATGCACATGTTATGTGTACAAATACTATTTAAAAATTTTTGGGAGGGACAAAGTTGGGAGAAAATGAGGGAGAGGGTGACATTGCTCAAAAGAAATGTACTCATCTGATTTATGTAACTGTAACTCTGTACATCACTTTTATAATAAAAAAGAAAAAAGTGATAACTTTTAAAGTGCTATGAAATAAAGCCAATTCATTAAATTGATATTAAAATTTTTAAGAAAATGAAATAATGCATATTATATTAAAGATACAAAACTTACTTCCTTTTTGATAATTAAATTTGAAATCCTACCATCTGGTTTTCTTAAATAGTCATACAATTTTTAGAGGTGGGAAATTGGTTTAGTAATTCAGTTGTCTTCCTTTTCACTCTGAAATCAGTTGTGACAATTTCATGTTTTATGTATCTCCAGAATTATATTTCTTTTGCTTTGGTTAGAGCACAGTACCTAAACCCTATTACTCTACAATGTTGGGAATATTTATCATATTTTACATATTTACCATACTGTAAGTCTTGTTTTTCTTTTCTCCCACAACATCCATATGTAAACACAGTTAAGCCTGTGTTGACTCACGTACTCTTCCATTTGTCTCTTCCCATATAATTCAAACCACTTAGTAAGACATTTTCCTTTGCATTGCACAAACTTTCTAAACTAATATTTTGGCAGTGCTGTAGTTACACATTCACAAAACTTGGAAACACTTCTCTTATTTTTAAGAGAATGTTTCATTTCCCTGAAAATGCTGATGGGAACAGCAGAAATTAAGCAACTCTCTGCTCTTGGAATGTTGCACTAATAGAGCTGGACTTACTTGATTATGTCTTTTTTTGTTTCCTCAGGGGAACTGATTAAGTTAACAAATGGTGCCAAGGAGATGTGTTATTAAAAGAGGTGGCTGAATCATTGACACTGGGCTTTTATTAATTTCAATAAGAAATTTTATAATTGTGTCTTTATACAATTAATATGTGCTAGTCAAAAAGAAAAACTACCCACAGTAAATAACAATGTGAGAAGATTATTCCACATATTTTGTCATTAGGTAATTGCAGCACTGTTGGGATGACTCCCCATCCAGACCAAGCCACATGTTGGTTGTCTAGAGTTCTCAGGAGAGAGTCAGGAGCTCTCATTTTCTTCTGATAGGAATACAGAATGGTGCAGCCAATTTGGAAGATATCTGGGTGTTTTCTAAATTATAATTATTCTATAGATTGAGAAATCATGTTTTGTGATGTTTACTCAAGAGAGATGAAAAGTTATGCCCATACAATATCCTGTACATGGATATTTGCATCAACATTATTTTACCATAGTGGGAAGCAAATAAGATGCATTTTAGTAGGTGCATGGATCCATAAACAAGGTACATAAAAAAAAAATATCATTCAATGCTAAAAAGAAGTGAGCTGTCCAGTCATGGAAAGACAGGGAAGAAACTTAAATGCATATTTTTTAATGAAAAAAGCCAATTTGTAAAGGTTAGATATGATTGTACCTAGATGATTTTCCAGAATAGGTAAATCTACAGAGATAGGAAAAAAGATGAGTAATTTTTAGGAGCCATTGTAGAGAGATAGAGATAAACAGTTAGAAGACATAAGAATTTTAGGACAATTAAAATACTCTCCATTATGCTATACTAGTGGATCTGTGCCATATGTATTTATCTAAATATTCTGTGATTAGATATCATGAGGGAACTCTTACATAAATTATGGAGTGTCAGGTTTCCATGACTGATACCACAGCAAAATTTGCTAAAAGCTGAATTTATTACCTTTTGACTATGTTCATTTGCTGTCATCACTTATTTTCATTAGAATGTTGCATATAATTGTTCAGAGAACATTCTCATTTCATGAATAGTTATTGAGCCAAGAAAATATGTTTGGAAATACGATGTTGCATTGTTAAATGGTACAACTGCTTGTCACCAGATGCAGGTGAAGGTTTGTGAAGTTTCCCTCTAAACGTAGGCACTCTTCACTTACGGTCCTTTCACAAGAATAGGAATTTCTGGACAAGTCACAATGATAAGAAAACTTGGTGGAACATTAATGAGTAAGGAAGCAAGCAGGACAGCAGACAAAAGGCGAACAAGTAGAAAAATAGAGGCATACTCTAACAGTGTGGGTGCTCTAGTGGAGAGACACACAGCTCTTTGGCCTCAGGGGTAATAATATGGTAAAGGCAGGGGTCTTATGCAAAGATAGGTATTTTATCTTTGCTCCAATTACTCCTGGTGTTACACTTTCTGAATTCCTAGATGTTTTGGGCATTTCTTCCAGAATGCATCTTGACATAAAAATGATGCTTTTCTTTGAGATAAGGAAGGTGTCTTAATGTCTACATTTTGTGTTAGGAGGTTGCTTACCTTTTGGGGAAGTACTTTTCTCAGGAAGTCACACATTCTACCAGATGAATGTTAATTCTTTATGTCTGTATTTATTTATTTATTGTCAAAGTGATATACAGAGGGGTTACAGTTTCAATACGTAAGGCAGTGAGTACATTTCTTATCAAATTTGTTACCTCCTCTTTTATTTTTCTCTCTCCTTCCCTCTTGCCCAATTCCCCCCTCCCTGTTGTGCAGTTAGTTTACAGCATATTGACTTTTTTAATGTATAATTTTTTTCCTTTATTGTCAAAGTGAAGAGCAGAGGGGTTACAGTTTTACATGTAAGGCAGTAAGTACATTTCTTGTTCAACTTGTTACCTCCTCTCTCATTTTCCCCCCCCCCCCTCCCCCTATCCCTGTCTCCCCCCATGAGTTGTACAGTTGGTTTACACCAAATGGTTTTGTAAGTATTGCTTTTGGTATGGTCTTTTTAAACTTTGTCTTTTAATTTTGATGTTCCCTTTCCCTTCCCTAGTTCTAATACACACATATAGAGTATCCAGGGTACTCAGATGTGATACAGTGATAGCGGGGGTACAACCACAGGAAGGGAATATGAGAGATACAAAAAAAAGGTACAGTTTCACATAGCATGTTGAAAATAATTGCAACAATGATATCACACTTATTTCCATAACATGGAGTTTATTTCACTTAGCATCATCTTATATGTTCATAAGGGCATAGCTATTGGCCTATTGTGCTCTTCTACTATGAAGCCTAAACATGTACTAATTATTCCCTATGAGGGGAACCATAGAGTCCATGTTTCTTTGGGTCTGGCTCATTTCACTTAGTATACTTTTTCCAAGTCTTTCTATTGCCTTACGAATGGGGCAATGTCATTCTTTCTGAAAGAGGCATAGAATTCCATTTTTTATATGTACCACATTTTCCTGATCTACCCGAGGACCTAGTTTTACTACTCCAGCATATTGTCTCCAGAGTATTGCTATTGCCTTGGTTTGTCTTTTGCCCTTTGTCTCTCCTCGTGGTGAGAAATGCATTTCTCAGGAAGGAATGCATCCTATGGCTCTCCTTGAAGTAAAGGTAATGCTTCTGTGTTTACAGATACTAATGTTTCTGAGTAGCCTACACCAGGCCACATTCTCCTATCTCATACTTAAAGGTCATCTTAAAAAAATGTGTCATTTACTTATAATTTGTTGGGTAATAATAAATGAGTTTCTTTCTTGGTATAACTTTGAAAATTATTAATGATATAAACAAGTGTGCTATTATTTAGATGTCAATGTATTTGCAAACAGGAATACAATATGGACTTAAAAATTACTTTAAAAATTAATTAATTTTATTTTTTATTTACTTAAAAATTAATTTATTTTTTCTCTGAGATTTACATGAGCACATGATCAAACACTTTTTTAAGGGACACATTCTTAAAATAAATAAATAAAGAATTAAATGAAGAAATAAAAGTAAAATGTATCTGAAAATTTAAAAAACAGGTCTTAATCTTTTTTAGTTTTTTGTCGGTCATGGCCTTGAACTCTGGTCCGAGGCACTGTCCATACTGTCCATACAGGATTGTTCATCTCAAGGCTAGTGCTCTACCACTTGAACCACAGTGCCACTTCCAATGTCTTAATTTTAATTATCACAAATGTTCATAAAGATTAAATTCCTCAAAGACATCTTACTTTCTTATATTCTTATATCGTATGCTTAGATTTCTATATCTCAAGAATAGTTGAGGTTTTTATAAAGTCTAAAAATCCGTTGGTATTTACTAAAATTGGTACAAATATTTTTATTTTTATAAACATCAGGAGCCATTTTTTATATTTCAGCTTGTAAATTACAATACTTTATAAGTGTAGAAATGGGATGTAGGTAAACTTTTTGAATTAATATTGTAAGGTCCACCCAGGAAGGCCCCATGCAGATGCTTCCCATCTCCTCTTTAAGTCTCTGCCCAGTACCTGGGTTATCTAGCTAACTGGCACACCTGGACGCAGTTACCTCTACCTTCTCTGAGGTCACATCATGGATGGCCCTGGTCACACCTCCCATCGGAGTGTGGGAGGATCTCAGGCTCTGAGGTCACAGCTGAATCCAGAGTGGCCACACTTTCCCCTGACCTGACTACACCTTCTCTCTGTTGCTTCCTTAGTTAACTTTGGGCGGGGGCTGCACCCCATCCCTTTTTGGCCAAGGGTGTCTCCAACATGCACTGGGATGGGGGTTAGAGATCAGCAGTTCAGAAATAAATTTCTCCTTCTGCCTGAAGACTTCATGGTAGTCTCTTTCATCCCTTACTTAATTAAATCTAACAAACTTGGGAGAACAAGAAAGAAAGGAACATAGGAAGTTGAAATTCTCAGTACAAGTGTACTAGTAAGTAATGAGTACTAGTAAGTACTAGTAAGTAATGAGTCAGGATAGACTTGGGAAAATGAGGCATGGCAAATGGCTTCCAGGAGTTCAAAGCTTAAAGCAAAGACAGGAGATATTCATTCATTGAATTCCCTTAAGATTAAGGGATCCAAGTCATTATAGAGGACAATGAGACAGGATAATTGAGGAAAATAAGGCATGTCCTGTGAAGGAACAGAGAAATATGGTATTTAGAAACAGGGAAGCACTATCTTTGTCTCAAAGAGAGACAACAGGATGCTTTTTTTCTTGAGAGATGCATTTCTCAACCCAATAATTAACATTTGTTTGGCAGGATGGGTGCTTTCATAAGAGAAATACTCCTCCAAGATGTAAACTCTCAGAATGGTAAACAAGAGCCAGAAACAGAAAGTGTTAATAACACCAAGAGTGATTGAGAGCAAAGATAAGTCAGACCCCCTACCTTTGCCGTATAAATACCACTGCCTCCTAAGAGCTGTGTGTTTCTGCCTTTGAGAGCACCCTCTCTGTTAGAGCATGTTAGAGCATGTCTGCTTTTTTGCTTGGTTGTCTGCATGCCTGCTTGCTTGTTTTCTTACTCATTTGCCTACATAACAAAGCTCTGCCAAGCTTTTTTTTTTTTTTTTTTTTTACTATTGTGACTTGTTTAGAAATTCTCATTCTGTAATCAAAGTCAAGGACCCTAAATGAAGAGTTCCTACTTCAGAGGGAAACTTCACAAACCTTTACCTGCAACTGGTGACAAGTGATATCTCATTCCAAAGATTGATTTTTGAATTGATGCCCAGATGATTAAAATAATCACAACACATGCGAAGTTTATTTTTGTATTTAAAAATGATAAACTCAGTTTATGAAGAAATTAAAAGTGGCACATTGTAAAATCTACACGCTTTCCATGTAAGACACATGCAGTATATAACATATAACCTGTGGTCACTGAATTTAATGAGCAGAAATACAGGACATGAATAGTTGAAATGTTATGAAACTATCTTGAGAACCGAGAAGACAAAATTTGATACCCTACATTTGAAGTACAACTTGATACACAAATGTAATTAAAACCACTTCATTATATCATATCCTAAAATATACTATAAAATACATTTCCAGTAAATTCTGTGAAGAAAATTCACTTTTTTAAAAAATAATTTATTGGAAATGCTTGAATGTGGAAGTGCACAAATCAGACTGGGAAATAGAAAATTGACTGTAATGTAGTATATGACAAAAATCTAAGAGAACAGAGTTCTTACTGACATTTATAAATTTTAAGGTTTGACTTAGTTGCTTTTTTAAATTGTCTCCATTTTTACAAAAATTCATTTGATTCTATTTGTAGGAAATACTACTTTGTGGACCACATCTTTGAAGGCTTGTTTTACTTGTTGATTCCTCAGGGTATAAATGAATGGATTCAACATGGGGGCAACAGAAGTATTGAGGATAGCTACTCCTTTGGTCAGTGAGGCCTTTTCTTTTGCAGAGGGATTAGCATACATAAATATGCAGCTTCCATAAGAGATGGAGATGACAATCATGTGAGAGGAACAGGTGGAGAAAGCCTTTTTTCTCTGACTGGCAGATGGAATTCTCAAAATAGTCCTGATAATATACATGTAAGATAAAATCACCAAGGCCAGAGTGAAGAGCAGAGTCACTAGAGCAAAGTAGAAACCTATTATTTCCAAGAGCCATGTGTCTGAGCAAGATAGTTGTAATAGGGGGAAATAGTCACATGCAAAGTGGTCAATGACATTGGAGGCACAGTAATCCAGCTGAAGCAGGAGCATCAGGGGTGGGAAAATGGTCAGGAACCCACCCAGCCAGGCACACAACACAAGCAAGGTGCAAAGTTTTCTGCTCATGATGGTTGTGTAGTGTAAGGGCTTGCAGATGGCAACGTAGCGGTCATAAGACATAGCAGTTAGAATGTAAAATTCAGTCACTCCCATGAAGATAAAGAAAAAGAGCTGAGCTGCACAATTATTATAGGAAATCGTCTTGTCCCTGGTGATAATAGCCACTAGAAACCTAGGGATGCAGACAGTTGTAAATGAGATTTCTAAAAAAGAGAAGTTCCGGAGGAAGAAATACATAGGTGTTTGTAGATGGGGGTCCACCAAGGTGAGAGTAATGATAGTCAGGTTTCCAGCGACACTCAATAAATATGTGATAAGTAAAAAGAGGAAAATCACAATCTGAAGGTCAGGATCATCAGAAAGGCCCAGGAGGACAAACTCTGTTATTATTGTATGGTTCATCTCTCTCTCTCTCTCCTCTCTCTGTCTCTGAGCTATCTGTTTCTCTTTCCTATCTTTTAAAAATGTTTAAGGAAAAAGAATTAAAAAGAGATGATGAAAGCTATAACTCATTATGATTAATATATCCACAGGTCTACAATTTTAATACAGAAAAGTTAGCAAATCTTACAGGTAGTCACATCATTGAGAAAGGGTGAGCAAAATAAGGAATTCTTGGTTCATGTGTAATGTATGCAAAAATGTTACCTTTTATGTTGAAGCATTCATGTGAGACATGTGTTTTCCTTTCTTTTTCCATGATGTACACAGAGAAAATTCTACCACCTAAAAATACAAATAGATAATTTTAAGTTTGTCAAGTGATAAAACCAGAAATAACAAGCCGAAGTTGCAACTCACTATCTCTTTATATATAAAATCCCTCTTTATATATAAAATTGTTTTATATATAAAATAATGATTATTTTAATGGAAGTTATTTTTACTATTAACATTTTGGGCTAGTTTTTCTGATAATATAATACAAAAACATTCTGTATTATGTGTATTTACTATGAGCACATAAAGTAATTATTTTAGTTAACAAATTGGAATCTTATTTACTTTATTTTATCATTCCACCAAAATATCTTTGTTGTCTTCTGCACCTTGTTAGAAACATACATGCTTATACAGATATATTTATTTTTGAGTTTAAAGGGATATACAATATTAATTTATTTTCATTTTGCTCTAAGCCACAAGTTGGAAAAGTACTTGCCTTAGTTCTTGGCAGCTCTGCCACTGGGATTGTAGTTCGGTGTGTTTTCCATTTGACATTCTTTCCTTATATATCAAGCTTTATGGAAAGACCGTTTATTTCATGCATTTCTGTTCCAGGAGAACACTCATCCTGCAGATTTAGTCATCATCCACAAAGCTATGTACAAATACATAAGAAAACCTCTCCTATTAAGTTACTTCCCATCTATACAAACACTGGGGGTTGATGTGGTATCCAGTTGTGCCTTCTGTTTTAAATAACAGAAGCTGTGATAGGCAGAATGTAAAATCATTGCTTTGCTGCCACACATGTTAAAGTTCACACTAATCAGCTCTCTGTTTTTATGTTTTTTTGTGAAGGCTGAGGCAAAGTATTTCAGGAAATAAAAAGTGAAACGTGAGTGCAATTTTACACTAGTGAATATTTCTCTTTAGTAATTTGAAATATTTGGGAAGTACTATTTAGAGAGAGAACCCAGCACTGAGTATTAGAAGTACAGATGCCTTGGTTAGAATCCTGCTTCTGACTGGTTGTACTTATAAATATTCAGAATCTACTTGCTTTTGAGCTCATAAGATTTGAACTTGTGGGAATAAGACAATGTCCATAACCATAACTCTGCTGTCTTATAGACCATGAGGGATTTCTTGAAGCCATTCTCTAACATCTCAGTAGTCTTGTAACTCTTCTCAGTGATAAATGTCTCTTGAGAATAGTTATATTCATTTTAATGTTCCACAGAGATCCTACAGTGTGGTCTTTACAAAATATTTAGTTCTATTAATGCTATCACTTCACATTTTATGCCTTCCTAATATTTCATCAATAATAAAGTATTTATAGAATCTATTTTCTTTCAAAGCTTAAACTCTTAGCCTTATTATGGGCAATCATCTTTTTGAAATATAATTTTCCATACATGCATTCTGATTGTTTATCCTTAGTCCATGTTATAATATTTAGAAACAAAAATGCTATGGTGATAAAGAATAGCCATAAATTAAGCGCCTGGTGGCTCATGCCTATAATCCTAGCTAATCAGGATGCTGAGATCTGAGGATTGTGATTTGAAGCCAGCCTGTAACAGGAAAATCTGTGAGACTCTTTATCTCCAATTAAATCACAGAAGTGTTGCTGTGGCTCAAGTGGCAGAGTGCTATCCTTGAGCAAAAGGAGCTCAGGGACAGCACCAGGACCAGAGTTCAAGCTGCAGGACCAACAATAAAATAAAATAAAATAAATAAAAAAACATGATTACTTACACATTTTACTCATAATTAAATAAAGACATCTAATTTAATATTATTCTCATTGGTAGTTATAATACATAGTTATTGCATCAGTTTTGTCCTTGCAATTCATGTTGGCTAGCACATTTATCAGTTGCCAAACATTCTAAGAAGAAATTCCATAAAATGAGAAGCTTTCATTTATGTGAAAGTTTGATCTATGGACTACAATTAATTTTTCTTTTCAATGTCTTAAGAATTCTTTTTGTGTGTGTGTGCTGGTACTGAAGCTTCTTGGTGGATGATGAAGTCCCACCCCAGGTGATGGGCATGCCTGAATTCCTAGAGGCCGGGGCAGGGACTTGGACAATAGCTTACTGGACCTGTCAGGTCTATGCCATGAGACTCTTTGAACTCGCAAGGTCCCTGTGACCCTGCCCTCCAACCATGACCTCATTTAGACCCTGACCACCTCAAGCCTCCATTTGGTGCCATGCCTCATGTCTTCTGACTCTCCTCAGGTCACCATGGCATCCCTCTTCAACTCATTATAGTTAATCTGGTTTATTGAGATTTTTTTTCCTGCTCTTGCTTTGCTTTACTACCCTTGTGTCTCAGTTTTCTAACAGTATTAAGTGTATTTGAGGCAGCAAGATTTTTGGGGACATGTGGCCTTTTACGGTTGCTGGCCTTCGAATAAAGACTTCCAATTTGACCTCTCAAAGTGTGGCTTCTCTGTATTTCTTGATCGAATTCCCATGTACTATTGGAAGCAGCTCAGATGCCCCACAACCAATGAATGTATAAAAAATATGTGGGTAAATGGATGACTGTGAAGATCATCATGTTAAATGAAGTTAGCCAGGCTCAAAAGATAAAGGTCTCTTATATCAATAATCTAGAATTGAAAAAAAATCGTGTGTGTGTGTGTGTGTGTGTGTGTGTGTGTGTGTGATTATAATTTGAGGACTGTATGGGGGACAAGAGGAAGGGAGGAGAGGAAAAAGAACATGGAGGGTGAATACTATTGAAATACATTGCTTCTGCATAGAGAAGTCTTTAGGAAGTTCATTGAAGTTGAATAATAAGAAGATAGGAGAAAAAAGAAGAGAGAGAAATAAAGAGGGTTCATATGATTAAAGTATAATAGATTCTTGTATATGCATGTGTGCAATACCATGGTGAATCTCTTTGGCACAACTAACACACACTAAAGCATGAATGATAGGATGGTGAAGCAGGTTCTATTGAGGGGGATTACCAATGGAGGATTGGTCAAATGGAGGTCAAGGAGTGTGATTATAATACTTTATGTATATGAGACATGGTAGGACAAAGGGTAACAAATGCAGCAGTGATACTCACTAGACACTATGTGGAAAATGCACTATACAGCTGTGGAGGAGGAGGTAGGAGAGGGTAAAAACCGGGAGAAAATGAGGAAAGAGGTGAAACTGTTCAGAAAGAAGGGTACTCATTACCTGACTTATGTAATTGTAACTCCTCTGTATATCACTTTTACAATATTAACAAATAAAATATATGTAACAAAAGAACCATGAAATCTGTTGAAATTGTTGTAGGAAGAGGTTTGAGACTTATAAGGGAGACTCATAAAAGCATGAATTTGATCAAGATATTATATATGGATGGATGAACTATCACAATGCTATCCTCTTATACAATAAATATTGCTAATCAAATATAAAAATAATTTTTAATTATTTTCTGTAATTCTTTTAGGTGACTTTTTAAACAAAATACAAAAATATAACAATTAATTTTTTTGTTTTTTTGGCCAGTCCTGGGCCTTGGACTCAGGGCCTGAGCTCTGTCCCTGGCTTCTTTTTGCTCAAGGTTAGCACTCTGCCACTGAGCCACAGCGCCCCTTCTGGCCGTTTTCTATATATGTGGTGCTTGGGAATTGAACCCAGGGCTTCATGTATACAAGGCAAGCACTCTTGCCACTAGGACATATCCCCAGCCCAACAATTAATATTGACAAGAAAGTTCAATTCTCAGCATTTATACTAGTAAGTACAAAAACAAATCAGGAGAAAGACAGCCCATCTGTTCACATGCAATAATAGTTTCCACAAAAGTAACACAACAATAATGGTAAGGGTTGTTGTAAACCTTTACCCCACACACTTTCAATTCTTTCAGTAGACACCTACTTAAACAAGGAAGGGAAAAAGAAATGAAGTAAATGTAAAAAGATCATATCAAAGAACTGAGAATTTCTTCAGTAGGACATTAGAAGATTCTGTTTAGTATCATGGGAAGTATATGGGCTTTACTGCTAAGAGTTAGATTTAAAAAAAAGACAAACAACTACAATAGCAATACTTGCAAAACTGTTTGGTGTAAGTGAACTGAACACCTCAGGGGGGGAAATGGTAAGGGGGAGGGGGAAGGGGGGTATGAGGGACAAGGTAACAAACAGTACAAGAAATGTATCCAATGCCTAACATATGAAACTGTAACCTCTCTGTACATCAGTTTGATAATAAAAATTTGAAAACAAAACAAAACAAAACAAAAAAAATGAATGGACTGTTCAACATATTTTTAGACTCTTCCTATTTTATTTTTGTGGTGGTACTGGGGCTTGAACTCAGAGTCTTGTGCTCTTGCTTGGTTTTCTCCCTTATAGCTATTTCTCTACCACTTAGGCACACTTCTGGTTCCTCTTTAATGGATATTTGACTGTGTATGATAACTTTTGAAACTTCTATTTCTGTGATTAAAGTGTTGAGAATATATTTGAAGGCAGAATGAAATTTCATGAATATATTTGATCTATAGTGTAAGATTCAGTATAACTGTACTAATTATTTTCTTTTTCTTGAGTTGCAATCAATTCTAATTATGAACAGTTTACCTTTATCTTCAAATAAAGCATTGAAGTTCAGGGAGATTTATGAAATTTCCTTTAATTCATAAAGCTAGCAGTTTCTTTATTTGGGTCTCTACCTGAATTTCCATGGCACTTTAGTGAGGTAATCAACTACATTGGAATAAATAAGATCATATTATTAATTATTTTTTATCTGTTTTTCTGGAAGTATTTTTGTCACAACAATGGTGCTTAGATACATAAAATCATTACTGCAGAACAATAGCAGTACAAGTACTTCTTGTTTTGATTGATGCCATACTTTATATGCTAAGAGTATCATGAGCTATAAAGTTCTCTATTAGGGCATTGTAAATCAGTGGGTATACAGAGTTAACACATAGTTTTAAAGAAAGACAACACACATTCATTTTGAGAATAAAATGAAATCGGAAGTGAAATGAGCTGAGCATTTAGGCAGCTGTGGGGGGGCGGTGCAGAACATGAAGTTTCATTAACACCTTTTGATACTTCACAGTAGCATTCATTCATTCATGTTAACACAAGTTCATTTGTTCTTATAAAACACTACTTTATGAACCAAGGCTTTGAAGGCTTCTTTGACTTGCTGGTTCCGCAAGGTGTAAATGAAAGGGTTCAACATGGGAGCAATGGAGGTGTTGAGAATGGCCACTCCTTTGGTCAGCGAGGCCCTGTCCTTGGCTGAAGGCTTGACATACATGAATATGCAGCTTCCATAAGACATGGAGATGACAATCATGTGAGAGGAACAGGTGGAGAAAGCCTTTTTCCTCTGGTTGGCTGATGGGATTCTCAAAATGGTGCTCATGATGCCTATGTAGGACAGAATCACCAAGGCCAGCGTGAATAGCAGCGTAATAAAGGCAAAGTAAAAGCCAAGCGTCTCTAACAGCCAGGTGTCTGAGCAGGAGAGTTGTAGAATGGGGAAGTAGTCACAAGAGAAGTGATCGATGACATTGGAAGCACAGAAATCTAACTTAAGGATGAGCATGATCAGTGGGAAAATGGCCAGAAATCCTGCCAGCCAGGAAACACAGACAAGCAGGATGCAGGTTTTCTTACTCATGATGGTGGCATAGTGCAGAGGTTTGCAGATGGCAACATAGCGATCATAAGACATGGCAGTGAGAAGAAAGAATTCAGACACACCCATGGAGATGAAGAAAAACAACTGAGCCAAACAGTTGTTATAGGAAATGGTTTTGACTTTAGTAATTATTGACCCCAGAAATCTAGGCATTGAGACACTGGTGAATATAATTTCTAAGAAGGAGAAATTCTGGAGGAAGAAATACATGGGGGTCTTTAGACGTGAATCTAGCAAGGTGAGCGTGATGATGGTTAAGTTTCCAGTGACACTTAGTATATAAGTTATAGACAGAAAAATAAAAATGACCACCTGCAGCTCTGGATCATCAGATATGCCCAAGAGCACAAACTCTGTGATCATAGTGTGATTTCTCATGCTGAATATGTTTCTTCCAACAAAATCTATTGGTGAAAAGAAAATAGAAAAGATTATTATACAGAAATTTGATTTTTCAATATTGTTAGTATTGACAATGAAATGAAGACATGAACTTTTTTCTCTATAAGAGTTTTTACAACTTGGGTTCTTTCTGATGAAAGCAGAAAACATATTTCCATCTTGTGTGGAAAAGGAAATGTGTGCACAGATCTGTGTGTGTGTGTGTGTGTGTGTGTGTGTTTGTGTTCTCTCATGGATGATTCAAACTAATACCTTTTCCTGCAATCATATTGATCATACATGCAATATTCCTTGTAAGAACAGATTTCCACAATAGTCTGAGTACTGATAACTTCTTTTTTGGTTTCCTAGATTATGCTTTCAGTACTGTCTATATTTTAGTATTAATTCTGATGTAATTTACCAAGTTAGAAAATTCATTGGTGACAAATATGACCTACTTACAATTGTGAAGCCATATAGGGTTTATGTTAATATTAGTGCTTTTTAGAAATAAGAAGCTAACCATGTTTTCATGTCTTTCTTTTTAATTTTTCTATCAGTACCTTCATGTTTTAGGAATATACTTGAGTTTGTCATTCATATGTCATTAAAAATGGCACATCAAAAACATGGAGGGTTCTTTCATTAGGATAATGGCTGAAACATATTAAAATGGGTAATCAATAATTATAAATATATTAATGTGATAATCTGGTTTTTCTGCAATTTTCTTCAAGGAAATAAACTATATAATAGGAGATGAAATATAAGCAAAACTTTTTGATATGTCTTATATTAAATCAGAATTATAATCCTATATAAACCTTTATATAAAATGTACTTAAGATAAACCCCAAGGGACTGTATTTTGTAACTCATTTCACTCTTACCTCTATTATAGAAAGCACTGTCATGTGTGCAGGCTGAATTATATATTTAGTTTCTAACACCCTCAGCTAGTAGTAAAAATAACTTCCCCTTGTATATAATTTATCTAGATAAACAGATGGAAATATTCCTCTGATCTGTACTTTAATACCTACTGTTAATGTGATTTGGTGAGTAGATTTCCAGCCATAAGTTGCTGGAAGGAGAAACCTTTCAAAACTCTGTGAATAAGCTAAAGATAGAAGTGAAAATGTTTACCTCCTCTTGTCTCCATTTGAACCCTGGATAGACTAGATTGGAAGAAGGAGTGCAGGCAGAGAACAGTTCAGGAGATGTAAAGATGTCGTTACCCAAGTTTCTAGAAAGCCCAGCAAATGGGGAGCTAAATGCCAAAATGTACCCATCAACAGATACAATCAGTCTGTTTTCCCTTTGGCCAAACTTCACTTTCCTAATGTGGACTCAGAGGACATTCATGAGACAACTTATTCTCTATTCCTTGGAGGTTGGTGTCATCCAAGAGTGAACTCTTTTACAGTGGACATTTCCTTGAGGGTGTACTAATTATATTTCATTCTTTTATATGTCTCTGCCAGTGAATGTAAAGTGAATGATGAAAATAAGCACTTTAGTATTATTAAACACCAAAAGAGTACTATACTTATTTTCAATCTTTTTCATTTTAAAGTTAGTAGAAGACTAATACTCTGAGATCCAAATGTCATAGTAGTCTATACAGACTTACAAAAGAGGCCTCATACCTCTCTCTACCAGCCTTCATTTTACTCAAATTCAAAGTAACCAGCATCAAACATTTGTGGGATGTTCTATTAGGTATATTTTCTACATACTTAGCCATAATTATGACCACATTTACACACTCAGAGATATTGTTCTTTCATATACTTGATGCAACTTTACAAACTTCACAAGTACAACAAATTATGTAATTTTTCCTATAAAATGTTATACAACTCTAGTTTTCTTTTGTGCCTAACATGAAATTGATATCACTCTTTGTCAAATTATCTAGACAAAAATTGTCATTTTGGAATGTTTGTGTAGAATAGCAATTTCATTGTTCATAAAAAATCAGGGTACCACATTGTTATAATCCATTACTTAGAATAATTTTTTTTGGCAGTAGAGGGTTAAAACTTGGAGCTTTGAACTTGCTATAATGGCACACTACTGCTGAGCTATGAATCCAGTCTTGATTTTGCTGGTTATTTTTAGGTTAAGATCCTGGCACACACCTGGGAGATCTGCTTACTTCAGAGATCCCCTCACATCTAGCTTCCCTGCATGAAGGTGGCATCTTACAGACTTTTCTTCCTGAGGTGTGCTGAAACTTTGATTCTCCTGACATTAACCATGAAATATAGGTGTAAACTACAGGAATCAAATTTGTAGTGCATGCTTATGTATTCCTATTTCTTATGCATTCAATTAGTGTAACATGAAAATGAGCGTTTGTTAACTCATTCACTTCTTTCCTCCTATACAGAAGAGTGATAGCTTTCCAGTGCATCTGATCCAACACAGAGTATTACAAATTGTTTAAAAACTTATAAGCATGAAAATAAAAATGGTATTCACATTCATTTAATAGTAAAGATATTTATTATAAAGACTATCTCAGAATACTTAAGACTTTTAGGTTCACAAGATGCTTTTATGTTGCACAGTTAAGGATGTATTTGAGCCTGGGAATGTGGCTTAATGGTAAAGTGCTTGCTTAGCATGCATGAAGCCCTGGGTTCAATTCCTCAGTACCACATTTAAAAAAAAAGCTGGAAGTGGTGCTGTGGCTCAGGTGATAGAGTACTAGCCTTCAGCAAAAGAAGCTTAAGGAGAGTGCCCAGCTCCTGAGTTCAAGCCACAGGACTGGAAAAAAATGTATTTGGTCTTCCTTGGTTTTCAGTTTTCCTATACATAAGATAGAAGAATAATAGATTCAACTCAGAGGATATTGAAAATAGTAAATGAGATAATTCAAGAATGTGCTTAGAAGAATGTGGTATTTATTATATAAATAGTGCAAATTTTTAAATGTATGTTTTAAAATAATAATTTTAAATATTTGTATTAAATATGCAGGATTTCCTAAAGTGCTTACTTTTCACTGTATTTATTTTTGGGATATATTTGTGTATTTGGGGTATATTTGTGCATATTTGTACTTTCTCTTTCAATATGTTTCAGAACATACCTTTGTTTTTTAACTCTGTGTGTGTGTGTGTGTGTGTGTGTGTGTGTGTGTGTGTGTGTGTGTTACTGGGCTTGAACACAGGTCCGAGTACTGTACTTTAACTTTTTTGCTCAAGTCTGGGGCTCTACCACTTAAGTCATAGTTCCAATTCTAGCTTTTTGGTAGTTAACTGGAGATAAGACTCTCATGGTCTTTTCTATATGGGCTGGCTTTGAACTTCAATTAACAGATGTCAGTGTTCTGAGTAGCTGGATGACAGATTTGAGCCACAGTCCTACTGGAATCTGATCTTTGACTATCCCCAAGAATCATCCATCACACTGCATGACACATTCCAGGACTTCTGTCACCTGCATATCAATACATTCCCAACCCATTTCCAAATGCTTCTGAACCACCTCATCAGTCTAATGGAGACTTCATCCATGAACTAGCCAATGAAATAGCCAGACAGATTCCTGGAAACCATCTCTAGTACTCTGACTAGGCACTAGGGAGCAAAACATTAGATTGGGCCACATAGCTCAAGTGGTAGAGCGCCAGCTAAGTAAGCAGGCCCACCACTAGGTACATCTACTTTTTTTTTTTAATGTTAGGTCTCTCATTGCTGTGACAACAATTTCAGGGAGGAAAGGCCCATTTTGGCTCACAGGTGCAGAGGTTTCTGTCATTGAGAGAAAGGCATGGTAGAGTGGAGAAGCACATATTGTGGTAACCAAAGCAGAGAGAGGGAATGTATGGGACAGGCAACTTCTGTATTTTCCCCTTTTGTTCTATGAAGCTTTCTAGCTTAGGGAATGGTGCCTGATATTCAGGGAAGTTTTTCCTCTTTAGTTCTCTCTAAGAATGCCTTCACAGATTTTGGTTCTACCAACACTAGGACCTTCACAATCCAATGAGTTCAATCAAGATGAACCATTTTGCTTCCTATTATTTGTAATATATTCCCCTTCCACCCTCATTTCCTTGATAAGACTTTGTGGATCAAGATCATATTCCTCAATGAAATAAAAAAAATAGTAATGAGGCTTGGACAGAGTCAGGGACTTTTGCTTGGCCACTTTGATTGTGTGGCTGAAACTCTACCACTTAAGTAATGCCTTCAATTTGGCCTTTTGATAGCCTTTGTTAGTTTGGATATTTGTCTCTAGAAAACAAATTTCTTTTCTTTTTTTGTTGTTTGGGTTTGGTTTTATTTTTTTTTCAAATTTTTATTATCAAACTGATGTACAGAGAGGTTACAGTTTCATATGTTTGGCATTGGATACATTTCTTGTACTGTTTGTTACCTCGTCCCTCATTCCATCCCCCTCCTTCTCCTTTGTTTTCTATCTGCATTGTCTGTGATCTACAGTTCTCTGGATTTCACACTGGGGTACTTAGGTTTATGAGATCTAGACACCATTTCTGGGCCTTTCTCTTCCTTCCTTCCTTCCTTCCTTCCTTCCTTCCTTCCTTCCTTCCTTCCTTCCTTCCTTCTTTCCTCCTTTCTTCCTGCCTTCTAGCAGTTTTTTAGTTTTATTTGTTTTCCCACTTATATCATTGATTTATGCTGTAATAGGTAATGTTTACTATTTCCTCATGTGCCCCTCATTTTGATTATTTATTTAAATTTATCTTTTTAAGTTTCTGACGGAGAAATAGATTTAAAAATTTTTCAATTGTATGTATTTATTTTTGTACAAAGACTGAGTGTGGAAGGTGTGATTTAATTATTCTCCAAATACACATTTGAAGCTGTTAATTCTATTCAAGAAATGAGATAGCTCTCACCTCAAATTTTGCTTATATTTTTATATTATTTAATCACATGCTATCTGAAGATTTCCTAGAAGACCTGTAATATGATAAAGAATATTTCTGTAAAAGTAAATGAAATCAGAAGACTATGTGTGTCATGTATATTAAATGAAATATGTTATTATTCATATGTTATCCCTTCTATTTATGGTGGTATTTGTTTTCCTGAGCAAAACTCAAAATGCATTTTATTTGTATAATTTTTACTATTTTAGATGTTGATACAATTAAATATCAGAAGACCTGAGAAAACCAGAAAATTATGAGAAGAGCAGTTTAACGGAATGAGAAATATATGAAACAAATATGCTTGCTCACACTGAGAACAAGGGGAAATGAACAAGGTGGTCACATAAATTTGAATGGGCCAATAGATTTTCATTTTTAAGAAATTCGCTTCCAATGTGTGTTTAAATCATGATAATACTTTATTTCATGTACTCGTGAAAAACAGGGTCTTCCTGGCCAGATTCATGAAGGCTTGTTTGACCTGCTGATTCCTTAGGCTGTAAATGAAGGGGTTCAGCATTGGGGCTACTGAGGTATTTAGCACAGCCACTCCCTTGCTCAAAGACACTCTTTCTGCTGCTGAGGGTTTAATGTACATGAAAATACAACTTCCATAAGAAATAGAGATGACCACCATGTGGGAAGAACAGGTAGAAAAGGCCTTTGTCCTCTGACTAGCAGAAGGAATCTTTAAAATGGTTCTGATGATACATATGTAAGATAGAGCTATTAGTGCCAAGGTGAACATGAGAGTAAATATGGCACAAGAAAATCCCATTCCCTCTAGGAATTTTGTGTCTGAACAAGAAAGTTGCAGTAGGGGAAAATAATCACAGGTAAAATGGTCAATGATATTTGACTTGCAGTAGTCGAGCTGTAAGATCAACATGAGTGCAGGAAAGATGATTAAGAATGAAACCAGTCCAGAGACAAAGACCAGAATGGTACAGACTTTTTGATTCATGATGGTCAGATAATGCAGCGGTTTGCAGATGGCAATATAGCGATCATAGGACATGGCAGCCAGCAGGTAGAATTCAGTGACTCCCAAGAGAATGAAAAAAAATAACTGAGCTATGCAGTCATTAAAGGATATAGTTTTATCTCCTGACAAAATGGTCCCTAGGAATCGGGGTATAGTGACAGTTGTAAATGAGGCTTCTACTAAGGAGAAATTCCTGAGGAAGAAATACATGGGTGTCTGCAAGTGGGGATCCAGCAGAGTGAGTATGATGATGGTCAGGTTCCCAGTGATGCTGAGCAGGTAGGTGATGAAGAGAAAGACAAAGATTACAACCTGGAGCTTTGGGTCATCTGACAATCCCAGGAGGACAAATTGGTTTATTCCTGTATGGTTTCTCATTCTTCATTTGCTTATGAATTTCTTCTTTCTTTCCCAGCAAAGGGGAGAAAATACAGAGAACAACTTAGTGGTGGATGAATGAATGTTCAAGCTTGAATTGCTTCAGCAATGGTCCTTTACTTCTCTTAGAGAGAAAAACCTCGTAGGTAAGGCAGATAAGCAAATAGTTTAGCCATACATGTAAACAACAGGTATGGAAAAGAGAAAGATGATATATTACCTAACTGTGCAGTATTGACTACAAGCAGGCAAGTGATACTTAGCCTCCTTTGGTGTTGTCTACAGTGTGCTGTATTCTTCTACTTTAGAATTTTGCAACTAAGTGGATGTCCCCAATTACTTAAAATATGTACATACATAACTTTTCCACATGTTGTAGGTGGTGGACTTGTTAGTCATAAGATTTCTGGTAGTCATTTTAAAGCTTGCAGAAAATTGTATGTAATAAGTTTATGTGGCAAAATAGGTGATGTGGAAAACAGAGTCTCAGGGCTGGAAGACAGACCAGATCAAATTGAATGAGAGTAGTGGAGATGGAGTCAGCTTCTGCTCTTTTTAACTAATCTGAGATGGAGTCAATTTGACATCCCTCAACAGCCAGTGATGGTGCTGGCCAGATCTGACCTCCATATTACAGGACTTCTCACCTTTACCATTGCTGCATACACATCCATACACCATCTCCTCTCTACATCTGGGCCAAATGGAATACCCCAGGACTACCACTGTTTCATCTGAGAGCTGCTACTGACCTTTAGTGGCTACATGGCCTGGAGGGGCTGCAGGTCTGAGGTCTCCTGGAAGGAAAGAGAGACAAGTGTCACAGTCAGGCTAGTTAAGAACACCCAGCCCAGCTGGAATCTCCCCCCTGCTTCTGAGATGTTTGGACTCTGCCAACATACTATGGACAAATTTGGACAGATCTTGAGTAAAGGCTAGAAGAGCCCTAGGACATGACACAGGGGAGCCCTTTCATTGAAGATATTAGGAAACAGAGAGCCTGAGGCTAAGAGAATAGGCTGGAAGAAGATACATAGTGAATAATTAAAAGCTCTTAGAGGTGTTTCACAGGCTGTTTTCTCATGTCTTAGATGGAGCATTCCTGGGAGAGATTTAACCAAGTCTCTTGCTACTTGGCATCATATTCTGAGTAGAAATCTACTTTTTTGTCCTTGTTTGGTCGTCTATATTCACACACCAAAGATGTTTTCAGGATTTTATATCAGAGTTAAGATCAAATATATCTTGTTCAAGCATGTGGAAATAATAGGGATTTTCATAGAAGATAATGTGTGAAAGGACTGAAACAACTGAATACGGGAGGAAGGGACAGGTCATTGTCCCCCTCCTGTGACCAATGCCTGAGACCACGAGCAGTCCCTGAATCCAGTATGAACTCAGTAATAATAGCATAGTACAAGGAAGTGGGCTCATGGTCCCTGGCCGTGGTACTGAGACCCCTGGCTGCATTGGAATGGAGCAAGGGGAAATTGCTTACATACGTGTTTAGTGGTCAGTCTTGAGCCATTCTGCCACATACATAAAATACAGCATCTAATGTAGAAGGCGACTCTGTGGTCAGGAACCTAAATAAATGTATAAATGGACCTGGCAATGTTTAACTCACAAAAAGGGAGCATACACATGTTTTCTCTCATATAGAGTAATTCAATTTAAAACACCCTGGGACATGATAAATCATACAGGTCTCTATGCGTTCACACATAATGTGATCAAAGGAGGACGCTCTTAGGGGAGGAACACAGGGTGCAATGCCTATGTGCATCAGAGCATACAAAATAATATCTATCAAAATTAACTTCAGAAAATGGAAACCAAAAAAAAACAACCCCAAAAACAAAAAAAAAAAAAATTGAATGAGAGAAGGCAATTACACAGAACAATCCCAGAAACAAAAAAGGAGCTTGCAGGAAGTTATAATGCAATTCAAGGATGGAATTTGAGGCTGATAATTATCTCAGAGAAGAAAAGGTAATGGCCAGTAGACACATCAAGGAGTGTTCAACATCTCTGGCTCTAAAAGAAAGGAAAACCAAGACAACTTTGAGATTCTACCTTATGCCAGTTAAAATGGCCTTTATGAAGAAATTTATGAATAACAGATTCTGTTAGGGATGTGGCCCAAAGGGAAAACTATTATACTGCTAGTGGGAATGCAAACTTGATCAACTGCTTTGTAAAGCAGCATGGAGGTTCCTTAAAAGGCTAAACATAGAGCTACCTTATGACACAGTAATCCCACTCCTGGGCATTTATCCAATAGAACACAAACAATGCTCCACTAAAGCTACCAGCACAACTATGTTCATTACAGCATTGTTTACCATAGCAAAGATATGGAATCAACCCAGATGGCCCTTGGTGGATGAATGGTTCAAGAAAGTATGGCATATACACACAATGGAATTCTGCTCGTCCATCAGAAAGAATGCTATTGTACCATTCATAAGGAAATGGGAAGACTTGGAAGAAATTATATTAAGAAAAGTGAGCCAGACCAAAAAACACATAGGTTGCATGGTTTCCCTCATTTGTGGGGACTAGAATGTGCCTATAAATTTACAAGTAAACAAACTGAATGTTTAATATGTGTGTGTGTGTACACACACACACACACACACACACACACACACGGACATGGTAAATTATATAGGAGTTTATATTCATACACTGTGGCCAAAGGACGATATGTGTAGTAGTGATTGACAAAGGCTCAATAGCTATGTGGATATGATCTTATAAAATAATATTTTATGAAATGAATTACAAGAAAAGGAAAAAAGAGACATTTATTGGTAAAAATATCTTTTTTCACTGAACAAAACTTCATGTTAGACTTATACTTTCCACTGCATAAGTTTGAAGAGGTACTCAGAATTTAGGTTATTATATTTTGGTAAAGGATTCTTATTTAATTCAATATATGGGCAATAATTCATAATGGCCAAGATCCACTGCCACTCCTCAAGTATTCCAGATTTTGGATCATGGCTTCAGTGTTTCTTTGAAAATTTCTATTAGCCTTTATGACAAAAGACTCATGAAGACTACCTACTGAGTGGTTGGAAGACATATTTTGTAGTATTACTTTTGGTACTTTTCACAATCATTTTTATTTCACCTTCTCTAAAGAAATATGAATAATTTATATTAATAAAATTCTACGATGTTGGAAAGGTTCAGTTTTCACAACACTCCTACTGGTTTCTTTGGAAACACACCAAGGGAAAGGCAGACCATATAATAACATGAAATAGTAATTTCATAAACATTTGACTCCTGTGTGTAAGAGTTCTGGTAAATGTATAGTTTAACACATATTGTCTGTTCTACAACGAGTCAGCTATAATTTAAACAAAGAAGGTAAGAGAAATAAACTGATAATAAAATTCACACACCAAAACACTAATAATTTCCTTTTAAAAATTTAATTCTGTTTAAAAATAATTATTATCAAGTAATTGCATAAGGGTTACAATCTCTAACTCTGCATTTGAATACAAAGATTTTTGAACAATGTCATCCCTTTCTTTTCTCCTCTCTTATCATCTCCCTCTGGTACCTTTCTTTAAGATGTAATTTTCATATTTTACATATGTACATTTAATATAATGACTGAGTTTGCTCACTTTTCTTTCCTCCATTCCTGTGCTCTCCCTTTGTCCACTCTAATGCCTTAAAAATAAAATTTAGGGCATTCTAAGTATCACAAAGCATATAGCCTTTACCATTATAAGTACATAGATTAAAAATACAAATGGATCATTTAATAAATGTCTCATCAGGACTTTTTTTAAGGTTCATTTGTTCTTCTTAAAATATAAATGAAAATTTACAGTATCTTTGAGGATTAAATATATCCTATAAATAGTTCTGCTGTGCAGTTGGTGGCACCTAAGCTGTAAGCTTAAGTGTATTTAGTTCTTTGCAATTTGGACAGGACTTTTAAAGTAGTTATGATTTATTAAAGGTGCTGCTGAAGACAATAATTACATTTAAAAAAATTGAATCTCATTCACACGTGAAATTTCTCTCTTTAAAATGAAACATTGAAGTTCAGAGAAATGTCATAACTTCCATTAATTTATAAGTCTATTAAACCTTATCCAACATTAAGCTTCCTAAAATGAAGCACACATAGACACAGGGACAGCAATTTTCTATTTTTAATCCATAGAACATGAATATAATCTAACAAAATAAAACAAAGTAATTTTGTATTCTCTCTCCTCTCTCTCTCTCTCTCTTTATTTTTTTTTCTTATTTATTGTCAAAGTGATGTACAGAGATGTTATAGTTTCATACATTAGACCTTGACCCTCTCTTTTGCTGGTCCTGGGGCTTGAACTCTGGGCCTAGTTTCTGTTCCTAGGAATTTTTTTACTTGTTCAAGGCAATATTTCCCTACTACTTGAGCCATAGCTCCACTTCCAGCTTTGTTTGGTGCTTGATTGGATATCAAAATGTCATGGACTTTCCTGACTGGGCTAGGTGTGAACTATGATCTTCTACCTTCCAGAGGGATGAGCCACCAGTAAATGCCCAGTAATTTTATACAGTTTTCACACATCAAGTTTCAAAACATAATTCTAAAATATGCCATTTATCTTGATTAAAATATAAATTGTTAAGTAAATAAGGGCTACTGAAATTTGTTTTTATTTTCTTTTTTAAAAATTTTCTTACCAGTCCTGGGGCTTGAACTCAGGGCCTGAGCACTGTCCCTGGTTTCTTTTTGCTCAAGGCTAGCATCCTACCATTTGAGCCACAGTGCTACTTCCAGCTTTTATTTTTGTATATGTGGTGCTAAGAATCAAACCCAGGGCTTCATGCATGCTAGGCAGGCACTCTACCACAAGGCCACATTCCCATCCTCCAAGTAATGCTGAAATTTGATTTACTGCCACACTAGCTATATGTCCAACTTACCTCTGATTTCATATATTATTTTCATTAGTGCTGAGAATGTCTGTTATTAAAATATTGCCATTACCAGTGTTGTGTTCTGGAGAAAGCAGCATTTCTATAAAAGTTCTCTCTCTTTTCCACTGGACTAGTTTGGTTTTGTACTATGAATAATTTAGCCCCTTTATTTCCAGAGTGAAAACATTTCTTTGACTGAAGAGTTTGAGGAAGGAGAAATATATAAAATGGAAAAAATGTTCGAGTATGTTTTATGGCTCTTATACAGATTTTATGTATCTTGGGGTTACTTAATGTTTTATCCATTTTCTCTGCAATCAGCTCAAGGGGATTAATTCAGTAGACCAAAATTCCAGATGAGGAAAGTACACAAAACACAGAGGACTATTAGATCATAATGCATGTAGTATCAAAATTGGAAAAATAAGCTTGGGGATGGTGTCCAGTGAGAGAGAAAGAGAGAGAGAGAGAGAGAGAGAGAGAGAGAGAGAGAGAGAGAGAGAGAGAGAGAGAGAGTAATAGCACAAATACCAACACTATGTGTGAAGGCTTTTTCCCCTTGGCCTAATTTTCTGAGACAGTGCAACCAGATACAACTTAATAACTAATTTGTATAGAAAATACACAGCATTTACCACACTGGGATTCCACTATAGTGTGTTAATGCATCACTTATATGCATTATTTTAAAACTACCTCCCCGAAAGAATTTTCATTAACAATACTGCTAACACCTGATACTTTTTCTTTTTTTTATGTGCAATCTGAAAGTCTATAATAATGACTGTAGATGATATTTCTGCTTTAACTGACTACTTCCCTAATTTAAATGCCAATAGTTTATTATGATGTAGCACCTGCCCTGACCCAGAATAAATCATGCAGTAATTACCAAATAAGGGACTCTGACTGACAAAAGCCAATAAATTTGTTCAGGACTATAGGAAAAAATAATGCAAAAAATAAAAGAACAAACTCTAGGTTTACTTTATGTGCTTTTCAAACCAAGATCTTGGACTGGATACTATTACTCAATGTCTCTAGTCAAATTGCTCAAATTTTATGACTTATTTATAAAAACTGTTTGTCCATATGAACATGAAAGTGTAAAGTAGGGTAGGGAATATAGAACATTTCTAGTCTCTCTGAATATTGTTTTTAAAGTTAATGTACTTTATTGTTATTATAAAGGTGATGTACAGAGGAATTATAATTACATGAGTCAGGTAATGAGCACATTTCCTTTTTGTACAGTGTCTCCTGTCTCCATCCATGAATTGTATAGTTCACTTTCATAAGTGTTCAGTGAGCTCCAACTTCTGCACCTTTCACCATTTTCCCCTCTGCACTTAATAGTATTGTTTTAGGAAATCCCTATCAGAGTTTCACATTAAAAAAGAACTATCATATCCACCTAAATATTTGTCTTTTTATAGTAATTTTACAAATGTTGATAAATAAAAACAACATATGAAACTAGATATAACACAGAATTTCAGCATAATTAGGAAATAGCACTATAAAATTACTAATATAATTCAAATATTCAAATTATTTGTAAGTAGAAAAACAAAAGATCAGTTAAAATGATGGAGTTTTAGATTTGGGCCGGTATAGAAAATTCAGTTATTTAATTAATTTGTATTTAACACAAATTTTAAAGGGGTTGTCAAATTAAAACAAAGAAGAGAAAATTCAAGATTGCATTTATTAAAACAGTATTTGGTTGTCTCAGCCATTATAACATAAGTAATTTTTATCATGTGAGTAAGCAGCGAAGGGATTTCTTTTCTACAGCCTCTGGTTTTCTATTCAGATTTTGAAGTCATGCTGAGAGCTAGAACTCAAGCCTGTGATCCTGACTATTCTAGAGGATGAGGCAGGAAAAACAGAAATTTCAGGATCAGCCTAGACTACAGAGTTAGTCTGTTTCAAAAAAAGAAAAAACAACAATAAAAACAACAACAACAAAAAACAACAGAAGAAAGCAAAAATAGAACAGAGTTATAGACCAATGATTACAATTAACCTGAACCCCTTAAGGAAGACACAACTTAACAATTTTTAGCTTCCAAAAATCCCCTGAAGACAAGAAACTGGCATGTGTGTAGGCAGCTGTGATAGAGGACAATGAAAGCTTCATTAATACTTTTTGAATCTTTACATTCATTCATTCGTTCATTCATTCATTCATTCATTCATTCATGTTAAACACAAGTTCATTTGTTCTTATAAAACACTACTTTATGAACCAAGGCTTTGAAGGCTTCTTTGACTTGCTGGTTCCGCAAGGTGTAAATGAAAGGGTTCAACATGGGAGCAATGGAGGTGTTGAGAATGGCCACTCCTTTGGTCAGTGAGGCCCTGTCCTTGGCTGAAGGCTTGACATACATGAATATGCAGCTTCCATAAGACATGGAGATGACAATCATGTGAGAGGAACAGGTGGAGAAAGCCTTTTTCCTCTGGTTGGCTGATGGGATTCTCAAAATGGTGCTCATGATGCCTATGTAGGACAGAATCACCAAGGCCAGCGTGAACAGCAGCGTAATAAAGGCAAAGTAAAAGCCAAGCGTCTCTAACAGCCAGGTGTCTGAGCAGGAGAGTTGTAGAATGGGGAAGTAGTCACAAGAGAAGTGATCGATGACATTGGAAGCACAGAAATCTAATTTGAGGACCAACATGAGTGGTGGGAAAATGGTCAGAAATCCTGCCAGCCAGGAAACACAGACAAGCAGGATGCAGGTTTTCTTACTCATGATGGTGGCATAGTGCAGAGGTTTGCAGATGGCAACATAGCGATCATAAGACATGGCAGTGAGAAGAAAGAATTCAGACACACCCATGGAGATGAAGAAAAACAACTGAGCCAAACAATTGTTATAGGAAATGGTTTTGACTTTAGTAATTATTGACCCCAGAAATCTAGGCATGGAGACACTGGTGAATATAATTTCTAAGAAGGAGAAATTCTGGAGGAAGAAATACATGGGGGTCTTTAGACGTGAATCTAGCAAGGTGAGCGTGATGATGATTAAGTTTCCAGTGACACTTAGTATATAAGTTATAGACAGAAAAATAAAAATGACCACCTGCAGCTCTGGATCATCAGATATGCCCAAGAGCACAAACTCTGTGATCATAGTGTGATTTCTCATGCTGAATATGTTTCTTCCAACAAAATCTATTGGTGAAAAGAAAATAGAAAAGATTATTATACAGAGATTTGATTTTTCAATATTGTTAGTATTGACAATGAAGTGAAGACATGAACTTTTCTCTCTATTAGAGTTTTTACAACTTGGGTTCTTTCTGATGAAAGCAGAAAACATTCCCATCTTGTGTGGAAAAGGAAATGTGTGCACAGATCTGTGTGTGTGGTTGAGTTCTCTCATGGGTGATTCAAAATAATACCCTTTTTCTATAATCACATCTTACATATATACAATATTCCTTTTAATACCAGATTTCTACAACAATATATTCAGTCTGAGTCCTGAGATCTTATTTTCTAGTTTCCTAGATTATGCTTTCAGGACTGTCTACATTTTGTTTTTAATTCTGATGTCATTTATTGAGTTAGAAAATTCACTGTTGGCAATTGATGACCTAGCCACAATTAGTAAACTTAAAAGGGCTTATGCTATTTTTAATTCCTGTTTTGTTAAGAGGAAGATAACCATGATTTTATTTAGTTTCTTAAATGCTCTTTAAGTAGTAGTTGTAAATAGGAGTTTAAATTCAGCAAGTCATTTTTATGAATACCATATATCTTGACCAATTTCACCCTTTTCATAAGTTCTTCCCCATCACTCCCAATTTTACTCTGTGTGTGTGTGTGTGTGTGTGTGTGTGTGTGTGTGTGTGTGTGTGTGTGTGTGTATGTGTGTGTATTGGAGTTTGAATTCAGGACTTTGGTGCTCCAACTTAAGTTATAGCTATAGGATCTAAAGAACTTTTCTGTCTGTAGTGTCTTTGAACCTGAATCCTTGAGCTCTTCTCCAAGAAGTCAGGATTACAGAAGTAAGCCATGGCAGCCTGTTGAGACAAATTTTACTTAATTGACATTGTTTCAAATAGGGCTGTTCGGGCTGGGGATATGGCCTAGTGGCAAGAGTGCCTGCCTCGTATACATGAGGCCCTGGGTTCGATTCCCCAGCACCACATATACAGAAAATGGCCAGAAGTGGCGCTGCGGCTCAAGTGGCAGAGTGCTAGCCTTGAGCAAAAAGAAGCCAGGGACATTATTCAGGCCCTGAGTCCAAGCCCCAGGACTGGCCAAAAAAAAAAAAAAAAAAAAAAAAAAAAACCAAATCAAATAGGGCTGCTCAGTGAAACTTGTTTGAAATCATATAAATATAGGAATTGAATTCTTTGAGTTGTAAACAAGGGTCAAATCCTGAATGTACGGGAAAGAAATGAGTTCAGAGAAGTTAATACACAGCTACAGCTACATGATATTGTTCTACAATAGAATGATGCATTCATATCCTTAGCTGGCTATTTTATTTAAGAATAGGCTTTTTTCCCTTTGTATTATTTTGGAATGCCTAAATATTTAAGAATACTTAAGTTTGCCTTAGCAGAGAAGGGAACACAAGGCAAGTTGTTTTGTTCCTAAAACGTAGCATTGCTCCACTTAACAAGGGTAATGAATAAGAAGATATAAACATTTCCATAGAATTCCCTTTTGGAAACTGTAACTGGCAACTGTAACTGATGACTCTTATTTGTCCACTTATCTCTTCCTTGATAGCAATAAGCATTTTGTCTCTGATATAATTTATCAATTATATTTGTTGTATTACTTTTTTCTTATGACATGGAAGAAAATAATGCAACAATCCTCATCAGCTCCTGCTTTTGTAGTCAAATAACAAATGATCTAACTAGCAAATCCAGTAGTACACATTCTTTCTCATTTTTCTTTTATTTTTCTAACTATTGGTATCATTTTAAGATATATACATAATTTTGTCATTCACATATCATTCAAATGCCAATCAAAGGCAGAGAGTTATTGTGATGTGCGCAGTGGCTGAAACATATTCAATTGTGTAATTGATAGTTAAAATAGGTCAATGTGATGATCTGGCTGTCCTTGACATTTATTCCAATGGAATAAATTTGACAATGGGAGATGAAATGCATCATGACAAATATGAAAAAACAGTTTTAATATGTCTAATAATAAGTCAGAACTGTGATCCTAAATATACCTTTATATAAAATACACTTCATATAAACCCTGGGTGATCTTACTTTGTAACTCAGTTTACTCTTACTTCTACTATGGAAAACCCTCTCATAAATACAGGCTGAATTATGTGTATACTTCTAGCAGCCTCAGTTAGAAGTAAAAAATAACTTTCCTTATATATGTTTAAATTTTGTATTGTTATTATAAAGGTGATATACAGAGGGGTTAGAGTTACACAAGTCAGGTAATGAGTACATTTCTTTTTGGACAATGTTATCCCTTCCCTCACTCTCTCCCAGTTTTTTCCTCCCATCTCCATCCACAAGTTACAGAATTCATTTTGAACCTAGAATCTAGTGAGCATCACGCTTGTCCAAATCCTTTTCAGTGCCTCCTTACCCTCTCCAAGACAGATAATTGAACAAGTAAGATAAAAAGGAAAGAAAACACCTTGTGTTTGTTTCTCTGGGATTCATTTTGCTAAATATTAAATATAACTATTTATAAGTGCAAATGTTATCTTATATTTATGAGAGGCACACAGGGGCACTGGACTTTCTGTTTCTCTCCTAAGAATATCTTCCTTTGCTCTCCATATATGAGAGAAATCATGTGCCCTTTGCAGTCTCAGCATGACTTATCTCACCTTTTTAAATATCTTTTACCTTTTCCATGCAAATGAAAACATTCCTCTGAGCTGCTGTTCAAAATATAGTGTAAATAACTTGATTCTGGAAGTAAATTTCTGGGAAATACTGGATTAAAATAGTGGAAGGTATAACCTTTCAAAGCTTTCTGAATAAGAGAAAGATAAAAGTATAATAATTTACCTTCTCTGATTTCTGTTTGAGCCCAGGAAAGATTAGCTTGGAGGAAGGAGGCATGCAAACTGAGAAGAGTGCAGGAAATGTAACGATGTCATGATCAAACTTTCTCGAAAGCTGAGCAAATGGGGAGCCAAAAGCCAAAGTGTACGCATCAGAGGATACAATTAACATGTTTTCCCTTTGGCCAAACTTCACTTTCCTAATGTGGACTCAAAGGACATTCAGGAGTCAATTTATTTTCAATTCTTTGGGGGCTGGTGTCATCTAAGAGTGAACTCTTGTACAGTGGACACTTCCTTGAAGGTGTAGTAGTTATTTTATGTATCTCTGCCAGGCAGTGTAGAATGAATGACAAAAATAAGCACATTAGCATCATTAAATATCCAATGGGTACTATAAACTTACTTTTAAAGTGTTGGATTTTAAAGTTAGTAGAAGCCTAATACTCTGAGATACAAATGTAATAGTAGTCTATACAGACCTACAAAAGAGGACTCATACCTCTCTACCAGCCATCCTTTTTTTCTCAAATTCAAAGTAACAAGCATTAAACATTTATGGTATTAGGTATATTTTCTATGTGCTTAGCCATAATTATGACCACATTTACACACTCAGAGATATTATTCTTTCATATATTTGATGCACCTTTACAAACTTCACAAGTACAACAAATTATTTTGGAATGATTGTGTAGAATAACATTTTCACTGTTGATAGAAACCAAGGCACTATGTTGTTATAATACTCTCCCTTACTTAAAACAAATCTATTTTTGTAGTAGTGGAGATAAAACTTGGGACTTTGAACTTGCTAAAATGGTACTCTACTGCTGTGCTATGAATCCAGTCTTGATTTTGCTGGTTATTTTTAGGATAGGGCTTTGGCACACCTGGGAGACCTGCTTACTTCAGAGTTTACCTAGTTGCTGAGATCACAGGCATGCCCCACCACATCCAGCTTCCCTGCATGAAGATAGTCTCACGGACTTTTCTTTCTGGGCTGTGCTGGAACTTTGAGTCTCCTGACATTAGCCACCCCGGTAGCTAGGATGAAATACAGGTGTAAATCAACTTCGTAGTACATACTTATGTATTCCTATTGCTTAAGCATTCAATTAGCATAACATGCAAATCAAGGTTTGTTACCTAGTTCACTATTTTACTCTTACAGAGAAGAGCGATAGCTTTCCAATGCATCCGACCCAACACTGAATACTACAAATTGTTTAAAAACTTATGAGCATGGAAATAAAAATGTTATTCACATTCATTTAATGGTAAAGATAAGTACCATAAAGACTGCCTCAGAATACTTGGGTTTTTAGGTTCACAAGATGCTCTTATTTTTTCACACCTAAAATGTGTTTGGTCTTTCTTGGTTTTCAGTTTTCCTATCCATAAGATAGAAGATAATAGATTTAACTTATATGTCCTTGAAAGTAGGGAGTTAATTTAAGAATGTATTTGGCAAAGAAGTTGGGCAGGGTAAATACTTAGTATATAAATGGTATATAAAAACAATCCTTAGTAGGAAGAACAGTGCTGGAAGAATAGCAATTCCAAACTTCAAACTGTATTACAAAGCTATAGTTATAAAAACAGCTTGGTACTGGTACAAAAACAGGGCTGAGGACCAATGGAATAGAACTGAAGACCCAGAAATGAACCCACAGACCTATGGCCACTTAATCTAAGATAAAGGAGCTAAAAAAATAGGATGGAAGGAAGACAGCCTATTCAACAAAGGGTGATGGCAAAATTGGTTAAACACCTATAACAAACTAAAACTAGATCCTCATATATCACTCTGTACCAGAATCAATTCCAAATGGATCAAAGACCTCAAGGTAAAAACAGATACCCTGAAAACATTGCTGGAAGGAATAGGAGAAACACTTGGGCTCCTTGGCACAGGTCAAAACTTTCTAATAGGGCTTGGAATATGGCCTAGTGGCAAGAGTGCTTGCCTTGTATATATGAAGCCCTGGGTTCGATTCCCCAGCACCAAATATATGGAAAACGGCCAGAAGGGGTGCTGTGGCTCAGGTGGCAGAGTGCTAGCCTTGAGCGGGAAGAAGCCAGGGACAGTGCTCAGGCCCTGAGTCCAAGGCCCAGGAATGGCAAAAAAACAACAACAAACAAACAAAAAAGGACTTTCTTAATATAGGCCCAGAAACTCAAAGGTTGGACAAATGCGACTGCATCAAACTGCAGAGCTGCTGCATGGCAAAGGACATAGCTTGCAAGGTAAATAGAAAGCTCACAGATTGGGAGAACTTCACTGGCCATACAACAGACAAGGGCCTCATATCTAAAATATACTTAGAACTCAAAAAATTAAATTCCCCCAAAACAACTCAAAGAAACAACTGCCCCATTGATAAGTGGGCTAAAGACTTAAAGAGACTTTTCTGAAGAGGAAATGAGAATGGCCAAGAGGCACATGAAGAAGTGCTCAACATCCCTTTTCATAAAATAAATGCAAATCAAAACAACATTGAGATTCCACCTCCATTTTCTTGATAATCTCCATTATCAAGAAAACTAATAACAGATGCTGGCAGGATGTGGCTGAAAGGGAACACTATTACACTGTTAGTGGGAGTGTAAACTTGTTCAACCACTCTGGAAAGCAGTATGGAGGCTCCTCAAAAGCATAAACATAGAGCTCCCCTATAACCCGGGAACCCCACTTTTGGGCATTTACCCAAAGGATCACAAGACCATACTAAAACTACTAGCATAGCCATGTTCATTGCAGTACAATTCACAGAGACTCTATGGTTTCCCTCATTGGTAATAATTAGTATATGTCTAGAATAGTCCTAGCAGATGATCACAATAGCTCAATAGCTATGTACATATGATCATATAGGGTGATACTAAGAAAAATAAAGTCTAGGTTATGGAAATAAGTTACCATTGTTGCTGTCATTTTCAAGATACTATGTAAAATGATGCTCTTTTGTTTTTCTTGCATATGGTTTTACACTTGTCACTGTATTTGATTTCGGTACCCTGTGTATTTTGTATATGTTTATCTGAGTTAGGGAAGGGAAAGGGAACATCAATTGATGAGACAAGGGGTAAAAGGTAAACCAATGCAACAGCAATACTTACAAGACAATGTGCTGTAAACTAACTGTACATCTTGGGGAGGGGAGACTTAGAAAGGAGAGAAGGTGAGAGAAAAATAAGGGATCAGGCAACAAGTTTGACAAGAAATGTACTCACTACCTTACATTTCTAACTGTAAATCCTCTGCACATCACTTTGACAATGAAAATATTAAAAATAATGTATTTAGCATCTCATGTTTTATAAATAATAATTTTAAGTATTTGTATTGAAGCCCATGAATTTTCTAGTAAATGCTTACTTCTCATTGTTTTATTTTGAGGTATATTTGTGTATATTGCTATTTTCTGTTTCTGTATGTTTTACAGCATATCCTTATTTTTTAATTGTGTGTGTGTGTGTGTGTGTGTGTGTGTGTGTGTGTGTGTGTGTGTGTGTACTGGGGCTTGAATACAGGGCCTAGGAACTGTCCTGTAGCATTTTTGCTCAAGACTTCAAGACTGGGGTTCTATCACTTAAGCACAGCTCTACTTTGGATATAGGAGTCTCCATGGTCTTTTCTGCCTGGGCTGGTGTTTGTACTACAGTCCTCAGATCGCAGCCTCCTAAGATAGCTGGCATGACAGGTATGAGCCACAATCCTATTGAAATCTCATCATTGACTTTCCCCAGGAACCATCCATCAACCTCTATTACGCATTGTAAGACTTCTCTCACATGCACATCGATACTGTCCCAAACCACTTCCAAATGCTTCTGAAACACCTCATCAGAGAATCCACCTCTAATGGAGACTTCATGCTGAACTAACCAATGAACTAGCCAAGACAGAGTCTTGGAGATCATTTCTGACTTGCCACTAGGCAGGAAATAGCAAGGCTGGAGGCACAGCTCAAGTGGTAGATTGCCAGCTAAGTAAGCAAGTCCACTACTAGATACATTTTTTTTTTTTTTTTTTTTTTTTTTTTTTTTTTTTTTTTTTTTAGTGTTAGCTCTTTCCTTACTGTGACAACATATCAGACAATTTTAGGGAAGAAAGACTTATTTTGACTCACAAATGCAGAGGTGTCTATCCATCATGGGAAGAAAGGCATGACAGAGTGAAGCACATTTTATGGTGACCAAAGAGAGAGGGAATGTCAGGGAGCTTCTTTATTCCTTTGTTCTATTAAGCTTTCTAGCTTACAGAATGATGCCTCTCATTCAAAGTGGTTCTTCCTTCCTTAGTTCACTCTCAATATGACTTCATAGATACACCAGACGTGGATTCTACTAATCTCCTAGGCACTTCTCAATTCAATCAAGTCAACAGTCAAGATTATTTTGTTTCCTATTATTTGTAATATGTATTTCTTCCCCTCCCACCTCCCCCCATAGATCAAGATTTGTTTCTCAATGTAATTTTTAAAATGGTTCTGGAGTTTAGACAGAGTCAGGGACTTATGTTTGGTCACTTTGCTTGTGCGGCTGATACTCTACCACTTGAGTAATGCCTTCTACTCAGTTGGAGCTGGTTAGTTTGGAGATTTGTTCCCAGGACTATTCTGTCATGGTTGGCTTTGAACCTCAATCCTCTAGATTTCAGATTCTGGGCATTTAGAATTGTAGGTACTAGGCACTGTTGTCTGGTCTTTTCCCCTTCCTTCCTTCCTTCCTTCCTTCCTTCCTTCCTTCCTTCCTTCCTTCCTTCCTTCCTTCCTTCCTTCCTTCCTTCTTCCTTCCTTCCTTCCTTCCTTCCTTCCTTCCTTCCTTCCTTCCTTCCTTCCTTCCTTCCCTGCCTTTTCTCCATCTCTCCTTCCCCCTTCTCTCTCTCTCTTTCTTTCTTTCTTTCTTTCTTTCTTTCTTTCTTTCTTTCTTTCTTTCTCTCTCTCTTTCTTTCTCTCTCTCTTTCTTTCTTTCTTTCTCTCTCTCTCTTTCTTTCTTTCTTTCTTTCTTTCTTTCTTTCTTTCTTTATTTCTTTCTTTCTATGAAAAAGAGAAATGGAAAGATGATAGATTACCTAGTTGTGCAGTCCTGACTACACTCAGGCAAGTGATACTTAGCCTCCTTTGGTGTTGTCTACACCATGCTGTGTTCTTCTACTTTAGAACTTTGCAACTAAGTCGATGTGCTCAATTACTTAAAATATGTATTTACATATGTTCTCCACATGTTTTAGGTGGTGGACTTATTAGTCATAGGATTTCTGATAGTGATTGTAAACCTTGCAGCAAACTACTTGTATGAGAATAGCATGTAGGTATTTAGTCTAGATACATTTGTATATAATACATCTTTTATATTTATAATCATGTATATGCACATGTAGGTATGTAAATATACATGCATACATATGTGACAGGTATTGTATATAGTCCACTCTATGCAATGACTCAAAGGAATCCCCAGTTGCATAATGACACAAGAATCATTTACTCAGTCTTCACACCACATCTAGACTCTCTTGTGGACTCCATAAGGTCTTTATGAACTCTTGAAAGTTGAGCTTGGATATTATCAGTAAAACTAGTTCAATATTCTTTAGTATCTAGGACAGTTATAGTTGGTTTAAAATAAGTATAAATAATAAGTATAAATAAGTAAAATAGGTATAAATAAGTTACAGTAAAATGTGGTTGTATTTTTTGTTGAATTGTATACTTCTCTGTACCAAACTCTGAGTTACATAGTTCGTTTTTTACACAATGTACATTGAATATAATAACCACATTTGCTTACCCTTCCTCCTCCATCCTCTGCCCCCCTCATTTGCCTAAGCTAATGTTCTAAGTAATTGGTTATTAGGGCATTATATAGCTCAGTAAATTTAGTGCATACTTGCCTTTATTAGATAAAACTTTCCCATACAGAAAAAGCACAGGTTGAATTACATAAGCAATTTCTAGCAGTCTCATTTAGAAGTAAAAATGAATTTCTTTTGTCTTTTGTTATTCTTTTATACAAAGGGAAAGATTCATACTATCTGAATTCTAAAACCTACTCTGAGGAGAATTTGGTAAGCAAATTTCCAGGAAATACTGCCTTAAGACACTGGAAGGTGAAGTATTTCAAAGCTCTCAGAAAAAGATGAAGATTGAAAATTATGAAGATAGTAAAATTTACCTTTTTTAGCCACTGTCCAAACAGCTGGGAGACGATACTGAAAGAAAGAAACACTTTCCAGGTGCCAGTGACTCATGGCTCTGATCTTAGCCACTCAGGAGGCTGAGATCTGATGATCATGGTTTGAAGCCAGCCTGAGCACAAAAGTCCAAGAAACTCTTATCTCCAGTAAACTACTCAAAAAAGCAGGAAGTGGTGCTGTGGCTAAAGTGGTAGAGCTCTAGCCTTGGGCATAAAGAAGCTCAGGAACAGCATGCAGGTCCTGAGTTCAAATCCTAGGACCAACAGGAAAAATAAATAAACGAAACTACTCTAGGATAACCAAGTTTGAGATGTTATGATTTTTTTTTTGACCTATCAATTTAGAAAGCCAAGTAATACAGAGAGATATTTTTAAGTGTGTCCTTGTGATCTCACTCTGCTTTTTGTTCATGGCTGGTATTCTATCATTATAACCAAACCTCCCCTTCTACCTTTTTGCTGGGTAATTAGAGATAAGAGTCTTAAAGATCTGTTTGCCTCAGCTGTCTTGGAATCATGATCCCCAGGTCTCAGCCTCTTGAATAGCTAACATTGTGAGTCATTACCACCTGGTGTTAAGATTTTTTTTTTTTTTTTTTTTTTTGGCCAGTCCTGGGCCTTGGACTCAGGGCCTGAGCACTGTCCCTGGCTTCTTCCCGCTCAAGGCTAGCTCTCTGCCACTTGAGCCACAGCGCCGCTTCTGGCCGTTTTCTGTATATGTGGTGCTGGGGAATCGAACCTAGGGCCTCGTGTATCCGAGGCAGGCACTCTTGCCACTAGGCTATATCCCCAGCCCCTGGTGTTAAGATTTTTTTTTTTTTTTTTTTGGCCAGTCCTGGGCCTTGGACTCAGGGCCTGAGCACTGTCCCTGGCTTCTTCCCGCTCAAGGCTAGCACTCTGCCACTTGAGCCACAGCGCCGCTTCTGGCCATTTTCTGTATATGTGGTGCTGGGGAATCGAACCTAGGGCCTCGTGTATCCGAGGCAGGCACTCTTGCCGCTAGGCTATATCCCCAGCCCTGGTGTTAAGATTTTTAAAATGCGAAATTGTAACCTATTTGTACAACCATTTAATAATAAAACAAGAATTAAAAAAAAAGATTTTGGGGGGCTGGGAATGTGGCTAAGTGGTAGAGTGCTTGCCTAGCATGCATGAAGCTCTGGGTTTGACTCCTTGGCACCACATAAATGGAAAAAGCCGGAAGGGGTACTGTGGCTCAAGAGGTAGAGTGCTAGCCTTGAGCGAAAGAAGCTCAAGGACAGTGCCCAGGCCCTGAGTTCAAGCCCCAGGACTGGCAAAAATAAAATAAAATAAAAATAAAGAAACCAGATTTTTGAATCTATGTTCATGAGTTATGTTGGATATAAGTTTTTTGCTCTTTCTTTTATGGCCAGTGATGTTGAGCACTTCTTTATGTGTCTCTTGGCCATTTTCATTTTCCTCTTCAGAAAAGTCTCTTTTAAGGTATTTAGCCCATTTATTAAGGGTGCAGTTGTTTTTTTTTTTTTTGGCCAGTCCTGGGGCTTGGACTCAGGGCCTGAGCACTGTCCCTGGCTTCTTCTTGCTCAAGGCTAGCACTCTGCCACTTGAGCCACAGCGCCACTTCTGGCCATTTTCTGTATATGTGGTGCTGGGGAATCGAACCCAGGGCCTCATGTATATGAGGCAAGCACTCTTGCCACTAGGCCATATCCCCAGCCCAGGGTGCAGTTGTTTCTTCGAGGATGTTTTTGGGGAACTTAATTTTTTGAGTTGTAAGAATATTTTAGATATGAGGCCCTTGTCTGGCCAGTGAAGATCTTCCAATCAACGGGTCATTTATCTTGCAAGCTATGTCCTTTGCCATGCTGAAGTTCTGCAGTTTGATGCACTCCCATTTGTCAAACCTTTCTTTGATTTGCTGTTTCTGGGCTTTTATTAAGAAAGTTTTGACCTGTGCCAAAGAGCCCAAGTGTTTCTCCCATTCCTTCCTGCAATATTTTCAGGGTATCTGCTTTTACTTTGAGGTCTTTGATCCATTTGGAATTGATTCTGGTACAGGATGATATTTGAGGATATAGCTTTAGTTTGTTACAGGTGTTTAACCAATTTTGCCAGCACCATTTGTTGAAGAGGCTGTCTTTCTTCCATCCTACTTTGTAGCTCTTTTTTCAAAGACTAGTAATTTGCTTTTAAAATATATGTTTTAGAGATCTTGTCTATGCCATAGTGCCTACACTTCACAATACTGACTTGTGTACTTAAAATATGTATGAGAACAGATCTCATGGTGTTTTTGACAATAGGAATGAAACCCAGGGACTTAATTTTGGGAGGTAAATATTGTACCAATGAACTCCACCTCTAGCTAGGCTTTTTACAATCAAAGTCAATGTTGTGTAATATGGTGTCACTTGTCTACTGTAGCTCCTTAACATTTCAAATGTGTGTGATAACTGAATATTGATGATAAAGTAATAAGCTGAATATTCAGTTTTAATCATATATGTATACATATATTTTGCTAGCAGACATTTTACTAGGCAATACAGCACTAAATTATCTAAATAGCTGATTTAAAAGGAGGAAAATAATGTATCAATAATTTTCTTGGAAAGATAAAGTTAAATGTAACAAAACCTTACTCTTTGAATATAATTTGATGAACTTTGACAAATATATAATTACACAACAAACACCCCAAGACAGTTTATAAAGTATTTTCTGTCATCCTAAATGTTATGATGTTTGTCTGGCCATCTTCTTCCCCTAATCACTCACCTGATCAGATTTCTGTCTCTAGTGCTCAGATGTTACCAGAAATGTATGTAAATGGAAACCTATATTATTTTTGCATGATTGAGATAAATCATTTTGTATCTGTCTCTTTCAGTTAGTTTAGAGATTTTCAAGGTCTGTTCATATTTAAAAGATAAGTAGTTCATTCAGTTTTGCATGCATCAATTTGTGATTTTCTACTTATGCACCAAACAGTGACCTGGTAAAGCTGCTGTTAAGTATTTATTGATTTTTCTGAATCACTTACAGTACCCCTTTGGGAGACCTTCTGTTTAGTTTTAATTTACAGTAGACTATAGTGATGTTTCTATTGCTAATAATTAGTACTTTTGTAATACTAATCCCGAGAGAAGAGTTTGTTTATATTCCAGCAGATTCCCTTGAGTTCATAATAAGTAGAAATGCTGCCAAAATTGCAGCATTTTTTTTTGTGAGTGGAGTTGCCTACATACCTCATTCTTAGAAGACTTGTATATGTTTCAGCAGGCGTTTTATATTTCATTTCCAACTTTTAATATAATTTAATTTTAAAGAAAAATAATGCTATTCCTTAAAGTTTTTGGTTTGGGGTTTTTAATATCAGCAATCTCAGTTGAAAGAACAACATTCACAATGTTCATCATTTCTGTAATGGGAGATTGGAACATAATAAAATCATTGATAGAGCATCACAGACTTCCATAGTAGATATGATTTTGTACTATGGGAAGTGCAAATTCACTACAGGGAATGTGGAAATACACATTATTCTCCCTACAAAAGATTATCAATTGATCTACTAATAAGTTTAATAAAGTAAGCAAGTGAAATTATAATTAATTTTATCACTATACATCTCTTCTTCCAAGCACAGAGGAGAATGAATGAAGGTTAAAAAGGTAAGTCCAATATAATTTTAACTTAAATTTGAAGTCAGAAACTAAGACAAATTCATAATGAAACAAATTCTTGAAGATACTGAGTTTGAATCTTGGTCTAGGACAATAAAGAAAAAAGCACATTTCAGAATTGCATGCCCAACTCTTAGAAAACAGAACAGAACAAATATGATAACATGGATAATAATAGACATATATATGATCAAAGCTGTGACAACTTAAGAGCTGAAGCCTGTGAGTCACTAGCATTCATCAAAAACATTAAAATATTCACTAATCTCCGTTTGGAGAAATGGCATTATGCATGCAAATTACTGAGTTTATTTCCAAATTAGCTTATGAGAGTAATACATGGAAAGGAATATGATATTAATATGATAAAAGGAAAAGAATAAAGATAATGAAATGAGTTCTTTAGGGAAGTCTTTAAATTTCACAAGTAATGCACATAATAAAATAGATGGACACATGTAGTGTAACAGGGGTGGGGGGTAGGTAGCAGTAAGCAGATAAAATGGGATTCTCATAAGTAAAAATGCTAGAAAGTAATATTCTCTCTGGAATATTTAATAGTATTGTGAAGAAAATGGTAGGAAGGAGATATGGCATGGTTCTGATGGTAGAGCACTGGCCTAGCAACCATAAGGCTCTGATTTCAATCTCAGTAAAGAAAAAAGAATCAGGTGGAAGTAAGAAAAACAATACCCAAATGACACAGATACATGAAAGTACACATGTCAGAGATGTTAACTGAAAAGAAGACATACATATATACATATGTATATATATGTACTACATATGCAGTACTATATTATTATACATAGTAGAAAGTAAAGCTCATTTGATTTGGTAAAATTTGTTTCTTGTGTCCTACACACTGATCCTAAACAGACAAAGCAAATTAGTGCAATTTGGGTAGAGGGGTAGTAAAGGCAATAGGGTGTGAACTGTAAGTAAATAATATGATAGTACTTAAAATATACAAGTAAGTAAGAAGATATTTGGATGATAGAGGATTAAGAGTCATCTGAAATTTCATGTGAGAAAACAAGCATTTCAAGATGGATGAGTCCAAGGATATATTCTCTTCCTATGTTAGTGTGTATATATTCTAATGCAATAACATATTTAAATTTTTCTTCTTTCCCTTGAGAACACATACAAGTGAGAAATGCAGAACCAATCGATGGCATTAGAGTTCATTCTTGTAGGACTGACAGATGACCCACAGTTGCAAGTTGTGATTTTTCTGTTCCTGTTTCTCAACTACACATTGAGTCTGATGGGGAACCTGACCATCATCCTTCTCACCCTTCTGGATTCTCGCCTTAAGACTCCAATGTACTTCTTTCTACGTAATTTCTCCTTTTTGGAAATCATATTCACAACAGTGTGTATCCCGAGATTCTTGATGACAATTGTTACTGGAGACAAGACCATTTCTTACAATAATTGTGCAGCTCAACTATTTTTTATCCTTCTGCTGGGAGTTACTGAGTTTTACCTCCTCGCTGCCATGTCTTATGACCGCTATGTCGCCATCTGCAAACCCCTGCACTACGCAGTCATCATGAATAACAAAGTGTGCTACCAGCTTGTGCTCAGCTCTTGGGTAACTGGCTTCTTAATCATCTTCCCTCCTTTGGCTATGGGACTCAAGCTGGATTTTTGTGCTTCAAGAGTAATTGATCACTTTATGTGTGAAACATCTCCTATTTTGCAGATTTCTTGCACAGATACACATGTCCTAGAAATTATGTCCCTTGTCTTAGCTGTGGTAACCCTTGCGATCACATTGGTCTTAGTGAGTCTCTCTTACATTTGCATCATTAAGACTATTCTGAAATTCCCTTCTGCACAGCAAAGGACCAAAGCTTTCTCCACCTGTACTTCCCACATGATTGTTGTCTCATTGACATACGGTAGCTGTATTTTTATGTATATTAAACCATCTGCAAAAGAACGAGTGACTGTATCCAAAGGTGTAGCTTTGCTGTATACATCGGTTACCCCTTTACTAAATCCCATCATTTATACTTTAAGAAATCAGCAGGTGAAGGAAGTTTTCTTGGGCCTGTTACAAAAGATTTTGTTTTACAAAAAATAAAATTTAACATCATGTTATGAATTTTAAACTTATTAAGTCCTGAAAACCCAATTTCACACATTTTAAGGATCTTTTTTCTACCTCATGAGTTATACAGATCTTAAATGATATTGTAACTCAGATTCAGACATTATGTTCTTTCTGATAAAGTATTTTATTCTAACACAATAACTTCTTTCAGTTTTATTTTGTGCGAGTTCTAGGGCTGGAACTAAGAGCATAGATATATTCCTTGAGCTATTTGCTCAAGGCTAGCTCTTTATTTGAACTATAGCTCCACTTCTGGCTTTTTGGTAGTTAATTGGAGAGAAGAGGCTCATTGACTTTCTCACTTGGTCTGCCTTTGAACCACAATACATCTCAGCCTCCTGAGTAGCTAGGATTACAGATGTGACCCATCACACAGCTTCTTTCAAGATTGATTTGAATCCAAGTTTTAGCTAATATTTCTTTAGTGTGAATTTTCAGAAAGTACGGCTTTGAAAAAAATGTGCTTTTCTAAGTTTAATTGGCTATACATTCTATCTTAATTCAGCATGAATTCATTGTACATCTATCCCATTCTAGACATTACAATGGTCTCAATATTCACCTTTAAGGAGATTTTTTTTCCGAAAAAAAGATAAACACACAAATCAAATCCTAGTATGCAGTGTGGAATTAGTGTCATAACAAAAGTATACACAAATAAGTATGAGTCAGGTAGGATGACTTCTGTGGAGCTTAAAAAATAGAGAAGTCTTTCTGGAGAATGCAGTAATTATGTTGGGGCTAGTTATCTGCACAAGCAAACACATTAAGATAGGAGTATGTGAAAATGACTCAGGATTTGGAGAATAAGTCTAACAAGTGATGAGAAAAGGGTCTTGAAATTTATGCAGTAAAAGCTTTGGGTACAGACAACACAAACCTTCCATACCTCTATTTCTCCATATGTAGTATAGGAGAAATTTAACTCATCCCTCTGGTTCAGTAACTATTCCCAATTGGGACTTTCTACAACTCAGTAAAAGATAATACTTAAATTTTTGAAGAATTCAAGAGCATGGAACAATATTTAATGTGGTAATTGTTGGTAGGAGCATTTTGAGTCTGGAGAGGAAGAAGTATCAAAACACTGAAGAATCAAACCTCTAAGGGTCTTATTAGGAGAATATTTTGAACTTAAATTTACTAATTATAAAATGTATTTTTTGTAGCCAGGCACAGGTGGCTCATGCCTGTAATCCCAGATACTTAGTAAACTGAGATCTGAGGACAGCAATTTAAAGCCAGGCCAGGCAGGAAAGTCTGAGATTCTTATCTCAGCTGGAAGTGGAGCTGTGGCTCAAGTGGTAGAGTGCTGGCCTTAAACCAAAAAGCTCCAAGACCACACCCAGGTCTTTCAATCCCTAGTAGCAGCAAAAAAAAAAAAAAAAAAAAAAGTATTATTGTAAGACTCATCTTGATAGTTTTGAAAGAGGCCATACCAACCCCCTTGAGTAGGAAGATACCGGAGCCCCTCTCCCTCCAGGACATGAGGACAAACCCACATCCTGCTATCTACTGTTATCTAAAACCTTGCAGCCTGCAAGCAGGGAACAAACAAAAGGCACCAGCCCTGTTCCGGGAAATTGCGTCTAAAAGGTCACTTCCCCATTCCAAGAATCCATGCGCACATGCAGTTTGGCAAGTATCCCTTACTAGCCCAAATTAGGACATGTATCTCCCCTTAAAATGATTGGTAAACGTATGTGACTCAGTGTAAAATGATTGGCTGCCTGCGTGCAGACCACGATGTGTTACTTTAAATCTATTGGTTACTAATGCACGGGCTTTACCCTAACGGATAATAGAGTCCTATATAAGGTCCCCCTCAGAAAAGCTCGGGGCTCTCAGTTGCTGACTGGTTTACGGTCATGCTGTGAGCCTGAGCCTGCTCGAATAAACCCTTTGCTTTTGCATGAGAACGTCTCTTGGTGTCCTCCATTCCGCGGATGCGCTTCTCGACCCTTTCAGTTTTATATTTAAATTTAATTTTTGTAATTGTTACACTGGGATCATGTTATACAATATAGGGAATAAAGTGATATTCAGTTGAAAGACATGTGTAATAATGAAATCAGGGTAAGAAGGTGACCATGAACTTTCACATTCACTTCTTTCTTTGTGCTGTTCCAAACCATTTTTCTGAGTTCTTCTGAGTCTAGGCATCTTAGATTTGAGGTGAGAATCTCTATTTGACAATTACAGCTAGAAAAATTATTCAAAGTTTGTCTAAGACAGAGACTTCTATATTCATCTGTTTTATTTTAGAAAAATTATTCTCACAGATAATATTGACTATGGGCTGTCTTATAATCAAGGACATTAGTGGTGTGTCATTATTTGAAACTATAAAATTTTAAGCTCAGCATATGAATAGGACAGCAGGCTGAGAGTAATAATAATCAAGGCAGGGATAATTAGAAAAAATTAGAGATTTAATTAAGCTTTTAGACTGTGAAGATAATAAATGGGTTGCAGTCATGTTTAATTCACCATTCTCATTCCCTACATATATATTCTTAGTGGGTTTGAAGAAGTTATTTGTAAGTATCACATAAGTATTTTCAGGAACACAGAAATCACATAAATGAGTAAAGTTACAGAAAAATAGATTAGCCAATCCTAATAAGGTCGCTACATGAATAAAAATGGAACAAGATATAGATATTTTAGGATGCTTTATTGTTATCATTATTTTCTGCTACATTTTGGGTTTAACTTAGTGTTGGGGTCCATCTTCCCCCCTAGATGGAAGGGGCCTGAGGCACCTCCCCCAGCTGGGGAATGCGGCCCTTCCATCCTCTATACATTGGAATCCGGAGAAACCGGTCGGGCAAAGAGACCCCCGACCTTAGCTGGCAGCCAGCCTGGCGCCTACCAGCCCCGCCCTGGTTTGGCGCGCTCAGAGTGACGTAGCCCCTTGGAGGTCAAGTGACCAGCCCCTTGGAGGTCACCTGACAGCTCATGGCCTATGGGAATCCTGGCCAACCCCCTTCCCCCGAACATCTCCCCTTGCCCCTCTCTCAATAAAGTTAGTTCGCTCTCAGAAGCTGACTCCGTGGTCTATGTCCGTAGGTAGGAAAACGGTCACATTGCCACGCGGGTCACGTGCAGCCAGGACGGAGACGCCCCTACGTCTCACCCCGACAGACCTGCAGGCCGAGGGTTGGGGGAGAAGACGATACGAGGGTAATAAGAGAGAAAGGAATAAGCATTTGAGCTGGAGCAGAGAAAGCAGTCCCCACAACTTAGCTTCTATTTAATCATCCAATTAGACCACAGGGAAATGCCGTAATTGTGTTTTTACCTAAATCTCCCATTTTTTTCTTATAGGTCATCCTCACTTAGCCTCATGGTTTCCTGAGGTTCTGGCTTACTGTAATAAACACTTAGGAGTGTGATAGTTCAGTGGTATTCATCTGATCTTATTCTCATAAAGCTCACAAAAATAGGGATAATTATTTTTATTAAATATGACTTTAGGAATCATGTTACATGATTTTAATCATAACTAATTACAAATTGAGGTTAATTGAATTGGAACACTTTATTAACTAATACAAATATCAAATACAAATAATAATAACATAATACAAACATCAAAGCTTACTGCTCTTCACCACCATCCATGTATATTTGAAATTCCTCAAAGAGAGAATTCTCACTCTTTTTACCCTTTGCATATGAATGAATGTTCTCATATCTTAGGCTTTAAGATCTTCCAGCAGCTATCAAGGTCTTCTCCCTAATTAAACAGATTAAGAGAATTGTAACCTTTTGTGTCCTTGGAGCAGTTTACCCCATATTGCAAACTTCCAGTGACACTTCCCAGGGATGCATTTGTAATGTGAATATAGAAATTCATGAAATTCAAATTAGTTGGTCTATTTACCTCAGCCATTTTACTGCAGTATTCAACTATTTTGACAATTGTTGTATTTCATTTGAATTAAGATAATTCTTGAGGAAAAATTGCCCTCAAATTTTGATTTGATTACAATATGAATCAAATTTGGATAAAATGACTGTGGAGATAGGCAAAAGAAGTGAAAATAAACAAACATAGGAAAGAGAGAGGCAGAGTGATCTAGGGAAAGACTGGAATATTATTGAATAATAATTAGAAAACTGAATAATTTCTAAAACTCATATGGAATAATATAAGACCCAAAACAGGAAAAATAATCCTTATCAGGAAGAACAGTGCTGGAGGAATATAAATACCAAACTCCAAACTCTGTTATAAAACTGTAGTAATAAAAACAGCTTGTTTCTGGCACAAGAATAGGCTTAAGGACCAATGGAATAGAGTAGAAGATTCAGAAATAATTCCACAGATGTATAAACACTTAATAGTTAATAAGGGAGTCAAAAACACAGGATGGAAGAAAGACAGCCTCTTCAACAAATATTGCTGGCAAAATTGGCTATACACGTGCAGAAAACTGAAGCTAGATACTCACATAACCCTTTCATCAGATTCAATTCTAAATGGATCAAAGGCTTTAAGGTAAGGCCAGATACCATGAAAGTATTATAGTAAGAGGTAGCAGAAACCCTAGGCCTTCTAGGCACAAGTGAAAACTTCCAGAATCACAACAAATCAAAGGAAGACTGGATAAATGGGGTTGCATCAAACTAAAGAACTTCAAAAGGGAAAAGGACATAGCTAAGAAGATATATAGAAGGCCTACAGAATGGGAGATTTTTACCAGACAAAGGCTTCATCTTGAAAATATACTTAGAGTTCAAAAAATTAACCCTCTCACAAATAAATTTTCAACAACTTGACAACCAAATCAATAAATAGGCTAAAGACCTAAAAAGAGAACATTCTCAGAAGAAAAATGGCCAGTAGACATATGGAGAAATGTTCAACACCTCTAGCCATAAAAAATGCAAATCAAAACAACATTGAGATTTTACCTCACCCTAGTTAGAATTGCCATTACAAGAAAACTAACAACAGGGGAGCTCTATGTTTAGCCTTCTGAGGAACCTCCAGACCACTTTCCATAGTGGTTGAATAAGTTTACATTCCCAGCAACAATGTAGTAGGATTCCATTTTGGCCACATCCCCTCCAGCATTTGTTATTATTAGATTTCCTGATAATGGACATTCTTACTGGGGTGAGGTGGAATCTTAGTGTAGTTTTGATTTGCATTTCTTTTATGGCCAGTTACATAGGGCACTTTTATGTGTCTCTTGGCCATTCTCATTTTCTCTTCAGAGAAGTCTGTTTTCAAGTCTTTAGCCCATTTGTTGAGGGGGCCATTGGTTCTTTGAGGACTTGTTTTGGAGGATTTAAATTTTTTTAGTTCTGCATATATTTTAGATAAGAGGCCTTTGTCTGCTGTATGGCTTCTCCCAATCTGTGGGCTTTCTGTTTATCTTGCAACCATGTCCTTTGCCATGCAAAAGCTCTGCAGTTTGATGCAGTAGAATTTGTCCAATCTTTCTTTGGTTTGTTGCATTTCTGGGTCTTGATTAAGGAAGTTTCATCCTATGCCAAGGAGCCCAAGTGTTTCTTCTGTTTCTTCTTGTAGTGTTCTCAGGGTATCTGATTTTACTTCGAGGTCTTTGATCCATTTGGAATTGATTTTGCTGCAGGGTGATATATAAAGATCTAATTTTAGTTTGTTACAGGTTTTGAACCAGTTTTGCCAGCACCATTTGTTGAAGTGGCGGTCTTTCTTCCATCCTATTTTTATAGCTTCTTTATCAAAGCAAGACCACACTAAAGCAACCAGCACAACAATGTTCATTGCAGCACAATTTGCCATTGCTAAAATATGGAACCAACCCAGATGCCCCTCAGTAGACGAGTGTATCAGGAAAATGTGGTACATATACACAATGGAATTCTATGCCTCTATCAGAAAGGATGACACTGCTCCATTTGTAAGGAAATGGAAGGACTTGGAAAAATATCATACAAAGTGAAGTGAGTCAGACCCAAAGAAACATGGACTCTATGGTTTCCCTCATAGGGAATAATTAGTACATGTTTAGCTTAGTCATAGCAGAATATCACAATATACCCGTATGAACATATGATGATGCAAAGTGTAATAAACCAAACTTTATGGAAACAAGTTGTTTCCATATCATTATTGTAATTATTTTCAGCATGCCATGTGAAACCTTACCCTTTTTTTTTTCTCTCATATTCCCTTCCAGTGGTGTTACCCTTGCTATTTCTGTATCTGATCTTAGTACCCTGGATACTGTATATATGTGTATTAGAGCTAGGGAAGGGAAAGGGAATACTAAAATCGAAAGACAAAGATAAAAAGAGAAATGATTCCAAAAGCAATACTTACAAAATCATTTGGTGTAAACCAACTGTACAACTCATGGGGGAGAGAGGGAAATGTGGAGGGGGGAGGTGGTGAAAATGAGGGAGGAGGTAACAAGTTGAATAAGAAATGTACTCACTGCCTTGCATATGAAACTGTAACCCGTCTGTACTTTGCATTGACAATAAAGGAAAATAAATAAAGAAAAGCATGGCCCAAATAAAATAACATGTGTAATTTTTTCCAAGTCCTTCCATTTCCTTACAAATGAGGCAATATCATTCTGTCTGATAGACGCATAAAGTTCCATTGTGTATATGTACCACATTTCCTGATCCATTCGCCTACTGAGGGGCATCTGAGTGAAGTGAGCCAGACCCAAAGAAACATGGACTCTATGGTCTCCCTCATAGGGAATAATTAGCACAGGTTAAGGCTAGTTAAAGCAGAGGATCACAAGAGCCCAATAGCTACACCCTTATGAACACATAAGATGATGCTAAGTGAAATGAACTCCATGTTATGGAAACGACTGTTATATCGCTGTTGTAATTACTTTCAACTTGCCATGTGAAACCGTAGCATCTATTATTGATGATCCTCTTGTATCCCCTTCCTGTGGTTGTACCTACACTATCTCTGTATCTTATCTGAGTACATTGGAAACCGTGTATACTGGTATTAGAACTAGGAAACTGAAAGGGAATACCAAAATCGAGAGACACAAGGTAAAAAGACAAAGGACTACAAAAGCAATACTTGCAAAACTGTTTGGTGTAAATCAACTGAACAACTCATGGGGGGAAAGGAAAAGGGTGAGGTGGGAGGAGGGAATGAAGGAGGAGGTAACAGTACAAGAAATGTATCTAATGCCTAACATATGAAAATGTATCCTCTCTGTACATCAGTTTCACAATAAAAAAAAATAGCATGTGGATTAAAATGAGGAATAAAAAGGAAACTAACAACAAATGCTAGCAGTGATGCAGCCAAAAGGAACTTTATTACACTATTGGTGGAATGTAACCTTGTTCAACCACCCTGGAAAGCAGTATTGTGGTTCCTCAAAAGACTAAACATAGAACTTTCCTATGACTCAGAAATCTAGTCCTGGGACATTTATCCAATACACCACAAACAATGCCACACTAGAACACAACTAAGCTCATTGCAGCATTGCTTACCATAGCCCAAATATGCAATTAACCCAGATACCCTTCAGTTGATGAATGGATCAAGAAAATACGGGATATATACACAATGGAGTTCTGCTGATCCTTCAGAAAGAATGATATTGTGTCATTAATAAGGGAGTGGAAAGACTTGGAAAAATTATATTAAGTGAAGTAAGCCAGATCCAAAGAATTATAGGTTACATGATTTCCCTCATTTATGGTAGCTTGAATATTTCTTTAAGTATATAAACTGAATAATTAGAAATAAGTAAATATTAATATATGTATTTACACATACACACTGGGGCGTGATAAATTATACATGTCTCTAGACCTTAAGAAATCTTGTCTAAAGGAGGATATGAACAGAAA